>NC_064631.1:247127563-248377563 GCF_023864275.1 Schistocerca cancellata
GCCACAACGGAAGGCCGTGTACTTTCAGTCGCGTAAATTCGCGCCATCCTTTTTGATACACTCTGTTTAGGAAACAAGACAATGTGAAGAGCTGTGAGCGTGTGCCTAATACCTATCACATGGCTCTATTCGATTCAAATTACAACTTGATCATTATGCATTTTTCAATTCAGGCATGAAACAGAATGTGTATGGTTTATATTACATAATCCGGACGAGCAAAAGATAATTCAGTCACTCTTATTAGATAATTCTAACGCTTCATTTCGCATTGGCACTCGTCACTACGTTTACAATACTATTTTCATTCTGGTTAGTGTCATTCTGGGAGATTCTCTATGAAAATCATAAAAAAGAAAATGAAACTTCGCATAGGACAATTATCTTTCTTGCCGGCCTGAGTGGCCGTGCGGTACTAGGCGCTACAGTCTGGAGCCGAGCGACCGCTACGGTCGCAGGTTCGAATCCTGCCTCGGGCATGGATGTGTGTGATGTCCTTAGGTTAGTCAGGTTTAATTAGTTCTAAGTTCTAGGCGACTGATGACCTCAGAAGTTAAGTCGCATAGTGCTCAGAGCCATTGGAACCATTTTTTTGAATTATCTTTCTTATCATTCACACAAAATTGCTAACTTTAACCGATTAAGTTGCCTTACGCGAACACTACTTCCTAAATAATTTCATATTATCGCCGTTCCCTCTGTATTACTAATTAAAATTCTTCCTCTCATCACCTTTTCCTAGCTTACTTATCGTCGGCATTAATTGCACATTTCATAATCTTTAATTTTTTCACTTTAACTATGTTCTGCAAAATTCTGAACGCCTTCACTAAAGCTCCAACGACCCACTAATCACATAAAAACATGTGCGTGCTCGAGACAAAAAATCGCATTGTTAGCATTAAAATGCCCAACGAATGGCCGTTTCACAATGTATTTGGTCCCCGGCATATATGATTACAATCCATTGTTGATCGCATTCGAGGCGACTTGAGTGTCGAAGATAGTAAGTGTAATAATTTGGTACAAGAGATTGCAATGAGTCGGTGAAACAGTGCTCGGAGGTTTATGATTATAATCAAGACCACTGGCGCAAAGTCTGGTAAACAGAGGCTTTACGTTACCACAGTTCCCTCTCGCGCAGTCCATATATTCACTACAGAAACTTCTTTCTCCACCATGATACTAATAAGCTACTTCAAAGTCGAGTACCACTGCATTAGTGTATTTTTCTTGAAGCAGAGAGACTTTTACTCTGATAAACGTATTATCGAAGGCTTTAAACTGAATTAAACTGAACAAAAGTGGATTTACAGACTGACTCACAGATAGGTTCAAATGGCTCTGAGCACTATGGGACTTAACTTCTAAGGTCATCAGTCCCCTAGAACTTAGAACTACTTAAACCTAACTAACCTAAGGACATCACACACATCCATGCCCGAGGCAGGATTCGAACCTGCGACCGTAGCGGTCGCGCGGTTCCAGACTGTAGCGCCTAGAACCGCTCGGCCACCTGGGCCGGCTCACGGATAGGCCACATTATTTCACAGCAAAGCAACTTCGGGCGCCGCAGCAATTCAATAGGAATTACACTTATTATTAGAAACACCATTTGTAACTGCTACAGTCACAATTATACTAGTCTAAATTTGGTGAAGATTGTTCTGTTGATAATAACAAGTACGAAACACACTTGGAACCTTTTTTCAATGGACAGACGCATTACTCAAGAACTGTAACTTGGAACTTGCTAGAGGGGAGCGTGAAGAGTGGGTATGACTGGTGGCGGTGGTGGGGTGCACGGGGTAACAAGCTCCGCCTTCATGTACTGTAAGTACGCAGTGACAGCAACACAAATCTGTATTTTGAGCTTCCACGAGTTCCTAACAATCAGGTTTCTCTCCGAACTGAGTAGAAGGTAACCCCCGCAATGGGTCAACAGCAGCATCATCGCTCATTTTCGAAGAAATGACAATGAAAACAGCGCAACAAAACAAGACGGCAACAACATAGCTTAGCAACGAAGCAGACGACAATGCGGGAAACACCGGCTAACACAACGCTGCATAGCTATGGACATCTGCAAATCGCTACGGTACAACAGGCAGAACCCGGCACTGCGGTTGGCAACGTCTATATAAGACAACAAGTGTCTGGCAAAGTTGTTAGATCGGTTGCTGCTGCTACGATGGCAGGTTATCAAGATTTAAGTGCGTTTGAACCGTGTTATAGTCGATGCACGAGCGATGGGACACAGCATTTCCGAAATAGCGATGAAGTGGGGATTTTCCCGTAAGACCATTTCACTAGTGTACCGTGTATATCAGGAATCCGGTAAAATATCAAATCTCCGACATCGCTGAGGTCGGAAAGAGATCCTGCAAGAATGGGACCAACGACGACTGAAGAGAATCGTTCAACGTGACAGAAGGGAAACCCTTCCGCAAATTGCTGCAGATTCAAATTGCTGCAGATTTCAATGCTGAGCTATCAACAAGTGTCAGCGTGGGAACTATTCAGCGAAACATCATCGATATGGGCTACTCGTGTACCCTTGATGACTGCACGACACGAAGCTTTACGTCTCGCCTGGGCCTGTCAACACCGACATTGAACTGTTGATGACTGGAAGCATGTTGCCTGGTCGGACAAAAATCAAATGGTTCAAATGGCTCTGAGCACTATGGGACTTAACTTCTAAGGTCATCAGTCCCCTGGAACTTAGAACTACTTAAACCTAACTAACCTAAGGACATCACACACATCCATGCCCGAGGCACGATTCGAACCTGCGACCGTAGCGATCGCGCGGTTCCAGACTGTAGCGCCTAGAACCGCTCGGCCACCCCGGCCGGCCTGGTCGGACAAGTCTCGTTTGAAATTGTATCAAGCAGATGGACGGGTACGGGTATGGAGACCCTGCACGTGCGATAGGGGACCGCTAGAGCAGTTGGAGGCTCTTTAATGGTGTGGGGCGTGTGCAATTGGAGTGATATGGGACCCCTGATAACGTCTAGACACGACTCTGTCAGGTGACGCGTACGTAAACATCTTGTCTGTCCACCTGCATCAATTGTGCATTCCGACGGACTTGGGCAATTCCAGCACCACAATGCGACACCCCACATGTCCAGAATTGCTAGAAAGAGTGACTCCAGGAACATTCTTCTGAGTTTAAACACTTCGCTGGCCACCAAACTCCCCAGACATGAACATTATTGTGCATATCTGGGAAGCATTGCAACGTGCTGTTGAGAAGAGATCTCCACACCCTCGTAGTCTTACGGATTTATCGACAGCCATGCAGTATTAATAGCGTCAGTTCCCTCCAGCACTACTTCAGATATTAGTCGACTCCCTGTCAAGTCGTGTTGCGGTACTTCTGAATGCTCGCGGAGGGCCTACACTATATTAGGAAGGTGTACCATTTTCTTTGTCTCTTCAGTGTATAACGAATAACAAAAATCCAAACATGATATTCGTCAGCGCTTGGGTTATGTTTTTAGGTTTCCGGAAGTAAAGACGCAAGTCGCTGCAACGTAATGCATCCTTCTCAAAGGCAACGTCGCCACACCTCTGGCACCGTACCAGGCTTTTTTTCCCCCGCTGTAACCGTGGAAGCAACAACGGCTACCGTCAGATGCCTGCTGCTGTAGGGGAGGTCATTGAACTTATCACACAGCTCTGTGTTGTTTTTATACGCGGGCGAAAGACATATAAGGGAAAAAAGGGAGTACTGACCTCCTCCCAATGACCCATAAGAGATAATTCCAGTGTGGGAGGAAAGCAAACTCGTTTCGTCGATAACGTTCCGCAGACAAAGCAAGGAGCGACGTAATTTTCCGGTTTCATTTACTACATGCGGAAAATGTATCACACTGCAAAGGGAAGCATACTGTTTCGTTAATTTCAAGGAAATAAGTTGTGTTTCAATAAATCGCTCAGAGAAAGGGAAAGCAAGAGATCGACCAGAGAAAGGGAAAGCAAGAGGCAGATACTTCATCATCGTCGTCATCATCATCATTTTCTTGTGCCTTTGTCCTGCATCGACGGAGGGTCGGCATGGTTATCAAGCTGGGACGGGACATGTGCAAGTAGTTTTATTCATATGAAAGTGAGCGAAATATTCCTAAATGTTTGCGAATCGTATAACAGAACCGGTACTTGGATACCAGTCTACTATTAACCTAGTGGAATGTGGGAAAACCACATCCAGGCTGGCCGGCGCACCGATCCTCGTCATTATCCGGGGTTGACGCTCTACCCCGTCCCGGAAACGCCACTTTGAGAAGCACTGCTTTCCAAGCGGGTAAGAGGTGCATACTTCACGTCATCAAAATAGTATCTCTCGCATATATATGTACTAAAAAATAGCAAACATGAAATAAGAGATGTGTTACACTTCCACAGAAAATGCTCTCTACAATTTCACAATCTTCAGCAAATTACCCGATGTACTTGTTCGCCTCATATGGCAATGAATAATCAGAAAAGACCATAAGACTCCAACTAACAGCATAAAGAGCTTCTATTCTATCAGATTATTCAGTTTTAGAATTCAATTTTAATATTAAATTATCCAGAATCCTTGCAGAATGATTCTTTACTTTGCATTGGAACGTGCGCTGCGCAAAATTTCTTAACAGATTAAAACCGCGTGCCGGATCAGGTCTAGATAACTTGCCTCTCTCCGTCAACGATGTTAGCGATTGAATTATCAGGCAGTCCTTATGGCCAGCGTCACATCTTTAAGCTGCCAGTCCTCCTTCTTCCTTTCAAATTTCACACAGCTTCTCGGTATTGAAGTACCAGCCCAGCATACGATTTTATGCAGTTAGAAAGTTTCATAACCCTTGAAGGCAAAATCTTTTGTGTGGTTTGCCCGCGTCATGTTTCTCTACACGATCGAAGTTTCGAATACCTCTGTTAGGAACTTCTTCAAGATCTTCTGGTGTTCACCGTTAGCTAAACATTGTCAAGGACCAGTGTTATGTTCTCTTATAAAGGGACTTTTCCCGCGTTTTTCTGAAGAAGTGGTTTTATTGGGTAAAATTCCTGAGGCGCCCATTGGTGGGCCACCGCCTTCCGACATAATGGGCTTAACCTGAAAAAGTGGGGTTACTGAGTAAAATTCCTGTGGCTACCACTCGCGAGCTATCATCATTGGATAGAAAGGGAGTACACCTCCACTTATGCAGAACATTTATTGATTAAAATTCTTCCTGCTACTATTGGTGCCCCATCGTCATCGTTTCATAGCCCTTGTTCGCAGATGTTGACTTTGTCAGGTTACGTACTGTGTCATCACAGTATTTCGCAAAGTGGGGAAAACTGTGCCTGCTGAACCAAAACGTTATGACCGCTGTCTACCAGAAAATGAATTCCGCTGCATGACGATGCGGACACCTTACTTGGTAAGGAAAGTATACAAGCGGAACAGGCGAATTGAGAATCATTCTAGGAACGATACGGGTTGAAAATGGGGAAATGCATTGATTAAGCAGCTTTGACAAACCAGTGGTAAAATATCACTCAAATATTTCTCTTGCGGTGCAACCTGTATTAAAATCACATGATCTACGGGCTATTCATAATTTCTACACGCGTGATCGAGACACGTGAAAAATACGCCAAGCTTTTACAGTTTCGCAGATGTGGAACAATCTAACAACTAAGAATCAAAGCACTCTTCACTCATCAATATTAGTCTCATGACATGAGAGAGAGAGAGAGAGAGAGAGAGAGAGAGTCCACTCACGGCCCTGTAATTTAAGCTGTGCTATAACGCCCAACCCAGTCACAATCTCTCAATACGCCACATAATCGAAGAGTACTTAGAACAGGGGGTCATGTCGTACGGTAATGTATTATCAACGCCACGTAATGGAAGAGTATTAGAACGGATTGTCATTTCGTACGGTAATCCAATATCAGCGAAGGTATAATTCTGTTGCGGATTAAAGTGCACTGTAGCAGACGCCTAGCTTTGAAAGTTCACTTTTAATCCGCTAGAGGCGCTTCAGAGTTTGTTGCCTCGTAAATTTCTACTTTCTCCACCAGAGGTGCTTGGAATGCCTAAGTTTTCTCTCATTGGTCTAACACGATGAAAGGAGCAGTCGCCATATTAATTACCAAGTATTGAGACCTATTACAAGCGTTGACTCTATTTTTGAAACAAAATCGAAAAACTACACACAAATGTAACCGAACTGTTTGTAAGATAAAATACCGATTAATCCCGCAACCAGATACATGAGCATCTCATTATGTTCTATGCTTTCTTTGTTTCTAACTTTTGTTTTAGAGTGGTGATAGAATTTATACGTAACTCTAGTCCAAAACTTGAGAATTCTCCGCAGTATAACACGTTTCATTTTAAGTTACTGCGCCAAAGTCGATCTGAAGTAAATCAGAGAGTTAAGGAGAATCGTTGCACAACTGGACAGAATTCCATATAAATGTGTAAGGTGCTGCTTTTGGATATAGCTATAAAATAAATGAAGTGAAGACTAAGATGTTAAGCACAATAAAAACTACAACGCACTTTGTTATAAACACTGAATTACTTGCATTTATTGACAGCCGCTAATTTATAATACATAAAGCGTGTGAGTTAATCTACGTTCAGAAAATTTAAATTCGAATCCAGTATACTCACTCACCGTTGAACAGCAACGAATACTTCAGTTCTTTCATTCAGCTATCTAGTTACTACTGAAATGTAGCTCTGCAGACGGTTGCAGTGTGTACATTGGAAGCCAACATATCACTGGTTAAACGGAATTTCGGCCATATGTCATCTCACTCTACACATACGGGAATAAGACGAAATAAGTGAAGGAGCAGCTAAATTGCTGAAAGCTCACTTCCAGAACTTGTTCCTACATTGAACAATGGAAGGCGACGTTTGTCTTTCGTTTACCTCCTGCATTACATCTATGGAAAACCGTCAGTACCTCTATGATCATTGTGATGTCGCCACAGAGTAAATACTCTATGAATGTTGTGTGAGACCACTGTTTGCACTTATCAGCTGTACTGTCATCTCTGATCTTATAAAATTTCCAACGTCAGTAGAGCTGCTTCTAGGTCAACTGTCTTGAATTGGTTAGGGGTATGTAGAGCAAGGGTCAAGACGGCATTAAAGGGAAAACATGAAGTAAAATAAACATTAAATTTACTGTCAGAGACACGAGTACATGAAAGACGATTGCTACTCTAACAAACTGCCCACTGTCACCAAACTGACTTGATTTTAATACACGACTAGAACACATGAAGAGCTCGAAAATAGTGGGATGGATTGCAGGGCTTCTGGCTTCTTGCAATGAAGAGAATAAAATTCTATTGTCTACCATTCTTCATTTATATAATTATATTGAACGCCTGGAGTACTCGAGCAGTGTTAGATGCCAAAGGTCACCACTTCATTTTTAATTTCGTGTCACCATTATACATTTGGTTATAATGTACAAAATTCGTAAAACACGTTGAAGATTACTGGATAGGTAGCTCAATATCGTATCCAGTATAGTTGTCCATGTATCCCGATTTATGAGAGATCTCTCTGATTTTCCTGTCGAGAACCCGACCACCAGTTAAACCTTATCGGGATACGTAAAACGGGTAATATTACACATGGTACAGCCTGTTTATTGTGCAAGTGTTTAAATTAAGAGGCAGTGTCGTAAAAGTAACCCAAATTAAAAATTCGGCTTGTAGTCCTTGTCGGCTAACCTGCACTCAACGACATGTACAGCGAACTACATTCAGAAGCGGCTTTGCTAGTAATAAGTCGATCAATATAACTGGTTGTTGTTACTGTGTACTTTACAGTTCATGAAGCAAATCAATTCGTCGACAGACATTGAAATTAACGAAGTGCTAGTGGCGAAAAGAAAGTATTAATTGAAATTGAAAAGTTTAATAACAGGCGGCATTAGGATTATTTGTGGCTTAAGAAAAATAAAAATGATTATCATACTGTACTCACTGAATTTCAGCCCGCTCACCCCCCCCCCCCGCCCCCCCCCCTTCCCCTCTTATTAGTGTGACGGTCAAATAACACAGAACCACTGCAGCACACAAACCTCGCAAATGAAAGAAGTTAACTCTTTCTGTCTCATGGGAGTACAAAGTAAGAAAAAGCGTTAGCTGTAGAAACATCGTTTGTGTCTCACTCAGCTAAACACAGTCAAAGTTACATTTCTGTAGACTGCTTTAGTAATTTATTGTCATAATTGTTTCCTGATTCAAAAATCTCAAAAAAAAATATTCATGTGATCGCATAAAGGCAAAAGTAAATCAACGAAGCAAAAAAATCTTCAGTGAATGTTCGTACTCATAACAGGGAAATATTAAACAATTGAAAGAATCTGCAGTAGAAAAATCTAAAGGGCGAAACGCACTGCTTTACTTGATCCAACTCATCTGCTGAGTTATCTGTGTAGTTAACAACACCTTAAAGATTGAAAATAACTAACCAGTACTTGTGGGATACAAATCTGAATTTTACTTGGGGAAAGTCTTGTATCTTCGTACACGTTTCACATATTCGCCTCCAGCCAATCCTAATTTCCTATTTCATTTTTAAATGATAATATTTACTTTTTATGCCCAGCTGTCTTTTTCTGAAGTTTCAGAAATTACTCCAGTACATTAAAGTTTTTCCAAATGTGAAAAGATGTTCCAAGGTACAACAGAGTCACGTACCTACGAACAAGTATTCGACTCAAATTTAAAAGCCTTGCAATCGAGAAAATTTTGTCATTACTGTATTTAATAACGTATCTGTTACATTATTACTCTGCAACATACCAACAATTCAGTAAGTGAAACCAAATCAAGCACAAATATCATTAAAAAAATCAACTACAAGTTGAATACATTTTGAAATAGAAGCTTTTGGGAACTAACACATATTTTCAATTGCGAGACAGATATAATTATTAAGGCATTTAAAAAAAATCACTTCATCCGCAATTATCACACGTTCCACGATGACAGACCTTCGTCTGTTTCAAGGTACAAATTGGTGACCGACGAAGTACGGCTTAATTGCCCAGCTATTCTATAGATAGTTATTAAACATACGACCGTTCGGTCATTATAAAATTCTGTATCTTAAGAATTAACAATATATTTCAAACAGCTTTAATAGGTATAAAGCACTTAAACGTGTAAACGCGAAATATTTACAGATGCTGCACAAAATACAGCCTCGTGTGTAACAACAACAAAAATTGCAGAAAAAGGCGAAAACTGCTCGTAGCGATCTCCGATGCGCGTTCCTTCAAGAGACTGTAACATCAGTTACAAGACTGAAGTACCGACCAGGAAACATCTTGTGTACTTGGATACACTATCCACTAGGTACAACGCTCTCCCCGATTGTACATATTATTTCTAGCTTTAGAGCTATCTGTTTCGGAAAAAAACTTTCATCAATTTAGAAGGGTCAGCTTCGTAAACAATCCAGCATTTGTACACAAAAAAATACCTGACACTCCTGTCCAGTGTGTGATGCAGTTCGCATTTACAGTACTAGTAGAAGGGAACATCCGATTCAGTAACAGTCACATCTCTTCAAAAACATTACGTGCGAGTGATAAATCGCAGAGAAAATTGCGGAAGCAAAACGGGCATTTAAACCATGGGACATGTAAGCGACAGCTTGCGTACCTGATACATTTCAAATGGTTCAAATGGCTCTGAGCACTATGAGACTCAACATCTTAGGTCATAAGTCCCCTAGAACTTAGAACTACTTAAACCTAACTAACCTAAGGACATCACACACACCCATGCCCGAGGCAGGATTCGAACCTGCAACCGTAGCAGTCCCGCGGTTCCGGACTGCAGCGCCAGAACCGCTAGACCACCGCGGCCGGCTGATACATTTCAAAACGCTACTTACAAATATGGGATTTTCCGGTGCCCATACTTCAGGTTCTAACGGTGATAAAAAGGTAGACTGAAGTGTTTTGGATAGCCCTTGGACTAGGGACCATTTATATACCAAACAGAAGGATCTTTTTACTGTCACTATCCTACAGTACAAGGTCAAAATATGAATATTGCACGCTTCCTCCTGCTCAGGCAATGGAGCAAATCGGATGGTTCTTTTTGCATTTGGTATGCGCTACGGTGGGCTTGACGAAACTTATGGAGGCTCCAGTAGTTCATGGGTGGTTTCTCGGGAAACCCCACGAAAACGTATTTTTACTGTTTTTTCGCCGCCACCAGCGGACCAAAACCACCGAGGTTCTCAAGACGGCTATGCACAGCAAATCGCTGAAATTTTTATGGTATGTTCCTAAGATCTTGATCTCGAACAAAACTGAAAATTTTCTTGATTTCTTTAACTGTTTTCAAGATACAGATGTTCAAAATTACCCTAGTTCCACAGGTAAAATCCGGTATGAGGCGAAGTCAAAACACCACACGACCCCAGCAAATTGCTCAAATTTTAACGGTATATTCTCTTGGCATTTATCTAGAAGAGCCATCCCCCCCCTCCCCCGCCCCTGTTTTCAAAAATTTTTATCCGTTGCCGAGAAACACCCCAAAACCTTCGGTTTTGGGTACCAAACCTCAGCCTCTGAGTCCGAGAGCGCGGTGCACAGCAAAGACTAATTTTTACAATGTATTCCCAAGATACCGATCTCGAACAAGCTCGAAAATTTTCGTCGGATCTTTATACGTTTCCGAGATATAGGTTCAAAGTTACCGTACTTGTACACTTAAAACATGCACATAAAATCCGGCGTGAGGCCGAAAAGGTAATTTATAAAGTGACGTATCACGAAGAAATATGCTGTAAAGTGAAACTTCCTGGTAGATTAAAACTGTGTGCCGGACCGAGACTAGAAGTCGGGACCTTTGCCTTTAGCGGGCGAGTGCTCTACCATCTGAGCTACCCAAGCACGACTCAAGACCCGCCCTCACAGCTGCAGTGCTGCCAGTAGTTCGCCTCCTACCTTCCAAACATCACAGAAACTCTCCTGCGAACCTGCTGTAAAGTGTCTCCGTTATCACCTGGGAACCCCATGTTGTAGTACTGAAGCATATGCAATATTTTTTTTGCACTAATATCCAATCTGGCGCGTAAAATTAGTTTTAAAATGCTCCTATCGGTGCACCAAAAATGCCAGTATTTTGCTGTTTATTTAAAAGACTGACAAGTGTGGTACCACCTGTCTTATACTACTTTCCTCATCAGCTGTAAAAATATTCCCAAACATTTTGGCATGCGAACGTATTCGCGCTTTTTTGTGATGAGAGAGAAGAAGTCAATGGCAGTAGCAAAGAGATGGAAAAGTAATAAGTACTGGAAGAGTGGACAGTGATTGTGTTATGGAAAGAGCGAAGGAGACAATGGCAGTGTGAGAGAAAGAGAGGCACATAGTGAATAGTTGACAGTGATAGAACGGTGCAAGGAAAAGGGTTAAGGAGAATGTGCTGGAGTGGGGAGGGGGGGGGGGGGGGAGGAATAAAGAGAGAAAGCGGATGTGGGTATACAATAATGACAACAATGAGGAGAGAGGCAGTGAAGGTGAGAAGAGACAGCTCTAGTAGGAAGGAATGAATGAGATATTAGCAGTAGGAGAGAGAGAAAGAGGGAGACAGTGGAAGGGGACTTGGGTTTTGACGCAGAACACGATGGCAGAGACACAAAGAGATGATGACAATGAGTTGTGTTGAACGAGAGAGAGGGGGAGAGAGAGAGAGAGAGAGAGAGAGAGAGAGAGAGAAAGGGCAACTGGGAGTAGATGGTTATGAGCGACTTACAAAAAATGGTTCAAATGGCTCTGAGCACTATGGGACTCAACTGCTGTGGTTATCAGTCCCCTAGAACTTAGAACTACTTAAACCTAACTAACCTAAGGACATCACACAACACCCAGTCATTACGAGGCAGAGAAAATCCCTGACCCCGCCGGGAATCGAACCCGGGAACCCGTGCGCGGGAAGCGAGAACGCTACCGCACGACCAAGAACTGCGGACGAGCGCCTTAAAGTGATGGATTACTGGGTGTGAGTGAGTTACAGTTAGGGGAGCATGTGGGAGTTTGTGGTGAGTTGCATGTTAAAAAAAAGCGCGAATATGTTCGCATGGCAAAATTTTTGAGAAAATTTTTTAAGGTGTTGAGGAAGGTAGAATGAGGTTGCTGGTACCCCACTTTTCAGTTCGAGTCTTTTAAATAAAAAGGAACATATTCGCATTTTTTGAGCTCTGACAGGAGTATTTTTCCGCTGGTCTGTCTGAAAATTTTACTTCCTTAAAAATATCGTACATATTTGTCAGAGTATACCGAACACCGTACATGAAGTGCTGTAGTACCGAACATTTTGCAATTTAAAGTGAAAACCAGCATAAAGCCAATATCATTGAGTCATAGCTTAAGAATTACATGTTTTGCTAAAGACCAAAGTAGTTGTTACTGACAAATCGATGAGAGAAAATCTCGACATTATGCGAAGATTATCTTTTGCTACGCTTTGTCAGACTCCCACGGCAGCTATCACGTGACATATTTACGGAAGGCTGCGGGGTAGCGGAGCTCCGGTGTGCACGTATTTTGGGGTAGAAAGCTATGGAGCTGCCAGGCCGGAGGCACCCTCTGGCCCATTCCGCTCAGTTTGGTAATTGTAAAGCGGCCCAGAGGTTAAAAGGCTGCGCCGCGGCCAGTCTGCCAGCACACGGTGCCCAGCAAGTCTGGTTACGGTCCGTCGTACTGGCACTCTGGCAGTCCCGTCATCTGTCACTCTTGCCACTGCCAACAAATAACAGGAGATGTTTTTGCATCAATGACGAATCTTGCAGACGTCCGCGGCTGTTTTTCAAGTAAACATTTTTAAGGGAGGCCGAAACCAGCCAGCAGGAGGCGGTTTAGATCACAGAATACCAAAATATCAGAAGTGCAAGGCCCTTGTTACGAAACGTAAACTCGACAGCGGCGCTGCCAGTGGTGTGACAGTGAACTTTGAATACGGAAAGTACCGGGTGATCAAAAAGTCAGTATAAATTTGAAAACTGAATAAATCACGGAATAATGTAGATAGAGAGGTACAAATTGACACACATGCTTGGGATGACTTGGAGTTTTATTAGAACAAAAAAAAAATACAAACGTTCAAAAAATGTCCGACAGATGGCGCTTCATCTGATCAGAATAGCAATAATTAGCATAACAAAGTAAGACAAAGCTAAAATGATGTTCTTTACAGCGAATGCTCAATGTGTCCACCACCATTCCTCAACAATAGCTGTAGTCGAGGAATAATGTTGTGGACAGCACTGTAAAGCATGTCCGGAGTTACGGTGAGGCATTGGCGTCGGATGTTGTCTTTCAGCATCGCTAGAGATGTCGGTCGATCACGATACACTTGCGACTTCAGATCATCACCAAACAACGGGCGCAAGAGATCTTTCACGCGTCTAGGAATATGGGGAGATATTTTGGTTCTAATAAAACCCCATGTCATTCCAAGCATGTGTGTCAATTTTTACCTCTATCTACATTATTCCGGGGTTTATTAAGTTTTCAAATTTATACTGACTTTTTGATCACCCGGTATATAGCGGAAATCCGTATTATTACTTTTCGAAATGTAAGTTCTATCCGGTAATATTTTTCCTTCATACTTAGTGGATGGTCTGGTAGGCCGGTGGTGAAGTGTATTTATTTGTAAAACACAATATTGCCATTTCGACCACGTGGCTGTTATCAAGAGGAAATTGTGTCCACGATTGTGACCTTGTGCGCGTTGCACTCTTTCAGTTGCAACGTAAATATGTTACTCGTATTCTGCTTAATTTTTGCTATCATGTTTATTATGTAAATGATTCCATTATTAGTTTTTGTTTCATATGTGATACAAACTGGTTTCGTCACACGGTATTCAGTGGACTCATGTCTATATGTTACTGCTTACAAATCCGTGTGTGAAATTGCTCGATTTAACTGCACTGTAAGTATATTGCTTGTATTCTACGTAATTTTTGTTACCATTCGTTTTTCGTACTCTTGCATTTAATGGACGCAACTGAAATTTTCACCGACTTCTCAAAAATGTACTGTTTGCAATACCTGTCAATGATGTGTGAAAACATTTGCGAAACTGTCACATTCTTAGCATTAGCAAGGAAGTCACCAAGCCCACAAACCATAGGGCCTCGTCTACATCAACATTCATACTCTGGAAGACAGTGGATAAGAAGCAACACCATTCAAAGCAGATTTACATACTCATTCTGTCGCAAGATATCATAAAGTTGAATACCAATATTTTCAAAACCTGCTAGCATGGAGTTCTTCATTAAATGCAAGGAAGTACGGAAGACGGATGCAAACAAAAATAAAATACAATATGAACAATATATTTACAATGCATTTAAACTGGGCACTTCACACTCAGTTTCGTAAGCAGTCCGCAGAACACCATGCAACGAAAGCAGCTTTTGTTTTATGTGGAACAAAAACAAGTTTGGGATCACTTACCCCACCTAATATTACGGATGCGAGAAGGACGTAACCAGAAAACGAGTAACATATTTACAACGCAATCCAGAGAGTCCAATACGCACCTGAAGTCGTAATCAAAAGCACATGGTAGTGAATACAATTTCTGGTAACTATGAAACAATCAACTTGCAGCGCTCCAAGTGGCGTAGCAGCGAACGAATCAAGGGTGAGTTCCATCTCAGTGATTTAGATCTTTGCTTGTCAGGAAATCTATGGTATTTGCTTGGTAAATAAACTTTATTTGTAAATACATTGCTCCTAAAACACATCTCTGAAGTTGTGACTTACGCAAAACGTGTTGTGATCGTGTCCCATAGTAGGGTGTGTGCGGTTTACATTTGAGCACTTAGCGCTACCTTTGATAAATTCGCAAGGACAAAAGAGAAACCAAACATCGTTCAGTGAAACACAAGTAAGTGTACGCAAATCATTATTTATCTATGTTTACAGTGGCATGCACATCAGCATTTTTTATACGACATGTAATAAAAAGTTGTCCACACAGCACATTAAGTGTGCTGGCTGCAAAAATATTCACATGTTCCTACAAGAGTAGATGGCATGACAATCACGTTACACTGACAGTGTAGTAAAACAAGCATAGGCATCTCCAGATTGACGTAATGAGACGAAATCAGTCCTGGCAATTATATAATTAGACGTATTTTTGGCTTGTTAGATCTTGCCAATAACATTTAAAAAATTAGATTTATTTTCAGTTGGGCTTTAAAATTAACTGCATTTGTTGTACACTATGTGACTAAAAACATAGGACGCGAGTGAGGATGTTTGGGGGAGGACTCCCTCTCGTAACGCTGCCAGTCTCCTTCCTCGTACAGTTCTTCTGCGAAAGCAGACGTGAACATGGCAATAACGATCGCTAACCTGACTTGGCGTCGTGAAAGTTGTACTCAAACCCTGAAATGGGCCTAGAATAGCCTCTTAACTCATTTGAAAATAAGACAAAACAACGAGCAACGCAAAACACAAAGCATTCGATAATGGCTACCGCAATTGCTTTCTGAAGTTGGTAGTGCCATAAATTTGTCGGTATCTTAAGATGTGTTTTAAAGGACCATATTTTACAGCAGTATATGACTGCAATAGCGTTGTCTCAATATTGTTACAATAGACGGCAGTTCTGCGGTATGGCTGGCCAATATTTCAGGTAATTGCTGACGTATTGCCGAGATGTTGCAGAGTTGTACACCAAGGGTGGGGAATATTTCGGATTTCAGAGCAATATCTATCTCTGCCGTTGCCAGTATTATGCTTCCATCTCGCTCTCACCTTTGTTTCCTACTTCTCTCAACGACAGCGCTGCAGTCGTGTCTGAGCGAAGACAATATCGTTTCGCTCTTGTTCGAAAGTTTTCACGGCACGCGGGACATATAATAACATATTTTCCTTCGGATAGTAACTGGTAGATTATACGTTCTGACACATGTATTTCGGTTTTAGCAGTTCTGGGACAAATTGCTTGTAAGAGATATTTGAAATCGTGTTTCGACAGTTTGCTAAAATTCTGCAACAAGTATGTATCCAGCCTCACTTCTCTTCCGAAGCGTTCCCCCTACTTAAAGAACACATCCACAAATCCCTATTTATCTTGTTCTTTTAGACTTGATTCCTTGTGTGATTAAAAGCAGTACAGCTGCACTCACTTCTAATAGCTCGGCTTCATCCATTTTGTGACAATCATGTGGACCCTTGTAAACGCTGCGGGTCCAGAAATGTATTGCCGCAAATACTGAGGGGCAATACCGGCCGATAATCTAGAAGTACATAGGGCTGCAAATCGTGTGGCCGCGATGTTGCCAGACGATATTGTCGGGGAACAACTGACTGATTTTTTTAAGATTACGTCATAGTTATTACCAACTGCTGCTTCCGCTTCAATTGATGGCACTGACAACACAGTTAGTCTTTCTTGACTCATCTTACTCCTCAAGTAGGTCTTGGTAAATTTTAGCTTTGAGAAGCTTCTCTCGGCAGAATCTGTACTGAACAGAACTGTAAGCATGATTCTCATCTTTATGTAAACATTTTGATATACTCCTTCCAAATTATTTTCTAAAATGTAATGAATAAGTTGTTTAACGCCTTTGAGTCCAGTGGATTGTATTATAAAAGCAGGAGATCTTCATAAGGTTCGAAAGGCTGTGTGTCGCTATTTTCGCCTTCTCGAAGTGTTGTACCTAAATCAATACCGGTACAATGCTTGAGAAGATCCCGATTGGATAAAGATTTCAAATAATCAAAAATAATAAAAAGAAATCGTTCAGAATATTCGTTGAGCGCTTTGAATCAGCATTCAGTGTCGACTGCTATAGCATCTGTCATTGTGTTAAAAACGTTAACTCTGTACTTCATTTCAACAGCTTGTATAGGTTGATCAGTTTGTTCATAACCGAACATTCGTTTTTTCTGTGCTATTCCTTCGTAACTACTTTTTTCTATGAACAATAGAGCTAGTACAATGCTTGTTTCAAATCCTGTATTATGGAATTCTTGAATCCAGTCACGAAATGAACATACAGCATCAACAGCCACTTTCAAGTTCACTTGAACCGATTGTCATAGTTTACTTGTATTGTTTACACGTAGTAAAATCTCATACCACACGTGCATTGCAACGATAAACTCAGAAGTTAACATTTCGTTCAAGACTGCTTCGCAGTCGCTACCAGAGATTTCAGAATCATTAGTTTTATTTTTCAGATCATTCACACTTTCGATGACATCACCAAGTTGCAAAAATATCGCTTTCACTGCTCTGATTCTACTTTCCCATCTTGTTTCAGACAGAGGTTTTAATGCCAATTGTAATTTCGTTTTTATAAGATCACAACGCTTGCTTGACTTTGTAAAGAGCACAAAAACTTTATTGATGAAGCCGAAATATGTTTCCCAGTTGTAGAAGTGTTATATGAATTCGTAGTGTCCGAAACAACAAACGCCACGCGAAATCCGCACCTGTGAAACATGTGATTTAACTGAATGAGGAGAGGGGAGAAAGGAGCGGAAAGGGAAGGGACAATTGATATTAGCTGCATCAGGACTATATGCGGCATCAGCGGCAGTCCCCGCCCATTTCCTCCGTGCTCGCTACTCAGAAATTCCCGCCGGAGGTCGGACGTACTTGTGCGTTAGCACCGTAGAAGGTGGATCCATTACAAATCCAGGCGAATCAATTGTATGAATGCTTGGTGTCTGTTCTTTTGGTCATGATGGTACTCGGTGAGAGTGTGGGTCGGCCACGAACAGCATAGAGAATGAGCGTGAATTAATATTGAATATTCCTCTTCTGATACCTTTATTAATACCAACCATATTGGCGCCATTAACATATCCCTGTTCTCGACAGTTTTGGATGTCTAGGCCATTATTTTCGAGTTATTTGAAATGGCATTTATTAAATATTCTCCCGTTGTTTCTGCGACGGCAATAAACCCAACGAAATGTTCATTATAGACATCTGTTCCGCACAGTTCACATCCCCGGTACAATCGAGCATGAAACCATACTCTGTTATAATTTCGTTAATAACAGATTTGGATATTAATATAATTAATTCATTCGTGGTTCAGATAATATTGACAAAGTTGCTTTTCATTAACACGTTGCAAATGCTCTTTTAGCGTCAGATCATATTTGAATAAAGTTTAAATAGGTCTACAAAATTTCCTGTTTCCGCTATTAAGGGATTCTCTGTGAGCTTTAAATGCCAGATTATGTAAGGCTAAGCAGCTGATAATATTTAGGTCAATCTTCCAAACAAGTTATACCAATACTTTGGTGATTCCCTAATCAGTCTCCCGTTTTCTTTATCTATTGTTTTTACGTATTTGATTCCGCTACAGCCATTTAATCGCGCACTCTATGTGTCCTTTTCTTTGTTCATGCCTTTGCAATGTCCTACTCAGATTTTTCCCGTCACAACATTCTTCTTTTACCATTTGTGTCTGTAAATGTGAAAAAAAGCCTGCATGGAAAGCAATAAACACCTTGAGATGTGGAGGAAGCTAACCATCAGCGATGTTGCTCTTCTTCGTTACTCCGTTACAGAACATTATGACACCGACCTGCTGTCGATATAAACCCTTCCAGGTGATGCAGTGTCACTTGGCTAGAAATGATTGCGTCAGACACACGCACGGTGCATGTAGTATGTGATCGTGCTGTCTGTACGTAGAAAGGGGAAGGCTTGTGATCTCTCTGATTTTGACAGAGGGCAGATTGTTATGATCCGGAGGCTCGACACCAGCATTTTGGAAACTTCACGACTTTTCCGGTGTTCGAGGAGCGCTGTGGTGAGTGCCTTCAACACGTGGCGAAACCAAGGTGGAACCACGTCCAGACGCCGTCGGCTTGAGTGGACACCCCTAATTACAGATGTCGGACGTCGTAGGTTGGGCAGACTGGTAAAACAGGACAGGCTGCGAACTGCGGCGGAACTAACACCAGACTTTTTAATGCTGGGCAAAGTACACGAGTGTCTGAACACATGGTACACCGAACGCTCCTAACGGCGAACGATGCATGTGCACCACCACGACACCGGCAACTACGACTGAAACGGGCACATGACATCTGCACTGGACGTTGGCGCCGTGGCAGTGTGTTGCATGGTTTTACGAATCCCGATATCTTCTTCATCAAGCCGATGGGAGGGTGCGAATCCGTCGTCTTCCAGGGGATCAGCTCCTTCACAACTGTACTGCGGGGCGGAGACAAGCTGGCGGCGGCTCCATTAATTTATGGCGAACATTCACATGGACTTCCGTGGGTTCAGTGGAGCTCGTGCAGGGATTATCATCCACTGGTTGCAGACCACGTACACACCTTCATGATTATCATGTTTCCCGACGGCAGTGGCGTTTTTCAGCAAGATAATGCGCCATGTCACAAGACCAGGAGTGCGATGGAGTGATTCGAGGAACACAGTGGCGAGCTCCAATTGATGTGCTGGCCCCCCACAGCTCGCCAGATCTGAACCTGATCGAACACGTCTGGGATGTGATTTAAGGTGACATCAGAGCTCATTGCGCCCCCTTCCCCCCCCCCCCCCTCCCCACCTGAATTCACGACGATTAGGTGACTTGTGTGTGCAGAAGTGGTGCCACCCTTCCAGCGACCTACCAAGGCCTCATTGCTTACAAACCACGACATTTCGCTGCGGTTATCCATGCCAACGGTGGACATACCGGCTATTAGGTAGGTGGTCATTATGTACTGGCTGATCATTGTAAGTTGTTGACGGCTGGAGTGGCCGAGCGGTTCTAGGCGCTACAGTTTCGACCTGCGCGACCGCTACGGTCGCAGGTTCGAATCCTGCCTCGGGCATGGATGTGTGTGATGTCCTTAGGTTGGTTAGGTTTAAGTAGTTCTAAGTTCTGATGACCTTAGATGTTAAGTCCCATAGTGCTCAGAGCCATTTGAACCATTTTGTAAGTTGTTATTGTAGAGGGGTTTAGTGGGAAATGAAGCATAGTCTTCAGCATTACGTAGTCACTAATGCGGTACCTTTACATCACAACATTAATCATTTAAAAATCAGTTTTCGTCTTCTGCCAAATCAAAAATACCCATCTGCCATTAAGATATAGATTTTCTGCCGTTTCCCTAAAGAAGAATGTCATGATAACACGTTAAAAAAGGCCGTAGCCTGTTTCTGCTTCAATCACTGTCCAATCCGAGGTTGGATCGGTCTCAAATGATGTGATCCTTGACAGGACATTGCTTCTTAATCATTTTTGTTTCTTGCTGCACGACTCCAGAAAACCACGTTCATGAGGAAATGTTTGCAAGAAATCTTCCTTATCCTTGCAAATACTTCACAAAGGGACCGACAAATCAGATTGGTATCTTGGCAACAATATGAAGATTTGGTTTTAACAGCGGGAACAAAACAATCAGATAAGCGCTAATGAGGCAGTATTACATATTTACGGCAACAGTTCTAAAACAGGCATGACATGAATGAGAGAGATAACAAAGTAACATCATGATATAGAGTGGACGACACAGGGCCCAGGGTTGAGTTCCAGGACGATTTTGAGTAATGACCGCCTTTTGGAAAGGGAACTTAGGACAATGCTGTTAAGTTTAAATTCGGCCAGGAACAGAAAGATGATGTGAGTCACAGCCCTTCTGCACAAATCAAAATTACCAGAAAAACACAGAGACAAGTTTTTCTGTCGTTTCTGCGTTAAAAGCGCGAGAGAAACGAGTCTACAGACGCTAATTGGGTTGACAACACGAGAGGAGCCGAGTGCAGGTGACTATTTGAAGCCAACTGTCCAAATATACCAATCGTTTCCATGGTTGCACAAAAGCATTTCTGGACGTACAGTCGTAGGGAGCAGACGTGTCGGAACAGCCGACTCCGTGAAAGATGAGCTTGAACATTTAGTCAAGTTAGTCGTAACAAGAAATGCGTACTGATTACCGTTCAGTAGCGCTTTCACGATGATTCATGGAAATGCCATACTCACTTTCTGGAACTTTGACAACACCCGCGCTGCACCGTCTCCCCACAGTCGTTATTGCAGAATGCAGGTAAACCCTCCGTGGGCAACAAAACACCTACACAAATGTTCTTATTACATCCCCCACACTCGACGAAATTTTGTGCCTCTTTCTGATCACAGCTGTTTCACGTGGAATTCATGAGTAGTATACGCAATTTTAACCGGGCTTCCTGTGTTCACAAATTCTTTCAAATAGAAAATTGTATGGTACTATAATCAGTCATCTAGAAGCTCTGGAGTCTATTAACTGGACAATAATGCTGTTCAGCCCTGCAAGGAGTGTCGAACCGATGACCTTGATCCAGTGTATATCTGTAAGTAATATTTTGATTTAAGTGAGCCGTTGCTCTTGCTCAGGAATCGTCGAGTAACATCAATCTGGTGACCGCATGTCATCCATTTGTTACAGTGAGTCACACGGGCACAGTTGTTCCAAATATTTAATGAGGACTGGGCTGTTAAATAATTTTAGGTGGAGTCCGACGAGAGAATACTGTCGCATAATGTCACGTCGATAGCGAGATTATTCCGGCAGACCACAACTTCGGACTGGGAAAGGATGGGGAAAGAAATAGAGAGTTTCCTTTTCAAAGAAACCATTCCGACATTTGCTTTAAACATTTAGGGAAACCACTGAAAATCTGGGCCAGGAAGCCCGGATGGAGATTTGAATCCCACTCCACTCAATCACGAGGATTGCGTCACTTAATGGCCCTTTAGAAGGTGAGGTGTTCCACTGTGGAAAAGATATGCGCCAGGTGGAGTATTGTTGGTTGCGCGGACAAACAGTCTTCTTTATCTAGACTTGATGATCGCTATAAAGGCAAGTCGTCTTGCATTGAACGAGAGCTTTCCATTTCTGTTGTCTTTCATAATTGTTTACGTTCTCCCGCCATATTCCTCAGTGGTGATAAGAACGCTGTGGGGGAGGGGAGAGGGGCAGCTGTGTGATGGTGTAAGCTTTCAATCAGGGAAGAGTGCGCTAGGTTAAATTCTAAACATCTTCACAGTGTCTCAGGGAGTGTGATCGAGCGACATTGTTAATAATGATCCGTATGTCAAGTTCGGCAGCAGCTCCTTTATGCTATTCGAAAAGATAAAACTATGTGTCGCCAACGGGTTTCACTCTCTCATCATCAACAACAAAAGCACAACACTATCCTGTAGGTGCATATACTAAAAGTTGTCTTTATTACGCTTTATACGTAAGCTGTCCAATTAGAAAGTCACGCGACTTGATGACGAACAGATACTCGAATTTTATATGAAGAACTCCAGAGCTATTAGCCCTAATGATCTTGAGAACAAGTCAGAATTTCCTGACGAATTAATCTGGACTCGCATCCAGTCTTTTATACTTCTAGAGAAACGCTCGTACCAGCTAAACATCCGAGTACACTTGCGGATCCTACTCAGATCTCAATCTATTACTGCCCCTCTCATTTACCCATTACTGTATTACAGCTTACACTCGGCTACAGTCTGGAGGAGGCATCCTGGAAGGAACCGCTAAGTTTTATTCAAACCATTCTCAGTCAGATATTTTCTCCTAGGATGGCAGTTCAGCAGTATATGCGAGAGAGTTCATGTGACGTTGGGGAGGGTGGCAGAGATGTAATGGCAGATTGAAGCTCCGAGTTGTTCCGTCGGAGGGGTGTTTAGACGGCTCAATGAGAATTTACTCATGAGAGGTAAAAACTGGGCCCTAGTTCCATCCAGTTTATAAAAATGGTTAAAATGGCTCTGAGCACTATGGGACTTAACATATGAGGTCATCAGTCCCCTAGAACTTAGAACTACTTAAACCTAACTAAGGACATCACTCACATCCATGTCCGAGGCAGGATTCGAACCTGCGACTGTAGCGGTCGCGCGGTTCCAGACTGAAGCGCCTAGAACCGCTCGGCCACCCCTGCCGGCGATCCAGTTTATAACAGACTTCGTTCCATTGCGGAGTGAAATATTTACTCTAGAGAGACGTCACTCGTCTACAGTTGGAGACAAATTCTTCTCTCGAAACGACGACAATTTTTCATAAAGTGTTTCTGAAATATCCATCAGCTGTGTTGTATTTGGCTGGTTCATTGGTTGTGATAGAGGAAAGACAAAGGAGCAGTGCAGTAAATGGGGCATTGTACAGCACATAGGCGCTCCAAAGATCATCTCCTGGTTGCAGTAGTCCCCATTTCAGTAGGTTGCCTTTTTAACGACCAGCTCCATCACCTAACTTGGCTGAGGCTCTTGATGGTCAAGGGGTGGAGTTCACTCTGAGTAATTTTGTTTCATCGCATTAGCTTCACTACTTTTCAGTGCTGATGGGTAGAAGAGCCTTGGATCTGTGGAAAGAGCCTGGACACCGAGCCAGTGGAGAAAAATGTGACAGAAGCACTCCCTTAAGCAGAAACTCAGCTACACATCCAACAAAACGTTGACAGTAAGATGGTGTGGTGTAGATCAGCGCCAAATCAGCCTTCCCACTACCTGTTCTGGACCGTATCCTGAAGTTCAAGGAACACTGTGAGGATGTAAAACGGAAAATGAATGCATATAACAGCAATGTTCAGCGTCTAGCAGCAAACCCTCTCATCTAACTCTTCCTTGTTCTGATGTGATGCAGAACCTGGTTGCCCAGTGTTGTACAGGTTCAGTTCTGTTGACGTTTTTCAAGATGACTAAGACCAAGTGTCCCTCGTTTTCAATCGGGAGGCAGTTTGCTCCTGCTACTTCCCCGACGATGACGCCTTGGAAGCGTGTCAACAGACGCTCCCAGCCGGCACGACGATTGCGTCACCCCCGATGTCGTTACGGCGGACGTCCCATCGGAGCGCCCACAGGCGCAAAAAACGCCCATAAACTGGCGCTGTCGGTGACTCATCTGCATAAAAAGGGTCGCGCCACTGCCGGCCTGTAAATACCAGTTGATCTCTTCGCGGGAGGCACCATCGAGCAGCTCGCAGGCGTTGGGCAGACGCGGAAATGTTTTGTAATCAGCTCTCAAAACAGTCCTTTCGTTGCACACACACACACACACACACACACACACACACACACACAAACTCACATTTCTCGTTGTCGTGTGGGGCAATGGACACTATTGCCTCAGAAGTGAATTAAAAACATATTCAGTCCGTCGGTTTCTATGAAACTTTTCGTGAGGTTGGAAGGCAAATACCGGAAGTGGTAACCTCCTACCATTTATTCCAGCTCGCCTGCAATATGGCTGGAAAGCATCCAGGCTCTATTATGAATCGAATCTATAACAGCCTTCCCTACTCGTTGGAATAGGGATGAAAAGTACACAAAATAAATTATTATCGAACAGTAATCAGGGTACTTACTCTGATCTTGTTTAGCACTATACTAACTTACACTCATAAACGGTTACCTTAGAACGCTCTAGACTTCCATAGTTTTATCTGGAATATATTGTCCCGGAAATAAATGAAGAAATAGATCTAATTCTCCGGTTGATGCCAAGGTTTTCGGTAAGTTTGTAAATACTTACCCATATATTGCCACATTGGCAGCTCGCCTGGTATTTGACTGAGGAGACGTGGAATCGGGTACAGTCTCCAACGATCCACATTATCCTTTGTACCAAATAAGGAAAAGTTCAGACAAGAAGGAAATAGAATCTTTTGAGGTGCGATGCTAGTGATGAATGCTGAAGATTACATGGGTAAATCTAATAACGAATGAGGAGGTACTGAATCCAACTTAAGAGTTAAGAAAATTATGGCACAGTTGTTTCATGCTTTCGCTTGGGACATCTATTAACACATATTCCACACATATTGGAAACAATAACTTCAAATCAGAAAGCTATGATAATTGGTTAAAGGGTGGAATACATATAGTAGCACAAAAAACATGAACATTGTTTGAAATGTACAAAATGATTGTGTCAGTCTGGTCTGGCTACCCCGATCACTTACATCTGCATCTTCATCGGTTCTCCGCAAGCCACATTACGGCGTGTGGCGGAGGATATTGCGTGTACCATTATCACTTCACTCTTTCATGATCGCGCGGGAAGAACGTTAGCTGCTAAACTTCGGCATGAGATAGTAGCTCTAATTTCTTGTTCATAGCCTTCTCACGAGGTATATGTGAGGAAGTTACACGTTGGACGGCTCTTCTAGGTACGAGCGTTCACCGAATTTGAACTGTAAACATCTACTTGATACATACAGCTTCCCTTGCAGTATCTGCCACTAGAGCTGAATTAGCTCCTCCGTGACATTGCGCTTGCTAAGCGAACTCGTAACGAAACGCACTGCTCTCTTTGAATATTCTCTGTTTTCGCTATCAGTCCTATATAGTAAGGACCCCAAACTGCGGAGTAACAACTAACTACCAGTGGAACGAGAATTTTGAAAGCTACCTTCTTCGTTGGTAGACAGCACTTCTTGAGGATTCTTACAATGATCTTAGTCTGACATCTGTCTTTCCCACGACTTCTTTTACGTAGTGGTACGCACGTTCCCAAATATTTAAAGGCTGTGACTGTTTCTCTGATTTCCAAGCCCAGTGAGTGTACTCCCTAAATGAATACTTCCAACTATTTAATGAGTGTGACCTTTTTTTTTATTTTTTTGCAAACCGCAGTGGTTGCGTGCCCGAAATTATCACCAATGCGACGTCTTAGAGGCGGCGACCGTTAACCACAACATCACAACCCGTTACTCTTTACTCTCTTCTTAACGACAGCGCTAGTATACCATCGGTAATCTGTGAGCCCATACTCTTTTACCGTACCTCACTAAAGACAATGAAATACGGTATAAAATACGTCACACCACACACAAGCAGTATTTATTCTTTTCATTGATGTTTTATCAATTCTAACGAGTACGGACTACTTGTCAAATCGAAAGACATCTGCCGTCAGAGTGGAAATTAAATCAGCACTCACTCTTGGTCCTAAAACCATCTGTTGGCCAGCGTTAAGTAGACGCGTCATCTCTCTCCTGTAAAGACTGATGGGTGGAACAGGCAATGACGACCTGCACGTAGCATTACACGCGCAGTATCGATGATATCACCCTTGCGGCGGCTGCAGCAATAACAGGCTATAGTTGAGATGGGATCACTGTCATATTCTTGTGAGCGCATCACAGCCAATCTGTCATCGGTTCACAGCGTAGTCCAGGCCTTACGTGACGAAACCTCCCAGTTGTTGGATAAGTGATTATAAATTATTGCCACAATCTATGAATGATTATTCAACTAACACCTGATCGCCTTCCAGTTTGACCTGGTTCTATTCTGCCCATCTCCATTGATCAGAGCATCGATTTATATTTTCAGTATCTATAACCATTTGTGGTTATTTCCTGTTTTATGGAAACCTGTGTACATTACATGATTACACTCCCTGGATCCCATATGAAGTTCTAGTTGACCCCAACAGTTAACTTGCTTGAAGATTCTTGACATGTAGCATTGACGTAGCAATACAACGTGTCAAAAAAGAGAAAAACTGTGAATGAGTCACTGCTCATACAACCCTGTATAGTTGCTCGTAGATGTTTAACATCTTGTGAGTAAACGGGGACGTCAGCTAAAGGAAAGGTTTACCCGTTCGGGCGACGCCCAATGCTACAAACATTCTCTTTCGGTAAGCGTTAAAGAGAGAAACGGGATGGTCGAAGGGCAAAAAAGTGGAGAAATAAAGCAAAAAACGACGTGCCGAATTTACTTAGAGCCCAACCATTTTCCCCGTTTAGCGTCCAAAATCCATTTATAACGTTATCGTAAGCACGTAGTTTAGGATGAATATCGACAGAGTTTTGGTTTTCAGAAGGCACATCCAGTTGAGGCACATTGTCGGTTGGTCTGTTGTTGTAGTAAATGTAAATATCAAACGTTGAAAGAGACAGTGTTACTGCACAAATTCCGACTCTTCTTCTCTGTCGTATAATTATGTCGATCTAAGGGCTAAAACGTTGCTTTTACTGTTTTAGTACACAAGTCCTTAACCTTGTGACAGTATCTAACTGACTAAAGCGCTTTCAGAAATGTGCTTCAAAATTAATTATTCCAAATGACAAAACATCACAGAGAACTGAGTAGCTAAAGTACGTAACTTGGTATTTTGCTGCCAAAACTAGCACAGAATGGAGGGTTATTACTTGTGGCAAGAACGGCGTAAGTATCTTACTAGTTGAAGAGTGGAATATGTAGGCAAGTACACTAACTAAACGTGAGCGTTAAATTATAAAGACTTTGGATGTTTCTACAGAAATATGTCGCGCATGTTGGACTGTTTGTTAAGGACTGCGACTCTAAAGAGACAAACAATTATTAATAGCCATTGCTATTTCATAAGCTTTTATTTTTATTTTAGCGCCAGCACGCGTTTCGATGTCGTGCCAACATCTTCAGACAGCTTGGGGTGCTTTTACAATGTTGGATTTGCTTGTGACATACACATTCGTTGTCTATTTGGTAGACAGCGCTGTGACACTGAAAGCATTTATTCACATTTCTGTATGTATGCGGAAGGTGTACGTACTGAAGATCCGTGTGAATACGATAGCTGTATGCTACCATAAGCGAACTCCAGGTATTCGTCACTACACACTTTCCAATGTTTACATGTTTTACAGTTCAAAGATGTTTGCTTTCACATAGACTCTGGCCATATGGTAAGCTGCTTCAAGGAAACGAAAAGCCCTTAGATCGAACAGTCCACGAGTGTACTGCCGGTTCATAGTGTCCAGCGGGCGCAATATTTCGGCGATCAGACAAGTCGCCATCGTCAGGTAAACAGACGAAGTGAGCCCCAGATGTTGTTGTTAGAGAAGCTATCGAAATTGGCACCGGGAAAATCTCTTCAACAGAGACTGCGGCTATAATCTCAGCAAGGCTTGAGAACCAGGAGAGGGTCTAACTAAAAAGACACGCTCCCTGCAAACACAAAGATCTGGCGAGCAGGACGGACAGAGAAACTACGAGGGGATCGAATGAAACAGAACACCCGCTACAACGGGACCAGGGAATGGTCCCATTCAAAAGTGATCACCATGTGTGTTAAGACATTTATCCTACTTGGAGATGAGACGATCAGTTCCTGTTTCGTAGAACGCTGTCGGCCACTGAGGCATCCACAACCACACCCATTCTTGTACTTCCTCGTCCTATGAAACCGATGTCCACGTGTCGCTTTCTTCAGGCCGCCAAAGATGTGGAAAACACACGGTGACATATCCGGGCTGTACGGAGGATGTTGCTGTGTTTTCCAACCAAATCACGGAAGCGTAGCCTTCGTGCGATTGGCAATGTGGGTGCGGGCGGTATCGTGCAACAGGATGATTCTGTCCGACAGCATTTCGACAGCCCGAGAGCAAATGGCAAAGCCAACAGCGGAAATTTCTCACATGTTCCCCGCCAAAGCAATCCAAATCTGTTCGCACAGGTCCGGTAAGGTCATAATGACCTTCTGCTTGGACTGCAGCGGCCCTCTGCTCGTCGAGTTCCTCTGGCGTGATGATGACAATGATGTTTGGTTTGTGGGGCGCTCAACTCAGTCCAATCCAGCCACTGTCACAAATGATGAAGATGAGGAGGAGGACAACACAAACAACCAGTTCCCGGGCAGAGAATATCCCCAACCCGGCCGGGAATCAAACCCGGGACCCCGTGATCCAGTGGCAACAACGCTAGACACTAGACCACGAGCTGTGGACGAATTCCTCTAGCGTGGAACCATTGTCAGTGCGCAGCACTGTGAAGATACTTTGCAGAAACTGCGACGCGCCATAAAGCCAAAACACCCAGGAGTGCTGCCGGTCGGAATCATCCTGTTGCATGATAACAGCCTGCCCCCCCCCCCCCCCTCCCTACTGCCAATCCGACGAAGACTCTGCTTCAATGATTTGGTTGGAAATATTGCAACATCCTCCGTACGGCCCGGATCTTTCGCCATGTGCGGACGTCGATTTCAGTCGAACGAGGAATGCAACTGTGGATGCGGTTGTGGATATGTCAGCTGCCGTTCGAGTTTTACGAAACAGGAATTGCAGTCTTCCAATGATATAAATGTCTTAACATGTGTAGTGATTATGGTTCAAATGGCTCTGAGCACTATGGGACTTAACTTCTGAGGTCATCAATCCCCTAGTAAAACTTAGAACTACTTAAACCTAACTAACCTAAGGACATCACACACACCCACGCCCGAGGCAGGATTCGAACCTGCGACCATAGCGGTCTCGCGGTTCCAGACTGTAGCGCCTAGAACCGCTCGGCCACTCCGGCCGGCTGTGTGGTGATTACTTTGAATCGAACCATTCTATGGTCCCGTTGTGGCGGGTGTTCGGTTTTCATTTGACTGCCCCTTATAAAACGACGCTACCACGGACGCCGACGCAATCGCGTCTGTGGCCTCCGACACGTGTCCTCGGGTGCGATTCGTGGAGGGAATGGCTTGGTAAAAGATGGGATATAAGTGGATCACGCGCCTGGGAGGTACAGTAATCCCCCCTCCTTTTCCCCTCGCCAACAAGTGAACGAAATAAACAACCTTTCAACAGTATCAACTAGTTACATAAACATTGGCTGAATTGTGTAGTGAAGCACTGAAGCAGCCCGCCTTCCCCTTTCAGAGAAAGGGATGAAACGAGGAGAGGAAAAAAGAAAAACGGAGAAGCTCAGTTCTGACGATGATGACATGTCTGAGCGGCGAAATATTGTGCCCGTTGGACACTATGAACCGACAGTACACACGTGGATTGTTAGATCAGCAAATACGCCAGGAGAAACTGAAGAATCACAGGCCTTAGATTTCTGATCAGACAAACAACTAAGCAGCTTATCTAAGCCGTACAACGTAAGTGAAAAATTCGGTTTGCTGGAAAGATCAACTGTTCGATGGACGAACTATCCAGGCGCGTCCTGTAATTCGACTCACATCTTTAGCGCGAGAGATTCAGACGCAACCGTTAGGTGATTGGTAAGTCGTTACCTAGCTTATCTTTTCCGCCAATGGAAATACTTCAGCAATTCCTACAGAAGAGACTGAGTAGTCTCAGAAGAAGGACGCATATAAGCTCATGGGACAGAAAGTAATCATCCCCACAAGGAGCTACGTAACTGGGTAAGAACAGTGGCCCTAAAAAAATCCTAATCGACGGAGGTAAGTGTCACGCCTTGTTAATGACGATATGCCTCAAAGTCGACGGGAATTGCAGCTATCAGTGAGTGCTGTCTGTCTCATGTAGTTTCCGAGCGAACATTGCGAATGGAACTACATACAGTCGGAGATCTCGCAAATGGCTGTTGCTCACAGCGGCCCCTAAAGCTGCAAGCCTCAACGAAATAAACAGCATAGAAACTGGGCAATAGCTGATCGTGTAAGGGAGTGTAGGTGGCCTCACGACTCGCGAGTGTGCCTCTTTTCAAATGATACAAGGCATGGAGTGAACCGATGACCCAGTGAGACGTTTGTGGATGGTTGGAGGTCGGAGATAATTCTATGATATTTTTCGTACCATGACGGGGGTCCAATCATTCGCGTTACCGTGAACATGTCTCTGAGCACTTTGGGACTTAACATCTGAGGTCATCAGTCCCCTAGAACTTAGAACTACTTAAACCTAACTAACCTAAGGACATCAGACACATCCATGCCCGAGGCAGGATTCGAACCTGCGACCGTAGCGGTCGCGCGGTTCCAAACTGAAGCACCTAGAACCGCTCGGCCACAACGGCGGCACCGTGAACATGAACCAGGGTGTTTATTTCAACATTCACGGTGTCCAAGTATTTCCTTTCCTTCTGCATTTTCGTTGTGGTTATGCTTTGAACGCTTCCAGCGTGACGACAGCCGTATTCACAGGGATGTACATATACGTTTCTCGTAATCCACTAATTCACCCGACGTTTGGAAGAGCTGGTAAAACGCAGCAAGCAACATCACCGCAATTTGGTAATCCTACAGGATCTAGTGATCAACTGAATATCGCTTCCCTGAAGAAACTTGTGGACTCTCTTCCTCGCTGAATTGAGACCATTATCAAGGACAGGGAGGGCATTACACTACATTAACGTGTTCTCTACTGAGGGTGTCAAATTTTTTTCCGGTGATTGGAATGTAAGGTTAACCATGCAGCGTGCCTAAGTAGTGTGGAAAGCCCGCGAAAGGCGTGGATCCGAGCAGAACGCTACAATTCCACTTCTGGAATGGAACGGGCTGGATGAGCTGTGAGCAGACGAAGGCCCGGAAGCGGCGGCAGCAGCAGCAGCGCCCACGCTTCCTCTGGCGTATCGCGGGCCCTGCTTCCTCCGACGGTCGCCGGAAGGCGAGAGCTGCGTGGGCGTGGGCGTCGCCGATAGTCGCCACACGCCTGTCCACGCGACATCTGCCGCGGGCCGTCTCCTAAATAAAGCCCGCTGTCATCGAGGAAACCGAAGACTAACTGCAGAAAAGACACAAAGAGCAGAACTGCTAGACAAAGCACGCTATAGGAATAAAAAGGTGTTGCTTACGAGGTGCATTCAAGTTCTAATGCCTCCGATTTTTTTTTCTCCGGACTGGAAAGAGATAGAAACATGCGCATTGTTTTAAAATGAGGCCGCGTTCATTGTCAATACGTCCCAGAGATGGCAGCACCGTACGGCAGATGGAATTTTACCGCCAGCGGCAAGAATGAGAACTGTTTTAAATACTTAAAATGGCGACGTTTTCCTTACTTGAACAGCGTGCAATAATTCGTTTTCTGAATTTGTGTGGTGTGAAACCAATTGAAATTCATCGACAGTTGAAGGAGACATATGGTGATGGAGTTATGGATGTGTCGAAAGTGAGTTCGTGGGTGCGACAGTTTAATGAAGGCAGAACATCGTGTGACAACAAACCGAAACAACCTTGGGCTCACACAAGCCGGTCTGACGATATGATCGAGAAAGTGGAGAGAATTATTTTGGGGGATCGCCGAATGACTGTTGAACAGATCGCCTCCATAGTTGTCATTTCTGTGGGTTCTGTGCACACAATCCTGCATGACGACCTGAAAATGCGAAAAGTGCCATCCAGGTGGGTGCCACGAATGCTGACGGACGACCACATGGCTGCCCGTGTGGCATGTTGCCAAGCAATGTTGACGTGCAACGACAGCATGAATGGGACTTTCTTTTCGTCGATTGTGACAATGGATGAGACGTGGATGCCATTTTTCAATCCAGAAACAAAGCGCCAGTCAGCTCAATGGAAGCACACAGATTCACCGCCACCAAAAAAATTTCGGGTTACCGCCAGTGCTGAAAAAATGATGGTGTCCATGTTCTGGGACAGCGAGGGCGTAATCCTTACCCATTGCCTTCCAAAGGGCACTACGGTAACAGGTGCATCCTACGAAAATGTTTTGAAGAACAAATTCCTTCCTGCACTGCAACAAAAACGTCCGGGAAGGGCTGCGCGTGTGCTGTTTCACCAAGACAACGCACCCGCACATCGAGCTAACGTTAGGCAACAGTTTCTTCGTGATAACAACTTTGAAGTGATTCCTCATGCTCCCTACTCACCTGATCTGGCTCCTAGTGACTTTTGTCTTTTTCCAACCATGAAAGACTCTCTCCGTGGCCGCACATTCACCAGCCGTGCTGCTATTGCCTCAGCAATTTTCCAGTGGTCAAAACAGACTCCTAAAGAAGCCTTTGCCGCTGCCATGGAATCATGGCGTCAGCGTTGTGAAAAATGTGTACGTCTGCAGGGCGATTACGTCGAGAAGTAACGCCAGTTTCATCGATTTCGGGTGAGTAGTTAATTAGAAAAAAAATCGGAGGCCTTAGAACTTGAATGCACCTCGTACATCAAGGAACGTAAATGTAACGACCAAAACACAAAAAATATAAATCCATAAGAAAAGGAACACATAAATTAAACTAGGAAAAATCACCCAAACAGCCAAAGAAATTATTAAATTGGAAACAAGAGAAAAATCTTGTCTGGGGCGTGGTCTTGTATGGCTCGGAAACCTGCATGCGACGAGAGATTACTGTGCGTTGCGGTGGGGTGCTGAAGGAGGATGGAAAACATCTGGTGGACAGCACCTGTGCATGGGCCGTTTATCAAGTCTGAGACCCCGTTCAGTACAGCACCATTACTCCATAAATCCAGCTTTTTGATTTCATCACTATAGTGTGATGATTTTGATGGCTGCAGTTTGTCCCAATTCTCTGGTCCGAAGTCCACTTGTGACTTATGCTGTCAGGTTTTACAACTCTGTGCAGGTTCAGTATTGATAAATAAAACATACACCGAGATGACAAACTTCGTGGGATACTTCCTAATACCGTGTTAGGCCCCTTTTACTCGACCTAGTGCAGCAACTCGACGTGGCATGGACTGAACAAGTCGTTGGAAGTCCCCTGCAGAAGTGCTGAGTCATGCTTCCTCTGTAGCCGTCCATAATTGCGAAAGTGTTGCCGATGCAGGATTTTCTGCACTACCTGACTTCTCAATTATGTCCCAAAAATGTTCGATGGGATTCGTGCAGGGCAATCTCAACAATTTTCTCGAATGTCCAGAGTATTCTTCAAACCGAACAGTTGTGATCCGGTAACGTGGCGCATTGCCATCTACGAAAATTCCGCCCTTGCCTGGTCTCCAAGTAGCCGAAAATAACCATTGCCAATCAATGATCGGTTCAGTTGGACCAGAGGACTCAGTCAATTCCATGTAAATACAGCCCACACCATACGGAGCCATCCCAGCTTGCACAATGCCTTGTTGACATCTTGGGTCCACGGCTCCGTGGGGTGTGCGCCACACTTGAACCCTACCTCAGTTCTTACCAACTGAAAACGGAACACATCTGGCCATGCCACGGTCTTCCAGTCGTCTAGCGTCCAACCGATGTGGTCATGAGCCCAGGAGAGGCGCTCCAAGTAAAGTCGTGCTGCTAGCAAAGGCACTCGCGTCGGTCGTCTCTGCGACAGCCCGTTAATCCCAAATTTCACCCCAGTGTCCTAACAGATACTTTCGTCGTGCATCTCACATTGATTTGTGCAGTTATTTCATGCAGTGTTGCTTCTCTATGCACTGACAACTTAACTCAAGCGCCGCTGCTCTCGGTCGCTAAGTGAAGGCCATTGGCCATTGCTTTGCCCGTGGTGAGAGGCAATGCCTGAAATTTGGTACTCTTGGCGCACTCTTGACACTGTGGGTCTCGGAATATTGAATACCATAAAGATTTGCGAAATGGGGTGTCCCATGCGTTTAGCTCCAACTTTCCGAGTCAGTTAATTCCCGTCGTGCGACCATAATCATGTTGCAAAAATTTTCACAAGAATCACCTGAGTGCAAATGACAGTTCCGCCACTGCACTGCTCTTTTATACGCTGTATACGCGATACTACCGCCATCTGTATATGTGCATATCGCTGTACCGTGAGTTTTATCAATGTGTCTTCATAGTTCAGCTCTTTTTTCTTCCAAACATCTGATAGAAGTCGCATATGGCTGTCACCCGACATTTCGATGACTTTCACAAAAATAAAAGCATTGTAGGTCTCGTGACGTACCACAACATCGCCCGCAGCTCGTGGTCTAGTAACTAGCGTTGCTACCTCTGGATGTTCAAATGTGTGTGAATTCTTCTTAAGGGACCAAACTGCTGAGGTCATCCGTCCCTAGACTTGCACACTACTTAAACTAATTTACGCTAAGAACAACACACACACCCATGCCCGAGGGAGGACTCGAACCTCCGGCGTGAGGGGCCGCGCAATCCATGACATGGTGCCCTAGACCGCGCGGCGTCCCGGGTTCGATTCCCGGCCAGGTCGGGGATTTTCTCCGCCCGGGGCGAATGGCGAGAATGGAACTGAAAAGATTGGGAACTTGTATGGGTGCTGATGACCTCGTTGTTGAGTGCCCCACAAACCAACATCATTATCATCATCGTCATCACGTACCACAACATCAACTCACTATCAAGTCTACACGAAATGTGTGGCAAGTCATTACTCTCCCCGCCAGTTTAAGGAATGTGATGTCAGAAATGAGGTATAAAAATATGTTTAATAATAGAACTATGCTATGGGAAGGTTAGCTCTTTCTTGTTTTAAATTCGAATTAACTTAACAAGAATTTTTCTGTTCTATATGAAGCAATTTTTAAATGTGTATTAACGCACATTAAAACGGGTCATATTTGTCACAGGGACTTATCCCTACTTATAGGAAATAGACTTATTTTTTGTCTGTCGTTCGCTATTTCATTTCAAAATAATTCGCTTTAGGCAATGCCGATCATCTTCAGATCATATGTCGTAGTTACAGAGTAGCCTAATGGAACTATCAGTTCACTGTCATATGTGACAGTCCATTATGACAGTCCATTAAGAAAGGTTACTCAGTAACTACGACATATGATCTGAAAATGACAGTGAAATGATAGTACCATTAGGACAGGCTACTCTGTAAGTACTACAGACGATCTGAGACTTGACGACATTGCCAGAAACCGCCATTTTGAAATAAGACAGCAATCGGCAGACAGAAAATACGCGATTTTGTATATTAAAATGATAGCAACCATACTTGAGGCCACTATTATACCCTGAAACCTGTCTGCGACATAAGCAAAATAACATTTTCCAAACATTTAAAAGAACCTATATTTTACGTATAAAATGACTCATCTCAAAGGAATTTTCGTGTTGATTCCAAAACTGCTCTTAGATTTTTGCGGGTCTGCAATATTTTCTAAGTTAAGAAAAGTTAAACATCCCGAATTATACAGGGTGAAAAGTATTTAAACCGACAAACTCTGGGAGATTGTAGGGGACATCAAAACAAATATTTTTCCCTAATGTCATTTTCTCCTATGAGGAGTATTTAAACCGGTAGAGGAAGATTTCTCTGGCGGCAAATTAATTAAACCCACAAACACTTTTGCATTTTTTATGACCAAGAGACAACACATTAACACAACCCAATTTCAATTACAGTAGATTTTCAAAAATGCCTCCATTGAGACGTAAACAAAGGTTACACCGTCGGATCATGTTCCGTCTGACACGGGAAAAAACCCCAGGAGTATCCTGAATTGTTCCTGCTGCTGCTAGTATCCGGGCAACCAGACCCTCTTCTGATGCAAGAGGAGTTGCGTAAACAAGGTTGCGCATCTCTCCCCACACAAAAAAGTCCATAGGGGACATATCTGTGGATCGAGCAAGCCACGGTACAGGACCACCTCTGCCAATCCACGTTTCTGGGAACCGTCGGTCCAGGAATCGACGCACACGACGACTGAAATGTGTCGGCGCCCCTTCATATTGGAACCACATGCGTTGTCTTGTATGGAGCGGGACGTGTTCCAGCAATTCTGACAATGCTCTGGCGAGAAATTTGTAATAGTGCCTGCCATTTAATGGCCTAGGTAGCAGATACGGCCCAATTAAACAGTCCCCAACATCACCGCCCCACACATTAACGATTAACGGCACTTGATGAGCGCTAGTAATTGTGGCATGTGGGTTATCTTCACTCCAAACATGCGAATTTTGCATGTTAGACTCCATCATGCCCGAACGTCGCTTCATCGGTAAACAACACAGAGGATGGAAATGTAGGATGCATTTCACACTGTTCCAGGTACCGCTGCGAAAACTGTGCTCTGTATGGATAATCAACTGGTTCCAGGTTGTGGACACGCTGTAAATGAAATGGACGCAACAACTGCTCTCGAAGGACTGTTCTTACATTTCTCTGATTCGTCCCCATGTTACGTGCAATTGCACGAGTGCTGATTGAAGGATCCCGCTCCACACGCTGCAAGACAGCTTCCTCAAATTGCAGCGTTCTTACCGTGGGACGGCGTCCCTGTCCAGGTAATCCGCTAAATGACCCGGTCTCACGCAGACGTTGGTACACAGCAGCAAAGGTCGTATGATGCGGGATACGGCGATTAGGATATTGCTGTTGATAAACCCGCTGTGCAGCTCGTCCGTTGTGGTGCGCTACGTAGTACGCACCAACCCTATCAGTGTACTCACTACAGGTGTATCGCTCCATTAGTAAACACAGACAATGCACTATTACACAGGTGGAAAGCAATTGCCTACAACTGAAGAGCGTAATACGCCCTCTAACAACTTAAGATCGTAATACGGTCTCTTAACAACTGAACAGCGTAATACGGCGTCCACCGGTTTAAATACTCCTCGTAGGAAAAAATGACATTAGGGAAAAATATTTGTTTTGATGTCCCCTACAACCTCACAGAGTTTGTCGGTTTAAATACTTTTCACTCTGTATTTTATTAATTCAGGTGATGCGTTTGGATTACAGTTGTGTGTGTAGATCATGATCTTTTAACCTCCGGCATCTGCTAGATACGAGGGTGTGCTAAACAGTAATGCCTCCAGATTTTTTATGTGACACTCTTAAAACTTTTGAAATAAAATTAACTTTATTGACATTCTACGTCTTTATTTTTCATGTCCACATATTTATTTCTCCACATAGTCACCCAGGCGAGGAACAAATTTCTCCCACCGAGAGACCAGTTTGGTGATACCGTCACTGTAGAATGATTGAATTTGTGATGGAGACACAACCTCACCTCTGCTTGCACCACTTCATTCCTATCAAAGCGAAGTCCTCGTAGGTGTTCTTTAAGTTCTGCACGCAGGTGGAAAATCGGATGGAGCCAAGTTGGGACTCTATGCAGGATGGTAGGCGACTGTGAACCCAAGGCACGGGTTTGTTGCAGATGTCGCAACGGTCGTGTGTGGTGTGGCATTGTCATGCTGCAGGAGAGGATGCTCCATGTGTGGACAAAGTTTAATGCGATTAGAAACTCAATTCGATTGTAGCATGCTGTTTCTCGCGCACCGACATAGTTACATTACAAACAACCATGTTACCCGCTACAGTTCGTGGCCCTATAGCGGCAGAGGGTTGCAACTTGCATCAGCGAAGTGAGAAAGTCGACCGGGTAATGTGCATGACATGTAATACATCAACCGATTTTGAGAATGAAAAATTCGGAGACATTATTTTTAAGCACACCCTCGTAAATGTTACTTTTCAAACAGCCATGTAACTGAATGTGAATATTACGCAACAGCTTCCTTTGTTCATATGCGATAGAAGTTTTGAAATTGTTAAATGCGTCCCCCCATCCTCCCCTCCCCTCCCCAATCCCTCTAAAAGCTATTTATCCTCTACGGTGTTTAGTTGTTATCGATCCTCAATTCGTGGTCGCAAAATATTGTGTAATGAATTAAGCTAATTTCAGCGTTGGAAACATGAATTTGTTACAGGAATCCTATAATTCAACTTCAGAAGGATTGTACGGTATCAGTGGATTCAACAAGCATAGATCAGAACAGATATCTGCTGCAAACCATATGGAAAGGAAGAGGTCAAGGAATTGGCCACTGCCGGTAGTAGTTTTCTAGTTAACGTAATGGAAGGACTGATTCAAGGCCTGGACTGCAAGTTCCCTTGACAGATCTTATATGATGTGGGAGCAGGCTCACATGAGGAAATGAAGAGACTAACAGGAAGCAGAAAGGAATGGAGAAAGAGAATTGCTGACAACCAATATTCAGACGGAGACTTTAGGTTTAGGGGAAGGTGCCGACCAAATTGAGTTCCGTGGACATAATAGCCCACCTCGTCACCTCCACAGGGCGGCATTGACTGCCACTGTCCAAACACTGATTTGAAGCAGCTCTCCCCGCTAGCCCTTCTTGTGTAAGACTCTTCATGTCTGCGTAACTACTGCAACCTACGTCCACTTACCGAGTGAAGGGGCGCAGTGGTTAGCACACTGGACTTGCATTTGGGAGGACGGCGGTTCAGACCCGCGTCTGGCTACACTGATTTAGGTTTTCCGTACTTTACCAAAATCGCTTCAGGCAAATGCCTGGATGGCTCCTTTTAAAGGGCACGGCCGACTTCCTTCCCTAATCCGATGGGACCGATGACCTTCCTGTTTGGTGTGCTCCCTCCAACCGACCAACCTACGTCCACTTAAACCTGCTAACTGTACTCAAGTCTTGGTTTCCATCTACAGTTTTTACCCTCCATACTTCCCTCCATTACCAAAATGACGATCCCTTAATGAATCTGGGCCCTCTCTTTTAGTCAAATTGTGCCATAAATTCCTTTCCTCCCAAATACGATTCATTAACTCTTCATCAGTTATGCAGTCTACCCACCTAGCCTTCAGCATTCATCTGAAGCACTTTATTTCGAAAGCTTCTAGTCTCTTTTTGGCTGAATCGTTTATCCTCGTCCACGTTTCACTTCCTTAAAATGCTATATTTCAAAAAAATACCTTCAGAAAAGGTTTCGTAAGACTTAAATTTATATTAGAAGTTAACAAATTCATCATTTACAGAAACGCTCTTCTTGCTATCGCCGGTCTTTATACCGTCTCTACTTTGACCACCGTCAACTACACTCTAAGAAAAAAAAAAAAAAAGACTCACCGAGGAGGAGTTATTCAAACGAGACGGAAAACGGTAGATGCGATCTACATGTACAGACAAACAAATGATTACAATTCAGTAACGCGTTGGCCCACCTCTGGCGCTTAAGGAACTGCTATTCGGCTTGGCATTGATTGACAGAGTTGCTGGATGTCATCGTGAAGGATATTGTGCCAGACTGTGTCCAAGTGGCGCGTTAGGTAGTCAAAATCACGAGATGGTTAGAGTGCCCTGCCCATAATGCTCCAAACTTTCTCAATTGGAGAGAGATCTGGCGAATTTACTAGCCAAGATTGGGTTTGGCATCTCACTGACTGGAGTGGAATTGTCTTTAGTGATGTGTCCCCCTTAGAAGTGAGACCCGATGACCAGCGGAGATGTGTCCCGAGACGTCCGGACAGCGACGAGATACCGACAGTCACCCTGCAGCACAGCAGTAACTCGATGATAGTCTGAGCCCCGTTTTGTTGCCCTTCATGGTAGGCCATCCTGGGCTTACATTTTAGCTACCAGGTGTAACGGTATGAAGTGAGCGTTAAGATACAAATGTGTTGATAGGGAACATTTGTTGTGAACGAACCTCAAATTTTTTTTGTTTGGTTGGTATGACATCTGTCAAAGATATTTAGTATACACCAAGTCATGGAACAAACAACATCATACGTTTTCATCGTGTTAACAATGTCGAATTTTGTACCAGAAAGTGATGATTTGCGGAAAGCATTAATTTTTTGTTTTCATTTGAATAAAAGTGGTGCAGAGTCGCATCGAATGCTTGTCGAGGCATATGGTGATCATGCTCTATCAGGAGCAACATGCAAAAGATGGTTTCAACGGTTCAGAAATAATGATTTTGATGTAAGAAATGAAGAACGTGGAGGACCACTAAAAAAGGTCGAAGACGCCGAATTGCAAGCAATATTGGATGAAGATGATACTTTGAGTCAGAAGCAAATGGCAGCAATGCTAAATGTTGCACAAAAAAAATTTATGACCGTTTGAAAGCTATGGGAAAGATCCAAAGGTGTGTAAAATGGGTGCCACATGAATTGAATGAAAGACAGATGGAAAACCGAAAAACCATTTGTCAAATTTTGCTTCAAAGACATGAAAGAAAATAAATTTTGCATTGAATTGTTACTGGCCATGAAAAATGGATTTATTTTAAGCATTCTAATCGGGAAAAAGCATGGATTAATCCGGGACAACCATCAGCATCGACTGCAAAACCAGATCTATTCGGCAAGAAGACAATGCTCTGTTTTTGGTGGCATCACAGAGGTGTGGTGTATCATTAGCTTCTAAAACCCGGTGAAACTTTGAATACTAATCGCTACAGACAACAAATGATCAATTTGAGCTATGCATTGATCGAAAAAGACTGAATTGACCAGAAGACATGGCAAAGTAATTTTTTTACGCGACACTGCACCTGCACACAAAGCAAAATTGGTTCAGGATACAATCAAAACACTTGGCTGGGAGCTGCTACCCCACCCGCCGTATTCACCAGATGTGGCCCCTTCCGACTACCATTTGTTTTCAATGGGACACGCATTGGCTGAGGAACACTTCGATTCCTACGAAGATATCGAAAATTGGGTGTATGATTGGTTTGCTTCAAAAGACGAACATTTCTATTGGCGTGGTGCCCACAAATTGCCAGAAAGGTGGTAAAATGTATAGAAAGCAATGGTCAGTACTTTGAATAACATGTTTTTACTTTTCAATTCAAAATTAGTGTTTCATTTTCACAAAAAAACGCTCATTTCATACCGGTACACCTGGTAGATAAATGCCTGCCCGCATGTGGCGAAAGTTTGTACTGCTTGTCTTCGAACTTGCCAAACCCTTCCCGGTATGTCAATTACCCCACAGTACTCTACCTTATCAGTGGGCTGCTCCATTTTGTTTTGGCCTCTCTAGTGGTGTGATACGGTACTGTGGCGCGGAGATTTCGATGTGTACGTGACGTGCCTCATACGGTACTGTGGCGCGGAATTTTCGATGTGCACGTGACGTGTGTACCCTAAGTACTCTACTCACTTGCCGCCCTTCTCCCCTCACTCAGCAACAGTGCGAAATTAATACCATTCCTGACTTACCCCGGGTGGCTATAATTAAAGTGCAGTTACTCATGGAGACCCAGAGTGAGCCGTAACTATATCGTATGACAGCGAAACTTGGTAGATATTCTAATGCGTTAATGTGGAACAGATTTACGCTGAAAAAAATTAGTCCCAATTTTGGCCACCAGGTCCAAATCTGTCGTTGTACAGCATTTCGTCGACGTCCACAGTGGCCATACAGTTGAAACCGTGTAAGCGGCAGTTAATAATAAAAGCACTTGTTTGATATATTTTTCTCTCTACGTCCCATTCCTAATCTATTACATATGGAAACATTGCTATATGAATTTCTTACATTTACACCACCAGATTTGCATCTACCGGCCAAAATTGAATCTAATTTTTTCCCAGCGTCTTTCGGTTCCACATTAACGCATTAAAATAGCAACTAAGTTTCGCCGACATACGATGATTACAGCCCAGGCTGGACGTCTGTGAGTAGCTGCGCTTTAATTATAACCACCCGGTATTTGAATTTGATATTTTGCCGAGGAAAAAAAATATCTGGACAGTTACACCGCTACTAGGGGTAGTCATAATGTTTTAATTATGGTATGAAAAAAATAACTTACGTAATTAATTATTAGTTTGTTTGTAGTTGCATGTCTGCACCGACAGTGTTGCAGAACTGGGTGTCATAGAGTGACCTTTTGCCGTTTTATTCACGCACATGTCAGCGTTGTAGCCACCCATGATCACGCCACAGACGGCGCGAAATAGGAGGGCTGAAAAAGCACAAACACACTTTGCTGCTTCGGATCACGTTCGAATTTCATCGAATGGTTTTGAATGGTCCCCAGTGGTTTCACCCTATGCACCAGAGCAAAAATTGCGTTCGCGCCATGCTCCAAAGGGTGCAGTCTCTTTCAGTGGGATTGCAGGTCGACGATCTTCTTAGAGAATAATTGAATTATCCCGGGGTTGTCATCAGCGTCAAAGGTTGTCAAGAACGTCGTCCGTTTGCCCGTCACAATGCGAACTGTTGTTTCCGACAGCGAAATGTGTGGGAATCATCGCCCCAAGAGAAAGGGTGGTTTCATTGACGCCCTTTGTGGCATCCCTCTGAGGCCTTTTCTTGTCGATACTAAGAGCGGTGTCTGAAATGTTTTCCTCTGCCACTCATAAGAAGACCACGTGATGTCAGTGATAGGCATTTCCCCATCGCAGAGGAGTGGCGTTAGGTAGAAGTGTCATTAATTTTGGTACCAGTGTGGCATCATTAACCCATCTTACACCTCACGTTAACTTCTGAGCTCTGGTCTTTTTCTTGCACGTGTCGACGTCTTGCTGTTTAATGCGTGTCCTAGCCGGAGGGTGAGGTCGCAGGGTGCCACGCTTTTCCACCATTACAGAGGGAGGTTGTGGGCTCCTTTGAGCCAAATTTTAAACTGCTGCATGGAAATGGGAGACAATTACGGGGTTCTGAAAAAGTGGTCCTTTAACTTTGTTGCGGAGCGTATTACAAAAAGCAACCGCTACAGTGTTTAGTGAAAAAACAAGTTTGAGTTAGTCGAACAAAAAGAATGGTGAGTGGTATTGAGTAATAAGTCTTTTTCTTATAGCATAATATGTACTCAACGCAGTATTTCGATTAGAATAAAAGAAAAGAAACCGAGCAAACAGCGTTTATATTTTTGGGAAGAGAATGCGTATCGCCTGCGGTACTTAACAGCAGCAACCCACACAGCTCACTGGATATGCGGGTTGCGCAACTACTGTCCTGCGTTTAGCTATTACGCACTGAACCGGCGCATTACATTATTGGCGTCGGTCTTGGCTCGCTTCAGCGCCAATATGAGCTCATCAACAGTAATTACCAGTCGACCCGTTACTATAGTCACCAGCAATGTGTTGAGTTCTGGATACAGGATGCCACACCTTCCTTGACACATACGACATATTGCAGAACTCCGCCACATCTTATCTCGGTTTGTTTGTTCTAAGCAAGGTACTTCATGCAACAAATTATTCTTAGTGAGAGTAACATGAATCGTCCGTGATGCACGGGAGGACAAGATGCAGTGACATAACAAAAGTTATGTCCAAGTAAGGAAATGTAATAAAAAGAAAAGTCCGTGCACACTACGTTGACACATGGCGTGATGGCTGGTGGGAGTGGCATTTCCCATTTACTGTCGCCCCCATCAGTCACCACACCGAGTGTCGACTTAGTTTGCGCAAATAGTAATAAATTATGATTCAACAGTGAGTTTTACTGTAGTTAACAGCCATAATGGAATAACATGTGTACCCAAACAGTAGCATTCTGTTGAAGGGAACGTAAATTTGTCTGGGTGTAATAGTGCACTAAGATGCATTTCGGGTATGAGACAGATAACGGACATGAATCAGCTCTCCACCTGTAGACAAGCAGTCTGTGTTGCCATACACTGGACAGCTTACGTGTGGGCTTCCACAGAGACTTACAGAATGCTGACCTCGTTCCACATTCACACCTAAAATGCACAGTATGAGATATATTTAAAATACACACACACACACACACACACACACAAAGTAGGACAGGTACTACACAACACGTGGACCAAGGTGGTACAAGACTCTCCCCTGTGACAGCTTAAGACGAAGAGAAACCTACATCTGTGGGATATACACTCCTGGAAATTGAAATAAGAACACCGTGAATTCATTGTCCCAGGAAGGGGAAACTTTATTGACACATTCCTGGGGTCAGATACATCACATGATCACACTGACAGAACCACAGGCACATAGACACAGGCAACAGAGCATGCACAATGTCGGCACTAGTACAGTGTATATCCACCTTTCGCAGCAATGCAGGCTGCTATTCTCCCATGGAGACGATCGTAGAGATGCTGGATGTAGTCCTGTGGAACGGCTTGCCATGCCATTTCCACCTGGCGCCTCAGTTGGACCAGCGTTCGTGCTGGACGTGCAGACCGCGTGAGACGACGCTTCATCCAGTCCCAAACATGTTCAATGGGAGACAGATCCGGAGATCTTGCTGGCCAGGGTAGTTGACTTACACCTTCTAGAGCACGTTGGGTGGCACGGGATACAAGCGGACGTGCATTGTCCTGTTGGAACAGCAAGTTCCCTTGCCGGTCTAGGAATGGTAGAACAATGGGTTCGATGACGGTTTGGATGTACCGTGCACTATTCAGTGTCCCCTCGACGATCACCAGTGGTGTACAGCCAGTGTAGGAGGTCGCTCCCCACACCATGATGCCGGGTGTTGGCCCTGTGTGCCTCGGTCGTATGCAGTCCTGATTGTGGCGCTCACCTGCACGGCGCCAAACACGCATACGACCATCATTGGCACCAAGGCAGAAGCGACTCTCATCGCTGAAGACGACACGTCTCCATTCGTCCCTCCATTCACGCTTGTCGTTACACCACTGGAGGCGGGCTGCACGATGTTGGGGCGTGAGCGGAAGACGGCCTAACGGTGTGCGGGACCGTAGCCCAGCTTCATGGAGACGGTTGCGAATGGTCCTCGCCGATACCCCAGGAGCAACAGTGTCCCTAATTTGCTGGGAAGTGGCGGTGCGGTCCCCTACGGCACTGCGTAGGATCCTACGGTCTTGGCGTGCATCCGTGCGTCGCTGCGGGCCGGTCCCAGGTCGACGGGCACGTGCACCTTCCGCTGACCACTGGCGACAACATCGATGTACTGTGGAGACCTCACGCCCCACGTGTTGAGCAATTCGGCGGTACGTCCACCCGGCCTCCCGCATGCCCACTATACGCCCTCGCTCAAAGTCCGTCAACTGCACATACGGTTCATGTCCACGCTGTCGCGGCATGCTACCAGTGTTAAAGACTGCGATGGAGCTCCGTATGCCACGGCAAACTGGCTGACACTGACGGCGGCGGTGCACAAATGCTGCGCAGCTAGCGCCATTCGACGGCCAACACCGCGGTTCCTGGTGTGTCCGCTGTGCCGTGCGTGTGATCATTGCTTGTACAGCCCTCTCGCAGTGTCCGGAGCAAGAATGATGGGTCTGACACACCGGTGTCAATGTGTTCTTTTTTCCATTTCCAGGAGTGTATGTTAATTCTAGAATGCAGGAACTGCATAGCAAGAAAAGCTAAAACAGAAGACAAAAAAGGAGTAAAATATCGACAGAAACCATAAGAAAACCATATACCAGTCTTAAGTGCGGACAAAAAAAAAAGTGTCATATGATACTTTTGGCTGTGTGACTCTTAGGCCCGTTTCACACTGCGACACTGGTAACGGTCACCAGTGACGGTCAGTGACAGAGGTGCATTCGTTTAACAGGAGCATTCACACCGGGTCACTATACTGCCTCACCGAGACACTGCAACCCAGCAGTGACTCATCCTCACAAACATGTCATTGACAGGGTCACTGTGTTTACAGCAGTCACTGCCAGACGTGCATTAGTTTGAACTGGAGTGTTCACACTGGAAAACAGATCACAGACACAGCGTTCCAGATTTGCCAAACGACAGGCAGTCATTTCTGAGACAGTGATGCGAAACATTCATTGTACATTATACTGTACACATTGTAGCCATGAGATTAGATTTGATTAACACGGAAGATTTTTTTAAGTGAAGTAGAAAATCGTCCTGCTTTTTGGGATGTGAAAAGCGATGACTATAGCAACAAAGTAATGAAAAGCAATGCGTGGCAAGAAATTGTAATGAAGTTTGTGCCTAATTTCAAATGAGAAGAGCATGGATGAGAAAAACAAAATTGGTATGTTGTATGTTCTTTTTTCAAATTTAATACCTTATTTTTCGGACCATAAAAGGCTATCGAAATTTAGTTGCTACCCCTGTACAAGTTCAAAAATGGCTCTGAGCACTATGCGACTTAACTTCTGAGGTCATCAGTCGCCTAGAACTTAGAACTAATTAAACCTAACTGGCCTAAGGACATTACACACATCCATGCTCGAGGCAGGATTCGAACCTGCGACCGTAGCGGTCGCTCGGTTCCAGACTGTAGCGCCCAGAACCGCACGGCCACTCCGGCCGGCTGCAAAAGTTCATTCACTAACTAATCAGTTGGCAATGCGTGTGGTGTTGGACACCAGTGATCAAGGAGTGTTCACCACAGTCACCGGTGACCATCACTGGCGACCATCACCAGTGTCGCAGTGTGAAACGGGCCTTAGGGGTTGTTAAGCCACATAATCCGAAAGACTTGTATTCTTCCATACATAATGGTCCCATTTCCACTGAATATACACTACTGTCCATTAAAATTGCTACACCACGAAGATGACGTGCTACAGACGCGAAATTTAACCGACAGGAAGAAGATGCTGTGATATGCAAATAATTAGCTTTTCAGAGCATTAACACAAGATTGGCGCCAGTGGCGACACATGAGGAAAGTTTCCAACCGATTTCTCATACACAAACAGCAGTTGACCGGCGTTGCCTGGTGAAAAGTTGTTGTGATGCCTCGTGTAAGGAGGAGAAATGCGTACCAACACGTTTCTGACCTTGATAAAGGTCGGATTGTAGCCTATCGCAATTGCGGTTTATTGTATCACGACATCGCTGCTCGCTTTGGTCGAGATCCAATGACTGTAGCAGAATATGGAATCGGTGGGTTCAGAAGGGTAATACGGAACGCTGTGCTGGATCCCAACGGCCTCGTATCACTAGCAGACGAGATGTCAGGCATCTTATCTGCATGGCTGTAATGGATAGTGCAGCCACATCTCAATCTCTGAGTCAACAGATGGGACGTTTGCAAGACAACAACCATCTGCACGAACAGTTCGACGGCATTTGCAGCAGCATGGACTATCAGCTTGGAGACCATGGCTGCAGTTACTCTTGACACTTCATCACAGACAGGAGTGCCTTCGATGGTTTACTCAACGACGAACCTGGCTGCACGAATGGCAAAACGTCATATTTTCGGATGAATCCAGGTTCTGTTTACAGCATCATGATGGTCGCATCTGTGTTTGGCGACATCGTGGTGAACGCACATTCGAAGTGTGTATTCGTCATCGCCATGCTGATGTATCACCCGGCGTGATATTATGGGGTGCCTTTGGTTACACGTCTAGGTCACCTCTTGTCCGCGCTAACGGCACTTTGAACAGTGGACGTTACATTTCAGATGTGTTATGACCCGTGGTTCTACCCTTCATTCGATCCCTGCGAAACCTTACATTTCAGCAGGATAATGCACGACCACATGTTGAAGGTCGTGTACGGGCCTTTCTGGATACAGAAAATGTTCGACTGCTTCCCTGGCCAGCACATTCTACAGATCTCTCACCAAATGAAAATGTCTGGTCAATGGTGGCCGAGCAATTGGCTCGTCACAATACACCAGTCACTACTCTTGATGAACTGTGGTATCGTGTTGAAGCTGCATGGGCAGCTGTACCTGTACATGCCATCCAAGCTCTGTTTGACTCAATGCCCAGGCGTATCAAGGCCGTTATTACGGTCGGAGGTGGTTGTTCTGGGTACTGATTTCTCAGGATCTATGCACCCAAATTGCGTGAAAATATAATCACATGTCAGTTCTAGTATAATATATTTGTTCAATGAATGCCCATTTATCATGTGCATTTCTTCTTGGTGCAGCAATTTTAATGGCCAGTAGTGTATGAGAGTTGTGCCTTAAGCATGATTATTGAATGCAAGTAATTGAAATGGGTGTTTATAAAGTTTGGTGTGATTTTTGTGTTGTATGACAATGAGAGAAGAGCGAGGGTGCAATCCAGTGCCAGCCTTATGAATAGCACCGTGGGGACTATCTTATAGACAGACCACCATACAAAACCTCAAGAACCATCATTCAGACAGCCAGTAGAGAGTGCACTGGCAAAATTAGGCAAGTAATGGTTCATACTCAGGTCACAAGCAGTCATTCTTTTCACGCTCCATTCACGAATGGAATGGGAAGGACCCTAAATATGGTAGGATAAAAAGTATTCCTTTTCATGATGTTCTCAGTGATTCACAGAGTATTGATGTAGATGTACTCACCTTTCTTCCAATAGGTCATTGTGACAGTCTGGTACTAGAAAAGGCATGTGGTGAGACTCATGAACATCAAATCTGCCATGAAAGTGGAATAATGTTGGTAAGATTTAGACTTTCTTTCATTTGAATATCACCTAATATTCTTCTGGTAAATGTTATTTTTCTCCCAATACAGCATATGAATAACTAAAACACATACCAGTAAATTTCCATAGTTTGTGTCATTCGGTCTTGTGCTGCTACTCACTAAAAAGTGAGACAGTTCTCATACTTCTCACAGAGACAAGTAACAGGCATGATGTGCAGTTTTCTGCAGGAACATGTTATTTATTTGACTCAATGAGTTTTTTTACATTACCGATTATGTATGGTAGCATTGTCTCCTATTGAATATAGGAAGACACTTACTGATGCATGTAGTCTAACTTAGTTAAATAAACTACTGTCATGCATTTAAATTTTGTCACAGAATTTGTCACAGAATTATCTATTGCAACAGACAGTATTTCTCTTTAAGACTGTTTATTTTGTTCAGTACCTTTTGTTGAATTTATTACTTTTTATGCATCAACTAAATTTATTAACATAAAATTTCTGAAACTAAGCATCTACTAACTTCTTTTCAGGACTACTTTCCACCTTCCTACAATAGAACTTATGGTCTATATGGAAGAACGGATTCAGGTAGTAGACCACCCAGCAACTATGAAATTGTTCCTAGCAATCCGAGGGGTAATTGCACGCCATCTACGAACTGCATACCGAAATGTTTTGCTGAGAAAGGATCAAGGGTAAGAAGTTATTAAGAACAGTCTTTTAAGCAGATCTGACAATTCTTCTCATTTTTGCTATCTGAATACAATGCTTTATTAGCAACTAGGCAGATAATGTGGTAAAATAAAAATTCACATCATTACACATCATATGAGAATATGTCAAAATTAATTTTTGTTTCCAGGTTTATGAAGTTTGCTTGGAATTTACTTTATTGTAGTGAATCTTGTAACTAATATAACAAACATAAAATACGTGTCCTTTTTCCACTTTTTTCCAATATAAATCTTTCACACTACGATAACTCACTTAATTATTTGTTCTTATACTTTACTTTTTATTTATTGTAATTATGTAATTATCATAATTTAGGCAATTTAGTGTATATGCATGGAGACAGTAGTAGTATTAGAGTTGGTGACAATGATTAGTCTGTTTGAATTTCTGAAAGTACTGAACATTTGTGCCATTGCCATTATACTTTAAATTCTAGGGTCCTCCAGGCCTTTCTGGTATTCCAGGACTGCAAGGTCAGCAGGGACATCCTGGAATGGAAGGTCCTCCTGGACCTAAAGGAGACAAAGGGGAGCCTGGACCACAAGGACCTCGTGGGTTGAAAGGTGACAGGGTATGTTAGTATTTCTAAATTATTGAATTGTCTTAAAGTGTTGAGCATTTTCAAACTTTACTTTATTGGTGAGAAAGCACTGCTGCAAAACTGAAGCTTAGCTAATGATAGCCATAAATAGACACATGTTTTTAGCCATATTACATTTAGAGTCAGTCAAAAATAAAATAAAAGAGGATAAAAAAAGCAAAAAGAATGTAATCACTTAACAAAAAGTATAGCAGAGAGAAAATATATACTGAATAAATTAATTGTAATGAACATGGATTTGCAAAATATTGCAGTGAATACTGTAATGTATGTTGGAAAGGTAATGTGACAGGAGACATAATGTAAGCTCGTCTAAATTATTAATTTTTTGTACAAGACATCTTTTACAGAAAAATTGTGAATGAGATCTTGGGAAATGAAAATGTTTTTGATAAGGTGAAACGTCATTTTCGTTCAAGTTCAGAATAATTTTAAAAAATCTGCATATATTATAATCAACTATTTCATTTTTTCGATGAATTTTTGCAGGGGAAAATGGGGATGCCAGGATTTCCTGGAACCAATGGTGTTCCTGGACAACAAGGCTTCCCAGGTCCTCCAGGTCTTCCAGGTGTTGATGGTTGCAATGGGACAGATGTAAGTATTGTTGGATGTGCAATCTGTAATAAAATTAATTTTTAAAATGCCCTGTTTAGTAAATGCTCATGTCTTTTGCAATTCTTCAATTAAATAAATTCCTGTCATTCCTCTTGCAAAATGCAGAAATTATGTGGTAGGCAGTTATAAAGGAATTTTGAATCACTTACAGGTGTATATTTCTCTATAGCATAGGCAATAATGTTTGTGATATTGATAGAAAATGCTTTAACTATTCTCCTTGCTTTGAGAATTTTTGAATTGTTTCCAGATTAATTAAGATGTTGTTATAACGTCAAGTTGAACACATATATTTCAAAACGACACAACACATATAAGTCACAGAGCAAGTTGACTAGCAAGACATGTGAACACAGTATCATTCGAATGAGCACTGAGTCCAAGTCTAGCGGCCGCTGGCTGGCTGGCCGCTTAGGTGGCTGCTGCATGCCTGGCAGACAGCGCCGCTTGTAGAGGACGCGCGTAATTGTGCGGCGGCACTTTGAATGATCGGCGAGTCACAACAGATGTAAATATAAAATTTACTTTTTCTGTTTTACAGGGGGCCCAAGGACCACCTGGTTACCCTGGACAATCTGGTCCGCGTGGTATCCCCGGTCTTCCAGGTTCTAAGGGTGAGAAGGGAGAGCCAGCATATGCTGGCCTGTTCCCTAAAGGCCAGAAAGGTGAACCGGGCCTTGATGGAGTTAGAGGTGTACAAGGTCTCCCTGGGAGTCCTGGACCATCTGGTTTTCCTGGAATTAAGGGAGAGGTGGGCCCTATGGTAAGTGATTCCAAACATCAAGTGGCTGCTAAGAAATATACCAAATATAGTATGCACTAATAATACACCTTTAGAAAATTTAAATTCAGGTTTTAAGTTTACTTTTGTTGTGTTTTTATTTTCACTGTCTCTAGTAGAAATGTATTTATTTTTAAACATACACTTATTTCCAGATACACAACTTGGTCATTAGAAGCTCTCTCTTCTGAAATGTCAGATTCCTTACTTCTTTCATTTTGATGATTAACTTTAACACTAGTGCAGCCCATGTGCAGTTAATAAAAACATTTTTATGATCATAGATGGCCTTTTCAAATACACTTTCCCTTCTTAATGTATGTGCTGTTACTGTTCAGGGCATTATAAAGTGACCCTGTAAGGCATATGCTCACCAGCATAGTTTAGTGATCAGTTATAAATACTCTGGCATTTTAATATAATCTTTCATCACAGTAAATTAAGATTCAAAATTATAGAAATTGTGCCAATGTGTATATGATCCTGTTTCAGGGTCCTAGGGGACCACCTGGTGCCAAAGGTGAGAAGGGAAACATTGGACTTGGCTTTGAAGGTCAGAAAGGTGATAAAGGTCAAAAAGGTGAACGTGGTCCAACTGGAAGACCAGCAGTACTTCCCTTTGATGAAGAAGGTCCATCAGGAGTAGTGGTTGGACCAAAAGGAGAACCAGGAGAGATGGGAGAAAGGGTAATAAAAATGTAAAATTGTAATTACTGTGAAATATTATGATCATGGAATATTTCAGGATGGAATATCAAACAAAAGTTTTGAAAGTCAACCATCAGCCTGCACCTGATTGATGGGTAGCATGTACTCAGATATAAATTTCATTAGTGCTTTTTATAGAGTACGTGCACACTCAGTAACTTGATTTATTCTGACTATTCCTGTCAGTGCAAATAGTAATCAGTTACCATAAGGACACGAATCTGATGAATGCTGACAATTTTTATATCATTTGTTTGAATGTGTACTCTTTTGTATTTTGCCTTTCATTTTTTGTAATAACCACTTCCCTCCAGTGATGTGGCTCAAAATACATGAAAACCAATCTCTGTTTTCAGATAAGTTACGTATTTAAATAAATAAGAAAAACAATACTCCACATAGTGTAGCTGTATTTTAACATTTTACATGAAGTCAATCTTGTTATACATATTCAAGACTCAGAATGATTCCAGAAATAGACTCTGCAACAATTAAAATTTAGGACTAGAGGAAACCACTCACTAAATAGTGTAACCATTGAGTTGTTGATAAGCACACACAGAAGTGGGAGAAATGTTGTTAGCTTTTGGAAGAACCGTTGACAAAAGAGTACGCAGACACATACATATGCACACATATGCCTATGTCTCTACATTGTGCCAGTTAGACACACAATACTGGTATTACAATTCAGCAGATGGACTAGGTTGGGGTGGATAAAGGAAGGAAGAGTGGTAAGCAAGAAGAGGGGTTGGGGATGGGTAGCTAACAACTCAGAAGGAAGTGGCCCGTGTGCTGACTAGGAAGGAGGGAGAGAGGGGTGACATGTGAATGGGCTAGGCATGTGATTCACAGGTCCAGAGCAAGTGAGGTATGGTACATGGTGAAGATGACATGGAGGTGTGGACTGGAAGGGGATGACAGGACAGATGAAGTGGAGACCTGGGCTGAGGATGTGGGAAGAGTGGGTTAGTGATGTTAGAGGCCAGGAGGATTATGGGAACAAAGGATGTGTTGCAACAATAACTCTCATCTACATAGTTCCAGTGCTGGAGGGAAGGATCCAGGTGGCACAGGTTGTGAAGTAGCCATTGAACTCGAGCACGTTTTGCTCAGCAGTTGCTGGTGGGTGGTCAACTTTGTTCTTGGCCACAGCTTGGCAGTGACCATTCATTCTGATGGGCAGCTAGTTGGTTGTCATGCAAACATAAAAAGCTATGCACTGATTCGAGCAGAATTGGTATATGGACCAGGATGACATGTAGGTTGAGCGGGCTATGAAATACCACTTAAGCAGGTGTAGTAAGGATCTTGGGTAGGATGTCCCTCATTTCTGGTCATGATAACAGGTACTCAAAGCCCTGGCAGAGTATATGGTTGAGTTGTTTCAGTCCAGGGTGACTGGATGAAGATGTGGGTGCACATTTGTAGCTGATTCTTGAATGTGGTTGAAGAATTAGGCTTGTGTGAGGATCTGTCACAAGAAGTCTGTTTGTGGACTAGGTTTGGTTGGAGTGGGTGGGGAAGAGAGATGGAGGGGTAGTGGCTGTCTGTGAAAGGCCTCATCAGACCTTAAGCATATTGAGCCATGAAATTCTCATCACTACTAAAATGCTGTCCACAGGCAACTAGGCTGTATTGCAGGGGCATAGGTGTGTGGGGTTTTTTTGTGTGTGTATTTGTACTTTAGCTTATCAAAGGATTCTTTCTGAAAGCTAGTAAGTTTTCATTCTCTTTTTTCTGTGAATATTTGACAACTCAATGCTTCTGCTATTCAGTGAGTGATTTTTTTTACTCCTAAATTAATTACATTCTGTCAGAACTTTCCTTACTATATCCACAACAATTACTGATATTTGCTGAACACAAAAATTATACATTGGAATTATTTTCACAGCAATTACCATTTTACATTGAGCATTTGGTATTTATACATTGTCTTTTGTTTGCCAGAGAGAAATAACAAAGAGCTCTCTCTATCTCTATCTCTCTCTCTCTCTCTCTCTCTCTCTCTCTCTCTCTCTCTCTCTCTCTCACACACACACACACACACACACACACACACACACACACACACACCAAATGTACGTTCATGTGGCCTCAATGATAGTTGCACATAATATAAAAACAAGGCTTTAGGCTTTAATCAGATGTGACATTTGTGAAAACACAATTAGGTGGGTTGTACTATGTGTGGAAGTAATGAATAATATTATGAAAAGGAAAGTTGCTACTCATCATTAGCGGAGGTGCTGAGTCACAGATAGGCACAACAAAAAGACTGTCACAAATAAAGCTTTTACTCATCAAGGCCTTTCTCAACAATATATGACAGACACACACACACACACACACACACACACACACACACACACACACACACACACACATGATTGCAGTCTCAGGCAACCGAAACCACACTGTGAGCAGCAGCACCAGTGCATGATGGGAGTGGTGACTGGGTGGGGGTAAGGAGGAGGCTGGGATGGGAAGGTGGAGGGGTAGTATAGTGGGGGTGGCGAATGATGAAGTGCTGCATGTTAGACGAAGGGCAGGGGAGAGGCATGAGTGGCCACCTATGAACTGTGGCCAAGAAACAAGTGGAACACCCTGTTGCTGAACACCCTGCCAAACATGACATCCTTCATTTCAATGACTGATTCACAGCCTGTGCAATGTGGATCCTTCCCACCAACATCAGCTTTTCTGAATTGTGCAGGTGGGAACTTTCCCTGCAATACATCCTATGTTCCTGTAACCCTCTTGGCCCCAACCTTCGTTAGTCACTGTCCTCACCCATCCAGCTTCTTCCCTGTTGCCATTCCAGCACTACATAGCTGTCATTCCATCATCACGCCCAGTCTTCTTACTTCTCTCCTTTTCCATTACTCCCCCCCCCCCTCCCCCTCCCCACCTCTCCCCTGCCCTCCATCTGACCTGCAGCACTTCACTGTCTGCCACCCCCAGTATACCATCCCTCCCACTCCCCACCCAAGCCTCCTCCTTACCACCATCCAGTCACCACTCCCATCATGCACTGGTGCTGCTGCTTGCAGTGTGGGTTCGATTGTCTGAGATTGCAGTCGTGTGTGTGAGTTGTGCTTGTGTGAGTGTGTGTGTGTGTGTGTGTGTGTGTGTGTGTGTGTGTGTGTGTATTTGTGTCTGTTGTCTATTGCTGACAAAGACTTTAATGGAATTGCTGACGAAGACCTTAATCTCTGAAAGCTTTATTTGTGTCAGTCTTTTTGTTGTGCCTATCAGCAACTCAGCATCTCTGCTATATGGTGAATAGCAACTTTCTTTTTCATAATATTGTTACATTCCATCCTCAATGTTCCATTGTTTGAAGTAATGAATAATTATTTTTATAGGTCCATGTGTGGTAAAATGAAAAATACGTCAAACAGAGTTACTACATTAAAAAGCATGTCAAGACATACTTTATGGAGTATCCATATAGAACATGCTCATAACTGCTTGTGTATTCTGTTCAAACACTGTGAATGATGGATAACAAATTGATGACATGATTTTCTTCTGTATTTTATTTATTTATTTATTATATGGCTGGGACTCATGTATGAGGTCTGTGCAAAAACGTCTGGAACTTTGTCCACAAAATTTTTCTGTGTTTATCGTTTACTTATTGTGCATGGTGTCCTTTGAAATACTCTCCTCCACAATTGATAAACCACTCCCAATGCCATTTCCACTTCCAGAAACAGTCTTGGTGCACCTCTTGCTGGATCGCATGAAGTGCCACCTGCAAATTTCCTTTTATCTCATCTATCATTCCAAGTCTTCATCCTTTCAGTTGGGTTTTTGACTTTGGAAATAAAAAAAAAGTCTTCAGTGGTCAGGTCTGGAGAGTATCGAGAATGAGGCAGCACAGTGATTTTGTTTCTTGTGCAATAGTCATCCACCAACAGAACTGAATGTGCAGGTGCATTATCGTGATACAAGAGTCATGAATTGCCTCGCCACATTTCAGGCTGTTTCCTTGTCATACTTTTTCACTGGTGTCATACTTTTTCACTGTCCCAATAGACCATCGGTTAACAGTTTTTCGCTGTGGCATGATTTCATGATTAACAAAACCTTCACAGTCAAAGAAAACTATCAACATGGCTTTGACATTTGACCTGACTTGACAAGCTTTTTTTGCTCTTGGAGAACCTTTCCAAACCACTGGGAAGAGAGAACCTTAGTCTCAACTATATAACCATAGATCCAAGTCTCAGCACCAGTTACAATTATCTTAATGAACAAATTGTTCTCATTTGTGTGATTTGAAAGCTCATCACAGATTGTGAGGCGAAGGTCTTTCTAGTCATAACTCATGAACAGTGGTATGAATTCAGTGGCAACACAATGCATTCCAAGGTGCTGTGTCAGGATTTCATGGCATGATCCAACTGAAATGTTAATTCTTCTGCATTCTCTCTCACAGTCAGTCTTCAATTGGCATGCACAGTTTCTTTGACATTCCTGACATGAGTGTCGTCGGTAAATGTCGAAGGGCATCCTGAATGAGGGTCAGCTTTAACTTCTGTTTGGCTGTTTCTAAACTGTGTGTATGGCTTAAGTACACATCACCGTAGGCCTCCTTCATCATTTGGTGTGTCTCTGTAAATGTTTTCTTGAGTTTCATGCAAAATTTAATGCAGACATGTTGCTCCTCTAACTCTGCCCTCTCGAAATTTGCTAACTGTGTGACACAATGTTCTACTCAATACAGCACTGAATAATAACTAACAGACATACAACAATGAAACTTCTGGCAATTACACATTAAACACAGGCATATCAGGGATGGCAGTCACATGTCACTCCAACACACCTTTGGTCTGAAATTATTAATGCTCCAGAATTTTTTGAACAGAACTCGTATGCTATTTGCTTTTGTATTTGAAACCATTTTCCCAGATTCTAGTCCCTGAATAATACAGCTGTCACAAGTTTTATGTAAGTGTCCAAGAAACAAGACAAATTCACTCAAGATAGTCATACTGAAGTATCTATTCAATTTAACTTCATGTTTTATTTGTGTTTGTACATTTTCAAGAGAAAAAATTTATTTGTTACATTATTAAATGGTTGTCTGTCAGCTCTCTAGAGTGATAAGAGAATGCTGATTTTATCAAAATGGCAAACTGATTGCAATAAAATATTTTTCAGGCATTACAATCATTTTCAGAAACTTGTTTGGAGAATACTGCTTACAGCTTCTCCTATTAGTTGGTAGTCTTGTATGAATGTTTTGGGGAAAAAAAAAAAAAAAAAAAAAAAAAAAAAAAAAAAAAAAAAAAAAAAAAAAAAAAAAAAAACTTCTAGGTAGTCCACTAAACTCTTACGGTCCATAAAGATCTAGTCTGGTCATATTTCATATTAATTATCTTGAATTTCAATTACATCCACTACGGAATAAAATATAGAGCATAAGAATAATACATTAGTTACTTGTCATAGTTATTAAAGTCCTAGAAATCTGTCAGTCAGGTTAAATTTGAACTGTTCACCCATTCATTTTGACTTATTTTGAATTGATATCCCATGCTCCATGTGCTACAAATATATTTTAAGAAGGCTCTGAGCAACGATGATTAAAAATCCATACCTTTATTACTTTTGTTAAGTTCCTGCAAATTTCTGGGGAATGTATATGGTAAGATATGGTAACTTTCCTGAGGCTGGAACAATTGCCTAACCAGCATGGGTTCCTGGAGCAGATCTTGTGAAAGAAGGCCCCCTCTTTCAAGTCACAAGAGCCAGATCCAGTAAGAAGAGCACTTTGTTTCTCAGTTTAAGGAAGTGAATTCACACTTATGAAATATCTGACTTTTGAAACATCTGATTCAGTTCATCACTGCGCTAGGACCTTCCAGTCATGAAATATCTGATTCAGTTTATCACTGCGCTAAGACCTTCTAGTCAGATAGAACTCAGTGTGTCATTTTGGCAGCAGAGTTTTCATTGGAAATTTAGACAATATCCAGCTTGTCTCAAGTCATTGAAGTTCACAATATGCATAAATGACTTCCTAGGCAGTGCCAGCAGCTGAAATTGTTAATAGATATTGGTACTGTTTATAAAGAGATCTGAAAAAAAATCATTGCAGATTGTAACAACTCAAGAAAAACTGTACTTAGTACATTAAATGATTTTAATAGAAGTGAATGACACATGTTCCTCATTAACTGATCCAAGCCCTTAATATCATTTTGAAAAACAAAGAAAACTGCAGGATACTTGCTTAATCCACAGTTTTTTATTGGGTACACAGCCAGTTTTGGAATATTTACAGTTACATCATCTGGTTTAAAAAATTAAATCACTTAATCTTCTGAGGTCCTCCTCACCCCAAAGTTGTCATGGAACCAATGGTAACTATTCCAAAACTCCAAATCTGGTCATATACCCCATAAAATATTGTGGATTAAGCAACTGTCCCATGGTTTTCTTCATTTTTCAGAATGGACCTGTACATATTCGGCTGCTCCGTAACAAGAACTCTTTGTCCTTAATATCAGTTAAGTACAAAATTGACGGCAAACCAGGGGATTTACATAATAAACAATAAAGATATTACAGGCAGGAATGACCATTTTAATACCCAACTGTAGTTCACTGAGAAAAGTATGAGACAAGATTTCATTCACAAAAATTCTCAGTGACCAATTCCTGAATAATCAATCTTGCATACATGTCAAGGATCCCTATCAAGGAGAGAGGGAGGGGGGGGGGGGGAGAGAGAGAGAGAGAGAGAGAGAGAGAGAGAGAGAGAGAGAGAGAGAGAGAAATAGGCAGACAAACTATGTATCTCTCTCATCAGGTAGTGTAAGTCTTGATGGTAGCTTTTGAAAGGGGTGGCACAGTTATCATGCAATTAATTACCGAGAAAGGAGGAATTAGTTGTCACAACATATCCAAATACAAAAACAAAAGTTTTGAATGAAGTGTTATGTTAAGCTGTGGTAAACATTTGTGTCTTGTGTTTCACTGCTATAAAACAGAGCACAGAAATTCTTTGTCTATGTTTCAGAGACCTTCAGCCTAAAGCTCATTTTATCTGCTGAGCTTTCAAAATATGTGGAATAGTTTATGAGTGCTAACATGCCATGCTGTGCATGCTCCTTCTTGACCGCTTACACATATAACTCTAGCAGATAAAAAGATATTAATAAAATTCAAGTTAAGAGTGCTCAATGCCGAACTCTAAGTGGATCTTTAACAATGATGGCAGGCATTATAATCAGAAGTCACTTTGTTTTCTCATGTATTCTTTTTATGATGAGTTAAAAGTATATATATTCTTCAGTGATAATTATTGTTGTTTGGTAATAATGATACAGCTTTTTGCAAATTCCAAAGGTATTTTATTTCAAAGTATTTACATTTTAAATAAGTAATTGAAATGATTAAACTTCTTTTCAACTGCTAAACTAAAACAAACTTGTTGCTGTTGTTTAATTATGTTTCAGGGGGAACCAGGTCTTCAAGGAATGAAAGGTGAGCAAGGCATGACAGGAGATCAAGGATTCGCTGGTGCAGCAGGTATGAAGGGAGAAAAAGGTTTACCAGGCCCAACAGGGCCACGTGTAAGTAATTTTTATTTCTTATTTATTTAATTCTTCATCCATTTGTAAATTATCTTCATCTAACATGATGTCATTGATTGTGTTTAAATGTTAATAATAATGAACAGATATGACTTCTTGAAGATGTGATGGAGTTGATATGAAGGGGCTTACTCAAACCTACTCTCATCTACTTTGTTGATGAAATTGTTAGATGTACAAACTTCTCAAATAACATTCAAAAATATTAGCTTTGTGTTCCTAGCGATAACTTAAGACAAAATTCAGTTTCAGAAATCTATTGAAAGGAAACTTTACATTTTGCTATAGAGGTTGTATATAACATAACGTGTGCAGTTAGAATATTTCATATTTTTGAGCATAAACAGAAACAAACAGACACCATCCAAACAGGCCTTGAAGGCCCAATGGTACCAACCAGCCACCATGTTGTTCTGAGCCTTTGGACATCATCAGATGCGGATACCGAGGGCCATGTGGTCAGCATTCCGCTCACCTAGCTGTTGCCAGTTTTCAAGACCAATGCCATTGCTTCTCAATCAAGTAGCTCCTCAATTGCAGTTGGCCTCACAAGGGCTGAGTGTATCCCACTTGCCAACAACTTTTGGCAGATCTGAATGGTGACCCATCCAAGTGCTAGCCAAGCCTGACAGTTCTTAGCTTCAGAGATTGGACGGGAACTGGTGTTACCACTGCAGCAGTGCTGTTGGCTTATGAGCATAAAAGACCAAATAAAACAGTCTAATTTTGTAAGTGATGGACATTAAACACAAATTTTGATTAATGTTTGTCGTAACTATGCTAAAAACAAATTTAAGACTGGTTGTTTAGTAACATCATGTGTCCAAAGATTGGAGCTTGATCACTTACTTAGAATTTTTCTATCTCTTAAATTGAATGTCACCACTGAAACTACTTTTATATGTGAAGAAAATCAAGCTGCACAGTGGTTCAGATTCCACATCAAACTATAGGCCTTTCATAACTGGCAAATTTATTCAGTTAACATATATGAAAACATTGGATGGCCCAACAATCATTTAGCAGAAAACTGTAATATGGCAACCAATTTCAGTTGTTTCCATGAATTCTTGCCATTTTATAAAATTATTTTTGTCACTCCCTAATTTATACATTCATTGGTCATTCAGTCTAATACAATTTATTGTGGATTATTAGTGTTGTTCGTAGCATTTGCGATTTTACACACCGTCAACTCTGATAGGTTTTTCCTCATCTGTGGAGTAAAAGACTGGTCATACATTTGACTGCTTGGAAAACGAGAGACTTTAGATAATGTCTCTATTAATTTATCATTTGATTTCAACATTTTTGGTTTAGCACATAATTAATGTTCCCAGGGAAGAGATGGATATCCAGGACCACCTGGACCCCAAGGTCAGAAGGGAGACAGGGGATTTGATGGGCTGAATGGTTTGGATGGACGACCTGGCCAGAAAGGTGAACCTGGACGGGATGGAACACCTGGTCCTCAGGGTCTGAGAGGACCACAGGGTCCACCAGGAGTAAGTAGCAGCAGTTGTCAAATTCTGAACTTCTCTTGTTTTAAGTAGCTAAACATACTATGTATATTTTTTTTCTTTTGGGGATGAGTCCATACTTAAATTCTTTCGCATCTCTCTTTGTTACTGTTAGGGATTTACGCAAAACATCCTAGCAGATTAAAACTGTGTGTCAGACTAGAAATCAAGCCTAAGACCCTTGTCATCCTGGAAACAATCCCCTAGGTTGTGGTTGAGACATTTCTCTACAAATTCTTTCTTCCAAGAGTGCTCTAGTGCCAGATATGCAGGAGAACATCTGTGAAGTTTGCAAGTAGGACATGAGGTACTGACAGAAGTGAAGCTGTGAGGGAAGGTTATGAATCATGTTTGGATAGCTCAGTTGGTAGAGCATTTGCCTGTGAAAGGCAAAGGTCCCAGGTTCGAGTCTCAGTCCAACATACAATTTTACTTTGCCGAGTGTTTCATATCATCACACACTCTGCTGGAGAGGGAAAATTCATTCTGGAGGAATTTACTTGTTACATTATCAAAATTGTATTGATTATGTTTGTATGCACTTATGAGATCCTTTTGTAACTTCTCCCCTACAGGGAGGGCGTGGACGACCGGGTCCTCCTGGTCCACCAGGTCCCCGTGGCTTCCCTGGTCCAACAGGCCCAAAGGGTGAGGATGGCTTCCCAGGACGTCCTGGTGAGAGAGGTCCACAAGGCCCAACGGGTGGCCCAGGTGTTCCTGGCAGCCCAGGTCCTGAGGGATTCCCCGGAGAGAAGGGGGCAAAAGGAGAACAGGGTCTTACAGGTACATAAAACATTTTTTATTGCATGTTTAGACATGAAAGATTTCATAAAAGCATATGACAGCATAGACTAAGCATCTTGCTTCAAAATATGAGCTAAATTTGGATTAGGTCAAAAGACAGCAAACTTCATGCACGCTCACAGAGAAAAAGTAAAAATCCATCTTGGATTTTCCATTGTTTGAAATAAAAATGAAATTTATGATAGATCTGAGCAACCATTTAAAACAGACACAAGAGTATGGCAAAAGGTGGCTTATTTACTATTAAACTGTTCCCCTGAAAAAACTGTAAGGGGATGGAGAAGAACAGATGCACCAACTCACTTAGTATGGCCTAAACTCAAAGACATAGAATTAGAGTATCAAATATTCGCTGATGACATTCCAGTAATTGGCAAAGATATCACTGATACTAAAACAACTTGAAATATTGCAGGAAGAAACTGGGAAAAATTGGATTACTAATTTCATTTGAAAAATAAATAAATAAATGGCTGTCATCCAAACAGAACAAATTGTTTGGTCTAAGGAATTTAAAAACTACATTTTAAGGGTTACTGAAAGGTATAACAAAAGGAAGGCTTTGAAATTCGTACATCAGAAAACAGAAATCACACTTCAGTGAACTAAACAACAAAAGCCTTTCCTGGAACTGGGAACTGTAAAATCTGACATCATACAATACTGATCAAACCAGAAGCACTCTAAAAATCAAAGCTATTTACCCTCTTTCAAAAATAAATAAATAAATAAAATAAAAAAGTAACAAAAAATACCATAAAATTATGAGACAAATATTAGAAAATAATTCAACTGTTTGGACACATTGAAAGAGAATGGACCTAAAAAAAATAACCCATCAGATTCATACATTTTTGAGAAATAAAATTATTGTACCTAGCAGGTACTAACAAATAGAAAGAAAACTTTAAGAGCTTAGGATCACCAAATTTACAGGAGTGAAATGCAGCCAATAAAATCTCAGTTTTGAGGAAGAGGAGAGAAGAACCAAACAGACATGGATGTAGCAATAGAAGTACAATCACTCATTGTGCATGAAAGAATCCTGGGCTAAAATGAAGGTCAACAAGTGTTGATAACACCTGGTTATAAATGACTGATTCATGAAAGAAGGCGTAGAAGAAGAAGAAGAACAACAACAACAACAACAACAAAAGCAATGATAACAACTAGCGATACGAGACCTGTTCAAAAAATTCAAGAATTTACTCCACAACATTTTTCTGCACTTACATTTTATTTATTGTGCGTGGTCTCCTTCAAAATACTCTCCTGCACAATTGATACACTACTTTCAATGCTGTTTACACTTCCAGAAGCAATCTTGGTATGCCTCGTGTTGAATCACACGAAATACCGTCTGTGAATTTACTTTTATCTCATCTATTGTTGCAAATCTGTGTCCTTTCAATGGGGTTTTCAACTTTGGGAATAATAAAAGTCTGGAGAGTACAGAGGATGAGGCAGCACAGTGATTTCATTTTTTGCACAATAGACACCCACCAACAGGGATGAATGTGCAGTAATGCAAGAGCCATGAATTGTGTCTCCACATTTCAGGCCATTTACTTCTCCCATTTTCTCACAGACATGACAACACATTCCGACTGTATCATCAATTAACAGTCTGTCCTTGCAGCACGAATTCATGATGATGAACTAATCATTCAAAGTCTAAGAAAACTATCAGCATGGCTTTGACATATGACTTGACCTGATGACCTTTTTTGGTTTTGAAGAAGCTTTCCTGATCCATTGTGAAGATTAAACCTTGGTCTCAACATCATAACTGTAGACCCATGTCTCATCACCAGTTATGATTCTCTTAATAAACATCCTGTTCTCATTTGCATGAACCAAAGGCTCATCACAGATCGTGGAACGAAGGTCTGGTCTTGATGCATGAGCCTGGGATGAACTTGTCAGAAACACGAAGCAAACAAAGATGCTGTGTCAGGATTTCATGACATGATACACTAAAAATGTTACATTCTTCTGCAATCTCTCTCACAGTCAGTCTTCAATTGGCGTGTACAATGATTCCAGCCAAATTTCACTCCAGTATACCAATGGCACAAAATTACAAATGTTCCAGAATTTTTTTGAACAGACCTCGTACTCTTTATTTGATGAGTGACCTGTTATTTAAGTTTATTAAAATGGTTTTTTTAAGCCATCTGATTGTTAAAATGAAAACATAATAGTAGGAATAAATAATAATTACAAGCATATTACATGAAATCAATAATTTACAGCAATTTTGAATTGTCTCAAGACTAACTAAACATTAAACTTTTTGATGTTTTGATGGTTGGCAGGAAAGAAAATGAGACAATGTTTAAGATGTTATAGGTAACAGAAAAATAGCAAAGTGGAGGTAGAAGCATAATAAGGGGAACATACATTTTCCATTTTTCAGCAGTAGCTTAAAATGTTGATGACATGTGTTATGAATCCTTTCAAAGAGGATCAGAAAAACAGCTAAAACATAAAACTAATACCACTGCTGCTGCTGCTGCTACTATTACTACTACTACTACTACTACTACTACTACTACTACTACTACTACTAATAATAATAATAATAATAGTAACAATAATAATAATGAAAATTACTATAATAGAATAATCACTACATATATCCCAGAAGAGGAAACATTTTGCAGCAGAAATTGGGAATGTCTCAGGGTCCAATATTTTTCACTTTGCTTTTAAGGTTTGAGGATGAAGTTATATAATCCACATAAACTATTCACCAACAGAATAAAAAAATGTATTTTATTAGCATTTCCTTTACATTATTCATAGAAGTCGGAATTTTGCTTTTTATAGACAGGAGTAGTTTAATGAAGAGTACTCATTCAATAAGAAGAGTTCTCTCGCTTGCATATAATGACAATTTATTCCCATTCAGTCAGGACAGGAGGCTTCAATTGTATCATTACTCTTGTACTTCAGTTACAGAGCAGAGTTAGATTTAAAGAGCAAATCTGTGTCATTGGAAATAACACAGGAGAAATACTTGTGAGGTGTTGATAGAAGTAGGAAAAGGAGAGGTAGAGGTGTAGGTACTGAAGTTTCTGGGACTCCACAGCTCATCAGCATTTTTGTCAGAGTATGACTTTCACAGTTAATTTAGATGTACTTGAGACTATGGAAATAATTGTTTACATTGTGACTGTCCTCCTCTTGAAAGGTCAAAATTATCTTTGAACTCTTGAATACTTCTGGGAGACATGTTCTGCTTATCTAATTATTTATCACACTACACAGTGGCATGGCAATTGCCAGAGAATTATTCTTTAACAAGTAATATGGGATCCACCAACTCCATATTAGTGAGACAATTCTGTGGATTTCACTTTGCCACATGTGGTACCTTTGACAACTTCCTAAAAGTCTTTACTCATACTACCTGAGTTCAGTTGCTTAGGTCAAGAGAACTGATCTATCTGTTGTTGACAGTAAAGTTTTGAATGACTTTGCTAGTACCGGGATCCGAGGCAAGATATCATAAAACTTAGAAAAGTGCTGGTTAAATAATTCACTCTTCTGTTTTGCATCTGAAATTATTGTTGCATTTGGTTTGTGATATTCAGGCAGATCTCTCTTTAATTTGTCTTCATGGTACCTTTGACAACTCCCCAAAGGACCTTACTCATATTACATGAGTTTACAATATACTGATTGTTGGAGATCTGTTTACCTTTGATGTGACTTTATTAATGATCTTTTAATTATTTTTACACCATTTTAGGAAATGCGAGTCAATGTTTGTTTTAAATTTTGTTTAAAGTTATGTTTCCGTTGTACAGAATCTGATTATTTCCGTGGTCCTTCTTTTGTATTCATAGCCATTCAAGACTTTTTGTATATGCTTTATGAGTATAAAGACAGTGTAAAAATAGTGACACATATGATCAACAAATGGTGTAGCTTTCCGTTTAGTGTTGTACTCTATAATCATTTTCTCATGTTTCATGCTTAAGTAATATAAATGTGTTGGAAATTTTATACACTATCTGTTGGTGGTCTTTACTCATTAGAGTCTGTTTATGCCCATGTATGCCTGTATTATTTTAAATAGGGAGGGAGGACTTTGTGGTCAGAAAGCCCATTTGGCAAATTTTGTGTGCTGAATACTGGTGTTGAGATATGATTAATAAATATGACAGTAACTGACGTGCAGGTTGATGGTTTTACTCTTGATGTGCTGGTTGATGGTTTTACTCTTGATGCAGCCACCGCATCTTTTGAAGATTCTTCAATAATTTAGACCAGTATTGTAATGTAACATATATTGTGTGGATTCATCTATACCCATTTTTCCATTCACAATATCCAACAACTGTTTTGCAAAACTTCCAGCAGATGGATCATGCTGTTGTTGGACATGCATATTGTTCTTCAAAATCAATTTCTTGACATGCCATTATAAAACTGATGATTTGAGACATACATTAAGTTCTTCAGCAGCTGATGAATTTGGCATATCTAGCAAAATTTGTTGAAAATTAACAGACAATAAAATGAGTGCACCACTGAGGAGCTGTTCAATTCTTCTCAAATTTCTGAGTGTATGATGAAATGCTTCCAGTGCTTTTTGTGCACCACAGCAAATTTGTCCTATATAATGAGTTAACGTGATGGTGTACTTTCGCCATTCCAGAATTTTTGTTGATATTGATGGCTCAGTAAATTGCATATTCAATGGAAATTTCTGTACCAAATGTGCTGGTTGGCCACAACCCAAAAGAGTTGTCACAGTAACATATGATGTAATTGCCAGTGCAGTATTATTTCTTGATCATGTTGTTGTTGTGGTCTTCAGTCCTGAGACTGGTTTGATGCAGCTCTCCATGCTACTCTATCCTGTGCAAGCTGCTTCATCTCCCAGTACCTACTGCAACCTACATCCTTCTGAATCTGCTTAGTGTATTCATCTCTTGGTCTCCCCCTACGATTTTTACCCTTCACGCTGCCCTCCAATATTAAATTGGTGATCCTTTGATGCCTCAGAACATGTCCTACCAACCGATCCCTTCTTCTGGTCAAGTTGTGCCACAAACATCTCTTCTCCCCAATCCTATTCAATACTTCATTAGTTATGTGATCTACCCATCTAATCTTCAGCATTCTTCTGTAGCACCACATTTCGAAAGCTTCTATTCTCTTCTTGTCCAAACTATTTACCGTCCATGTTTCACTTCCATACATGGCTACACTCCATACAAATACTTTCAGAAATGACTTCCTGACACTTAAATCTATACTCGATGTTAACAAATTTCTCTTCTTCAGAAACGCTTTCCTTGCCATTGCCAGTCTACATTTTATATCCTCTCTACTTCGACCATCATCAGTTATTTTGCTCCCCAAATAGCAAAACTCCTTTACTACTTTAAGTGTCTCATTTCCTAATCTAATTCCCTCAGCATCACCCGACTTAATTCGACTACATTCCATTATCCTCGTTTTGCTTTTGTTGATGTTCATCTTATATTCTCCTTTCAAGACACTGTCCACTGCGTTCAACTGCTCTTCCAGGTCCTTTGCTGACTCTGACAGAATTACAATGTCATCGGCAAACCTCAAGGTTTTTATTTCTTCTCCATGGATTTTAATACCTACTTCGAATTTTTCTTTTGTTTCCTTTACTGCTTGCTCAATATACAGATTGAATAACATCGGGGAGAGGCTACAGCCCTGTCTCACTCCCTTCCCAACCACTGCTTCCCTTTCATGTCCCTCGACTCTTATAACTGCCATCTGGTTTCTGTACAAATTGTAAATAGCCTTTCGCTCCCTGTATTTTACCCCTACCACCTTTAGAATTTGAAAGAGAGTATTCCAGTCAACATTGTCAAAAGCTTTCTCTAAGTCTACAAATGCTAGAAACGTAGGTTTGCCTTTCCTTAATCTTTCTTCTAAGATAAGTCGTAAGGTCAGTATTGCCTCACGTGTTCCAGTATTTCTACGGAATCCAAACTGATCTTCCCTGAGGTCGGCTTCTACTAGTTTTTCCATTCGTCTGTAAAGAATTCGTGTTAGTATTTTGCAGCTGTGGCTTATTAAACTGATTGTTCGGTAATTTTCACATCTGTCAACACCTGCTTTCTTTGGGATTGGAATTATTATATTCTTCTTGAAGTCTGAGGGTATTTCGCCTGTTTCATACATCTTGCTCACCAGATGGTAGAGTTTTGTCAGGACTGGCTCTCCCAAGGCTGTCAGTAGTTCCAATGGAATGTTGTCTACTCCGGGGGCCTTGTTTCGACTCAGGTCTTTCAGTGCTCTGTCAAACTCTTCACGCAGTATCGTATCTCCCATTTCATCTTCATCTACGTCCTCTTCCATTTCCGTAATATTGTCCTCAAGTACATCGCCCTTGTATAGACCCTCTATATACTCCTTCCACCTTTCTGCTTTCCCTTCTTTGCTTAGAACTGGGTTTCCATCTGAGCTCTTGATGTTCATGCAAGTGATTCTCTTATCTCCAAAGGTCTCTTTAATTTTCCTGTAGGCAGTATCTATCTTACCCCTAGTGAGATAAGCCTCTACATCCTTACATTTGTCCTCTAGCCATCCCTGCTTAGCCAGTTTGCACTTCCAGTCGATCTCATTTTTGAGACGTTTGTATTCCTTTTTGCCTGCTTCATTAACTGCATTTTTATATTTTCTCCTTTCATCAATTAAATTCAATATTTCTTCTGTTACCCAAGGATTTCTAAGAGCCCTGGTCTTTTTACCTACTTGATCATCTGCTGCCTTCACTACTTCATCCCTCAAAGCTACCCATTCTTCTTCTACTGTATTTCTTTCCCCCATTCCTGTCAATTGTTCCGTTATGCTCTCCCTAAAACTCTGTACAACCTCTGGTTCTTTCAGTTTATCCAGGTCCCATCTCCTTAAATTCCCACCTTTTTGCAGTTTCTTCAGTTTTAATCTACAGGTCATAACCAATAGATTGTGGTCAGAGTCCACATCTGCCCCTGGAAATGTCTTACAATTTAAAACCCGGTTCCTAAATCTCTGTCTTACCATTATATAATCTATCTGATACCTTTTAGTACCTCCAGGGTGCTTCCATGTATACAACCTTCTATCATGATTCTTAAACCAAGTGTTAGCTATAATTAAGTTGTGCTCTGTGCAAAATTCTACCAGGTGGCTTCCTCTTTCATTTCTTAGCCCCAATCCATATTCACCTACTACGTTTCCTTCTCTCTCTTTTCCTACACTCGAATTCCAGTCACCCATGACTATTAAATTTTCGTCTTCCTTCACTATCTGAATAATTTCTTTTATATCATCATACATTTCTTCAATTTCTTCGTCATGTGCAGAGCTAGTTGGCATATAAACTTGTACTACTGTAGTAGGCGTGGGCTTCGTGTCTATCTTGGCCACGATAATGCGTTCACTATGCTGTTTGTAGTAGCTTACCAGCATTTCTATTTTCCTATTGATTATTAAACCTACTCCTGCATTACCCCTATTTTACTTTGTGTTTATAACCCTGTAGTCACCTGACCAGAAGTCTTGTTCCTCCTGCCACCGAACTTCACTAATTCCCACTATATCTAACTTTAACCTATCCATTTCCCTTTCTAAATTTTTTAACCTACCTGCCCCATTAAGGGATCTGACATTCCACGCTCCGATCCGTAGGACGCCAGTTTTCTTTCTTCTGATAACGACATCCTCTTGAGTAGTCCCCGCCCGGAGATCCGAATGGGGGACTATTTTACCTCTGGAATATTTTACCCAAGAGGACGCCATCATCATTTAATCATACAGTAAAGCTGCATGCCCTCGGGAAAAATTACGGCCGTAGTTTCCCCTTGCTTTCAGCCGTTCGCAGTACCAGCACAGCAATTCCGTTTTGGTTATTGTTACAAGGCCAGATCAGTCAATCATCCAGACTGTTGCCCTTGCAACTACTGAAAAGGCTGCTGCCCCTCTTCAGGAACCACACGTTTGTCTGACCTCTCAACAGATACCCCTGCGTTGTGGTTGTACCTACGGTACGGCCATCTGTATCGCTGAGGCACGCAAGCCTCCCCACCAACGGCAAGGTCCATGGTTCATGGATCATGTGATAGCCAAAATAAGTGAAATGAGAAAATTTTTGCTTGTGCCTGTGGGTGCATCTATGAAATACAATCCATAACTTTGGCCTGTAATTGCATGCATAATTCTGTCATACACTATATGTTGTTCTGAAACCAATTTTGGATGATTTGTTTGAACAAACAACCAATTTGTCGACATCAAAGTATGTTTGTCATTGGAAACTCCTCATTTTGCAGATAGATTCAGCTAAGTCATTCCCAGTTATACTAGTGCATTGTTAATTACTGCAAAATACATGTCCTCAATCAAAACACATGGCATATTATACATATTTGATGTGAACTGAATGTCCATATTTTAATTTGTATCATGCAAATGATGAAGGTTTCTTCACTCAAGTAGTCTTTATATTTTTTCCAAATTGTGTTGTCAATATCATTGCAAATGAAATGTGTATTTTCTAGGGTTGGACAGTATTCAGTGCACCAGCACATTAAGTGTACCAGTGTCAATTGTTCTCAAAAATATTTAATTCTTGATAAGCTTCAAGATAAGTGGCACTAACTTGAGCATTTTCTTCCATGTACATTAATTAACAGTGATCACAAATAAAAGTATTCTGTGTTTGGGTGAATATTGTGTTGTTGGCCTAACACATTGATAGAATATAAACTGATATTCCATACAACTACTTTAACTTGTCTGCTATGTTGAAACTTGTTCACGGATTCATCCCATGCGTAGTATGTTGGCACTTTTATATCTACATTGACATCTGTGTGGTCACTCTGCAAATCACACTTAAGAGCATGGCAGAGGATTCATTGAACCACTTTCACAATAATTCTCGATTATTCCACTTGTGAATAGCTCACAGAAAAAACAAACACCTATATCTTTTGTGTGAGTTCTGATTTCCATTATTTTATTATGGTGATCATTTCTCCCTATGTAGGTTGATGTCAACAAAATGTTTTCACATTTGGAGGAGAAAGTTGGTGATTGAAATTTCATGAGAAGATTCTGCTCCAATGAAAAATGCCATTGTTTTAATGGTGTACACCCAAAATCCAGTATCATGCCAGTGACAATGTCTCCCTTTTTCTCGATAATACAAATGTGCTGCTCTTCTTTGAACTTTCTTGATGTACTCCATTAATCCTTTCTGGTAAGGATCCCACACTGTGCAGCAGTACTCCAAAAGAGGATGAACAAGCATAGTGTGGGCAGTCTCTCCAGTAGGTCTGTTTTATCTTCTAAGTGATCCGCCAATAAAATGCAGTCTTTGGTTCATCTTCCCCACAACATTTTCTATGTGTTCTTTCCAATTTAAGTTCTTCATAATTGTAATTCCTAGGTATTTAGTTGAATTTACAGCCTTTAGATTTGACTGATTTATCATGTAACCAAAGTTTAGTGGATTCCTTTTATCGCTCATGTTATTTAGATTCAGTTGTCAATTTTTGAACCATGCGAATATCTTTTCTAAATTGTTTTGTAATTTGTTTTGATCTTCTGATGACTTCACTAAATTATAAACACCAGCACCTTCTGCAAACAACCTAAGATGGCTATGCAGATTGTCTCCTAAATCATTTGTATAGGTAAGGAACAATAGAGTACCTATAACACTAGCTTGGGGAATGCTAGAAATCTCGTCTGTTTTACTCAATGACTTTCCGTCAGTTACTGTGAACAGTGACCTCTCTGACAGGTAATCATGAATCCAGTTGCATAACTGAGATGATATTCCATGAGCATGCAATTTGATTACAAGCTGCTTGTGAAGTACAGTGTCAAAAGCCTTCTGGAAATCTAGAAATATGGAATCAATCTGAAATTCCTTGTAAATGGCACTCAACACTTTGTGTGAGTAAAGAGCTAGTTGTGCTTTACAAAAAAAATGTTTTCTAAATCTGTGTTGACTGGGTGTCAATAGACTTTTCCCTTTGAGGTAATTCATAATGTTTGAACATTACATATGTTCCAAAATCCTGCTGTATATCAGCATTAATGATATGGACCTGTAATTTAGTGGGTTACTCTATTGCCTTTCTTGAATATTGGTGTGACCTGTGCAGCTTTCCAGTCTTTGGGTAGGGATCTTTTGTCAAGCGAGCGGCTGTTATGGTTGTTAAGTAAGGGGCTATCACATCAGCATACTCTGAAAGGAACCTAATTGGTGTACAATTTGGACCAGAAGACTTGCTTTTGTTAAGTGATTTAAGTTGCTTCTCTGTTCCAAGCATATCTGCTTCTAAATTAGTCATGTTGACAGCTGTTGTTGATTCAAATTCTGATATATTAACTTTGTCTGCTTTGGTGAAGGAATTTTGAAAGGCTATGTTTAGTAACTCTGCTTTAGCAGCATTGTCATTGATAGTATTTCCATTGATATTGCACAGAGAAGGCATGAATCTCTTTGGATTTTGTGCCATGGCATGAGACATGTGGCACTTCAGAGTAAAGTAGTGTGTTAGCAAACATTTACAATGAGAAAAAAATGCAGTTAATGTTGTTGTCAGTTGTGACAGTGCTCTTGTACATGCATTTTCTGTTGTTAAGTAAACACGGTCCATTATCAAGGTGGACTGCTAAATGAACAACTGTTGGATGTCATTCATAGATTGGAAATGATAAAATGTGACATACTATTTTGTTGCTACTAATGTAGCATCCCAACCGATACTGGTCAATTTCATTTGTAGATGCTGTTGTATTTCCCACTCCACAAATTGCCACATCACTTCCATTGTTTATATGGTTTCACATATATATGATTGATTTCATCAAACTGCAATACCCGACATTGATGTATACTTGATAGGTTTACAAGAGTAATGGTGAATGTGATACAGCTCAATGATTATTAACTTCAGCATCATCAATTCATGCATTTAAAGCAATTGACTTACTTCCATCTTCGTTTGATGATAGAGGAGACATCCATCATTGTCAGTGATAGTCTCGGCAAATAAATCTCTTGGGTATCGTTTTGTATTTTTCCCATCAGATGTGCATGGCAAATTGTTATTGAATAAGCCACATGGGTCGTGAATCATGCCTTTCATGGTAACTTTAAATAAGTCTGGATCACTTCCAACATACAATACTTCTGCTATGATGACTTGATCAATTTCATGTGGCGTGATTTTTTTGATCATGTACATGTGGCAAATCCCGGGGTCAATGATGATCTTCAGCAGGTCCTTGACAGCAAAGATTTATGAAAGGGCCTCGTTGACATTCACCATTGGTACAGAGCACATGGAGTGGATGAAGAAAAATTTACAGTATGTGTCCATCACAGATATCCACATCTGATTCAAGAAAGGATCACTGATGTCAATGTTGTGATGCTTTCAAGGGTCTTATGAGAGCTGGGGTGAAAACATCTCGGGTGGTCCAGATTGCTGTCGAGTATACATGGTGTTCTCGATGCCCTTGTTGATGGCCAGCCAAGTATGTGTGATGGTGTGCAAGCTGTTTCACATGGAATGTGTCACAGTGACCTGCATGTTGGAGTGCAAGTACTGTGGGGTGCAGAGCCAGAGGAATAATGACCCTAAGGCCATTAGTATTCTGTTTGCAGAAGCAGCACACCATTGCAGAGGGCAAGCCTTTGTGTTAATGGAAAGAGTGTTTTGAGTAAACTGTGCGTCATTACAGGTAAATGCTGAGGCCAACCCTGTTGCTTAATCCACTCAGTAACTGTATAATCCACTCAGTAATGGTATAGATAGTAGGGTCTGCTCGCAACTGGGCTGTGACCAGTACAACTTCAAGAAGAAAATCATTAAGTGTCTGGGAGGTGGGAGGCTAAACTGTGGTGCATTTCAACAGCTTGTGGTCTGTCAGCAGTGGAATATGATGCCGTAAAGATAAGGGGGAAATTTCTTAACCACACAATTGATAGCTCATGCCTCTTTTTCAGTCTGGGAGTAGTTTCATTGGGCAGCACTGAATATCTTGGAAACCAACACAAAAGAATGTTCAGAACCATCAGCTTCCTTGTGGGACAGCACTTCTTCCTATCCATGATGTCAGGCATCTGCGGCAAGAAGAAGAGGCTTCTCCACTGAAAACAGGATGAGGCACAGTGCCAACTGTAGGGCTTTTTTCAGCCTGAGAAAAGCTGTTTCACTGTCTGTAGACCACTTGCACATAATACCTTTTTTTCTGCTTTATATTGAAACAAGTAGGATATTTTTGCAACATGGGAAATGAAATGGCAATAGAACCTAATTTCTCCCATAAAGGATTGCATTTTCTTGGGATTCTGGGGCCTGGGCATGTTCTCTTGGCATGGCTGTGTTTCTTCGTAGGATGGATGTTCTGCTTGCTGATTATAAATCCAAATATTCAACAGCTATATCACAAATGTGCTGTTTGGTATGACAGAAGCCTGCTTGCTGGACTGTTGGAAAAATTTACACTTGTGGGGGGTTACACATGAAGCTTGCATAGTTTAATTAAGATAACAAAGATTTCGAGTTCTGAAGGTGCTCACTTGCAGATGCCTTTGTCGCTATGATGTCATCCAAATAATAACAGCACAAGGAAACATCCTTTATCAACTGTTCCAAATAATGCTGGAACACTGCCATGGCACTGGAAATATGAAAGGACAGCTGGTTATCCTGGTGGAGGGCAAATGGGTTGTTGAGTGCCAACAGGTCCTGAGATTCCAGGTGTAACTGTAATTGCAAGTACACTTCCAACAAATTGATCTTTGTATAACAATCATTGTTTCTCAATGTGGAAAACAGGTCTTCTGGGCACAGAATAGGGAAAGTATCTACAAATTACTGGGCATTAACAGCCTTAAAATCAAGACATAACTGGGGAGAGCTATCCAGTTTCTTTACTGTTATAAGAGGGGTGGAGGGGGGGGGGGGGGGGAGACCTTCAGCTTGATGACGCAGGAGTAATCACTTTGAGGTCCTCCAGCAACTATGTTTTAACTAGAGTGCACTGCTTCATTAGGCAAACATTCACAAGAGCCATCAAAGGAGTAAGTTGTAGAACAAAACTCGACATCACACCTAAGGTGCTGTGTGGAGGGTGACTGAATCACACTATTGATGTGTCCTTTAATCTCATGTGAAAAACAGGTAGCTGACTGAGGTGGATAGCAGGAGTGAGACTGCTCATTTAACCACTAAGTACAGGAGGGTAAACAATGCCAACAGAAGTTCTATTTGGATGGAGATACCAGACAATTCTCAGAAACTGAACTAGGAGTGAAAGAATGTTTGGATACACTTGAAGTTTCACTGTCCTATTCATGTGCCTCTGGTTTGTAGTGATGAGAAGAAGGATATCAGTGTGGCATAGCATGTTTATCAGAGTGGCCTGCGTATGCATTGGGTTTCCTGGTGTTCTTGTGGGAAGTGTTTATTGCCACATTCGTGGTGACGGTGAACACCCCTAACTGAACCTCCCACCAACTGTCAGTTTCCTGTGTGGATTTGAAAGACTGAGTATCCCATTGTGAGAAGCATCCAACTACCATAAAGCCGGTGCAAATATAATAAATATTGGAGGAGCAAGTCCAGAATAATAGGATCAGCATACTATTTGCAACATATTTCTTCTGAACACACAATAGCACAACACTGACTAAGACCCTGAAACTCAGTGATCCAGTGCTCATAGGTTTCCCTAAGCATTTAAAATGCTGTTAAAATTCCAATTTATTGTATGCCACTCAGGGCTGACACCCATAACAATCCAATGTGGGGAACAACTTATAGAGCAATACCAACATGCTACGTGAAGATCACGAAAGAAGAAGTGATACCTTTTGATCTGAATCAGCTACTTTGTAAGCAGTCAAATGATGGCTGAGGTGCCATAAGTATTTTTTTCCAATCATCAATGCTGTCTAGAAATGATGGAAACAGAGGAACTGTCAAAGACATCTTGTTTCTGGTGGGTAATGCTGTTGTTTGCTGCTGCAGTAAGGCCAGTTGCTGTTACTGTTCTTCCAGTAGTTGTTGTTTGTGGTATACACCACTTCTAACAAACACCGAACAACGCGCTCCAGTACGCGGCCACCAAATACATCGCTGGGCGCACTTCTCTGGGCAGCCCGCTGCTTCCATCGCTGGTCGTTTTCACACGCACGCTCCCTTACGTGGCCGAGAAATACATCGCTGGTCGCACTTCTCCGGGCAGCTCGCGGCTACCATCGCTGGCCGCCTTCACGCGTGCGCGTTGTCAGCACACAGCAATTGGCTATGCCACAAAACATTGTGACTGGTTTTCCCTGGAAAACAGCGACCCCAGCCGATGGCTCCATTAACTAGCAAGCCTTATATAAACCCGGCTGCCGCCGCAAACGACAGTTCTCATCAGGAAGTGCAGTACGCTGTGTTCCAGCTGCTTGTGGATGACTCGCCACACCACTCGAGGTTACCTGGCTGCTCGGCGGAAAATCTTGCGACTTCACTTGGAGAGACTGAACTTCACTGGGCTTGGGAATAATTATGGAATGTGCACCCCACCATGCACATTCGGACATTGGTATAACCAAACTTTAATTCTGCATTACTTCTGAGTGTGAGCCTGGGTAGACGCTTGGCTAACATAATTGTTAAAAAGTGATTTGTGATTTAATAAACCAGACTGAAGAGGTTATTGTGTTATTCCTGGTTATAACATTGTTGTTGTTCCTTCCTTTGTAGAAGCCACTGTTTTATAAATTTTGGGTCAATGTAGCCTGAGTTATCGATGCACTGCAAATTCGAAAATACTCATTGCCAATGTTGAAGTCTGTGATGATGAGCACAGTTTATTGGACAAAGTACACAGTAGAGGCACAAAGTTAATATAAACACATGTAATACAGAAACAGAAAGTAGCAAGCCAAAAGCAGAGTCCATGCAATGTACAGTGTCAAGCCAAAATTTTCTATAGATAATGGTCAGTGAACTGAATGTTCCACATAAGTGACCACACAAGAGGATGATCACTCCAGCTGTTATAAATGGTCGATGGTCACAGGGTCCTACCAGATAGCGTGACATCTGCCCAGTGGTGTGCCTTCTTCCGAGAATGCTGTGTGCGGTGATGTGTTAAATAAGGGTCCATCTCCGACAGCTGTGATAGGTCCGTATTCCTGCTGGAGCCAGTTACAGGAGTTTGGGTGGTGAATGTAAATCTGACAGTTTCTTTGCTTTTGCACCCACACAGCATATTCCTCATGTTTCATTTTTAAATTTGAGGGCACCGTGAAATGCAAGTAATGTATCCATTTTTCCAATAACCACACTTGGATGAAAACAGTAATCATAATTATAATCATGGTGTAATATGCCAAGATGTAAATCAGTATGCAATGTTTGTCTGGATTGAGCATTGCGTACTTGAATGGTATCCAGTCTTGCTTCTCATTGATTGATTGTTTCCGACAAACAGGCTTGAGTATTGTGTACTTGTGCAGTTTCCTGTCTTGTATAGCATATTGTGTCTTGAACCAGGGACCTAGAAACAATGGAGAACCTTCATCCCACCATAGCCCTCAGTGGTTCACAACCCCACAACAGGCCACAGCAGTCCACCCACCCCACTGCCACCCCACACTGAACCCAGTGTGCAGTTCGGCCCCCCAGTAATCAACAACCAAAATATTTTCTAAACTAACTGTGTAAAACATATCAGTATGATAACTCCCACATTATGGCATCAAAGACCAACCATTGGCTTGGCTAGAATCCTACTTACTTAACGTAAAACAAAGAGTTGCCATAACAGGTGCAGGTGAAACAATAAAATCAGAGTGGGCAAGTATTAAGGCTTGAACCTTGGACCACTCATCTTCTTAGTGTACATTAATGACCTACTAGCATCATTGAATTACAATGCAAATACAGTAATATTTGCTGATGGTACTAGTATATTGATCAAGGGCATGAAATCCTCAGTGCAAATTTCAGCTGAAACAATAATACAACAGGTATACTAATTATTCACTGTAAATAGTCTATCACTAAACCTCTCAAAATCAAATTTAATGCAGTTTTGAACAGCAAATAACAAGCTTCAAACCTTTGAAATAGATATCAATGTTTAGAAAATGAATGAAACTTTACATATAATACCAATGTACAATAAATTAAGATGTAATTAACATATTGATTACCTGCTCAAGAAACTAAGTTCTGCTTAGTTTGCTCTAAGAGCTGTTGTGCCATTTGTTGGCAGGGAAACAATAATTTTGTCATTTTCACATATTTCAACATGTTGATCTTGTATGGTATAATATTCTGGGGAAATGCTGTAAAAATTTTCAGAATACAAAAGTGAGCTGTGAGGTTGGTCTGTGATGTTTCAAATAGGACATCCTGTAGGCACCTATTCAAGGCACTTGAGATATTGGCACTCACAAGTCAGTACATCTACTCGTTGATGATATTTGTAATCAATAACAAAAAGCTTTTCCAAACTAACTGTGATATTCACAATCATAATGCAGGGGCAAAGCAAATCCTTCACAAAGACTCAGCCACTCCCAGTATAGTATGACTAATAATTTACAATAAGCTCCCACTGTATATAAAAAGGACATTGACAACTCTACTGTTTTCAATAGAAAACTGAAATAATTCCACATAAATCATATTGAATGTAGTTTAAATGAATTTCTAGAGCCGTAAGATTTGTGTAAGATGTATTAGTTGACCGTGAATAAAAGTAATGTGTTGTAACAACTAGGTGAAGAGATTCACTACTGTTCAATTACACTATTGATGATATTTGTAATCAATAACAAAAAGCTTTTCCAAACTAACTGTGATATTCACAATCATAATGCAGGGGCAAAGCAAATCCTTCACAAAGACTCAGCCACTCCCAGTATAGTATGACTAATAATTTACAATAAGCTCCCACTGTATATAAAAAGGACATTGACAACTCTACTGTTTTCAATAGAAAACTGAAATAATTCCACATAAATCATATTGAATGTAGTTTAAATGAATTTCTAGAGCCGTAAGATTTGTGTAAGATGTATTAGTTGACCGTGAATAAAAGTAATGTGTTGTAACAACTAGGTGAAGAGATTCACTACTGTTCAATTACACTATTGGTGGCAAATCAGTGGAAACAGTAACTGCTGTTGTAAAATGCCTAGGAGTAATCATCAGGAGGGATCTAATGTGGCATGACCACATAAAAAAATAGTAGTTAAAGCAGATGCTAGACTGAGAGTCACTGGGAGAATCTTAAGGAAATATAATTCATCCATAAAATAAAACAGTAATTCTTGAGTACTGCTGATCAGTCTGGCACCCTCACCAGGCTGGATTAAAATGAGAGAGAGAGAGAGAAGATGAAACAAAGAGTGACATGTTATAGGATTGTTTAATTGGTGGGAGAGTGTTAAGGAGATACTCAACAAACTCCAGTGGCAGATGTTACAAGAGGCATTGTGTATCATGTGGAGGTTTGCTGTTCAAATTTTGAGAGCTTATTCTCCGAGAAGAGTTGGATAACATATTACACTGAGGTGACAAAAGTCATTGGATACCTCTGATATTGTGTCAGACCTCCTGTTGCCCAGTGTAGGCAGCAACTCAACATGGCATGGACTAACAAGTTCCCTGCAGAAATATGAGCCATGCTGCCTGTATAGCTGTCCATAATTATGAAAGTGTTGCCAGTGCAGGTTTTTGTGCATGAACTGACCTCTCGATTACGTCCTATAAATATTTGATTGGATTCATGCCAGGTGATATGGGTGGCCAAATCATTCATTCAAATTGTCCAGAATGTTCTGACATTGCACATTGTCAGCCATAAAAATTCCCTTGTTATTTGGTCTCCATGTAGGTGAACATAACCATTTCCAGCCAATGATATGTTTAGTTGGATCAGAGGACCCAGTCCATTCCGTGCACACACAGCCCACACCATTATGCAGCCATCACCTGCTTTCACAGTTCCTTGTTGACTTCTTGAGTCCATGCCTTCATCAGGTTTGTGTCACACTCAAACCTTATCATCGTCTCCTACCATCTGAAATTGGGACTCATCTGACTGGGTGACAGTTTTTCCAGTCATGTAGGGTCCAATCAATATGGTCATCAGAGCAGGAGACGTGCTGCAGGTGATGTGCTGTTAGCAAAGGCACTGGCATCGATCATGTGCTGCTGTTAGCTTATTAATACCAAATTTCACTGCACTATTCTGACGGATATGTTCGTCATATGTCACACATTGATTTCTGCGGTTATTACACACAGTGTTGCTTGTCTTTTATCACTGACAACTCTAAGCAAATGCGGCTGCTCCTGGTTGTTAAGGGAAGGCCATCAGAGACTGCATTGTCCATGGTGAGACTTAATGCTTGATATTTAGTGTTCTCAGCTCACTCTTGACACTTTGGAACTCAGAATATTGAATTCCCTAATGATTCCTGAAATGGAATGTCCTATGTGTCTAGCTCCAACAACCATTTTGCAAAGTCTGTTAAGTCCCATCATGCAGCCATAATCAAGTTGGAAACCTTTCCACATGAATCACCTGAGTACATATGACTGCTCTACCAATGCACTGTCCTCCTGTATCTTGTGTACATGATACTACCACCATCTGTATATGTGCATGTTGTTATCCCATAACTTTTGTCACCTCAGTGTACATTCTTCCACTTACATCTTGCAAAATGAGTATAATGAGAAAATTAAAGAAATTATATGTCATACAAAGCTTTACCGACAGCCATTTTCCCCATACTACATTTGTGAAAGGAACAAGGAAAGGGGAACAGTGGGGAAGGGGGGCAGGGGGAGGGGGTGAAGATTATATTTGCAGAATTCCAGAAGTACCCTTCACCACACACTAGAAAATGGCTTGTAAAGTTTAGGTGCAGATACAGATGTATACTGTAACCAACACTATACATTATAACCCCATATTTTGAGAAATTACTTTACTTCAAACAATCTTATTGTGTTATCAGGGCCCAATAAATGTTATTGTTCAGCCATATTGTATCACTCTGTGGGCTTAAGGGTTATTAGAGTTGTGTCAGGCTGCCATTATTGTAAAATGCTTTCTCATTATGGTGCTGTCTCAGATATCACATTATAGTATTCCCTTTTCTTATTGGAAATGACCATTCGGCATGTGTACGAGGATTTTTTAGTTGTGGTAATTATGTATATTGGCTGACAGTAATTGACCAACGATCGTATACCTGTTGTATTAGATGCTCTGTGCATGTGTGTCATTCCCTGAATGTTGCATCAGACTGTGTACGTGTATGGTATGTGGTTGATACTGAATTGTGAAAAGAAAGAGCAATAAAATTCAGTCATCATCATGAAATCATCTATTCATTTTATTAGTCATGAAGTCAATTTTCGGGTGGTTTGGTTTCTATAGGAAGTTGGATGCTGCAGATAAGCCCGCAGCATGGTCACCACTATTTCAGCGTTGTTCAGCTTCACAATTTGGGCCCGCATTGCACGTTGCACAGTCCCTCTGAGCATAAATTTGTCTCTGTTTACAGGTCCTGCTGACACTACTGGAGATTCTGTCGAGCATTATAGTCTGGATTGGAAATTACAAAGGTGGTTTGAAAAATTCTTGGGATGGAATAGGAAAAAAGTACTTACATCACTGAAACTTTTTTTATTTTTCAATGTAGTCTTCTTGTAGATTAATGCACTTGGTCCGACAATGTTCCAGTACCTTGATCCCATCTTGAAAATGAGTTTCCTCCAGGTCTGAAAAATAGTGGTAAACTCCAGCTATCAGTTCTTCATTTGAAGCAAATCTTTGCCCACCAAGAAAAATTTTTAATTTTGGGAAGAGATGGAAGTCTGATGGAGTCATATCAGGTGAATAAGGCAGGTGTGGTAACAATTCATACCTTAGTTCATGTAATTTTGCCATGGTGACGACACATGTGTGTGAGCAAGCATTGTATGAAGAAAGAGTCGCAGCACCCATCTTGCAGATAATGTTTTCATTTCTAATTCTTCAGGTAAAATGTGATATACCCTTTCAGATGACATCTGACATGCATGAGCAATTTCACGCACTTTCAATCAGCGATCCTCCCTGATGATTTTGTGTACTTTTGCAGTGATTTCTGGAGTAGTGACACATCTTGGCTGACCACTGTGTGGATCATCATCAAAGATCTCCCAACCAAATTTAAATTCATTTGTCCACTTGGCAACTGTTGAATATGAAGGAGCAGAGTCTCCCCATGTATTCTGGAAATCAACATGAATGTCTTTTTCTTTCATGCGTTTCTTTATGAAGTACTTAATCACTGATCGAATCTCGATTTTTTTCCATCTTCGCAAATCACTATGCATGAGCAACAACAGAGCCACATCACTGCCACAGCTGTCTTCCAAGAGCACTGATGTGGCATGTGTTTGCAGGTAACAGTCAAATGAATATCACATGAACAAGTTGTTGCACTAGTGCTGACCACTCGTGGAGATTCCAAGAACTTTTAAAATAAAACCATATTTGTAACTCTAATATTCATAATAACAAGCAACATACTAAGACATAATTCAACATTAAACGGTTTAAATTTGGGGTATCTGTAGCATATGTATTTCTTTTTTTTTTTTACTAGGACACACAAGGAGATTTATTAATCGCCATACTAAAGTGTCATAGAGCACGCTTCTTTTGTCTGTTGGGGCATAATGTTGCAGAGCTGTTTATCTACTTATGAGAAATAATGAATTTAGCATAATTTCTTTTTCTCTAGGGTTTCCTGGGAATGATGGACCACGTGGATTTACTGGTCCTCCAGGTCCCCCAGGACCTCGTGGTTTCCCTGGAGAGAAAGGGCTGTCTATAGTTGTAAGTATGCAGATAAATTCACATATATATATTTTTTTAAAGTTAATGTTTCTTTCATCATTTTTCTGAGAAGAGTTTCATCTTTAAGGGTGAAAACCAGTAAATAGTATTTTTATCCACAAATATGTATTTTATTACTAACCTGTTTTTAGCCTATTTGACCATTATTAGGAAACAACTGAATATTATCCACAGCTATATTACTAAATGCCTAAAACCGTCACCCAATCTCAGTGGCAGGATGCCTATCTAAATGGCTTTCTGGAGAAAGAAAAATTTTGTTTTCAGTGCTTCATATATTTAATGACTAAATTTAAAACTTAAAAATTGTGTCATAATCTATTCATTGTGTTAAAGGTTAAACACAATAAGTCAAGTATTGAAGTTAGAAACTGTGTATGTGTCTTGCACCAGCATAACTCAAGGTGTACAGATTAACCAGATTATATCCATATAGTATTTGAGAATGAGAGCACATAGCCACTTTGCACATATTTTCAAACCATTTTGAAACTTTCTTTGCTGACACCCCTGCAAAGCAGTGAAAATAAATATGTTTTTGCTGTTCATTCAGTAAAACTTCAGCATCAGGCATGACATTATAATTATTTACTTCTTTACTACTTGCCGTACACACAATATATTTTGCAGGCAGTATCTATATGTACCACTGAATCTTGCTGCAAAATGGAAGAAAAATAAAGAGAACAACTCACCATGCAGTTGCGTGGTCAATAGGATTACAGATAAGACTGAAAATGTTGCTAAGTTTTCAGACAACCTTCATCAAAGCTAAGTACAGAACAAGTCACACACATACACCACACACACACACACACACACACACACACACACACAATTGTGTAAGGACTAATTTAATGACTGATTTGCTGAATACCATGAGAATATGACACACAGTTAAGAGCTTATATGAGATATAACTGACATGTGTGTTCCATTTAAGATTTTCTTCAAGCCATATACCAGGAAACGTAGTGGAACTCGCACTGGAGAGCTCTTTGTTGTTTAGGAGCAGGTCAGAGATTTCTCATTGTTGAGGTGAGAGGCCGAAACTTTTATCCGTTTTTTTTTTTGCACAATTGTGATGAGATTGTTCTTATTGAACCATTCGCCCGGTGATGACCATAAGTGGTTTAATCTTTTGATCATGGTCAGCTTTGTATGTGACTGCTATCAGAATATTTGTGTCATGACAATAGTGTAGTATACTGTGAAGGAAACTTTGTGTTTATGTCATTAGTGTGTAAGAGAAACTGTATGGGTACCAGGATTGAGCCTCGTGGTACACCATGTCCAACAGGCATTTTCTCAGAGGCATGTACAGCACACTGATGAACATTAGTATTCCTTTTTTAAAATTTCATTGCAACGTTTTGCACTCTGTTTGATAGATACGATTCCAACTATTGGTTTGCGGTAGCTTTCAAACCTTTATTAGCTAACTTTTTAAGGAGTATAGTGTGGACAATAATGTCAAAAGCTGTAGACAAATCTAAAAAACACCAGTAGTAACTTCTTTATTATCAATGTTTGTAAAGTTGTGTTGAGATATTCATGCATTGCTGTGGTTGTTGTTTTAGCATCTCTAAATCCATACTGGTGCTTTGATATTAAAGAGAATCTGGTAGTAAAACTTTCTAATCTGGTGTAAAACAATTTATATTTTTCAAAATGTGCTGAGTTGTACTATTGGCCTGTAATTAGGTACATCATTTTCTGGCACCTTTTTGTGGAGTGGTGAAACTTTAACAACGTTTAGGTGGTCATGGAAAAGTACATTACTAAAGGCAGCATTAATTATAACAGTTAATGGTGCTACAATGTATTCCTAACAATTCTTTACCATAAAATCTGGTATGCTGTCACTGCCACTGAAGTATTTACTTGTTAGTCTTTTTATAACTTGGAACACTTCACTGTTTGAGGCTTTGTGAAGAAACATTGATGCTTTTAAGGTTTCGACATGTGTTGGGTATTGAGTACAGGCTCCACGCCAATTCTTCTTTATCACGTTTTCAGCTATTGTACTAAAATAGTCATTAAAAGTATTAAAAAAAATGTGGTTTGGATGTTAATTCATCATTCAGATTAACTTTCAAAGTTTTGTTTATAGCATGGTGCTTGTTGTAAATTTCATTTTTCACAGGTGATATACAGAAAACAGTTACAAGTTACTGTTGGCAGAAGCATAACAGCTGCTTCAAAAACACTTTTATTACATAAGTTGTTAATGTCCAGATCTGTACATTTCATTTCTAAGTCATTACTTATGTATATGGAGGAACCCCCAGAACCTTGACTGAGTCTACAGTAACTTGTAATTAGATGAAAACCTGGAGGAAAATACAGTTTTGTGTCATTTTCTTTTAGCCATTGTTCATTTAAGCATATCATTCTTCTGTTATCACTCAAAAGAATACCAAGTTTGTCAGTCTTATGTTTTAGGGGCCTGATATTTAAGTGTAAAAATAACATAGAGCAGTCATTACAAGGAGGAAGATTTAGTGTGTTATGGGACAACTTGAAAGAAAACAGAATGGTTTGTGTGGGACTGGACATGAAGTTAGTTTGCGATTGGACATGAAGATAGAATATGTTGATGGGAAGGGGTCAGACACTTGATAGTTGACCTACTGTTTGTTAGCACCTTCAATAAATTTGCACAGAGCTTAGATTTTGCTAACTTTGTGATGTGAAATCCATGTTCTGAAAATTCTTTTCATTGAAGAAACCTGTTTACATTGATTATTGTGATATGGTTTGTCACTGTAGCTCTTTTCATTAAATAACTGTTCATCTCAAATGTACTGTGCAGACTATTAATTGAGTCTGCATAGTTTTTGTAATAGTTTCATTGAGTGGGCCCACAAATTCATCTTTTCTCTCATTTATGTCATTTGCTCCAGCTAGGATAATGACAAAGTCATTTTTTCCTGAACTGAGTGATTTATTTAGTGTGTTATGAGTCTCTGAACATGGCGTTAGGCTTTATGAATGAGGATTGTTTTTGCAAAACTCACTTTATGCATTTTTTAAAATATTTTTGTTCTTAATGCACATTGTTCAGCTTCCTCTGTAAGCCTATGCAGCCTGCTTCAACAAAAAAGCCAGAGAATACAGCCAGTTTTCACAAAACTTTCCTCATGCATTTGTAGGGGTATTTTCAAAACTTGTTTTATTCTATTTAGTTTGCCAAAGACATTAGAGGTGTTCTTGGGTTTTCTTGTAATCTGTTTAATGTGTGAGAGATGTCAGAACAAGTACTTGCTGACTTTGTTACGGCACTCATGGAATAATTGGTTTGTTTGTTGGTAGATGTCAGGGCATATTATGTGTGCACCATCTAAGCTGACAGCACAGTGGCTAATGTGAGTTCCCGTTGCCACTGCTCTGGGTGTCTATTTAGTTTACATGATCTGTATATTCTTGATGACAGCTGTTATGTGAGCTGGTTGCCAGTTGACCCAATTTTGTCACAGTTAAGTGTAAAAAACTAAACTTGGGTTAAATAGCATGTAGGAAAGGCAACAATGAATGTTAATATTACTGTGAATCAAGCACATAGTGGCTATAGAAGAAGAGAAACAAAGTAGTCAAACATCTGCATAAGAAAATTGTCTCGATATTGAAAGCAAAATTCAGTGCCTGATATTGACTGCTGGATGGCTGAAAGAAGTGAGGCAAGCAACCATGGAGGGAGAGACTGTCATACAGGCAAACTCTCTTATGTTGTCTTATCAGATCTCAGTGATCTATTATATTCTTCAGTACATAAGAGCAAGCAAGATGCATTGCCTCATTCACACATGGATATCTTATCACCAGCTGGATATACTGCAGATCCCACTGAAACTAATCAGTGTCTATCAAGTATAAGATAAAACTTGAAGATGGATACCAAGCAACAGGTGTATTATGAGAGCACTTAGCCTTGATTGCTCAGCACTATCAAGAATGAGGGACTGCAATACAGGAATGAAGATGTGGCTCAAGAGCAACTCAAGCCAACGTAGTTGTGACCCAACAAGTGAAAGAACATATTTTGAAGTATAAGTGCAGAAATGTCATTACAGCAGAGGAAAAATGAGTCAGCCTTATTTGCCCCCAACATTACATGTAAATATAATGTGGAAAAATTTATGCAAAGAACAAAGACAAGTAGGCACTAAAAGCTGTTCTGTGTCAAAATTTAAGACAGTATTCTATAAGAATTTGGATCTCAGCTTTGGTACCCCTCACAGTGACACCTGTTCAATATGCAAGGAGCTCAGACTGAAAACAAAGGTACAGGAACTGAAGATCACCTGGAAGTGTGTAAAACTAACCTACACTTGCATAAAGCCCATGCAAAGAAGTTTCACAGCATAATGAACAATACTCTGAAGACACTGTAAAAGTTGTCTTGACATGCAACAAATCAACCTCTGCCAAAGCTCTTGACTGGAGAAGTCTTTTACATGTGATGGATATGGTTCTCTAACTTGACTGTAGTGATAGATGACCAAAACAAGGTAGTGATAACATTTTTCAATATACCTGGTTTGAAACAGAAGCTGGAAGACGTCCAAATGAAACTACATCTGCATTACAACATTTTCTCCTACATTATTTGGAAGAGAGGATTAGAGATATGGTTAAGAGAGGATTGAAGCTTGAGCTTTTTCCAGACTAATGCATAGTCAGAGCCAAGATTCTGTAATACTTTGTATGCTGGCACATTTTATGGACTCACTAAAGTGTTCTCTGAACTTACCAACTATTTTCCTATAAGCAAACAGTTTCATGCCACCGGATCATGTACTCAATAAGTCAAGAAGGAGTATTAGAGGATATAAGAGATCATACCACCCTGTGAACACAGGAATATTCTAGCAAAGTTTGGAAAGTGCTGATGTGTGGGGATGACTGGTTTTCCTAAACTTCAAACATATTTCTAAAGAAATATTGACATACTCTCTTAAATGGTGAGGAGTATGAAGGTCATGACACCTTAAGGAGAATTAATATGGATGAAGAGTCTCAGGAGGTTGTGTATGAGAGAAAAAAGAAAAATTATTTTATAACTTCTAATGTAGAAAACAAACATTTAATATTCAAGTATCACGGGTCTAGTTTGAGCATAAAGCAAGTTACGAAAAAGAAAACTCTTTTTCTACTCCCAGCAGTTGATAAACTATCAAAAATTTTATGTTTATGCAAAGACCATCTCAAAACATCTTCAGAACTGTATGAAATTAGATAATTGTAAAAAAAATTCCCTCTCAACTTGCTTGTTAATTAATTAAATGCGTCTCCTGAAAAATTCTAATTTTGCTTACAGTGAGTTTTGCAAAACGGTCCTCAAATGATGTACACTTATAGTTACTTGGTAATACATCATTCAACATTTTTACACGGTTTCTGCCATGACTGTCTGATAAAAACAGTACTTTACTTATATTATGCCTTTCGCAATTACACTGGTTGTCCTAACATTTTTGTATTTGAGCAGATTGAGATTTATTTTCCTTTGGCTCATTAGTTTCGCAGTGAAGAGAACTTATTTTAAGATTTTTTTTCTTGGAGTTGTTATGTTGCACCTTTCATTCTGTGTTAAGTGTTTTTCCAGGCCTACATTTTGTTCACTGCACATCAGTCCACCTATTTTCAACATCAATTTCATCCTGGCTGTTATACTTTTGTTGAACTTCAGCTTCACTGTCTTCTTTCTCTCTTAATAATTTGATTGATCCACACTGAACTTCTTTTTCCCTATACTAGAAATAAATGTCACATACTAGTTATAAAATATTTAACACTTACACAAGTTATGAGCACTCAGTGTAACATTTTCATCCTAATGTCATAACTAAATATTATGTGTGAATTTTAATATCTCTAGTTTTCAAGATTTGGGTTTTTCAACACTACTATTTTTTTAAATATTCTTTTTTTAAATATTAATGTAACGGCATTCAGTTTTGTGCATAAAGGTGTGCTGTTTCTTGACTTATAAGTACCAGTTTGAGTCCTTATAAATGCAAAGTTCTAGCGAATAGGTGAGGGAAGAAGCTTCCTTATATCAAAATTTATTTTTTAGTGTACTGGAACAGGTCATATGATGGTCAGCAGTACTAACACTTTTGATGTGCTCCTAATAGATTGTGTCACTTCAGTGACTTAATTTTGATATTGCATTTTTGTATTTTCAGCTATTCACATCTGGAAATACATTATTTGTGTTGCTCATCTTGTTTTGACACTGTTGCTTTCTGTCAGTATTTTTCAAGTGTATTTCATACCTAATCTTCATTTTTTTCCAAAGATAAATCACTACTGAAAGCATTAAGTGTTGTAATTAGTTTTTGTTGCTGTTAAATTTATAGGCAAATGTCAGATTTATCCAGTGCTTCCTCCATTTACATGTATTAAAGCTGGTGGTACTTAAGTTATTCACTGTTCTCTCCCTTTTATACCCTACTTATCATGTCTGTTCTTGCTATAGACATGAGAAGATAATAGTTAATTCTGTCACACTCTACAGTATGTTTGAATTTGGTAGTATCTGCTGAGTTTTGTTAACATTATATCAGCTGTCGCACCAAAACAATCACAAAGGGAGTTTAGGTATGGGGATCCAGCAGTAAAGGTAATATGAAATGTGTACTTATCCTACAAAAGAAGGCACTTAGGATTATGGGAAAGAAATGTGCCAGGGAGTCCTACAGAAATTTGTTTAAAAAATTTAAAATACTAACTGTTCATAACCTGTATATATTAAAGATGATCATTATGGCAGTAAACAGTAGCAAAACACTTAATAAAGAAATACACGATCACAACACTAGAGGTAGAGAGACCCCACAACATCTCTCATAGAACAACACTTTATGAGAATAGCCCTCACTACACAGGCATAAAAATACTCAGTTGCTTCCATCCTAATATCTCCAAATTAACCATTACAAAATTAAAAAAGGAATTAAAATTATGGCTCCTAAACAATCCTGTATATTCAATAGATGAGTTTCTAGATTTAGTACACTCATATGATGGAAGACCATATATCTAAAAATATATGAATCTCAGATCTTAGACTATGTCACAAACTGTAAATATTTGAATCTCAGATCTGAATACTTTGTTGCAAAATGTAAATTCCTTAATCTATGTATTCCAATAGCAAATTGGTTTTATGTATAGTCCATATATGTAACATTGTTCTCTCAACTAAATTTAGATAATAATGCCATAATACGCAATAATATGTAACTCCAGTAAGTGAGGCTCTGACTTATCCAGAAGACTGGAACAAAGAAAACTTTTTTTTTTGTAATCAGTTGATCTTGGATCAAAATAAATAAATAAATAAATAAAAATTGTTATTTTGAACCTAATGGAGAATTTGGCTAAACAGGTTGAACATATGACACATAATTTAAGATTAAATCTTTTTCTGTCTAACATTTTCTGCTTATGCTGGTCTCTCACAGAGCTTAATCCAGTCTCTCTCTTTCTTTCTTCTTTTTTTTCCCCACTATCTCTTGTTCAGCTTTTCCTTCCATTGTAGGCCTTTTCTGTCTGCATCATCCTTCTCCTGTTCATTCCATTGTGTTCATGGTTTTTCAATTGATCTTCTTCCATATTCTGTTCATTCCAGAGCTCTTCTTGGTAGTCTTTCTTGTACACAAGATCTCCCTCAGTTACACAATTTGCAGATATTTCAAAAACTTTGCTCATCTCCATATGAATAATACTGCTCACAGACAGCTGGAGTACACATATTCCATTGTTGAGCAGTTAGAGGATGGTGACAAGGAAGGCATCTGGCCACCCCTGCAGCCATCTTTTAATAACCATGACAACCCAGCAATGACTTGGGGCAACAGAAATGACACTGCTTTCTCTATTACACTTTTCTTTAAATGCTGATGGTATTTAATACCATTACCTCTTTATCCTGAACAACCATGAGAGATATAATTTTTTATCAATCACAGAGACAACAGCTCTTTCAAAATCATCCCTCCTTCCCTCTCCACCCCCCCTGCCCCCCCCCCCCCCTCTCTCTCTATCTGTCCAGTTATAGAAAATTTCTTACCATCATTACTAAATTTCACAACACATAGATGTAATATTTACTCTCACCCAACAATCTTTGAGTATGGTGTAATAACCTTTTGTTAAAATCATTTGTTTATATTTGGTTCAAATTATATGAGAAATTGATGAATAGAAGGGGAGGGGGGTTCGAAGGAACACAGCTCTTGATATATGGGCAGTGAAAAAGTTGAGCATAGCATTCACTTCACTCACATTTAGGTTATATTCTTCTTAGGGCCCAAAAGGTATGGATGGTGCACCTGGAAGGGATGGTGAGAAAGGACAAAAAGGAGAAAGGGGTATTGGTGGTCCAAGAGGCTTCCCTGGAGACTCAAGGGATGGTATTCCAGGTCCTCCAGGTGTTGCTGGTCCTCCTGGAGAAAAAGGAAGAGATGGAAGGCCTGGTACCCCAGGACGTCCAGGTCTGTATGAATGCTTTCTAGTGACTACTTCATTGTATTGAGAAACTAATAGAAGCCTGTGATTAGTAAAGCAAATTATATTGAAAATTTACACATATATCCATGTCCACATGAAACTAAGAGGTACACCTACTGACTCATTATATTTTTATTCTAACATTGGTATTTAGTTATAATTACAGCCAAGATGTAAGGTGTATACTCTCTTTCGACTTTTGTTTCTCACTTTTAGCAGTCCTTCCCCTTAAATATCAGAAAACTGAGAAAATCAACAGTTAAAAGATTTTCAATGACATTTTCATAAGAATGTTTTGAGAGACACAAAATCCCTTTTTAATAATGAAAAAATATATTACCATACCGGAATAGTTGTGTTTTTCACTCCCCCCCCCCCCCCCCCCCCCCCTCCCATTATGTAGAAAGATTTGCTAGCTGTTACTTTTCATTCTGTGTGTAGCTATAAGCTTTGACTAATCAGACATTGCTGTGGCAAATGTAAACTTATGTTGTAGAAAAATAGTAAAGTTAAATTTTCTGCGTTTTTGTTGTTGAAGTTAATTGTAAGATGAAAAATAGATAAAACTGTTGTAGTCAAGCAATGTGCCGTTCTCTCATAATTTGATAAATATTGAATGAAATACAGTGTAAAGTTTTGTGCTAAAAAAGGGAATGTAAAAGTGACAGTAGTATCACAGAACATTGAAAGTAATGTCCTTTTCTTTTATATGTTCACTTTTGTTCATTCTGATTTGGCTGCTGTGCTCAAGAGAGAGACACCATCTCAGTACAGCTGTATCTGATTAAACAATGAAATTATCATCTTTTTGAAGCTGTATGTATCATGTAAGTGTGTTGAAACTGAACTCAGTAAAATACATAAGTGACTGTCTCTCCATATAAGGGATGCAGGGTGCAAGAAATCCAGGAGTGAACCTGATTTTTGTATGGGACAGCATAGTGATTATTTATGATTACCATCCAGGATCTGTACAAAATTTTGCAACACAGAACCTGGAATCAATATATTACATAGGGTATCAATAATTTGTAATTTATGTTTTTCTGCAAATTGAAATTACTGTCAAATGGTTCTTAAATATACTGTGGAAACATGAGATGTTTATTTAACTTGCTGCATCTTGGTGGCAAGACCTAACACACAGTTGTTGCCACACCATGTCAGTAAATGATGACAACATAGTGGACTTCCAGTATCTCTTCAGCAAAGAGATTAAATTTCATCCACCATGTTTGAGGCACAATGGACTGCCATTTTTTCTTAGCTAAAAGTTATCAGCTGGTACATCACAGTTTTTATAAAATTTTTTCTACTTTCCTTTTGAAAACAGTTCCACAATTGAAATAACCACTGTGCATCAGGATCCATCAGTGAGGCATACTAGCAGATACCTTTTACCCTAGAAAACTAGCAGTTCAGTTTGCCTCAAACATTGCAGACATATAGGAATGTATAGCCACTCTGTGAAATTTAAACCTTTTGGTCTTCAGGATTGGTGCCTTTTCTTTTATGAGAGCCAAGATCACATTGTTTGCAGTTCATGTAGGATAAAGGTCCTCTACACACCACATGTACTTTCCAACAACAACAGTGATCTACATTTGACTGTAGTGGTGTCTTCAGCAAGTCTTTCGCATATATATGGTGCCCTAGATTTCCAGTTTTGTGACTTTTGATACATAAGTATTAACTTTTGATAAGGAAGTATTTGAAGCAACAAGTAGACAGAGGTTATCCTTCATCATTACTGATGTTGAAAGAAGCTGTATATTATCACATGGAACTGCTGAAATCCTGTTTACATCTACATCTACACTCTGCAAACCATTGTGAGGTGCATGAGAGAGTGTATATCCCACTGACCAGTTATAAGGGTTTCTTCCTGTTCCATGCACTTATGGAGCATGGGAAGAATGATTGTTTGAATGCCTTTGTTTATGCAGTAATTATTCTAATCTTATCCTCACAATCCCTATGGGATTGCTTAGTGCAGTGCAGTGTCTCCTTACTGATGGCAGAGAGAGAGACAGAGAGAGAGAGAGAGAGAAAAGACACAGAGAGAGAGAGATAGAGAGAAAAGAGACAGAGAGAGAGAGATAGAGAGAGAGAGAGAGAGAGAGAGAGAGAGAGAGAGAGAGAGAGACTGTTTGTGCAAATACTAGAAAACGAGCTAAAGCAGAAAATTAGTTTGGTTCCTCTGCTTTTTGAATATGCATCAAGATCACTCATCATACATCTGCGGGTGGATATATGCATCTCCACATTTTTTATTATTGTTTCTTATTTTCATCCTAGAATTTCCATTATCGTTGTAACAGTAGACAGTAACTAATATTATTTTACAAATATTTGTCTAGGTTTACCCGGGCAAAAAGGAGAGATAGGTGGTCGGTGTGAATACTGTACACCTGGAGCACGAGGTGAGAAGGGAGACCGTGGAAATGATGGTATTCCTGGGCAGCCAGGACCAAGAGGGCCACCTGGAGAGAGAGGTGCACCTGGAGAGGCTGGAGCTGATGGAATACCTGGAATTGCTGGGGCGCCAGGACCAGCTGTGAGTAAAGCATTTCTGCTAATCTTTTTCTTATTGCCAATATGACTATTAGTTTCAGTTCATCTAACGTCCTATGAAGTGGTTTTTTTTTTTTTTTTTTTTTTTTTTTTTTTTTTTTTTTTTATATGACAATGGTTGCCTTTCAGTCACATGGAGCAAAAGGAAGCTCTGTGAAGACTGATGTCTAAAGAATAGCAATGCAAGACAGCAATTGGGGAAAACATTGGCAATATCAGATGGTGCTACAGCATTCATTGTCAGTTGAACCTTTCAAATACAGATGTGACTACACAAGAGAAGTATGTTTTCAAGACAAACCTTGATAGTCATCTTAATAATAAATGAAAGAGGACAGAGTGGTGAAGAGAAGGAGAGAAAGTCACACAGTTGAGAACTTCAGTAATTGCACACAGCCATAAATAAAATCATTCCACTCAAATAAACCTACAGGTGACACAACATTGAAGATAATAGACTGGAGATCAAGGAACTACTGTTCTCTGATAATGTTTGGGATCAGTAATGAGTCTTAGTACTAACATGTAGAGGATGTAGAGGCTTATCTCATGAGGGGTAAGATAGATACTGCCTACAGAAAAATTAAACAGACCTTTGGAGAAAAGAGAACCACTTGTATGAACATCAAGAGCTCAGTTGGAAACCCAGTTCTAAGCAAAGAAGGGAAAGATGAAAGGTGGAAGGAGTATATAGAGGGTCTATACAGGGGCAATGTTCTTGAGGACAATATTATGGAAATGGAAGAGGATGTAGATGGAGATGAAATGGGAGATATGATACTGCGTAAAGAGTTTGACAGAGCACTGAAAGACCTAAGTCGAAACAAGGCCCCGGGAGTAGACAAAATTCTATTAGAACTACTGACAGCCTTGGGAGAGCCAGTCCTGACAAAACTCTACCATCTGGTGAGCAAAATGTATGAGACAGGCGAAATACCCTCAGACTTCAAGAAGAATATAATAATTCCAATCCCAAAAAAAACAGGCGTCGACAGATGTGAAAATTATCGAATTATCAGTTTAATAAGTTGTAACACGTGAGGCATTACTGACCTTACGACTTATCTTAGAAGAAAGATTAAGGAAAGGCAAACCTATGTTTCTAGCATTTGTAGACCTAGAGAAAGCTTTTGACAATGTTGACTGGAATACTCTCTTTCAAATTCTGAAGGTGGCAGCGGTAAAATACAGGGAGCAAAAGGCAATTTACAATTTGTACAGAAACCAGATGGCAGTTATAAGAGTCAAGGGACATGAAAGGGAGGCAGTGGTTGGGAAGGGAGTGAGACAGGGTTGTAGCCTCTCCTCGATGCTATTCAATCTGTATATTGAACAAGCAGTGAAGGAAACAAAAGAAAAGTTCAGAGTAGGCATTAAAATCCATGGAGAAGAAATAAAAACTTTGAGGTTCGCCGGTGACATTGTAATTCTGTCAGAGACAGCAAAGGACTTGGAAGAGCAGTTGAACGGAATGGACAGTGTCTTGAAAGGATGGTATAAGATGAACATCAACAAAATCAAAACGAGGATATTGGAATGTAGTGGAATTAAGTCAGGTGATGCTGAGGGAATTAGATTAGGAAATGAGACACTTGAAGTAGTAAAGGAGTTTTGCTATTTGGGGAGCAAAATAACTGATGATGGTCGAAGTAGAGAGGATATAAAACGTAGACTGGCAATGGCAAGGAAAGCGTTTCTGAAGAAGAGAAATTTGTTAACATTGAGTATAGATTTAAGTGTCAGGAAGTCGTTTCTGAAAGTATTTGTATGGAGTTTAGCCATGTATGGAAGTGAAACATGTTTAGACAAGAAGAGAGTAGAAGCTTTCGAAATGTGGTGCTACAGAAGAATACAGAAGATTAGATGGGTAGATCACATAACTAATGAGGAGGTATTGAATAGAATTGGGGAGAAGAGGAGTTTGTGGCACAACTTGACTAGAAGAAGGGATCAGTTAGTAGGACATGTTCTGAGGCATCAAGGGATCACCAATTTAGTACTGGAGGACAGCATGGAGGGTAAAAATCGTAGAGGGAGACCAAGAAATGAATACACTAAGCAGATTCAGAAGGATGTAGGCTGCAGTAGGTACTGGGATGAAGAAGCTTGCACGGGATAGAGTAGCATGGAGAGCTGCATCAAACCAGTCTCAGAACTGAAGACCACAACAACAACAGTACTAACATGAGCATACCATTGAATTAATACATATGTTGTTGTTATAAATTTTAAATAGGAAAAAAGAAGAAAAGTCACCCATGTATTGAGTGAAACAGTTAATGGTAAGGAAGATGCGGTGCAAATAGGTGCAGCCTTGTCTGTATCTTGGAATCTTAGAAGTAGGTGTTTGCAAAAAGTAAAGTGTAAGTTAGTGGTTTTCCCATTCTATTCATGGCATTTCTGTTATATCACTATGATTGTTGTATTTATTGTATTTCATTGGTATTTGGTGAAGGTGTTGAAGATATTGCTTTGATACAGATTCTGATGTAGTGGCAACGTATTTTGTCCCATTTGGGTAATGCTGTCTTGATATCACTGTGATAGAAAATTGCACCATAATCTAATTGAAGTTGTACCGGCAACTGATGAAGACTGGGCATTACGTAAGGATCTGCACCCTATCAGGAACCCATGGAGACAGTTTTTTCATTTGATCTCAGATGTCTGATGTGGGCATACCATATCATTCATGAGTCTTATATTAGTTCTGCAAATTGTAAAGCTACTCCACATGTGTATGAGTAAACAACATTATCAGTGTGACTTCTGAAATTTTCCCGGCGTATTTCTTCTTCTAATAATTTCCGGGTATGCAGCCGGATCCCGTCGGCATTCTGCCACGATATTTCGGCCCAGAGACGTCCGGCCATCATCAGGTGAGTACACAACTACTGAAGAGCCCAGGTGCGACTGCACCTGGGCTCTTCAGTAGTTGTGTACTCACCTGATGATGGCCGGACGTCTCTGGGCCGAAATATCGTGGCAGAATGTCGACGGGATCCGGCTGCATACCCGGAAATTATTAGAAGAACGTTATCAGTGTTTCACAATATGATATTGTCTGTCCATTTTTTATCAGCCAACTGCCAATTAATTTAGAGTAACATGATCTAGGCAACCGTAGGTATTTTGGTGATACATGGTAGTTGAATATTGACATGTATTATCTGTGTATTATAACAGTTCAACAGTCAGGGGTAGGGAACTTTCAATATAAGTAGTAAATTTTGCGTACAGGGTTAGGTTTAGGATTGTTCCTTGAGAAAGGGATACTGACATTCTGTGTGGGGCCACCATCTTATTCCTCAATCAACCGTGTGCCCAACAGGTGTAAAGCAGAATATAGATACCTTTCACAAAGGTCATAGGCACCTGAGACATTAAAGAAGATTGCAGTGAGTAATGTGTGGTGACATACTGCCCATTTACACAAGTGATTTCAATTTTATTTATTCCGTGTTTAAAGTAATTATTTGAAAATTAAATGTCTTATTATGAACTTTCCTTAGGGTTTGGCAGGACAACCAGGACAACCAGGAATCCAAGGGCAGAAAGGTGATTCAGTTATTTTATCAGCGAATTTAGTCAGAGGTCCTCCAGGATTGCCTGGTGACCGTGGAGATCAAGGCAGAGATGGTCCCAAAGGCAATTTAGGTCCACCTGGGAGACAGGGACGAACAGGAATACCTGGCTTGCCTGGCGCGAAAGGAGATAAAGTGAGTTGTAATTTAGATACTGAACAAATTGTGAGCATTGCAGTCACTTTATTAACTATTTCATAATTTTGTCCCTTATAGGGATCTCTAACTGATTAACATGATATTTCAGTATTGCAGATCTCAAAAAGAACAGAGGATAATTGTAGGTAATGTTGTTAATACTGGTGGCATTTGCATTTATCTTGTGGTGTTGTATTACATCCTCGAGCATAAAAAGAATTAAGCATAAAAAAATTTTACTAATTTAATTGTATACATATTTCATAGATATTTGTTTAAAATGTGGTGAACTTATGACTTCATATCACAAGAATATCTCCTCAACATATAAAGATAAAAACATGTTTACTTTTACTCCAGGAAGTGACATGTTGTAGTTGTATTTATGTATTATCCTGAATGGAACTAAATTTTTTCTGCATTCTTCTATCCAAGTGTTATTGTATCTGATGGTTTGTTTTTTCATCAACTAGTTATTATCAGTTACAATTTTGAGTTTATTTCTATACTATATAATGTCCTCTCTAATGCCTATTTCTTGAAGGTATCTTTTAATTTCAAGTGGCTATTTTCTCTTAGCTAATAGAGAGTAAGAATGAGAATTATTTTGGTCTGCCTGGAATTGTCATTCTGGAATTGGAATCATACAATTTCAGTCAGCTTTTCCTAAAAGTGTTGGATATGTGCTTAGGATGTTGATGTAGCTCATGGTATTCTGTTTTCACACAGAGTCCACATGTGCAGACTGTACTGTTAAAAAATAATTTCATCATTTTTGTAATCAATGTTTCTGATCCTTATAATTCTTCTGCCTCAGGTACAGTGTTGTAATATCTTACCTTCACATTAAGGAACATTGAATTTTGATTGTGCCTGTTCCAAGTGATTCTATAGACTTCTCTACCTCACATGCTAATTAACGATATGAGAGAAAGAGTGTCTACTTATTGCACTCTTGATTTAATACCAAAATTTTTAGATATTTTGCCTGACAATCAAACTTTAGGAGTGGTGTTGATTAACATTTGTTGGTTACTTCTCTGAAGTTCATGAGTCTTTGTGTCCTTCTAATATCTCAAGACATACATCTCTGACTCTTAAAGACAGCTAATGTGATCACAATCTGTCTGCCGTTACAGGTTTTTAGAATGATTTTTAATATTTATAATTTGTTCTGCACAAGGTCTGCCTTTTCCATATCTGTCCTGATATTTTTCCTGTTAGAAGATCAGTCACTTGAGTAATATTTCTGAGACAATTTTATAAGAAAATTCTAATACAGAGATCACTCTACAGTTATAGCTCTTTGTTTTCCCCATTTCTTTTGGGTGGGCAGAGTAATCATCAGAGATTTTTTATGTGATTGCAGATATTTGTAAGAATTGCATGACATTTCTGGGTTAATTTCCTGCATTGTATTTTCCATGTTTTGGCAATTATACTACTTTCTGCTGCAGCAAGGGTGCCTGTGCCCCTACCTGGGGGCAAGGGGAGGCAGCCTCTCCCCCCCCCCCCCTTCCATAGCTCTCAGGGAAAGGAAAAAAAATGTAGCGCAGTCTGATGTTTTTATTTCAAGAAAATGGTTTAAAAGTTAGTATTATGCAGGTTTTTAACAGGTCAACACTGGAACTACTTTTAAGTTGCCATTTGTCTTCCAAAATATTAAAAGTACCCCATACCCCGAGGCTTATCCCCCCAACCCATAAACTATCATATGGATGCTTACATTGACAGATACCTGATTTTTAATATCATTCTATCTTTTCAATTATAAGATTATCATTGGGTGATCAAAATTTTGAAAGACTTTGAAATATGTAGCTAAAAATTTATATTTTCCCCTTACTTGTTTCCAACACCACACCAGAAGTTTTAGATGTCATTCCAGTATTTACATTTTTTATGTGCTCAGAGAGAGACCAATATCCTGAGAGACTTCCAAAAGGATTGCTAGGTACCTGTTGGATTTAACTTTAATTAATACCTTATAATTGGAATCGGTGTGTTATTTCTGTACTTTTGCATTCATAATTTATTTTTCATTATTCTTGGAAACAGCCCCCTGGCTTATTTAAGTAATGATTTGGGGATCTCCAGTTGTTTTCAGTAAATGTCCTGAGATACGTGTTGAAATTAATTTTTGATTGAAGGGTACTATAATCTGATTAATCTTTTTTTCCATATCTGTTGACCTATTTGTGAGCAGCGTATACTCAGGAAGCAGATCTGAATGACTTTTTCTTTCAGTCTGCACATTAATGCCTCCTGTCAAAATGTTTTCATGATGTACATATTTGGTCATACATTTTATAGTAGTTCCCCAAAGTCCTCTGCATTTTAGGGGTCTTTTTAATTCTAATTATTTGCTGGTGTATGTGTTGATTAGTGAGTAACCTTATGTGCTGACTTGATTCATAAAACTGATGTACTTTCAGAAGATAGTATAAACTTCAGCACTGAACTCATAATATTTTTTCTAACTGCATATGTGGTGATGAAGTGCAGTTACTTAGTAGGAATTTGGATCACTAGTTTGCCTTTGAAGTTCATTTAGGTTCCAGATACCACATGATTTTCATTACTGTGTGTTGTTTCTTGAAATTTTCAAACAGAGATGTCAAAAATGGTTTATTTATCAGTTTTCCAAAGTGTATTGATGTTTGTTGTATAAATATAATGTATGAATTTAGATGAAGAGATTTGATAAGCTCTGATACATTTCTGCTTGATCTCAGTCCTCCAGAATCCAGTACTCAAGATAAAGGGGCAGCTAGTTTCCAAAACAGGAACAGTTTCAGTTAGAGCTCTGATGAAAAGCGCACAAATTTAAAACCTAATTAAATCTTAATGTGACTCAATTATACAATGACACAATTAGAGTTTGTAATGTTACTAACTTAGTCGTACTGATGTTGCTCCTTGATAATGCTGTAGTTCTGGTGTCTTGTTCTCTGAAACTGGTTTGATTTGTTGTATCCTAATAGGGATATTATATTGTTGATTTGAGCTTGAGATTACTTCTCATTTATTATTTCCAAAACTCATAATGATGATGATCAGCTTCTTACATTAGCTATTTTAATGGTTGAAATAAACTGTTTTACAAACTATATAAGTTAACTCTAAACAGTGACAATTTCTTTAGTACATATTTCCATAGTGAAGTTGTCACTCATGTCGTAAAAAATGGTAAATCCCCACAAAAAACCATTTAATAGAAAACTGATAGTCATAAATAGTGGTCAGTTTGATTCACTGAACTTTTTCTAATACATTTACCCAGAAAAGTAATGTGAGTGACTACAGACAGACTGTTCAAATAGGTTCATAAAATATTTACACTGATTAATTGTGAGAATCAGATCTGCATATATTAGTGATGTCGACATACAAATGTTGATTCAGTGAGTGGCACTTTCCTAGCACTTTAATCTACCAAGGAAACATATTATCAGCTACTGTCGGAATATTACAGCATTCTTCACATCTTAGGGAGTATCACTTATTTTCTGACCTCTCTGTGTACATTATGTATTATGAATTACAAATACAGTGTGATATAAAAACTCAGCAATGATCAAGAGTAATTGCCAGATTTAAATATCAATTAATTGTAGAGTACAACAAAATCATCTGATCAGACTCTATGCCAGGAACAAGAATTACAAATACACATGATATAAAAATTCAGCAATGATCAAGAGTAATCCCCAGACTTAAATATCAATTAATTGTAGAGTACAACAAAATCATCTGAACAGATCATATGCCAGGAACAAATTAAAGGTTTCCAAGATTTGATGTGTTGATGTAATGATTTTATTTGTCACTCTGAATGGCATAAAAATGGTATTCTTGGCTATAAAGTTGCAAGTAGGTTGAATGTCTGACCAGTTCTCATCTTCAGGAGTCAAAATTATATGTACTGTCAAGAGACACATATAAAAGTAGAATATCTCACAATAGATGATTTCCTCTCAACTTATGTTCAGAGTGATCTGCTCCTACTTCCTAGCCTTCTCCATCCTATCCCTCTTTCCTTTCTGAGGAAAGAACTAACAGCTCTGAAATGTTGGATAGTTGTTTTTTTTTTTTTTTTTTTTTTTTTTTTTTTTTTTTTTTTTTTTTTTTTTTTTTTTTTTAAATGTCTATCAGCAGTATGTAGAATTTCACTTCCGGAAGATAAGAAAATACTGGCCAGTGATTCTATCTACTTGTAATTTCATATTCTTTTCAGTTGATTTTTTTCCTCTCATACAGTTAATCACATTTTTTATTATAATGTAGTTTCAAGATTCTGAAACTTTAATCATTTATTTGCCTCAAGACTAATTGTATACACCACATATTTTATCCGTTTCTGGTCAGTTTACTATAGTGCAAGTTTGTTTTTGTTCTCCAGTGTATATCATCGTCAGTTTGTTCTTTGCCAATACATACATTAATCCAGATAATAATAATAAAAATAATAATAATAACAATGGAGTTAGTGTACTTTGCTACATTTCACATTCTAGCCCTTAGCAAACAAGTCATTAGCATTGAGTGCTTTGCTCTTTTGTTCTTATTCTCAGTATTTGACAGCTTACTTCAGTATTTTACCACAGGCTGTCACTGACACCCAACAGTCACAAACACGTAAGTCTAAAGTTATATAATAAACTGCCATAATCTGTCAAAACCTTCACCCTCTTTAAATTTCAGGAGGTATTAGACACATGGCTCAAAAGTAAAGCATACTACTCAATTGAAGAATATCTTGGAAGTAATTTGGAAGGAATGCATAAACAATGAAATAATGTAACTATCATTAATTAAATGTGTAAAACTGTATAATTAATTCTTGAACATAAACTGTATAATGATTATTGCTGAAATTGTCTGGTTAGTAAAAAGTTTATGTATTTATATGTATTTATGTATATGTAAAATGATGATGTGAGCAATATGTACAAATTACTAACTACTGAAAAGATGTATGTATATGTATGCATAATGTATAATGTAAAAATTAGTAACAACTATACTTTTATGAAATATGTAAAATGTATTTTGACGAAGCCAGTTGTATGGTAAACATGCTGAACGGCTAATAAATAAAGATATGAAATAAACATATGAAACAACAACAACGGCATATATGGTTAAGGTTAGTGCAGTGTGAAACCAGTGTAATATGTAGTACAACTAGAGAACGCAGATTTTTGAAAGATTTTCTGAAAAAGTAGCACTAGTTCTTTTTAAAGTATGTCTGCTGTGTATAATTCAATAGCTTTCTTCTGGAAATACTCTTCAGTCACACATGAATGCTTTCATATACAGGGTGAACAAGGTTTTCCAGGTAATGATGGCATCCCAGGAGCAGCTGGGTTGCCAGGAGTAAAAGGAGAAGCTGGTCTAAGTGTCAAGGGTGAACCTGGCATTCCTGGTAGAGCAGGAGCAAAGGGTGACAAAGGTCAACCTGGTCTAATTGGACGCAAAGGAGAAGCAGGTATGAAAAACTGAAAAAGAAAGTTCTCACATACACCCACACACCTGAACTTTCTTCTCTGTTTATCTGCTACCCTAAACAACCCTAATGCCTAGATGCCTCAGTAGATACTCCCCTAAACTTGTCCCTTCTGGTAAGAAGTATCCATAAACTGCTTTCCTCACGTTTTCTTCATAATACCTTTATACTTCATCTGTCCACTTATTTAAAAAAATCACACATTTCAAATACTACAGGTTTCTTTTTTCAGTTTTCATTGATCTGTTTTTCACTCCCACATAATTCTCTATTCCAGATGTGCAGCTTCAGATGCATCTTCCACAATTTAATGTGAATATTTGATACCAATGAATCCTGTATTTGTTGAAGAAAGTAATCTGTATATATCTGATATCTGACAACTAGTGTCCTTAATTCCTTTGCATCTCTAAAATAATCTAAATTGTATAACAAGAAAGTGAGGTTCAGTCATCAATAATGTTGACACAATGTTAATATCACCTTTAGCTGAAGTGATTGAATAGCATTTACCTGCAAGTACATCTTTAAAAAAATAAATGGATGAAAAAGTTACTCTCCAGAAAGAAAGAAAAAATGTATTTGTAGTGAGGACACTAAACACTGAATCTCTTCAAGAAAATTGATTTCTATGTACAAAACGGGAGAAAAAAGTCTTGTGAGTGGATACCAGAGGGGTAAGCAACTCGCACACAATACAATCAACAGAAATTTAACTCTTCCAGGTTCGGTAGACTCATCTTCCTTCACTTTAATACCTCTTAACAGCTTTTATTTTTTAACCTTATCCACTGTGAGTATTTTTGACCACTATTGTATCTTAAAACAATTAAAGATACAAATAGCTGCAATGAATCACTTAATGATTTTTTGCGCACTGCTAGTTTTGTGTCATTTCAGGCTTATCGACAAATGGCATGTACAGAAGGCTTACATGATGATTCTTAAAGTTCTGTACTGGGTTCTGTGGGTTGCTTAACTATGTTAAAGAGAATACTTCTAATATATTGTCTTGATCATATTTATTTTGCAAATTATGGTATATTTTGCACTTCTTAATTACTGAGATGTTGAAGCTAATATCCCACTCACATATTCAAATGTTAATGGAATGTTAGCTTCAGGGACACCTGTGCTGTTTCACTAAGAAACCAAATTCAACATTTGGCATTATTTGCTGAATAACTACAATTCAAGATGTTATATTGAAATATTCTAGCTTTTGTCACAATAAAACAACCTTTATTGACAATCATGGGGCATCTTACGTGCACACTTGTACTCCAGTGCAAAATTGGAAGCCCTCATTGCCTCCTTACAGATTTATGTTACCAGTGTAGCCTCAAAACAAAACAAAAAAAAAAAGCAAAGGTAATCACTTACCTGCAGATGGATAATTGGTCCACTTAGGCACACATAATAGACAAAATTTTCTTACTTTGTGTAATTTCTCTTATTCCATTATTATAATTCAGATTTTGTTCTTTCAGTTATAAATAATATTAGTCAGTCACTTACTTCCATAAAATTGTAAAGCAAGATTGACCAGATGAAATTTCATGTAGTATGAGTAGCTCACGATTGTGACAGTTGCAGATGAGATTTTTTTATTTTTTTACGTAATTATTTTTTCTCAAAATTATGACAACACTTCACAGTTTAAATAACAGGTATACCAAGAAGAAAACTAACAGTCAGTCCAGGTATACTGGTATAAAAAGTAAATAAATATAAATATAACAGAAACATTTGTGTATTTCAGGTACCTGTCCACCCATAGACATTACAGATGGATTCAAAGGAGACCGTGGAGCCCCTGGAGACAAAGGTGAGCCCGGTCCACCAGGACGAGATGGACGACCTGGAGAGAAGGGAACCCAAGGATTTCAGGTATGATAATTGCAAATTTAAATATTAATGCTATGGGCCTAGTTTTAATATTCAGTGTTTGATGACTGCTGTGGTCATAGTAAATATTTAGATGAAGTATGGGCCATATGTAGTTTCACATCAATCAAATGTGTTAGGAAGATGTAAGAAAGGCAATCTCTAAACACCAGGACCAGTCATGAGAACAAATTAGTACCAAAATACAGTATCTCGGCAGCATTTAGTTAAAACAAATATCTTGTCTCAAAATATTCTAGATACTCATTAGTTATATATTTGTTAGCAATATAATTAGATTGAACTTTTCTTTGGCATTGGAATTCCATTACATATGATTAATAATTACATAAAAAACAGTTTGGTCCCTTCCTGTCTAAAGTGTCCTTATGTGGTGGCAAGGACAACAGGTAATAAAGTCGGCTCCCAGGGCACAATGAAAGAAACACATTTATTTCCACTCTGAAATTTTCACTCTGCAGCAGAATGTGTGCTGATATGAAACAGTCTTTACAGAGCTAGCTCTCCTGTAAGAAAGCATATTGCAGAGACATGGCTTAGCCACAGCCTGGGGGATGTTTCCAGAAGAAATTTTCACTCTTCAGCGGAGTGTGCACTAATATGAAACTTCCTGGCAGATTAAAACTGTGTGCCAGACCGAGACTCGAACTCAGGACCTTTGCCTTTTACAGGCAAATGCTCTACCATCTGAGCTACCCAATCGGGATTCATGACCTACCCCCACAGCTTCATTTCGCCAGTACCTCGTCTCCTATCTTCCAACTTCACAGAAGCTCTCCTGCAGACCTTGCAGAACTAGCACTCCTTAAAGAAAGGATATTGTGGAGACATAGCTTAGCCACAGCCTGGGGGATGTTTCGAGAATGAAATTTTCACTGTGCAGTGGGGTGTGTGCTGATATGAAAATTCCTGACAAAGGTCCTGACTTCGAGTCTTAGTCTGGCACACAGTTTTAATTGCCAGAAAGTTTCATATCACTGCACAGTCCACTGGAGAGTGGAAATATCATTCTGGGAACATCCCCCAGGCTGTGGCTAAGCCATGTCTCTGCAGTATCCTTTCTTCCAGGAATGATAGTTCTGCAAGGTCTGCAGGAGAGCTTCTGTGAACTTGGAAGATAGGAGACGAGGTACTGGCAAAATGAAGCTGTGAGAACAGGTCATGAATCTCGATTGGGTAGCTCAGATGGTAGAGCATTTGCCTGTAAAAGGCAAAGGTCCTGAGTTCGAGTCCCAGTCTGGAACACAGTTTTAACCTGCCAGGAAGTTTCAACACAATTATTGGTAAAAACATAAATGAACAGTTCACAGTTCTGACATGAATAGAAAATAATAGCCATACTAGTAGTTTAATAAACTCTGTCAACTGGAGGCCAGTTGGAGGTCCTTGGTCAGTGTCTGGTTGATGTCCTAAACAGTATGGAGGTCATGTCTGGTTTATTGTCTGGCATGGTCAGGTGAAGGCTGGCCAGTGGAACATTGAAAGAGCACCAATAGCTGATGGGAGATCAGTGCTTGAACCAATGGCAGCTGCTGGGATGCGATACTGCTGACAGGCTGTGCAACCATGTTTAGGTTGGAGTCCTAGGCTGCACTGCATTGACGTCCAGTCTTAATCCTGGTGTATTGTGGTGTAACTGCTGCTGGTGAACACTACCAGAATATGGGCTGCATTGCAGACCCGGTGTAGAGCCCAGAATGCGAACAAATGCTGTCAGTAGTGGACACGCTTAGTCTTAAATAGTTCATTTGAAGTATTTCCATGAGGTGTGTGACACACGGACACTATGTAGTGTCCTGCTTGCAGTGCTGCCATTAGATGTATGTGCCACTAGTGGATGGTGCTGATGCCTGTAGTTGAGTCCACTGCAATCTGGTGTGTACACAGAGTGATGTGTTGCTGTGTACGTAAATTGGCTGGTTGCTGTTGTGGTCTGCCAGTGTTAGTAATCATACAGTGTTTTTGGCCATATGTGGCTGGCTTTGGTAGAAGACACCAGGTGTATTGCAACCCACCAGCTGTGGGTGTACATACCAATGGCAGCAGTGTCCAGATGACTAGCCCAGCCACAAAACTCCTCACCGCTTTTCCCTAGAGTGTTTGTGCTGGTGTATTTTATACACCAGACTCACCTTATGCCCACAGTGGAAAAAGGCCAAGCCTTGTAGCCATATACCTGGTGACAATTTCCCAGTCAGTGTTTAGCTTATGTTTAGTTATATGAAGCATCAATCGGTCAAAGGCAATGATAAGTTATTTCTGGAACTGCAGCTGCAATGTATTGTATACACCACAAGTCTCGTTGTGTAAGTAAGTACTATTTCAAATTGTCGACATTGCTAGGAAGTGGTATATTTTGGACATCCATTTTTCATACTTCATTAGTCACTAAAAATAGTTTATGTTTCTTATTGTGGGGCCAAAAAATACTTGACAGATGAGGAATTAGACTGAACTCTTTTAGAGATGCTTGTGGAAGAAGATGACATCAGAGATACTGATTTGTTTTCGGATATAGAGGATGAAGTAATACTACCAATTGGTCATGAAAGTGACTCTGAAATTGTGTATGATTACCTTCCTTTGATACTGAAGACAATATATTTATTGGTAAGGACAAAAAAACAAATTGGATGAAAACTGATGTGTATAAAAAGATGTCACATGTACCACAAAAAATATTATCGAGATCTTTCCAGGACCTAAAGTGGTAGCATGAGATATTGTAGAGGAAATTGAATCAGTTCATCAAATCATCAGTGTTGATATGATAGAAGAAATTGTGCATCTTATTAGTGTATACTTTGACAGAAAAAGGCAATAAGAAAATTATTCTAGAGATAGAGATGCTGAGTTAACCAATTGTAATGAAATTTGTGCAGCATTAAACATTCTTTATTTGATTGGCCTCAAAGATGAAAACCACATATATGTAGTGGAACTTTGGTCAAATGATGGAACAGGGATTATTGTTTTTAGATCCTACATGAGTTACAAGAGAATTTTATTCCTGCTCAGGTGTATTAGATTTGCTGATAAGGAAACTGGGGATATGAGATGTGAAACAGATGGGTTAGCATCTAAATATGGCATCAAAATATTTGCTCTATATAGTGCTTAGTCATTCTACACTGTTTCATTGTAAGTGTATTGTGGCAAACAGCCAGAAGGGCTGTTTTTTGCTTCTAATAATCCATTTGATATTGCGTGTAGACTAACTGAGCTGATAAAAGGCACAAATACAAATGTGACAACAGGTAAGTGTTATACTACAAACTGGCTCTCTCTCTGTTGCAAAACAAAATCACTTGTGTAGGAAAGACTAATAAAGGATAAAAACAAACACCATCTGAGTTTTTGCCCAACAAGAACAGAGAAACCAGTTCTGCAGATTACTATCACACTGTATGTGCCTAAACATAACAAATCCGTTGTACTCATTTCCAAAGGCACAATGAAGGAACAGTAGATGAGGCCACTAAGAAATCTCACATAAAATTTAGATTCTAATAAAACAAAGGGTGGAGTTGATACTGTTGACCAAATGTACAATAAATATTCAGTAACACGAGTCACAAGAAGATGGGCTATGGCTATATGGTATTCAATGTTGAACATGACTGGGTATCAAGGCTCAAATGTTATTTCAAGCAAATGGAAAGAACAAGAAACATCCATGTCAAGTTTTTTTAAAGAACCTTTCTTTTCAACTCATGAAGTCACATCTTATTGGAAGATCAGCAATACCAGGTCTACTACCTGATGTTAACTTGTATCTGTGTCATTAGAAAGTTCAAGAGCTGCATATGCAACATCAACCAGTGAAGGAAAAAGGTAGATGTGAAATTTGTGGAAGGGCAAAGAATAGCTCCACAACAATAAGATTAGTTTGTATTTATTTTTTCTGCAGAAGTCATTCTCAAACAGCAGTTTTCTGTGGAAAATGCTGTGATTATTCACCCGAGATTGAAAGCAATTAATTTACAAGTAATTTATTGTTGTGTATTAAATTAGATTTGTAACCTATATGGGACCATTGTTATGCATAGCTTAAAAGTTATCTGCAATTGCTTTATGAAGCAATGTAAATTACTGCAATAAATAATAAAGTAAAGGACATTTATCATCACTGTGTTCATAATATGCCATGCGCCCGCTCCTGTACCATTAAAGAGCATACCTGCTCTAGGGTTAAAAGGATGATCAAGCCATCTAGGTACTGAGGGGCTTGGCCATAGTGGAAGGGCCAGTGGGTTGTCAGCGAGATGTTGGTGGCCATTGGGAGGCTAAATCGACCAACACCAGCCACAGTTGACACCACAACACTGATGGGCTCCACCAAAGAGAAGAAGAAGATGTCCAGGAGAGTGGAAATTGGGCTGCGGGTGGTGGTCACACTGTAGACTATGAAAAGAAATGCATCCATGACATGAACACTCCAAAGGAAACAAGCTGGCTAAGGCAGTGGTGCTGGTGGCATAGAAGGATGAATTGGATTGGAAACTTGTACAGAAATGAGCACTGGAAGAAGAATAGAACACCTGTGCACAGATGAGCCACAGAAAAGGAAACGTGTGATGATTGACACAAAAATTGAGAATTGTAGCAAATGATGCCGTGCTGGTGGCAAAAGGGACCATGCAGGTAACAAACATGTGCACTGAGTAGGCACTAAAATGGATCTGAAAACCTATGTGTGTTGGAGCAGGGAAGGGACCATGCTGGCAGCAGAAGAAGCCACACCAACAGCAGAATGAGCCGTGCTAGTGGTGGACTGGAAAAACCATGCTGATGGCAAAAAAGGAAAAGCCGTACCAGCAGCACAAGGAAAGAGCTGTGCCGGTAGCAGAAAGGAAGAACTATGCTAGTTGCTGAAGGGCATAGCTGTGCCAGCAGCAGAATGGAAAAGCTGTGCCAGCAGCGATATGGGAGAGCTATGCCAGTGGCAGAAAGAGAAAGCCATTCCAGTGCCTATCAGAAAGTGTGGTATAAAACATGGCAGTGTTGGTGCAGGCAGACTCAGCAACAGAAGGGAAAATCTGTGTCGGCAGCAATATGGAAAAGCTATGCCAGTGGCAGAAAGAAAAATCCATTCTTGTGCCAGAAGGGAAGAGACATGCCAGTGGCGAAAGGACGATCAGGGGTTGGTTGCAGGCAGAGCATTCCCAAATGCTGAGAATGTGAGTTCAAAACCCCTGGAGTGAAGGTGGTGATAGGATCATACATGAAGATGTGGGGAATGCCTATCAGAAAGTGTGGTATAAAACATGGCAGTGTTGGTGCAGGCAGACTCAGGCTGGCCTGTGATGTTACAAAAAAAAAAAAAAAATTCGAGAAACATTTGTAACTGAGCCTTGATTACTATTTCAGTGCTATCAACCATCTACCAACAGTAACTAGCACCTGTGTACTAGAACACTGATGGAAGAGCCATTTCACAACACAACTGCTTTCATTTGTAGGATTGCCCACATCACAACACATAAACATTTTCGGACATTAGATCTTGCATGTTCACTCATATAATGTGCAGAAAACTTATTGCTTTATGGTGTACCTTAATTCTGTAATACACAAAATATTATTTTTCAATTAGTTTGTGCCATAAAGAAGGACAAAAAGTCAAATATATAAAAACACACTGAAACTCATTTGGCAATTTCTCTTCACTGTCAGGGTGAGCCTGGGCCCCCTGGGCCCACAGGACCTCCTGGACCAGTGGGACCAAGAGGTCTTCCTGGTCCAAGAGGAGAGAAGGGTGAGACTGGCCCAATGGGTTTCCCTGGAGAGCCTGGGCGAGATGGTCAGAGGGGGTTGCCAGGACCTGCAGCACCTAAAGGTAAGCATACAGTTAGTTGTGCCTAATTTGTTGTGAAATGAATATTGTTTAGAACAGGTGGCTACAGCATGGTGGCTACAACATGTAATGTTGACAGCCAACACAACCTTTCATCTGTGCTCAGTTATTATTTAATCTCCATTACAATCTCATTTCTTTTGGTTCATCTCAGTGTTTTGTTTGTTAATGTGGTCTTCAGTCTGGAGACAGGTTTGATCCAGGCAAATCTCTTCATTTCTGCAGAACTATTGTGACTGTTTTCTGTGTTCAAGCCTCAGTCTCCCTCTACAACATTCATCAGGATGTGTTCTGTCAGCTTACCCCTTCTCTTAAATAAGTTGTGCCATAAAGCTCTTCTTTTCATTAGTTATCCAATCTAGCTTTATAATCTTCAACACACTTCTGAAACACCATTTCAAAAGCTTCTACTCTCTTCTTGTCTGTGCTGTTATTTGTCCCCATATCACTTCTAAATAAGGGTACACTCCTACACGCCAGTCAGTTACTTTTAGGAAAGACGTTCTAATATTAAATTTATATTCAGTGTTAACATATTTCTCTTTATCACTCTCTTCTCAGCTACTGCCTCCCTTTAATGTTCCCCACCTTACAACTGCATCATAGAATTATAAATTTGCTTTTTTGTGAACAGTAAATTACATTCATTAAATTAATGTAAATTGGTACATAGCATGCTACCTGGACTAAATATTACTCCAAAACTGATAAAATGAGTGATAAGACAATATTTGGTTTAATTTACTCTGTGTTAAGTACAATGTAACATAGGACAGTAAGCTGGCGCAAGCAAGTTCAGAACTATACTGAGTCTAACAAAATAAAAAATTCCTTTGTATACAGTTAAAACCAATTAAGAACACTAACAAGATAAATACAATTAAAAATAGTTAAGAATGAAGATTCCCTTTTGCTGGAGCCTGAATATTTGCTGTATGAATATTACTGTCACATACACCTTGATAATGGAATCTCAGGCCATCAGCTCGTACAGGGCACAAGAAATAGTTTAGAAACTAACCTGAAACAGCTTGGTATTAGAAACAGAAAACAACCATGGTTTTTATTAATAACAAACACTACTGCTAGTGCAGCTGACCAGAACAACAGTAGTGCTAATCATAACATACAAAATCTAGCAAGCCCACTGACCATACGTGCAGATGGCCCTGTATCAACAAGCCAATTCTCAACTCATGGCCTGGCCACTGAGCAAACCCCTCAGTCCTCATTGCTCTGCCCACGCTACCTGGCACACAGTGCATGGCCAGATAAACACTTCAAAACCAGAGAGACGAGCCCCACTTTCAAACAGCAAAGTACAGGAAGTGGTACCAACATAGAGGGCTAAGTCAAAATAGTGCTAGATGAGTTTAGCCAAGATGAAACATGCATGAACAAATTCTATCAAGCATGAATGTCATGGTCGCATTGTACATGTAAGCCAAGGAATTCCTCAGTGTTAGCCTATTCATGACAAAAACATTGTCACAAATCAGTGCCACAGATAAATTTTATGACATCTCTGTGTGCAGCACTACTGTACAGGGCCACAATTCGACGATAAAAGTATAATCAACAGTGTGGCATCTCTAGAAGCATTTTACATTCAGTATGAGAGTCGATGGTATGGTAGAGAATCTTAGACATATTGTCTCATCACCTTTTCTCAGTACTTGTAACTTTGACATTATTCTGGAACTAGAAGAGCAGCTGTGGAACACACAAGTGTTACACACTAACAAATTACATTATACCAATGATGCTGATCATTCGCCATCATTTATCATTTGGTTTGGCATTGGCATTGACCATGTTTGACAGATAAAAATTATTGGATATAAGATTCGCCTGTTATGCATAACATTGTTTTTCATATATATATATATAAACATACATTAGCACATTTGAGCTTTCTTTATTTAAATCTGTAAAATTTGAACTTGTTTTAAGTGATAATGAATGTACATAAATTAAGTTTAAAACAATTTTTGTTGTCATTGTCCTTACCTTTTTGTTACATTATATGGTTTTGTAGGATCTTCTGCACATTATTGTGTACATACTGGTTGTCATTTGCTACTAAATTTTCTTTATGTGAATTTGGTTGGCCAGTTAATACATTACTTTTTACCTAAACATAATGTTGTTGTGCTAAGATATTTGACAATTGTAATTATGATTACTTACGCATAGCTCTCGCAAATCCTTTTTCATTGCATTCCCATGAGTTGTTGCAAAGCACACACAAACACTGCAGGTATTTTGCAGAACATCTGCAGAATTATCCAATAAATTCACCATTATTGCTGAAGACATGAAAAGTAATTTGATGGATATTAAACTTTTGGAAGGTACTTTTGAATTCATTTTTTATAATGAACAATGGTTTCTGTACACATTCCTGTTTTTCCTGTTGACAAAGTGAACTGATCATCACCATTCCATGATGACAAATGAACAGACTTATACCCAATAAAATGAACCTTTGTACCTCTAAAAATATTACAACACTTAATTTTGTATGACATAAGTATGGTTTTCTTTTTCTTTTAAGTCAATTATTATGATGTTTACATTATCTTATTGGGATGTAGCATTACAAACTTTACCCTCTTGGCCCTTTCTATTTTCTTACCAAAAATAACATATATCAAATTTTGAGACTTCTTACTGCTCTTTCTGTCACTATCACCTAAATTTTTCAACTACTTTCCCTTTTTTAAAAGATTTCAATTGATTTTCAGATTTTCTAATGTAATTTACAAAACTATGACCAAGTACAATCGTGTAACTGAGAAAGTGCTATTACCTAACATTGAAGATAATATAAGATAACATGATATTTTTTGTTTGCCAGGAGCAAAAGGAGAGCCAGGAATTCCACAAATTGGGCCACCTGGACCACCTGGACCCAGAGGACTGAAGGGTGAGAAGGGTCTTCAAGGACCACCAGGGAAGACCGGGACTCCTGGACTCCAAGGTAATAATCAGGATAAGGTCAGGTCTGCAACTGTCTTCATATTACAGAAAGAAATTACGCTGTAGATATAATCAAAAAGTAATGGACTGAAGTCTGAAAATTTACTGGGAAACTGGAAAGTGTATCAAAAAATAAGTTGATCGGGCAATTAAAGGTAAGGGCCAAGTATTCCACAGAAACTAACATGTAATAGACCTCTTCAACAATGTCATCATAAACATAATTGAGAAGTGAGGTGCTGTCAGGCCAAAATAAATAAACAAACATTGCAGTATATGTGAGACAAGCATGCATTGTTAGCCATCCCAAGCAGAAGAATACTTTGTTGGTGCTCCATGATTTTTGCTGTTTTGAGTGGGATAAACTGTTGTGTTCAACACTGGTATAATAATTTAGAAGGAATCTTAAGTTCATCCAAGTAAAATATCTGCACATATCACATGTTTATTTACATATACCAGGTTGTCAGAAACAGTATGAAAAGCTTGTAAGGGTGTTGAAGCATAGGCTGTGCTGAGAAATAGTTGTTAAGAAAAAAGTTTGATATATTGCATTATTTATGAGTTAATTAGGATTGAAGTTAGCCAATCAGGCCATTGCACATGCAAATTCCAGCAGCTCATGAGATACAATTAGTGTCAGTTATTCTCATAGAGTAGATAATAGCACACAACACTGATAAGCCTTTGGCTCAGTTTCGATACTTACTACCATCTGATGTCCAGTTTTTGCACCTCTCTCTGTTTTGGTTTTAGGAAACCAAATGAAGAACACATTTGACAACTCCTTCTCTGGAAGGCCACTTGAATTTGCATGTGCAAAAGCCTGACTTGCTTACTTCAGTACTATTAACTTGGAAACAGCACAACATATTGAATTTTTTTCTTAACAATTATTTCTCAACACAACCTACCTTGCAACACCCGTAAAAATTTTCAGTCTGTTTCTGACCACCCCATACAAGCTGACATCTTGTTTTATCTTTGTGTGAGACAGCATGTGCAAGATAGGTCAAATTACAAATTCTAGATCCTAAGATTTTACTACCTGTGTGTTGTTTTCTCATTAACATTCACTGATTGTGTCAAGGTTTGTGTGTATCATATTATTTTCACATGTTTGCAATTGCTGTACAGGATTCACACCATAATATCAACTGTAAACTACATTGCTACTTCTTAGAAATGTTGGCAGCAGTATCATTTTTCAGTTGAATGTTACATTATAATCCATTGGATATTTATATGCAAAAAGATAAATTGTTGAGTTGTTCCAGTAGCTTATGAGCGCTGTGAGTAACATATTTTGTAGTGAATCAATGACTGTGAGCTACATTCGCATATTCTGCAAACTTTGGTGGCAATATATTTTGGATCATCATTTCCACTAACCACAGTGTAGTACTTATGTAATTAGTGCAACATTTGTGATTTGCTTCTTCAAAGTCAGTGTTTGAAATTTTATGATCCCGACATTATTTGAGTGCTGCAGTGCAATATAGTGTTTTGCTTGTATTTATGTGTCATATCATCTTTGGTTTTCCCATTTGACTTCGATGTATATTGTCACCATTTGTTGCACATTACCACTGTTTTTCACATTGTTGTATGAGTCAGTTAGTGAGTCTAACCTGAACAAAAGTTCAATACACAAACTTATCATTAAGGAGTCAGTAAATTTTACTCCAAGTTTTTCTCTCATTACACAGAAACCACTTTCTTTAGCAGTGTAGTGACAGATCTTAAGGAGACTTGGAATGGAGGTACTGTAAGAGATCTGGAAATTAAAAGAGAATCAGTGAGGTTAGTGTAATGACATTTGTTCAGCATTCAGACAAAATTTGCAACAGCCATAACGAGCCTCACTGTGATTGCTTTTCTCTTGCACATGATCAGTTAGTTTCTGTTCTTAAGCAGTCAGAATTTGCCCTAATGGCCATCAGGCCATAAGAAGCTGCTGAGAATCAGTGTGTTGGATGAACTATGAAGAAACATGTATCAGAGATTTCAAATGTGCCTCAAGTACTAGCCTCTCTCATAGATATTCTCTCTCCCCCAGAAAATATGGGACCAATTACTAATTTACAACTAGACTGTGAATCATGAATCAGTGATAGAGCTGGGAGGAAAGGCAGGGACCAGGGAGAACTCAAGTTTCTATTCTCATCTCTCTCATCAGCACATTTGACATACTGTCTCCCACTGAAATTGAAACAAGGCCGGTGTGACACACTTCCCCTGTAGAAAAGCTTCTTTACACTGTGTCAGGAGGAAGTATACATGAAAGGGAGGGGTCTGTTAATCATTGACAGGTCAAATGTATGGCAAATAATGTTACCCCTTGGCAAAAGGGCAGCAAGGGATGGTAAGGATCACCTTGTGCTCTCGTTGCATATGGCTCAGGACTTTGTTCAACATGTCTAAGAGAACAGGATGCAACCTGTTGTACATTGTGTCACATATAGGAACAAATATCCCTGGTGCCTCATATCAAGGGTCATATTTGGTTCATTTAACCACCTGGCAGAGAAAGTAGGGATGATCAGCATTGCTCATGGAGATTCAGTGTAGCTCACAGTTTGCAATATTGTCCTCAGAACTGATTATGGCTATCTGCTTCTGAGATGAGTGGATTGCTCAAACTAGAGACTCCAAAGGTTCTGAAACAAGTGAGATTGTAATTTCCTGGACTTGCACTATGTAGTTGAGAACTATAGGGTGATCCTAAATGGATCAGGTGTGCATTACCCATCAGACGACACTACCCAGGTAATGGAATGTACATAGGAGTATCTTTGGATTAGGCAGCTCTCCATCCAGCCTAGGTAATGACAGCTGTAAGAGATTCCACGTTTTCAGCATAAGACCCAAAGCACTGCATCCCAAAGAAGAGCCAATTTTAATTCTAATGCTCAACTACCAAAGCATTCACAATAAAGTACCAGGGTTTGAAACAACCCTAAAAAGCAGTGGAGCTCATACACTAGTTACAGAAATCTGTCTGCAACCCAAAATCGACAGCATTAATTTTTGGGGGGGGGGTAAATCTAAGAGTGAATCAAAAGGATAGGCTAATGGGAAATGAAAGCATGACAGCATGCCATGTGGTGCCGTGTCAAATGCTTTCTGGAAATCTAGAAATATGAAATCTGCCTGTTGTCCTTCATCCATAGTTCTCAGTATATCATGTGAGAAAAGGGCAAGCTGAGTTTTGCACAAGCATTGCTTTCTAAAACCATGCTGATTCTTGGACATAATCTTTTCAGTCTCAAGAAAGTTTATTACATTGGAACTGAGAATACAGCAAACAGAAGTTAAGGATGTTGGTCTGTAATTTTGTGGATCCGTTCTTTTATCCTTATTATATATTGGAATCATCTGCACTTTTTTCTAGTCACTTGGGGCTTTGTGGTCGGTGAGAGATTCATGATAAATGCAAGGTAGATAACGGGGCAATTCCATAGTGTACTCTTCGACAAATCGAACTGGGGTTCCATATGGTTCTGGTGATTTATTTCCTTGTTTCTCTACGCAGGTATGGTTATTACTATGTCGTCCTCTGCTACCCGAGTAGCTGCTTCCTTTGTGTAGTGCACCCTTGATCTACCCCACAACCCCATATGATAATGCAGGTCTAAAAATCTGCAGCAAGTCCATCACAGAGTCAACAAAACCTTTGGTTGATACAATTTTGGTAAACATTTTTGGAATACAGTAATCAATAGATTATTATCTTTTAACTAAAGTTCAGTCTTGATCACAACACTTATGTCCTCAATAACATAGGGACCGATTTTGGTTATATTTATATAACCATCTTCAGACCTGTGAATAAATTTTAGAAAATACTAGAAACCCTCCATTTGGCTCCACACCAAAGAACCCCATCAACTATGAGAATGATGCTGCAAACTGCGAACTTTCCTTGCACCCTGTGCATGAGGCCAGCAGTCTTCACCACCTCCAACAGCCACTTGTACGAACTGAGGATCGCCTCAGAACCCATACGACAGGTGTCATTGGTGGCGATGTGAGGCACATCATGCAGATGACTGCATCCTGCACACTTAATAGCCACAGGCAAGGCCACCTCCCCATCTTGGATGAGGCCCCGCAGCAGATATACCGAGTGCACAATGGTCTTTCCTTCCCCTCCCGCAGCCCTGAATGCTATCTACCAAACGGGCTGCATAACATCCCTAACATTGGGCCTTCCAATAACTAGTAAACCCCTTGTCCCCCTGTGCCTATTCAGACCCTGCCGAAGGAGTGGCCACCTGTCCACACACAGGATGAATGGGCAAGGCCAGGCACCCAGTCTCCACATTGGCCCTCCACCTCGACTGACACAAACACGTTATCACCGATCTCTCACCCTACTGTGAGGGAGGATCCATCGAATCAGGTGCACTAGGAGGTGCCTCAGATGCAGAGCCCATGGGCAAAACAAGTTACACCTGAGGTGTCCTATGCGACACACCAAATTCTCTGCCACTGCTACAGTCCAAGGCAGCAACCTGAAGGTGACTGACCATAGCCAAAAGCTCATTCATTTCTGTAACATTCAGAAGGAACCAATTAATGACACAAAGAGCTGTAGCAATACACATAGAGAACTGAGGCTGAATGTAGCTTGGCTAGCCTTAAATAGACAGGAGACCTTGGCAGGATCACACACACACGCACAAACACATGAGTCTGAGGCACCCTCTGTGAACAACATAGCATTGCTGCACATGTGGTCTTTTAAAAGTGTGCACATGTCACTGCAATATCTCTGAGAACCATAGTTTGGTAGCCAAGTAATGATGGAAATATAGTAGATCAAATGGCAGAAAACCGACCTGACCTCTTCAGGACACCTATGTTGAAACTGATATCAGTGACCAAGAGGCAATTTTACCAACAATGATTACTAAACTGCAAAGGATAACTAAAGAAATAGAAATTCACTCCTGGAAATGGAAAAAAGAACACATTGACACCGGTGTGTCAGACCCACCATACTTGCTCCAGACACTGCGAGAGGGCTGTACAAGCAATGATCACACGCACGGCACAGCGGACACACCAGGAACCGCGGTGTTGGCCGTCGAATGGCGCTAGCTGCGCAGCATTTGTGCACCGCCGCCGTCAGTGTCAGCCAGTTTTCCGTGGCATACGGAGCTCCATCGCAGTCTTTAACACTGGTAGCATGCCGCGACAGCGTGGACGTGAACCGTATGTGCAGTTGACGGACTTTGAGCGAGGGCGTATAGTGGGCATGCGGGAGGCCGGGTGGACGTACCGCCGAATTGCTCAACACGTGGGGCGTGAGGTCTCCACAGTACATCGATGTTGTCGCCAGTGGTCGGCGGAAGGTGCACGTGCCAGTCGACCTGGGACCGGACTGCAGCGACGCACGGATGCACGCCAAGACCGTAGGATCCTACGCAGTGCCGTAGGGGACCGCACCGCCACTTCCCAGCAATTTAGGGACACTGTTGCTCCTGGGGTATCGGCGAGGACCATTCGCAACCGTCTCCGTGAAGCTGGGCTACGGTCCCGCACACCGTTAGGCCGTCTTCCGCTCACGCCCCAACATCGTGCAGCCCGCCTCCAGTGGTGTCGCGACAGGCGTGAATGGAGGGACGAATGGAGACGTGTCGTCTTCAGCGATGAGAGTCGCTTCTGCCTTGGTGCCAATGATGGTCGTATGCGTGTTTGGCGCCGTGCAGGTGAGCGCCACAATCAGGACTGCATACGACCGAGGCACACAGGGCCAACACCCGGCATCATGGTGTGGGGAGCGATCTCCTACACTGGCCGTACACCACTGGTGATCGTCGAGGGGACACTGAATAGTGCACGGTACATCCAAACCGTCATCAAACCCATCATTCTACCATTCCTAGACCGGCAAGGGAACTTGCTGTTCCAACAGGACAATGCACGTCCGCATGTATCCCGTGCCACCCAACGTACTCTAGAAGGTGTAAGTCAACTACCCTGGCCAGCAAGATCTCCGGATCTGTCCCCCCATTGAGCATGTTTGGGACTGGATGAAGCGTCATCTCACGCGGTCTGCACGTCCAGCACGAACGCTGGTCCAACTGAGGCGCCAGGTGGAAATGGCATGGCAAGCCGTTCCACAGGACTACATCCAGCATCTCTACGATCGTCTCCATGGGAGAATAGCAGCCTGCATGGCTGCGAAAGATGGATATACACTGTACTAGTGCCGACATTGTGCATGCTCTGTTGCCTGTGTCTATGTGCCTGTGGTTCTGTCAGTGTGATCATGTGATGTATCTGACCCCAGGAATGTGTCAATAAAGTTTCCCCTTCCTGGGACAATGAATTCACGGTGTTCTTATTTCAATTTCCAGGAGTGTATTTATGTGTTCAGAGCAGTAGATAAAGAGGTTGTAGCCTCATATCTCAAAGAGAAACTCAAAACATTTATTCCTGGGCAAAACATTTATTCCTGGGCAGGAGCGTGTAAAGGCACTATAGCTCACATTTGAAAGAATAACTGATAAAGCATTAAATAGATATGTACCTATGAGAACAGTTTGCCATGTGAAGGATCCACCATGGTGTACAGTTGATTTGAGGTTATATGAAATAGAATGATCACATAGGCTCATTTGTAAGTGAAACAACTGGCTGCTTCTTTTCATTGGTAGGAAATTGGGAAAATGCAGTCAGTTTACAGAGGAGATTGTGCACAAAACACTTGTGCATCTCATCTTAGAATATTGCTCTAGGAATAACAGGTGATATTAAGTGCTTAAAAAGAACAGAAAATGGTCAAATGTTTGTTTGACTCACAGGAGAGCATCACAGAAGTGCCTAAAATCTGAGTTGGAAGGATGAAGGAGGAGGTATCAGAGAGAGAAGTACATTGATGAGCACTGTGCTAGTTTCTAACCAGAGATGATAAATGGAGAAAGTGACAAGTAAAGTTAGATTATGAGGAAGAGAGATGGGAAGTTAAATGATTAATACAATTAAACACTAGTATGAAAGTAGAAAGGGAGATGGGGGGAAAACGAAAAACGAGAGAGTTTCAAATGAAGATAAAAAATGTGAAGGAACAGAGTAAGTTATTGATTTAGTAAATGCTACCAAATGATAACAAATACAAAATAGTAAATAAATATTACCAAAATAGAAAATGAAGAGGGATAGAGGGAGAGGGTATCTTAAGGGAGGATGGCGGGATGTGATGGTATGTTGAAGAGGAAACTACCATTTCCAGAGTGCAGGGAAACTAGTACTAGACGATTAGTAAACTAAATCATCCATTCAGTGCAGCAGCTGCTCAGATCCCTTGAGTCATGCTGCAGAACTTTCTCATTAACTGAGTCTGAGAGTACCAATTACACACATTTCTTCTCTGCCCATTCATGCACTCATCCTGTTTAATGATGTTCAGACTGGACTGGAGCAAGGGAGCATTTGCTGTGGAAGGATTGGCTGCCAATGTAGAGGTATTGTTGCCTATTGATTGGCTTTATATGGATCAAGGTTTTGATGTGAGCTTCAGTGAGGAGAAGTTCAATGTCTAAGAAGGTGGGCTTTTGGTTTGAAAAATGACAATTTGTGTTGCCCAACTGTTACTTCATGGTTATCATTGGACAGAAACAGAGTAAATCATTTACCATAAAAAAATGGGATTCCCCAAGGATCCATCCTGGCACCCTTGCTCTTCAATCTGTATACCAGTGGTATGCCAAACACTATGTGCAAAAAGTTTTGCTATGCCAATGACCTTGCCATAACCATACAAACCAGTACACTTGAGGAAGGAAAAAAATATATTGTCTACAGAATTAGAAAGTCTCAATACATATTACAAAGCATGGAGACTCCAACCAAATGCAGCCAGGACACGAGTCCACACATTCCAGTTAAACAATAGAATTTCAAACCAACAGCTCAATGTGAACTTCTTTCAGCAGAGGATCAGACAAAATTTCCAGCCTAAATACTGTGGTGTCATGCTCAACTGGTCTTCAACATATAAAAGACACCTGAAAAACACTAGCATAAAGCTAAAGACACAAAATAACATCATAAAAAACTTGCAGGCACACGCATCCACTCTACGGACTGGAGCTCTGACATTGGTATATACAGTTGCTGAATATGATGCCCCAGTATGGCAACACGATGCTCTTACGAGGAAAACAGGCATCCATCTGAATAAGTCAATGAGAATTATTACAGCTACATTAAAATCCACACCGATCCCCTAGCTGCACACTATCAGTAACATTTCACCACCTGAATTCCAACGTCAAGAAACAACTGATCGAGAATGGAGGAAGCTGCATCATCCCGACAACCCCTAAGACTTCCCAGTTCATACAGTCTTAAATGACCTTCCTCCAGACCGCTTGATGTCATGCACTCCCCTGTGCCATAATAGAAAAGACAATAAGAAGTTTGATCTTAAAGAATAGTGGTGCAAGAGGTGAAATGCTGTAAAAATAAAATGTCAGTGTGTTCAAGATCCATCTGCCAGACTACTAGGATTTGATCTGAAGAGAAGTGAGGGGACATGATGAACAAGATAAGAACAGGTCATGCCAGGTGCAATGCTATGATGCTGCTCCCTCCACTGACAGTTGACTTCATTCAATAGTTGTTGAACTATGATTAAATATCTATTTTAATAACAGTCCTAATTTTATAGTGTAAATGCCCTCCTTTTAGTATTATTGAGTTATTAACTTTAAGAATCTGAACCTATTAGATTTGTGATTAAATTCTTAACTGTGTATTGTAAACTGTATATATTTCTCAATATTTGCTGTTGTTCACAAACAATAAATAAATAACTTTGATTAATTCCACATCCCTGAAGGATCACTATGAACCAGTTTAGAAAACACAATGAGTAAACTAAAGTTGATTATTGAATTCATAGTGCATATTCCAGAAATGTCATGATTCAGTAACTTTTAGAAGTCTGTAATGGTATGTGCAACTGCTTTATATTTCAGGGCTGCAAGGTTTTCCTGGAGAAAAGGGAGATCAAGGCATTCCTGGTCTGAATGGTCTTCCAGGACAGACAGGTCAGAAGGGAGAGCCAGGTCCAATAGGGCCCCCAGGTCCTCCAGGAATACCTGGTCGTCCTGGAATGGATGGCCCAAAAGGTGAAGTGCTGTTATCTTATAGAGAACAATAAATAAATAAAATACATTAATGTATACATGTTTTGCTCTGGTAAGTAAGGTATTATTTCACTTGTAAATATGTGGTAAATATGTGTGATGTCTTCCTATAAATGAGTTTGTAGATGACTGATGTGCCTGATCCATAAAACACACAGACACACACATTCTGCTTCTGAGATTTTAAGTAAATACAAGAGGACCAGTTGTCAATTTATCATTCTTCCTCGGGATTACTCTCAGCTTTCTTCTAGTATACTAAACAACTACATCATAAAATCTATGTTCTTTGAAGAGCTGATACAAGAAGAGTGGTTCATCCCAAAATTGGATGGTCAAGGCCACATGTTTCCCAGTAATAATAATTTTACCTGGCTCATCAGCTGAATTGCAAGTCTTTCTATCAGATGACACTTTAGTGACTTGTGTGTCCCTGATCTAATCCAGTTATCCAACTAGGGAAAGGAAACTTGCATGCAGATTATCATGTTGATCCATGTGATTCCCCACATTGCTGAAAGGCAAAGGCTAGATTAAAGGCAGACTGAAAAATTCTGGCCTGACCAGGATTCAATCCCATGAGCTCTTGGTTTCCAAGCATGCACTTTCTCACTAGACCATCAGGCCCAACTCCAATGCAGTGACTACCTTGGATTATTTTGAAGTACAATACAATCTTGTGATAACAATGACTAGCCATAAGGATCACATACCCAGTCCACAAGAATTAATGCTGAGCTATCACGGCTGCAGAAGTCAATTAGAAAAGTGATACATACTAACCAGTCAATTTTGTGATGTCGTAATTGAGGTAGGGACACACAGATCTCATCAGATTGCCATTTTTTCTTTCTTTTTTTATATCTTATTGTCATTTCATTCCCTCAAGAGTGGGGTTGACAGATAGCCAAATGTGACTGCTCTCAATCAGTAAAGGTTCTTAAAATGTAATGTGGTTAAAAGCACATAAAAGATGAAAAGCATACAAATGATATGACTGTATCAGATGATTATCATGCTAAAATGATGACTCCTAAGTGGAAGTTATGGTGTTGATATTATGTTGATTGATAATGGTGGGATGGCTGGAGTATGATGTTTGGGAGCTGGATAATCAGTTCCAGGTAGCTGTGTGGGTCAAATGAGATTTTTAGGACATGATGAAAGTAGAAACTAAAAGTGGGGCATATGTGAGGAACTGATGTACGAGTTGGAAACTGAAAAATTTGAGGTTTTATTTTGAGGGTTGGGATAAGGGAATGGAATCTGGCTTACTTGTGATGGGGATTCAGTGCGGCAGAATAGGGATGCTATGTATGGTAGGTGGACAGATAATCTCACCATTGCTGGAGATAACAAACAGCTCTTTCAGAGATGGAATCTTACCAGAAAAACTGAAGATGAAGCAGATGGTACCAGTATACAACAAAGGGGATAGGGATGACCTCAATAACTACAGATCAGATTCACTGATATCAGGTTTCTCAAAAATCCTGGAAATGCTTGTATATAATGGAGAAGTTGATTTTCTAGACAAATACAACTTTCTTGTACCATCACAGCATAGTTTCAGAAAGAATAACTATGTGGAATCAGCGATTGCTAGTCTGAAAGAATATATTATACAGTCCTTAGATAATAAACAAGTTGTATCTGCAATGTTTCTGGATCTCTCCAAAGCATTTGACACTATTGGCCATGAAATATGGATAAGAAAATTGGAAAACTATGATATTGGAGGGCAAGCAGGTGAATGGATAGAATCATACTTATGCAACAGGAATGTATCAATAGAGAATGCATATCAGTCAGAAACTAAAGCCATCAAATATGGAGCCACAGGGGTATGTAATTGGCCCATTGCTGTTTAATCTTTAACTCAATGACATAGCAGTACTCAGCAATGACCAAAATGTTGTACAGCTTGAGAGAGGAGCATAGATATCTCCAAACACCACAGCTCAGTGGCTCCTGGAAAATGAAGTTCTTATAAACCTACAGAGACTATGTATGCTTCTATGCACAGTCTACCATGGACTGTTCAAACCATACCTGCAGTATGGAGTAGTAGTGTGGGGAAACTCAAACATTTGAGAAATAAAAAGGGTGTTCACTTTGGAGGGGGTGGGGGGGGTGGGGGGGGGCGGAAGAGCAATCAGGTTCGTATTAAGAAGAAAGACTTCTGAAACATGCAGAAAGTGCTTCAAAAGACTAAGCAGATTAACTTTTACATCCTTGTAGATATATAAAACTATAATATGTGTCACTAAAGATAGTGCAGAGTGAAAAATGATATATGAAGCATACCCCACCGACTGACAATACTTGAAAAAAGACACATGGACTCAGGTATCTCAGTACTAAGAAGTCTGCCTAAAAACTGCATGATAATGTACATGACACTAAGTTTTCAAAGAATCACAAAGACTGTGTGGTGGAAAGGGAATTCACTGTTGAAGAGTATTTATCACATTAAATTTGTGTGATTGTTACTTGTAAACAATGATGTTAGAATATAAGAAAAATGGTTAATAAGTATGTGACGAATGCTTTCTATTTTTAATTTGTCCTGTATTACATGTACATTCACTGTACACCATGTAATCCTACAGGATCATATAAAATTCAATGCAGTTCAATTTAACAGCAGTCTGCGTAGTTGCTGTAGCCAGCTACTGTGTTTGTTGATTAACAGTTTCAGTCTTGAGATTTGCTGAAACTGCTGTTGACTGTTATATTTTAACAGGATTGCAGTGCAAATTATGGAAACACATATTTTGTGAAAAGTTGTTTGTGTTCATGGCTGTACAACTAAGTACATAACAATCTTGAAATGGCTTTTTTACAACAAGACAGCATAGGTAATTGCAAAAGGTATTATTGCAGAACCTTTTAAGCTCAAGACTGCTGTGAAACAGGGAAAGATGATGGTGACAACTGTATTCTACACCTCCCTCTCAACCACATTAAAGTCTATATTCATACAAGAAAAATATTTCCATGCGACTAGGGTAGGAAACTTTTCATCCTTAACATGCTTACAGCAAAATGGAACTGACAATAACATTTACCTAAGGCTCCAGTATTTCGATGACAAGGTCACATTACATAGTTTGAGCCAGAACTAAAAACAAGTCCAAACGTGTAGCCTATACCAAGGATTATAACAAGTTAGGATTCCAGCAAAATTATGAAAAAGACTAAAATTGTACATGTAGTAGCCCCAGGAATCCATGGCCAAGCATCTAGTACAACCATTACTCTACTCAAAACGTTGACTACTTTAATTAAATGGAAAGCAAGGTCTCTTCCAAATCAAATATTGATGTTGAGAGTCAACACAGTATCAGTTACACCAGGGCAGCATTTGGAAGGCTGACTGTGAGAGTGTTTAAAATATATAAATATAGTATCTGTTTAATATATCTTATGATTTTAAGCTGTTATTTCATGGCCTTTCTTTAGTTAGATAGTTTTGTATTATTATATTTGTAACAGCACATTTCTGGTTCGTATAACTATTTCATAAAAACAATAGTTCATTATGAAGTCTCATTATTGACAAAATATACAGTAAATTGTTGAAAAAAGTTCTTATTAACAATATGGAACTATTTCTTTCATAGGACAACCCGGTTTGGTTGGAGAACCTGGAAGAATGGGAATTACTGGGTTCCCTGGCATGAAAGGAGACAGAGGTGCACCCGGAATAGATGGTCCAAAAGGATTCCCAGGGCGTAGCGGACCACCAGGTAACAAACTAAGAGTTGTTTTAGGCAAATTCAGCAATGATTCTAATATTTGTTGTTTTTTATGGTTAAATTAGTATCTCAAGAACAATAGTTCAATAATGTAGTCCGTGGTTCTGAAGACTACAAGATTACCTTTCTACATTCCAGTGGAGGTAACAAAAGAAAAAAAAAGTGTATTAATCCTTCAAACTGGTAGTTTCATTCTCATGCCTATTTATTGGTGGTACTTTATGTGAGTGGCCGATAAAATGAATGTAGTGTTTTCGCACAGGAATCATGTGCCCAAAAGCATTTGTATTTTAACAATAGAACATCACTATCTTTAAAGCACAAGAAAGCTATCCTTTGTGATGGGATTTATGAAAAACAATATAGGAATGACTAAATGAATGAATGAACAGAGTCCTTCACTGCAGTTCTTGCAGTAAGAGAAGTTTTCTCTCTGATATACACCTTGCTGGTTAAGTATGCCAAAAGTGGCAATGTCAAATACTGAATATGGTACCTGTATCTCACAAAAATGCATATGTCTGTCAGGTGCTCCTGGAAGTCCAGGAATGGATGGAATACCTGGCCCCAAAGGAGATAAAGGTGACTATGGTCCTCCTGGATTCCCAGGGCTTCCTGGTGATGTGGGACCACCAGGCCCACCAGGTATTGTGGGTCAGAAAGGTAATCAAGGACTGCCAGGGCCAGCAGGACTACCTGGTCCAGCTGGACCCACCGGACCAAAGGGCGATGTTGGTCCTGCAGGCATACCGGTAAGTTCACACATTACTGTAACTAAAGCACCTTAAGACATAATTTATATAAGTTCTCACAAGATACTGAGCATAATTTGGTAAGTAAAATTACTGAAATGGCATAGGATGTTGTAACCACCCAACTACCATGAGAATAGCTCAAATTATTATTTTTATTTGTGTATTGCTTCTTCTTGAAAATGGAGTGCATCACAAATTCTGTGAATGTAGTAGTAGAATCATACAAAACTGTGAAATTTGTGCATATCTTGTCTGTCCATAATCCCTTCAACAAAGCACATTAACTATCTGCTGGCTCTGATTCCCAATAGCCTGGATTTTTGCAAATAGGCAAAATTTTGGCATTCTGATAAAGAAAAGACATACCCAGATCTTATAATTTTCACTTTGGTTCAATAAACTCCAAGTAATTTTAACAACTTTTACAAAACTGGACTAACATTTATTTGACAATCTCTTTAGATTAACAAAACTGCCTTTTTCTGTCAGATGCACAACTGTAAATGTAAACAGAAATGTAATGATGGACTATTTACAAAATATTATTAAAATGTTTATGTAACTTAACTTAGAATTAACAGTTATGAGTTCACAGAAGCTTAGGTACAACGTTAAGCTTTACAAACTGGCAAAAAAAAAAAAAATAAATAAATAAAAAAAATAAAAAAAATTTTAATAAATGGAATTAGTAAACATTAGTTCCGAATAACTTTACATGACTTTTTATTATTTAGTTATTTTTAATTAGTAACATTTATGGTGTAATTTAACATTCAACAGATTTATGTAGTGCTCTTGCTTTTATTCAGAATAATGTAAATGTTCAAAATCTGCCTGAGTTAACTTAACAAATAAATAGATCTTTTATGTAACTGAATAATAATTACATTCTTCATAGTATTTTTGAGTGTAATCAAACATGGATCAGCTATTTTACAAGACATGTACATCCTATACTCAAATTTGTGTTTCTCCGTCTGTTACATTCTATCTCTCTGGAATTTCATGCATGAAACTTGTCATTGATCAAGGTGTGTTTGGTGGATTATTCATCAAAATAGTCATGAAGGAAGTCATTTATTGTGATCATTTGAGTTATAATCTGAATTTTACTATGAACAATATCAGATCAAGATTCAGAAATTCAGACAATCAACAAATCAAAGAAACAGTCTTTCAAAAGGATAATATAACAAGTGAATCTACATAATTTTAATAACATAACTCGTCTCACTACATTTTTCACAGACTTCCCTTACTAGCTCAAAATATTCTTCCCAGTTTTTCCAATAATTAAAACATCGTCAACATAAATAGTTAATTTGGTAAGCAGTTCTTTCCTCAAAATGGAGTCCAATGCACATAAAAATTCAGCAACAGAAATTTTATGTGCACAAAGCACAACATGATATTGGTGGCTTCTAACACCCCCCCCCCCCCCCCCCCCCAACAAAAGAAAACAGTATATTTTCTAGAACAGTCTCTGGTTGAATTTGGTGAAATCCAGATGTGTGATTTAAACTAGTCTTGAATTTAATATGCTCAAAGGTATATAGTAACCCATGAATATTTTCATAATGATCAGTTTCTCACTCTAAATATTTATGTATAAGTCTAGAATCGAGAATAGGTCTTGCGCCCCCATCTTCATTTGAGACAACAAGATGGTTATTGTACTCACTTCCATTCTATTGTATTATCCCCCATCTTTCCATTTTTTTGCAGCACTCTCTCTAGAGCTTCTCTTTTTGAGAATGGGACACCATATGGCCTAACAAAAAAATGGTTCGTACGCTTTCAGCTTTAACCTTCGATCAAAGCTTTTAACTTTTCCTGTTTTTTGTTGAAAATGTAACAATATTTTCCACAGCAATTCCCTTTATTTCAGCTTCTGGTATGAGTTCAACTTTTCTGCTTCCTTTAATTTTCCCTCAACTATACTAATACACTACTACTCAATTAGCTTATCTTCCCAAAATAATGTTTTCTCTTAAATCTGAAATTACTATGCAACTTTTTTAAAATTTTGTTTCCAGAACAGTACATGATAAAAATACTTATTTCTTCATAGTTTTACTATATCTCCCAGTACACTCTCACTATAGGCACTTCAATAAAGGCAGGACTGTGTTTAATTTCATCCCTCAATTTTTCAGAAATCGCAGAGATTCAACTACCAGTTACCTTTACAACTTTCTTTTTGTACGTAAATTTGAGGACTTCCATATGGCTCACATTCCTTTCCATGATCCCTTTCATATTAAAGATCTTTTTAGTTTCCCTAAAACCCACATTCTTTACTTTGTCTTTCTCTGCCAATCTCTCCCCTTCTCTCTAATTTAACTCTTAGCAGTATCTGGTTCAACTTCACTTATAAAGTTCTCATTAACAGACTGACTATTGTCTACAGCTTCCTCCCCATTTTCAAATCTGTTACTCATCTGTTCCCAAAAAATTAGAATGCATTTTCTCACAAATTTCCTCTAACTGTGCACTGACTTTTTCTGTTATCATTAAAATTACCCCCCCCCCCCCCCCCCCCCACTACCAGCAAAATGCCATAACATGTGTTTTCTCACATTCTTCATTTTCCTCCTTTTGTTTGATTAGCTACTAATGTTAACTGGCAAATTCTGATTCTCACGAATATCTCTTTCAGTAACCTGCCTTTATCACCCATTTTCACCAACATTTTCTAATTATTGTCTTCTACTGATTCTTCTTTAACTGCAACATAAATCATTCCACCAAGTTCTTCATCACACTTTTAATCATTATCTTCACTAACAATCTTATCATCAGTTACATTACAGTTAAATGGTAGAGTTTCTTCACTCTCAAGTACACAATCGTAAGACTCACCAGTTACAATATCAGATTCAGCAAAATTACTTTTCACTTCTGTTTCCTCATCATCCATTAACTTATTTATTCCCAACTCATCATAATTGTTATTTATCATTTCCTCCTTCAACTGCGAAATTTTATTTTCTGATTGCCTGAAAAAATTTGTGAGTTTCCCTGCAGCCAACTCAACCTCTTCATTATATATATAATTAGGATTTCTGTCATCTGTAATACTATCATTATTGCTTTCCAAAATTATTTATTAAAATTCTTCCTGTTCATCTGATATGCTCTTTGTGTTTCTTTCATAAAATCGTGAATTCTTTTAAAATTACTAACCTTATTTTGATGCATGTTCGTCACCGCAAACTGACATGCTCCCAATGGAATGATGATCAGTTTCCCTGCATATTTCTTCCATTATCCATCTCCTATTATCTTTTGAACTGTGTTTTCCTTTCCAGGGTCTACCACTGTTTTAAAATTACATTATTATTTCTTTTATTTCATTTAAAATCTCTTCTGTTCACACCTGTCATATATATGATGGGGGTGGTTATTAGCAATTGATTTTAATATTTTCACTTTGTCTTCTAAATTTTGCTTAGTCTGAACAATCTATGGCCTAAAATTCAGATTTTTCTGTTTCATAACATCATAAATAATTTCAAAAGTCTTTGCAGTATTTTCTATTTCTTTTGATAGGGTTAAGAGTGAATTCCATATTTTCAATTTTTGATTCAACTACAGTCACCCAAGGACCTTTTTTGGCCCTGATTCTATAGTAAATTTTATTTTAATAAGTTTCTCTTTTAATTCCATGATCTGAACACTTGCTTTTGCTGTTTGACTATCTAAATCACATTTTACTATACTTTTCGAGTTACATTTTTGATTTTGTTGCCCAGTTCACTGCTCAGATTTTCTCTTGATATATCTATTTTGACACTGTTTTCCATTATTTCGCAGCTTTATTCAAACTTTAATTAACCTTTTGAAAACTCATTTTTTTTTTTCATCTGATAACCCAGTTCACCTAGCTCACTTTTTAGTTCAAGATTCAATTGTGTTATTTTGCTACTCAATCACTTCTCAAATCTATTCTGAGTTCATTTCTTAAATTTTTCATTTCCTTATTGTATGTGTGATCATTGCATTCCCACCTGAAAATAAACTTCTGAATCCTTGTTCAAATCTTCAATTGTCCTCTCTCATAAAGTCTGTAAACAGTTCCTTTTTTTATAATTTTGTTATTTTTTTAGTTCAACTAAAAACAATAACTCAATTCATGGATTTCCTGTCATTGCCCTACACACAAAAAACAAATTAAAAAATTGCACTCATCTTTTTTGTCATGCCAGGAAGTAAATAATCAAGTCCTCAATAATGTCCACGCATCACAATGTCCATAACTTAAACTTGCCGTTGAAAGATTTCAGAAAGTTTTGCTAATTCAATTGCTCCATTTTTGCATTCTGCCCGAAACTTTATTAGAATGCCAGTCCAATATTTTAATTATCCCAGCACCACTCCACCAGATACAATGACATACTATCATGAAAACAATTTAAAATATTGCTTTTAATTGTGTATTACTACCTGATAATGAAGCACACCATAAATTCTGTGAGTGCAGCAATAGAATAATACAAAATTGTGAAATTTTTACTTACTAACAATCTGCTTGCTCTGACTTCCAGTAATCCAGAATTTTGCAAATGAGCAAAACCTTGGCTTTCTTTATAGAACATACATGTGGTTTAATGAACTCTGAATAATTTTTAACAAACTTTTACAAAACTGGTTTAACACATACTCGACAACCAATTTAAATTAAAAACTGCCATTCAGTGGTGGCCACAGCCACTGTAGTATAAACAGAAATGTAACAATGGACTACTTATGGACTGTTATTAAAACATATACATGAATAAAATTACTTATGAGTTCACAGAAGTTTAGAAACAATGATAAGCAAATTGGTGGAATATGTTTAACATAAACAGAATTTGTCCAGATATAGTTTCCTATACATTTTTTTAATGGAAAAAATAAACAAATACACTCCTGGAAATTGAAATAAGAACACTGTGAATTCATTGTCCCAGGAAGGGGAAACTTTATTGACACATTCCTGGGGTCAGATACATCACATGATCACATTGACAGAACCACAGGCACATAGACACAGGCAACAGAGCATGCACAATGTCGGCACTAGTACAGTGTATATCTACCTTTCGCAGCAATGCAGGCTGCTATTCTCCCATGGAGACGATCGTAGAGATGCTGGATGTAGTCCTGTGGAATGGCTTGCCATGCCATTTCCACCTGGCGCCTCAGTTGGACCAGCGTTCGTGCTGGACATGCAGACCGCGTGAGACGACGCTTCATCCAGTCCCAAACATGCTCAATGGGGGACAGATCCGGAGATCTTGCTGGCCAGGGTAGTTGACTTACACCTTCTAGAGCACGTTGGGTGGCACGGGATACATGCGGACGTGCATTGTCCTGTTGGAACAGCAAGTTCCCTTGCCGGTCTAGGAATGGTAGAATGATGGGTTCGATGAAGGTTTGGATGTACTGTGCACTATTCAGTGTCCCCTCGACGATCACCAGTGGTGTACGGCCAGTGTAGGAGATCGCTCCCCACACCATGATGCCGGGTGTTAGCCCTGTGTGCCTCGGTCGTATGCAGTCCTGATTGTGGCGCTCACCTGCACGGCGCCAAACACGCATACGACCATCATTGGCACCAAGGCAGAAGCGACTCTCATCGCTGAAGACGACACGTCTCCATTCGTTCCTCCATTCACGCCTGTCGCGACACCACTGGAGGCGGGCTGCACGATGTTGGGGCGTGAGCGGAAGACGGCCTAACGGTGTGCGGGACCGTAGCCCAGCTTCATGGAGACGGTTGCGAATGGTCCTCGCCGATACCCCAGGAGCAACAGTGTCCCTAATTTGCTGGGAAGTGGCGGTGCGGTCCCCTACAGCACTGCGTAGGATCCTACGGTCTTGGCGTGCATCCGTGCGTCGCTGCGGTCCGGTCCCAGGTCGACGGGCACGTGCACCTTCCGCCGACCACTGGCGACAACATCAATGTACTGTGGAGACCTCACGCCCCACGTGTTGAGCAATTCGGCGGTACGTCCACCCGGCCTCCCGCATGCTCACTATACGCCCTCGCTCAAAGTCCGTCAACTGCACATACGGTTCACGTCCACGCTGTCGCGGCATGCTACCAGTGTTAAAGACTGCGATGGAGCTCCGTATGCCACGGCAAACTGGCTGACACTGACGGCGGCGGTGCACAAATGCTGCGCAGCTAGCGCCATTCGACGGCCAACACCGCGGTTCCTGGTGTGTCCGCTGTGCCGTGCGTGTGATCATTGCTTGTACAGCCCTCTCGCAGTGTCCGGAGCAAGTATGGTGAGTCTGACACACCGGTGTCAATGTGTTCTTTTTTCCATTTCCAGGAGTGTAGTTTCAAATAACATTTACAGAATTAATGTTTTCATTGTGCCATGTAAAAATATGCATCTGAATTGTGATAGATTACTTGTGTAGAGTTAAGTACTTCCTTTCAATTTGCAGGGTAGGAAAGGTGAACCAGGCCAGACATCCGAAAAAGGACAGAAAGGAGAACCAGGTATTCCAGGTCTACGTGGAGAGCCTGGACTTCGTGGCCTGGATGGTATTCCAGGAGCAAAGGGAGAACCTGGTTTGTCTGTAACTGGTCGTCCTGGAGCACCTGGAGAAAAAGGTGAACGAGGACCCACTGGAGTTGCAGGACTGCCTGGCACAGATGGTGAAAAGGGAGCTTCTGGTCCTCCCGGTTTCCCTGGAATGAAAGGAGACACAGTAAGATTTTCATTACTACTGTAATCTAGGTATAATCATTTTGTGAAATTATTGCAGTAAAATACATTCTTCATATTTTTAAAATACTGATGGAAAAACCACTAATAAAAGGAAATTGATAAAATCATGAAAGGATTACCAGATAATTAATTATTTAATAATCCTCAGTACTAAAAATGTATTGTCACATAGAATCTTAAATAAAGAACCAGTTATGAGAGCAGGTTAATCAACAGCAACTAACACTTCACACTGAAGGCATGTTTGTTGAGTGCATACAGAGTATACGCGGAGTTGAACTGCCTGTCTCAGCAGAGCATGCTGCTATTTATATATGTTTTATCAAATTATAATATTTAACAAGTAAGTTACCCCAATCTATGTCTTATGGTGAACTCTTTGATGCACTACTAGCATTGTTTACAATTTATATCATGCCAAAACTGTTCAATTTACTTAGGGAATTGTTACTAATTTCACCCTCTACATGTGATTTCATATTCATGTCTTTACATATTATTGTGTTAGTTTTGGAGGCTGAGACTCTTTCTATGATTTCATTTAATTTATTGAAGAGAGTGTCCACATTACCACTAAGTGAGTGGTATATTCAATGGATGATTTAACATTTTATGAATTTGTATGTTTATTAGTTTAATAGCTATTCAAAATGTTTACCTGCAGTAATTGTGATCAGATATACACTAACTTTAAAATGTGTGCTAATTCTGATATAAATGTATGAATACCCACCAAAAAGGTATTTCTACAGTAGCAACTTGCATGTTCATATGATGATAACATTATATGCTGTATCTCATTGTCTCTACACCAGCACTCTGTAGTGCTTACGATTGTGCTGTAATTAAACTTCAAGCTGCTTTATTTTATTTTTAAAAGACTATATGTTTTGATGAATACTAGAAAATTCGGAGCAAGTTTTTGTGGTATTGGTCCATATTATTTGGTTTTCCTCTCTGAGAGCTAATGAGTGTGCACTCTGGTACAATCTGTCTATCTTCCTTGTACATGTTGAAGATAGCTTTAAATGTGTTGAGACACTTTTGAGGGAGAGGAGCCTGTTGTCATTGTTTTTCCTAAAAAGGCCTACTCCTATTCATCAATAGATTACTCTGAAAGTAAATTGATGGTCAAAATACACTAGATGATCAGTCTACAAGTCTGTCTCTTGAATCCATGACAATTTCTTCTGTAAATGTCACTACCATTTGGGATCAACAATATGTTTTGAATACTTAAGAAATAATATGTAGCTCATTTTTACACTGGTTTTCGTGGGTTTCCTCCATTTCTTCTTAATCATTTGACAGTTTTACTTGGTATTCTAAATACTGATTTTCTGCATCTACTTTTACAGATCAGTTGAAATACCAACCAGTCTTCTGATGTAGTTTCAACAAGTTTGAATTGTATATTGTTTTGTTCTACTCCTGTAGTACATATTCTGTGATCCTCTGACCTAATGTTTGCAGTGACTCGCCTCACCTTCCTGTTGCTGTTGGCCCTGCCATAGCAGTTACTGGTGAATACAGTACTCATCATTATTTTTGTTTTTTCAATTCTGTATTTCAGGGTCCACCAGGTATCTTTGGAACACCTGGTTTGCCAGGAATTGATGGAATGCCAGGAGCTAAGGGTGAAAGAGGTTACCCTGGTCCTGTAGGCAGGCCAGGTCCTAAAGGTGATATGGGTTTCAAAGGACAAGACGGAATGGACGGTCCAAAGGGAGAGCCTGGTCTAAGAGGTAAAATTTATTAGATTTCTAAAAATACCATTATGTAGATTAGTTTATATGAAGTAGATTAATATGTTGACACAGTAGGAAATTCTAAAACTTGTAAATCTATTTGATTTACTGACACCCTTTCTCCTACTAACTAAGGAATAATTAATTACCTGTGATTCTTAAATTACTCTTTTGCACTGTTACTTTCATTCAGCCTGTCAATATAGAAATAGGTTAATCAAACTTTCATTCATTTCTATCTCTGTGTGAAAACATAACTGATTGCTCATCTTAGTATTTTACCAGAAATTATCATTACAGAGATTAATTTTAAAGATACAGAAAATTAATCATGCTCTGATACATTCACGTTTTTTTGTTAATAGTCTCAGAAACATAGCAAGAAATTCATATCATTGTTTCTAGCACTTAATTAATACACTGATAGAAAAAAATTGCAGCACCAAGAAGGATTTATGCAGCATAAACAGAAATGGGTAGGTGTGTTTCTGCATCTGAATGATGACATCTACTCAAATTTCATGCCAGTCACATAGGAGGGGCACTAGTGGTTCCCCTATGAGGATTCAAATCAGGTTTGCTTTAAATATACACTGTAATGTAACTTAATTCGACAGCATGAGTTGACGTTAATCAAGAACTTCTTAGTGGTGAAAAAGATGCCATTATCATTATCTCACTGAGTTTGAATGAGGTCTGTAACATAGTTACGAGAAGATGGATGTTCCTTCCACGATACTGCTGAATGATTTGGCAGGAATTTAGCCACTGTACATGATTACTGACAGTGGTGGTCACAAGAATGTATGGTTGTGAGCATTAATTACCTTAATTCAACAGCATGAGTTGACATTAATCAAGAACTTCTTAATGGTGAAAAAGATGCCATTATCATTATCTCACTGAGTTTGAATGAGGTCTGTAACATAGTTATGAGAAGATGGATGTTCCTTCCACGATACTTCTGAATGATTTGGCAGGAATTTAGCCACTGTACATGATTACTGACAGTGGTGGTCACAAGAATGTACGGTTACAAGGAGACTGGGCTCCGGAAGGTCACATGGCACTACCGAGTGATAAGATGATCATGTTCACTGTATTGCTCTGGTGCATCATTTTGCATCTGCAGCAGCAATTTGAGCAGCAGTTGGCATCACATTGACACAACAAACTGTTACAGCAAATGGACAACTCTGGGCCCCAATGATGGCTGTGTGTTGATTAGGAAGCCAGTTGAGGGTCTGCAACCAACTTGTCTGAATGCTAGACACACTGAATCTACATCTGGTGTTATGGTCTGGGGCACAATGTTGCATGACAGTAGGAGCACTCTCCTGGGTATCCTGCACACCCTGACAGTTTATAAATCACTCTGGTGATTTGACCTTTTCTGCAGCCATTCTTGAACAGCATTCCAGGGGGTGTTTTCCAACAGAATAATGCTCACCCACATAACACTGTTGTGACACAACATGCTCTACAGAATGTTGACATGTTACCTTGGCCTACACTATCACCAGATCTGTCTGCAATTGAGCATGTCTGAGACATCTTCAGATGACAACTGCAGTGCCATGCACAAACAGCTTTAGCCATCTCTTTATTGACAGACCAGGTGCAACAGGATGGAACTCCTTTCCACAAACTGACATACAGCATGTGTACAACACAATGTATTCACTTTTTTGTGCTTGCATCCAGAATTTGGTGGTTACACTAGCTATTAATGTACCAGCATTTCACATTTCAAATGGCATAACTCACACTTACATTACCTGTGATCTAGCAGTCTATTTGGAAATCTGTGGTAAGGTCTTATGGGACCAACCTAGCAGTGTTAATCACATAAATATGTTACCTAGACAAATGTACTCCTGAAATTTCATTACTCTACATTAATTATTTTTGGGTGCTGCAATTTTTTTTCATCAGCATGTGTGAGTATATAGTTAGATGTGAGAGAATACTGAAGCGTGTGTGAGTATATAGTTAGATGTGAGAGAATACTGAAGCATTTTAGCTGAATCAGCAACTTTCATTTTATTGAGACTGAACACATGTATTTGAATACTGTATAACAGGTCTGCCAGGAATCCAAGGACTATCAGGAGTACAAGGAGATAAGGGAGACCGTGGTCCTCCAGGACCAGTGGTAGACGTAAAAGGAGACAAGGGAGAACCAGGGCTACCTGGTATTCCTGGCCCAACGGGCCCTAAGGGTGAAAGAGGATATGATGGCCTACCTGGAACTTCAGGTGAAAAGGGAAATCAAGGAATACCTGGTCCAAGAGGTCCTCAAGGTGCTATGGGAGTGCCTGGTCCAAAAGGTGAGCTGATTTAAGTGTTTTCTTAAAACAGTAAGTTTTGTGACATACACATGTCAAGTTATACCTCTTTTCCAAGTATGATGCAGTATATAAAATATGAATATTTCTTTAATTTGTTTTTAAAATTATTCATTCTACTATCAGACATGAGCACTTCTAGCTGTTTCTTAAATCAGACATTACATTTGACGTCTTCCATTACATCAACTGATAATATTCCATCTGACATCTGCACCTGTTTCCAAATCTTGTATTCTTCTACTGTTTTTCAGTGCTATTTTTTTTTCAAATATTCCTTTGTTTATTTTATTTAGCTGTTTGTTGCTACCAAGTGCCAGAGGCCATCGTTTCACTAACAATTTCTGGAATAGAAGAAATGGAGAGAAAGGAGAACATCTGGAAACTGATGTAATAACTGAAACTTCCTGGCAGATGAAAACTGTGTGCCGGACCAAGACTCGAACTCGGGACCTTTGCCTTTTATGGACAAGTGCCCTACCATCTGAGCTACCCAAGCACAACTCATGACCCATCCTCACAGCTTCCATGAGTGCTAGTTCTGCAGGGTTCTGCAGGAGAGCTTCTGTGAAGTTTGGAAGGTAAGAGATGAGGTATTAGCGGAATTGAAGCTGTGGGGATGGGTCATGAGTCAGGCTTGGGTAGATCAGATGGTAGAGCACTTGCCCACAGAAGGCAAAAGTCCTGAGTTTGAGTCTTTGTCTGCCAAACAGTTTTAATCTGCCAGGTAGTTTCATATCAGTGCACACAGTGAAAATTTCATTCTGATGTAAAAACTGTTTAGAAAAGTCACATTTACCATCACTGTTTTAACTCCAGAGGTTATAAATATGTCTTGGAACAAAAATTAACTATGGAATGCAACAGTGCACTTCACAGTTAATTTCTGTTCCACATTATCATGTTATATTTGTCTGGCTCTACAGGCTTCATTGACTGTCCCATCAGTGTCAATTTTAAAAATATGAAGCCTAAACACACAGTTTTGGTACTGTAGTGTGACAGCCATGAGTGATGGTTTAGACTGAAGGAAATAGGAAGGATAAGTAGTTGCAAATCATAATAGGTTGCATAAAGAAGAAAGAGAGGAAAGTGGGGACATTGTTGCCTCCTTTGCTATTAACTGCTTTCTCTCTTCTGCATTTTTTCTACTAGTTCTTTTTTGGTTCCCTTTTCCTCTGTGCTGTACAAAATCACCTGTCTCCTCACCCATACCATTCCTCACATATCCCTCTCACCACATCAGTCCACTAATCAAAGACAGTCAAGTTTTGATGTTATCAGTATGTGAATTTGTATACTTAAACATTGAAGAAGAATGTGCATTACTGTGTAACTTGATTTTTCGAGAATAGGTAAGACCATAATTTATCCAGATTATCAAAAATCTGTATAATCCACAAATTCATAAAAAATATGAATGACATAGTTTAAATGCCAAAAATACTTATAAATTATATTTATTTTTGTCTAACACGCAAACTATACATTTTTGTATACATTTTCACCAGATATTAAAGGGGAAAACACAGTAAGTTTTAAACACATAAATGCAAGGGTGATTTTTTTCCACCTCTGATAGGCTATAAATAAAAGACAAGTTCATAGAAAACAATTATTTTATTTCCAGAAGTTTTGTACACTTATGGCTACTTTTCAGCATAATCACCGAAAAGATTGGGACATTTATCATACCTGTGGACAAGCTTTGCAATACCCTCTTCAAAAATTGTTGCCGCCAATGATTTCAAATGAACATTGATGTTGCTTTGAAGATCTTCATTAGTTTGAAAGTGCTGCCCTCATAGCCATGTCTTCAGTTCAGGGAAGAGGTGAAAGTCGCTGGGTGCCAAGTCAGGACTGTACGGCAGATGATCAAAAATGTCCCGTTGAAATTGTTCAAGGAGACGTTGGGTTGTGCCAGCAGTGTGCGGACGGGCATTGTCATGGATCAACACAATTCATGAAGTCAGCATTCCTCTTCATTTGTTTTGAATGGCTCTCCGCAAGCGTCATGAAGTTTCACAATAAGCAGCTGCATTGATAGTGGTTCCGGGCTGCATAAACTCTACAAGCAACACAACTTTTTGGTCCCAAAACATTGTATCCATAACCTTTCTGTTATTGAATGTTTGTTTGATTTTTTTGGGTTGTTTGGTGAATTTGGATGCATCCATTGTTGTGATTGTCGATTTGTTTCCGGTGTTTCGTATTGGATCCAAGTTTCATCTCCGGTAACAATTGATTTCAAAAAGTTCTCTCCTTTATTGTGATAACAGTCAAGGAAATTCAAAACTGACACCATTCAGTGACTTTTTTGGGTGTCCATCAACATCTTTGGAACCCAACAAGCACAAAGTTTTTTGCAGCCTAAATTTTCAGCAATGATAGTGTACAACAGATGTTTATGTGGCTGTAGTGCAACGCAGAGTGATGCCTTGAGGTTGGCAATGGTGAAATGTGTAGTGCAAGAGTTGTGTGTGCAGTAGCCTACAGTGCATGTCCACTTTCTGCCACTCGTGTAGCTTCTATACTCAGCGATCAGAGGTTGGGGGGGGGGGGGGGGGGGGAAAGCCGTCATAATCAATAAATAAGTTTTATACGCTGCATTACATTTCTTTTGGATCTAATTCATATGACATTTATGTGCAACCGGGTCATGCACACTTTTTACTAACATTTATTTGGCTGAAGTTGATCTCTTCATGGTGTAAATAATAATAATAATGGTATGCCGACAATAATTTTGCTATCAGAAATCATATTGTAGCCAGTGTCGTTTTCATTTCACACACATTCATTTACATCATTAGCTCCTGCATCTGAGTTTATTGTGTCCATGGGCACTAATTATTATTATTGAAATTCTGTAAATTTTGTGTTTTGAATACTTTATTTGTACTTGTTGAAAAACTTTTGCTTTTCTTAGTGATCTCTGAAACATTTTTTATATTACAGTAGAGCGTCGATTATCCGAAGTAATTGGGGGACATGGGTGTTCGGAAAACTGGTTTGTTTCGATAATAATCAAACTGTACATGTTTATTTGCCAAAAAGCAGTACTGTACAGTAAATTTATTCATCTCTTTTAGTATTACAAAGTAACATACAAAGGCAACTTCAGTAGGAATATATAGTAATAATCTCGTACTTGTCCCTCGTAGAAAGGACAACACGTTTACGTTTAAGAATTTTGTATCGTCAAGTTCACTTCTTCATGCAGCAGCACACAAGTGGTCGTAACAGAGATCAGAAGGTGACTGCACCGTGAGAAGCTCTTCTTGGAGGCATGCAGTCCTTCAAACTGCACGGAGCGGCACACCTCAACTCTAAGCTGGTGCAGCTGTTGCTGTGAACAGCTTTGATACTGCCGCTACTTCTACTGCCAGTGCCAAGCCGACAGAAGTGTGCTGATTGTTGAAACACAGCAACTGGCGGCTTGGCCGGTCAGCAGTGCCTTGTGAAGGCCCCATTAGAAGCAATGTTCCGCCAGTGGTGGCCCAGTGCGGCGACTACTATGGGAAACTTGGTTTGGGAGTGAAGGGGATGATAGGCGGTAGGGTGGGAGAGTAACAGATGCGAGCGAGTACACAGTTTGGTTAAGCGGTCATTCAGTTGACCGATGTTCAGATAATCGATGCTCTTCTGTACTATGTTTTTGAAAATTGGGAGTAGCATATAGTACATTAAAATAATAATTCTGCTTGGGCTTTGAACAAAATAATATTTATTTTGTATATTATTCTAATTATCTCAATCAAAATACATCTGAGGAATTTGAATCCCTCAGCAAATTCAGTTTTTTTATTTATTGTCTCATTAAGAAACCTTAATTAGTAAAACTGCAACTAACAATAATATCATAAGTACAGTAGATCTTACTGAAATTCATTTGTTATTGCAGCATGATGATTATGGAATGTGTGAGGTAGGAAATTCCTTTTTATCTAAAATTTTGTGCTAGTTTTTAATAATACAGAGTGAACTCATGCCCCTTTGATAACATTTCAGTGTTTGCTTAGGGATATTTTCTGAGTAGTCTTTATCTATGGTAGCTTATTACAGAATAATTGAATTTCATTTGATTTCTTACCCTCATTTATCTATGTATCTGTATTGCACTGAAACTAGCTGCTCAACAGTGTAAATCTTGATGGTACATGCTTATTAATCCACTCATGGTTTCTGTTATGAACAATAATGCCTACTCTTGGCTTCAACCTTCCATCAAGTACTGTTTGGGTTTATTTTTCATCAGTGTTAATTGTACTTTAATGATGACAAAAAGCAGTATAGATAAATTTACTTACAAATAAATTTTGTAAATACCATAAAAGTCTCTGATTGCGAATATTTGTTTATTCAGTTACCAGTGTCAATCATTATGGTCATCTTCATATTAATCTGTCTTCATGAAGTTAACAGAGTAAGCAAATGAAATATATAGCCACTTCTATAAGTGGCAACATCACAAAGAGTAAAATCATGATTAAATTATCATCTCCTCATCCCATGTGGTAAGTCTTCCCTGACCCAAAGTTCTGGTTGACTTTGTCAAAATCTATCCCTTTTCCTAGACCTGTCCAGTCCTTTTCCTGCACCCATCTTCCTTCCACTTCAACCCTTCTGCCTGAAGAAGGAGCCATGGCTCCAAAAGCTTGCCTAATCACAACCTTTTTTTGTGTGTGTGTTCTGCTGCCACTTGGTTAGCAGATCTTTTATCTATCCAATTAAATTATTTTGTCAAAAATTGTAACAATATTATCACTCATCATATAGCGGAGATGCTGAGTCGCAGATAGGCACAACAAAAGACTCTCACAATTAAAGCTTTCGGCCATTGGCCTTCGTCAACAACACACATTCTCTCTCTCTCTCTCTCTCTCGCTTAAATGTAACTCACACACATGACTCATAATATTGTTACGTTCCATCCCAGATTTTCCATTGTTTGATTTGTCAAAAATTGATTGTTCTTGTTGTTATAAGTAATATATTCCTTTTGCTGGAGCTTTCATTTGACTTCATCAGGATAGTGGGAAATTCGGAAATGAAAGGAGTAGTGCAAGAATACTTCATGTCATCAAAACTATTCTCTGCAATCCTAGAGTAAGTTTTTAGTTCATTGAAGCAGAAAAAAGAGGAAGAAACATCTTTAATGGAAATGTCTGAACCATCTTCATTTTACTGATGTCATTCTAATCTTTATTGCTAGTAATGGAAATGTCTGAACCATCTTCATTTTACTGGTATAATTCTACTCTTTACTGCTAGTGCAGGCAGAGTTCAACAAAGAATGAAAGCACTTAATAAAGAAGAAACCTTCTACAACAGAACTGAAATAATGGTCAAATAACACATCAAAAAGAAAATTGTACAAATTAACAATGAAGTCGTAGAACTGTTTGTGGAAAGGGGGGGGGGGGGGGGGGGGGGGAGCGCTTGGTGACTAGATGGGCAGCAAAAGAAATAAATGGAGGAGTAAAAATTGAATGCAGTCCCATTGATAAATTAATTTGTGGTTTCAAAACTAAACTTTCCATGTCTCTGAAACAGGAAGTTTGTAGTCAGTATCCATTTATGTGTTTTTGCTTAAAGCAATGAGACATGGGCAAAGATACATGTTGTAAATCACTAGGAGAGACATAAAAGCAAAGTAATAGATAAGGAAACATACTGGAATTGGAAAACATTGTGGTTGTAGTGACATTGTGGGCAGAATGTGTAGCTAGCTTAATGGCAGTCAGTCAAAATGCTTTGCCGGATTGTAGGGAACAAGAGAAGACAGATAATGGTCTAATGGAAGATGAACAGATGATATTAGAAGAAATTTCCATTGACATTGAAAGTTTGGGTCGATCTTGGAGCCATGACCAAACATCCTAATTAATTAAGACAACTGCTAGGAATAAGCGGGAGACCTAGATTCAAATTCCAGTGTGGCACAAATGTTATGTTGTCATGATATGTTCAGTATAGTGAAGATTGGGTATTTCTGCACTTCATGTCACAGCATATAACTGCATTTATAATAATTGATTCCATTCATTTCATTTTAGTGAATTTCTTTCAATTGGTATGTAACCCCTTCCCACGTATGTCTCCATTCTCCATAATATCTGTTCCTCGAGTGGTGTCATTCTTGGTTTGAAACCTCTGGTTGTTTGCAAAAATATTAAGAAAACATGAGTGGCATTGAAAATTTTGTATTGGTTCTGGAGGCACACTCAGATACCATAATAGATTAAGGTGACTACTCACAATAAGGAGGTGAGATTCAGATTTGAATCCCAGTCCAGCACAAATTTTCAGTCATCACAACACTGCCAGTTTATGAGCCACTGTAGATCCCAGTTAGCGTGGTGCAGAAGAAAGGCTTTTGGCAACTGGAGAAGAAAGAGATGAGGGCATGTGGATTAGTGAAAGTTTATGCCAGGGGTGTTTGGGAGGAAGAGGAGCTGGTGCTGGGGAGGAGAACCAAAATGGAATCGGTACTGAAGCAGCAGTTTTAGTTGTTGTTCTTTAGGTGTACGGCATGTTCAGCAGGGCTGTATTTGCAGATAGATCCTGTATGACAGTAACCATCCATCAAGGTAGACAGTTTTTTAGTTGCCATACCCACATAGAATGACACTTAGTAATTGCACCACCCTAGTAATTGCTGCTTTCACCTATGATCCCACTTTTGACTAAATGGAAATGCCTTTGAATAGACAACAGTAGGAGGTTAGGTACATTTATGCATCAGGTAGATACACAAAGGTAACAAAAGTCATGGGTTAGCAACTTGCACATAGATGGATGACAGTAGTATTGTACACATAATCCATAAAAGGGCAGTGCATTGGCAAAGCTGTCATTTGTACTCAGGTGATTCATGTAAAACTGTTTCTGACATGATTATGGCCACATGACAGGAATTAACAGAATGCAGAGTGGTAGTTAGAGCTAGATGCATGACACATTCCATTTTGGAAATTGTTAAAGAACTAAATATTCAGAGATCCACAATTTCAAGAGTGTTCTGAGAATAACAGATTTCAGGCATTACCTCTCGCTATGAACAACACAGTGGCCAATGACCTTCACTTAATGACCGAGAGCAGTGGTATTTGCATAGAGTTGTCAGCTCTGCGTGAAATAACTGCAGAAATCAGTGTGTGACATACGTGGTGAAATTTGGCAATAATGGGCTGTGGCAGCAGACAACCAGTGCGAGTCTTATTGCTAACAGCATGGCATCTCCTGCAGCACCTCTCCTGGGATCTTGACCATATCAATTGGACTCTAGATGACTGGAAAGCCACAGTCTGGTTAGATGATTTCAAATTTCATTTGGTAAGAGTTGATGGTTGGGTTCAAGTGTGGCAAAGACCCTATAAAGCCACATGCCAAAATTGTTGACAAGGCACTGTGCAAGCTGGTGGTGGGGGATGTATTTAAATGAAATTGACTGGGTCCTCTGGTCCAACTAAACCAATCATTGGCTGGAAATGTTTGCGTACTTAGAGACCACTTGCAGCCATTCATGGACTTCATGTTCCCAAACAATGATAGAATTCTCACCAGGCCTCAGTTGTTCATAATTGATTTTAAGAACATTCTGGACAGTTCGAGTGAATGATTTGACCACCCAGATAGCCCAAGATGAATCAAATCAATTATTTTGGGACGTAATTGAGAGGTCAGTTCATGCTCAAAATCCTGCACCAGCAACACTTTCATAATTATGGACTACTGTAGTGGCAGTTGTGCCTAATATTTCAGCAGGGGACTTCCAACAACTTGTTGAGTTCATGCCACATTGAGATGCTGCATTATGCCAGACAGAAGGAGGTCCAACATGATGAGTCCATGTCTTTTGTCACCTTTAGCATATAAAGTATAATTAATATTAATACCATAATATTATATTATTTCGTAAATGAAATCATTTTATTGTAATAAACCCAAATGAAATGTAGATATTTGTTATATTTTCACACCCCATGTTTTCTCAGGACAGGGTGCATGGAACATGACTCATTTAATTTAGTGTAAAACTCTGTAACCTGAATTCCTTTAAATCATGCAACTTTCCCCTCTATTATTCTTACTTACAAAAGGTCTATTTTTGCTTTTGCATAGATCAGGTATAACATTGTGACATCACCTTGCTAATACAACTGTCATATACATCTGATTAAACAGGGGAAACAGGCCCTCAAGGTATTGTTGGTCCTCCTGGGATCACCGTGAAAGGAGAAAAGGGACTTCCTGGTTTACCAGGCAAAAATGGGAGAGATGGAACACCAGGACTTCAAGGACAGAAGGGTAAGTGCTTCTGAATTACATGAATTATCCATTATATTAACATTGAGTTAGAAAACTCTACTTGTTGCAATTTTGTTAACTGAGTAAATGTTGAAAAAGATAGAAAAGAGTAGCAGTCTATCTGAAGTCAACCTTTTAAAGGTGTGTCCCCTTTGTGTGTTGCATTTCCATGCTCTTTTCACCTGGTTACTTGACTTTATTAATGTCTTTTACTTTCTATAATTCTGTGACATTTTTGCCGCATTAAAAAAAGAATTAAGGCAATATAAATTCATTGAAGCTAATGAGACTTGTCTTCTTTCTTACAGTGTTTTTATATACTGTTGCTTACTTACAGCTTCATTCATATTTATAACATGATCCTCTTGAGGTTTCAGTAATATTAAAAGAATTACTCTAATCTCTAAGAGTGTTGTAGATGCATCCTTAGTTGTTTTTATAAATAACAGTAACTTGTGCACACTCAGTCATTTACTACAGCTAAAAATTTTTCTTAACACTATTGACACACTAATAATTTATGTTACCAGAGATACAAATGACAATTTTATGTGCAAATATCAATATTTTAAGCCTCTGTCAACTCTATCAAGAACTGATCATAATCATCATGAAAAACAGTGATTACAGTCTTGCTAAACTGCATAATGATAAAAGAAATGAACTTTCACTACTGACAAAATCATATACATGAAAAAAAAGCTTCTTTTCAGAATGAATTTTCCACTTCATAGATTAAAGCTGGCTGCTGAACAGTGACTCAAACACGGTGCTTTGCCTTTCATGGGCAAGAAATCAACATGCTTATTGACTGAGCTATCCTTGCACAACTCACTACCTGCCCTTAAAGATTCAGTTCTTACCACTCTTGTCCTTTCTGAACTTCACAGAAGTAGCAAGAACTAGCTGAACTAGTACTCCTGGCACAACCACTGGGAGTGTCAGTAATACACAGAAGAACTTTAGTAACACTTGAGGTACTACTAGGCATGAAATGAATAAACTTAGTAAGGCAGATGATAATTAACAACCTGCTGACATTTACAGTGAGATAGATGATACAAAATTTAAATCGTTTCCTACTGAGTTCAACAAATTCTTCTTGACAATAGCTGAAGATACAGGAATAAAAATGGTCCATCAGGTTTAGTTTAAAAGACAGTGCATACTTGCAAACATCATCTTTCCCAGATAATTTTTTACTGGGATCACAAAATTCATTAGGTCACCAGAAATCAGTAACTCTCATGGCTACAATGGTATTTCAGCCAGGTACAAAAATCTTGTGCTGAAATGGTAGCACAATTCTTGAATTACATTTCTAACCAATCAGTCAAGGTGTATTTTGTGAGGGACTGAAGTATGCATTAGATTAAATTCAGTTTTCATTCCATAGACCAAAAAAATGAGATGTTCTCATGGGTGTGTAAAATGTCAGAAAGTATAACATAAAAAACATAGAACATTTAAATATAATACTCACTTTCCTGATCATTTGGTAGGAGAGTGACAAGATATGTGAATACATTACAGTAAACTGGAACTGCTAATGTTTACAGAATTAATACACTGTCAGAATGAAACATAGTTATGCACTTTTAATAAATTTATCATACACAGAATACCTAATTTTTACAGTGGTGACCAAGTGCTGTCAGAACTGAAATCTAACAGATATTTTTGTTTAAACTGGTTGAACATTCACTGTTAACATATTAATCTACAGAGCAGAAGGAGTTGCCACCCAAAAAGTCTGTCAAACTCTAATTCTTTTGAGACTAAGAAAACAGCCTGTGTGACTCTTCTAGATTTGAGGCAAGTATTTGACACTATCTCTCACAGTACACTTACAAAAAGCTCCAATACTATGAAGTTGGAGAGAATGCTCAGCACCTTATTGAGTCATACCTAAGCAACAGAAATCAGATGGTTACTACAAACAACCAATGGTAACCTATTACAAAAGGCATTCCACAGGGTTCAGCACTGGGTCCAGTACACAGATGATACAACTCTAATCACACAAGTGGACAATCTAGAGGAGCTGTGACATAATGTAAACATAGCTATGGACCAATGCACTAACTGGTTCCAGGGAAATTGCTTAGTCATGCAAATTAATAACAATAAAATGGAAGACATTATTTTCAATTTAAGTGTATCCAATGAAGATCAAAAAATAATTAAACTGCTAGGTTTCCAGGTAGATCAGAAACTCATCTGGGTGAGTCATACAGAAAAATTGTGCTCAAAACTTTCTCAAATCATTTATCTGCTGTACAAACAGGAATAATGGAAGCAGAGACCTACTAGTATATGCATATTTTACATTTTTCCACTCCCACCTTACCTATGGAACTCTTCTATGGGGTAACTGCCCCAGCTCAAAAACTGTATTCAAGTGGCAAAAAACGGCTATGAAATGCACAGCAGCATGTACTCCAAGATAATCTTTTGAAAATCACTTCAAAAAGCTCAGTATTATGACAGTGCCAAGCCCCAGTGTTAAAGAGAATTTAAATAATTTTAATCTTAAAAGGTCTGTACATGATCACAGCACAAGAACTGGACACTCAATTTATGTACTCTACAGTACGCTAGGTTCACAACAGTCACAAATATCTAGGCCACAGATTTTTCAATAAACTCCCAAAAGGTGCCCATTCTGTTCCCTGTAGCATATTTACAATTGTTCTAGCAGAGTAGTTGAAGCAGGAAGTGTACTACTCCATGAAAGAGTATGAGAAACCAGATTTAAGTGACATACAGTTATGACTGCTGTCATATTAAGTTGTAATAAATCACTGGTGAAAAGGTTCCTAAGTATACAAGGTGTATGTAAAGTCCAGGAACACTTTCAATTATTTATAGCACAAGAAGCAAACATTGTGCAGCTATCATACATATGTCATTTTGAAGAGAAACTCTGAAAGCTTTTTTTCATGTATACCGCCAAAGCGTTTTTGGTGATTTGCCGATAGCGCTAGTCGCAAACATGGTGAGTTCAGGTGCAGAGCGAGCTTTCTGTGTGTTGAGAGTTCGACAAAAACAAGTGTGCTACAGCTGTTCAGTGGATGTTTCTAAGCAAGTACGGTAAGGAGCCACCAACAAGGCCTTTTACCACTGGCATAACAAATTCATTTTGATGGGTTGCCTTTGCCCGGTAAAGAGAAGTGCAAACTGTACAGGCCATTCTTCTTCGCTGAGAGCGCTCTCACAGAATATTCATACTTTGACATGTTGCAGAAATGGCTGATGCCTCAAATGCAATCGGACTCTGCGTCCATCTTTCAGCAGGATGTGGCTCCACCCCATTTTCATCATGAGGTTCATGGGTACCTGAACATGGAGTTGCCGCACTGATGGATCAGCAGTGCTCCAGAAGGGGACAGCTGTTTCATCAAATGGCCTCTCTGATCACCAGGTCTCATTCCGTGTGACTTTTTTCTGTTGGAAAATGAAAGATCTGGTGTATGTCCCACCTCTACCATGTAATGTAGCAGAGCTCCGGGAGAGAATACAGGAAGTGACTGCCACAGTCGACGATGCCATGCTGGGATGGGTATGGCAAGAATTTGATCACTGTATTGACATCTGCTGGGTCACTCGTGGTTCACACATCGAATTAAAAAAAAAACTTTCAGAGTTTTTCTTCAAAATGCAATATGTATTATATCCGTGCAATGTTTAGTTCTTGTGCAATAAACAATTGAAAGTGTGCCCGGACTGTATAATTTTCACATTATCTGTAACAATGTGTCAGTGATGTAAATGTCATGAATGTAATATGTAAATAATTACACCAGTCACATGTAAAATATTTGAGGTGAATAAACTCTAAATTCTAAATTGTGCTTTACCTGAAATCAAGGTTTTAATGGTTGCTGGCAACTTATTGAAAATGTGTGTTACTGAATATTGGACCCCCTTTTGGGCCAAGGTAAACAATTTTAGGTCTTTATGTAGATTGTTCTCATTTGATACTATGTACTAAGCTTCTTATTTCATACTATGTATTGACCTACTTGTTGCAATTAGGGACATATTATTTGCAACAAATTTCATTAAGAAATAAATATATTGAGAAGTTTTGGTTAGAATACCCAGTTCCTTGAACAGGATCCTTCATGATGTTTCAACGTACTTTTACTCAATATGGCGCTGTGGTATAATCTGGGACATTGCAGCTAAAGTAAAAAAAAGGTTTTATTCTATAGTAGTGTACAATAACAGTAACACCCATCTGTAAAAGTGGGGATAAGCAACTCGCCTCTAATTGAACAAAATTTAACAATAGCTCAGTTTGGCTTCTGTAAAGGTTTCTCTACCCAGAAAGCAGTTTATGTTCTCATGAGCTCAATTCTAATAGAAGTAAATGAGAAAAATTACCCTGTTGGTATTTTCTGTGATTTTAATGCATTTGATAGTTGTAGATCATAAAAGTCAACTACGAAAACTAAAATTAATGTTAAAAGCCTTCCTGTTGCATGGATAACATTTTATATTAGAACAAAAAACAGAGTGTCACACTAACAAATGATACGACAGGAATAAAATTAAATTCAGTGTGGGGAAACATTAAATATGGTGTGCCACTGAGTTCGGTGCTTGGGCTGCTTCAGTTTTTGATCTCTGTAAATTATTTGCCCAGGTTACTGTGGGATTCTTACAAAACTGTAATGTTTGATAAAAGGCCCAAATACATATACACCAGATATAGCCTGGAGAATAATGGAATTGGCATCTAACTGGTTCACAATCGACAGTTTAACCCTTATTCTTACAACAACTCGTACTATGGCATTTCAAACAAAACAAAATGGGCATACAATAGACATTAGTCCATGCGTGAAGTTCCTGGATGTCCAGGTGGATAATTAACTGACATGGCACCACCAAGTGAATAAACAAAATACTTAGTTCTGCTGCTTGGACTTAGAAACCCCCCTCATTGTGTTGACCCACAGAGCGGATTGCTAGCATACTTTTACTCAATACTGGACTGTCGTATTATCTTCTGGGACATTGCAACTAAGGTAAAAAAAAGTTTTTATTCTACAGTAGTGTACAATAAGAATACTGTGTGAAGTTGGTAACTGAACATCTTGCAGAAGTTTCTTAAGGGGCCTAGGAATTCTTACACTTACATACCATAATGTATACTCTGTAATAATATTTGTGGCTAATAACAAGAATGAATTTAGGATGAACTCTGAAATTTACAACCTGAATGCTAGAAGTAAAAATAGCTTTCATGTAGACTTTGCATCCTTCTCTAGGGTTCAGAATGGAGTTTTGTACTCTAGTTCTATGACAGGTCACAGGCAGACATCATACAAGAAATTTAAAATATGCTCATATTGCCAGATCTTGGCATGATGTCAGATGTTCCCAGTTCCCCGCAGCAGCTGGCAAGGTTATGTGTCGAGACACCTACCATGCCACAAGTTCACCTTCCAAAGCATGGTCCAGGATACTTCTGGACCTATGTGCCCATTTCAGGAGGGAGGGCTCTGGTATCCCAGGTCAGTGACTCTAAAAGATGCCAGAAGTCTTGGACTTTGTTATCCACCAGTAGGTGCCAGCACTTCAGATGCAAGCATTAGCATTCCCATGCCACAGTGCTGATCTCAATGCACCACAATACCACACCCATCTCATCAACACCTCAGCATGCCATGGCTCTGCCTTCAGTGCTTTATTCACCTCACATTCATATCACAAATCATAGCACACTATTGTCTTTTGTTTTCTGCTTAACTACTTCTTGGTTTCTCTCCTTGGTCTATTCACTGGATTTGTTTGTTTGTAGTGCTGTCCCCAATGTCCATTTTCCTCATTGTTGTCTTCATTTGTACTTGGCGATCCAATGTTGGCAGCCCACGAGCTGGTCAGCCAGCTTCAGTGGGTTCCTTGAGTTGTTCCTGATCTTTTGTCAAATCCCAGTCAGAGAATAAACTAATCTAGAACTAATACCCTTACTTATCAGTCTGAGTAGATTTGCACTAATCATAATTTGTTATTAGCCAGCAGTGGTTCCTAGGTCCTACTGGCTTTTAATGTATAACCTGATTCATTCCCCAACCCTGGGGTTCTTCATCATGATGGAATTTTCAGAACATGATGTGCAAGTGAATGAATTAATTGCAAAGTAGGAGAAAAGTATTGGTAAAATCCCAGTACAATGGTCAGTGGTGTACAGGATTTGTTACGTTATTTCTTCCCAAACAACTTGCATTATTCTTATTCCATAATTCTAAGGGTACTTTTTATTGTTTTCTTCAAAATTTTGCTACTGCTGGTTCACAGAATATTCTGTACTGTTCAGGTGAAATGGGTCTACCTGGTTTACCTGGCATACAGGGAAATCCTGGCATTCCTGGGTTGCCAGGACCACAAGGAGAAAAAGGAGAACAAGGACTTGCAGGTCCACCTGGACCGCCTGGTGTTGACGGACCCCCAGGAAGGCCATGCCAGGATGGCGCACCAGGTCTTCCAGGAATTAAGGGTGATACTGGACCACCAGGATTATTTGGACCACCAGGTCCAAAGGGAGACAAAGGATACCAAGGTAAGTGATGAAATAGGAAAACACATTATGAGCAATACACAAAATTATATAAAAAAATGTTTACCAGTGAGAGGAAGCAGACTAACTTAATAGTAATAATAATAATAATAATAATAATGTGCAATCAGAAGAGGAAGAAAACACAGTAATGGACTCAAACATCCCAGAGCAAACAAACAAAGACCAACACGCATCAATTAAACAGTCAGAGGAAAACGAAATCTTAAGACAGCCACCAGAACAAGCACAAATAGAACACGAACAGAGACACGTGTTAGATATAGAAGAGAAATTTCAGCTGACATATATAGAATACAAAGACACAAATACAGACATTAGACCATTCTTGCATAGACCGCCAAATAACCCACAAGTCGAAACAACAATAAAAACTATCAACACAATCATACACAACAAAATAAATGAAAACACAACTATGGAAGAGTTACAACTACTGGTTTATATAGGAGCACTCACTACACTAAATATACACACTAGGCAGAGATCAGAACAAACCAACACACAGAAGAAACGCACAAAACCAGCATGGCAACACAGGTTACAGATCAGAATAGAAAAACTGAGAAAAGACATCGGACAGCTAACACAATTTATAAGAATATCAGACAAAAAACGAAAAAGGTTAGGTAAAATCTCACAACAAGAAGCAATAGAGCAATTAGATGAAAAAAAGCAGAAATTGCAAGCATTGGCCAAACGACTTAGAAGATACAAAAAAAGTGAAAATAGAAGGAAACAAAACCAAACATTCATCACAAACCGAAAGAGATTTTACCAAACAATGGATAAAACACACATTAAAATAGACAATCCACCAAACATAACAGACATGGAACACTTCTGGAGCAGCATATGGTCAAACCCGGTACAACATAACAGGCATGCACGGTGGATACAAGCAGAAACAGACACATACAAGATGATACCACAAATGCCTGAAGTGAAAATTTTGCAACATGAAGTCACCCGAGCAATTAATTCTACACACAATTGGAAAGCCCCTGGAAATGATAAAATAGCAAATTACTGGCTAAAGAAGTTCACCTCAACACATTCACATCTAACTAAATTATTTAACAGTTACATTGCAGACCCATACACATTCCCTGATACACTTGCACATGGAATAACCTATCTGAAACCTAAAGATCAAGCAGACACAGCAAACCCAGCTAAATATCGCCCCATAACATGCCTACCAACAATCTACAAAATATTAAATTCAGTCATCACACAGAAATTAATGACACATACAACACAGAACAAAATTATAAATGAAGAACAAAAAGGCTGCTGCAAAGGAGCATGAGGATGTAAAGAGCAACTGATAATAGATACAGAGGTGACATATCAAGCTAAAACTAAACAAAGGTCCCTACACTACGCATACATTGATTACCAAAAAGCCTTTGATAGTGTACCCCCCTCATGGTTACTACAGATTTTGGAAATATACAAAGTAGATCCTAAATTGATACAGTTTCTAAACACAGTAATGAAAAACTGGAAAACCACACTTAATATCCAAACAAATTCAGATAACATCACATCACAGCCAATACAGATTAAGCGTGGAATATACCAAGGAGACTCATTAAGTCCTTTCTGGTTCTGTCTTGCTCTGAACCCACTATCCAACATGCTAAATAATACAAATTATGGATACAATATTACTGGAACATACCCACACAAAATCACACATTTGCTATACATGGATGATCTAAAACTACTGGCAGCAACAAATCAACAACTCAACCAATTACTAAAGATAACAGAAGCATTCAGCAATGATATAAATATGGCTTTTGGAACAGACAAATGTAAGAAAAATAGCATAGTCAAGGGCAAACACACTAAACAAGAAGATTACATATTGGATAACCACAGCGACTGCATAGAAGCGATGGAAAAAACAGATGCCTATAAATACCTAGGATACAGACAAGAAATAGGAATATATAATACAAATATTAAAGAAGAACTAAAAGAAAAATATAGACAAAGACTAACAAAAATACTAAAAACAGAATTGACAACAAGAAACAAGACAAAAGCTATAAATACTTATGCTATACCAGTATTGACCTACTCATTTAGAGTAGTGAAATGGAGTGACACAGACCTAGAAGCACTCAATACACTTACACGATCACAATGCCACAAATATAGAATACATCACATACATTCAGCAACAGAAAGATTCACATTAAGCAGAAAGGAAGGTGGAAGGGGATTTATAGATATAAAAAACCTACATTATGGACAGGTAGACAATTTAAGAAAATTCTTTCTAGAACGAGCAGAAACTAGCAAAATACACAAAGCAGTCACTCATATAAATACATCAGCTACACCATTGCAATTTCATAACCACTTCTACAACCCTTTAGATCACATAACATCAACAGATACAAAGAAAGTAAATTGGAAAAAGAAAACACTACACGGCAAGCACCCGTATCATCTAACACAGCCACACATAGATCAAGACGCATCCAACACATGGCTAAGAAACGGCAATATATACAGTGAGACGGAAGGATTCATGATCGCAATACAGGATCAAACAATAAACACCAGATATTACAGCAAGCATATTATTAAAGATCCCAATACCACAACAGATAAATGCAGACTTTGCAAACAACAAATAGAAACAGTAGATCACATCACAAGCGGATGTACAATACTAGCAAATACAGAATACCCCAGAAGACATGACAATGTAGCAAAAATAATACATCAACAACTTGCCATAAAACATAAACTAATAAAACAACACGTTCCCACATACAAGTACACACCACAAAATGTACTGGAGAATGATGAATACAAATTATACTGGAACAGAACGATTATAACAGATAAAACAACACCACATAACAAACCTGACATCATACTCACCAATAAAAAGAAGAAATTAACACAACTAATTGAAATATCCATACCCAACACAACAAATATACAGAAGAAAACAGGAGAAAAAATTGAAATATACATCCAACTGGCTGAGGAAGTCAAGGACATGTGGCATCAGGATAAAGTCGACATTATCCCAATTATACTATCAACTACAGGAGTCATACCTCACAATATTCACCAGTACATCAATGCAATACAGCTACATCCAAACATATATATACAACTACAAAAATCTGTAATTATTGATACATGTTCAATTACCCGAAAGTTCCTAAATGCAATATAACATATACCATACAGTTACAAGGAAGTCACGCTTGACCGAGGTCCGCGTCACGTTCCATTTTTAACCAGACTTAAGTCTGAGAAAAAAAAGTCAATAATAATAATAATAGTAATAGTAATAATACACCTGCCACGGTAGCCGAGAGCTGTAACGCGCTGCTTCCTGGACTCGGGTAGGTGCGCCGGCCCCGGATCGAATCCGTCCGGCAGATTAACAACAAGGGCCGGTGTGCCGGCCAGCCTGGATGTGGTTTTTAGGCGGTTTTCCACATCCCGTTAGGTGAATACTGAGCTGGTGCCCACGTTCCGCCTCAGCTACACTCGCCGCAGACATTTGAATCACGTCCGCACTATTTCACGATTTACACTCAATGTAGACAGTTGGGGTACACTGATTCCGTCCTGGGGGGTACGGGGTGGCAGCAGGAAGGGCATCCGGCCATCCCTGACACTAACATTGCCAAATCCATTGTAACCATGCCAACCCTGCGATTGCTGCAGGACTATGGTGTAAGCAAAAGAAAGAAAGTAATAATACGGTAGAACCTTGGTTAACCATCACTTTTGGGACCAGGTAGTAGTTGTAATGCTAAAAAGGTCGAATAATGAGCAGAATGAAATAAAGCTCTTATAGAACTCAAAACAAAGCTCTTATAGAACTCAAAACGACATAGTAAATCGAAATTAAGTACAAAGTTACATTTCCAATAAAGAAAAAAGAAAACAGAAAGTTTTAGACACTGGAAATCCTTAAAAGTGTAAAATTTTTTGTTTCAATTTCTTAAACTTTGACTTTGCACATGCATCACACTATTTCTTAATCAACAACTTAATAACCTCTATAAAACTACACTCTATTTTTAAAATTAAAAGGAATACAATAATAAACTTAAAAAGCACACACAGATAAAACGTCAGATTAAAGAATACAGTAAAGTGAACAGACTGGAAGTACAGTAGTCTGTCAACTGAACATGCATAAGGTATGTGACTCAGATGGGCACCTGTTCTGACAGAAGTAAAATTGGCCAGTAATGCTAGTACACTGTTTGGTGCAAAGTGCAGGCAGATGGCCTCACATGGTCAGAAAGTCCAAGGAGTTGGTTAATCGAAGTTTGGAAAATTGATGTTCTACTGTGGTAATTTATATCTCTTAACTCTGATATTTAAGTGTTGTGTCCTTTCTTTTTTCTCTGTAACTTGAATGTTCTTCTCAGTTTGACTGTTGAATACCATGACCTTCCCTCAGTTGTCTCTCATAACTCCATGTGTATTTTGTCTGCTATATTGTCTCTGATTTACATGGAAGGGCCATTTGTATTAAAGCTCAGTATTGACTTGTTTCTGCCTTAATGTGCATGAGCCAACATCCATTGTTCATGGCAACAGCCTGTAATTAAATCATAGCTCTCGCTTTGGACTTAATATATGAAATTTAGATTGAATTGTCTTTATTTTGTAAAATAACTTGATTCTTTTTTTTTAATTGTGATGATAATTGATTTGCAATTTCATAAATAAGTTTCTCAAAAGCTTGGTTCCATTACTTGTATCACAGTGGTAAATATAATTTGTATAAATATAATTAGCATTGTTCTTAAATTACAGATGTAGTGAAGTTAACAACTTCTATATAGATGAAGTGTTGAGTTGTCGATAGGCATCCAAGACTGAAAAGCTTTTGAACAATGTCCTTCCTTAAAGCTAGTTAGTACAGAACACAAACGCACACACATGAGTGGCCCATTTGACTTTTCAACAAGCTACATTTCTTCTATAAATGCCCATCCCACCACCTTTAAGTGTCTTTCTATACAAGAAGTGTGAGTTTGTAGTTATTTAGCCGTTATTATCAGTATGCTTCATCTTCCTTGACAACCAATTCACTATGATGAACTATGTTTTAGTTTCATTTAAGTATATGCCCAATGCTCTGCTTTATTCATTATATACTGGATATTCTTGAAAGTTATTTGAACTTTGTTTCATAGAGAAGTACAATCACTTGTGAGGCATCGTTTGTTTTGCTTTACTCTAAAAATAAAGAAGCAATTGGCTCTGCCCCTATGATTTTGTTGTACAACATGATTAGTAATAATCAGCTGTGCCCTACTGTCATGTTCCTCTTGCTAGAAGTAGGGCCTTGTATCTTGTTTCTACTTTGATCTATTGTTGTAATAACTTCTTCTTTCCTTTTGTGGGCTTATAAATCACCTTTCTTCGCTTTCTTTGATGTCTTCCTCTCTGCACAAGAGTAGTAGCAGTTTAGTTTATTGTAATGGAAAAATGTACTTATGTAAATGTCTTTGTCGTTGGCAGGAGTTGCTGGCATACCTGGGACACCTGGTGAAAAGGGTGATCGAGGTTTTGATGGCCTTCCTGGTACCCCTGGTCCAGTAGGACCCCCAGGAGAGAAGGGTTATCCTGGAGCTGCAGGAGCTCCTGGTACCCCTGGGTTTGATGGGCAGAAAGGAGACAAGGGCCTTCCTGGACCTGCACCACCATTTGGACCAAAGGGAGAGAGAGGTCCTCCTGGTAAGTGAGAGCTCATAGACAGAATTGAACATCCTGTTAGTTACAAAAAGAGTAGAACATAATTTTGGTGAGATCTTTTGTTGTTATTATGTGAAATTATCATCAAAAACATACAGAAAAAAATAATTATAGATTTTAGTGAAGAAACAATAATTTACTGGTTTGTAATCTCTGCAGAGCAGTACACGACTGAAGAAGAAGATTCTGGACCTTAATTTTCTCTTCAACATGTACTTTGTTTAGCAGATATATATAAGGAATAAAGAGATATCTCATGAAAACTGGCATGGTTGTGCTGCTCTCATGTAGCATTTACATTTTTTTGCTTTCAGTTCCATTTTACATTTTTCATTATATATTGACATTTCAAACTAACTGTAGAAATACTACAGTGGGTATTTTACTGTAGTTTGGGGCATGCAGCATATCATCACCTTTTATTTTGTCAAATGTGAAGTAAACAATATACAACACAACTTAAATCAGTATATAACTCTGTGAGAATCAGTTATCATACACTCCTTGCAGTTTTACTTCTTGTAACCTTATTCTCCGTATTGTCAAGACTGGTTGTCTGAACATAAGGGGTAATCAAATGAAAATGAGAAAGATGGAAAAAAGTAAGTAAACTGTTTATTATTTCAGAAGTAAACACCTTAACCGTTGATACATTCATCCCACTGTGAGACAAGATGGTCAATGCCTTCATGGCAAAATGTTTGCAATTACCATTGGAACCATGATTGTACAGGCATGCACTTTTTCATCCAAAGAAAATTGAAGGCCACAAATAGCTTTCTTCAAAGCTCCAAAAATATGGAAATTCCCCGGAGATAGATAAGGACTGTATGGGGGATGTGTAAGGGCTTCCCAATGAAACTTCTGCAGCATAGTTGAAACAACCTTGGCAACATGTGGGCACACAGAACAACAGGGTGTGCAAGAAAAACCCTGATTATTGTTTAAAAACTATATATTTTCAAATTGTTTACAAAACAACCTTATCCCTTTCAAAATACTCTCCATTACAACTAACACATTTGTTCCACTGGTGTTTCCACTGTTCAAAACATTTTTTGTAGTCATGGCTGATGGCTCCTCCTCCCCCCCCCCCCCCCCTTGATTTCTTCAATGTCAAATCAGTGTCCTTTCATGGCCCGCTGGCCACTGGTGGCCGAGCAGTTCTCGGTGCTACAGTCTGGAACCACGCGGCCACTACGGTCACAGGTTCGAATCCTGCCTCGGGCATGGATGTGTGTGATGTCCTTAGATTAGTTAGGTTTAAGTAGTTCTAAGTTCTAGGGGACTGATGACCTCAGTAGTTGAGTCCCATAGTGCTCAGAGCCATTTGAACCATTTTCATGGCTCTTTTCATGCATGGAAATAAGAAAAAGTCACACAGAGCCAGGTCAGGCACGTAAGGTGCATGGGGCAGTGGAACCATGCCATTTTCAGCCAAAAACTGTCTAACAGAGATGGCTGTGTGTCCAGATGTGTTGTGGTGGAAGAACCAATCTCTTGTCTGCCACAAAACGGATCTTTTTTTACTAACACTGTTGTGCAATCTTCTTAAAACATTCAAATAAAAGGTTTGATTGATGGTCTGACCTGAGGGAACAAACTATGAATGATCTATGTCCTTGGCATCAAGAAAGCAAATCAGCATTATTTTGATGTTTGGTTTGACTTGATGGCATTTTTTTGGACCTGGTGACTGTTGCCTTATTTCTGGGTCGTAACTATAGGATCACGACTCATCACTAGTAATGACCTTTGACAAAAAATCTGGATTAGTTTCAGGCAGTTGTTTCAAGGATTGACATGTTTTAACTCGACGTTCCTTTTGATTGTCAGTCAGAACCTGAGGAAGAAACTTGGCAGCAACCTTTTCATTCCCAAACCTTCTGTTAAAATTTGCTGCACCAAGCTCCAAGATAACCCATTAATCCCTAGCAGTTGATCAGTTGTCACTCAGTGGTCTGTGAGCACAAGCTCTCAAATTTTTTCAATATTTTTGTCGATTTGGGCAGTTGATAGATGTCCAGAATGAGGTTTGTCATCAGTTGACATGTCAGGCAGACCATTTGCACACTTGAGGTTTTCGCATAGTGATAAGCTGCTTTTAACATTAAAACAGTTTCAGTAGCATCTTTACCGAGTATAAAACAAAATTTCACAACTGTACATTGTTCACTTAAACTTGCCACCATAAAAAAACAAAACAAGAACACAACAGCGCTAGCAAAAACAGTCACTGCAGATGAACAGACCAAGCCAAGTTGACAAAAAAGGTGACACTGATCTGGAAACATATTATGCTACACATGCCTATCAGCAGAAATGTGTACTACACAAGCTCCATCCATGGCAATGTTATTCCGGTTTTGTTTTGCATACCCCCTCATATATCTCAACTTGGCTGACCACAACTCCTCATGGGCAGTATCCATAAAAGTACCTTTTCTGGTGGTGTTGTTGTATTTCAGCTTTGTTGTTATATCATGTGCTGTTTCAGTTGAGAATGATAATGCCAACTCTGTGTTCGAATTTATGCTGACTGATTTCCATTTTCAGTTTAATCATGCTTCAAAATATCTTTCCGCCAGTACTCATCAAACACTATTTTGGCTTGATATACAACCTTTATAGACTTCTAGTGTCACAACCTTAATGGATAACATCACAACATCAAACACAAAGTGACCACATGGTCTAGTGGTATAATGTCACAACAGAAAACACAAAGTGAGCACATAGTCTAGTGGTTAGCACTTTTGTTTAGTAACACCAAGGTGCCGGGTTAGATTCCCAGTCACCAATTTAATTTTTTCTTCTTGGAAGGTCCAAAATGTGATCCACTAAGCCTTGTAAGTCCATTTACATAGCTGCTGGGATATAAAAACAGTGAAACTGACAGGTAAGTCGCCAAAGTGATGCTGCAATGAAAGGCTTGCACCACGCTAAGTGACATGACATATATGTACTAGCAGTAAAAGCATCTGCAGTTATTGTTTCAGGTTAGAGAGTGAGATGCTTCACATACTACGACTAAAGATTTTATTCTTTGCAAGATTCTAGACCAGTTGTATAAAATTCAGGTGTAGATCATATAGTGGCAACATTTTGTCACTGGAATAAAGAGGAGAAGTTTGATGCTCCTTATTAACACCACAAGTTTGGTTTATCTTGCCTATGTATTTTTAATTTTTTTTTCTGTCCATTTCTACATGATAGTCTCAAGTTTGTGTTGTAATCATAGGGGAGGAGTGAGCACAAAATGAAATTCTGCATTCACAACAGAAAATGTTGTTTGACAATACTCTTTTTGCACACTGTCACTTTGCAGCATTTATTCACACTTTGTCCATGTAAACCACTAGTACTTTAATTCTGACTAGTGTCCTGTCCCAGCTTTGCAGAGGAAGCACTAAGTATCTGTTGCACTAAGTAACTATTCCTTGTGAATCAGTCCATCAATTAACAAAAACCATGTCAAAATCCAAACAGTAGTTCTGAAATTAGCCTTCACATACAGACAGAAAAATGTGGTGGGGGTCTTAATAATATCTATAGATTTATTTATTTATATGGTAAAAAGTGTACTGTATTTTTGCGAGTACATTCTCTCATCTACGCATAATGACTCTCATTCTGTCACCTTTTAAAGCCAAGTTCCAGATAACGAATAGTTTTCTCAGAGTTATTTTGCTAGACTGGAAGTCCAGTCCTGTGCAAAGATGGTATTTCAGTGTGTTATTTACAACTCTGCAGAAATTGCTGTCTAATAATATCTTTATCTATATCATGAATTAACTGTTTACTGTGTTCATTTTACTCGTACGTATTTGGCTTTGGGGCAGACACTTGTACCCTGCTCCACTCAACATCATGTCCTTCCTCCCATAATTTTCACACCAATGTCTTACTTGACTTATGCTTGTCAATGTTTGCATGCACTTTCTGCTGCCTTCTCCGTCAGCATTATCACAACTTTCTTGTTCTCACTGATAGTAAAATTAATTATGTTAATAGCAAGTTGTCACTGGCTCTCATTAAGTTATTTTCCACTCTCTTTTTCTGCGATCGCACTGTGAGGTAACAATGCATGCTACTTTTAACTGAAACATGACTGTGCCTAGTCATGTGACCAGCTTGGTTCCTGCTAAAGCTGGGTAACCAGTCTGCCTTTCTGTGTAATACATATTATTATTATTATTATAGATGTGTGGATGGATATGTGTGTGTGTGCAAGTGAATACCTGTCCTTTTTTCCCCCTAAGGTAAGTCTTTCCGCTCCCGGGATTGGAATGACTCCTTACCCTCTCCCTTAAAACCCATATCCTTTTGTCTTTCCTTCTCCTTCCCTCTTTCCTGACGAGGCAACCGTTGGTTGCGAAAGCTAGAATTTTGTGTGTATGTTTGTGTTTGTTTGTGTGTCTATCGACCTGCCAGCGCTTTTGTTTGGTAAGTCTCAACATCTTTCTTTTTAAATATATTATTATTATTATTATTACAAACTGTCAGCTGGAGGATTGTAAACTGAAAAAGAGTCACGGAAATCTTTTTAACTGCAGATCTGTTACACACAGACATAGACAAATTTGTAGATGATGGAATAAAGTCAGTGATGTTTGCTATTTATCCTTAAAGAAGCAATACAGGTTGTTTCAAAAAGGACTTTACAACTTTGAAAATTAGTTTAAATTAATTAATAGTATCTACAGAGGTGATTGTAGTGTCAATTTGTATGGAAATACATCAAGTTTTGTCTTGCGTAGTTCACTGGTGCCAAATCGCACTGTAAGGAGCGCTAATGGCAGTTGCGCTAGATTGCCTGCACTGGACCCAAGCATGCTAGCTGTGTGTTTTGGTTTGAAGAATTGAAGCCAGCGAAAACAGTTCAGCATAATTTCTGTACCAAGTATGCTGAAGATCCTCCTAGCAGGCCTACAATTTATGAGTGGTGTAAATGTTTTGTAGAAACAGGGTGCTCAGTAAGACATGGGAAATCATCAGGTCGTCCAAGCACATTTGATGACATTGTTGAGCACGTGAGACAATGTTTTGTCAACAGCCCTAGGAAATCAATCCAGCATGCATCATATGAACTGCAAATCTCACGTATGACTTTCTGGTGTGTGTTGTGAAACTGTTTGCATACAAGCAATAAAAGACACTGATAAAAATGGTCACAAGAACTCCTGCATGCATACGTTAAGTTGATTACATGAGGATGAACATTTCTTGCACAAAATCATCTTTTCTGGTAAGTCAACTTTTCTCTTAATTGGCAAGGTTAACGCACATAACTGTAGAATTTGGGACAGTAAAATCCACATGAAACATTGCAACATGTTTTTGATAACCCTAAATTGAACGTTTTTTATGCTTTGAGAAGGAACAAAGTGTAAGGCCCCTCTTTATTTCCGTGAGAGACCCGTCAATGGGATAGTATACCTGGATATGTTACAACAATTTTTGATACCACAGATCGATCCAGATGACCAAGAATGAAACATTTACTTCATCCAACATGGTGCACCACCCCACTACCTGGCTGACATCTGGGATTTTCTCAGTGACCGCATTCCAGGTCAATGGATTGGCCATGATGCACCAATTGCATGGCCCATGAGTTCCCCGGACCAGACACTACTCGATTTTTTTAAATGGGGATTCGTCAAGGATATTGCGTTTGTACTTCCTGTGCCAGCTTCTCTGTCTGAACTTAGAGGAAGAATTTACGCCACCACTGGGCAAGTTACACCTGCAATGCTACAGTAGGTTTGGGAAAAAATTGGCTTCCTGCGGGATGTCTCCAGAATAACTAATGGAAGCCACATACAACATCTTTAGTTTAAAGTAAAAAAAAACTTGATGTGTTTCCCTACAAAATAACACTAAACCCAGCTCTGTATCTTCTTTCAATAACTTTATATGAATATTTTAAGTTGTGAAGTCCTTTTTGAAACACTCTGTATAGGTAATGAAGGCAGCAACTCATCAGAAGGTGAATGAAAAATACCACAAAGTCATATTTAAAGCTCAGAAAATTGTGCAAGATTTATCATTGCCTGCCACTTTCAGCTTTTATGTGGCTGCCTACTCTGTCATCTTCCACCTTTGCATTCATCCTTCCATCATCTAGCATTGAGATATCACTGTCTTTCATGTCACCCTTCCTGGTTTGCTCTCTCAGTGCCATTATCGAAATTCCAGCCAACAACATATCATTTTTTTCAGAATTGTGTTACTGTCTTTCTCTGTTACCACATTCTGGTAAATTTGGTTATTGTGTCAGTATATTCTAAAATTATTTAAATTATTCCTTCATTTAATACACTTTTATAGCTGCAAAATGTAAAGAACTATTAATTCTTATACAGATGCATTCCATGCGTTATGCATCCTTATAGTTAAAATTTGAATAGTGTTTTATAGAATGTAATTTTCACTCTGTAGTAGACTGCTATGAAACTTCTTGGCAGGTTAAAACTGTATACTGGACTGAGACTCAAACTTGGGCAAATGCTCTACAAACTGAACTACCCATGCAAGACTCATGACCCATCCTCACAGATTTACTCCCACCAGCACCTCATGTCCAACCTTCCAAACTTCATAGAAGTTCTGCAAAACTTGGAGGACTAGCACTTTTCGGAGAAAGGATATTGGAAAGACATGGTTCCTAAAGCTGTGGAGACAGGTTGTGAGTCATGCAGGAAGCTCAGTTGGTAAAGGACTTATCTGTGAAAGGCAAAGGTCCTGAATTTTAGTCTCAGTCTGGCACACAGTGTTAATCTACCACGAAGTTTCATTGTTTTATAATGTTGACCATGTATTCCTTCAGTCATCCACTTTTTTGTTGTTTTACTCATGTTGCACACAAATTTCTATTGTTAGTTATACTGAAACTTTAGTCGCACATTTTTCTACTACGGTTTTTTTAGTACATTCAGATATTCTTTATGTTCGTAGGTCTACCTGGAAGGCCGGGCGACCGTGGACCACCAGGGTTGGCTGGTGCTCCTGGAACTCCAGGACTAAAGGGTGAGCCAGGACCACCAGGTATCAATGGTCTTCCTGGGTTAAGAGGGCCACCAGGTCTGAAGGGAGAAATGGGTCTTGATGGAACAGCTGGCATACAGGTTAGTTTTGTGTTATTTTCATCATTTTATTAATATTATAAATGCAATAATTTTCTCTAAGAAGTCATTGTGGTCATGATAGTGTAATTTAAAAGGAAAAAACTTGTCATCTAGTTTCAATTTCAGGTTTCTTTAATCTTTTGGTATGGGCTTTGATGAAACTTAACTGCAGCTAGGTTTCTAAATCTCACATGTTGTGCAATAGGCCCTACTCATAACTTAGCTCAGTTGTAATTTAAGCTATTAAAGATTTGTTTTCTCTTCTCTGTAAAGAAATTAATCCTTCTCTTTTGTGTAAAGGACTGTTTATTACCATACTTCTGTATGCTCATTCACCATATTCGTTCACATGATGGATAATCAACCTATTATTCAGGAAATGGAAAATTTCTGTAAAAATTATATCCCAAATCATCAAATGACAGATTTCTGTGGTCAGATGATTATCCAAAAACCAAATCTGTTTCATTTTATGGTTCCTTAAGTTACAGACAGGCACAATGAGAAGATACATACACATTAGCTTTCGGCCAAAGCCTTCATCAAAAAAAGAAACACACACACATTCATTTACACAAGCAAGCACATCTCACACTCACATGACCGCCATCTCGGGTTCCTTGGACCTTCTTTTGTTCTTTTGATTTCATGTCCAAGAGATGTCAGCATTTTTTTAGTTACTGCAAGGGATTTTTCAATTGGCAGATGTCTTCACAAATAAAATCCCATCATCAACAGGTAAAGTAAGACACATTTTCTTCTCAGTATCTGATTTGTAAATGCATTGGTCTAACTCTGTGGTAATGGCAAATTTACCATTAGACAGGGTCACTACTATGATGTAGCTGATAATGTGAGTATGTTATCCTGTGTTGCTCAATAGGGTGACGAACTTGTAAATGTTGTTAGAGATGCTGTGGCTCTGTAGAATGAAATCAGTGTGAATAATCTCAAGAGATCTTGTGCCACTCAGTATCAAATGGTCTTGTGAATTGCTTTGCCATAATACATGTTTCATAACAAGGCATACCCTCTTGACACAATTTTGTGTACAAAATCACACAGTTCTCATATTTTCTTCAGATAATTGAAATTCGAATGTCCTAGTCTTTTGTGCTGCTGAATGGTTTTCATCTTTTATGTCATTAGTGCTTTGTTTTTACAGTCACTTTTGATGTCAGTGATGTACATGTGGGATTTCCTGCAGAAAATCCTTGCAGTGAAACACAGAATGCAGATTTAGGATGTTATAATACAATTCATTACAACACAGAGATACAAATTGACTATATCTGCATTAGACAGTTGTTCACAATGAACTGAAAATACCAAAGACAATCTGATGGAGGACCTCAACCACTAAGCAAAAAGACTTATTATTTCACTATCAGTGGTGAGGTCCCTAAAGAGCCCCCCTCACCATTGGACTGTGGAACACTGGGGGACAGGAGGTCACCAGGCATCACAGCTGCTACAGTCTTGTTTTTGCATATGTGCATGATGAACCATGCTGTGGCTGGTTATTACGCAGGGCAGAGCTGGACCATTTCTCATCAATAGAGAGGAAAAAGAATATGGCATCGCAATCCATGCCTTTTATCAATACAGTGATATTGGCTGAAGTATGGTGGAGATCAATGGGGCAGCTGTGGTGGGATTATTGATCTGTGTTGATTTGTGGCAGTTGGGTGGGCAACTGCGGAGGTGATGTGGTGGTGCATGTGGTAACATCAGGCTCTGTATGCATGCTAGGAGGTGATTGTTGTAACATTGGATCTGTGGTGGTAAGGAACCCATCAGCTGATAGTCTCTTGATGTAATAGCAGCCAGTTTGACATCACTGGGCAGTTTGTAGCTGTGAGTGAAATGTCTATCAAACACACGACCTGGTATAGTATCAATTGTATGCCCAGTTTCATGGTAAATACCTCTCTGTTGAGGAGTCACATGCGAGTCCTGGGGCAGGGGGGGTACCACTCATGGACGATGCATGCATATAGCAAGAAAAATTCATGATACTGACATGAGTTTCTGGTGGCTCAGACATTGTAATGTGTCATGGCTGTATGTGTGTGTCGACTGCTGAAGCTGTGATGGTTGTTGGTATTAGTTATGTCAGGACTATGGAGCTGCTCCTGTTGGAGGTGCTGCAGGTAAGAACATGTGACACATAACTCACTTCCTGGAGAAGCCATTGTAATCTTCTGTATCTCCAATTCTAACGTTTGGCAGTCATTGAGCAGCTGTAGATGGTGGTCATGTGCAGTGCACATTGAAGGTGCTTCTGGACTGGTGACCTGTGAAACCAGTTGTGCATATAATGGCAGACCATCAGTGTACAGATTTTCTACTATTGGCTTGGTTGAGGGTTACTTATGATAATTCCAGAGAGAGATGGAAATGTTGCAGGGAATCCATGCCTAGGATTGGTTCACAAACATTTGCAGCCAAAAACTGCAATGAAAATGTTTTGCAGAGGCCAAAGCCTATGGTGCATGTGACTGTTCCATGAACTTTGACAGGAGAGTCATTCATAGTGAATAGTTGGACTACTGGTGTAGGAAGATGTAAGCAGAGTCTTCCTGGGAATGGTACTGTCTTCTGAACTGATGTTGATCAGAAGGTGTTGATTTTGTAAGAGATCCAGCATGTTGAGTCTACAGCACTCTACCCAGTGTGTAAACCATGCAGTCAGTGAAGCAGTGCCTCTCTGGTGTTTTGCTGTTACAGGGACAGGAGGGGGGGGGGGGGGGTCTGCGAAGAAATAGCTGATAATGTATGCATGCTCTCCTGTGTTAGGGTGACAAACTAGGAAGTGTTGTCGGAAATGCTGGGGCTCTCTAGAATACAGTCAACAGTTGTGAACCATGTTGATGGCTGTTCTCGTTGGAATGGTGGTAGCTTGGGATGAAACCTTTCTTGTATGTATCCCCCATAAAAATTTTGATGTTTATGTGCTGGATCACATGGCCTGATGGAGGTGATACACAAAATTCCTTTAACCAGATGTGTTGCATATGGTAAACTGGAAAATAGTCTGTGGAACATTGTCTTGTTGTAGGGAATGTTGAGTAAACTCATCACCAAAATTACCAAGGAGATCAAAAGTCATTGCACATTGTTCATCCACAACTGGGTCATTGCTGGAGTGCCTAGCATGAAACAGAAGAATATCATTTGCACAGTTCATATACAATGTAGGTTGAGCCTTCTTTTTCTTCTTTTTGTGGGTTATCTATGGATGCCACCACTTTTCTGTCCCCAGTTTCCATCCTCTTCTGTGTTGACTTTCCTCAACATTCAGATTCCTGCTTCCATTGCCTTCTCTGCATCATTTTGCCAGCTGCATCATGGGTGACCCCTTTTCTTCCACTGGGATGGTATCTATCATAGTATCCTATTTGGTGTTCTGTCTCCATTCATCCTATTTTGTCCATATAGGTCAGTCCATGTGGTGAAGAAAATCGCATGAAGTACAGTGAAAGTCACTTTCTCATACCTGTTACTAACACAATCATGAGACAGCTCTTTTGTCATCTGATGATGATGATGATGATGTTTGGTTTGTGGGGCGCTCAACTGCGCGGTTATCAGCGCCCGTACAATTATCCAATCTTTGCTCAGTCCAATTTCGCCACTTTCCTGGATGATGATGAAATGATGAGGACAACACAAACACCCAGTCATCTCGAGGCAGGTGAAAATCCCTGACCCCGCCGGTTTGTCATCTGAAGACAATCAGGCAAAATATAGTGATTAAGTTGCATTAGCTATTGTTGTTCATTGAGATGTCAGTATTGTGGGATTTCCTGGGGAAAAAGCTTGCAGTGAAATGCAGAATGCAGATTTAGGCCTCTAGAATACAGTTGATTACAACACAAAGATACAATTCGAACACATGTACACTAGACAATTGTTCACAGTGAACTGAAAATACCAAAGATAAATTCCCCACAGGAGCTCAGCAACTGACAAAAGCTTCATTATCTTGCTTTTGATTGTGAGATAACCACATAAATTCCATTTTATTATTTGTTGTCTTCCAGAATAATATTTCCATCTTTCACAATCTTCACCATTTTCATGTCAAATATTGACACTCCCCCTTTTTCAGTAGTGGCATTTACTGAAAATACATTTCTTGACAATTCAGGGACATGTGACACATTTATCAACAACACCTCTTCTGATTCAGCTTCACCAACCAGTTTACAGTACATGAAGTTTCCATTTGTAGTCTTAATTTTTGTACCTTCACATTTGTAGTCTTTAATTTTTGTACCTTCACAGCTGTTCGCTCTTGACATAATTTTCCTTTCATGTGACATGTGCTCTTTACTACCATTATCAACAACAAATTTGATATCTATTTTATTAATTTTCTTTTTGTGCTTTTCTGTCACAAGTGCTTCTGGTGTTTTCATCTTCTCATGTTCCTTCTTACAGTAACATTTTTCAGCAGGATGATTTGTGTTTTTGCAGTACTAATTTGAGGCAGTCTCTTTATTGCCCAACACTCTCCCAGATAATATGTACCACAGGTACAGCACTGTATTTTGTTCTTATTGTCACTAAGTTTCATTTTACACTCACTTACTGTTGTGACTCGCCGATTATTCAAAGTGCCGCCGCGCAATTACGCACGTCCTCTAAGTGCGGTGCTGTCTGCCGGCCAGGCAGCAGCTGCGCCACCTAAGCGGCCAGCCGAGTAGCGGCCGCTAGACTGAGACTCAGTGTTGAATCGAATGCCGACTTGTACACAGGTCAACTTACTTAGTGACTTATATGTGTTGTTGTGTTGTCCGAAATATGTGTTAAATTTGAAGATATAAAACTTACATAGTGAACTAAACACTGATTTCTCATTGTTTTTATTCTGATCTTTCTTCCTGTAGGCAGTAGCTTTGAAAGCAATAACACACTGGTGTCCAAAATCAAAGCAAAAAACAACCAATCCTATGTCTATTTCATGATGTAATCATACAAACTGTCAATAGATATCTTTACAATCATGTTCTGCATGAAAGATGCTATTCTGGTCAATGGCAACCACATCAACAATGATGTCAGGGCACCTATCAAACGGGGTAGCATTTGCCGGATAGTCCCACATCCACAGTCACTGTGTACGGAGCCACAGATGGTGCAATATGGCACAGAGAAGGTGTCTACCAGACTCTCTGCAGTGGAGGACCACAGGAAGAATGGAAGCATGACAGTCACAACCTGATATGGCTTGGAGGCTTAAAGTGAATTGTTTTGTTATTTCTCAAATGTGGCAACAGTTTATAGAGACCAAAACTGTGCCCAAAAGACCAGAACACAGCAAACCCAATGTGAAAGCAGAAAAGAGGACTGTTATTTGGCTATAGGGGCATGATGGTACTGCCTTAGAACTTACACGGTGTACAGAAGGCTCCTGCAGAGTGTCCTTTACTGTCAAAGACATGGTGTATTGTACCTCAGATGCATCTTCACAGAAGGGAACATCTAGAGTGGAGTTATCAACATGTCTCATGGATGGTCGAACAGTGGGCCAATTTTATTTTCACAGATGAGTCCTAATTTGGTATGGAGAGTGATTCTCAATAGATTCACATCTGGAGGCAATGTGGAACATGATTTTGGAACCAAATGTTGTTGGAAGAGAACGATATCAAGGAAGATCCCTAATGCTGTGGGCAGGGATTATGTTGACAACATAAATGCCTCTTCATGAAGTCGTATGGGTGAATCGGCATAGTTAAGTTGCTGTCAGGTATCGTGATAAGATCTTGGGACCTCATGTATGGTTGTTGCGAGGTGATGTGGGCCCAGACTTCGTATTGGTGGACGATAATCCTTGACCTCATACAGCATGGGTGGTTGATGGTTTCTTGGAAACGGAAGGTATCAGATGCATTGCATGACCTCCTCGCTCTCCCATTTTGAATCCCACACATAATGTCTCTGATGTACTAGTGGGGACAGGTTGCATCATGAGCATCCACCAACCACTCTCCAAGATTCGCAAGCAGCTCTGCAGGATGAATGAACATTATTGCCTCAACATGCGGTTGATGACATCATTCAGGCCTGTACTGCTGCCAGAGGTAGTTACACCCCATACTGAGCACATTAACCATTGTTAGAATGTGTGTGAAAATCCGCTAAGTTGGAAAAAATGGAGAACATTTTTGTCTATCATTATGCATGTTGCAGTTGTTTATGATCTGTAGAGGGTCTATACAAGAGTGATGCACTTGAGGACAATATTATGGAAATGGAAGAGGGTGTAGATGAAGATGAAATGGGAGATACGATACTGTGTGAAGAGTTTGACAGAGCACTGAAAGACCTGAGTCGAAACAAGGCCCCCGGAGTAGACAACATTCCATTGGAACTACTGACGGCCTTGGGAGAGCCAGTCCTGACAAAACTCTACCACCTGGTGAGCAAGATGTATGAAACAGGTGAAATACCCTCAGACTTCAAGAAGAATATAATAATTACAATCCCAAAGAAAGCAGGTGTTGACAGATGTGAAAATTACCGAACAATCAGTTTAATAAGCCACAGCTGCAAAGTACTAACACGAATTCTTTACAGACAAATGGAAAAACTAGTAGAAGCTGACCTCGGCGAAGATCAGTTTGGATTCCGTAGAAATACTGGAACACGTGAGGCAATACTGACCTTACGACTTATCTTAGAAGAAAGATTAAGGAAAGGCAAACCTACGTTTCTAGCATTTGTAGACTTAGAGAAAGCTTTTGACAGTGTTGACTGGAATACTCTATTTCAAATTCTAAAGGTGGCAGGGGTAAAATACAGGGAGCGAAAGGCTATATACAATTTGTACAGAAACCAGATGGCAGTTATAAGAGTCGAGGGACATGAAAGGGAAGCAGTGGTTGGGAAGGGAGTAAGACAGGGTTGTAGCCTCTCCCCGATGTTATTCAATCTCTATATTGAGCAAGCAGTAAAGGAAACAAAAGAAAAATTCGGATTAGGTATTAAAATCCATGGAGAAGAAATAAAAACTTTGAGGTTCGCCGATGACATTGTAATTCTGTCAGAGACAGCAAAGGACTTGGAAGAGCAGTTGAACGGAATGGATGGTGTCTTGAAGGGAGGATATAAGATGAACATCAACAAAAGCAAAACGAGGATAATGGAATGTAGTCGAATTAAGTCAGGTGATGCTGAGGGTATTAGATTAGGAAATGAGACACTTAAAGTAGTAAAGGAGTTTTGCTATTTGGGGAGCAAAATAACTGATGATGGATGAAGTAGAGAGGATATAAAATGTAGACTGGCAATGGCAAGGAAAGCGTTTCTGAAGAAGAGAAATCTGTTAACATCAAGTATAGATTTAAGTGTCAGGAAGTCATTTCTGAAAGTATTTGTATGGAGTGTAGCCATGTATGGAAGTGAAGCATGGACGGTAAATAGTTTGGACAAGAAGAGAATAGAAGCTTTTGAAATGTGGTGCTACAGAAGAATGCTGAAGATTAGATGGGTAGATCACATAACTAATGAGGAAGTATTGAATAGGATTGGGGAGAAGAGAAGTTTGTGGCACAACTTGACCAGAAGAAGGGATCGGTTGGTAGGACATGTTCTGAGGCATCAAGGGATCACCAATTTAGTATTGGAGGGCAGCGTGGAGGGTAAAAATCATAGGGGGAGACCAAGAGATGAATACACTAAGCAGATTCAGAAGGATGTAGGTTGCAGTAGGTACTGGGAGATGAAGAAGCTTGCACAGGATAGAGTAGCATGGAGAGCTGCATCAAACCAGTCTCAGGACTGAAGACCACAACAACAACAACAACAACATTCTTTACATTGTTGTTGGTGTTTGTTTTGTGGCAAAACAAACACCACCTTTCAAAAGTTCTTTTTGTTGTTATAATTTTGGATGACAGTTTATCTCTTCTTTGTTTTTCTTCATTTTATCTTCTCCAGATTTGAGTCTTAGTTTCAGGTTTTCGTCTCCTTAATAGTAGAGTCCCATGCGCTACCAAAATGTTTGTATTCATAAGGCAACTCTGTTGTTATCCTTGTGATTAATGTTGTTTCATCAATATTCTGCACCAAGTGATTCAGTCTGAATGCTTGGGTTGCACTTTAGCAGTACTGAACATCACATCTAAATTTCTACCGTATTCATTGTTATAGAACTCTCCAAGTAATGGACTCTTGTGTTGGACTATTTCTTCTGGTATATCTTCATATCTTTGTAAGTGTATCACACATTTCATCAGATGTTTCACAGGTAAGGACATGGGGTTTAACACACACACGCACACTCTCTCTCTCTCTCTCTCTCTCTCTCTCTCTCTCTCTCTCTCTCTTTTCTTTTCTGGTAATGTATCTGCCAAGAGTTTTTGCCATGAACATCCCATTTGTTTCCTAGTCTCATAACGGAAAACAACTTGCAGCATCTTTTAATTTCAGCACACTGTTTAATGCTATATCTTATGCTTATGTGTCCATATTTCGAAACATGATGTGGAAGTCTCCTTACTGAAAAACGATAGTCTTTTACATTCACAGATTTTTCACTTTTCTTATTTCCTCACATTTCCAGCACTACTGACGCCTTAACTTGTCAAGATATCTTATTATAAAATCTTTTTGTCTTGTATTTTTGAGACATGACATAGAAGTGCATACCTACGAAAAATGACTGATTTTATTTTTTATTCTACATCTACATATATGTCAACATCTTCAAACATACTCAGTAAGTCACCATATGGTGCATGGTGGAGGGTACCTTATACCACTACTAATCATTTCCTTTTCTGTTCCACTCACAAATATAGTGAGAGGAAAACAACTGTCTATATGCTTCAATGTAATTTCTATTATCTTATCTTCATGGTCCCTAAGTGAAATATATGCTGGCAGCAGTAGAATAGTTCTGCAATCAGCTTCAAATGCCAATTCTCTAAATTTTCTTGGTAGTGTCCCTCAACAAGAACATAACCTTCCCTCCTAGTATTCCCATTTGAGTTCCCAAAGCACCTCTGGAATATTTGTGTTGATCGAACCAACCAATAACAAATCTAGCTGCCCACTTCTGAATTGCTTTGATATCTTCCTTTAATGCAACTTGGTGGGGTTCCCAAATCCTTGGGCAGTACTTGAGTGTTCTATACGTGGTCTCCTTCACAGATGAACTTTACTAAATTTCTCCCAATAAATCAAAGTTGAATATTTGCCTCTCCTACTGCTGTCCTTCTGTCTCATTCCATTTCATATAATATTGGAATGTTATTTCTAGATATTTAATCAACATGACTATGTCGGGCAGCCCACTACTAATACTGTATTTGAACATTACAGGATTGTTTTATCTACTCATCTGCATTAACTTCCATTTTTCTACATTTAGAACTAGCTGTCATTTATTATGTCAATCAGAAATGCTTGACCTTTCCATATGCCACAGCCTCATCAGCAAACAGCTGCAGACTGCTGCTCACCATGTCTATCAGATCATTTATATACACGGAGAATAACTGCAGTCCAATCACAGTTCCCTGGGAAATCTAGAAGTATGGAATCTGCCTGATGCCCTATGCCCATGGTGTGTAGAATGTCAAGAGAAAAGGAGAAGCTAAGTTTCATACATGTGATGGTTTCTAAAACCTTGCTGATTTGTGGACAGAATGTTTTCTGTCTCAAGGAAATTTATTATATTCGAATAGGGGATATATTCAATAATTCTGCAGCAAACCATTGTTAAGTATAGTGGTCCATAATTTTGCAGGTTCATTGTCTTACCTTTCTTATGTACAGAAATGATGGGCACTTTTTTCCAGTCGCTTGAGATTTCATGCTGGGCTAGACATTCATAATTAATGCAAGCTACGTAAGAGGCTGATGCCATAAAGTACTCTTTATAAAACCAAATTGGAGTTCCAATCAGACCTGGTGACTTATTTGTTTTCAACTCTTCCTGTTGCTTCTCTATACCAGGGATGCCTATTACTCCATATGGAAATCTGTGCTATTGTCAAATGTGAACTGTCTATATGTTCCTCCTGCATGAATGAATTCTGAAACACAAAATTTAGAACTTCAGATTTCCTTTAGCTATCTTCTGTCATGGCTTCTCAGCAAGATTATTTGCTAAGGTATGATAGTGTCAGATGTGTGCTTCATGTATCAATCTTCTTACAGATGCACAAATCTCCACTAACTTTTGCCTTTCATCATTTGTGTTCTCTTTTGAACCAAGAGTGCAACAGTCATTGCTTCCTCAGCATTTTCAAAATTTTGTTATTAAACCATGGTGGGTCTTTTCTGTCATTAAAGCACTTACTCAGCTCATACTTCTTCAGAGGGTGATTTGAGTCTGTTTAAACTTTGACCAGAATTCCCCTAAATTCATCATACTAGAACTAAATTATTTCTATTCACTGTCTGAGTGAAATGCCAACAACTGATTATCTGTTCTTTGTAGCGGAAGTACTCTCCTGCCCTTCTTGATTTATTTAACTACTGTAGTAACCATTGTTGCTATGATGACATCCTGATCACTAATCCCTGTCTCTTTATTGACACCACTGATAAAGTCTGTCCTGTTTGTAGCTGCAATGTCTAAAATATTTCCACTGTGTGTGGGCTCTTGATCTAAATGCTCAAGACAGTTTTCAGAAAATGTATTCAGTAGCACTCATGGATCTAATGAAGCTTTTGTTGAGAACCTCCACTTGAAGCAAAAGGAACTGATGGACTTTGGGAACAATGCTGCAAATTGTGAGCTTAGCTTTGCACCCTGCATGGAAGGCCAGTAGTTTTCATCACTTCCACCAGTTACCCATATGAAATGTTAATGACCTCAGATCCAAAGTGACAGGTGTCTTTGGTGCCAATGTGAGCCACAACTTGGAGATGACTGCACCCTGCATGCTGGATAGCCACAGAAAAGGCTTCCTCCATATCTCAGATTGGGCCATCTCAGTAGACAGACTGACCTCACATCAACTTTCTTTCTAGTCCTGAATGCTATTTGCCTAAGGGGCTGTATAATAGCCCTTACACTGAAGCTTCCCCCCCCCCCCCCCCCTCCCATGTGTCTACTAGGACCCTGCTGAAGTAGTGGCTGGCCATCAGTCCATTCACAGGGTGAATGGGCAAGGCTAGATGAACAAGTTCCACATTGACCCACCGCCTTGAGTGACCCAAATGTTTTACCACCTGCCACTCAGTCAGTGGTGAGGGCAGATCCATCGTGACAAGTAAACTTGAAAGTACCTCGACAGCAGAGACCGTGGACTAAACAAGCAAAACCTGAGGTGTCCCATGCAATATGCCAAACTCTCCACCACTAGTACACTCCGAGACAGCAGCCTGAAAACGCTGACCTTAGCCAAAAGCACCTTCAGCTGTTTGTGAATTGCAGCCAGCTTCATTTTACATCCACACACAGCGTGCACACATGCTATCCATCTCATCACAACTAACTTAAGAAGTAAACTGTAACAGTACACAGAGAAACTAAATATGCAACTTGCTACAATCCTGACATGTCACAAATGCAGACTGCCACCTTACTGAGCTGTGTTGCTGGCTACTCAAAAGAAATGACAACTGCACTACAGACTGCCTGAATTTATACTTTACAGTTATATAAACGTGAGATTACACCTCTTAAACAGAATAACATGCACAGAATTTAAGACTTAAACTGTAAAGAAAACACATAAAAAGTTAAATACTCAACTTGCTACTCCATGGTTAGTAACAAGTCACATTGCCAGCTTATTAGAGAAACAATACACTGATACCATCTCTGGCCTTACATTAACAGGCATGTATCATTTTTGTTTACTACAGTCAAACAGTGGAAAATCCAGGATGGACTGTAACAATATTATGAAAAGGAAAGTTGCCACTCACCATATAGCAGAGATGCTGAGTCACAGATAGGCACAACAAAAAGACTGTTCCAAATAAAGCTTTCGGCCTATACACTTGATGACTATGGTTGCCTTGGACTGCAGTCACATGTGTGTGAGTTGCATTTGTGTGTGTGTGTGTGTGTGTGTGTGTGTGTGTGTGTGTGTGTGTGTGTGTGTGTGTGTGTGTATCATCCATTTTTGATGAAGGCCTTATGAGCTGAAAGCTTTCTTTGGTTGAGTCTTCTTGTTGTGCCTATCTGCGATTCAGCATCTCCATTTTACTTTTGTTTATTACAGTCTTTTTAAATCTCAACAGTGAAACATGAACTATTAAATACACATTGTAAACAAATAAAGCTAATTACCTTGAAGCACTATGACACAGAGAACCCATAATATTTAACTGAATTGATTAACAACATACAAGGTGCTTAAATAATTAGTGTAGGCTACACATCTTGGCACTGGTGGAAGGGATGGTGATACCTCTTTAATAATCAGGTTTTTACTGAGAATAATTAAATGTCAGGCACTAGTCAAAGATAAGGTTCATACATTTGTCAGTTACATGTAATAATCAGTTTAGTAAAATGATTTAAGAAAATATAGTGCAGCGGTGTATTTCTGAACATGAAAGAGTGCGAATTAATTACATAAAAAGCAAGCTTACCTATTGTGTAGAAAACATTTGCACAGAGATTGTTATAACTGTAATGTCTGCTGTGTTGTGATCTGAGTCATTGCTGATATGTCAGTCAGCGAAATAGCTGCAACAACAATTTTAGACTGGTTACATGTGTAACAAATGTAATAAAGTTCTTATTTTTAACAATTCTGAAGAATGCCACATAACCTAAACATCACAAAGAAACATAAAATGACAATCTGTGTAAGCAATAAGGTAATAACTGATCATTGCAGTCTCTGTCCGTCTCCTTAGCTAAGTGGTCAGTGTGTGTGACTGCAATGCAATGGGCCAGTTTTGATTCCCGGGTGAGTCAGAGATTTTCTTCACTCAGGAACTGGATGTTGGGTTGTCCTCATCATCATGTCATCATCATCAACATGCAAGTCACTCAATGTTATGTCAACTGAAAAGACTTGCAACTTGGCAGCCAAACCTGTGGCCATCAGTGCCATGCAATCATTTCATTTTGCTGTAGTCTCTGAGAGATATTTGTCTAAATAGACTTGTGACTGAACTGATGAGTTTTCAGAGTGCAGATTATTATCCAGAGAGAAGAATAATAGCCAATTACCATGAGATGTGTCTTAAGGAAATGTGACGTAACAATAGTTGTTTTGTAATTTGCATTTATGACCTGGTAATAATATCTTTGTTATCCAAGCTCTTTATTAGTATAGATATCCTTGACAATATGTTAGACTAAAGTAGTATTTTATAAATTACTTTCAATTTGACATTCTGAAGATTTCAGTCTAGCCTTGAAGAAATTGTTATCATAACTACAGAATAATTTTAAACTGTAATTTATGGATAAAAACTAGGCTTGAAATTGTAGAGCTTGAGTTTTGGTGACTCACAAATCAAACTGGTAATGGGTTTATACATATCTGGGAATAAAAATGCAACCTGTTATGAATCAGAATGTAAATGTAAGCTGTATTTTAGGTAATTCAAATGATGGGCTTTTGTTCATTTCTGGTGTATTATGAAATTGCAGCTTCTTTGTGAAAGAGAAATTTCAAATGAATTATTCACTGAATATATCCTGCAGTATTGCTTGGAGTGGATCTATATTAAATAAACTAAAAGTGAACACTAAGAGAATCTCAGACAGAACAACACAAATTGATACTTTTGTTCAAATAATTTATTTCTGAATTACATTAAAAGAAAGATGTTAGTTACATCCTGAAACTTTCTGATCAGAATGATATAATCATATTTCTGCAATGAATTTAATAGAATACAGAGATATAACGTATGGCTCATGTATGGACTCCAAGATTTTGTTAAAATATTGGATGCACAAAAATATATTGTCTTCTATGTAGGTTCGATGCATGACTCAAATAAGGAGAATGTGCTACAGTAAAAGATTTCCTCTGTCAGTCATTCACATTGTTAACTACATGTGTGGTAGCAGAAACACAGTTTCATTCCACCAGTGTCTAAAAACATAACTATTGAGCTTATTTTACAGGAAAAGAACTTTGCATGTAGCCTGTATTATCAGCTAACCAATTAAGGATAAAAATATCAGCGTATGTTATGATTGTGACATCTTCTACAGGGAGAACGTGGAGATCCAGGACCAAAAGGCGATGCTGGATTGCCTTGTGAACAGCAGCCTGATTACCTGACTGGTATTCTGTTGGTGAGGCATAGTCAGACAACCCAGATTCCACAATGTGAGCCTGGACATGTCAAGCTGTGGGATGGTTACAGTCTTCTGTATATTGAAGGAAATGAAAAAGCACACCACCAAGATCTTGGTAAATATTTATCACTAGTTTAATAACACTAATATTTAGTTAACTCATGCACTTTTTTGTGTCTTTGACTAGCTTGAAATGTTTTTAACACAATTTGCCTTTACATCTGTTTTTATATCCATTGTAAATCTTTATGAAGAGCATGGCAGAGAGTACTTCCCACTGGATCCCTTTGTCGTGATTTCTTCTTGTTCCATTCACTTATGAAGTGTGGGAAGAATGACTGCATAAATTCCTCTGTCCATACTGTAGTTAGTGTAGTCTTGACTTTGTGAGTCCCATAAGAGTGCTATGTATTGTGCTGTTGCATATTCCTAGATTCCTCACACTAGCATCTCAAAATCCTTGTAAGTATTCTTCAGCATGTCTGTGACACTCTTCCATGCATCAAAGAATCTTCTGACTATTCACAGTGCCCTCCTTTGTATGTGTTCAATATCCTCTGTCAATCCGGTTTGGTTTGGATCCCAAACACTTGAGCAATATTCTAGGATATGTTGCATGGGAGTTTTATAAACACTCTCCTTTGTAGATTGATTGAATTTTCCCACTGTACTACCACTGAATCAAAGTCTGTCACCAGTTTTAACTGTGACTGAACCTATGTGACTATTCCACTTAATACCCCTATACATTGTTACACCCAAGTACTTGTATGGGCTGATTGTTTCTAATAGTGTCTCATTGATACTGTAGTCAAAGAATACTATGTTTCTGCCTTTAGTGAAGTGCACAGTTTTAAATTTCTGAACTTTTAAGGCAAGTTGTCAGCCTTTGTACTACTTTGTAAGCTTACTAATATTTGACTGTATGTTTGTGCACCTTCATCACTGATAACTGTATCATGTTCGAAAAGTCCGAGGTTGGTATTAATATTGTCTGCCTGGTCATTAATATACAACAAGAATAGTAATGGTCCCAACACACATGCCTTGGACACACCTAAGATTACAGTAGGCAGTTAAGAGAAATGGCTGTAAGGGTTGAGTTGGGGAACAGGGAGGCAGTTCTTCCCCCAGTCCTCTTCTACCACATGGCTATTGAGAATATTGCTTTACCAGGCAACTTCATTGTCACCCTTGTTGCATTTCATTGTTTTCTGTTTATGGTCTACCAGTGTCTTTTATTTTTTAAATAGAGCACCAGTGAGAAAAAGGAAAATTCTAATGAAATGTGCATTCAGACATCACATCCACACTGAAAGCAATTTATGGTCAAGAAGATACTATTCTTGCTGTTGTTTCTAATGAATAAAATGAAAAATATGTACAGATGAAAAAAAAAATTCAGTAGTTGCATAGACAGTACCAGAGTTAATAATTACTCAAACAGCATGTGTAGTGCATATACATGCAAATGGACAATTTTAACAACATTATTTTGGAAGTATCATTGCATTGAAGAAATGAGATAATTTAAAATACGTACATTGCTTGAACCTCTTCCAATCAGATACAGTTACAATGTTGATGTAATTGCAATCATGAAAACTTTTTTAGACCAGCACTTACTATCATGTCTAGAGCATATAACAATGCCGACAGCGAGTCACCGCCACATTCCTGTCATGTGCATTCATCTCAGCTGAGGACAGCTGTTGATGACTTTCATTTTAAGGTAACATGCTGAGTCCACCGTACCTTAAAATCCTCAATCCAGTCCCCCTGTATGATTAGACTTAAGTGCTGGTGTCACACTCAGTAAAATGCTTGTCAAAAGTCAAGAAAATTGCACACATTTTATAACCGTGATCCATTGGCTTTTGGGATGTCATGTGATAAAAGTATGAGTTGAACTCTCTTTTCTTCAGTGGCTTTGGCTGTATGGAAGCTGATTCTCAAAAATATTTCAGCAGCCAAATAAATGCTTATGCATCTGAGAACTGCCCTACCAATCTTGCTTTCAAGTAACTATCGTGTGCTGTTGTGATTCTGTAGATTTTCCCAGTGTATTACATGTTTATGCTCTTCATGGGTATGCTGCCAGATATGATCGTCTTCACTACACAATATTTTGGCGATCCATCTGGCCGCCATCTTCAGGTGCAATTGCTGAGTACACAATCATGCTGGAACTGAATTAACATCAGAAATGGCGGCTTCTTTATACCCTGGATCCAGACCACTGCACTTGCACGAGAAGTGGAAGAGTTGCCCCCTGTGAAGTAAAGAATTGCAGTGCCACTGTCAGTAGAAACTGGCGAAAGTGTTAAATCGCAAATTAAAATGCAGCAGGTCAAAAACCAGACCGTTGTTGTTTTATATCAGATAAAATCGGGTTCCGTATCTTGCTTAAAGAAAAACCTTTATCTCTATTAATAATGTCATCAGATAATTGAATTTTGATGGATTCCTTGAGCACACTATCCCGATAATGAGAAGCCAGAGCAATAATTTGCATCTCTTTAAACGACATGTTGTGCCCTTCTCTGAGACAATGTTTGGCGATGGAAGATTTTTCAGGCTGGAGCAAACGTATGTGACACTGATGTTCCACACATTGGTCATGAACAGTGCGAACAGTCTGCCAATATAGGCCTTTCCACAATGACAAAGAATTTTATAAACTCCAGGCTTTCTCAATCCCAATCATCTTTAACAGATCCAAAATTACCTGTTTATTGGATGACTCTGCTTACCATAAACTTCAGGGCGATCCTACACACTGGATAAAGCGGAAGACCATTTCACTTATTAAGAAGAGCTGCCTGCCAAAGGACGCCATCAAAAACCTTCATCCAGGATCGGCAGTACTGCCCAGGTTGTATGGTTTACCAAAGGTGCATAAAACTGGAACTCCTATTCGTCCTATCATTAGTAATTTGGGCACTCCTACTTATAATTTAGCTAAATATCTTGCTTCTATCCTCAGGCCTTACATTGGGAAATGTGTACATCATTTAGCCATCTCAGCTGATTTCATTCAATGGTTGACGCCTTTATGCATTGGAACATCTAACCTTTTAATTAGTTTTGATGTGGTTTGTCTTTTCATCCAGGTACCTTCAGAAGAGTCCTTGTTAATTCGTCAACTTTTGGATGATAAAACTACTGATCTGTGTCACCATGTGTTATCATCAACATATTTTTTATTTAATGACATATTTTTTGAACAAGCTGATGGTGTGGTTATGGGGAGTCCTCTTTCCCCTATTGTCACCAATCTTTTTATGGAAGATTTTGAAGATATCACACTCAGGACTTCTTCTCTTCAACCTACATGTTTTTCTCCAAAAAATGGATAATATTTTCATTGTTTGGCCACATGGAATGGAAGCTCTTAATTGGTTTGTAGATCATTTTAACTGTCTTCATCCACACATCAAATTTTCAATGGAAACTGAAAAAGATGGCAAATTACCTTTTTTGAGTGTTCTAGTACACAAAAAAGAAAATGGTACATTGGGTCATGGTGTATACTATAAACCCACACATACGGACCGCTATCTTCGTTCTGCTAGTTGTCATCCACCTCAGCACATGGGAGTTCTACGTACATTGGTCAAGAGAGCTTATGCCATTTCTGATTCCAAAAATTTGACACAGGAAGTGGATCATCTTAAGGCTGTCTTCAAGCTCAATGGATACATCAATCATCAAATTAATCACACTTTTCAGTTTGGACCATCAGGTGAACCATGGACACTAGTAAATCAGTTGCTTTTCTACCCTTTGCTGGAAGTATTTCTTCAAAAATTTCTAGAATTCTCAGTTAATATGATATCAAAAGTGTTCTTTTGCCTTTGGCCAAGACTAGAGCCCTGTTTGAATCTGTTAAAGATGATATGGATTGAGAAAGCCTGGAGTTTATAAAATTCCTTGTCATTGTGGAAATGCCTATATTGGCAGACTATTCACACTGTTCATGACCAATGTGTGGACCATCATCATCACATATGTTTGCTCCAACCTGAAAACTCTGCTGTCATCAAACATTGTCTCAGTGAAGGACATAACATGTCATTTAAAGAGACACAAATTATTGCTCTGGCTTCTTGTTACTCAGATTGTGTACTACATCTTAATTTGCGATTTATCACTTTCGCCAGTTTCTACTGCCAGTGGCGCTGCATTTCTTCGCTTCGCAGGGGGCAGCTCTTCCACTTCTCATGCAGGCACAAAGGCATGGACCCAGGGTATAAAGGAGCCACTGTTTCTGATGTTCATTCAGTTCTGGCATGATTGTGTACTCAGCAATCGCACCTGAAGATGGCGGCCAGATGGATCACCGAAATATCATGTAGTGAAGACAATCATATCCAGCAGCATACCCTTGAAGAGAATAAGCATCTTGCGCTGTTGTTTCCCATCCTACACTAAACAGAAAACGTGCCTTCAAAATAAGGAAAACATTCTAATGTACAATACCAAGTGAATTTTCAGGTTTTCATGGTGTATGAATTATATTTTGTGCATGCAGCCATGCAAAATCCATCTCTTCTGAAATTTTCTTGGCTGCTTGCCTTAAATTTAATGGATTTCACAAAACCATCATGGACAAAAATCCATAAATCAACTTATTTGTGAATCATTTGTATTCCCTAAATCGCAGTTTGAAATGAGATTAGCATTGCCACAAATATTTTCAGATTCCTAAAAATTTCATTTAATGTAACTTTTTTCCTTCAAAAGGTTTTGCTGGATCCTGTGTGAAGAAATTCAGCACAATGCCATTTTTGTTCTGTGATTTTAATGATGTGTGTAACTATGCCAGTCGCAATGATAAGTCTTACTGGCTATCTACAAATGAGGCCATACCAATGATGCCTGTAGAAGAGAGTGCTATTCGGCAGTTCATTTCAAGGTCAGTAAGAATTTGGGACTTCTATGTAAGTTACTCCTATCCACAATAGAAATAGCAAATAAGAATTTCACAGATATTTTTATAAGGTAGTAAACACTTAAAACATCTATTATTTTGTTTTTATTGCTGTTTATTATCATTTCTTATCCATACAGGTGTGTTGTCTGTGAAGCTCCAGCAAATATAATAGCTGTCCACAGTCAATCTGACACAGTACCAGAATGTCCATTTGGTTGGTCTGGACTCTGGATAGGATACAGTTTTGTCATGGTAAGTGTTGTCAGCAGTTTTTAACTTATTATAATCAGAAAATGATGTGTAGCTTGTTAAATATCAAGTGACTGGGCAGAGAACCAAATAAAATACAAAAAAAATAAAATGTGAATCATAGTAGACAGAGGAAAGGTAGAAAAACCCAAAGAGAGACAGAGAAAATTTCCTGGCCAGATATATTCTGTTCTAGAGATTTGTCTTTAAGAGCACAATTGTACCGTCAGTCAATATATTGTTTTCCCAGTAACAGTACATTCTGAATTCATCTGTAAAAGTAATACTCTTATTTAAGGGTTTACTCAACAGAAATGGACACTGTACCTCACAAGCACCTTTTATTTGCTTAAAACATGTTGCTGGTTATAAAAGTTAGAAATATTGCTGTCATTATAAATGAAGGGAATAAATTTGTTAACTTGTTATGAATTTAAAGAAGGTAGGTTAACACAGTCCAATATACTTTATTAGGTAGTGGAGTGGTTGATGAGCATATGGATTTTTATGCTAACACAGAAGCCAGATACATTACAAAAATAGAAAATTCATGATGGAAAAACAAACAGAAATGAGGATAGGCAGATGACTGATTGGTGGTACAGCTTGGATAATCGTGCAAGATTTTGATGTCTTTTAGTCTACGCAGATATCCTCTACTGTGGGAGGAGGTAGGTTAGTGGAGTGGGTGGGGGGAGGGGTATTTTGTGAGACAAGAGAGGAGGTGCCAAAACAAATATAACCTTTAGTAATATCCTCAAAACTTAGAAGAATAAAGAATGGAGACAAAATAAAAGTGCTTTACTAGACAAATGGCATTATGATACAGTAAGAACAGATATATCTCAGCCACACTGTATTGTAATATTGAGTTCAAGAACTGACAACAATTACAGAAAAACTGAAAAGATTATTTGTTAAACATTCACTTCCAGCAATGGAGCATGAATCTTTGACAATGGTAGCCACACATGATGGCAAAATGCCATAAAAACACTTAACAATCATCGGCCAAAACTGTCAAGATGTCCACTATCGTACAAGAGGAGGCTGCAAAAGTCTGACAGTTTTATTCTTTGATGCTATCACAAATGGTTTGTGACAATATTTTGTTGTTTTCCAGTGAGGTCAAATACATTGCTGTGGAATACCTGGATGGGTACAGTAAATAATGAAACATTACTATGAGATATTTTGTTCAATAAGTGACTGGACTAAAGATTTCTTGACAGTTGAACTCAAATGTATTATTTTGGGTGAGAGCTGTTCATCAGACAAAGATACAATATCAGATGTCTAAAGAGTCATATACTGTGCTAATTTTTGTTCACAGTTATAGTATTGGCCTGACAGAATATGCAAGTTATAATTATGAACTCTTTTTGGATGTTTTGTGTTCTGAGAAAGCACTGATAAGACTGAGGTTTGGTAAGTATATTGTCAGCTGCCCTTGAATACAAAAAAACTAAAAATTAATCTGCACTTGATTATTGCTAATTGAAAGACATTGAAACCCACTTGGAGTATTAGAAGGTATGAAGCACAATAATGATGTTAATTTTAGCATGAGAGTACTCATAGTAGAAGACTTGTTCAGTGAATACAGTGGATTCATCTTTAAAAAAATTACAAGTATTTCTCTCAGCCCATTTCCTCTCAACATTCAACATTCAACATTTCCAGCCAAGGTAATAGTGCTCGTAATGGGCTTGCTCAGTTCATATGTTTATGTTTGAAAGGTACTGAATCTACCAGAAAGAGATCATTTAACAAAAAGCTATACTTTGATTCATAATAAGGAGATGTCATTTAAGAACACATTTTCAGTGTAGGTTGTGTGAAAATATGAGGAAACTCGTGGATAAATTACAGCATGTGGGTATATAATGAGGTTACAAATCATCCTTGTCATAATATTATGTATTTACTGTGGTTTAGCTGTAATATAAGTTTTTAATAAGGTAAGCAGACATTTAGGAGTGGTATGTTTACACAGGCATAATCAACAAAGTTTAGGAGATTGCTTGAACATCCTGAGGTATTTAATGGAAAGACATGTGAGGTAATATGTAGTAAAAGTTTCCTTGCATGAGGGAAGAAATAACTTCGACATTTTTGGGGGATACTCCTTGCCTTTTACATCACAAAGGGGTGAGCTTCAAGTGTATGTGACATGAAATTTGCATGAGAAGTATGCAATATCTGAAGATGGTGTGTTATGAAGAAAGAGCACCCGACATGAAAACTTTGGTAACTATATCATGCTTGAAAGAATTGAACTGAAGCTTTACCACAGAATTTCATGGAATCCATGATTTTTAGTTGTACCAGTTTGTTAGTAATAGTCTGACAGATTATTGCAGTCTAATAAAAGACATTTATAGGATTTTCTATGATCTGCTTACTTTTTGTTAAAGCAGTAGGAATTTATTTATTTAAATCTTACTCAAGGATACCATAACAATAACCATGGTACTAATCTGAAACCACATTGACAGCACACTGCAGCTGGGGCTGAAGGCGGTGGACAATCGTTAGCAAGTCCAGGTTCATGCTTGGAAGATTTCCGTGCAACACCCTTCATTGAATGTAATGGAGCTAGGGGCACCTGCCACTACTTTGCCAACAAATTCAGCTTCTGGTTGGCGACAATTGAAGATGCCAACCAGTTCCGCGTGCCCCAGAGCCAAACTCTCAAGGCAGGCACCTTGAGGACAAGAGTGAGTCGGTGCCAGGTCTGCATCAAGAATACGTAGAGCAGCATGTGTAAACAGTTTGCACTCATTGTGTTGTTCTCACTTCTCTGTTTCCATGGCTCCTTCAAGGGGTTTCATGGGATATCATGTGTTCATCTACAGAAAAGAATTCTGCTGAAAGTTGTGATGTGTTCCTTAATGTAGTGATGTGTTATACTTCCATACTGCTATCAAAGTAAAGCCTTTCCTTGGAATATGTCCACTACATAGGCTGTTAAGAGGTGTAACAAACTGTATTAAATACATAGTGAAGCATTTAAGGAAAGAACTTTTCTGTGCTTCTTGTAAGATGTCTCTCACTGCATCGTGTTTATATGTGTTGGTGGAAAAAAATTATTGGTGCTATATCACTTTACTGTAGTATATATGTCCTTTCCTCCCATCTCACTCCCATCACCTTCCTCAAGAAAAGAGGACTGGCACTTCAGACTCAATGTAATTTAACTCATAATGAAATGTGTTATTAAGTTATATATTTATGTTAGTTGAAGTTTCTTGTGTTGTAAATTAAAACCTTTTTCCTAAACAGAATTAAATTTGCAAAAGCTGAATGTTATACTAAACTGCCATAGTATCATATATTATTCAAATTTGCTGAGGTAAAGATGCATCAGGTTCTGCCTTGATACTGTGTCAATAAAAGATGCTCTAGTCAACTCATCTGTTATTGTCAATGAAAGTTGAACAAATGATGCATTTATTGTTTGTTATGATGTTGATGGTGTAATTTAAATAATTCTTCAAATGATCTGCCTTCTTTTCTTTCTTTTTTTCAATGGAATATCTTACTGCCAATAATTATTTTTTCATTCTCAGAAATTCTGTAACAGTGTTCTGTATTTCATGTGCAAGTGTCAGTGGAAAAGTCATACAAAAGTTTTTGTTCATTTGCATTTCAGTTTTTCTTAACCCATATATAAACATTTGTTTTAAGTTTACATACTTCTCTTGATGGATCATCACTGTAACCAACCACTGATAAGTGTTTAAATGTATTATACTGACAATCAGTGTATATTTGTAACTTTATTTTTACAGCTCTTTTGCATTAAAATTATAAATGCTTTCACAACCATGTGTAAGTAATGTGGTGTAATATTACTAGTATTAGAAGCGGATGATGTAAGATGTAATAACTGCCAAGAATGTTTTATTGAGAAATAATTTTAAACATTTACACTCCTTTTTTTATTTCCAAAGAGTGAAATTGGGTGTTATGTGATGTGAAGATCAGTAAGTTTCTGTATGTGTGTAAATGATAGAATAATGTTTAAGACTCCTTACTTTGTAATGTATATTGTCTGAAAACACTGCCAATTTGTAACATAAATTAAAAACAATGTTTTAAAATACTTGAGAGTTATTATTTGACACCAGAGAACAGAACGATTTTGTATTACATAATACAAAAGACAAATATAGTTACACTTGAAAAGGATACTAGCAAAGTAAAATACTGCAGCTTGGATAAATCTGTGGATCTGAACGAACACCGTTGGAGTATCTCTCACCAAAACATATTAAGACAAGAAATAAAATGGACAAACTTCTAATCCCAAATAAGAAAAGTGATAGGGTAAATGCAATATCAGCAGTTATTTATATTTATGTGAACATCTGTTGAAAATAACTGAAATTGAAGAGATACCTCTAATGGACATGATTTAATGCTGTGTTACAATAGAACTAGGAAAGGGGAAGTGTTGCAATATACACAAAAATTGTTTAGTGTATATTGGGCTGAACATACTTTTTTTTTATTTCTTTGCTTCAACAGTAGATTTGGAGAAACACAAGCTAGTAGTACGGATAGGTTTCGAAATGACAGCAGAAAAAAAAATAAAAAAGGTCATTAGTGTGGGAGAGTAAAAGCAATGTTATACTGTCATTATCTGCAGCTATTTTCTATTTGGTAGTGCTGATTAAGATCTCCTAGAATTGTTGATGCCCAGCTTTGGACTATTTCCCACAATGAAACTACCAAAGAGAATTGAAAGGCATAGGGTAACAGTCATTGACAACTTGTTCTTTGACCCACATGTACAAAACCAATTTTACAGATAGGACAAAAATTGAAAACACTGCAGGCTTGAACATAAAAGCAGATTCTAAACAATCCTACAGGCTTTACCACTGTATTTGACCATGAACAGCACCTGTGCAATGTCCTCAGTATTTTTTAAATGTCAATCATAGCCAGAACAGTGTTCTGTGCAGTTGTGACTACATTGTGTCAGAGCTAAGTAAATTCAAACATGGGCCCATTCTTGATGCTTGTATGGTGGGTGCTTCTGTAACTGAGGTAGCTGAAGTGTTTGGTGTTTCAAGAGGCACCATATCAAAGATTTATACCACATACAGGGAAAGCAGAAGAACACCATTCCACACGTCACAAAGCAGACAAAAGTGTGTGTTGAGTGACAGTGGCAGATGGTCATTCAAGAGGACTGTGATGAAAAATAGGAGGACAACAGCTGAAAAGGCACTGCAGAACTGAGTGTCGCACTTGCAAATCCTGCCACCACCAAACAAATGGACTGGAGCTCCTGGAATAGGGAATTTCAGGGTGTGCCGGAATTCCAAAACCATTCATCAAGGATGCAAATGCTTGTAACAGGAAAACAGGATGCTGAAGCCACAAAACCTGGACTACGGAGCAGTAGAAGAATGTCAATTGCTCAGATGAGTCTAGTGTCACATTGTTTCCAACTTCTGGACGAATTTATGTTCTGGAGTAAAACATGTCAGTTGGGTGAAGGAGAGGGGGTTCAGTGATGATTTGGGCTGCCATATCATTGTGCTTCATGGGCTCCATGATTACTCTGCAAAGTCGCATTACTGCCAAGGATTATGTGCCCATTTTGGCCGATTAAGTCCATCCTATGGTACAATGTATGTTCCCCAATGGTGGTGCTGTTTTCCAAGATGGCAGGTCCCTGCTCACACAGCTCATCATTCAGAACAGGTTTTGTGAGTATGAGGATGAATTGTTGCATCTGCCCTAGCCACCATAGTCACTAGATCATAATATTATTGAGCCTTTGTGATCTACTTTGTAGAGAAGGGCGCATGATTCCTATGCACCTCCATCATTGTTACCGAAATTTGCAACTATTTTACGGGAAGAATGGTATAAAATTCTATTTAAATCATACAGGACTGCACAATCCATTTGAGATGACTGGAAGCTGCTTTGAATGCCAACAGTTTTCATACTACATATTAGGCATGGTAATATGTTGTGTTTTTGGTGGACTGCACAGTCCATTTGAGATGACTGGAAGCTGCTTTGAATGCCAACAGTTTTCATACAACATATTAGGCATGGTAATGTGTTGTGTTTTTGGTGTTTCCATATTTTTGTTCAACCCATATAAGTGGAGTACCTGACAATAAAAAGAAAATAAAAAATTGCCAGGGCAGCTATGACCAGATCATAAATGAAAAACATTGCGTAACAGAAACATAACCAGTGACTCGGTAATGGCATCTAGAGAAAACTCATGAAAAGAGGTTTACAAAAGAGACAGTACTGATGAAAAATTTTAATTTTTCTTAATCATAGTCCTTCAATACTTTTTGTGATACAACAATGGGGGTTGTGTATCATATGGGATTAAAGAGTATTGTGTGAGGAAGCAAAATCTCTACCGAATTCAAAGGACAAACTGTAGTCAACAGTTAGAACTTCATTGCCACAAGTATTGCAAATGCTTACAGTCAGTTGTCTAAAACAACAAAACATGTATTATTACCAAACAACAAACAAATAAAGATTATGAAGGAGCAAATGAAATTAATTGCAAGATAATAGTCTTGGTAGAAATGGCAGTATACTGAAAAGATTGACCACCAATTTCAATAGCGATATTCTAGTAGTGGCAGCATACATTGCACTTATTAATAAACAGAAAAATACACAACAAACAAAATAAAAATATCTTCTAATCAGATTACAAATGTCATTATCACTAAGAAGTGATTTTTATTTTAGTGAAGATGATACTAAAGTCTGGTGCTGACATTATAACAAAACACTTAATAAGTCCATGATTCAAGGGATCTTCCCTGACAGACTTAAATATACTAAAGTGATATCCATCTATCAAAGCTCATCTTTAACTGAAGGTCCATTTCACTTCTCCCATTATTTTCAAGAAAATTTACATAAGTGGCCTACAATAAAGTTCGACTCATTCTTAAGAATATAACTTACTAACAGCCTCTGAGTTTTAATTCTGTAAAGGATAATGCACAAAGGAACATACACACCTCAACAAAAGTGTGGAATATCATAGACTTTACTACAATGACTTCTTATAGTACATCCATTTGAACAATAACTTATAAACAAAATAAACACAATTCCTACTGAAAACAAGAACGGTTTTGGTTAGTTACAAAAAATCATTACAAAACAAAGCAGTCTCTCTTCTAAGTGTACATCCTGAAAAAAAAGAAAACAGTGAAAATCTTCATCTCATGATGATGATTATCAGTCTTTAGTAGAGAGTGTGTCCCCTCCCTGCACATGGATGAGTTCTTCCACTCTGCAAGGCATGCTCTAGATAAAACTATCAAGTTTATCTTGGGGTATGAGCTCCCACTCCTCAGTGGCAGCTTCAGTGAGGTTCTGAAGACTGTCAGGGGGATTCAGACACTGTGCACTGGCCACCTTCAACATGTTGCATGCATGCTCAATTGCATTCAAGTCTGGGGACTGTGCTAGCCAATACATTGAGTTTGCATCTTTGAAGAGTGTGATGCATCCTTGCATTGTCATTGACTAGTATGAAGTTGTCACTGACTTCACTTCTGTAGGGTTTTACAGCCACTTGTAGTTCTTCTTGGAGGCATCAGGAACCAGTGAAACCGCCATAGACGGTAATTAGAGGGGTCAGCCATCTCATCATTATTGCTGCCCACAACATTACACTTCCAAGCTGCAAATGTGTGACCTTCCTGAATGTGTTGGTGTTCCTGGTGTCATCGAGTGCTTCTGCAAACCCTAACACTTCTAGTGTCCAGCTGCAAACATGACATTACTCCATCCTGCAATGGTCCAATGTTGATGTGCAAGAGCCCAGGTCCTTCAATTGCATCAGTTCCACTGGTTCAGTGCAAAACTTCTCATTGGTCTTCAGTAATGAAGACCATCCTGATGCAATCTTCTATGCACTGTTTGGTCTGAGATACAAATCCCTGTTGCCCAGGAGAAGACATTTCCAATATTTCTGCCAGTTCATGTTGGGTGCCTGTGAGCCGACAGTTGGAGGAAATGATCCTGTATTGATGTTGGTTGTCAGACGAGGATGAATACTGCGAAGTCCGTTGTTCATATTTCCCATCTCTCTGTACTTCCTCCACACCTAGACACACCACTTTGAGGGATATGTAACCAGTCAGCAACATCTTGCTGTGTATGACCTGCTGAAAGTAAAGCCACTATGCTGATTCTATTATAGTGTTTTATGTCTTTACTTGTCATGTTACTGTAGTGCTGAACACAAACTGAATGAAGCTGTTGTTGATGCTGGATGTCTCAGGCTGTATCGCTGTGGCAGCAATATGTTTACGTGACTGGGGAATGATCACAAAGCATGCCCATAGTAAACACCATATAGTATATGGGCTCTAACTGGATAATGCATGAAGTGCCTAGGTCAACGAGACCTCTAGTATCATAGACTACATTTTGCAGTAGTATTCCAAACTTGTTGAACAAAATATATATGCTCTTACAAATGAAGTTCTGGGTAGGTAAACAACAAAAACTAATCTTTTGTTATAATGGTGATCTTACTGAGGCTCATATTGTATGGGCCATTAAATTCTACTTGGGAAACTAACATCTTATGACAACCTTCCTGCAGGGATGGAATCTAATCTTCATAATAGAAGGGTGAGTGTCATATTGCCTAAGCATGAGACAGGAATAAAACTGAACTTACAATGGAGAACGTGAAATGTGTAGGCTTGGTTTTGGATCTGTTCCTATTCATAATCTGTATGATTGATCGTTCATTGACTCTAAAGCCTTTTTTAAACTGTATTATCTGTTGAAGATGAAAGGGTCCAAACACAACCTTTACAGACAGTGCATAAGATAGCTGAACAGTCCCACAACTGTTTCACATTTCACAGAATCTCATGTTATGGAATTCCATACAAATAAAAAACCAGAAATATACCAAGTAAGGGAAACACTAAGTAAGGGATGGGCAAGAGTTCAGCTCATGAGCTCCACCTTAGATTGCATGCCATAGCGCTTAGCCTGGTTGCACAATTCCTCTCACTACCATGCCATGATATGCTGTCCGAGCTTGAGGAGGAAAATGTGCCATATTTAGATGGCAATGCAGTCGCACTGCATACAACTTGGTGTCATATTTCTCAACAACAAAGGTCACAAAGGAAACAAATTGTCAGTATTATTTAATTTTTGGTGCACTGGAGACAATAACATAATTTGTATACAGTACAAACTGTCAGCATAAGGACAGATGCGGACAATTTCACAGATTTTTGCACTCAGGTTGCCATGTAATCCTGACTTATGCAGCTTCCTAATCCAAAAAAAGATCTTCACACACATACACTGACTGAAATATTGTAGCACTTTCACAACTTCATTATGGAGATGTGAAAACTCTACAATCAAGATGTCTGAACAGATGTAACATAAAAGGATCTGTCTTTAAAATGGGAATTACACTACATATCAATCAGTTCCATCTGCACATACACAGGAATACTTCCAACTGGAAGGGCAAATGGTCTTAGAAACAAGTGTAAGATTGGTATTGTCTTCAAAACATTTAGAAAACTATCCTTGTAATTCCGTCAAAATCAAAATGAGTTCTTCAGACATCACATTTTCTTTCATACCATTGACCTTAGGGAACTGAACAGTTTTTTTTTTTTTTTCAATGTGATTTTCTTTATAAATGCATCCCCATCAAATCCTAAATAAGTAGTTTCTCAACTTGCAGTGTCTTACTGTGGACAGTGTGCGACCAAGTCCACTTAAAATGTGAGGTCTGCAGTCCATTCTGGATCTTCTAACATTCATTCCTGTAATCCTTTCTTCTTCATAAATTCAACAACAGTGGGTTTTAAATTTAAAAAATCATTCCATTCATGCTCCCTTATTTAACCAGGGCAGTTTGCAGTACTAAATAAAGTCTCCATACTCTTTGCTCAGCCTGTCGAAAATCGTTGCATCTGACAGTGGAATATTGTATGCAACTTCAGAAATTTTAGAGTTTGTAGCGCCAATTTCTTCACATGCTCCATGCCACAAATTCCTTCTCAATGTGCAGGATAATGAATCTTGTCTGTTGATCATTGTAGTTTTTTGCTCTTTCATTGTTAACTAAGTCTTTAAATTCTTCCAACATGGTGTTGTAACATTGTTTCATAGCAAATTTGTATCAATTATGTGACAGGATAACATATATTGAAAAGTCTCATCCCTCTCTTCTGTGACTCTCATTCATTATTAGGAAACTGTTTTGTGCAAACAGCCACTGAATCAATGAATGTCTTTCATACTAAAGACAAATAGCAAAAGGTAGACAACATTGACACCACAATTCGGCCTAATTGAAGAGAATCAAAGTGACCAGAAATGCCACACTGCAATACTAAATGAAATGTCATTCTATATTGGGTACTTCTGAGAAGGACCAAGCAAAGCCAACACAGGCTGAATTGTGGCCTGCACATTGGGCTTCCATGCAGTTTGGCACACTGTGGTCAGCCCCCCAATAAATGAAACACACCAGTAAAAGTACTTGTGGTGCAGCTGTATAACAATGTGAGAAACACCTAAAAGAAGAAGTTCAGTTCAGCAGTTGGACGTCTCTCTTGAATTTTTAACCTAAGGACTAAATTTCGGTCTTATTTAGTGTATTTTCACTTCCCATTATCTAACAATTATCCACTGGGAGAGATGCAACAAAAGTAAAGAAAGTGTATATTCAGCAAAAGTAGCCAGTGGAATAAGGTATAAAGCAAAATGAACATATTGCCGACACTCCTTCAAAGATCCTCGGAATTCTCACATTTACTTCCTAGTGTATTGACTCCTTTATTCAGTTTGTTACTGATAGTAATAGAGCCCAATTTCAACTGAATTATAATAAAAGCATTTACAGCAAAATAATAATAATAATAATAATAATAATCACCCATGGACTTTGCTTTCTTGTCTAGGATTCAGAATGGAGTTTTGTATTTTCTTACAAAGCACTTCAGTAAGGTCTCATCAAACACAGAGCAAGAAATTGAGACTTCCTACAAATTCATAGGAAAATTGAAAACATAGTTCATTAGCTAATCCTACATATTATCTGAATACCTAGTTTTAAGAACTGAAGATTCATTAGCTGCATTAAGAGCAATTTTTTACATTGGAAATGGGTCTTTTTCCTTGTGACACACAGATGACTATTGTTCTGCAATGAATATTAACCCATTGGGATATAAATTTTTTTTTTATTAATATCATCACACAGCCATACACTTGTTTTTGACAACTTTTGACAGTGTCTATAATAACATACTATATGCTATTTTACAGTGGTTATTTTATTACACATGAACCTTATAATATGAGACATATTCAGACATAGTTTAATTGAGTGTGATACACCTTAAAACAATTGATCACATGTAGAAAAAACTTTGCCACTAAAGGCAGATTATGGAGAGGATGTATGCCTAACACCGAAGGTGACATAGAGGAGCTAGAAACAAGTTCACTGACAACTACTGACAAGTGGAATTTGTACAATGTTTGGAGTAGCTCTCACATTAGTGACAACAGCAATGAAGATAACATGGATCCTAGTATCTGTGGATCCTCAGGCTAAAGCCCAACAAAAATGTAAGTAGCTGACCTGTTACTTATGGCACGTTTTTGGGAGTCTATAGTCAAGAAACAAATTTTTTGGCAGCTAGTGTATGCCCTGAGGTATTGGCAGTAACAAAGTAGAAAAGAATGTTTGAGCAAGAGCACTACTTTCCTGTGGCATTAGACAGGTCAATGCTCATTCTGCACTTTGTATTCTTATGTCCCAACTAAGAAACCTGTCTTTAAAAGATTGTTGGTTGAAGACAGAAATAATTCAGACTCCTATCTTTGGTAAGTCTATGCTTCCTAGGATATCAGAAACTATTTCAAGGTATCTACATTTTGCAACTTATTTTGCAGATACTCAGCACAATAAACAGACCAGTTATCACTCATCTTATTGAAAAATTTCAGAGAGTATAAAATTGGAAAAAATATTTGTGTTGATGTAAGTTTGATGAAGTTTTGGGGTGGACTGTTGTATATGCAAGAGCTGATTTGAAAATGTATAAAGTATTCCCATCAGATAAAGATTATTGCTACACTTTTAAAATTTATACAGATCTGAGAGAGAAAGTACTATGGAAATTCCGTCAAGTGTGAAGTTGGTTTTGACTTGTCTGGAACTTTTCTGGATATATGGAGAACTATATATATGGGTAACTGGTGTAGTTTACCTGCATTAGTTTCCCTACGTCATTTCTGAAACTATTGAAGAGGAACACCCATGCTGCTGGAACTGTAAGACCAAACAGAAAGAATATACCTATTGAATTAAAAAATGTAGTGCTCAGAAAAAATGAACTGACTTTTGTATCAGCAAATAAAATTTTAACACTCAAATGGATTGATAAAAAACCAGTCCATATTCTATCAACCATTTATGGCACACCAAACTACGAAAACAGGGAAATAATGGGAAAATTGAGCTAAAATGTAAGTGCATCACTGATTACAATAAAGGCTGTTGATGCACATGATCAGTGTTTAGCATCACTTCCAACCATGAGAAGTTATGTGAAGGACTACAAAAATTATATTTTTATATGTTAGATCCCCCCCATGAATCATGGACCTTGCCGTTGGTGGGGAGGCTTGCGTGTCTCAGCGATACAGATAGCCGTACCGTAGGTGCAACCACAACGGAGGAGTATCTGTTGAGAGGCCAGACAAACATGTGGTTCCTGAAGAGGGGCAGCAGCCTTTTCAGTAGTTGCAGGGGCAACAGTCTGGATGATTGACTGATCTGGCCTTGTAACACTAACCCTCCCCCCCCCCCCCCCTCCTTCTTTGGCGTCGAAGTGACCAGATGCATGGTCCTCTGTGCTATGATGGCAGGTGACACATCTGTAGTGTCAGAAGCAGTTGTTATGGGCACACACAACTCTGGGTCTGCGTGGGTCCCCAAGTGTGGGAAGTAGTGGGGGAGCAAGGCCATGTGCAATCTTTCCCCTCCAGGAGAGCAGGTGGACAATCCCAGCATCCTGAAGGCAAGGCCATGGCGATGTTGGTGTCATTGCTAGGTGCCATAAGCTGGGAAGCGTGGTGTTCTGTGGGAGTGGAGATGGTGCCAGCAGTGAACAGCAGGTGCCAGCAAAGGTTTCAGAGGCATCCACTTCAGTATGGGCTGTGCCCATGTCAATGCAGGAGGCACCCATGCTGCTGCAGGTCCCATACCCATGAGAGAAAAAGGCATTGCAGGGACATGGAGAAGCTGAACCATGTTGCTTGTAGTTGGGCAGTTGTCCATTGGCAGGATGACAGGTGGGCACAATTTCAGCAGTGTGCTGCCCACAGTGAACTGCGATGCTAGTGGGTACCTTTGCACAAACCAAATTGTAAAAGGAGATGAGCCAAGAGGGAGGACCGTAGACTGAAACCACAGTACAGGGCAGACCTTCAACAGGAAAAATGTGTGACAGTGTTGTGACTGTCACACCTGCTACAGTAGATAAGCAACAAACAACACAAGGAAACATGGAAAAGGCATCAACAACCAACAACCAAAAATGCTGATAAAGGACCCACCAATGAAGATGTAGAATCTGTTACAAGATAGTGTAGTTGCTAGCCAAGGGGGAAAGACAGTGCATGACGCCACCTGTTGAATTAAAGAATTGCTGCAGGCCGCGACCAAGCAGTCCACCTAAAGATCAATGTGTTTAAGCACTTGGTATGTACTACTGCAGATGTAATTCTGCATCTGGCAATGGGAAAGCGTCAATAGTCTGTTGTACTTCAGTGGCTAAGTGGAAAACACATTGATTTGTCGTGAGCAAACAACAGATCAGGCCTCAATGGGCAGCCGAGACAGTGTGGCATCCCGCAAGATGGGTTAGAAAGACAAAGAGTATCTCATAATAATGGAAAATTCAAAAGCAGCAAAATGCCAAAGTCAAACAAATTCACAGTACTAGGATTGTTAACAAGAATAGACTACAGATTTGTAAGCCGCGGCAGCGGTTAATAGGACAGGAACTGGATTATGCTGTTAATTGTAGGTTACGAGGTGGTGTTTGATGGGAGCCAATGGTGGGTAGCCCAGACATGCATACATCTGAGAGATGAGGAATGAAACGGCTGCCCTGATGTCTGCTTGTAGTGACAATGATTTTTTCAGCACAGACAGAGCTTATTCTGACCTGGAGACAGCAACGAAATGGAATGGACATTCGTTTGTTCTCAGGAAGGCTGAGAATGCAACAGTGATGCAATGTGTCCCTCCTTGCAACACTTGTGGCAGCATGCCCAGCACCTGGGGCATGCAGTTCTCTCATGTTGCACAAAACAAGAGGGGCATGACAGAAGTGTCACACAATATCCTTGTTGCTGTTGTTGTAGCCCCCCTTCAATTTGATAGCATGGAACACAGCTTTCAAGAATGGATCACAACAGCAAAGGGTGCACTGACAAACCACTTCATTGGGTGTTAGGCATCGCTACACAACAGATGCACAGGATTTGATGGAATTTGTAGGCACAGAATGACATGGAGGCTGATGTGGCTGCATGTGGAACTAGGAAAAATTTGTCATGAGGAGCAATGGCGTGGGTACCAATGTGATGATAAACAAACAACAAATGGCACCAGACAACAAAGTAAGTGAAGCCAGTCCCAAAATGGATGCTAACTGACGCAACTAAGAAAGAGAGGCTGGGTCCTGAAAAGGGGGCCAACTAACAGAACAATGAGAGACAGACCACTCCTGAAAAGAAGGCCAGGGAACATAGCAACATGAAATTGTGAGATGGAGTTGAAGACAAAAACAAAATCTTACAAGTGTCCATGTCCATTACCCAGAATACGATGAAGTGTTGGTGGAACAATAAGCAGAAGCTCACCAAACTGTAGCAGTGTCATTGGATGGCAGAAAACATTGGTGGTACACAGAGAGATGGTGGATCCTGTGCTGTCAACATAGCCACAAGGTGGTCTAAGATGGCCAGAAAACTTCATTGTCACTGTAGAAGCAATGAAAGTACCACATCCATAGAGCTATACACAAAAAACAATCACTGAGGTTGGACACATGAAAGTTCATAAGTTGAACACACAGAAGTTCTGTAGTGGAGCATATGAAACTTAGACTCATCACAACTTGTATACTAACTCTGAACACAAGAAAAGACACATCATGAGAAACCAACAACTATTTGTTAGGTCATGATATTACAACATAAACATAAGTAGAACGATATAGATTAGTGACATGTACAAGACTAGTGACAAGTATAGACTGACAGCTGGAGCTGGTGCATGGCAATATAAGGAGTGTTTGCCTGCCAGGAACCTCTGGCTATCACCTGCAGTTGATTGAGGTACTGGAGGGAGCAGCTAAACAGTTCACTACTCAAACTGCGTGATGTGCACCACAGGTTTGTCAATGAAGGTGTAGTAGCACATGGGTTGCTACAAATGGTAAAGCAGAGCACTGCTAAAGTAGCCTGTTATGAGTCAGCAGTATGGTGATGGAAATGTCTGTCATTTTAAGTTAATACACATGATTACAGTTAAGGATATATCTTTCACTGTACACCAATCATTTAATGTACTCATGTAGATAATAAGCTAGCACAGGACGAAAACAGTAACTAATGTAACTAAGGAAGTAGCAGCTTTCTTTTGATGTAGCGGCTTCCCTTATAATTCACTGGATTACATTTAGCTGATGAAATCTCAAATAGTATAAAGCAGTATAGTAATAGTTTATTGTTAACATAATTTGTAGGTTAAGTTTATAAGAACTGCCTCTTTTCTGTTGAATAATACATGGAATAAGGCAACAGCCCACTACGTAGTTTAGGCACACAGACAAGACTCAGAACACTGCTAGCTTAAGGATGAACACTTCTTTAGAGTGAACAGAATACACATACACCAGCATGGCTACACTGTCCGAGCTGATTGCATTGTGTCAGCACTGCAGCATTGTCTGGTATAGTGGGTGAACATAGAAAGCAGGCAAGGAATGAGTGGATGAGTGGGATGACTGATGAAAGAGAGAGAGAAAGAAAGAGAGAGAGAGAGAGAGAGAGAGAGAGACGGTGGACACAAAGGACAGGGATATTTCATTGGTAAGCTCACTCTGGCTACAGGTAAGGGGAGTTGTGAGTTGTATGCAGCACATAATTATGTGGAGAAGTGGGTTGGGTGAGGGATGTATAACAGAGGAAGGGGAGACTGTGGGGAAGAGGGTGTGAGTTCAGGATGAGTGAAGTTAGGGTACTGGGGCAGAGGTGGAGGTGGTTGTAGAGCAGGGGCTAACCCAAATCCCCTCCTACATCCAAAAACCCATACCAACCCAAAACATTGTTATCACCTATCAAAAACCTTAATCTGATACAAGATTCAGTTCTACTTAAAGGCCCCATATTCTGCTCCACACCTAAATTTAGCCATCAGTGGTCTACTCACGTTTTCCTGATCCCTACAGTGTATACACTATTCAGGCACCAACCTCTTGAATCAAAGCTAACCAAAATCCCATATTGAAACTTGCCTCATAGTCCATACTATCACCCAAACGTGTCCTCCCCCTCTCTCCCACCTAACCATTTCCAGCTTACCTTCCAAAAATTTCTTACACCCAACTTGGTTTCACCCTCCATTTTCTTGATCCCTTCCCAATAATGCAAACATCTTGAAGGAGAAACAGACAGCTACCCACAACCTTAAGATAGGCCCCAATTTAATCATCCTACCTGTGAAGAAAGACTCCACCACTCTTTAAGTCCACAGTAATTACTTGACAGAATATATCTGCCAGCTGTCCAGTTCTTCCACCTTCAAGCCCTACCACAGCAATCCATACCAGAAGTCCAGTATTACACCTAGTCCATTCCCAAATCCTTAGGCCCATCCCATAACCTCTTGCTTGAATCCATCTCCCTCCTCAACCCAGCTAGCTCCCAGCACAAACTATCTTCTGCATGCTTCCCAAAAGCCATAAACCTAACCATCCTAGACACTACACTGTAGCTGATTATTGTGTTCCCATGAAAAGTATCTTGATTATTCTGACAAACACCTCCATCCTATTGTCCACAGTCCAGCTTCCCATATCAAGGACACAAACCATTTCCTTCACCATCTCTCAACCACTCTCACCCCATTACCACTAGAATCCCTACTTGTCACAGGCTACATTACCTTTTTACATCAACATCTCCCATTCCAACATAAGGCCTTACTACTATTGCACACTACCTGTACCATGCTCTACCAATTCCAGATCCACCGCCTCATACTTTATATGCATGACAAACTACATCCTTACACTTAACTACTTCTCCTTTGAAGGGTAGATATACAAACAAATACACTACACAGCCATGCACACCCACTTGGTAGTGTCCTATACCAATCTGTTTATGAGCCACCTAGGGTAAGCATTCCTAACCAAACAAAACTCCAAATACTTTGTCTGACTTAGGTTCATGACCCTGGACTGGAACAATTTAACCATATCATTGCCAAGGCTTCAACTAGTCATCATAATTCCTGGAAATAAGAAACATCCTACCAGCAATACTGCCCATTCATTCCACAGTGGTATTCCACCAGCCATTTCATGAAATATCCATCATTATGCCACACCTGCTCTCAACCAACTTGCACATGAGCCATACCACTGTGGAAGACCTAGGTACAAGGCTTGCCCAATGCGCCTGTCTCATATATCACATACCAGTCCTGTGAGGCGTATAGCCTATACTATAAGTGGCAGGACCCACCTGTGAAAGAGGCCATACCATACATACCAGTTCTGCTGTAACTTTTGCATGATATTTTATGTGGAAATTACCACCAGCTGTTCACCAGAATGAATGGCCACCATCATGCTATGGCCAAGAACAGAGCTGCTCTCACTACTGACCCCAGCTTGCTCAATGTCAAATGCTGTTTCACAACCCACACCACCAGGCCCTCCCCCCAAAACCAGATTCTCTGAATTATGTAGATGTGAACTGCCCTTGCAACACATCCTTCCATCCTATAATCTTCAAGCATTAAACATGGCTGCATTGTCAGCAACCATTACAAGGTAAAATTAAAACAATTGCAGCCCTCGGGCACAAAAATAAAGTCTTTTTGACCTAGGTTTCAGCCACTTCAAGAGTGCCTTCATCAGAAATAAAACATTTAAAACTGGTATGTCACATATAAAATAAATATGAAGTGATAACAATTTAGTCATAAAATATTAAAACAGAAAACATGGAGGCAGACTCTCTGAGTCTGATGCTACCGCAGCTTGACATGTGGTGCAGCCCTTAGTAGCCTGCCTCTATGTTTTCTATTTTAATATTTTGTGACTAAAGCATTATCACTTCATACTTATTTTATACGTGACATGCCAGTTTCAAATGTTTTATTTCTGATGAAGGCACTCTTAGAAGTAGCTAAAACCTTGGTCAAAACGACTTCATTTTTGTGACCAAGGGCTGTAATTGTTTTAATTTCATCCTGTAACCCTTCAACATCAGTCTCTGCTAACCCCTGCTCCACACCAATTCCAACCCTGCCCCATGAGTGTAGCTTCACTCATCCTGCACTCACATGCTTCTTCCTAAAATCTCTCTCCCTCTCTTCTGTCTCCTCTCCTAACCCATTTCTCCTCATCATTGTGCACTGTTCCCAATTCCTGCTGCCATCAGCCAATATGAGCTCACTGGTACCCAATTCCTGCCTCATGCACCTGTTGCCTTTCCCTCTCAGCAGTCATCCACAATTCCTGAATTGCCCCTCCCTTTCTCCCTTCACCCATTCCACCTGACACAACATTTCACTTGTACGAAAGTTCCCCAAGCACACTTCAATCATTGATGGAGACATTAATCATCCAACAATTAATTGGGAAAATGACACTTCTGTTAGTGGTGCACCTGATAAGACACTCTCTGAAATTTTACTAAATACCTTCTCTGAAAAGTACCTAGAACAGCTAGTTAGGGACCCTACTCATGACACATATATATTGGATCTAATGGCCACAAACAGACCTGACCTCTTTGAGAATGTCCATATAGAAACTGATATCAGTGACCACAGTGGCAACAATGATTACCACAGTACCAAGGCCATCTAAAACAACCAGAAAGATATATATGTTCAGTAAGCAGATAAAAAAATCAGTAATGTCATATCTCAATGGGGAATGTGAAACTTTCAGCACAGGTCTGGAGCAGGTAGAAAAACTCTGTTTCATGTTTAAAAGAATAGTTGACCATGCACTGAATGCACCCAGTAGAACACTTCATAGTGGGAGGGAACCTCCGAGGTATACAGTCATTGTACAGAAACTTCTAGAGAAGCAGAGATTACTACATAATAAGTGTAAAACAAAGCATAGGGCTATATACAGAGCAATGCTGAAGGAAAAACATTTGGCTATCAAGAGAACAATCCATGATGCCTTCAATGACTACTGTAGCAGAATATTGTCAAATGACATTCCACAAAATCCAAAGAAATTCTGGTCATATGTAAAAGGTATCAGTGGCACCAAAGTATGTGTCCAGTTCCTAGTGAATGAGACAGGAACTGACATTGAGCGTAGCAAAGCAAAAGCTGAAATGGTTAACTCTGTTTTCAAAGTTTCCCTTACAAAGGAAAATCCCTGAAAATTTCTGCAGTTTAATCCTCGCAGTACTGAACAAATGGGTGAAACAGGTATCACTGTCAGTGGTGTTGAGAACCAGCTGAAAACATTAAAACTGAACAAAGCTTCAGGCCCTGATGGAATCCCTGTCAGATTCTAAACTGAATTCGTGACTGAGTTAGCCCCTCTTCTAACTATAATCTACTGCAGATCCCTTGAACAAAAAACCATTCTCAGTTCTTGGAAAAAGGCACAAGTCACACCCGTCTACAAGAGGGGTAGTAAAAATAATCCACAAAACTACTGTCAAATATCCTTAACATTGATTCATTGTAGAATCTCAGAACATACTCTGAGCTCAAACATAATGCGGTATCTTGAACAGAATGACCACCTCAGTGCCAATCAGTATGGTTTTCAAAAACATTGACCATGTGAAACCCAACCCGCATTTTTCTGACAACATACTCAAAGCTTCAAATCAAGGCAACCAGGTAGATGCAGTGTTTCTTGATTTTTGAAAAGCATTTGACTCAGTACCACACCTATGCTTATTGTCAAAAGTATGATCATACGATGTATCAATGAAATTTGTGGCTGGATTGAGGACTTTTTGGTATGGAGGACACAGCATGGTATCTCGGGTGGAGAGTCATCATCAGATGTAAAAGTAACTTTGCGAGTGCTCCAGGGAAGTGTGCTGGGTCCCTTGCTGTTCATGTTGTATGTTAATGACCTTGCAGACAATATTAATAGTAAAATTAGGCTTTTTGTAGGTGATTCAGTTATTTTTGAGAGAAGCTGCATAAATATTCAGTCAGATCTTGATAAGATTTCAACATGATGCAGAGATTGGCAACTTGGTTTAAATGTTCAGAAATGCAAAATTTTGCACTTCACAAAACGAAAAAAATGTGGTATCCTATGACTATAATATCAATGAATCACTGATGGAATCGGCCAACTCACACAAGTACCTGCGTGCAACACTTTGTAGGGATATGAAATTGAATGATCATGTAAGTTCAGTCATGGGTAAAGCTGGTGGTAGACTTCAGTTTACTGGTAGAACTGGGGAAGTGCAATCAGTCTACAAAAGAGATTGCTTACAAATCACTCGTGTGACCCATCCTAGAGTATTGCTCAAGTGTGTGGGACTCATACTGGATAGGACTAACAGCAGATACTGAATGTACACAGAGAAGGGCAGTACAAGTGGTCACAGGTTTTTGTAATCCATGGGGGAGAGTTACAGAGATACTGAAGGAACTGAAATGGGGGCCTCTTGAAGACAAATGTTAACTATCCTGAGAAAGTCTTAACAAAGTTTCAAGAATTGCTTTAAATGATTACTCTAGGGAAATGCTACAACTCCCTATGTATTGTTCACACGGGGACCATGAGGATAAGATTAGAATAATTACTGCATGCTCAGAGGCATTCAAAAAATCAATCTTCCCACGCTCCATGCATGAATGGAACAGGAAGGAATTCTAATAACTGGTACATTGGGACGCATCCTCTGTCATGCACCTCACAGTGGTTTGCAGAGTATAGTTGTAGATGTAGAGTCCCACACCCCAGATGAGCTACGGTAATGGCAGAACATAGTCAGCCAGGACTATGAGCTCTGAGAAAGAATTAGTCCCAAAGCTAGCAACATTCTCAGTCTTTTTTATGTCCCTATCAACAATTCAATGCGTCAAATGTATGTTGAGTTGTTGCCTTTACTACTCCTACTATTAATGTTCCACCAAGAACTTTTCATTACCATATTCTCTTTTGTTAATGTATATCTTGATGCATTTTGCATTCTTCATGGCTCCAAGTCATTATGGGATCCATTTATTTTCATGTATACCAATTGATCTATTTGATGCAGTTCATTTTAATTTTTAATTTTTGAGGGTTTAGGTCTATCCTTCATCTTCTTGCAGCCAGAATTTTCCATAAAATACTTTCTTCAGAAGATAAAAAACTTGTTACATTCTTCTCTTTACCTTAAAATGGCAACTACATTAAGATCAAGGAAATTAAAAGAACCAAAACATCAAAATTTATTTGCATATGCCTGTGTGTGTTAGTGTGTGTGTGTGTGATTTTTCTTTCTTACGTGTGTGACTATTAACAACTCAACACCTCTGCTTTCTGGTAAGCAGTCATTTTGCAGCCATTTTGGCAGGACTGGCTGGTTAACATTCTGAGACAGATATTCATTTCACTCATTTCTCTGTAATATCTTCTTCCAGAATTTTAGAAACAAGCTGAAAATCAGTCATTTGCTAAACAAGTTTTACAGGCATCGACAAAGAAATGTTTCTTTTGTGCACTATTAAATTACTGGTCACCTTGAAAAGTAAATTAAATCAGACACACACTGGTAATGTCTTCAAGCAAAGTTTGTGCACCAAAAGTAGATATTAATGGTCATACATTAAATGAGACAGTGCATGTAAAATTCTTTGGTTTTCAGCCATCTAACAAGTTAAAATAGAATCAACAATATATAAACAACTCAAAAGCTTAGACAATGCATCTAAAGCAAATACAATTCCTACTCAGCAATAAAAATAAGATATAAAATAGGTAAACATATATCTAGCACACACCCCTTTAGTTTTAGTATTCTGGCAAATTGGCAGGTCTGGCTGTCCATTTTTTTCTCTCTTTTGTCTTTTTTTGTGATTACATAACTATTTTGAAATTTCACATTATATATCAATTGGTATATTTTACTTCATCTTTCGTTTCCTTTCACCAACCCCCTCTAAACCATCTGTCAGTACGGTACATGTTATCATCTTAGAGTCTAACCATTTCTTTTTTCTCTTTAAACACTCGTGTAATGCTTGTCTTTTCTTCACCAACACTTCTTCATTCTTATCTCCTTTTGTCCAGCTTATCTTCTCCATCCTCCTCCACATCTACTCTGTTTTCATCTTACTTCCTTAACACCTACATTTCTGCACTGTTCAAAACCACACTACACCAAAATCTTGAACCAGTCATTTTCTCTGTTCAGTGTTCCATATAGTAGCTTCTTTTCCTCTTGAATTCTTCCTTAGAAAACTCTTAACTCTGGTTTCATTTAGTTGTATGCAAGTCATATCTCCTTTATTAAGGTGTCTAAATATTCGTAACTTTATACTTGTTTAATTTTGTCCTGTTGTAACCTTTTAGTTGTCTTCTTTTCCTTTTTGTACCCATGACCATACACTTGATTTCCTTAATATTAATTCTCATGCCATACTCTTGGCCTGAAATACTCAGATCTTCTACCAGTTTATTTACCTTCTTTCAAAACACTGTGTTATCAGTGAATTTTTTAATTCTGTCCTTTCTCTGCTGGTAGATATACTCTTGTTTCATTCAAAACATTTTTTACAGTTCTTTTTCAAATATATATTAAATAAAATGGGAGAGAGTGCCCTCTGCCTAATAGGCTTTCATTTGTATTTTCTCCTGTTTGTACCCTGACTTTCTGCTCTATTTATGGATTCTTAATTAGCTTGCTTTCTCTTCTGTCTACTCCCTCTTCTCTTAAAATTTGTAATATCTCATACCACTGTACTCTCTGAAATGCTCTTTCCATATTGGCACAGAAAAGAACAGGATGGGTTCTGGGGAGGGGGGGGCTGTAATAGTGGAAAATCTCTGTCAATCTAGATTAAGATAGTATGGTCATGTGGAACAGATGGAAGAAACAAGCATAACCAAAAAATTTCTTGAAATGACTATAAATGAGGAAAGACATGTTGGACAGTCAAGGAAAAGATGGATTGGCATATTTAAGAAGGACATAGCTGAAAGTGCAGTATAAGGATAGAAAAAGTTGGAAGAGGCTCACCACCAGTACCCACAAAACTGGAGACGCTACTTGATGATGATAATGAACTTCTCTGTTATGATTAATATACATCTCTTCTAATGCTCTAAAAATCCTATTGCATCTCTTTTTCATCTTGCTCTTCCAAAACAAAATTGTTCTTAATCTATAAAGCTTTCTATTTTTGTAAATATTCTCCTGTTCAACACAATCGGTAAAACTTTCACTGAATGGCGTTTTTCTATTTTTAGTGGATGTTATTACGGCAGTTAAGAAGTCTTTTGGCCACTCCTCACATTCATAAACTTCAAGAATACAATATATTTTATTCTCTCATTTGCTAGATTCTTAAATACTTCTGGTAGCATGTCATCCACTCCACTTGCTGTATAATTCTTCATTTCATTAAAGCCTTTAACACCTCATTTTCCATTAGTTGGTATCCATTTTCTACTTCATTCACTGCTTATTCATCTTCAGTAGGTATGCTACATGGTCTATGTTTTGCCCCATGTAGTTCTACTACATATGTACTCTTTTCATATTTTGAACTCTTCTTGTCCCTACTATTAATTATCGTTCTACTTTTATTTCTCTTGTTGCCTTCTTGAGCTTGCCTATACATCATTTTGTATTTCCCTGGACACTCTAATTTTCTATTTTCTCAAACTTTTCCTTCGTCCAACAGAGTTGACTCCCATAATGTGTAAATATAAAAACTTAAGTTGATGAAGCAGTTTTCATTAAATAACATTTTAAGTGAAAAAAATCATCTCTAATCAAGAAGAAAAAAGGCCAATTGACACTGGCCGACATGTCACATCACGTCGTGCCCCATCAAAACTTTCTGCAATGCGTTTGAAATGATGACATCCACACTGGCCATCATGAGTTTCTCGGGAAAAAAGTTTTGACGGCTGACATCATCATGCGTTGTTCATCACATAACTCCCAAGTTCATTTCCGCCCAATACACAGCCATGCACCCATCTCCATTCTTCATACTTTTCATCATTAAAATCAGTTGTTATTTTGTCTTTGTTATTTTTTATTTTTCATCTCTTGTAGATTGCATCATTTAATTGTTCATTTCATTAAAATTTATAATTCTGTAATGAGTGATGAAAGATTAAGGGCTCTTATACAGATGATGGTTGTTTGTATTTGCAACTGCAAATACATTTCATGTATTTCATAATGGATGTAGTTGCCACAGAGCCTGTTGCTTCGGACATGCATTTATGTACAAAGGAATATTGCATCATAATTCTAAACAACAGAGGCTAGTGGCTTTCAATTAAACTATCTCCCACATAATGAAAACATACATATGAATGTAGGAGTGCAGGTTGTGTACACATGGTTGATGACATATGGAAGTTTGGGTTTCACAGTGGACCGCACTCAGATAGCCTAATGATAAGGCAACAACTGGTAATAAGTGGAAAATCCGGGTTCAAATTCTGGTCTGGAACAAGTTTTCACTGTCATCATTCCATTATACAGTTGGTAGTTGTCCATATTCTCATCTGCGAGTACATTTCATGTATTTCATAATGGCTTTGGTCACTGCAGTGCCTGTTTCTTCAGACATACATGCATGTCTGAAGGAACATTGTATTGTAAATCTGGACAACACAGGCACTGCAATATCATAAGAATCAGTTTCCCCCTCTGGCAGGTCTGCAGAGATTTAAGTAGATTTTGTACAGCTGCATTTCTTGTGTTGGTATTGTTAGTAACTCACAGTGCTTGATTTGTAAAAAAAAAAAAAAAAAAAGAGGTTCCAGTACTACAACATACCAAGGGCTAGTTTTTTCTAATTAAAAATCTTAGAACATTATTTTATCGCCCCCCCCCCCCCCCCCCCCCCCCCCCCCCCCCCCCCCCCCCCGAGGCACAGGGGCATCGGTACACTGTACTGTACCATCACAAATCAAGCTTTGGCAAGTCATATCTGTACTTCATCTAGTGTTAACACACTTTGCAGAAAATATACACCCCCCCTGGCATGTATCTGCACTGTGTCACCAGTCAGTTTAACTTTGTGAAACACTCTGTAATTGCTTCTTCTAACATATTGGGGAAGATAAAATGGAGACTCACCTGCTTGCTCTTCATCTTGCAGACCTGCAAAGGAAGGAAGTGCATGACCAGAATCTATCTGACTTCCTTCAAGTGTCTGCACCCTCTCCCCTTTAGCTCATCACACTCCCAAAAGACAATTCAACCCTAAATCCAGTTCTACTGTACTTAGATGAGGAACAAAAATTTAACAGCTGTTCTTAATCCATTTCATTTACTAGTAAAGAGTAGGGGAGAGTGCCTGATTATCGGATACTTTTCTTTATGATTATATTTGATGTACTTTATTTCATGCTATGTTAAAATAAAATACACTTTCACATGCCACAAGCATCTGAATAAAATATAATATTTTACCTAGGTTTTCATTATTGATATTATTTTGGTCACAAATTGTACATTATCTGATTTATGAGCATTTCGGTGTTTTTTAAATTCAGGTTCCTATTATCGGATAGTAGTCAGGATTAAGTAGAATTCGATATAAGAAGAAACATACTTTATCTTTTAAGTACTTTTAATAGATAACATACAAAAAACCTTACTTACGTAACATAATAGTTTACTGTGCATTGCTTGCTTAATTTATTACAGTGATCACATACAAATGTTTTCCATCCCTTCTTGGCAATGCTGTTGACCTTTCTGAAAATGAATGTTCTGACAGGGCTCTGGTTGGTTTTGTGTTTGATGGACCTGGATTGGTCCTAGGCTTATCTGTTGGGCCTTGTAATTGCAACTTTTCTTTAAGCAACTACTTGAAAGGCGAGCTAATGATTGCAATGGCTTTACCAGTGGGTCATGCTGTTGCATTTGTTTGGTTGACTGTTGGAGGTGGATTCACATGTAAAGCTGAAACAACTTTTTTCGTTTGCCTGGGCTCCAGAAGTTCAGGATTATTGTCATGATTATTCTCATGCCAATTGCCTAATTGGATAAAGTCCAGTTCTGAAAAATCATTCCTGTTAAAGGGGACTATGCCACATTTTTTGAAACCACTCACCAAAATTTCAAGATTTGCGCACTTAACATATGCCTTCCCCATCAATTCCCCGACTTGATATGCTGTAACTCCCCAAAAGGGATGGTTAGATATCCAGAACTCTATTTCTTGGCTGTCAAATGTTTTGAATGATCCCATGAAGGCTACATCTAATGGCTGGAGTTTGTGTGTTGTGTGTGGTGGTGGGCACACGATTATTACACCATGTTTCCGAGCTAGTTCAGTCACGTCGATGTTCCTCGTGTGAGAGAAATGCCCGTCAAATATCAATATAACTGGGCTGTCGGTGGATGGTTTTGTAAACTGTAAGAAGTGCTTGAACCATTCTGTAAAAATATGGAGCTGAATCCATTGTGAGGGGTGACAGCTTGCAATTGTTCCTGGAGGACAACCATGCAACAATTACAATTGCGCTTTCATATTTTTACAAGGAAAGACAATCAGTGGCGGAACAAACATGCCAGCTGCACTCATGCAAGTTACCTATGTCATCAGGGATCCACTTCCTTGTGATGACAAACTTCCTAATTGCTTCTTGGCCTTTAAAATAATAATTTTTGTACGTCGATTCTGAACAACGGTTATTCCCATTTCATCTATGTTGAACACTTTGGCAGGATCGAAAACGGATTCTGGTCTTTTTAAGCTAAGACAGGGATGAGGCTTTATAAAATTTCTGAGCCATTTATTTCCCGCTGATCCTTTTGAAAGCGCGAACGGAGGTTCGGTGTTATTTCTCACTGCTAATTGGAAAGCAAGTTGCCTTACGTCACATGACCGTAAGCCAAAATACATACTTTTCATTACTTTAAAATAACGTATCAATCTTCTTCGAAGTCATTTCCTAGCACAAGATTTTCCTGGTTTTTTGTTAACCAAACTTTCAACATTTTCAGTTCTAAGCTACTGTTCTTCTATGGTTGATTTGGGAACATGGTAGATTTTTGCTGCTTTCAAATACCCACATTTCTCCTTTCTAACCACATTTACTGCTTCTGACATTGCTTGCGGGTCCCATTGTTTCCTTTTCTTGATTGGTTTCGACAATGACATCTACAAAAGAAATATAAGTAAAAAAAGCTAAGCCAGCTATCGGATATCCGATAATTATAAACTCCCACTATCCGATAAAAAGGAACCCACGCCTGAAAGGAAACACCAGCACATAACAAAGACAGTATTTAAACAAACATATTATTTCGAGCTATATATATATATAATGTGAACCATGAATTAAGGCTGTTGTGGTGTGTGACGTCACGACGGCGCGGAGTTTAGTTTGTGAGGTGTCGTTTTGAGAAGCGTCTCGCGGGCCCCGAGGAATCATGACGTCATATCATGGCATGACGTCTCTCATGCTAGCCAATATAGAAGCGTCTCACGGCACCACCACCTAAAGAGAAGGCCGCGGCGCGCTCTTGTGACGTCACGCAAAGCGGGCCAGGGTTGGATTGGCGCTGCGCTTAAAGAATCGAGACGCACGGCCTGCAAATCTTTGTCAAACGGTTTTACAGAACTTATTCCGTAAAAAATAATTAATTTCTGAAATACTTTTAGCTTTATATGGCAGCTTCATGATGAAGTGCCAATCATTTCGATAATGGTCATAACTATTGTGGTATTTCACAGATGAGTATCAAATTTGAGAACGTTGCCATCAAAAATAGAGGTCACTATGAATTTGTGTTTGATGCATATTACACATTCTATTGCTGAGTATGAAATACAGAAGAGGTTTTGAAATTTTCGTAAAACTTTGGATCAATATCTGCTTCCAATCTCGAAAAAATTGAGCATCTGCAGCAACTTCACTTCCGATCGCAACGCGCGGGAATGAAATATTCATAACGCCTGTCATATCTCGTAAACCGCTGGAGATAACGAAACGAGATCTTGGCAAATGATACCACGCAAAGAGGAGAGTACTTTGCCGAATGGTTAAAATAAGTAACTTTATCAATCGCGATATAGCAGAAACTATAGTTTATAATTTTTTTACCGGTAATGTAATTGCATAAGACTTATCAACAGCCAGTGAAAACGTACGAGTGTGGGATGTAAATAATATTGCGATTTACATGATAAAACAAGGTATATTTGTGAAAAATGCACTGTGATAAAGTACATTCTTTCTGGACCAGACAACTATTATTTACACTCACTTGAAAAATTCTGCACTAATACAGTGTATAATATTAAATTCCTCTGCCTTCAGTATCCTAAATAAATATTGTCTAGCTGTTTATAGAGCTCCCTCAGGAAAGCTGAGTACATTCCCCAAGCAATCACTTTTAACTCACCTCACAAAAACAAATATGTGTTGTTATTGTAATGTAAATTTTCTTTCCTGTAAAAATATGGCAGATTTTGAGCATAAGTCAACAGTGAAAATCTACAAACCTTCAGCAGACATTTGCAGCAGTCGGAATGAGACAATGTGTCAAGCTAAAAACGTCAATAATAAATTTAACCTATTTCTAGATTAATTTGTTCCATTATTTGACACATCGAAAAATAACACAGATATGCTTCATACAGAGAGATCGCTTTTTAAACATGAAAACAGCATTTTCAACATTTGTTAGCACTCATGCTAACTAATGCGAGAGTGAACAACAACACCCACTCACAAATAGAGAATAAAACGTATCGGTAATGCGTAACAAAATACGAACTGCAGAGAAATTTAAACACGAATAAAAAGTAACACGAGCCACAAATTTATATTTCGTTTTCAAAACCAAAATAAAGCCACTTGATAACGAATACTAGGCCTATTTACTGCGAACTTTTGCTCACAATTTTAGTCTAATGTATCCAAAATGCAAGATATTCCACCAGAAAAAATAACAATTGTACTAGGTATATAGTTTTTACATACCTTCGTGTGCTCAGTGGGTTGGAAATTGACCCGATGAATCGCTGAAAGACATTTCCAACGCAGATTCGCATCTTTCGGAAAGGAAAACAACATTACTTTCGGTCGAGTTCCGTAATTCCCACGACACCTTGGCACATAGCACTTGTAAACCATGTTCACAGTAGCTTCACTACAGGCAAACACTGTAATCGCTAGTTTTAAGCACGAATATAGCACTTGATCCAACAAACGTGTAGATAAACAAACGCTTTGAAACACAACATGGTGGCCCGCTAGGAGTGACGTCACGACCTGCTATGAATTTCGCGCCGCGGCCTTGTCTCTAGGTGGTGGTGCTCACGGGCCCCGAGGAATCATGACGTCACATCATGACATGACATCGTCTCTCACGCTAGCCAATATCGCTGGTAGTTTTCGAAACGCGGATATTCTTTGAACATGACATGCTAATGCATTGTGGGTGTGGGTGTATAATGGCGGGTTTTGTGTGCTTTAAAGCTTTTCAATCACGGAAAAAATTGATAATACTTGCTGCAAAAGCAGATGTTTGCAGAGGAGAAAGGATAGTTTATATTCCAGATAATGGACGGTAAGTAACTTACGTTAGTAATCTTATAATGCTCAAGAAAAGTAAAATGTATGGTAAATCTACAGAAATTTCATTCTTTGTGCCTATAGTATTCTGATGCATTATGTTACCCAGTAAAGTTTCTTCCAAATGCATCTATGTGGATTATTTGTGGTAATGGCGTATTCTCATAACAAATGGCTTCAGTATTTAAGTTGCAATTATCGTAACTTTTTACTGATCAAAAATTATGTAGTAACTGTATTCTAACGTCAGTAACCTGCACACTTGAAAACTTTTGAATGTTCAAAATTACATCATTCATCATAGTCAGTATTTTTTTACAGTAAAATAGGTGTGAATTGCAATGACTGAATCCAGATTTGTGAGTGATGTAATCTGTTTTTGTAATGGATGTTTCAGTTTCTGAAGTGAAAATCCGAAGAAGAGAAGACAGTGAGAAGTAGCTTTTTGTCTGTTTCATGCTTTATAGGCCTAGTGGGGAAACTCGCCATGTAAAAAAACGAGTAACGCATCAAGCTTGGTACCTCTATGGTGATGTGGAAATCCAAGTGTTGTTAATAAAGAAATTAATTCAGTGTGTGTGTGTGTGTGTGTGTGTGTGTGTTTCTTTTGATTCCTTTATCATGTTGCTTATAGTAGACCAAATTTAATTAAAATACCCAGGTGACAATTTCAACATAAATTGGACTATGTGCATAGCTGTTTCTAATGGCTTTGCTGCTTCTCAGAGGCAAAGTATGAATATTTACCATCCTCTGGCATGTGCCTTCACTAGTCATTTATGGCAAAAGAAATCACTGGCTGAAAGCATAATTTGCTTGGTAGACATAATTGGAAATGACCTTTTTAGTTATAATTTTACGTTTTTAGATTATAGTACTCCGAGAGATTATCTTCTGCATTTCTTGACCCTGACATGACTAGTAATGGATGTTTCACCACCAGGTTAGGCATACAGCATTAAGTGTCCTGCTCTGCTGTGAGCAGCATGGTAGTCTATGTGTTAAGCAGGCATTTAGGAACTTTGAATGTGAAGTATATGCATCTGTACAGTTGTGGCTAAAAAGAACAGCTAGAATGCTAATTACTGTTTGAGGAATTATCCTTTACACAGTTAAATATGTATCTAAAAATTAATTCATGAATAACTTGGTAGTCATTTAATCGTTTGGTTTTGTAAGACATTTAAATAAAAATACTGCAGACCCAAAAATAGTCTGTAAATGGCAAGGAATATCAAATATAAGTAAATATTTTTCCTCGGTAAGGTAAAAGTGTAAAATTGCTGATACCTGGTTGTTACCATATCATTGTTGGCCCCAGCAGAGCAGTCTGTTGTGACCAACGGCACATTCATGCCAGCCAACGGGTTACTACACGAAACAGGGCAGTGCAAGACTTGGTTCGTAATTCTCATTGGTTGAAGAAACTAAAATCAAATTTCTGAGGTGTGCTGGAACTGTGTTATTGGTTTATTCCCCAGCATGATTTAAAATTTTTGCATTGCAATGGCACTGACAGTGCATAATATATTTTGCAACTGAGAATAGATACTAAAAAATTTATGTGGGAATATATTTCAAGAAACCCTTTCATACCAAACCTGACAATTATATTGACACACAATTAAACCCACCTGAATGGTACACTGGGTTATACAAGCATTAGCTGTAGGTGTAGAGTAGGTAATTTACACAGAAAACTTTTCATACAAATTTTATTGTAAAGCACACTAAAGTTAAGGGAAAGGTGCAATGCTTAGATGAGATAAACTTGGACACGCAAGAACTGGTTTTGCTCAGATATATGGAAAATTAACTGTAGTATTATATGACATACAATACAACTGAGGTGCAAATTTCTGGAGAGGAGATATTGCATTGAACCTGTTGTGTATGGTGCACATTTTGTTACAGGGCTGGGATGATGTCATCCAGATTTCAAAATTAGTGGTCTAGTAATGAAACTCTCATCAGTTTTAATACACTCCTGGAAATTGAAATAAGAACACCGTGAATTCATTGTCCCAGGAAGGGGAAACTTTATTGACACATTCCTGGGGTCAGATACATCACATGATCACACTGACAGAACCACAGGCACATAGACACAGGCAACAGAGCATGCACAATGTCGGCACTAGTACAGTGTATATCCACCTTTTGCAGCAATGCAGGCTGCTATTCTCCCATGGAGACGATCGTAGAGATGCTGGATGTAGTCCTGTGGAACGGCTTGCTATGCCATTTCCACCTGGCGCCTCAGTGGGACCAGCGTTCGTGCTGGATGTGCAGACCGCGTGAGACGACGCTTCATCCAGTCCCAAACATGCTCAATGGGGGACAGATCCGGAGATCTTGCTGGCCAGGGTAGTTGTCTTATACCTTCTAGAGCCCGTTGGGTGGGACGGGATACATGTGGACGTGCATTGTCCTGTTGGAACAGCAAGTTCCCTTGCCGGTCTAGGAATGGTAGAACGATGGGTTCGATGACGGTTTGGATGTACCGTGCACTATTCAGTGTCCCCTCGACGATCACCAGTGGTGTACAGCCAGTGTAGGAGGTCGCTCCCCACACCATGAGGCCGGGTGTTGGCCCTGTGTGCCTCGGTCGCATGCAGTCCTGATTGTGGCGCTCACCTGCACGGCGCCAAACACGCATACGACCATCATTGGCACCAAGGCAGAAGCGACTCTCATCGCTGAAGACGACACGTCTCCATTTGTCCCTCCATTCACGCCTGTCGCGACACCACTGGGGGCGGGCTGCACGATGTTGGGGCGTGAGCGGAAGACGGCCTAACGGTGTGCAGGACCGTAGCCCAGCTTCATGGAGACGGTTGCGAATGGTCCTCGCCGATACCCCAGGAGCAACAGTGTCCCTAATTTGCTGGGAAGTGGCGGTGCGGTCCCCTACGGCACTGCGTAGGATCCTACGGTCTTGGCGTGCATCCGTGCGTCGCTGCGGTCCGGTCCCAGGTCGACGGGCACGTGCACCTTCTGCCGACCACTGGCGACAACATCGATGTACTGTGGAGACCTCACGCCCCACGTGTTGAGCAATTCGGCAGTACGTCCACCCGGCCTCCCGCATGCCCACTATACGCCCTCGCTCAAAGTCCGTCCACTGCACATACGGTTCACGTCCACGCTGTCGCGGCATGCTACCAGTGTTAAAGACTGCGATGGAGCTCCGTATGCCACGGCAAACTGGCTGGCGGCGGTGCACAAAAGCTGCGCAGCTAGCGCCATTCGATGGCCAACACTGCGATTTCTGGTGTGTCCGCTGTGCCGTGCGTGTGATCATTGCTTGTACAGCCCTCTCGCAGTGTCCGTAGCAGGTATGGTGGGTCTGACACACCGGTGTCAATGTGTTCTTTTTTCCATTTCCAGGAGTGTATGTAAAAATAAACATGCCTGAAAAAGGAAGCTGAATTAGGACTTTCAATTAAATTGCAAAAATGTTCTCGTTTTGCACATTCACTGCGGGTGACACTTAAAAGCACAGTGTTAGTAGCTCTTATTGACCTTTGTGTCCGTCACAGTGAACATGTTGAAGGTTTTAAAGTAACAATGTAGTTGTTGACATTGAGGTATTAATGGATGACAGCAGGAAACAGCAATGAAATAATGTGAATTACTTAAACCAGGAATTAAACAAGTCTACATAGCTTTGAACACAGTCAAAAAATGGTTGGTTGACATGGCTCTGAGCACTATGGGATTTAACTTCTGATGTCATCAGTCCCCTAGAACTTAGAACTATGTAAACCTAACTAACCTAAGGACATCACACACATCCATGCCCAAGGCGGGATTCGAACCTGCGACCATAGTGGTCGCGTGGTTCCAGACTGTAGTGCCTAGAACCGCTCGGCCACCCCGGTCGGCGAACACAGTCATTTCAAACTTTTTATTCACTGCATATTTGTATGCTATAACTAATACAGCAACCTTTTATTTTCTCATCTTTGATCTGGGACACGTGTCACATCTTACTTGTTTTCCTAGAGCAACTCTAGGTTTACAAGATCCACATTTCAGAATTCTGGTAATTGCTAGTCCTACCTCATGCTGAAAGTGTGGGTTGATAGCTGTCTCTTCAGATATGATCTCATCAACTGCCATTTCAGAAACTTGAAGCAAAAATGTGATCATTCAATTTTCTGTCAGTGATGAATATATCACTAATGATAGGTATATTCATGATGGTATAGAACAGTGCAAGGACATCTTCTGGAACACCTGCTGGGTAGACTAAACTGTGCACTTCACATCCAGTGCATCAATTTCTTCATAGTTAGTACCATAGTACACTACTATCTCAGACTTGATTGTATCGATGCTCAACAGCATTATGCCTTGAAGACACTAAACTAACAGCCTTCTTAAGTTTTTGAATGAAGGATATAAGAAGTAATATATCCAAAAAAAATTAAGTTTTACATTTTGCTGTCAGGAACTCTTTTGGAATCTTTCCTTTTATTATTATTTTGTACATGTGTGGCCTTTTTGTTTTCTCTTCCCAGTTTGACAAGCACATCTGATTTGCTTAATGGGGATATTTATAGTAACAAAAAAAAATATGTGGATACACCTAGGAAATAAGCACAATGATTTGGACATAATAGCATGTTTTAATAAACCAGATGTTTCAGTTATTACTGAGCACTGGTATACCAAAAAAGAATCTTATTATGCACCCATTAACAAAGAATTTCTGCTCATCTTTCAGTAGGGATATCAAACCTTATGGTGATGTTGCAAAAAGTGGCAATAATTGGTGCTCAAAGATGTAATTCCTTACGTGTTGAAGGTGTTACTGAACTTTCTGCGATAAGCTATAGATGGGAAAGGAAACATAATTTTAGATATAGAAAGACCTCCATCTGAAAGTACAGATATTTTTTTAGCTAATCTCTATCAATTGCTTGTAGAGAGAGATAGGAAATACTCTGGGAAAACAGCTGGGTAATTATGCTGATAATTGTTCACAGTTTAATAAAACCTTATCTAACACAAATCAGTTTTCACTCTTAAGGATGGTGAGTGACACACACAGATCTAACATTGCTGATATGTAATACAGGGTACGCAGGACTTTGTACTGGGATACTTTCTTTTGTTGATTTATGTAAATGACAAAATACTGCTCCTCAAATTCAAGGATAGTCCTGTATGCCGATGCTACATCCATTGCACGCAAGTGTAAAGATCATGAGCAACTATAAAAACTATGAAACTGTATTACAAATGAAATAATTCGGTATTTCTATGAAAATCATCTCATTGTCAGCACAAGATAGCAGCAGTAATGGATTTTCACCCCACAAGACAGATTTTGAAATTCAGTTGTGCACTGGAACTGATATTGTCATCAAAGAAAACTACTGCTTGGTTACACTTAAACTTTCTATATTTAACATGTTATCATGTGGAAACTAATTACCGTACAAGAACATAACTTGGTAGCATTAATGTCAAGGACATGGGGAAGAGAAATAATGCAGAATCAATTCAATTGAAACACTTGTGCTGCTACAGTGCACCATACCATTACATACCAGTACCATTACTGGTGATGGTGATGGAGGCTGTTATGAAAAGCTTGCAATTTTATTCAAATCTGATGTGGCAAGTCAATAGAACTTTTTATCCATGTGAGTAAAACTATTGTGTAAAATCGATAGCGCAGCTTCTTACAGAACTCTCTTCAGGGCCCTTCGGAGTCTTTCACTTACATGTCAACATATTTACTCCATAACAGTATTTGTTGTTCATAATAGGGGTAATTTTACTTCATTCAGTTAAATGAACTTGCAAAATACTGGAAGGAAAAACAATATCCATGTAGACTATACACCCCTGCCTACGTTTCACAACGGAATTTCACATTCTGATCTAAAGTCTTTAACAGGTTGCTGCTAGACATCAGGCAGAAAACTGAAAATCCTAAGATATTAATAAAATACAAAGTAAAAAAATTATTTTATTAACCTCTCATTCTATAATTATAATTAAACGTAATGTTCTGACTCAAGGATGCATATGATAGTTAACACTAAGGTTCAAATTAACAGGGTTTTAATGTTACCATTATATGTAGGGCTGCCAGTACTCATTGTAAAATTCTGAAATGCTTTGTACGAAGTATGAGAGAAAAACAGTACTTGAATAAAAATACCATTTCTAGCTTTCAGGGTCATTAGTTCCTTCCTCTGGGAAGATGAATACGTTTCGTGACTGGAAATGAGGGGAAAACCACTTAGACCACCCGTATAGAACGCTTATGTGACACATTCATGAGTACTGCTTCAAAGTTTGAGATCCAGGTCAGACTTAAGCAACACATTGAAGCAACTCAGAGGCTAGATAGGTTACCAGTAGTTTCAAACTATGTGCGAGTATTATTTTGTATAACACTATTGAGAAAATTTAGAAAGCATGAGAAATCAGGGCTCGGATGATAGACAGCCTTTCTTCCCTCTCTCTATTTGCGAGTGGAACGGTACCATTTGATTGTTTGTGTAGTATGTATATACATAAAAATACGGAAGAAAATTGTGACTGCCTACTACATTAAGAAGTAATAGTTGAACTAACCTAAAGCTTCGTGATTTACTTCAAATGTTTTGTACCACTGACACACTCTGGCAATCAGTGACTTCCATATATAGCAGCCTTACAATTTGGAGATGTCATTATTGCTTCGATCTATTAATATTCCCTCATTGAGCTCTTTTTATGTTAAGATCACATAAACTGGATTTTTGAGAAACTACACACAGAAGATGTGATTGACATATAGCTGTTTGTTTACAGAAAAACAACGATCAAAATTTAAGCATATCGGTAACACACACAGGGCAAGAGCACTATACTGGATTTCGCCCACTTTTCCCTAGAAACCTTGACTGGAGTAATAACTTTATTTGTAGCATAGTCTGAGGTCTACATTAGGTAGAAAAGCGATAATTTTGTTGACAGTTGTGGAACACAGCGAATGAGAAATAAAGGTTGTGGTAACAGACAGACGTGTGTCTTTGCCTAATATTTGTTTGCGGCATATTTAAATGCACTTTCCCACATTTAACGCATTTCTCATAATAAAAAAAATAAAACTACTAGGTCATCCCCAAAAAACATATATTAGAAAATTAACAAGCATCCGACGTGTTTTGATGCATATTACGTACAGATATCGCACACAAACTGGAAAAATACAATGGGCGTTCCACTACGAATCCTTCACCATATTTGATTCGTTTTTCCGCATTTGCTACTGCTGGTATGGGTTCAAAGACAAATTCGTGCTGCAAACGTCTCAGTGGTAGTTAGCCTACATTAGTAAGCTGCAGTTAATGCGTTAAAAACATTTAGACACATTGTCTGCAATGCGTAATATGTGTTATGTTATAAATCACTCTGCCTTTCGACCAATAATTTGTAATCAGTTGGCTTCAATCAATCATGTGCGGCTCTAGGGGTCTAGTGCAGCAGGGGATACAACCCGTCAGCTTTGAACAATGACGTCATTCCTGAGTCATAGATCGTAATGTCTTCACTTCGAGGCATAGATAATAAAGCAGTTCTGTGTTCTAATAAGCACTATCATTAAAATAATTGAATGTAAATCTAAAAGCGATCGCTTGATATTGGGTGCATCATTTTACTGATTTCTTAATGAAGTACGATCAGTTTATTCTATCTCGTGAGATTTTTTTTTTTAAAAAAGCCAAAAAACTCTTATTACGTACTGAAGGGAGCTAGAACACTAAGAAGAATCGCTTCTCGGCTTTTGACAAGATATTGCTTAATAAAGTAGGATCAATTTATTTTATCTCGTGAGATTTTTTTTTTTTAAAGCCAAAAAACACTTATTAGGTACTGAAGGGAGCTGCTTAATAAAGTAGGATCAGTTTATTCTATCTCGTGAGATTTTTTTTTAAAAAGCCAAAAAACACTTATTAGGTACTGAAGGGAGCTGCGTAATAAAGTAGGATCAGTTTATTCTATCTCGTGAGATTTTTTTTTAAAAGTCAAAAAACACTTATTACGTACTGAAGGGAGCTAGAACACTAAGAAGAATCGCTTCTCGGCTTTTGACAAGATATTGCTTAATAAAGTAGGATCAATTTATTCTATCTCGTGAGATTTTTTTTTTTAAGTCAAAAAATCGTTTCTTTACTGATTGCTTAATGAAGTAGGATCAGTTTATTCTGTCTCATGAGATTTTTTTTTAAGCCAAAAAACTCTTATTACGTACTGAAGGGAGCTAGAACACTAAGAAGAATCGCTTCTCGGCTTTTGACAAGATATTGCTTAATAAAGTAGGATCAGTTTATTCTATCTCGTGAGATTTTTTTTAAAAAAAGTCAAAAAACACTTATGCTTTTGACAAGATCAATGTTTATCTCTCTCGCATTCCTTTGTTTCTCAACATTCTCCTCAGCTCTTTCATCTCTGTAATACATGCTCTCTGGCGACTTGTGACGTCATTGTTCAAAGCCGACGGATTGTATCCCCTGCTGCACTAGTCCCGGCTCTAGTATGTAACTTTGACTACGCTGTGGATTTATCATGTCACCATAATACAGATTATTCGCATTTAAACCTTCTTTCTACATTTTATTCTGTTAACGGAAGCTTCATTAAAACAATCTGGATTGATTTGACATTCCAAAACAACAGTCAGTCTGTATGAACACTGTAGCCAACGTGTGACGTCACTTACGTCAACAGAGTTGTTTATAGGTCTAGTCACCAGGCAGCGCTGTCACGCTTTCAGCCTTTTTTGATGACGTCATGAAGCGATTCCTCGGGGCCCGCGAGATGCACGTAGCCAATATCGCTGGTAGTTTTCGAAACGCGGATATTCTTTGAACATGGCATGCTGATGCCTTGTGGATTTGTGTATGATGGCAGGATTTGTGTGCGTTAAAGCTTTTCAATCATGGAAAAAAATTGATAATACTTGCTGCCACAGCACATGTTTGCAGAGGAGAAAGGATAGTTTATATTCCAGACAATGGACGGTAAGTAACTTCCATTAGTAATCTTATCATGCGCAAGAAAAGTAAAATGTATGGTAAATTTACAGAAATTTCATTCTTTGTGCCTATAGTATTCTGATGCATTATGTTACCCAGTTAAGTTTCTTTCGATGCATCTATGTGGATTATTTGTGGTAACGGCGTATTCTGATAACAAATGGCTTCGGTATTTAAGTTGCAATCATCGTAACTTTTTCCTGATCAAAAATTGGGGTCTAGTTTGGTAGGGGATACAACCCATCGGATTTGACCAATGACGGCAGAATTCGCCAGAGAGCATGTATTACAAAGATGAAAGAGCTGAGAAGAATGTTCAGAAACAAAGGAATGGCAGAGAGAAAAACTGTACTTCATATATATAAGGGCCAGTAGTATTTTCACGTTAACGATATCGTGTGTTTGTATCTTAGTATTTCTCCGCAAAATACAATGGAAAGAAATGAATGAAATATGTTACTAGCAAAGAATACATCACGTTACAAGTATGTCAGTTGTATCTCGAAAGTCTTTCGAACTGTATTGCTTAAGTGCAGTACGGGATACAAGTTCAGTGTAGTCGATTTCTTAGTTTCAACTAGCATTGCTGTCCTGTTGTTCACTTGAACTATGTATCCCCTGCTTCACTAAATGGCAAATGAAACACCCGATACAAATTAAAATCTCATTCGAAGTGTGTTGCTTAAGTAAGGGTCCGGAATACGAGTTCGTCGTAAGTCGATTTCTTCGTTTTCACTAGCATTACTGTCCTGTTCTTCACCTTAATGATGTATCCTCTGCTTCAGTAAACCCTAAGTGGAACACGGGATACAAATTGTAGATGTGCTGTTTATTTCGTCTCCGCTATTACTAACAGTCTTTTCTTATGTACATATCAGTATTACTGATTACAGAAGGACCTACGTATGTAATATATGTATATCAGACTTCCGTTGACCTCAATATATGTACCTCTATGGTGATGTGGAAATCCGAGCATTGTTAATAACGAAATTAATTCTGTGTGTTTCTTTCTTTTGATTTCCTTATCATGTTGCTTATAGTAGACCAAATTTAATTAAAATACCCACGTGATAATTTCAACATAAATTGGACTATGCGCATAGCTGCTTCTCACAGGCAAAGTATAAATATTCACCATCCTCTGGAATGTGTGTTCACTAGTCAGTTATGGCAAAAGAAATCACTGACTCAAAGCATAATTTGCTTGGTAGACGTAATTGGAAATGGCCTTTTTAGTTATAATTTTACATTATTAGATTATAGTACTCCCTGAGAGATTATCTTCTCCATTTATTGGCCCTGACATGATTAGTAATGGATGTTTCACCACCAGGTCTGGCATACAGCATTAAGTGTGCTGCTCTGCTGTCAGCAGCATGGTAGTCAATGTGTTAAGCAGTCATTTAGGAACTAGTGTGAAGTATATGCATCTGTACAGCCTTGGCTAAAAAGATACAGCTAGAATGCTAATTACTGTTTCAGGAATTATCCTTTACACAGTTAAATATCTTATGTTAAATATGAATCTAAAACTGAATTAATGAATAACTTTATAGTCATTTAATCATTTGGTTTTGTAAGATATTTAAATAAAAATACCGCAAACCGAAAAATCGTCTGGAAATGGTAAGGGATATGAAATATAAGTAAATATTTTTCCTCAGTAAGATTAAAGTATAAAATTGCTGATACCTGGTTGTTACCATGAGATCACTGCTGGCCCCAGCAGAGCAATCTGCTATAACCACCGGCACCTACATGCCAGCCAACGGGTTAATACACAAAACAGGGCAGTGCAAGACTTGGTCCGTAATTGTCATTGATTGAAGCAACTAAAATTAAATTTCTGAGGTATACTGGAACTAGGTTATTGGTATATTCCCCAGCATGGTTTAAAATTTTTGCATTGAAATGGCACTGACAGTGTGTAATATATTTTGCAACTGAGAATAGATACTTAAAAATTTATGTGGGAATATATTTCAAGAAACCCTTTCCAACCAAACCTGACAATTATAATGACACACAAGTAAACCCACCTGTATGGCACACTGGGTTACACAAGCATTAGCTGTAGGTAGGAATAGGTAATTTACACAGAAAACTTTTCATACAAATTTTATTGAAAGCACACTAAAGTTAAGGGAAAGATGCAGTGCTTAGATGAGATAAACATGGACACACAATAACTCGTTTTGCTCAGATATATGGAAAATTAACTGTAGTATTATATGATGTATAACATATATATGACATATAACACATCTGAGGTGCAAATTTGTGGAGAGGAGAGATTGCATTAAACCTGTTGTGTATGGTGCACATTTTGTTGCAGTGCTGGGACGATGTCATCCAGATTTCAAAATTAGGGGTCTTGTAATGAAACTCTCATCAGTTTTAATATTTAAAAATAAACATGCCTGAAAAAGGAAAATGAATAGGACTTTAAATTAAATTTCAAAAATTTTCTTGTTTTGCACATTCACTGCAGCTGACACTTAAAAGCTCGTGGCTAGTAGCTCTTATTGATCTTTGTGTCAGCCACAGTGAACATGTTGAAGATTTTAAAGTAACAATGTAGTTGTTGACATTCTGGTATTAATAGATGGCAACAGGAAACACATCAATGAAATAATGTGAATTACTTAAACCAGGAATTAAACAAGTCTACATAGCTTTGAACACAGTCATTTCACACTTCTTAGTCACTGGATATTTGTGTGCTATAACTAATACAGCAACCTTTTATTTTCTCATCTTTGATCTGGGACATGTGTCACATCTTACTTATTTTCCTAGAGCAACTCTAGGTTTACTAGATCCACATTTCAGAATTCTGGCAATTGCTAGTCCTACTTCATGCTGAAAGTGTGGGTTGATAGCTGTCTCTTCAGATATGATCTCATCAACTGCCATTTCAGAAACTTGAAGCAAAAATGTGATTATTCAATTTTCTGTCAGTGATGAATATATCACTAATGTATATACCACACAAATATTCGTGATGCTATAGAATAGTGCAGGGCCATCTTCTGAAACACCTGCTGGGTAGACTAAACTGTGCACTTCACACCCAGTGCATCAATTTCTTCATAGGTAGTATCATAGTACACTACTGTCTCAGGCTTGATTGTTGCAATGCTCAATGAAACAGCATTATGCCTTGAAGACACTAAACTAACAGCCTTCTTAAGTTTTTGAATGAAGGATATAAGTAAGTAATATATCCAAAAACAATTAAGTTTTACATTTTGCTGTCAGGAACTCTTTTGGAATCTTTCCTTTTATTATTATTTTGTACATGTGAGGCCTTTTCGTCTCCTCTTCCCAGTTTGACAAGCACATTTGATTTACTTAATGAGGATATTTATGGGTACAAACAAAAACAGAAAAAAAGAGTGGTGACTGCAACCTGCAAACCAAGATCATCCTCCAAAAATTTACGAACCAAGGAAATAAGCTAAATGATTTGGACATAATAGCAAGTTTTAATAAACCAGATTATTACTGAGCACTGGTATACCAAAAAAGAATCTTATTATGCACCCATTAACAAAGAATTGTGGTGGTACAAGGTACCCTCCACCAGGAACTATTTGGTTGCTTGTGTAGTATGTAGATACATGAAAATATGGAAGAAAATTGTAACTGCCTACTACATTAAGAAGTAATAGTTGAACTAACCTAAAGCTTTATGATTTACTTCAAATGTTTTGTCCCACTGATACACTCTGACAATCAGTGACTTGCATCTATAGCAGTCTTACAATTTGGAGATGTCAGTAGGCCTACTGCTTGGATCTGTTAATATTCCCTCGTTGATCTCTTTTTATCTTAAGATCACATAAACTGGATTTTTGAGAAACTACATACAGGAAGATGTGATTGGCATATAGCTGTTTGTTTACAGAAAAACAACGATCAAAACTTAAGCATATCGGTAACACACACTGGGCAAGAGCACATGTCTGGGCTAGAGCACTATACTGGATTTCGCCCCCTTCCCCCCTTTTCCCTAGAAACCTTAGCTGGAGTAATAACTTTATTTGTAGCATAGTCTGAGGTCTACATTAGGTTGAAAAGCGATAATTTCGTCGACAGTTGTGGAACACAGCGAATGAGAAATAACGGTTGTGGTAACAGACAGACATGTGGCTTTGCCTAATATTTGTTTGCGGCGTATTTAAATGCACTTTCCCACATTTAATGCATTTCTCATAATAAAAAAAATAAAACTACTGGGTCATCCCCAAAAAACATATAGTAGAAAATGAACAATCATCCGACGTTTTTTGATGCATATTACTTACAGATATCGTACACAAACTGGAAAAATGCAATGGGCGTTCCACTACGTATCCTTTACCATATTTGATTTGTTTTTCCGCATTTGCTACTGCTGGTATGGGTTCAAAGACAAATTCGTGCTGCAAACGTCTCAGTGGTAGTTAGCCTACATTAGTAAGCTGCAGTTATTGCGTTAAAAACATTTATACACATTGTCCTCAATGCATAATATGTGTTATGCTATAAATCACTCTGCCTTTCGACCAATAACATTGTCCTCAATGCGTAATATGTGTTATGCTATAAATCACTCTGCCTTTCGACCAATAATTTGTTATCAGTTGGCTTCAATCAATCACGTAAGACTCTAATGTGTAACTTTGACTATGCTGCGGATTATTATGTCACCATAATCCAGATTATTCGCATTCATACCTTCTTTCTACATTTAATTCTGTTAATGGAAGCTTCATTCAAACAACCTGGATTGATTTGACGTTCCAAAACAACAGCTGAAGGCAAGTCTGTATGAACGCTGCGGCCAACGTGTGACGTCACTTACGTCAACAGAGCAGTGGTTAGCAAACTGGACTCGCATTCGGGAGGATGACGGTTCATTCCCATCTCCAGCCATCCTGATTTATGTTTTCCGTGATTTCCCTAAATCATTTCAGGCAAATGCCGGGATGGTTCCTTTGAAAGGGCACGGCCGATTTCCTTCCCAATCCTTCCCTAACCCGAGCTTGCGCTCCGTCTCTAATTACCTCGTTGTCGACGGGACGTTAAACGCTAACCACCACCACCACTTACGTCAACAGAGTTGTTTACAGGTCTAGTCACCAGGCAGTGCTGTTACACCTGCAGCCTTACTGATGACGTCATGAAGCGATTCCTCGGGGCCCGCGAGAGGCACATGTCGGTTGTGCTCTCTGGTGGTGTGTTTATGTGTTGTGTCTTAGTTGCTGTTTTCGGTTTAGTTGTCTTGTGTGGCGTGTTTATAGGTGGCATGTTGTTGCAGTTGGTGGTTCTCTCTGGTGGTGTATTTATGAGCAGCGTGTTATGTGGCTTATGGGGTTCACTTTCATGGTAGCATTGCACGTATGTGGTATCTTTGGTGACTGTGCTTTCAGCGGAATATTTTCAGTGAGTTAACGATTTTGGTTTTGTTATGTCGACGTTATTGTAGTTTTTTTCTTTTCATCATGCGTGAATTTTGGTACATTGCTTTGTTCATGTCTTAGGTATGGACATGACTAACAAAATCAACAGTTGTCGGCAATGATGGGGGACAATGCGTTGTCTCTAATAAAATTTCTTCAGCTATTAGGCCTGTTGGCTGAAGTCGTGAAGTGTTCAGTGTGTCGTGAAGAAATGAGGCTTACTAAAGTTCCGGCGTCTCTGACCATGGATGGCTATGTTTGGAAATGTCAAGGATAACAGGTCAAGGGAAGTGTTCAATGGCAATTTTGATTTTCTAGGTGTTTTTTTGTGTGTAGGATTAAGTGTCATGGTGGTGATAGTTTTGAGATTTATAGTGTGGTATCGGTTGTTTCTGTTGACCTATATAGGTCAAGTGAAGTGATCGATTCCAGTGGATTTTTGTGTGTAGTGGGATTTCGGAAGGTTGTGGAGTCTTGTTATTTTAGTGTTTTTTGTCGTTTGTAGTGGCATGTGTTTATAGTTTGTCCCCACCCAAAAACCCCCAATTTCCCACTCTCGTCCCGTTAGTTTGATTAGGTTTTTTGTGGAAGGTGTGTGTGTTGGTTTTTCGATGTATTTTCGTGTTTTTTGTCGTGTTTACATAATGACATCATAGGCGTCATATTGGAGTCGTAATGGATGGTCGTTTCCGCCGTATTTGTGCCGCCATGGGTCAAAGCAGATGGGTGGTATTGGACGCTTCCTATTTCCCTCTGCAGAATATTTCCAAACTCTGAATTCACTCAGGTAACCACTTCACCCGAAAGCACACTTCGTACTGCGTCAAAACTCAAAATTGCGTCTCAATGGACCAATACTTAACAGTTCCTGCCATCTCCGACAGAGTGCAGCAGTCACTTGACTGAAAGACAGAACAACCCAAACCACTGAAAGAAACAAGTGGATTACTGGTGGTATAAGGAAATCTTGTGCTAGAAAACGGTACCTATACAATATCGCAAGAAGTACAACACAACTCAAGAGTTTGATAGTTACTTTAAAAAATATAAATCTATCTTAAATACAATAATAAAGGAGGCAAAGAAACGAGACAATAACAAATACACAGAAGATGCTTCAGTCTGGCAAGTTGTAAAGAAACAAACCGAATCTTACAAAAATAGAGTTAATAGTATTGTATTAAAGGCTGATTTGGAAAATATTAATAACCCACAGGAAGTAGCTAATATGTTTAAAAACTATTTTATAAATGTAACAAAGAAACTACTAAACAGACCTCTAATAGAAAACAGGGAAAAAAGTCTCAAGCAAATCAATGTTTCTGTACCCAACAAATGTAGAAAAAATACAGATTACAATAAAAACTCTCAAAATGAAACACTCTGCAAGAGTAGATGATATACTTGATTTCATTATAAAGAAATATGGGAACTTGATCACTGAGCTCTTAACTCACCTATGTAACCTATCTTTTGCTACAGGAACTTTTCCTTCATGTTTGAAAATAGCAAAAGTAAAGCCATTACACAAGAAAGGAAACAAAGTTGATATTTCCAACTACAGACCTTTGGCACTTCTGTCTGCTTTCTCAAAAATATTGGAAAGGCTCTTCAATAAGAGACTAACAGACTTCTTAGAGGATAATGGCATTCTGTCAGAATCTCAACATGGATTTAGAGCAAACCAGTCAACCGAATCAGCAGTTCACTCCTTTCTATTAGAGGCACTGATAGCATTAGACAACAAACAACTTACCATGTGGTTATTTTTAGATTTGTCAAAGGCATTTGACATCATAAATCATGACAAATTGCTACACAAGCTAGAAAATCTTGTCATTAGGGGAACAGCTAACAACTTACTCAGCTCTCGTCTTAAGAACAGGGAACAATATGTGGAAGTAGATCAGGAACGGGATAATGTTATTAGGAAATATAATTCCAAGCTACTGACTGTTAAATATGGAGTGCCACAAGGATCAGTGATGGGTCCTGTCCTTTTCTTACTCTATGTGAATGACCTAAACATAAGCAATGACAGCAGTAAAATATTTCAATTTGCTGAGGATATGAGTGTTCTAATTACAGGAAACTCACAAAAAACTCTTGTAAAAACATAAAAGAAGCCACTGGCCGGCTAACATGTTACTTCAATAACAATTACTTGATAATAAACACTGGAAAAACTGTAGCTGTGGATATACACATAGCACAAACAAAAAATCTGATATCCCCCAATCTAGAACTATGTGGACAGACAATTACCAAAACTGCTTGTACCAAATTTCTTGGACTTCATCTACAAGACAACTTGAAATGGAAAGCACATATTGAGCAAATGAACAAAAATTTAAGTACTTCTTTTTGTGTTACATACATTAAAAATTGTACCAGCTACAACACTCTTCAGTGTGTATAGTATGCAGTTGTACGCTCTCGCCTCAGGTATGGGATTATGTTCTGTGGAAATTCTGGAGATGCCATCAAAACATTCAAAATTCAAAAAAAAAAAAAATAAGAATAATGGAAGGGGTAGATAATCGCAAATCATGTAGACCATTGTTCCAAAAAAGGATGATCCTGCCACTTCCTTGCATATACATACTTGAAAATATGTATTTAAAGCAAAACTTACATACAAAAAGACCACTCATCACTCAAAATCACACAATACACAGCTGTGATACAAGACAAAAATTGGTTGTACATGTTCAAAGCGCCAACACAACGTTATTTCAAAATGGTCTTATGCATCCGAGTATCAGACTATACAATGCCTTACCATTAAACACATACAAAACATTGGTCACTTAAAATCTAAATTGAAGTTGTACTTTGTTGATCACTCCTTTTACACAGTAAATGAATACCTACAAAACTAAATTTTTGTATGTTAACCCAATGTAGTCACATTCAGAAGAACATCTCTCTGTATATAGGCTAGCGTAACAATATTTGTTTAAGTATTCATCATTAATTGATATATTAATATGTGCTATTATGTACAAAGGTATATTATATGTAAAAGTGTTAATATTAATATGAAAATCCAAATATCTCTTGCTAATTGTGCAGCTGTAGATGAAAATGGATCAATAAATCATCATTATCAACCCTAATATCCGATACATGGGAACTATCTGATTTTTGGGCATGCTCCCCTAACACACTGCTTTTGAAAATCTATAATTTTTCCATCCCCTGTAATGTGGAATGTATCAGTCTTAGAGAAAAATGAATAAGATGTGTTTTGTAGGAAATTAAATGTAGTTTAATGTTTTGCTGGGAAACATTTGCGCCAGAAGCTGCGTTTCTCGAATTATTCAAGGAAACGTAAAAAAAAGTCCTTTAAATGCTTGACCCCACCACTTTCCACATGCACACTCCCACTACCACGGAATTGTTTGTATGCTGTTCATAGCCTTCCTCCCTACCACTGAACTAAAATTTACTACATGAATTTTTAGCATTAATTTTCCATCATTAACTGGACCTTGAGGTGCAGTCGCCTAGTCGTTATATGAACATGTGCGTTTACGAAAATATTTGATCAGGGTAACTAACCTTGGAAAAAGAGACAAGGACAAGTGATACAAGAAGCGCTATATTTCATTTCTGTATATTTCTTAATTGTGATAGTTATTGTGAGCACTTACCTCCAATAAGCAGTAAATGCAGTTTCTCATACTATTAAGTACTCATCAGCCAATATATCGTGCACCAATTTTACGATATCAAAAGGATTCTGTAGCCTGGTTATAAAGATGGCCAATTCGTTGTAGCAAAACTTTCAGGAGAGTCAAAATACTGTTTCATCTTCTTTCATGCAAGTGCTACTGTTTACAATTTGGCCATCAATTAAGCAATAGCAATAGTCTGTACTGAAATCGTACATTTTGAGTATTTTAGTGTGCTTTAACGGATATTTAAAGTTGAGATGGCCATGTTCGTAGCAAAAAGTTGGATTTGGACGCTTTTGTTACTAATATGTTGTCTGGTGGTAAGGGCTTCATCATTAGTAATAAGGTGTGACGGATATACCAGGACTATATTGAAATTCTCCAGATTAAATAACGAAAAGACACAGTGTATGGAATAATTTAAAAGTACAAAATTGATCACATATTCTAAACTATCACAAACAAACAATCTCTGAAAAATAACATCTTAACTGTCCAGTAAAAAAAGTTATCGACTCACAGGTAATAAAATGTTCTGGGCTGTTAGGCTGAGCTCAGATGGATTCCATATTTAAACTCAGCGTTTTATCCCCATGTGAGGCGGTCATTTTCAATGGAGAACATGCAATGAACTATGTTTTGTAGCCAGCAGACCGCCACATATGAAGGAGGAGGGTGTGAAATTGAATGACATTTGGATCCCGGTGCTGAAGAAGATGTGCTCCAATCTTCCACTATGGGGTGAATGCAACAGCGGACGGCAGCAATAGACAATGACCAATTGCGCTTGGGTATTCAAAATACGTCGCATCACGCCACTGTGTGTGAGTAAGCGTAAACTTAATTTTGTTGCAGTCAGTAGCGAGCCAGGGTGTGAATCGGACACTCAAAGAAGGTACGATCCTCCACAGATGGGGATGAAATGTTGGGTTCAAATGTGAAATTCATTTGACCACAGCGTAATAGCCCGAAACATTTTATTAAATGTGGTATTTTCTATGAGAGGAGGTGTCAAGAAATGTGCAACATATGGAGGATCTCCAGATGAAAAGAGTGCAGCTTTCGTTTTCCCTCACATTTCTGTCTCGTTGCATAACAGTCATTGTTAGGGCAATAGCGCACTAGTGTGGCCATGGCCACAAGCAGACTTGCAGCTGGTTGGATGCGGCCAGGTTTGCATGGAAAGGTGCCACGAAATGCGCACAGAACTGGCAGCGGCCAGCTGCCCACACGACCAGCACTTTGCAGTGTTGCCAACTTAGGGATCCTTCCCCCAAATTTAGGGGGAAGATAGATGGAAAGGGTTCTTTGCAGGGGCTTCATTTTTATGAGGGGATTTTTTTTTTGGGGGGGGGGATTCTGAGAGAAAGACAGAAACTGCGAATAACAGTGGTTGAGGTCATGGAGACTAGAGCAAAGGAGTTTGTGCAGTGTGCTTCAGCAGTGGCCACAAAATCTGTACCTCTTGTGACGGCGCTGCGGTCGGCAATATCTAAGACGTATATATATGTAAATGGGGCTATGGTGGGAATGGTTTTCTCTAGTCTCCAAGGCAATAGGAAAGAGCTTCCTACCGCGCAAGCGTTGAACGGTACTGTACTGCTATTGGTGGATATTGCGCATCTTTGCACTGCTCGCGATAGAACACAGATCGAAAGAATGGATTTCCAGTATGCCGAATCAAACATCCTTACATAAAAATATCTATTTTTATATCAGTTAACATCATCACAACGCCAGTGTCTGTTTATCATAATAGGGTATTTAGATTATAAGTTGCATTGCATAAAATACAACTATGTAAATAAAATCATCATTTCTTTCTACCCGAATGTTTTTTATGAATAGTTCAATGTTTCTATCAAACGCAGATGCCTATTCGGAATTTTAGGGTGTTCAAAGGAAAATGTAGGGGGATTTCGAATTGATTTTAGAGAGGTACGTTTTTTAGGAGTTGGCAACACTGGCGCTTTGTCATGCGGCCAAAGCTACAAGCAACTGAATGGGGCAGTGCACACTTTGCGGTTCCACCTGTGGAGATATTTTACATTTTATTGTTTGTTTACTGCTGCATGTTTGCAGAAGGATCTTTCTGTCATCACGGATTTTGATACGGAGAAATTTATTATAAACACAAGGAAGGTCATTGTAGCTAGGCTCAATACCGTTTCTTCCAAATCCACCAGAAACAAACACAAAATAATTTTATTTAAAAAAGTGGATAAAGTGTCACTAGAAGCCTTTCTAAGAGACAATCTCCATTCCTTCCGAACTGACTATGCAAATGTAGAAGAGATGTGGCTGAAATTCAAAGATATAGTAGCAACAGCAATTGAGAGATTCACACCTCATAAATTGGTAAGAGATGGAACTGATCCCCCATGGTACACAAAACAGGTCCGAACGCTGTTGCAGAGGCAACGGAAAAAGCATGCGAAATTCAGAAGAACGCGAAATCCTGAATATTGGCTAAAATTTACAGACGCGAAAAATTTGGCACGGACTTCAGTGCAAGATGCCTTTAAAGGGTTCCACAACGAAACATTGTCTCGAAATTTGGTAGAAAATCCGAAGAAATTCTGGTTGTATGTAAAGTACACAAGCGGCAAGACGCAGTCAATACCTTCTCTGCGCAGTGCCGATGGTACTGTTACCGACGACTGTGCCGCTAAAGGCGGAGTTATTTTCCGAAATTCCTTCACCAGGGAAGACGAATGGAATATTCCAGAATTTGCAACACGAACAGCTGCTAGTATGAGTTTCTTAGGAGTAGATACCTTAGGGGTTGCGAAGCAACTCAAATCGCTTGATACGGGCAAGTCTTCAGGTCCAGATTGTATACCGATTAGGTTCCTTTCAGATTACGCTGATACAATAGCTCCCTACTTAGCAATCATATACAACCGCTCGCTCACCGATAGATCTGTACCTACAGGTTGGAAAATTGCGCAGGTCGCATCAGTGTTTAAGAAGGGTAGTTGGAGTAATCCATCAAACTACAGACCTATATCATTGACGTCGGTTTGCAGTAGGGTTTTGGAGCATATACGTCTCAGTTGTGCAACTGGATTCGTGATTTCCTGTCAGGAAGGTCGCAGTTCGTAGTAATAGATGGCAAATCATCGAGTAAAACTGAAGTGATATCAGGTGTTCCCCAGGGAAGCGTCCTGGGACCTCTGCTGTTCCTGATCTATATAAATGAGCTGGGTGACAATCTGAGCAGTTCTCTTAGGTTGTTCGCAGATGATGCTGTAATTTACCGTCTAGTAAGGTCATCCGAAGACCAGTATCAGTTGCAAAGCGATTTAGAAAAGATTGCTGTATGGTGTGGCAGGTGGAAGTTGACGCTAAATAACGAAAAGTGTGAGGTGATACACATGAGTTCCAAAAGAAATCCGTTGGAATTCTATTACTCGATAAATAGTACAATTCTCAAGGCTGTCAATTCAACTAAGTACCTGGGTGTTAAAATTACGAACAACTTCAGTTGGAAAGACCACATAGATAATATTGTGGGGAAGGCGAGCCAAAGGTTGCGTTTCATTGGCAGGACACTTAAAAGATGCAACAAGTCTACTAAAGAGACACCTTACACTACACTCGTTCGTCCTCTGTTAGAATATTGCTGCGCGGTGTAGGATCCTTACCAGATGGGATTGACGGAAAACATCGAAAGGGTGCAAAAAAGGGCAGCTTGTTTTGTATTATCACGTAATAGGGGAGAGAGTGTGGCAGATATGATACGCGAGTTGGGATGGAAGTCATTAAAGCAAAGACGTTTTTCGTCGCGGCGAGATCTATTTACGAAATTTCAGTCACCAACTTTCTCTTCCAAATGAGAAAATATTTTGTTGAGCCCAACCTACATAGGTAGGAATGATCATCAAAATAAAATAAGAGAAATCAGAGCTCGAACAGAAAGGTTTAGATGTTCGTTTTTCTCGCGCGCTGTTCGGGAGTGGAATGGTAGAGAGATAGTATGACTGTGGTTCGATGAACCCTCTGCCAAGCACTTAAATGTGAATTGCAGAGTAGACATGTAGATGTAGATGTAGAAGAGGCCTGCTTTGTGGATTTGCCATCTGAAGAATATGCTGACAAAAACGTAAACAAAGAATGTGGGAGGAAGTGACTATGATGTTCAGGGGCAGAGAATGTGCAGCACCACAGGAACAAAACAACTGTGTAAATTCTATTACTTTTACTTATCTTTATTAGCACAACACGTACGGTATATATAATTCAGACTTCAGTGAATGTAATCCATCTGCCTTCATGTACAAAGTAATCGGCAAAAACGTTTCTGTAGTGTGAACTGGATGCGCGCCTACATATTCATTGTGGAATATCCTCATGAATTGTAGGATATCCATACAGTATACGTAAATATTGATAACCATCGCTCTTTCATACGTAGTTGTATAGAACACAACATGACTTAACAATCTCTATGGCGAACATCTACATTCAGGGGTCTGTAAAAGATCCTCCACTTATTTGCCGTTATCCCAAACGTGCCCTCTACGAAACGTCTTGCTCGAGAATGACGATAGTTGAATACTTCTTTTTTGTACCCAGTCGCAGACCTACGTATGGATACATAGTTCTGTGTGACTGCGTAAATACGTCGTCAGCAACAAATACATAAGGCACTGGCGTTTTGTTTATGTCTGAAATGTGTTCGTCTTCCGGAATGTCCAAGTTATTAGACAATATTTGCTTATAGAACACTGAATATCGTTGAGTCAGCATATTTACCATACGATCCCACATCTACAGCGACAAATTTATAGTTTGCATCACAAACAAATATTTCTTATAACTGAAGAACATTGATGAACTGTTTGCTGGTTTCACCAGTCGCCTTCCGTCAATGGCGCCGAAACAGTTTGGGAAATTGGCCTTAGTTTCAAAATCTTTTGCTGTTTGCAGCCATATATTTTTGGTCGGTTCTGACAAACATTCATCTTTTAACATACCTGATTCAGACTAATGAACATAGTCTTCTTACAATTTCTCTGACTGTTGTTAGTCCAAGTCGAAAAGCATGATTCAAATGAACGAACGAATTTCCAGTTGCCAGATACCTGAAAGGGAAAAATGACTAAATTATTTCACACTTATTTAGTTTTAAGGCAACCATTTTCTGAACAAAATGCCTTGAAATCTTTTTCTAAGATAATCTAACAAAGAGAATTGTTCTAACCATTTTCTTTAAATTAATGTATGTCCCATCAGTTCCTGCCACATATGGTATGTGGAAACTCGTCTAACATATCACTACATGTAGCTTTCATTTACAAAGAATAGACATTATTGGTAGGTAAGATAATACTTCATTTTTACAGGTATATCATTGCAGAAGAAATGGCGTATCATTAAAGATTCATAAAAACCGAGATTAACCAGTATAAGTGGTTCTGCAGCTGCGAGAGAGACGCCATATCTGCATTTTAATCTCCTATCATTTCTAAATATTACCACTCCACCATCACATACACATAGTAGCGTGTCACCTGAGAATGTTGAGAATCAGGCCCCAGCAAAAAGTGAAGTTAAAAGTGGACCACACCAGGCTAGGGTGCTCGGTAAGAGAAGAAAAGCGGAAGACTAAATTGGAAAACAACTAATCGATGTTCTGAAAAAATCTGCAGATGGCCGAAGTGGCCGTGCGGTTAAAGGCGCTGCAGTCTGGAACCGCAAGACCGCTACGGTCGCAGGTTCGAATCCTGCCTCGGGCATGGATGTTTGTGATGTCCTTAGGTTAGTTAGGTTTAACTAGTTCTAAGTTCTAGGGGACTAATGACCTCAGCAGTTGAGTCCCATAGTGCTCAGAGCCATTTGAACCAAGCCAATCTGCAGATGCCAGGCAGCAATTGGACACGCAAATGATGATAGGTGAGGACAGGCTTTTTTTCTTGTCTTTGATCAGTGAGTTAAAAAAATACCTCAACACCCGAAGTTGTCTGTAAAACGACGAATCTTAAACATTATTGAAGACGTTCAACTGCATCCTAACTTTCCAAACATATTTTCTTACGAACATTATCCAGTGTACATTTTTCACCATCCACAATCATCAGTCAGATATTCCTCGCAACATCATCCTCCATCTACATCGTTATCCTGTGATGGAACAGGATATTATCAGGAAACCTACTCCATGCAATCTAGTTCTTCTTCTTATTCACAAAATAATAATTCAGCATAGTGTCCACCAGAAACCACTGATGACGGCAGTATAAATAATCGTGTTACAACACCAGCTCTTATGTGTTTCAGTGAATCATCAAATTAATTTTACTTACTATGTAATGTAACATTAAGAATTTCATTATTGGTAAAAATTTTATTTAATAAAAATTACCTTAATGTGATTAGCAGTTTCTCTTCATTTCCTATGCATTGTCGCATTTCCGTGTTTGTGCCCCTTATGCTGTCCTCAGTTTTCTTTAATATTTCATCAAAAGTCTTTATAGACATTCTAGTGAAATTGAAGGATTTATCTACATGTTCACGAAGTTCACAAAAAAGTAACAAATATTCCATTTGTAAAGCGGGATTGCAACGTAGGATGTACTGAGTATATTTCTTCTTTCATTTCGCCTGACGATGCCATAGGTACACAGCTGTTGCTATCTCTGTAATCTCCATGGTGTGATTGAGCTGCGGCCAACCGACTGCCAGCTGTGCTGGCTAGCCGCAGTCCTGGTCACAGTAGCTGCGGTCACGGCCAGCCGTTGGTCATGGACGTGGCCACCATAGTGCGCTATTGCCCTTACTCTGAAGTTTTTGAGGATTAAGGGACTATGCAGATCACCCAAGGCACAGTGGATTTTCAAACGGACGGAAGAGGCCTTACTATGAGAGCAGATTCAACAGACCCGCCGTGAGCTTGCAACCACAGACTGTTGAGTCATGATACTATTCGGAAGTGTGTGTTGACAACATCTAGTAGACAGGAGAAGAATTTTAATAATTTGAACCTAATCAGACGACGCACCATTCAGACGCTTTTCGCATGGTTATCAATTTATCCTGATATTCGCTGTCTGACAATGAGTGATTTGTGCTTGCCAAGGATGGAAATCTTGCCATTAGTCTGCAAGTTGTGCTCACGGACAAAATAATAGCCAATGTAGAAGGCAGCCATAGTGTGGACACAGTTACACCTGAAGAAATTCTGTATAGAAGCTGTATGAGTACTGGCTCAGGCAAAGCCTCCAAAGAGCAATTTAACTGGGGGTGAGATAATGCCACAAAAGGCATGAATGAGGACGACAGTATTATCATTCTCCCCGCTGCCCACTGACAAGGGAAATGCGACGGACGTTTTGAATGTGACAGATTATCATAGTAAGATTAACGACTTATTAGATCCCTAGATATACAGGAGACTAGAAGTGGGACACCCTTTGCATCACCCCATTCTCCACTGTTGCCAGATGTATCCAATATGACGTCATCCAAGATGGCGGTATGTAGATGTGGCAACAGCACATGACATCATCCAAGATGGCGGCCATGACGTAATTCGAGATGGTGTATTTGGGCAGGAAGTTTGAATTTTGGCAGGAAGAAGGTCAATTGGGCTACCTCCACTAACCTAACCCCCTCCCCCAGAAAACGGTGGGAAGTTCAAATTCCAACAGAACAATGAAACACACATTTATTAACCTAATAAAATGGCAGGAAAAAAGGTCACTTGGGCTACCTCCACTAGCCTAAGTCACCCGACCGCCACCTCTTCCTTGGAATTGGCGGGAAAAGGATTCGAACAGTGCTGGACATAAGTCTTTATTTAAACAGTTTGATGCAGTACAGCATCCAGTGTGGCCACCACGAAGTCTGGACTGAAATTGACTTAGTACACAGTACCACCACCAGACAGCACTCTCATCTATGGCGTAATCCAAGATGGCGGCCATGATGACACAAGTATCATTATCCAAGATGGTGGCTTACATTGTGTTCACCATGTGGTCTGGACCTAGTACACAGTACCACCAGCAGAGGGAGCTTTCCATCCAAGATAACGGACATCAGCTGATGTTTATCCAAGATGGCGGCAATTTTTTTTCTACACTCAGATGACCGGAATTGGTGGTGCACTTTCAGTCTCTGCTGAGCTGTCGTTGTGTAACCATCATCATGTGTTCGATCATCGAGATGAATGTGAAGGATAGAGCAGCTTTCAATAGCTGCATCACATGTAGACAACTGGTTCAGATGGCTCTGATCACTATGGGACTTAACTTCTAAGGTCATCAGTCCCCTAGAACTTAGAACTAATTAAACCTAACTAACCTAAGGACATCGCACCCCTCCATGCCCAAGGCAGGATTCGAACCTGCGAATGTAGCGGTCGCGCGGTTCCAGACTGTAGCGCCTAGAACCGCTCAGCCACACTGGCCGGCGTACATGTACACATTTGAAGCAGGACTGTAGCTACAGTTCACTACACGCGGTATGGAAGAGTACGATAATGGAGGAGTGTAGGAGGAATAAGCACAAGAATTCAGTTCAGCAGATTGCGACAATGCAGAGGAATGGAGCCAGGATGCATCTCGTAACCAGCACAGGCGCATGCACATGCACAAACTGCCGAGATATTCATCATGAAGCATTCACTCTCCCAAAACGGAAGAGACGTGCAGTTGATGTCAATTCGCTTTCGCTTCCATGTAAGCATATTCATATATTCGACATATGCCATTGAAGAGCAGCTGCTCACCCACATCCTTGTGGTCCTGCCGAATGTGTTCTATTGATGAGTTATTGGTGTTTGACCAGGACGAGTTTAACAGCTATGTTGCTTGTAAACATACAGCTGAGCACTGCCCCCATAGCCTCCTACATGTAGAATGGAAGAGAGCATTCATGCTCGAACTTATGATGAGGCAGAATACGGTCCTGCAAATAAATGCTTTGCATCGAGATGCATTAAAGACGCATTACACAATGCATGCAAACATGTGCCTCTGCTGGAACTGTCTATTTTTGCTAAAACCTACATATAAGCACCCACCCCACAAGAGACAATTGCCTCCGATCCAGGCTACCAAAGAACTGACCTAGTTCACGAGTTCGCTGGTAGAGAGCGCTGTGACAGGTCACGTCATCATGCAGTTTAATCAATAGGAGCACAGCATCATGTGACACAATTATTGTGCATATAAGGAGGGCACAGCAGCTACTCAAAATCTTTGGTTGTCAGACAGCCAGGATGATGAAGCATCAGCAGAACAGGAGTAGATAGCAGCAGAAAAGTAAGTATCTACAGTGTTCTATTATTATTATTTCTTTCCTTTCTCAGACGTTATGTCTGGTTAAAAATGGAAAGTGACACGGACCTTGATCAAGCGTGACTTCCTTTTAACTGTATGCTATATGATACATTGCATTTAGAAACTTTTGGGTAATTGAACATGTATCAATAATTACAGATTTCTGTAGTTCTATATATATGTTTGGATGTAGCTGTATTGCGTTGATGTACTGGTGGATGTTGTGTGGTATGACTCCTGTAGTTGATAGTATAATTTGTATAATGTCAACTTCATCCTGATGCCACATGTCCTTGACTTCCTCAGCCAGTTGGATGTATTTTTCAATTTTTTCTTCTGTTCTCTTCTATATATTTGTTGTATTGGGTAATGATATTTCGATTAGTTGTGTTAATTTCTTCTTTTTATTGGCGAGTATGATGTCAGGTTTGTTATGCGGTGTTGTTTTATCTGTTATAATGGTTCTGTTCCAGTATAATTTGTATTCATCATTCTCTAGTACATTTTGTGGTGCATACTTGTATGTGGGAACGTGTTGTTTTATTAGTTTATGTTGTATGGCAAGTTGTTGATGTATTATTTTTGCTACATTGTCATGTCTTCTGGTGTATTCTGTATTTGCTAGTATTGTACATCCACTTGTGATGTGATCTACTGTTTCTATTTATTATTTGCAAATTCGGCATTTTATCTGTTGTGGTATTGGGATCCTTAATAATATGCTTGCTGTAATATCTGGTGTTTATTGTTTGATCCTGTATTGCAATCATGAATCCTTCCGTCTCGCTGTATATATTGCCTTTTCTTAGCCATGTGTTGGATGCGTCTTGATCGATGTGTGGCTGTGTTAGATGATATGGGTGCTTGCCATGTAGTGTTTTCTTTTTCCAATTTACTTTCTTCGTATCTGTTGATGTTATGTGATCTAAAGGGTTGTAGAAGTGGTTTGTAGAAGTGGTTATGAAATTGCAATGGTGTTTTATTATTATTATTATTGTTATTATTATTATTAATATTTCTCTACCAGCAACATATTATGCCCATCATTATTCTTCTCTCTATCCACCACATGCATCCCTAGAGCCTCCCTCCAACCTGTTGGGAGCAGCAGCGCCTGTAGCAGCGACGGCAGCAGACTCCAACTAGCAGGAACCCACACATGTGCCATCGACGGATCCTCTAATGCATCTTCTCAGCATGATGGATCATGCTAATGAGACTCTATCGTTTGTGCCACTCAACACTGTCGAGGGTGCAACTTCGTACTGGGCTCCATCATATACACCGTCCATTCAGTCAACATCAGTGCAAGAACAGATGGCTAACCACGCTGGTGAGGATGTTGTGGATGAGAAGATACCAGCCTACAGTGCGCTGCCATCTTTACTGTTCACCTCATGCTATGTGTTAACGGTTAGTGGTTCAAAACGTCTTCACCTAGGAATTGAAGTTTCACAAGACAATAGCTTGTCATGTGTGTTAGTGCTCGAAAAGGTGTCCAAAAATATTAAAGTGCAGTTTACAGACTACGAGTGGCATGAACTCTGTGCAAAAACATACATTAAGAAGCATATGACTACAGAATATGTTCTGTCCAGGTCCTACCAGGACATCTACTGTGGAGGCCTAACAGTGAGTATACTATCAATGTATGATGATGCTACACTATGGGTTAAAAGTGCTGAGGGTCAGAGTATCTACATGCACCACTCAACAGTTGATAACTTTTTCAATCTAGACTCTGTTATAACTACTATGATGGAGAGACTAAATAGATGGCTCCCATATGTGCAAGCCGTATACAGTGATATCATTAACTTGGTTCACACATGTAGCATTCACTTAGAAGATATAGATCATTGTTTTAGTACTTGTATAAGCGCAGTGCCGAAGTCTTGTGCTATTCGCCAAATTGGTGTGGAAAATGTCGAAATCAAATTTACTGATGGAATAACAGAGTATTGCAACATGCCTATAACTTTGCGAGATATACGTGCAGAATTTGAGGGGTATAAGAAGCAGGTATTTTCCAAATACTGCACTACTGCTGCACCAATTAAAAAAGAAGCAAGTGATTATTTTTGCTAATGCTATGTATAACTGTAGATCGTGAATAAATAAATATGTTTATCATCTCAAATTATATTTGTCTTATTTCTCTAGATTAAATGACCCTTCCTCTAATCCCACATCTGATTATGCACATTTTCTTTTTTATATAAAAGCCTGTTGCACACCATGACCTAACACAGTAGGTATCATGGCAGGCTGGATGAAGCACCTTCGCCACAAGGACTTTATTGTAGGTGACTGGTCCTGTGAAGATGCAAAAGAAGGCCTGAAGAAGAACAAGAAGAACAGAATTCTCCTCCTGATAATATACGAGCAATTATTGTAGGTCCATCCAATTGTGGGAAGACTAATGTCCTCATAAGTCTGCTAAAAAATGTACATGGGGTCCAATTTGAACATGTTTATGTATTCTCAAAAACATTGTTTCAACCCAAGTATCAGCTATTGCAGGAGATATTGCGCAGTGGAGATGGTGTTACATACACGACATTCAGTGAAAGTGGTGATATCCCTCCACCTGAAAAAGCGAAGCCAAACACCGTCTTCATATTTGACGACGTTGCTGTGGAAAACAAAGACCACATTCGAAAATATTTCTGTTTCGGTCGTCATATGGGTGCTGATGTATTTTATCTAAGCCAGACATATTCCAGAATCCCCGAACGGTTGGTCAATGCAAACCTCATTATAGCCTTCAAACAAGACAACCTGAATTTAAAACACATTTACCAGACACATGTCGGAACTGACATGTCGTTCAATGATTTTGTAAAGATATGTGCAGATTGCTGGAATCATTCACAGTATGGGTTTCTCGTTATTGATAAACCAAGAAAACTGAGTGATGGTAGGTACAAGCGAAACTTTCAAGAGTTTTTGCATATGTAGCACGGTAAGAGAGCTTAGTACATCAGTATACGCTGCACCACGGACAAATTCGGGCGTATGTCTAGCTCTCAACCCGATAGAATGGGTGTACACAGACAGAACATTCGCTTGTACATGGATGCGAAAATTCAAGCTATTGTGCATAAAGTTGGAGGTATGCGCAGGTAAACAGACATATTACCAGACTCTTTTGAAAATGGCGAATGTGAGTTAGTTAATGAAGTCAATAAGAAAGTAGCCGACTTAACTGAAAAGGTCGAGGTTATTGAGGGGAAAATAGATGTAGAGTTCCTTGTTGTTGAGAAGGGGGAGCACGTACATAGTAAGAGGAAGGTGAAAATGACTAGATATATGAAGCTTCCCATTGCAGAGATGTCTGATTAGTATACACCAAGATGTCGACGAAGCAGCTCATTAGAATGAGGTTGTTTCAGTAATCTCGGAGATTAGAGAGAGAGGTATCATTGAATAAGTATGGTGACAGCAGTTTGAGAACTGCACAAACCAGCACGCAAAACATACCCTCATAGGCATGTTGTGATAGGTTTGGATGACTTGTGATCTTGTAGATAGGAGTGAATATTCACATGAGAATAATGATTCAAATATATTTTAGTGGTTATTGATACATACTCCAAATTTACCTGGGCATTACCTGTCAAAACAAAAACGGGTAGAACTGTCGCGGATGTTTTTGAGTGTTTGCTACAGACAGGGACGAATTGATGCCCAGACAACCTCCAAACTGATCACGGTGGGAAGTTCTACAATAGGTATTTCAAGACCGTGATGCAGCGGTACCGAATACATCACTACTCAACACTCACTCGCCTGAAGGCAAGTATCGTGGAGCGCCTGAACAGAATCTCAACTGCCAAGTCTCTGCAATTTATTTCTACTATTTTTTACCGGAGGCAGCACTATACAAGCTCCATGGAATGCAATTTGCATAGTTACATACAGTCTTGTAAATGGGATTCCACATTAGCATTTTTCCTTTTATCATTTGTCTATGTCCAAATAGGTGAAGATAGACGTGTTTGATTTAATCATTATTATTTAGTTTTTATGTATATCTGCATCTGAACAGGTGACTACAGATTGATGTGATATATTTTATTATTATTATTGACTAAATTCGTCTGCGTCCAAACAGGTGACCACAGACACATGTTGCTTTTCAATCATTATATTAATATGTTTTTAAGTTTGCCTGCGTCGAAACAGGTGACTGCAGACACATGTGATTTTACCGTAATCGTTATGATAAAACATGTGCTTTCTTACAATTCCTGCACATGGATACTTTTACTCTAAAGTTGAGTGCAGCCTTTTTTACTATTTCTCCCCGGAATGATTTGTTCTCTGCTCGCCCATTTGGGTAAAAGCCGCTGCAAAACCGAGGGAAAACCAGGGCAGAGCTATAAAGACTGTACTCTTATTAAACATTTAAATACATACACTACTGGCCATGTAACATGGTGGTGCGTAACGTAACTACACTACTGGCCATTAAAATTGCTACACCAAGAAGAAATGCAGATGATAAACGGGTATTCACTGCACAAATATATTACACTAGAACTGACATGTGATTACATTTTCACGCAATTTGGGTGCATAGATCCTGAGAAATCAGTACCGAGAACAACCACCTCTGGCCATAATAACGGCCTTGATACGCCTGGGCTTTGAGTCAAACAGAGCTTCGATGGCGTGTACAGGCACAGCTGCCCATGCAGCTTCACCACGATACCACAGTTCATCAAGAGTAGTGACTGGCGTATTGTGATGAACCAGTTGCTCGGCCATCATTGAACAGACGTTTTTATTTGGTGAGAGGTCTGGAGAATATTCTGGCCAGGGCAGCAGTCGAACATTTTCTGTATCTAGAAAGGCCCATACACGACCTGCAAGATGTGGTTGTGCATTATCCTGCTGAAATGTAGAGTTTCGCAGGGATCGAATGAAGGGTAGAGGGACGGGTCGTAACACATCTGAAATGTAATGTCCACTGTTCAAAGAGCCGTCAATGCGAACAAGAGGTGACCGAGATGTGTAACCAGTGGAACCCCATACCATCACGCAGGGTGATACGCCAGTATGGCGATGACGAATACACGCTTCCAATGTGCGTTCACCGCGATGTCGATAACACGGATGCAACCATCATGATTTTGTAAACAGAACCGGGATTCATACGGAAAAATGACGTTTTGCCATTGGTGCACCCAGGTTCGTCTTTGAGTACACCATCGCAGGCGCTCCTGTCTGTGATGCAGCGTCAAGGGTAACCGCAGCCATGGTCTCCAGGCTGATAGTCAGTGCTGCTGCAAACGTCGTCGAACTGTTCTTGCAGATGGTTGTTGTCTTGCAAATGTCCCTATCTGTTAACTCAGGGATCGAGACGTGGCTGCACGATCCGCTAAGCCATGCGGATAAGATGCCTGTCATCTCGACTGCTAGTGATACGAGGCCGTTGGGATCCAGCACGGCGTTCCGTATTACCCTCCTGAACCCACGGATTCCATATTCTGGTAACAGTCATTGGATCTCGACCAACGCGAGCAGTAATGTTGCGATACGATAAACAGCAAACGCGATAGGGTACAATCCGACCTTTATCAAAGTCGGAAACGTGATGGTACGCATTTCTCCTCCTTACATGAGGCATCACAACAACGTTTCACCAGGCAACGCCGGTCAAGTGCTGTTTGTGTATGAGAAATCGGTTGGAAACTTTCCTCATGTCAGCACGTTGTAGGTGTCGCCACCGGCGCCAACCTTGTGTGAATGCTCTGAAAAGCTAATCATCTGCATATCACAGCATCTTATTCCTGTCGGTTAAATTTCGCGTCTGTAGCACGTCGTCTTCGTGGTGTAGCAATTTTAATGGCCAGTAGTGTAAATACAGACATAGTTACCTTCGCTTTGGTTTGTCATTAAAGTTTTTGCATACAATAGAATGTTCATCGTTATTTTTCCTTCGTGGTAAGTTGATGAAGTGATGAGGGAGTGGGCGCCGGATTGCGCTCCCGTCAGCGCCTACTGCAGATTGCGACGCCGCCGGAGCGAGCGATCAGCTGACGCGCGGCAGCGACGAGCCGCACACAGCCGCCTCTCGGACGTGCGTCGTACCCTACCCTCCTTGCAGCTGTTCTCCGCCACCGCTCTACAGCAAAATTTCATGAAGTGCAAGAACAGCAGAAGCATCAGTTCATTATAGATAAATAGATGTTTATTCTGCAGATAGGACAAGTACATGATTATTAAATCTATTTTATTGCTTCATCCAGCGTCAGTTTATGTGGTTTTGCGTATGAATTAATCGTCCACTCGTTAATACATACGAAGTCCACCGTATGACACTGCTTAAGTACAGTTCGTCACACTCTTGTTGAAGTTTATATTTCGATTTCTTATTGCTGCATGACACTGTTCAAATTCACAGTCTGTCCTACGTTAACGTTTTCTTTTTTATAGCGTCATACAGTTGCTGTGCCCCAGAGTAGGCTGTTTACGCAGTCACACTACTTCTTTTACACACCACACTGTCTATAACGTCACGAATAGGTATCTCCGGACACGCTTGCACAGATCAGCTGTTCTGCTCGCTTGCGCGGGCGGATTCCCATTGTTGATCTACTCTACTCCAATCGTTGGCGAGATATTGATTTTCTGATGTCCGTTGAGACCAGCTGTGCTTCGACTGCGTTAAGTAACGTCCTCCTCCGAAACACACTTATCAGTTTGCCACGGCCTGTAATCTATCTACAATATTTAACTTGAATACACTATAATAAAACTAAAGTCTCTGGCGTTGTACCGTTTATAACGTTTCATGAGCACTATCTATTACACGATAGTTCCCGTAAATGACGTCACTTTTGGTCACACTGAATCAAGTTTATTGACACAACGTTCATTCGGGTCTATGCACCCATAGTCACTGTTCCTCACACTGTGGCACAATAAATCGTTCATGAAAACTAACATTTTACTTACATGACGAAATACATAATGTATTCGTACTCACATTATAACTCATTACAATTCACATTAGGTATTGGTACTATTAGTACCTTCCTGTTACATATACTTGGCCAATTAGAACTTTTTTTGGACTTTTTGATATTAGTCTGGTTTATACAATAACTCAGTTGGTCACATAATAAAAGCACTCCGTCTTCAGGCCACAAGTGGCCTACCGGGACCATCCGACCGCCGTGTCATCCTCAGAGGAGGATGCGGATAGAAGGGGCGTGGGGTCAGCACACCGCTCTCCCGGTCGTTACGATGGTGTTCTCGACCAAAGCCGCTACTATTCGGTCGAGTAGCTTCTCAATTGGCATCACGAGGCTGAGTGCACCCCAAAATATGGCAACAGCGCATGGCAGCTGGATGGTCACCCATCCAAGTGCCGGCCCCATCCACAAGCGCTTAACTTCGGTGATCTCACGAGAACTGGTGTATCCACTGCGGCAAGGCCGTTGCCCGGTCACATATTAAGACACATATAAACATATATTCACTGAATACAGGACTTCTCAATATGTCTGATTCCGTGATACTCTTAAAATCACTGTACTTGACAGTCGTGTTCACTCAAAACGTGAACGTATCTTAATGACATTGTATCTTCATAAATTCAGTAGATAAAACTACCTGGTTTCTACCTACTGATCTTTAATTTTTTCGTTTTGTTGATTCATGGCTCGTACCGTTGCATGTACTATAATCATGATCATTTAAATTCTTTAATTTTTTTAAAATTCTACATATACCATTGTATTTGTCATTACATGTTTCTAACAAATTCTATCATGACGTTAACTCCATAAAACTCTTACTACATACTACGATAAAACTTTCATCTTGACTACAAATAAATTGAAAATTCATTAATGAAAAGAAATATTACTAAGCCTGAACTTACATCTATTACATACATACATATATTTATAAAACTTCTTTAAATCCTTATATGGGTATAAACCCATTTGTTTCTTATTCTCAGGATTAGTTAGAAAATAACTACGCCATATGGTATCTTTTCAATCACATATGGTCCACTATACAATAATTGCCACTTCTTATTTCCTTTATTTGCAAGAGAGGCCTTCGGGTGGTTCTTTAGAAGTACCATCTCTCCTACTTCAAACTCTTGTACTTTCCCTAACTGTGGCTCATACTTATGTTTCCTAACTTCAGCACATTTCTTAAGAGAGGTCAAAGCTTTCCTGATCTTCTCTTCTTTAGTCGGCAGCCAAAAGTTTATCTTTGGCAATGGAGTTACCCACTAGTCATTTTCATCCTGCCTCTGCTGGCGTGTAATTGCGTGGCAGAATGTGGTAGATGGTTAAATATGTTCTCAAACATGTTTACATATTCAATCCATTTTACATGTTTATTCAGCGCATATGTCCACATGAATCTGTTAAATTCTTTGAATATGCATTCCACTGGACTGGCTTCCAGATGGAACCTATCTATCGGTATCTGTTTTATACTACAGTTTCTCAGAAAATTTCTCCACTTGTAATCTATAAAATACAAAGCATTATCTGAAATGATAGCTTCTGGTTTACCAATTATGGGTATATAATCTTTTTCTATCCTGTTCATAATGGCTGTAGTTGAAGAGCATTTGATCGGATACATCTTTAAATATTTGGAAAATACATCGTAATCTGCCAGTATATACTTGCACCCTCCTCATGCTGTCGAGGGTGCTCCAGTTAACTCCAAGGAAACTAGTTGTAAGAGGTGTGTCGGTAAGCTTGCAAGTAATACGTTTCTTGCTGAATAGTTGCTCAGTATCGTTTTCTGACATATGAGACATGTTCTCAAAATTCTGTGAACATACCTCCCTAAATTTGTGTAGTAGCAAAACCGTTCCATCTTAGCAAAAGTTTTATTTATACCAAGATGCTCCCGAGTTTTATGGGTATACCAGATAAAGTCTTGCAAACAACTTTCCGGAATGCACTCGCATCACCGTTCTTCCTCTTTCTTAGGTTTATGGTACAAAATGCTATCTGTTGTCTTAAATTGCTTGGCTAACTCATATTTTGGATTCTCAGTGATAATTTGCACAATGTTTTTCCACTTACAGACAGCAGTTTGCAATTCAGATATGTGTTTACACATATCTAAAAAGTTACATTGGTATGTTTGATTTTTAATCAACAGTACATTGTACTCTGATGCCTGTTCGATAAGTTCTACATTTTCAGACATGCCCTGTGGCAACCTGGACAAAGCATCAGCAATGCTGTAATGTTTCCCATTAATATATACAATTTGGAAGCGATATTCTTGCAACGCTAAAGCCCATATCGCTAAGCATGCATGTAACAGTTTACATGTTAACAAGAAACTTAAAGATTGGTGATCACAGTACACCTTTACTTCTTACCGTAAATGTAAAAATGAAAGCTAAGGCTTCAAGTTCCGTTACTGAATACAATCGTTCACTTTCTATTAGTACACGACTCGCAAAACTTTAATCTGGTGTTTGCCGTCTGTTTCATCCACTTGGAACAGACAAGCTCCTAGTCCTGTAAAAGATGCATCAGCAGCAATGCACAAATCTTTCTCCATGTTGGGGTGGCACAGAATACCTGCGATGACTAATCCTTGCTTGATTCTATTGAACTCTCTCTAACAGGCGGAATTCCATTGCCAAACTATATTTTTCTTGAGCAGATTTAACATCACATTGCTGTTTAATGATTGATCGACCACAAAACGCCGGAAAAAGGATACTAAGCCCAAGAACGCTTTCAATTGCCTTTTTGTTCTAGGCGATGGAAAATCCTATATGGCTTGTATTTTCTTCTCATCAGGCACAATCCCTAAGGGTGAAATGACATGCCCCAGAAATTTAATTTTTTCTCTACCGAATTTTGAGTTATTTAGATTGGCAGTGACTCCCGTCCTTTCGAATTTGCTCAATATTCTATTTATTATCTCAATATGCTCTTCCGAGGTGGGAGTCGCAATCAAAATGTCATCCATATATACGGTGGCTCTATCAAGCAACTCAGTGCCTAACACTGAAGCCCTCGTATTTAACCTGAATGGGAGCCCTTTGAACTGGTAACTCCAGCTAGTGAAAATGAAAGCTGTATACTTTCTTGACTGCTCCATCAAAGGCATCTGCCAGTAGGAATTTCACAAATCTCTGGATGAAAGATACTTCACTCCAAAGAACTTTTGCAACTGTTCCTCCAAATTCTCTGGTTTGGTCCTTACTGGCACAGTAACCTTATTAATGTCACGAGTGTCTAACACCAGACGTATTTTACTACTATCTTTTGTAACCATTAGTAACGGGCTACTATCAGGTGACATTGATGGCTCAATTATTCCACATTCTAGCATCTTTTGTATCTCTTGTTTGATTGCCTCCTTTTTCGACCATGGAATGGAGTAAGTAGCATTACAAAATGTCTTGTGTGGTATCACATCAATATTATATATGTAACCTATGACGATCCCTGGTATCTCAGAGAATACCTCTATATATTCCGTTAATAGCTGAGATAACTGTAATTGTCGCTCTGGTGTCAGATACGTGGATTCCTTTACTCTATTACTGATTGAGGCCGTGTGGGATTAGCCGAGCGGTCTAAGGCGCTGCAGTCATGGACTGTGTGGCTGGTCCCGTCTGAGGTTCGAGTCCTCCCTTGGGCATGGGTGTGTGTGTGTTTGTCCTTAGGATAATTTACGTTAAGTACTCTGTAAGCTTAGGGACTGATGACCTTTTAAGTCCCATAAGATTTCACACACATTTGAACTTTTTTTTTTTACTGATTGACAGGGCTCTGTGTACTAACATTCTCTCCATCTTGATGGCTATAATCCCCCCCCCCAAAAAAAAAATACTGCTGCATATACAGCATTTTTGGCAGGGTACACTTCACTTTAACATTCTGCCAATACTTGCCATGTATAGTGCTCAGCAATTCCAGTTTCACTCTCACTTCTCCAAACTGCAAATACGTTGACAGAGGTCCATATAGGCATTCCTTTCCCTCAAAAACTCCCAACCCAGAATACAGGCGACTCTCAATCCCTTTTCAACTAGGAATGTGCAATTGAATGCTCCATTTCCCATAAATACGTCCACCTGTGCCTGGTTCTTCACTATCTGTGGTTGGGCACCAATAGCCCCCAACACTTTGCAGTTCTGAACTGGCAACATTGACACATTATGCAATTGGCACAATTTCCTATAGAAAACATAACCCGCACCATTAACCATAACTCCTATACCAATCATGATATTGACCAGTATACTAAGAACTTCAGCCTGAACCACAGCCTGTATCAACTCACTATCTACTTGGTTACATCTCTTATTCTCCCATAAAAGTTACTCCTTCACCCCAATACCATTATTATACAGCATCTTAACATAGTCACTACATCATGTTTCTTCTTATTCTCTTGTGTGCTCTCCGTCTGTCCCACAGCTAATTGCGCCCGTCTTTAGTTTGTCGAATCGGTTGATGTAGGACGATTGTCATTCGTCAAATCAACTATTCTCACACTTTGATTCTGATTTTGCCAAGCCGGGTTGTTTGAAGTACCTGCTTCACCATGTTCGTTCCTATTATTGCCATTGTTTGGAAATCTTTCTGTGTTATTCTGACTATCCTCTCTCAGATACCATGGCATTGCAAATCTATTCTTCCACTGTGGCCCTGTGTCTCGCAATTACTGTTGATTGCCACCTCCTGGGCTAAACCTTTCCTCATACCTTCGTTTCCATCTGTGTTGGGGTGAACTATTTCCCCAAGCCCGTCTATTGTTATTACCTCTGTCACTAATCGGATGGCCGTTAAACGACTGGTTTCCGTTCATAGGTTTACCATTGTGGTTTCGCCCATTATAACAATTCCCACAATTATTCCAATCATTTTGTTTATTATTGTTCTTTTACTTATAATCACAACTATTTCCATTGCCACTTTGCAATTTTAAGTCTTCCTGAATTAAATCTATTGAATCCAGCATAGACAAGAAGTTATCCAGATCATTGTCTGGAAATGGTATAGTTTCCCTCTAATATTTGGCGGAAGTCTGGCCTTTAATAGCTTGATCACACAACGATTTGAGATCAGTTCATCCCAATATCGCATTTTGTTGATGTACTTTTCAAAATAATTTCTTAGGCTTCCTTGTTTAGAACTAATTGCCTCTGAACTATAGACTTCTTTTCTAAGTCTTTTCTGAATACAAGGGGACCAGTATTTATTTAGAAATGCCTTCTCAAATTGTTCACACATGTAGCTGGTTTCAGCTGCATCTGTCGCCCATAGAGCAGCATCTCCTATTATGTGCGAAACAATAAACTGTATCTTTTATTTCTCTGTCCATGCTCTGGGCAGTACGTTTCGAAAACTCTTTATAAATACAACCGGGTGGATATTTTTCTTATTGGTGGAGAAGCTTTGGAACTGTCGGTGTTTAATTAAACTGTATTCCACCATTATTGAAGATACAGTGGGCACAGTCCTCGCTCCATTCAACGGTTCACCGTTAGGACTAAACGTTCGCGCCTGTACCCCACAAATTGTATTATAGTGGCAGAGAACGGTGGATTTTCGTGTGAAACATGCGAAGCAGGTACATAATTATCATCTATTCTTATGTTATTTACTCTTTCCTGTTCTGTCTGATTGATATGACTAATCGAGTGAACTGCGAGAATTGCGCGTGGCACTTCTGATTGTATTTTATAGTTTATTTATTTCTCTTTGTTATTCATCCATTTTTCTACTTTTTCTTCGACTTTATTAGTATGTTACGTAAGGCAATTCTGTATACTTTCCTCATTTTCTATCTCTATATTTTCTACGCTCTCAATTATGTTCTGAATGTCTTCCTTCATGTTATTCTGCTCTAGTTGCAGATTTTGTACGTCTGTTGTTAAACAAGCCACCGAATTTGGAAATTCCTGGTACGCTTGTTTCAAACTGGCTATGACTGCTTTCATGACTTCTAAATTTTAAGCTATTCATATATTCTGTTTTCCCTCTCTTTTTCCCTTTCTTCCCTCTCTCTTTCTCTCTCCCTTTTTAACTGTATTCATTCCCTCCATCTATCTCCTCCTGTTGCTTCTGGAATTGATCTAACTTCATTAGAATTGCAGTTACGGTGTCGTAACCAGGCGCGTTTCACATAACTGTTTGTTTAGTTGCGGGCGTGGCTGTTTCACCTGCAACAGTTGGCAACACGCTGCTATCACCGCTACGCTCAATTTCTGCGCGCTGATGTGCAGTTTCTACTTCATGATTCGTAATATTTTCCTGTCTATTTCTATTGGATGTAGATCCCATGGAGATTTCCTCCAATTCGTTGTCACTAACCTCTCGTGAATCTGCTTCCATATCAACTTCTCTCCAAGTCTTACTACGTAATCTCATTGACTCTGTACGAGCAATTTATTTCTACTATTTTTTTACCGGAAGCAATTCTGAACCACCCCAATCTGAAAATTTAATACCGCTGGCCCTAATGTCTTTACGTCATTGTCTCCCACCCCACGCAACCTCAAGCATGATGACTTCTGACCCAGAAGGTACCACCTTGCCACTGACACTTGTGTCCAACAAGAACCAACAACTTATGTTTCCCACCTCTCACAGTTCTCACGATGTCACATTCCACCTCTGCATATACACTGAAGCGCCAAAGAAACTGGTTAGGCATGCGTATTCAAATACAGAGATAAGTAAACACGCAGAATACGGCGCTGCAGTCGGCCACGCCTGTATAAGACAACAAGTGTCTGGCGCAGTTGTTAGATCGGTTACTGCTACTACAATGGCGGGTTATCAAGATTTAAGTGAGTTTGAACGTGGTGCTACAGTCGGCACACGAGCGATGGGACACAGTATCTCCGAGGTAGCGAGGAAGTGGGGGTTTTCCCATACGCCCGTTTCACGAGTTTCTGTGAATATCAGGAATACATCAAATCTCCGACACCGCTGCTGCCGGAAAAGAACGGAACCAACGATGACTGATGAGAGTGGTTCAGCTTAATAGAAGTGCAACCCTTCCGCAAATTGCTGCTGATTTCAATGTTGGGCCATTAACAAGTGTCAGCATGTGAACCATTCAATAAAACATCATCGATATGGGCTTTCTGAGCCGAAGGTCCACTCGTGTACCCTTGATGATGGCACGACGTAAAGCTTTAAGCATTTCCTGGGCTCATGAACACTGCTATTGAACTTTTGGTAACTGGAAACATGTTGCCTGGTCGGATGAGTTTCGTCTCGAATTGTGTCGAGTGGATGGATGTGTATGGATACAGAGACAAACCCATGAATCCATGGACCCTGCATGTCAGCAGTGGACTGCTCAAGCTGGTGGAGGCTCTGTAAATGTGTGGGGTGTATGCAGCTGGAGTGATATAGGACCTCTCATACAACTAGATACGACTCTGACAGATGACATGTACATAAGCATCCTGTCTGATCACCTGCATCCATTCATGTCCATTGTGCATTCCGACGCAACTGACCAATTCCAGCACGACAATGCGACACTCCACACATCCAGAATTGCTACAGAGTGGCTCCACGAATACTTTTCTGAGTTTAAATACTTCCGCTGGCCACCAAACTCTGAAGACATGAACATTACTGAGCATATCTAGGATGCCTTGCAATGTGCTGTTCAGGAGAGATCTCCATCCCCTCGTACTCTTACGGATATTTTGGCAGCCCTGCAGTATTCATGGTGTCGATTCCCTCCAGCACTACTTCAGACATTAGTCGAGTCCATGCCCCGTTGTGATGCGGCACTTCTGCATGCTTGCGGGGGCCCTACACAATGCAAGTGTACCAGGTTCTTCAGCGTATATCTGTAACACCGAAACTTAATGGGAATGCTATGATTCATTTAACGCCTGTCCACATCCCTGTTGTCTATCCTTACCATTGCTTCTACTTTCCCACTGTTTGTATCCACCCATTCCATTTCTAAACCATTAAGGCTGCTGGCACTGCCTCTGGATATGCCCCAGTCATCCATAACTGTAACATATCTCATTAATGGGAAACACTCCTCACTTGTCTCGTACCCCTGTTGCTATATCAGTTTCTTCAAACTCATAGCCAGCCCAACAGCAGAGTACAAGGCTTTCAGGATACCTGCCTAAATCTTTCTAAACATGTTGGATTATAGAACCATCAGGAAGGTATCTATTGCCTCATGTTCGACTTCTTTGAGTGTAACCTTATTCATCCCATCACTGTTCCCAAATTTGTAAGTTTGTACATTAATCTTGTGAATCCTGTCTTTGAAACACAATACTGTTTCATCGTGTTTCTTCGACATTTTACTTACTTGTTCATGAAAAAACCTCGCTCTGTTTTGCTTTTTATACCGCTGTAGGAGGCCTGCTTTCAACTGATAAATGACTGTGTGTTTGCAAATACACCCCACTCGTGCTACACCTTCAGAAACGTCTCAGTTTAGCTGATGAGTCCGTACATGGTGGCACAATGGGGGTACGGTATAACTGGCCACGCTTTCCCTCCCAAATTTTCTAACAATTATGCCAGTCCGTCCTTAAACTGAAGTAGTGAGCTGCCACATAGGTTTTCTTCCTACCTGTTATGTGGATATACTCTCGTAGTTTTACGTCCCCTTAGAGAGATGTAGCAGCGCCGTCAGATTCTGAAAGTGCAATACTATTGTCTAAATTCTGCGTAATGAATTTTTTAGACAGGACACCATTATGGTGGATTTATTTAAGAAACCATGTAAAATGAACTTGTTCACACTGATTGTAAGCTAACTATTAGTGGTACGAGAGCATGGTGTACTGCATGACTAAATCGAAAGGCATCTTATCGACGACTGCCGACTATGACACACAGTCAGTAATTTCATCGTACAATCGGTTTACTTCGTATAGTATCGTACATCTGCACTTATGCCATAGTTATTCATTCATTTATTAATATCAGCGTTTCCTGGAATTGCAAAATTACTGAAATATCGTACGAGGGTTGGAACTTTAATAGTGGCAACTATTTATTTACAGCTCGTACAAAATAGATACGTGTTTCAAAGTTTTACTGACCTTCAAAGTAGTCGCCAGCATTGTGTATAACCAGTTGCCAGAGACGTGGAAGTCGTAGGATACTCTTCGCAGTGTCAGTTGTGTTGACAGTTCGAGTGGCGCGGTCTATTGCCCGACGAATTTGTAGCAGTTCTGAAGCGAATGCACTTCAGTTTAGAAATCGAGTTGAACTTACGAGGCCTTAAGTCAGGGGAGTGCAGTAGGTGGTATAGCGCTTAGCAGCTCCATCAGTTAAACAAATCAGTAACAGCTTGCACTGTATGTGCTTGAGCCTTGTCCTGCAAAATGATGGTCAGGTCCTACAGAAAGTGTCATTACTTCTGTCTCTATGCTGTTCATTTTTGAAACACAACCTACGACCAGCCAGGAATCAAACCCAGGCCCACTGCATGGAGGAGTGGATCGGAGAGGTACCAGGGGGCAGAGTGGGGCAGGGGGCGAATCCTCTGAGCCCTGGCCACAGTGTTGCCCCCATTGCCACCGAACCTATGGGGCACAGGGAAGTGGAAGATATAGGAAGCAACAGAAGTGGATGGCTTTATTTTCGTTTATTAATTTTTATTTTTGTTGTAATTTTTACTATTATTATGAAATTATGTGCAACAATGTCATCCACATAGAAAAAAAAACAAAAGACTGGGTAAAAGAAGAGAAAAATAGTTAAAATCCGCGCATTTATGGCACGCTCTCCCCTCTATGGAGGTTGGGGGTAGAATCGATCATAGGCGGCCTAAAGTCAGACACCGCCAAAGGAAGGTTAGGTGCCCTCAGCTCCAGGCACTCCCCAACAAAGTGGAGGTATTACAAACATCCCTCGAAGATAGTTGGAAAATAATGTTTGGTAACAGGGTGTGTGTTCAAGCACTGCATGGGAGTTTTGTAAATAGTTCCAGCAGTCGAGGCGGGATTTTGGCCCCGCATGGAAGAATGGCTCTGAGCACTATGGGACTTAACATCTGAGGTCATCAGTCCCCTAGAACTTAGAACTACTTAAACCTAACTAACCTAAGGACATCACACACATCCATGCCCACGGCAGGATTCGAACCTGCGACCGAGGCGGTCGTGCGGTTCCGGACTGAGCGCCTTAACCGCGAGACCGGCCCCGCATGGAATAGGTAACTGACCACCCATCCCTTGACCCATGTATTGGCATGAAATTTGGCGACAGGAAAATGTTTGTCCTCCAGATATAGAAGCAACAGCAGTTCGGTCGTATCTGGTGGAACTTGAACATAGCAGACAGTCATTTGCTGCATGAATCGCCAGATGTTTTGTGAAGAGGGGCAGGCCAGATAGTGATCATCAGTGCAAGTTGCTGGTGAAGAAGACAAAGAGGGGAATCCAACAAACCACTGTTGTGCAGCCGCTGTTTTGTGGCAAATTTGCTGTTGACTATGTAATATCACATTGCCTACTCACCCATAGGGAGGAATGCTGCTTAATGTACTCCACACTACGAGCCACCGGATGGAGAGATATCTGGCCTACATCACATTATGGGGAACACGATGCAGTAGTAAGTTATAAAAGTCCTTGGTCATAGATGGATGAATATCTGGGAGGCTGGTACATGTGTAATTGTAGTTGATGAAAAAGGCAGAAATGTGAGACAAATGAGGCACAATGTGGCCGACAGATGCTGGTGGGTGAGGTGAATGCAAGTAGGAGAACCTCAAGCAAGCTGTTTGTTAGGGATGTACCCTATCTGTCCAATTGTTTTCCCATGATACTCATATACAAGGCTGCATCCCACATATGGACGTTGCCATGGAGACAGGGTAAGTGTCTCTTAACGGACTTTGAAAATGGAATCAGCTGTCAGATAACAACTAAGGGCCATCTGAAAGTTGCATCCAATCGCCTTTGTTATAGGGAGCACCTGCACAGTGTGGGTCAATTTTAATGCCACGTAAAGATTAAGGAACTTAGCAAATTGAAATGCGTCCTGGCAGTGCAGGAGGTTGTGGCGGATGTCATTACGGATGATGTGTAACAGTTGATGGAAATTCGTTCTGACTGCACATGTGGAAGTAGGGGTAAAGGTGATGCCCAAGTACTGCAATGTCTGCACTAGCAGTAGGTGTGCCACTTCATCTTTCTGAAGGCCTCATCCAATGAACAGCAACAAAGATTTGGCGATGTTCATGGCACTGCCAGCCACAGGCTCATAATGGTAACCAATCTGAGGACTGCTTGAATCTCGAAGCCAGAGTGGAAGAGGAGGAGGAGACCATTAGCATATGCCAGATAGCAAAAAGTGTGTTGGCGAAGGGTGAGATCAGGGAGCTTGGTTGTGAACACCCCCCCCCCCCCCCCAATGAGAGGCTCATGAGCAAAAGTATACAGGATGGTAGCGAGGGGATACCCTTGCTAAATTTAATGGCAGATGGGTAATAGCCCTGCTGAACATCCATTGACTTGGGCTAATGAAATGGCACTCCTGTAAAGGCGCTGGAGGACATTGATGAAGGGAGGTGGGATGCCCATGTGGGCTGCAACCAAAAACAGGAAACGATGGTCCACTTCATTGAAGGCGCTATCAAAATATATAGCGACAACCACTGCATGCAGTCTGCAGGCTCCGCCATCACAATTAAGTCTCAGCATTCCCCCGTGGCAGTCTGTACATTAACCTGTTCCCTAAGTGTTGTTTGCTCTGGTGAGAGGACATGAGCTACATAGCCAGTAAACAGGCAAAGATCTTGTAATCAGTACTGAATGGGGTGAGCAGTCTATAGCTTGTGACTGTTGAACAATGGGATGGTTTGTGGACTGTAACAACGATGGCTGCTACAAAGGAGGGTGGGACTGTTTGGTCAGATGTCATCAGTTCTTGCAGTCCTTGAAACATAGTCATCCACCATGTTGCCATGATCGCCCAGAAGGCTCGGTAAAACTTAGTCAATAAGTCATCAATGATGGGCAATCTGTTGACTACACCCTTACTGGTTGTGTCATCAACTTTGTCTCTTGTGACAACCACTGTCAAACTATCTGCGTCTGAGAGGGGGTGGGTGCAGGTGATGTAATCCAAAATGGCGTCATCTGCTTCAGCATTCACATCTTCTTCCCTGTAAGTACATCAGTAGTGTTCAACAGATGTGTGAATGATATTCTGATTGGTCACCTGCAGGCCATGAGATGTGACCAGAGTATCGATGAGCTGCTGACAACACTGTCTTTCATCAGACACTATATGAAGGTAGTGGGGCAACAGGGGTATTAGGTCACTTTGTTGGTGTAGGTTGCCTACATTCAGGGGCAAGTAAACATTCAGAGGCAAACCTATGGTTCTCCGTTGATTGACAGGTCCTTAACCTATTGTTCTGCTAAGAGGATTATGACTCCATGGGGATAATCCTTCCTTTTGATTGACAGTTCCTTAACCTGTTTTTCTCCACCCCTCCCCTCCCCGTCCTCATCGCAAAGCCTCAGGAAACCTCCAGTCCCCCTCGCTCTTGCTGATACAGGTACACTTTCAAGCCTGAGTTATTCGAATAGCCCCTCTCACTCTTATCAATTTGATTGACTTTTTACTTAAATTGATCAATGAATTAACCCTTCCTACTCTAGTAAACCCTCCAACCTCCCTCCACTCTCCCCTTCCCTGTCTGGACGGCTCTGTGATGGAGAGAAAGGATCTCAGGACAGGAAATTCAATTACAAAGCAGAGGGTATATTGTTTATTTACAAAAATTCAGTTTGCTGGATTGGATCTCTCTTGTCATCATTCTCTGCTGTTTGGAAAGATGCAGGTCTTGTAAAGAAGGAATTAAATTGACCACTTTTCTTCTTATCCTGATCCTGCAAGGAATACTGTCATGAGACCCCAATCACACGTAATTACACTGTTAAAAATCTTTCGATCGTGAAGCACGCACTGTCCGCTATCCCCTGTCTACTGGCCCACACCCAGTGCTGGCTTGCGCCACTGCACATGCAGCTCACATGGGGATCTGCATAGTGGCGTGGCCATCAGTGGCCACACCATAAGCCTGACGAAGAGTGTCTGCTTGGGCCCGTGACTGACAGACCAGATGTCACGCTAATCCCTGAACAAAAGAACCTGAGAAATTCCTGTCAAAATACGTGCCCCTGTGGAATACCGACGCATGCAAGAACAACTCCCGAGGCAAATTCCTGACTGAGAATAGAAATTCAATTATATAGCATAGGATATACTGTTTATCTGTAAAATTCAATTTGCAGGTGCTGAATCTCACCTTTATTTGGTGGAGAAAGCTCACGTCCAGAAACTACATGTCCTAATTACGTAATTACGTAATACATGACTACATCTAAGCCGACAGTAGCGACATCTAGGGATGATGTAGGCAAACAGATTTCTGGTAGCGAAGTAGCCAGTTGCAATAATGACTGTATGGACGATGCGGCCTATTCTACACCTTATTTTAGATCTATATGACGATGCTATGCTGATTATATTTATATGTTTTGACGATGCCAATATGGTCTTATCACTTTAGGACATGGTGTAAAAAAATATTGTGATACGTTTTGCTGTATTATGTTGAAAGACACACTGGTCACTAGGTGTATATATTTGTATATTATAGATCTGAGGATGGTCATTACGGACTGAAACCGGTCATCATCTAAAGAATTCATATTGTGATCAAAGACTGGAATAAAAAACAAGGGAAAGCTGATGCAATTTCGATATCAGAAATAGAGTGAAATAATCCATTTGCACTATCCTGTCAAATTAATTGTTTAACAGTTTCCAAGAATCAAATAAATCGCTTAAAACACTCACTTCCATCTTACTATGATCCTTCTTCGTAATAAAACATATTTTCAACGTTTGGGTATCACAAACAATCATTATGCAAATCAAGTAATGAAATTTCCATCACAATAGATCGTAAAGTTAAATATACCTGGTGTCTCGTATGCGGCCTCCTCTACCACAATGTTTCCACTAAACATATCTGGTGAAATAAAATCCTGACAGTCACACAAATTCGCGATCACAAAGCGCACTCCGCCGACTGCAGGGTAGCTCGGTCCGCGCCGGCTGGGAGAGAGAGACCCACACCCAAACGCATCTGTGCACTCAGTACAACTATCGGAAACAATAAATTGATCAATCGAGAATTTGTCGTCATGATTGGGGTTTTTAAAAGTAATGTAGACTTTCTAAAATGATTCTCTCCGCTACAATCAGAAGAAGGGCCGGTCAGAGTGGCCGTGCGGTTCTAGGCGCTACGGTCTGGAACCGAGAGACCGCTAAGGTCGCAGGTTCGAATCCTGCCTCGGGCATGGATGTGTGTGATGTCCTTAAGTTAGTTAGGTTTAATTAGTTCTCAGTTCTAGGCGACTGATGACCTCAGAAGTTAAGTCGCATAGTGCTCGGAGCCATTTGAACCATTTGAATCAGAAGAAGGGAGGAAGGCTCTACTGCGTGATAGAATAGAAACATCAAATATCGCTGCAAGACAGAGTCCACTGCGATGCACTGAGAAGCGCTAATCACGACACACTTAAACCACAATCCACTCCACAGCAATAAGCTGTCATGGCAAGATGTCGGAGATAGCTGAAAACACTCGCACATCCTGAGCACTCAACTCCCAGCGCACCATACCCCTCAAACGCCGCTGTCACCAACGTTCAGGGACCAGAGAACCTATACACGCGGCGCCGGCAGTTGTGGCCGAGCGGTACTAGACGCTTCAGTGCGGGACCGCGCCGCTGCTATGGTCTCAGGTTCGAATCCTGCCTCGGGCATGGATGTGTGTGATCTCCTTAGGTTAGGTCAGGTTTAAGTACACTACTGGCCATAAAAATTGCTACACCAAGAAGAAATGCAGATGATAAACGGGTATTCATTGGAGAAATATATTATACTAGAACTGACATGTGATTACATTTTCACGCAATTTGGGTGCATAGATCCTGAGAAATCAGTACTCAGAACAAACATCTCAGGCCGTAATAACGGCCTTGATACGCCTGCGCATTGAGTCAAACAGAGCTTGGATGGCTGTACAGGTACAGCTGCCCATGCAGCTTCAACACGATAACACAGTTCATCAAGAGCAGTGACTGGCGTTCTGTGACGATCCAGTTGCTCGGCCACCATTGACCAGATGTTTTCAATTGGTGAGAGATCTGGAGAATGTGATGGCCAGAGCAGCAGTCGAACATTTTCTGTATCCAGCAAGGCCCGTACAGTACCTGCAACATGTGGTCGTGCATTATCCTACAGAAATGTAGAGTTTCACAGGAATCGAAAGAAGGGTAGAGCCACGGGTCATAACACATCTGAAATGTAACGTCCACTGTTCAAAGTGCCGTCAATGCGAACAAGAGGTGACCGACACGTGTAAGCACTGGCACCCCATCCCATCACACCAGGTGATACGCCAGTATGGCGATGACGAATACACGCTTCCATTGTGCATTCACAGTTATGTCGCCAAACATGGATGCGACCATCATGATGCTGCAAACAGAACCTGGATACATCCGAAAAAATGACGTTTTGCCATTCGTGCAGCCAGGTTCATCGTTGAGTACACCATCGAAGGCGCTTCTGTCTGTGATGCAGCGTCAAGGGTAACCGCAGCCATGGTCTCCCACCTGATAGTCCATGCTGCTACAAACGTCGTCGAACTGTTCGTGGAGATGGTTGTTGTCTTGCAAACGTCCCCATCTGTTGACTCAAGGATCGAGACGTTGCTGCACGATCCGTTACAGCCATGCGGATAAGATGCCAGTCATCTAAACTGCTAGTGATACGAGGCTGTTGGGATCCAGCATGGCGTTCCGTATTGCCCTCCTGAACCCACCGATTCTGCTAAAAGTCATTGGATCTCGACCAACGCGAGCAGTATTGTCGCGATACGATAAACCGCAATCGCGATAGGCTAATATCCGACCCTTATCAAAGTCGGAAACGTGATGGTACGCATTTCTCCTCCTTACACGAGGCATCACAACAACGTTTCACCAGGCAACGCCGGTCAACTGCTATTTGTGTATGAGAAATCTTTTGGAAACTTTCCTCATGTCAGCACGTTGTAGGTGTCGCCACGGGAGCCAACCTTGTGTGAATACTCTGAAAAGCTAATCATTTGCATATCACAGCATCTTCTCCGTGTCGGTTAAATTTCGCGCCTGTAGCACGTCATCTTCGTGGTGCAGCATTTTTAATGGCCAGTAGTGTAGTTCTAAGTGTAGGAGGCTGATGACCTCAGATGTTATGGCCAATAGTGCTTAGAGCCATTTTATACTCACGGCCGCAGCCGCAGTCGTGGACACTTGTGTGCGCCAGAGAGCCCAACCCCCAGCCATGGAGAACATCTGAGGATGGTTTGCGTGGCAGGACTTTAAATGTTATTAATGTCGAGTGCAAACGCCCATCGTTTTGAATCTTCTCTCACGCAACACACACACGTCCGCTTCTGTCGCGCTCACCCAGCACACAGGTCACTTCGCCACCCTCGCTGCTCCGGGCGAGATCAGATAGGTAGGCGCATTCTTTGTACACATCAAAGCCCGAGCTAATCCATTATTTCCAGTTGCCGCCTCCTCTGGCCACCGCTGCTGCCAGCCACAGTGCACTACGAAACAAGCAGCTGCGGCCTGGACGTATGCAGTAGTTCTAATCAGTTCCACCATGACATAGACTACTCAGTTTAAAAAACCCACTTTACCCAATCTGCGGCAACGACGTTGTTGACCATACACCTCAAATTTTTCACGCGAAACCTAGTTTCCTCCCGTTAGTTTCGAAGATACAAGTAATCGCACAATACACACGTTTTTGCATCGCTAATGTGTCATTGCTTGTTGTGAAAATCCTGTACATAACTATGGCATAGGCTATATTCCCTCTTAAGTATTCTTTCATCAGGTAGAAAAATATCTTTTCTTATCTGTCACATCCTGCATCATAGTACTAGAATATTAAACTCATTTTTGGCTCATGATAAGCTCTAAGATCTACCACTGTCACAGGATGCCTCCTCACTTTCGAACTCTCTCTTAAGGTAACAACACAGAGAATTTCTAAATATAAGTTCTATACTACGTATCACTTTATAAATTCGGTAACGCTTACGATTTTATTACTTTGGTCTCTCACCGTGTAAGTGAGAGATTCCAATATCGCTAAAAGATATCGCCGCAACTAAAAAAATACCAAGTGAAGAATCATATCCGTGGTGCCATACATCGCCTACACCCGTCAGGTGGCATGTCGCTGACATCAGATTATAGGCTAATTAATTAAATTGCCCATGAGAGTCACTTTGCATGGCGAGTAGTTTGTCTTTTTCAGTTGTCGGATTACACTCACCGGCTAGTTCAAATGGGAATCCGTGGAGGGACGACGATGTTTTTTTTCGGAGAACACTACTGAAAACCGACATTTGAAGCTGACCGTAGAAGGATTCTACCGTCAGAAACATACGTTACGCGTAAGGACCGCGCTATTAAAAACATGATCACAGTGACTATGTTACCTTAACCCTACATAAGGAGCAGTCTTGGTTCTACAGGCACACCAGAGTTGCTAAAATTGTAACGCCTTCTGGTAGGAATGCTATCAGTGATTTGGAATCAAGTCTCTCTATCTAACCACATACTTGCGTCGGATCCTATGGAGACGTCTGCTAATGATTCAGATGTTTCAAATGGCTCTGAGCACTATGGGACTTAACTTCTGAGGTCATCAGTCCCCTAGAACTTAGAACTACCTAAACCTAACTAACCTAAGGACATCACACACATCCATGTCTGAGGCAGGATTCGAACCTGTGACCGTAGCGGTAGCGCGGTTCCAGACTGAAGCGCCTAGAATCGCTCGGCTACCATAGCCGGCTGCTAATGTTTACAGCCACCAGTGAATAATATTCGCGCCACTCTCTTATCTCGAAACGAGTCACCTGTTTCGATCCTATCTGCTACAGCAAAACTCCAACGTGGTTTTCAACAATTCCTCTGCATTTTGTAACTGTTCTTCAGTCTCTGCTTTGGCCTCCGCCAGCTTCGTCCATGTGATCATGCCAATTTAAGTCGGAAGTGAACGGAAGTTGAAGAACGCTATATCCACCAACTTCTACGACCCGTATAGAAACAGGTTGGTCTGAGTTAATGCAACAGGACTGTCTTTTGACAACTCGGTGGAAATGGAAACATGTTGTCAAAGCTCCACCAACGAAGCTGACCATGTAAGGATTCTGCTGGCGCCAACATACATTACACGTAAGGACTGCGATATGAAAAACATGATCACAATGACTAGGTTACCGTCACCATGCATAAAAAGTGGTCTTGATTCTACAGGCACACACAAGAGTTGCTGATAGTGTAATGATTTCGCTACAAACCCTGTCTGTCATTTGGAATCAAGTCTCTCTATTCAACCACATACTTGCACTGGATCCTAAGGAGACGTCTTTCTATGATTACAGCCACTAGTGAATCATATTCGTGGCACTCTCATATCTCGAAATGAGTCACCTTTTCCGAAACTATCTGGCATAGTAAAACTTCAACGTGGTTTTAGATAGCCCCTATGCATCTTGTAACTGTTCCTCAGACCTCACCCCCCTCCCACCCCCCCCCCCCACCCCCCACCCTACCCCACCCCTGCAGCTTTGCGCGTGTGATCGTTCAATTTTAAGTCGGAACTGATCATAAGCCAGAGAGCGCTATATCTACCAACTTCTGCAACCCATGTAGAAACAGGGTAATGGGAGTTAATGCGACAGAACTGTGTTTTGACCACTCAATTAAAATGGGAACAAGTCGTCATAGCTCCACCAATGATGTACAGTGTGTAAGGTCAGCGCCAAAACGAAGCTTTCTCCTGCAACATGAGGTAATATAAAAGACAGTACGAACAGTTACGATGATGTTTCCTGTCGGGAAAATAAGGAAGACTCATGGCCAGTGATCGAAGTCGGTTGCACTAACTTGCATAAAATTTCATCACCTGTACTGTAAGAGGATAATATCCCACAGGCTATCAGTCGCAAGAGAAGGTCCCTGTTTTGTTGTTTGATACATTGTCTTTTTCTGCTTTTACAAGCTTTGAATAGCTCCATAAATTTTGTTTTTTCCGCCATGACTTCGAGGTCTGTGTCAGGTTCTGAACTGATATTAACACGTTTCACTCCATTTGCTCTCACAGAAAACTGGACATCGCACAGAGTAAATCATCCCACAATACACACACTGTGTGATTGAATTGAGAATCAGTCACAACATAAGGAAACTGGAAGAGATTTGCGGCATTGTGGAGCGTTTCCAAACTGCTGTCCAAAGGTGACTGACAACCTCTACATTTAAATTCATCTTTCACAGTGACAGGGTAACTCATGTCTCGGTGTACCGGTTTGAATTATTGCAACCATGTAGGCAATCAGTGTTTCGGTGCTAGCTATCCTCGGAAGGTGTTGCCCCTCCTCCGAGGCTCTTTCTCCATCTCAAACAAGCGATGACAGTCAATCATTATGTGTTAATCAACACCATATCAGTGGACAAATGGGATGGAAAAGACACCACTGATGTACTGTAATAAGCATCGCAGTTGATAGTACGAACAATTTTAGCAATTTTCACTGTTTTTTACAATGCTGACCAGTGACACGGCAGATTGCTTCCCAGTTTCTGTATCATCATTAAACTGCCCCTCCTGTACTTTACGAAGACCATTGCGAACGTATATAGATGACTGTGCAGTACGTTAATTCTGTGTTAATTCTTGAACATACACATCAAAGTATACCATACAGTGATATACATACACTACTGGCCATTAAAATTGTTACACCAAGAAGAAATGCAGATGATAAACGGGTATTCATTGGACAAATATATTATATTAGAGCTGAGATGTGATTAGATTTTCACGCAATTTGGGTGCATAGATCCTGAGAAATCAGTACCCAGAACAACCACCTCTGGCCGTAATAACGGCCTTGGTACGCCTGCGCATTGAGTCAAACATAGCTTGGATGGCGTGTACAGGTTAAGCTGCCCATGCAGCTTCAACATGATATCACGGTTCATCAAGAGTAGTGACTGGCGTATTGTGACGATCCAGTTGATCGGCCACCATTGACCAGACGTTTTCAATTGGTGAGAGATCTGGAGAATGTGCTAGCCAAGGCAGCAGTCGAACATTTTCTGTATCCAAAAAGGCCCGTACAGGACCTGCAACATACGGTCGTACATTATCCTGCTGAAATGTAGGATTTCGCAGGAATCGAATGAAGGGAAGAGCCACGGGTCGTGAAACATCTGGAATGTAATGTCCACTGTTCAAAGTTCCGTCAATGCGAAAAAGAGGTGACCGAGACGTGTAACCAAGGGCACCCCATACCATCACGCCGGGTGATACGTCAGTATGGCGGTGACGAATACACGCTTCCAATGTGTGTTCACCGCGGTACCACCAAACACGGATGCGACCATCATGATGCTGTAAACAAAACCTGGATTCATCCGAAAAAATGACGTTTTGCCATTCGTGCACCCAGGTTCGTCGTTGAATACACAATCGCAGGCGCTCCTGTCTGTGATGCAGCGTCAAGGGTAACCGCAGTCATGGTCTCCCACCTGATAGTCCATGCTGCTGCAAACGTCGTCGAACTGTTCGTGCAGATGGTTGTTGTCTGGCAAACATCCCCATCTGTTGACTCAGGGATCGAGACGTGGCTGCACGATCCGTTACAGCCATGCGGATAAGATGCCTGTCATCTCGACTGCTAGTGATACGAGGCCGTTGGGATCCAGCACGGCGTTCCGTATTACCTTACTGAACCCACCGATTCCATATTCTTCCAACAGTCATTGGATCTCGACCAACGTGAGCAGCAATGTTGCGATACGATAAACCGCAATCGCGATAGGCTACAATCCGACCATTATCAAAGTCGGAAACGTGATGGTACGCATTTCTCCTCCTTACATGAGGCATCACAACAACGTTTCACCAGGCAACGCCGGTCAACTGTTGTTTGTGTATGAGAAATCGGTTGGAAACTTTCCTCATGTCAGCACGTTGTAGGTGTCGCCACTGGCGTCAACCTTGTGTGAATGCTCTGAAAAGCTAATCATCTGCATATCACAGCATCTTCTTCCTGTCGGTTAAATTTCGCGTCTGTAGCACGTCATCTTCGTGGTGTAGCAATTTTAATGGCCAGTAGTGTATCTCAAGCGCTTCGATCATAGTGCGTATTTTACGCTTTTTCAGCATGCGGATGGGAGTCACAGAGCATTCTCGCATTCTTAGGATAAAGTTAGATACTGAAACAACTCCTCACACTGCCTTTGACCAATGCTCTCTGCAACAGTCACTAATTTAATCTGCAGCTGACCAAAAGTAGACCGCTACATTCCACGTTTCGTGAAGGAACAGAGCGAACGAGTCCGTAACTGCTGTCCCGCACCCATCCCAGAGCACAAGATTTCTCCAGATGCGCAAATGCCGAGGAGGTTAGCACACCTTATCGCTTTATAGTGGATATGAAAGTGTTGTGATGATATAACAGACGGTTAAGAACAAGAAATGGGTGGTTTTGTGCCCGATGGAGCTCCAGACTGACGGAGTTTGAAGCATGTTACGTAAATCAACTGCGCTATCAATTCTAAAGTATTGTTCTAGAGAACATAAACACGTGCGCTCCTAAGGCTACACGGTTCTGCACTTAAAACACGCTATAATGTTAGAGCGTTTAGGTTTCTGATCTATTAGTAATGTGGAGTGCAAAGCAGTTACTATCCCAGTGTAAGAAGTATATTTGCAGTGCATGACTTACACTCTCCTTCAGGTATCTCTAAGATAAACTATGGTGACAAACTGTAAAATGAAAAAACTACGTCCTTAAAACATCGATTTTTTGTGATACATGCACAATATAGCATTCCATAGGTATATAGCGCCCACTGTTCGTATCCAATCACAGTTCAGAAATTGTACTGTGCTTGCATCAATCCTATAAAAAATTATCGTTAGTAATGGAGAATTCCTCATAAAAAGAAAGAGACAACCGCGTAGCAGCGGTATTTCACATGTGAAATTAGAAGTCATGCCGCCAATAACTATATAGAAGGAATTTGTCAAGCAGATGTGTACACAGTGATTGCAATACTTCACAAACACCTGTTGCTAACTTGAATCACTGTAGTTATGAAACTGAAGACTCCATTTTGTGCCCAAGATGCGGCAGGAGAATGGAGTATGTCACATAAATCTTCGTTCACATAGAGGAATATGTCGAAATAGCATGGACATTTTTCATCACATATACGATGGAAGTTCCCTGATGATTGAGACGTCTGCTGTTAACAATCGCAAGCAGACAGTGTTGTAAGTCACACACAACACACAAAGTTGTATAAGAGCAGAACGCAGGTTATGTCACACAACTGACACATCCCGAAAGAATAACGGAGAAAATGGTCAAATGACCTGCAGCAACATCTCCCTCTCTCTCTAGAATGCATCATCAGTCTACCATTTAATCATACCTCGTTGCAACTCCATCTCAACTGCTTACTCCATCTACTCTCGGTCATCCTTTAACGCGGATGCAAGTAAGTTTAGATACAAATGGTTCTCTTTTTTCCAGGAAAGAGGGAAATACAGCAGTCAACTCGCGCGAATCACTGTTCATCAATAGACATACAGTATGATGTTGCCTCAACGAAAAAAATGACTGTTTCACTGGTTTCCGGCACTTCCAAGTCAAAGTTTTCTCGTATTCCTCTTCTTGTCATATATTCGTTCCCATGTGCAAGAATTGTTCTGCACCAAGCAGAAGACATGAAAGTACTCCCTCAATTTCCCTGCATTTCGGCGTATTTTCCTCAATTTACACGTATTTTCCATCATTTTTCGTAATTATCAATTTTATGTCACTTCTACCCATGCGATCATGACATCACTTCTCATTCCATATTCTATAATTGCTTGTAAATGTAGTACAGTTGACAATACCTAGCGTAAAGGCACTATGTTCGTGGTCGGGTGGTATAGTATAGCACTGTACTCAAATGCATCCAATCACATATTCTACTGTTGCAGTGCGTTTGTTCTGTTTTCAATATGTATGTGTTGCATATGGTTCCCATGATCCAGTCCAACCTGCTGCTGAAACTAACTCCAAACACAGAACATATCTCTGGATGTAATGCGTGGTTGGTCCACTTTCCAGCCCCATCCCAGATATGACATGTTGTAGATCTGCCTCTGAACACCACTCTGTATATATTGTGCCACAGATCCACCTTCAAACCCTATCCCGAGTGTGGTACATTGTGGATCTGCATCCCTACATCACTCCAGATATAACCCGTGGCAGGTCCACACTCAAACACTAACCCGGGTCTACAGTCGGTCATGGAAGCCATCTGTGACACTGATCGCTAGAATTTTTCTTTCATGGGATATGTTTAGTGAAACGATGTGTTGGAGGAGGGTGTTTGTGTTCTCAAACATCTGTGAATACAAGTGCTATGATCTATTTGTGGCAGAAATTTCATTACTTGATTTTCATAATGTTTGTGTGTGATACTCAAACATTAAAGATTTGTTTTTTATAAAGGATCATCATAAGGTACAGATCAGTATTTTAAGTGATCTATTTGACTGCTGTAAATTGCTTAACAAATAATTTGAAAGGGTAGTGCAAATGACTTATTTCACTCTGTTTCTGATATCAAAATTGTATCAGCTCTCCCTTTGTCTTCAGCAGTAGTCAATAGGAACACTGTATTCTGAGGAGAGATGGAAACCTCTGCCTGCATGTTTTAGGAAGTTGGTTCACACAGACAATGAGGGAGTGGCCTCTTGCGAAAGACACAGACAGGAAGAGAGACTATTATTTCCTGATCAACAGAATTCCACCACTTGATGCTTTGTTTGGGGGCCCGAGATCAAAGGAGGCCACAGCCAGTCAATGGTTAGTGGTATTTAGTAGTGGGATCTGTAATTAGGACATTGGGCTATTTTGATCTTCATGGCGGTGCCCTGATGATAGACACACTCGCAGGAGACCCCAAACTCTGGCTACTATATCGCATTTCATTCCATTTATGATTTGTAGATCACATTTTCAGGGTTTAACTGCCACTGCAATATGACTGCTGCATGCTTCTCGATATGTAAAAAATAGTTTGCCGCTGAGATTCTAGTAACTTGTCCATCTGCAGAAACTGAAGGTGGGTTTCGAAATATGCCATGAACTCTTAGATATGCAAATCTTCTGATTTCCTATCTGTGCTAAGACACCAGTGTGCTTCGAAAAGTGAGGAAAGTAAATAATAAGAGCCTTAACATCCGTGACTCTGGCAGCAAATATAAACTAAGCCTGCTCAGCATTTCCAAGTGTTATCAGAATAAAAAAGCGCTGCAATTATTTAAATGTTCCATACTGAGATCGATTTCCTGAAAAATTCTTTAAATAAACTATATTTCATATATCACCCTGTATCCTGTTTCCATACATCGCCTTGAATCTCATAAATTGTTTAAATAAATAATATTCCACACATAGTCTAAACTGTTTAAGCTATATTCCATACACTGCAATCGATTTCCCTCCAAATGACTAATCAACTGAGTCTTTTTCCCAACATTTGAAGTGGTAGGGGAGGGGGAAGGCTAGGGGGGTTACGAGAGGAGAGGTGTTAATGAATTGATCAGTTTAAATAATAAGTCAATCAAATTAATATTAGAAGTGTGATTGTGTCAGTGAGGGGAGCTCCAAGAGGGATTGCGAAGGAGGAGGGGTAAGGGAAGGAGGAGGGGGAGTGGATGGATAGGGGAACAATTGGTCAAGGACCTGTCAATCAGAGGAAAGGATTATCCCCAGGCGGTCATAACCCATTTAGCAGGATGATAGGTTAAGCACCTGTCAATCAAAAGAGAACAATAGGTTCACCCTGAATGTATACATGCCCCTGATGGAGGCAACTCACAATGTGTGCCAGAACATCCTTTGCATACTACAGTTGCCAGTGGTTCAAAGAACACATGGTCCCCACTAAACAAAGGCAGATATCAAAAGTTCACACAAAGCAGGAAAATGTGATAGCTCAATTAGTTCACCTGGTAACAATCAATTAAACTAGACTGGAAAATGTATTGAGATGGAATAACAGAGCTGAAGGCTCACAGAATAAAGAACATGTGGGACAACACGAAAATAAGACAGAAATTGTAACAGTGAAAGGAAAGTACAGTAAATGATTGAAATATGACACATACACACGAAGTCATAATTACTCTCATATTCACAAAGGATTAAAAGCGCTTTACGTCAGCCTAACCATATTCTGAGGAGCACACTCCACACCACAATGTTCCAAAAGAACAAAGCAAACATCGACCATGGCTAAAATCATAAACTGAAGTATTCAAACATCAAATCATCAACAATGTGTGGCACAGGACACTTTAGTTGGGCTGAAGAACTTAAGTATACCCAATGACTTAACGTGCAATGCGTGGCACAGCCCGAAGAATTCATTAGAACACTTTAGTTGGGCTGAAGAACTTAAGTATACCCAATGACTTAACACATGAAGACCGTGGTTAAAGTTATGATATATCTCATCACTGACGGCATAAGGCTTAGTTAAGAGCTTATGAACCACACTCACTAAAAGCTAGCAAGACAGTGTCACTCCGCTCAGAGAACCCAGAAGACCCATGTGTGAAAAGAAGGCGACCAGAGGGATCGTTTCTGCCACCGACCTAACACACTGACAACTCTCTAACCAAAGGGACAGACCTCCTTGCCCACGCAAGACATGTGAGATTGGTCAACCTGTGCTCCATCAGACCAGAAGCAACTCATTTTCTAAACACAAAACAAACAGCAAAAGTCACATGGAAACACCAATTCATTCACATTCTAGCACAAGCAAGGAAGATAAAGGAAGGATATGATAAATGTGGATCTGGATTACATATGGGAAATAAATGGATCACATAAAGTATTGACATACTGATGCAAAGCACAAGTTGCTTGCACTTAACACCAAATAAACACTGAATTTTCGTCAGCTCCCCTGTTCAGTCCTTCTGGGAGAGTTAATAGAACTATACTGCAGATAAACAGTGTAGAGAATAAGATGTAAACAGATCAGATGGAACAACAGTCCTAAGAAGCGACTTTACAGAGACGTTTTCATTTTTACAAGTTTAGTTGTCATCTTACCTGATTGTGAGGCTAACAGAAGAACATTATCAGGAGTAAAAAGATATGATGTTACTCAAGGGCCAAATCCCCTGTTTTAGAATAATTAACAGCGGTGACAAAAAAAGAACCACTTGTTGATGTAATAGCCTGAATTGCATAACTGCGGTCATAGAGTTTGGTGGTTGGGGTATTATTTCAATTTTATGACCTTTTAAAGAACTGACTGATCAGAGTTAAAAGGATTCTCTTCTCCAACTAGTGAGATTTCTGATATAACTTTTTCAGCAAATTTAGTAGTTCTATTTTTAGTTTACCTACATCTTTTAAGGTTTTCTCCATTAAAAATTTACTAATTTTTCTAGAAATAATGTAGTGTTTCTACACTCCTGAAATGGAAAAAAGAACACATTGACACCGGTGTGTCAGACCCACCATACTTGCTCCGGACACTGCGAGAGGGCTGTACAAGCAATGATCACACGTACGGCACAGCGGACACACCAGGAACCGCGGTGTTGGCCGTCGAATGGCGCTAGCTGCGCAGCATTTGTGCACCGCCGCCGTCAGTGTCAGCCAGTTTTCCGTGGCATACGGAGCTCCATCGCAGTCTTTAACACTGGTAGCATGCCACGACAGCGTGGACGTGAACCTTATGTGCAGTTGACGGACTTTGAGCGAGGGCGTATAGTGGGCATGCGGGAGGCCGGGTGGACGTACCGCCGAATTGCTCAACACGTGGGGCGTGAGGTCTCCACAGTACATCGATGTTGTCGCCAGTGGTCGGCGGAAGGTGCACGTGCCCGTCGACCTGGGACCGGACCGCAGCGACGCACGGATGCACGCCAAGACCGTAGGATCCTACGCAGTGCCGTAGGGGACCGCACCGCCACTTCCCAGCAAATTAGGGACACTGTTGCTCCTGGGGTATCGGCGAGGACCATTCGCAACCGTCTCCATGAAGCTGGGCTACGGTCCCGCACACCGTTAGGCCGTCTTCCGCTCACGCCCCAACATCGTGCAGCCCGCCTCCAGTGGTGTCGCGACAGGCGTGAATGGAGGGACGAATGGAGACGTGTCGTCTTCAGCGATGAGAGTCGCTTCTGCCTTGGTGCCAATGATGGTCGTATGCGTGTTTGGCGCCGTGCAGGTGAGCGCCACAATCAGGACTGCATACGACCGAGGCACACAGGGCCAACACCTGGCATCATGGTGTGGGGAGCGATCTCCTACACTGGCCATGCACCACTGGTGATCGTCGAGGGGACACTGAATAGTGCACGGTACATCCAAACCGTCATCGAACCCATCGTTCTACCATTCCTAGACCGGCAAATTGCTGTTCCAACAGGACAATGCACGTCCGCATGTATCCCGTGCTACCCAACGTGCTCTAGAAGGTGTAAGTCAACTACCCTGGCCAGCAAGATCTCCGGATCTGTCCCCCATTGAGCATGTTTGGGACTGGATGAAGCGTCGTCTCACGCGGTCTGCACGTCCAGCACGAACGCTGGTCCAACTGAGGCGCCAGGTGGAAATGGCATGGCAAGCTGTTCCACAGGACTACATCCAGCATCTCTACGATCGTCTCCATGGGAGAATAGCAGCCTGCATTGCTGCGAAAGGTGGATATACACTGTACTAGTGCCGACATTGTGCATGCTCTGTTGCCTGTGTCTATGTGCCTGTGGTTCTGTCAGTGTGATCATGTGATGTATCTGACCCCAGGAATGTGTCAATAAAGTTTCCCCTTCCTGGGACAATGAATTCACGGTGTTCTTATTTCAATTTCCAGGAGTGTATATATATCCATTCTACAGATGTGTTATAGAAATCTGCCAATGATTTTAATTGTTTTCCCCATTCAAAGCCCATCTGTAAATATCCTTTGTGAACTGATAATGATTTTTGTAGAGCATCTTCAAATTGAGTCCATACATATTTTCAAATATTGTGGAGCTTTATGCACAGACTTCTGCCTTTTGAAATGTCTTATACGAAATATGTAGCTGTTTCTTTGAAGGAAAACATTTGAATCTGGCTTTGACTGCCGCAAACTTTAATTTATATTTTTTCCCTGATTTCCAAAATTCACTACGTTTAGGTTTATATCCTTCATTGCCTTCTTCTGTACATCCAATAGATGAATTTAAATTAGTATTCGTAACACCCTTCATGTAATCATCATCATCATCATTTCCCACTGTTTGTAGAATAACATGTGCTTTGTCCGAATTGAAAGTAGTTTAACTTTCTATATGCAGACCATCCTGAAAGGCATCTTTTGTCAGTTAGAGAACTGCAAAACAAATGTTTTCTCACTTTCACTGGTAACAGTTTCAACTGTCAGGCAGGTCAGAGGCCATTGTTCATAATTTAATAATGTTCTTTGGATTTAGTGCCATTGTATTTCCTGAAATATAGGAAACTGACTAAAAAAAGAAAAAAGAAGAATGCTTGAAGAAATACAAATCAGTAGAGATATCCTATATTTACTGCAGCAATGAATATTATGGATTGAAGACAGTACCACAATTGGCGTGGGCTCTATTAAGGACTATGAAATTCTACAGCACTCATGGCATGCAGACAAAGGGACAAGCAACTAGCCCTGACAGTCTCCATGGGTGTGCATATATACCCTGAATGGTGAGTGGATGGTAGCCCCCAACCCCACATCATAGAGTCATTGCTAATTAGAGGCACCTGGAAAAATCATGCATGCAAGCTGCATCTGTCAGCATGGCGACACATTCCAAAGTGAGTGATTTACGGATTCTTTTGTACAAATGACATTTTGAAAACCAAGATTGTTTTACATGGCTGAATTTGGCGTGAAGTTTTATTTTTTTTTTGTCCTAAGAATTTTGTAATTTTGCAGAATTAATTGATTGTAGTGAGGGTATTGTGCAAAATACCATATTACTGAAAAATCTGATTGTACTCTCTTTAATAACATTAGTTTTAATATTTGAAACATTGTTGTTTATTTCTCATGGTTTCAGAAGTATTCTCCCAAAACCAAATATGTCATATTATCTTTCAGAGGGCATTTTCACCCTTAAAATTGCACCATTGCCAATATAATAAAGGTGTGTATTATTTTTTACTACTCTACAAAGGTTCTGAGTTTAAATTAAATCGGCAGTTGACACAAAGGTAGGTTTGCTTGTGTGTTTCTTGACTGTTAACAATAAATGCTGGGAGATACAAATATACCACCAGTAATATGATGATCTGGTAGATCTCATTACTGATTATAAAAAGTCACATTCCATAGTAGTTTTGTGACAGTGAAAGTGATATGTTTATAAACGAGTTACTAAATATCCAACATCCATACCATATTTTCTCATCTGAAAGTTTGCCTAAGTGTGGCAGGAGGCTGTCCAAAGACCCTGAAACTTAGACTGATTTGACTTTATCTTCACCTAGAAGTTTAAGTTTTCTCTTCTCAACATCCATCAATTTATTTTGAACATCAGTTACTGACTGTCTCTTGTGCGACATTCTCCAGCTGTTCCTTCTGTGGCAAGGGATGTGTTACTACTCACAGACAAAGAAGACGATTTTGAAACTGGACAGGAAACATTTCATCGAAAATGTCTTCATCTCGAGCCATTATAGCAGGCCTAACACAATTTTTCCATAAATTGCCTTTTTCATGGTGTGAACTGATTGGTCAAATATTTCAAGCTGTCAAAGAACAGACACTTAGAGCTTGATATAACTGCCATGGGCCATTATTAGTATGACTATGAGGCCTTTGAAACTCATTGTGTCTGCTTCTAGTCAGCACTGCAGTCTTGGTACTGTAGTCACATGACATTTTCAGTATGATAACTGGCAGGAAACTTGGAAATAGACAGGAGATTTAAATATTAAAGATAGCAGTGGGCAGTAAATTTAAAAAATGAGGATGCATATACCTGTGTGTGTGAACACACATGCTCACTACATGCACACACACACACACAAATATACCTGCATTGCGTAAAATGTCGCCAAAAATATTGTCAACAGCAACCATTTTTTAATGACTATAAAAAATCGATTATGGATTGGTTCTCTTTTCACACCTGTAAATTGTTTTGGCAGCTATAAATCATTCACTACAGAATGTTAGAATGAGTATATAACATAGTCACCATAAATACTTCAAAATTAATTACAGAACAACAAAATTAAGTATGGTGCTCCTATCATTTTCTCGACATACATTTTAACAGAGCTTTCAATTAAAATTAACCATAATTTTGTCTTTTACACAGAAACTATCTTTTGACGATTTGTTTACATGTGTTGAGTTTAGTTATATCGTTAGTCTCATATAATTACTTAGAACATTAGTAAACTTTCATACATAAGTTGCTTATAAAGATAGAAAATAGCGGTTCTTATGTTTATTTGGACATTGTGTGCCGTAGATCGACCAATGAACAAAACTGGTTGACATGGTGTAACACGTTTTCTTCATATGTTAATTAAAAATAATGCAAAAATTTCAGATGGTCCTACCAATTGACTAAGTTTTGTGAGTTTGATATGTTAGTACTTCATAATCACTTACATATTAAATTATCCACTAGGTGGAGATTACCACTTTGTTTATTTTTCTGACACTCTGATTATCTTGTTCTTTGTTTAGTTTGGAATTTATTGTATATGATATAATTATTCATGTATTAAGGTAATATACAAAACAGATCCATTACATTCTTATAACAGTGTTGGAATCTGGTGGTGGCAACCGCTCAGTGAACTAAGTGCTGTGATAAAAATCTGTTCAGTTTCATTTTTCACCTTCCTACCTTATGGAAAGGAATTTCAAAGTGGTTGTTGCATATGTGCATACAAAAAAAAAGGTTGAAAGTGAGTGACCAAGGAGATTTAAGATAAAATCTAACTAAACTCATGCCAAATGTTGAAAATCTGTTAACAAAGTATCAGCCTCATCAATCCTATTTAAAGTATTTATACAGTAATCTTAAAAAACTTACATTTTGTGTCATTTAAGTCAAAAATATATAAAACATAACTCTTATTAAGTCTTTCACTCTACTCTTCTACAGTTAAACCTGTCAAAGCGAGTAGCACTTTATCAGATATCGAAAACGCATTTCAAGCTGATGAATTTGTAAAAATTCAGTATGTGAGAACCAGGGGGTGTACAAAAACAGAAATAAAATTGACACTTGGTCTATGAGACAAAAAAGTTAGTTTATTTCTCACAATGAAAGAACAGAACCTTAATATGCTGCCACACACTCCACTACCACAGACTGTCGTCAGTTTTACTGCCCTTTGTACTCATTGGAGATGAGGCATACATATTGTTGAGTCTTTTGTCAAACCTCACAGCCGACACGTTTTAGATTGAGTAAAAGAATATTTTAATGAAGACGTTTCCAGAGAATGAGGAATATTTGAATCTGTTAACAGAATAATGAGCGCTATATAGGAAATATTTTGGAAGCCAATAGAAACTTCACCACAATTTGCTGAGGCTATTGTCAATCGTACGAGTTCTACATAATGTGGATCTCTGAGTGTCGATGAGCAACAGATGGCATAAATCGAATTTTCTTAGCAAGACACTCAAAAAGCAGGACGAAATTTTAACATAGTCTCAGATAAACCTGTCCAAATAAGAAGCGCTCTGACAAAATTCCTCTCGCAAAATAAATTATAATTTTCATGTTACGTGTTTGTCAGCTGTCCTACTTGTAACTTTAATATCATCTCTCGTTTTCAGACAATAAGAGAGGAAATTTATTCTGTACTTTCTCGTAGTCTGTGATTCTACTGCTACTGCATCCCTTAATTTGTCCAGAATGAATCTGTTGTGATGATTATTGTCTCTCTGGCCATATAAAGGATATCGAGTAAAAGCGGCTGCCATCAAGGTGTCCATTGTTGCCATTTTATTAACATTACAAGAGAAAGACAAGCGCCAGCAAGAATACCAAGCGAAGCTGACTCTGCTGTCCGCAGCAACAGACAGATGTTGCTGGAGTTGCCCGGACATCAGGCTATGAAGGCTGTACTTACGTTTTGATTAACAAGTACCTTGTAAATGACGACACAAAATTCAGGCTATACTTTAGATTAAATGTCAGTCAATTTTCACATGTTTTACAACCTATAGAAAGTGATATACAGGAAAACGTCATGTGACCAGTTCAAGAAACTCATCAGTGGAGCTGAAAGATCACAGTGATGTTAAGCTAGCGTAATTTTCTTCTCTTATGTAAATTTGTGTTGATGTGATCAGAATTACCTTCAACTGCATGGAAATTGTATGTTCATTTAAAATTTTTGGTGGAGCTTGCACCTCTCTCATCTCAGGCTTTTCCAGATTAAGTAGTATGGATACAATTTCTCTGTTACCTCTGGAATATGTCACAATGTTGTAAGCAGATCTGTCGATCATTCTATCCAAGTGAGAGAGAAAAGTATTGGAGACGTTCAGGGAACACAATATTTCTTGTAGTAGCTTCTTATATGTTAATAAGCCATACTTATTATTCGCAAATGCGAAGTAGTGGAAACAATCGGCAGATTTAAGTAGTATTTCTCTTTTATTTCTCCATATGAGTCCTGAATGTTTCTTCCTCTATTCTTGCATATGACACTAGGAGATATGTAATTTAAGTTTATTCAGAACAAAGGCACACTATTTCAATAACACGTTTTTGAGGTTCTTGATAACATGAGAATCTTATGCATCTCCAGAATTTTCCATCGAATTTATACAGGGTGAATCAGTAGAACTGTGGAAGGAGTGCTGTGCACTCTAGTCTATAAACTTCCCTAATTTACTTGCAAGTTCATTCAGCAGCGAAACGTCTGGAACAAGCAAAGGAATTTTCGACCAAATGGAAGTATCTTAACTATGCAGGTGTTATAAATGGCAAGAATGAGTTAGCCACCTTAGTCTGGTTCCCTTCACTACAAACTCTACAATCATAGAGATTGGATCATATGGAATAGAAGTTAACAGTGGAATCACACCAAAAAATCAGAAATATTAAACTTACTTAGTCAAATGACATTTTATTCATCTCCAATTAATATTCAGGGTTGTGATATTGTGTCAGTATACGTTGTAGTAGGCGATGAAGTATTCTGTCTTGTCAGACACATGACAAAAGCATACTCAAAAAGCAAAGCATGCCAAATTTTACAAAAGAGAATGTTCTGTTACAGACTGTTGGGTCATAAGAGTCTCAGAAAACAGTTTTTTACTTCCGGCAAATTTTTAGAGTGTTGTACCAACCAAAGTGCTGTTAAACTGGCTATATGCCACAAACTAGTTTTTACAGCACATTGTTTGCATTAACTGTTGACTCCAGCATGTTATGAAAGAGATGATTGTTTGCATTAACTGTTGACTCCAGCGCGTTATGAAAGAGATGCATTATGTTTTCACTCTAGTTTTATCTACAGCTACAAATTTTTAGTGTGACAAGAGACATTCTATGTAACTGCCTACCTAGTTGTCATTATCCAATTTTCGACTTGTGAGAACTTTTTGTTTATTGAATTCAGGGAAAGATATTATGTGAACGAAATCTCAAGAATAAATCGTTTTCCTCTGCTCCATACGTGATCTCTGTCAGAAATCTCCAATAAATAAGTTAAACATCACACTTCATGTGTCACTAGCACATCAAGAGCAAAGCGAATTCATTATGAGAAACAATGGCTAGGTTTATACAAGTAATGAACCTGTTATCACATTTTATGATCGCTCTACTTAATTCTAACACGAAAATGTTACTCAGAGTTAAATCACTTATTTTATACAATTCTAGTGGTACGCAGGAAAAACAGGATTGCAATATAAAAATCATTACTTCTGTATGGCAATGATTGTACTGAAAATAGTGAAAGACATTTCTTTTGTATGGTAAGAACAATTCCTGAACATGTACATTATTTCGACTTGTTTGCTGATCAGGATCTTCCAATTAAAATAACAAAACTTACGAATATACATTGCCAGAAAAAAATAGCGCCAGTTAGTACTGGTGCCAGGCGTGGAAGGGTAAGGGCCATGAGCAGCACCAACAGTATGTGGGGCATTTGGATGTGACAGAGACCTGATGCTGGACCTTATGAGGACATAAGGGTAGGCATATTTGTCACAGTTTCAGTCAACTACATCTAATTACTACTAGAGAGGATTGTTGTATTGCGCACCAGCCATATTGTAACACTTCATGTCTGTGCCTGCCATCTGAGAACAAGTAATGGTCTTCATGCAACAGTTCTGAGTCATCCAGTACTAATGGTCTGACAAGGGGAAGGTCTCAGACATGGCCAACCAATTCGCCTCAAATTTTGTAGGTTGCTTATGTACAACCTAAAACGAAGGACTCTAAGAGATCTTGGCTCAACGCCCTCTCATTTTTGAGAAAATCTGCCCTAAAGATTATGACGAGCAATCGACTCAAAATTGGCGGAATCGATAGAAAATTGTAAATGGAGCATTTTTAATCATCAGGTATGGGGTCCACAAAAGCATACTTTCCAGAAATTGAGGAAAGAAACTTTTACAACTGTCGCTTATCTACCCACATGGTAAACGCTTTTTTGCAGAGAGCGCCGATAGCGCAATGGCCAAGGTTACTGGCTGGAAAGTGGAGAATACCAGTTCGAGTCTTTACTAAACCTTGCGGAAGTTATTCTCGTTTGTATTTTTCCATATCTCAATTGATAGGCACAGGAGGTAAAAAGGTAAGTAAATCAATAATAAATGATAAAAAAGGGGACACATAAATTTATCAAACCTCTTGGGATAGTAAACAACTAAAATGTTACTCCTGGTCACTTTACAGTGGCTCTTCCAGTCACTTTTACGTGTCCTTACTTTTCTTTGAACAACTAGAAGGATGGTACTTATAAACATTCGAAATAAATATACTCGCGGCACAGGGGCGGCTCCTGTATAGGTTTGCAGGTTTGCGCTACCCCCAAGGAATAATTTTGTTTAACTGTGTTTGCCTTCTGAACGTTCTATACTAGTGGAGAAGTAGCGCGCTGTTTATCTCTATTGAAATGCCTGGGCTCCAAACGCCGAACGCAGCGGAGTTGGACAGAATGTGCCGACGGCGACAGAGGGTTGCACCACCACCACCTAGAGACAGGTGGTGGTTGCACTGTGGCTGCAAACGCGGGCCTAAGTGTCTCATATGCAGGCCTTGTGTGTATAAACACCTCACCCAGGCCACCCTGCCAGCCTCAGGAAGAGGGCCCGAACTCTTCCGAAGGGAAAACGAACTATTGGATCTTCGAACAAAACGGGATTCTCGCACCACCTTACCAGTTCAGGTGTAGCTGTGAGCGAAATAACTATTTCCTTTACGTTTGTTAGTTATTTTAGCGTGTGCTACAGTGAATTTTTGAGGCTCAAGTGACAAGTGAATACGTGAAATAATGAATCAGGTAATTTCATTGCTCACTGAACCCTTCAGTTCACGGAATTTTGAAGAAAAATTAGAAATCAAAAGGCTAGGTAGGCCGTCTCCTGCTTTAACAATTTCGCAGACCATTAAAACGAAAAGTCGCCAATTCAACAGGAAATTTAACTCTGAATCGTACAACCAGCATGAATGATTGTGTGGTTATGACATGAAAAATGCCTTATTTGTTTTCCTTGTTTATTATTTGGAGGAGATCTTTCATGGTCTAAATACAGAGTCTGTGACATTCAACACCTCCATGACAAAATTAGAAAACACGAACTTTCTTCAGTCCATGTAAATAACGTTTTGAATATGGCAAGTCTAGGCATTGTAAATATAGCTACCCAATTAGAAACTGGGTACAGGAGGTTCGTGGCATTACACAACCAAAAACTTACCGATAATTATTAACTGTATTCGTTTCTGTGATGCGTTGGGACTTGCCCTTAGAGGACACAATGAGACTGAGTCATCTTCCAGTCCTGGTGTTTTTCGTACTTTGATTAATTTTAGGGCAGAATTAGGCTCTGTATTAAAATCGCGTTTAGAGAAAGCTACAGTTCTCAAAGGAACCTCAAAAACCATCCAGAATGAACTCCTCCAGTGCATTCTTCAAGTCTGCGAAGAGAAAATTAGAAAGGAAATTAAGGGTGCTGAGTTCAAGCCGTAATAGCTGACGAAAGCAGTGACGTAGACTGTGTTTTCCAGATGGCTATGGTATATATGTACATCATTAACGGAAAACCAGTTTAAAGATTTTGAGACTTCATAGCACCAGAAAAGCAAGATGCCCAGTCATTGGCAACGTCCATCATCGAACAGATATATATATTTCCGGCCGCGGTGGTCTAGCGGTTCTAGGCGCTCAGTCCGGAGCCGCGCGACTGCTACGATCGCAGGTTCGAATGCTGCCTCGGGCTTGGATGTGTTTGATGTCCTTAGGTTAGTTAGGTTTAAGTAGTTCTAAGTTCTAGGGGACTGATGACCACAGCAGTTAAGTCCCATAGAAAAAAAATCGAACAGATAAATAATCATTTGGGGAATTGTCCACATAAGCTAATAGCGCAAACATATGATGGTGCTGCAGTCGTGAATGGTTCGTCACGTGGGGTGTTAAGGAAAAGTTTCCCTATGCTTCACACATTCTTTGTTATGCCCACAAGTTGAATCTCATTATGCTTAAAGCCGCATCCATTAATAAAAATGTGCGAATATTCTTCACTAAACTTCAGGGACTTTGCAGCTTCTTTTCAGCATCTCCTCAAAGAACAACAGTTCTCGACGAAATAGTACGAAAATGACTGCCACGTTCAGTGCCTACGTGTTGGAATTTTCAGTCAAGGAGCGTCAATACCGTTTTCGAATATAGGGAAGATATTATCATGTGCATGAATAATTTGAGCTAGGAGGGAAAACTGTGTAATGAGAACACTATCTTGCAAGCCTATGGCTTAGTAACAATTTTGAAGGATGAAAATTCATTTTTTGGCTTTCATTTTTTCATAAAATCATGATCCATGTGGATATTTTCTATAACCAGCTACAAAAAAGGGCGTGAAGCAATCGATCATTAGGGAAGGAAGTGAGTGGAAATTCAACAGGTTTACACGAGTACCATAAAAGAGGGAGAACTGAAGATGGCGCAGCGATATGTAGTCTACTGCGGGAGGCAAAAGAAGTATGTGATGTCATATGTTACGAGGCAAAAGAAAGATTTTGGTTCACGACACCTAGTTGCAGCCTCTCTCTTTCTACCAGAGAAATTCGCTACTTACTCTTCCAGCATTGGAGGGCAGTGTGGAGGGTAAAAATCGTAGAGGGAGACCAAGAGATGAATACACTAAGCGGATTCAGATGGATGTAGGTTGCAGTAAGTACTGGGAGATGAAGAAGCTTGCACAGGATAGAGTAGCGTGGAGAGCTGCATCAAACCAGTCTCAGGACTGAAGACCACAACAACAACAACAACAACTCTTCCAGTTTTCCAGAAACTTCTTTCAGAGCTGCTATTGAATGCTACTCTTTTTTGGAAGCAAAGAAACTTCGAACAGAACTTTCTGTTATTTATGGAAGAGAGGAGTTCAAAAGCATATGTGGAGCTTTGAGCTTTCTGGATTACATAACAGACAATGATCTTTGTGATATACTGAGCGAATCTGTGAAGCTCCTGAAAGCGATAACTACAATGACCACATCATAAGCAGAACGTTGGTTTTTCTTCGCTGAAATGCATCAAAACCTATGGACTAAGAAAGATTATCAGCACTCGCGATGCTCTCTATTGAACGAGACTTCGTTTTAGGAATTGCAGACTTTAATCAAAGAGTGACTGAAAGATTTGCAAATGTGAAGGAAAGAAGAATAGAGTTCCAAATTCAGAGATAAAATCGAGCGGCGTTAACATCAGTCCTGCTGAAAAAGGTTACTAAGGCATGCCTACCACTTTTTGAGTACATAGAGCTGCAGTTGATTTTAATTCCTTTTATTCTGCAAAAGTAATACCTTTTTCTGTGTACACTATTTGGTTTTATTATGAGTAGATGCGGGAGTTACACGAGCGAGTGGTCTGTTAATATCAGGCATTACAAAAACATGAGCAGTGTACTAATTTTCTCTCTTTTGTTGATGTTTTCCTTCATGAGCAAAGTGCACCACCATCTTCTTTGGTCACGAACCGCCACTGTCGCGGCACCAAGAAAATCTAACGAATGCACTCTTTCGACAGCTGCACTGTTCCTTCCGAAGAGTTGGTGGAAAACAAACTTGGTTTACATTTAAACATATGTCTTTTTCGAGAATTAATTTTGATATGTACCACGCATACGATATCATTGCCTGAAAAATCGGTGCTGAAAGTTGGTTATGAATTATGCTGTGAATAGTTAATGCATCCGTGCGGTTGTACAATTCCTGCTGGGTTTCCAGAAGCACGCTGCAATTCTGAAGCTTCGAAATAAAGTTTATAACCTGGTGATAGAAATAAACATCACACTGCTCGCATACAGTTGTGCAGTTTGGCGGTATTACTTTTACCGTGCACGTCAGTTGACCCTCGTCATCTATATACATGGTGTTACATCAGAGTATTAGTTTGTCCACCCCAGGAATCCAATATTAGACAAAACTTGTTTTCAGCAACGTATGGTTTTAAAGCATTCTCAAGAAATATTCTGTAAATTCCATTTGTCGATTTCCCGAATTTGGAGCAAGTAATGAAAAGATTTTACAATGAGGCGATTAAGCGATTGACTTCTAAAACCCGAGGACCAAATGTAACATTCGTTTCTTGTAAACACAGGAAAAACTGTGCAACACTTTTCCAGAGGTTGTGATGGCATAATGCGCCGTGTAAGAATGTGTTAGTCACTTTTTTTACTACCAACTGCGACAAGTTTTCGTTTTTCTCCCTTACGCGATAACGTGCGTCGAATGTTCACCCGATACACACATCCTGTTTGATCGGTGTGATCATGTAATAACAATTAAACCGGTCATAAGTGACGCCGTTTGCGCGCTGAAAAGAGCTGTCTATCTTCTATATTTTCTACCTCCTTGTGGGAGACGTATTTAGTGTCGTGCCGTTGACGGATTTTATATTCCGATTTGAAACTCCTTGCCCAAGATAATGATGCAGCAAATGTAAAATCCTCGTTGGTCGTATACTGAAGGGCTGCTCCTGCAACCCACTCCCGGAGTATTCTCGTTGTTACATACTCGTTACGACGACGACATTCGACAAATCGGTCGTATGTCCTCTTATTTATCGCCTAGTATTTGTCGTATCTTGTCCCTCCTTTAAAGGTATGATTTTCCAATGAAATGAACACCCATAGCTGCTTACAGGCGTTGACATACGTCAACGGAGACAGATGAAAATGTGTGCCCCGACCGGGATTCGAACCCGGGATCTCCTGCTTACATGGCAGACGTTCTATCCATCTGAGCCACCGAGGACACAGAGGATAGTGCTCTGCAGGGATTTATCTCTGGCACGCCTCCCGCGAAACCCACATTCTCAACGTATTGTCCCGCACTACATTCGTAGTGCCCCCGCCCATTATACTCATTACTCGCGGCGCGTTGCCGATTCCCGTAAGACTTCGGGCACTGTTTGTGCATTCGCACAGAAGAAGAAGATGGTCAAGTGGCCGGTGAGCCTTAACTATTTTCCCACAATTGTAGGTCCTTCTTCCTTTTCAGGGCTGTTGGTGCTCCATTCTTTTGCAGTGTTTATAGGTTCCAGTTTGGATGATTGCTCGCTAGCGCTACCGCCTTTAATTTTACTTTAAGTGATATAGCGCCGTAGTTCAATCGTTTAGTAACCGGTTCATAATACTCATCGGGAACAGATGCGTGCGACGTGGACATTCCCAAAACTGTTATGACCATTTTGCGATTCACTAGTCGTGCTATCTTCCACTGAATCACTCTCTGCTTCCCCTTCATGGTATAGTTCTCCAGTATCAACAATAGTCATTTCGTTCACCAGCTCCAAAAATCACTCGACGACAGCCGCTCTTAACAATCTGAAACGCCGAGAAACAGAACTGCCTGCTTCCAGTAGTGCATTGACGATACATCTGCCTTGCAACACTTTTACAAACCAAAACACAGCGTCGGTAATTCCCGCTGGCTATCGTCAGTGACAGGCTTCCAACTGAACATTTCAGCGCTGGTCGAAGGGTGCACATCCTCCATTATTAAGATTATGCAACTGAAAAATATGACACAGCAAACAATGACTAGCTACTACAGCACAAACAGAAAAGATAATTACTACAAACTACATACAGTACAAGTCGTATGTTACTTACGGAAGATCACTGTATTCTTTCATAAAACATGTTTTATTCGACGGATTAACGATGAAAAATCATTACATGTATCCTCGAGGCTCGCTGCAGCTTAATGACGGAAAACAACTCTTTCCGATTGACTTCTATAAGGTTCGCTGGCTATCTGTGGTCTCTCGTGAGAACTTCGCAGCACTCTTACTCGGAGTTGTTTTCATGTGACGAGACTTAATAGTTTAATTCTTTACTAATTCGCGTCGTCTGGGAAATTAGTTTGCTTATCTTATTACTGTCATTATTCCATGTTGAGTTGCGCACCTTATTAACCCTCCCGTCCCTACAAATTCTGATACAAAAAACTACAGTTTAATAAAATGAAAACCGTAGAGTATACTAGAGATTCGTACCCGGGTTCTCTGCTTCCTACCAACTTACCCTGGGCATAGTGCTATCGGCGCTCTCGGCCATGTGAGTACATAAGCGGCAGTTGTAAAAGTTTCTGTCCTCGATTTGCGGAAAACTATGCGTTTGCGGACCCCATACCTGATGATGAAAAATGCTGTAATTATAAATAGGGATAGATCCCACCAATTTTGAGTGGATTGCTCTTCACAACCTTTAGGAGTGATTTTCACAAAATGAGGCGGGGGGGGGGGGGGGGGGGGGTGTCGAGCCAAAATATCCGAGTCCTTCATTTCAGGTTGTACACATCGACCTGCCAAATTTGAGCCGAATCGATTGGCCGTGTCTGAAGCCTTCCCCTTCTGAGACTACACTGACAGCAATATGCACGTATACAAATGGTTGTAGTATCGCGTACACAAGGTATAAAAGAGCACTGCGTTGGTGGAATTGTCATTTGTACTCAAGTGATTCATGTGAAAAGCTTTCCGACCTGATTATGGCCACACAACAGGAACTAACATACTTCGAATGCGGAATGGTAGTTTGGAGCTAGTCACTTGGGACGTTCCATTTTGGAAATCATTAGATAATTTAATATTCCGAGATCCACAATGTCATGAGTGTGCCAAGAAGACCAAATTTCAGGCAGTACCTCTCACCACCGACAACGCAGTGGCCGAAGGCCTTCACTTAAAGATCGATAAGAAACACTGCTATCAGTTGACCCTAGAGGACTGGAAAATTGTGGCCTGGTCAGACGAATTCCGATTTTGGTTAGTAAGAGCTGAAGGCAGGATTCGAGTGTTACACAGATACCATGAAGCCGTGGACCTACGTTGTTAACAAGGCACTGTGCAAAGTGGTGGTGGCTTCATAATGGTGTGGGCTGTGTTTACATGGAATGAACTGGGTCCTCTGGTCCAACTGAGCCGATCATTGATTGGATTTGTTTATCTTCGGCTACTTGGAGACCATCTTGGACTTCATGTTCCCGAACAGCGAAGGAATTTTTATGGTTGATAATGCACCGTATCACCAGACCGTAATTGTTCACAACTGGTTTGAAGAACATTCTGAACAATTCGAGCGAATTATTTGGCCGCCCAGGTCGCGGAATATGAATCCTATCGAACATTTATGGGACATAATCGAGAGGTCAGTTTACGCAGAAAATCCAGCGGCAGCAACACGTTCACAATTATGGACAACTATAAAGGTAGCATGACTCAGTATCTTTGCAGGGGACTTCCAACGATTTGCAGAGTCCCTACCATGTCGAGTTGCTGCACTGTATCAGGTAAAAAGAGGTCTGACGCGATATTAGGAGGTATCCCAAGACTTTTGCCATCTCAGTGTAGTAGCAACCAGACTACGGAATAACTATCCCAAGCGTAGGCTGCCATTAACATGAGAATATAAATGGTTACATTTGGAGTGGTCCTGAGAATGGTAAAAATGGTTTGCTGATGATTGGCTTCACTTTGTGTTCAATGATAAATCATGTTCTACACTACCTGGATGACCATTCTTGGCGAGTATGGAGGCGACCTGGGGAGAGGTCCCATAGTACCAATGTTTTGGAGAGGCCTAGCAGTGTTCTGTTTGGCGTCATGGTGTGGGTAGGGTATGACTTGAGGTCACTGTTACTAGTGATTGAGAGAACTCTGTCAGCAGAACGGTATGTCATGGAGATCCTGCATCCTCATGTGTTACCTCTCATGTCACAGTATAATGGTGCCATTTTTCAACTGGACAATGTTCATCCTTACATGGCACATGTCTCCCTGAACTACCTGTATGACATTAAGGTACTACCACGGTCATTGAGACCCTCAGTTCTGTCCCTGATAAAACATGTGTCAGACCAACTTAAAGGTTAACTCTGTCCCAATGATAGAATATAGGGTAGCAAGGATCAGTTACAACAATTGTGTGCGAGCTTGCCTCCAGAAAGAATACAACGATTTCATGACATTTTTCAACCGAATCAGTGCAAGCATCTAGGTCAGAGGCGGTGACTCAATTTCGTAATCGCTGAAATAACATCACATACCTTCTCTAGCAATGAAGTTTTGTATTTCCTTCCCCTTCTGAGCACTTCACTCTTCTTTGTACGGCAATGTATAATTTTGCTATGTTGATATTTAACGATGTAAACAGCACACTCCAACCAGTCATCTGAATCATTTCTGTGGTGACAGAGGAAAAACTCCACTGCTGACTTTCTTTCCAGGATGGGCTGCATGTCTGGAGCTCAACTGGAGACGATGTGCTGATGATACGGGTCACCGAGATGGGTATCTACAGGAGGCGACGTCTGGGGCTTGATTATGATACAGCACAACGTTTGAATCAGACACGGTGGCCAGTCTGCATGATTTAGTCTGTTGGCGGCTGTGGTGGGGGTCACCTGGGCGCTTCTGGTGAGTGTAGCCTGGGTGGCTGTGCCGGCTGGCCGGCCAGAGTGGCCAAGCTATTCTAGGCGCTACAGTCTGGAACCGCGCGACCGCTACGGTCGCAGGTTCGAATCCTGCCTCGGGCATGGATGTGTGTGATGTCCTTATGTTAGTTAGGTTTAAGTAGTTCTAAGTTCTAGGGGACTCATGACCTCAGCAGTTGAGTCCCATAGTGCTCAGAGCCATTTGAAGCATTTGTGCCGGCTGGCTGGGAAAGGTGAGGTGGAGCTGTGATACAAGTGGCAGTGCAGTGACAGCTGCTGGCATGCGTGCATCATTGTCAGCTACAGGTGTGAGCTCTGTCTCACTGGTGGCAGAGGATATATCGCCCATTAACAGGTCTTCCGCTGCATCAAAGAAGTGAACGGCGGCAGGAGCAGTCAAGATGTAAGCCAGCTTGACTTGGTGAATTAACACTTTGGTCAGCTTTCCGTTGTGCTCAATGTCGAGTGTTCTCTCGCCGCAATGTGGACCCAAGTATGGCGTCCAAAGTGGTGACTGTACTGTGTCAGCAAGCAGCTTGACGTGTGTACAGCACTGCAGGTCAGTGTGTATACTGTGTCAGTTCATATGGTCAGAGGCAGACCAAGTGGGAGCTGAGATGTTCTGCAGTGGAGGCGACAATGCGTCGTACTGTGATGGTGCCTCCACCAAAAAATCACCAGGGATGGCGAGAGACTGTCCATACACAAGGCCAGCAGGTGAAGCAAGAATTTCTTCTTTCGGCGCTACACGCAGGCCGAGCGGTACCAGTGGGAGTACTTCCATCCAGGCAGCATTGTGCAAGTTCGGGTGGATTTTAGTGTTAAGTGGAGCTGCTCAACCATGTCGTTAGGCGCTGGCTGGTAGTTCTGTGTAAGTGCGTGCCACACAGTCAGGTGGCTACTGTGAACAGCGCACAGTGAAACTGGTGGCCATAATCAATTGTGATGGGACTTGGCTGCCAAGCGTGCCACCTAAGTGATAACAAAGGCTTTGACGACGGCCTCAGTGGTGGTGTCGACTATGGGCATTGCTTCCAGCCAGTGTGTGAAGCAGCCTATCATTGTCAGCAGATATCACTTGCCTTGTGAAGAGGGAGCAGGCCCACGATGTCGACATGGACGTGTGCTAAACGGCATGTCGCTCTGGGAAAGGCGCTGACGGGTGCATGGGTGTGCCTCCCAACTTTGGCACACTGGTATCCATTGCAGATGCGTGCCCGTTGATGGCAGTCTTTTCGTAGCCCCGGCAAAATGAAATGAGAAGATACGAGCGACATGGTGGTGCTGATGCCAGGGTGTGACATTCCATGTGTTATGGTTCTTTATTTACGTGACCATTGTATTGTATTGTATTGTATTGTATTGTATTTATTGGTCCAGTAAATCTTACATGTACAGCACATCAGATATTGGACAGGTAAAAGTATATCTTACAATTAAAACACTTTAGAAACTAGAAAATTATGTTCACAAAATTTTACAGCACTTCCTATACTGGGCAAGTCAATGTGTAAGTTATAATTAAACCACATTAGAAACTTGAAGTTTACAACTGAATACATGTATAAGCCAATATTAACGATTACAGTATTTGCATGATCCTCACTTAAGCTCTAAGGTTTTTGAGGAACTCTCCTACACTATGAATTGACATGTACACTAGAGAATTACATTCACAGAATTTTACTTCATATACTGGGCAAGTCAGTATACAACTTATACTCGAACCCCATTAGAAACTTGAGAATTACATCTGAATGTATTTATAGGCCAGTATTAATGGTTACAGTATTTGCATAATCATCACTTAGACTCTCGAGGATTTTGGAGGAACTCTTCCATGCTATAAAAGCGATGTGTCAACAGATATTCTTTTAATGCTGCTTTAAAATTTTTTACATCAGTCTTTACTTTAATTTCTCTTGGCAATTAATTGTAGATAATTTTTCCATGGTGTAATGTTCCTTTTGGGCACAAACTGGTTTTTGTATGGAGTACATGAAAGTCAGTTTTCTGTCTTGTATTATGATGATGAACATTTTCATTTTTGGGGAGGATATTAGGTTCAAATGGCTCTGAGCACTATGGGACTCAACTGCTGAGGTTATTAGCCCCCTAGAACTTAGAACTAGTTAAACCTAACTAACCTAAGGACATCACACACATCCATGCCCGAGGCAGGATTCGAACCTGCGACCGTAGCGGTCTCGCGGTTCCAGACTGCAGCGCCAGAACCGCGCGGCCACTTCGGCCGGCCGAGGATATTAGGATTTGTTATTGTATATTTCTTTATAAACATTGCACTTTCAAATACGAAAATACATGGAAGGGGGAGAATCCCCATCCTTTTAAATAATGGTCTACATGGTTTGTTCCTTTTTATTCCAGGCATGATTCTCACTATTCTTTTTTGCATCCTGAAGACTTTTAGGCAGGATGGCGAGTTACCCCAGAAAGTGACCCCATATTTTAGGACAGAATGTATATTAGAATAGTAAACTGTCATTAGACAGTTCTTATGACAGCAGTTTTCTAGCACTCTCATTAAATAACACATGGTACTTAGCTTCTTTAATATGTTGCCAATGTGAGTTTCCCATCTAAGATTATCCTGTAGCCAGACCCCCAGAAATTTTGTATTAGGCACCCTTGCAATATCTGTGTCTGACATCTGAATTCTTATATCCACTTCAGTGTTTCTCTTGACATTATGAAAATTTAATGCTACTGTTTTACTTTTATTTATTATTAGTTTGTTTTGGTTGAACCAGTTTACAACATTTGTTAATGCCTCAGACAGTCTTGTTTGTAGTATCTCTGCAGTCTTCCCACTGACTAATATGCTTGTGTCATCTGCAAACTGGATAGTGCTATGGTACTGGTTGGTTGATGTTAGGTCATTTATATATATAAAAAATAGGGTGGGGCCCAGTACCGAGCCCTGCGGTACTCCATATTTTACTGCTTTATAATCGGAATAGTGTCTTGTTGATTTATTTTCTTTGTGAAAATTTATTTCTACTACTTGCTTGCAGTCAGTAAGATATTATCTAAGCCAGTTGTTAGGCATACCTCTGATACCAATTCTTTCAAGCTTCTGCAGCAATAGGGTGTGGTCTATGATGTCAAAAACCTTAGAACAGATCAAGGCATATGCCAGTTACTTTTTGTCCACTATCAATTTTTTCGAGTACTTCATCCAGAAATTCATATATCGCTGTTTCTGTTGATCAGCCTCTCCGGAAGCCATGTTGGGTTGTGGATAATATTTTGCACTTTTCTAGAAAATCTAGCATCCTCTTATGAAAAAATTTTTCTAGTATTTTCGAAAATGTAGATAGCAAGTCAATAGGTCTATAATTGGCTATGTCTTCTTTCTTACCCTTTCTGAACAGTGGTTTCAGTTTCACTGTCTTTAAGCAGGAAGGAAAGACACCATTTGTTAATGAACTGTTGAAAATGTGGGCTAATGGTATTCCAATGAGGTCACCCACATTTTTAATGACATAATCTGGAATCTCATCCTCACCTGTCGAAAATTTTGTTTTTAACTCTCTAATTGATAGTATAATTTCCTTAGGGTTGGTTGGAGTAAGAAATATGGAGTTGCAGTTTCTATTTTGATTTGATGGTGTTGTAGCAGGATTTTTATTTGAAGATTTTATGTCAGAGAGTAATTTTTCACTAATATTTGCAACGTATGTACTAAAAGCATTGGCTACTTCTTCTGGATTAGTAATTTTTTTGCCATCTTGGATTACCTGGAGATTTACATTTTGGGAGGTCTCATTTCCTACTTGTTCTCTGACTATCTTCCACATGGCTTTCATTTTGTTCCTGGCCATTTTTATATGGTGATCATTTGTTGTTTTTTTAGTTTCTTTTATGACTTTGTGAAGCACTCTCTTATAATTCTTGAAATACACCAGGAATTCTTCTGTAACATTTTGTGTTTCTGAGATTTCATAAAGTCTCCTCTTTTAAGCACATGATATTTTAATGCCTTTCGTCCGCTATGTAACATTTCTTTTTCTAGTTTTTAATGTTTGGTTTTTAACTGGAGAAGAAATATTGAAATAATGGGAGAATATTTCCATGAACATGTCAAACTTTTTACATGTGTCCTCATAGTTGTCTATATCATTCCATATTTCTTTTTTTAGTAAGTGCCTGAAGTGTTCTAGGTTGTGCTTGCTAAAATTTCTACCTTTTCTTGTCTTTTTTTGTTCAGTATTTCCTGCAGTCTCTACTGGGAATTCAATAAACTGTGCATAATGATCACTGAAACCTGTATTCATATTTCCAGATTTGTGTAAATATTTATCTGTATTTATTAGTATCTGATCTATAGCATTGCTTGACGATTTGGTGACTCTGGTGGCGGATTTGATAGTTGTATGTATATTGTAGGTTTTTAATAAGGCCTCAAAGTTTAATCTGTCTTTTGAGTTCTTGTTGAAATCTATATTAAAGTCACCACATATGATGGTTGTTTTACTAACTATTTTTATATTGTTAAGTGCCTTCTCAAGATTTTCAATGAAAGTAGTTACGTTTCCATCTGGGCTTCTATATATGCAAATAACAATTATATTTAAATTTGTCATTTGTGTAGCAGAAATTTCGAAGTTTTGCTCTTCCCCTAGCTAGTTAGTGAACTTTAAATTATCGTGTTTGACGTCCTCTCTAACATATATGCATGTTCCTCCATGCATGGAGGTTTTCCTACAAAAAAAAGATGAAGGGTAAAGCCCTCTATCCTTGTGTGATGTAACATATTTTCTGATAACCAGTGCTCACTAACACATATAACTGACACTTCTTTTAGTTCATCTGATAACAATATTTCTATATCACTAATTTTATTTGATAAGGATTGTACATTTTGGTGCAGGAGCATAAATTTCGACGATGACTTATTTACTAGGTTGTTTAGGCCTACCTTATGTTCGACAGCTGCACATGACATATCATTTTTAACACTTTTACAATTGAAGTTTTCTTTCCAGAGCGATGTTTTAGAAGATGAAATCAACATTTCTCTGGAATTATGGCACTCCAACCCCAGTTCTCGATACCAGTAATATCGTACTATTTTTTTTTTTGCGAAGTAACAGACATATTTTTGTGACAATATTCACATTTGGCTTTATTAATGTATAGGTACTCCGATGTATCGATATATTACAGTGATATGGTTTTTGTGTGTATTCATTTCTGTGAGACTGACATAAACTTTGACTTATTTGTAACCGTTTTGGCGCGAATGCGCACAGAGCAGTCTTTGTTTCACTTTGCAGTATTAAGTTGTTTTTTCGCTTTGTAAAAGAATAGTCAAGTCTTGTGTTTGGTTAAAGTGGAAATTAAATATATGAAGATTGATACAAAACTGTTTTCTTGATGATGTGACAATTAAGAAGAAGTATATGTGAATTTACAAGAAGTTTAATAAAAATGTGGATCGTGAACACCAAGTCAAAAATTATTTCTACCATACCATTGTCCTGATCTGGAATTGTTTGATCATTAAGAATTTCCTGAAAAACGCATTTGTTAGGTCTTCAAATATTGTTAAAATACAGACCTGGACCTTCTAGCAGTCAAAGTGGAACCACCCTAGAACCAACAAGATGAGCCATAACAACTTCGACGAAATCTACGTGGGAATCCATTCAAGATAAGTGCCAAAATTAATGACTTTTTTACAGTGACTTTATTATTTCCATTCTGACGATACCATTCACAGTCAATAACTTTGTTGTTGCCCGATAAAGCAAACTTATGCTGTGTGAGCAACATTATTAATCTGATTTCTAACCTACTTTGCAAGTGGTGGTATTGTTAGACATGGATACAGTCGAAAAAACTGCAACTGAATTTCTTTGGGAAAAACGAGTGGTGTGCGCCTGTTGAAGCGTCTCACCAAATTTTGTGGGCAGAGCCAGGAACGGGTACTAACTCATGCTGTAGGCCATTCAATGTGTTGTCGTGGAGGATGTTCAGTTGTTTGTCATTCTCCTGCTCTTGTGCAACGATGATGTTGTCAATTTCGGAAATATGGCGGATGTCCATGGAGAACTGCGACACATACCTGAACTGCCGGGTTTGGTGTGGCATGCACTTAGTATTACTGTTCCAAAGGACGTGAGTTAGGGGCTTGTTTTCAGTGGAAATTGCGAAGGGACGAGCTTTTATCTACGGGTGGAAGTATTTTACTGCCTCGAACAGCACAAGCAACTCATGATCATAAGCATTCCATATGCACTGTGATTCTGGAAGCTTCTGCGAGAAGAACCGAGTGCCTGCCAGCTGCCACTGACGCATTGTTGAAGCGCTGCGCCTATGGCTGTCTGGGTAGTGTCCACCACCATGGCCTGCTCGGCGTGTTGCATTGAGTGGGCGAGCAACATCTCTTCTGTGGGGCTTCATTTGGGCTTAATAGAGCTTCTCTCTATTGGATTCCTCCAATTAACAGGAGTCCTTCCCTTCGAGGTATGGCTGCGAAACATCACAGTCAGGGGTTCCAGCCCTCAGCCCTGCGGCGGCGTTGGGCAGATGGCGCCGATAAAAATTTATCATGCCTAGAGAGCTACGCAAGTCTTTGTGAGTCTGTGGGCGTGTCATGTTCAAGATCGCCTGTACCTTGCACAGTAGTGGCGTGATTAAATGCCCTAGAAGCACAATTTCCGTGACACTGAACCTGCTTTTTTAGGGGGCTAATGACCATGCTGGCCTGGCTCAGGCTGTCGTTAGGTGGCGACAGTGGAATTTGGGCTACTTCGAGTAGACGAGGATGATGTCGAGGTACGCAAAACACCACGGTAAGCCTCGTAAGACGCCATCCAGGAAAAGTAGCTAGGTCTGGGCGGCTTTCCAAGCTTTCGAAAAGCCTGAAGGGCGTGATAATTTCTGTTTTCTGAACGTCTCCAGGTGTCACAGGGATCTACAGGAACGCCATTGTGAGTCAGTTTTGCTAAATATAACTGAGTTCACCAAAACGTGGCTAAAATCCTGCAGATGCAGAACCGGATACAGATCCAGCACCGTTCTTGTGTTTAAGGCACGATAGTCTCTTCATGGGCGCCACGAATTATCTCTCTTTGGTACTAAGTGCAGGGCAGAGGACAATGGGCTGCATGATGGGCGAACAATGTCCTGACGCAACATGGCCTCGAACTCAGCCTTTACTAAAGTGAGTCACTCGGGCACAAGTCGACACGGATGGCAGAGGTGGGTGGGCCTGACATAGTCACAATGTAACGGGCCGTCGAATGTTTCTCGTTCCTCGGTGCACCAGGTGGGCGAGTGACCTCTGGAAATTTTTCCAGTATATCTGTGTATGATCCAGAGGACTTCACTATTTTAACACTGAAGAAGGCTGCTGGCCATCACTGTCCTGCTATTTTCAAATTTTTTGCCAAATCGATCAGCAGGGTGTCTGCATTGTGAGCTAATAAATTGTAGTGGTCAAGAAAATCTGCATCCAGGATTGTTTTGTTGACACCAGCCACAATAAGCGTCCACGGGAATGTGCTATGATGTCCAAGGTCCAAATTTCGGTGATGAATGCCATACGTTTTTATTGTCGAATTGTTTGCTGCCAGAAGATGCAGCGCCTCAGCCTTCCAGCAGCCTCTGGGCCTGTTTGCAGCTGGCATTTAGGTGTTAGCAATGAGGCCGACACTTTGCCACGTCGTTTCCAAAGCGGTAATGATACCAGCAAAATCCACTCGGCTGCTACTCTAACGTCGTCCATCAACCGGCGATCTCGTTAATTCTCTCTGCATAACAGGTCCAGTAGAACACCGAATCTGTAGGGTGTACACGTGGTCCGTGGATTGAAGCTATATGTTCTCAAAAAACGCGTCTGTACTTTACGCCGGCTCAGTTCGCACTGCGCTGGCCCTTGTGGCCGAGCGGTTCTAGGCGCTTCAGTCCGGAACCGAACTGCTGCTACGGTCGCAGGTTCGAATCCTGCCTCGGGCATGGATGTGTGAGATGTCCTTAGGTTAGTTAGGTTCAAGTAGTTCTAAGTCTAGGGGACTGATGACCTCAGATGTTAAGTCCCATAGTGCTTCGAGCCAATTGAACTGCCGTGCATGCCACACGGTGCCACAATTTTGCCTATCGGCAGGTACGCACGGCGACGAATACCTAGCGCAGCTAACGCGGGTCAGCCGTGAGCGGCGCTGGTCCGTTCACGCATTTTTGCGACACGACTGCGACAAAGTCGCTCCTTGTTTTTGTACTCAACGTCATTAAAATACTACAAATACCTGTGCATAGCATTGATACCCAAAAAGCGAACAATTTCCACACTTAATATTCCCGTTTGTTTACTATCTACCGGCATACTTAATCTTAATACTCATGCAACTAGCGTCGCCAAAGTCGAAACAAGCAGAAAATGATTAGTTTCGCCAACGTGTTCAGCAAACGTGCGCCGCACATGCGCAATGGCTGGTAGCGCAGTTGCCTGCAACACAGGGTCGTCGTTTAAACTAGGCTAAGGTACTTTTGAACAGTGTTATTACCAATGTGTGAGCCATGGAGCTAGAAAAGAAGGGCGGTGGCACTACAGACTTACGCTGTACATTGTTTTGAAGCCAAAGTGGACGGGTCTCCGGACATTTTAAGTAGTCCAAAAACATTAACAGACTACTGTTTATGATTGCTTCTTGTCCATTATTTCCATCGTGTGCGTGCAACAACATCTTTAAATACTAAAAGTTACAGTGGCTACATGAATAATATTGTGTCAGGAAAGCAATTTCGATAGTTTTTCTGTTCTTGAATGCGTGCTTGCTCTAGTAATACGACACACTTGGCCTCGATAACGTAACTTGTTTTTTGTTGATATTTTTCGAACAAAGAAGAAGAGAAGGAAGCGATGTGAAAACCATGCTTTCATAGTCCGTTTAATTGTACTTTTATTGTATTGTATCGTTAGCAAATGAAACTGGAACTCCAAAATCAATGCTTGTTTGCTTACTAGTACTGCTTATTCGTTACATTTTCAACTGTCAGCTCGGGCACAAAGTTTTTAATGTTCACGTTTGCAAAAAAACCTACTAAATGTTATTTGCTAGTCTATAAACGTGTGCAATGAGGAAAGAAGCAAGGTGTGCTATTGCATTTTATGCATGTCAATGAAGTGAACGATTGTTGAAATGTCGCAGACACAAAACTGTGTAGAGTTATACCTCCATGCAGAATAGAATTCTCGTTTTATTAGTGTGTCAGTGCATTAATCTCAGTGTAGTTTACCCATCTTATAATTTTGAAATATTTTCTATTATGTGTCATTCAGTGTGTGGCCAGGAATAACAACTTACAAGGTAAAAAGAAAAGATATATTTTTTAAAACAAGTTCCAACATTGTGATTAAGGGAATGGTCTCAAACAGTTAAGACCCCTTAAAATGGATATTTTTCCTTAACATGTATGTGAGTAACTTTTTTTAGTAATGATAGTCTAACCAGCGTAGGATGTAGGCCTAGCTTTCCAACAGTGGCCTATTTGCTTCTTTTCCCCGAACATTTCTCTCGGTTGGTCACAGCCGTTGGATAAGCAGCTGCCCGCAGCAAATCGTATGCTCATAGCTCACTTATTTGTTACATAGTTTAATTCTTAATTTCTTTGCGTGTTTTTGGGTACGTGCATTGTTTAATTCATAAATTTCGGGCGTATTATAGTATTTGAGAGTTATAGCATCGCCTTTTTAATACCTGAATAGTGTAAAATCGCGTAGTCTCCTTCCGCCGCCGAGCAGTGTGTCAGCTGTGCGCAAGTAGCAGCATTACTGCATTTACTAGGCATCCTTGTATTTTAATAACCGTTTAAATTTTGTGTCGAATTATTTGTGCTCTCTGTAGATTAGTTCAGACGTTCTTTGCGCAACAGTTTTTAGGATGGACAGGGACTGCAACTGCTGTGTTCGGATGCGGGCTGAGTTGGCATCCCTTTGCTCCCAGCTTCAGGCAGTGTTGGCTTCGATCACACGGCTTGAGGCTGTTGCCAATGGGCATCACTGTAGGGATCCGGATGGGGGTTTGTCGGGGACGGCCAGCTCGTCCCACACATCCCCCGATCAGACTACGGCTGTGGCTGCCAGGGATACTTTGAGGCTGACCCCTCACCCGTGGTAGAGTGGGAGGTCGTCTCGATGTGTGGCAGGAGGCGAAAGACATTCCGGAGGGCTGAACGGAAGGCCTCTCCAGTTTGTCTGACGAACCGGTTTCAGGCTCTGTCTCCGGCTGATACTGATCTTTGGCTGGACATGGCTGCTTGTCCTGTTCCAGAGATTGCCCCTCAGTCTGCAAGATCCGGGCGGTCACTGAGGGTGGGCTTACTGGTAGTTGGGAGCTCCAATGTCAGGCATGTAATGGGGCCCCTTAGGGATATGGCAGCAAGAGAGGGGAAGAAAACCAATGTGCACTCCGTGTGCATACCGGGGGGAGTCATTCCAGATGTGGAGAGGGTCCTTCCGTATGTCATGAAGGGTACAGGGAGCACCCATCTGCAGGTGGTCGCTCACATCGGCACCAATGATGTGTGTCGCTATGGATCGGAGGAAATCCTCTCTGGCTTCTGGCGACTATCTCATTTGGTGAAGACTGCCAGTCTCGCTAGCGGGATGAAAGCAGAGCTCACCATCTGCAGCATCATCGACAGGACTGACTGCGGACCTTTGGTACAGAGCCGAGTGGAGGGTCTGAATCAAAGGCTGAGACGGTTGTGCGACCGTGTGGGCTTCAGATTCCTCGACTTGCGCCATAGGGTGGTGGGGTTTCGGGTTCTGCTGGATAGGTCAGGAGTCCACTACACACAGGAGGCAGCTACATGGGTAGCAGGGGTTGTGTGGCGTGGACTGGGCGGTTTTTTAGGTTAGATGGCCTCGGCAAGTACAGAAAGTGCAACAGCCTCAAAGGGTGCGGGGCAAAGTCAGGTCATGCGGGGACCAAGCAGCAATCGGTACGGTAATTGTAAACTGTCGAAGCTGCATTGGTAAAGTACCAGAACTTCAAGCCCTGATAGGAAGCACTGAAGCTGAAATCGTTATAGGTACAGAAAGCTGGCTGAAGCCAGAGATAAATTCTGCCGAAATTTTTACAAAGGCACAGACAGTGTTTAGAAAGGATAGATTGCATGCAGCCGGTGGTGGCATGTTTGTCGCTGTTAGTAGTAGTTTATCCTGTAGTGAAGTAGAAGTGGATAGTTCCTGTGAATTATTATGGGTGGAGGTTACACTCAACAACCGAGCTAGGTTAATAATGGGCTCCTTTTACCGACCTCCAGACTCAGCAGCATTAGTGGCAGAACAACTGAGAGAAAATCTGGAATACATTTGACATAAATTTTCTCAGCATGTTATAGTCTTAGGTGGAGATTCCAATTTACTAGATATAGACTGGGACACTCAGATGTTTAGGACGGGTGGTAGCGACAGAGCATCGAGTGACATTATGCTGAGTGCTCTATCCGAAAATTACCTCGAGCAATTAAACAGAGAACCGACTCGTGTAGGTAACATCTTGGACGTACTGATAACAAACAGACCCGAACTTTTCGACTCTGTAAGCGCAGAACAGGGAATCAGTGAACATAAGGCCGTTGCAGCATCCCTGAATATGGAAGTAGATACGAATATAAAAAAAGGGAGGAAGGTTTATCTGTTTAGCAAGAGTAATAGGAGGCAGATTTCAGTCTACCTAACAGACCAAAACGAAAATTTCTGTTCCGACACTGACAATGTTGAGTGTTTATGGAAAAAGTTCAAGGCAATCGTAAAATGCGTTTTAGACAGGTACGTGATGATGATGATGATGTTTGGTTTGAGGGGCGCTCAACTGCGTGGTTATCAGCGCCCGTACAATTACCCAATCTTTGCTCAGTCCAATTTCACCACTTTCCTGGACGATGATGAAATGATGAGGACAACACAAACACCCAGTCATCTCGAGGCAGGTGAAAATCCCTGACCCCGCCGGGAATCGAACCCAGGACCCCGTGCTCGGGAAGCGAAAACGCTACCGCGAGACCACGAGCGGCGGACTACAGGTACGTGCCGAGTAAAACTGTGAGGGACGGGAAAAACCCACCGTGGTTCAACAACAAAGTTAGGAAACTACTGCGAAAGCAAAGAGAGCTTCACTGCAAGTTCAAACGCAGCCAAAACCTCTCAGAAGAACAGAAGCTAAACGATGTCAAAGTTAGTGTAAGGAGCGCTATGCGTGAAGCGTTCAGTGAATTCGGAAGTAAAATTCTATGTACCGATTTGACAGAAAATCCTCGGAAGTTCTGGTCTTACGTTAAATCAGTAAGTGGCTCGAAACAGCATATCCAGACACTCCAGGATGATGATGGCATTGAAACAGAGGATGACACGCGTAAAGCGTGTAAATCCTCGCACAAACGAAAAAATGCCTGACATCGAAATAAGCGTCCAAGGAATAGAAAAGCAACTGGAATCACTCAACAGAGGAAAGTCCACTGGTCCTGACGGGATACCAATTCGGTTCTACACAGAGTACGTGAAAAAACTTGCCCCCCTTCTAACAGCCATGTACCGCAAGTCTCTAGAGGAAGGGAAAGTTCCAAATGATTGGAAAAGAGCACAGGTAGTCCCAGTCTTCAAGAAGGGTCGTCGAGAAGATGCGCGAAACTATAGGCCTATATCTCTGACGTCGATCTGTTGTAGAATTTTAGAACAGGTTTTTTGCTCGCGTATCATGTCATTTCTGGAAACCCAGAATCTACTCTGTAGGAATCAACATGGATTCTGGAAACAGCGATCGTGTGAGACCCAACTCGCTTTATTTGTTCATGAGACCCAGAAAATATTAGATACAGGCTCCCAGGTAGATGCCATTTTCCTTGACTTCCGGAAGGCGTTCGATACAGTTCCGCACTGTCACCTGATAAACAAAGTAAGAGCCTACGGGATATGAGACCAGCTGTGTGGCTGGATTGAACAGTTTTTAGCAAACAGAACACAACATGTTGTTCTCAATGGAGAGACGTCTACAGACGTTAAAGTAACCTCTCGCGTGCCACAGGGGAGTGTTATGGGACCATTGCTTTTCACAATATACGTAAATGACCTAGTAGATAGTGTTGGGAGTTCCATGTGGCTTTTCGCGGATGATGCTGTAGTATACAGAGAAGTTGCAGCATTAGAAAATTGCAGAGAAATGCAGGAAGATCTGCAGCGGATACACACTTGGTGCAGGGAGTGGCAACTGACCCTTAACATAGACAAATGTAATGTATTGCGAATACATAGAAAGAAGTATCCCTTATTGTATGATTATATGATAGCGGAACAAACACTGGTAGCAGTAACTTCTGTAAAATATCTGGAACGATTTGAAGTGGAATGATCATATAAAATTAATTGTTGGTAAGGTGGGTACCAGGTTGAGATTCATTGGGAGAGTCCTTAGAAAATGTAGTCCATCAACAAAGGAGGTGGCTTACAAAACACTCGTTCGACCTATACTTGAGTATTGCTCATCAGTGTGGGATCCATACCAGGTCAGGTTGACAGAGATAGAGAAGATCCAAAGAAGAGCGGCGCGTTTTGTCACAGGGTTATTTGGTAAGCGTGATAGCGTCACGGAGATGTTTAGCAAACTCAAGTGGCAGACTTTGCAAGAGAGGCGCTCTGCATCGCAGTGTAGCTTGTTCGCCAGGTTTCGAGAGGGTGCGTTTCTGGATGAGGTGTCGAATATATTGCTTCCCCCTACTTATACATCCCAAGGAGATCACGAATGTAAAATTAGAGAGATTCGAGCGTGCACAGAGTCTTTCCAGCAGTCGTTCTTCCTGTGAACCATACACGACTGGAACAGGAAGGGAAGGTAATGACAGTGGCACGTAAAGTGCCCTCCGCCACACACCGTTGGTGGCTTGCGGAGTATAAATGTAGATGTAGATGTAACTCTGTCAGTTTTTCAGGAATAATCAGGCAAAGAACAACTAGAATGTACATATACTTTGATCATCCGCTTGATTTTACTTTTGGATTTCATTTTGAGGTTTTCAAAGTGTTTAAGGTTACACCATGATTTGTGATATACCAATAGTTAGTTACTTACTTTTATGTACCATATATCATTAGCTCGATAAATCGTAATGATATGGAATGAGTCAATATACACTCCTGGAAATTGAAATAAGAACACCATGAATTCATTGTCCCAGGAAGGGGAAACTTTATTGACACATTCCTGGGGTCAGATACATCACATGATCACACTGACAGAACCACAGGCACATAGACACAGGCAACAGAGCATGCACAATGTCGGCACTAGTACAGTGTATATCCACCTTTCGCAGCAATGCAGGCTGCTATTCTCCCATGGAGACGATCGTAGAGATGCTGGATGTAGTCCTGTGGAACGGCTTGCCATGCCATTTCCACCTGGCGCCTCAGTTGGACCAGCGTTCGTGCTGGACGTGCAGACCGCGTGAGACGACGCTTCATCCAGTCCCAAACATGCTCAATGGGGGACAGATCCGGAGATCTTGCTGGCCAGGGTAGTTGACTTACACCTTCTAGAGCACGTTGGGTGGCACGGGATACATGCGGACGTGCATTGTCCTGTTGGAACAGCAAGTTCCCTTGCCGGTCTAGGAATGGTAGAACAATGGGTTCGATGACGGTTTGGATGTACCGTGCACTATTCAGTGTCCCCTCGACGATCACCAGTGGTGTACGGCCAGTGTAGGAGATCGCTCCCCACACCATGATGCCGGGTGTTGGCCCTGTGTGCCTCGGTCGTATGCAGTCCTGATTGTGGCGCTCACCTGCACGGCGCCAAACACGCATACGACCATCATCGTCACCAAGGCGGAAGCGACTCTCATCGCTGAAGACGACACGTCTCCATTCGTCCCTCCATTCACGCCTGTCGCGACACCACTGGAGGCGGGCTGCACGATGTTGGGGCGTGAGCGGAAGACGGCCTAACGGTGTGCGGGACCGTAGCCCAGCTTCATGGAGACGGTTGCGAATGGTCCTCGCCGATACCCCAGGAGCAACAGTGTCCCTAATTTGCTGGGAAGTGGCGGTGCGGTCCCCTACGGCACTGCGTAGGATCCTACGGTCTTGGCGTGCATCCGTGCATCGCTGCGGTCCGGTCCCAGATCGACGGGCACGTGCACCTTCCGCCGACCACTGGCGACAACATCGATGTACTGTGGACACCTCACGCCCCACGTGTTGAGCAATTCGGCGGTACGTCCACCCGGCCTCCCGCATGCCCACTATACACCCTCGCTCAAAGTCCGTCAACTGCACATACGGTTCACGTCCACGCTGTCGCGGCATGCTACCAGTGTTAAAGACTGCGATGGAGCTCCGTATGCCACGGCAAACTGGCTGACACTGACGGCGGCGGTGCACAAATGCTGCGCAGCTAGCGCCATTCGACGGCCAACACCGCGGTTCCTGGTGTGTCCGCTGTGCCGTGCGTGTGATCATTGTTTGTACAGCCCTCTCGCAATGTCCGGAGCAAGTATGGTGGGTCTGACACACCGGTGTCAATGTGTTCTATTTTCCATTTCCAGGAGTGTATATTGACATCAATTTCTTTTTGTAAATATGCCTCCACACTGATCGTTTATTAGTTTTTACGTTTTTTAATTAAAGATGGACAGATGTTAGTTGGTAGGAATTCCCACTCTTCACCATTTACACATTATAGTAATAGATAATCTTCTGTGGAATGGGAGTAGTTATCAAAGAGACACGTTTTCAGTTTAGTTTCAAATTTTACTTTATATCAATGAGCAAGTGATCAAAACTTTCGGTTTCAGCATTGTGAATCCCTGTTTGTTCTACAGTCGACTTTAATGTAGCACAATGAATGTCTTTTTTTTTCTTCTGGTATAGTTGTTATGTACATCATTGTTCGTGTCGAATTTCAGTGGATTATTTACAACAAACTTCATTAGTGGATAGCTATACTGTGAAACGGATAGATTGTTACTCACACGCCAAGCACAAGGCCGGCATGACGGAAAGGGTGTTCACATAAATTTTCAGCCAAAGCCTTCTTCTGAAAGGAAGCACAGCATACATCCATATTCATACAATCAAGCAAACAAAACTTGCATATACATGACCTCAGTTTCCGACTGTTCTAGACAGAATCTTTTTTAAAGGGAGAGGAAATGTGAACAATGAGTAATAATTAGCGACGAGAGGAATTTAGGGCACCAGACGCTGCCCAACAATTAGCTGGTAATGTAGCCATGTATTTTGTGGGGACTACACCGTTGATACAGTGTGGCTTGGATGTTGGAGCATTTGCGATTTGAAAGTTCAAAAAATGTTCAAATGTGTGTGAAATTTTATGGATCTTAACTGCTAAGGTCATCAGTGCCTAAGCTTACACACTAATTAACCTAAATTATCCTAAGGACAAACACACCCATCCATGCCCGAGTGAGGACTCGAACCTCCGCCGGGACCAGCCACACAGTCCATGACTGCAGCGCCTTTGACCGCTCGGCTAATCCCGCGCGGCCGACTTGTGACAATGAGTGAAAGAACGCACACTGAGAAAAGTGAAGCAGATCTAAAGTCAAATGACAGGAATGAAACAATTACAATAAAAGTAAACAGTGCAGCAATAATTCATGTATACAAAAGAAAATATTGTTTGCATTATTCCACTTACAAATGAAATTTGATTCCTTTAAACTTTAGATTACGCTTGGATCGCTTAGTACACCCAGAAACAACTACGTCTCCTCACAATCGAAATATCCAATACTGACGAAACTGGGCACAGGAACGTCATAGTGACATCACGGGTAAGTATCACTGTGTGGAACTATGCAGCTACGAATGCGGTGAACATAGTGTTTTGGGCTGGTTCAATGGCGGACATTGGCTTCAAGTTTGTCACGTAATGACACCTCCCTTTTTTTAACTCTATGGTGTCAAAGAATGTTTTTTCCACAAATATAAGAATAAATATAAGAACACTGGAAAATCCAGGCTGGAATGTAACAATATTATGAAAAGGAAAGTTGCCACTCACCACATAGCGGAGATGCTAAGTCGCAGGTAGGCACAACAAAAAGATTTTAAAAAATAAAGCTTTCGACTATTAAGGCCTTTGTCAACAATAGACACACACAAACACGTGCGCGCGCGCGTGCAAACGCAACACACACAGCACTGCAGCCTCTGGCAACTGAAACCACACTGCAAGCAGCAGCACCAATGCCTGAAGGGAGTGGCGACAGGTTGGTGGTAAGGAGGAGGCTGGGATGGGGAGGGGGAGGGATAGTATGGTGGGGTTGGCGGACAGTGAAGTGCTGCAAGTTAGACGGCGACAGGGTAGAGGTGTGGAGGGGGGGGGGGGGGAGTATCGGATAAGGAGAGAAGGAAAAAGACAGGATGTGATGGTGGAACGACGGCTGTGTAGAGCTGGAATGGGAATGGGGCAAGGGCTGGATGGTTGAGAACAGTGACTAACGGAGGTAGAGGCCAGGAGGGTTACAGGAACGTAGGATGTATTGCAGGGAAGTCCCCATCTGCGCAATTCAGAAAAGCTGGCGTTTTTGGTAAGGATCCGTATGGTACGGGGATGGACCAGTCATTGAAATGAAGGTTGACATGTTTGGCAGCGTGCTCTGCAACAGTGTGGTCCACTTGTTTCTCGGATACAGTTTGTCAGTGGCCATTCATGCGACAGACAGCTTGTTGGTTATCATGCCCACATAGAAGGCAGCACAGCGCTTGCAGCTTAGCTTGTAGATCACATGACTGGTTTCACAGGTAGCCCTGCCTGATCTGGACACTGAAATCAAGTATTTGTAACTATATGGACATAGCCTGTTATTTTGATGGATGCGTGAGTGCCGCGCAGTTATCTATGTAAACAAATGCTTGGCAGTATTGACTGTTATTAAAATGACTGCAGAATACTAGTAATCGGGTATTACGATACCCGCTAGTACTCATTAATGTGTTATTTGCTGTAAGTCATTTTTTTTCTACTTCTCGCGGAGAATAATGTATGGAGGACCATTGTTAAGTAGGATCACTGGGGCCATTAAGTTTATCGAAATAACATGAAAGAAGATGCTTTATTTAAAAAAATAAAAACCAACGAAAACGGCATACAAATAGCGCGACTTTCAATAGTTTGGAATCATGCTACAATTATTTACTTGCATGTAAAGGGCCTGCGCTAGAATTTTCTTTTACCTAATAGTTTCAATGGAAGACATTCCACCTCGTTGTACATGTTAGTTTCGTGAGTATGATGATGTTTGGCATATTGACCAAGGTTTGATAAGCGAACTTCATGTGAAAACAAGAAATTAATATGTATAAATTGCTTTCATGCTGCCTTGGGTGCAAGAGAAAATTTCAGGAGGTCGCCAAAGGCTGATGAGCATCTTCAGCAGGCGTCTCGATAGTGACATACGGCTTTCTTCACAAAATAAAGAAACTATGTTTGTCTCGGAGGGTAATGGTTTGTGCGGCGAAATGATTGAGGTTACTGTCATTAGCCCTGAAGGCGATAAGCTAACAGTAGATGCAACAGCTGATTGCACAGTAGAAAAATTGAAGACAATGGCAGTCAGTCGCTTTTACAATTCAACAGATTTATCTAAGGTAGCCCAAAATTATAAACTCGTTTCGGTGTCAGGAAGAAAACCATTAAACGATAACAATGCTATTAATCAAGAGGATATTAAGACCAATGGTATATATATATGTTTTTATGGTAGATTAAATGAAATAAATAAGCTCCCGGTAACTCGTTTCCTTTTGTAGATCAGGTACTTTTAATGAAGCGACGGCGACCACCGGTAAAGGAGCAGATTTCTGTGGACAACTTAAAAGCTCCTACTGTTGAGGAGATTCAAGAAGCAACAAGTAAACTGGATACAAAGAACACAACAAAGCAGCAGCCTCAGCTTGGTTGTTCACTAGACGTAAGTTTACGACAATGTTTTTGGGTCTCGGGATGTGTTAGTATTTGCCCTAGAAAGAATTGTATTTGAAGTTAGAGCTATGTAGTGCTTATCCCCTCCTCTTCCCTTTGCCTTTTGCATAGTAAATGTATGTTTTACCATAAAATGTTATGCCAGCTAATCTGCAAAATCTTGTTTTTGGATACTTTAATGTTGATTCTCTATCAGGCGTAGAGCTACTGATGGTTTTCACCAAGAGTTCTTAATGCCCAACTTTGGATTATTTCCACACTAAAATTCCTGTGATGACTGAAGGAGAGTGCTGCAGCTACTGACAGTTTGTTTTTGTACTTAACTATCTGAAATGAGTTAGTGTCTGATCAAAATTGTAAAATATTAACTTCAAAATATACTCATCTCATTGGTAACAGTCATAGAAGAAAAACATTCTATCATGGTGTTAGAGACAAACAACGAGAAGAATGCTGGAGATAGGGTTACCACATTCTGAAACTCCGAAATGAGGATACTCTCAAAGGGATTGATCGACACCCTTTAAGGATGGTTCTAGTTCAGATCTCGACTTGATGATGATGATGATAGAATTTTATTGTCACTCACCTCGTTACGGCAATAGAGAAAGTCAAGAGCAAATGAAGAAAACACACTTTACAAAGTAGTGCTTTCATCTTCAAAAAATTCATGTTGTTGTTGTGGTCTTCAGTCCTGAGACTGGTTTGATGCAGCTCTCCATGCTACTCTATCCTGTGCAAGCTTCTTCATCTCCCAGTACCTACTGCAACCTACATCCTTCTGAATCTGCTTAGTGTATTCATCTCTTGGTCTCCCCCTACGATTTTTACCCTCCACGCTGCCCTCCAATACTAAATTGGTGATCCCTTGATGCCTCGGAACATGTCCTACCAACCGATCCCTTCTTCTGGTCAAGTTGTGCCACAAACTTCTCTTCTCCCCAATCCTATTCAATACTTCCTCATTAGTTATGTGATCTACCCATCTAATCTTCAGCATTCTTCTGTAGCACCACATTTCGAAAGCTTCTATTCTCTTCTTGTCCAAACTATTTACCGTCCATGTTTCACTTCCATACATGGCTACACTCCATACAAATACTTTCAGAAATGACTTCCTGACACTTAAATCTATACTCGATGTTAACAAATTTCTCTTCTTCAGAAATGCTTTCCTTGGCATTGCCAGTCTACATTTTATATCCTCTCTACTTCGACCATCATCAGTTATTTTGCTTCCCAAATAGCAAAACTCCTTTACTACTTTAAGTGTCTCATTTCCTAATCTAATACCCTCAACATCAACCGACTTAATTCGACTACATTCCATTATCCTCGTTTTGCTTTTGTTGATGTTCATCTTATATCCTCCCTTCAAGACACCATCCATTCCATTCAACTGCTCTTCCAAGTCCTTTGCTGTCTCTGACAGAATTACAATGTCATCGGCGAACCTCAAAGTTTTTATTTCTTCTCCATGGATTTTAATACCTACTCCGAATTTTTCTTTTGTTTCCTTTACTGCTTGCTCAATATACAGATTGAATAACATCGGGGAGAGGCTACAACCCTGTCTTACTCCCTTCCCAACCACTGCTTCCCTTTCATGTCCCTCGACTCTTATAACTGCCATCTGGTTTCTGTACAAATTGTAAATAGCCTTTCGCTCCCTGTATTTTACCCCTGCCACCTTTAGAATTTGAAAGAGAGTATTCCAGTCAACATTGTCAAAAGCTTTCTCTAAGTCTACAAATGCTAGGAATTTAGGTTTGCCTTTCCTTAATCTATTTTCTAAGATAAGTCGTAAGGTCAGTATTGCCTCACGTGTTCCAGTATTTCTACGGAATCCAAACTGATCTTTCCCGAGGTCGGCTTCTACTAGTTTTTCCATTCGTCTGTAAAGAATTCGTGTTAGTATTTTGCAGCTGTGGCTTATTAAACTGATTGTTCGGTAATTTTCACATCTGTCAACAACTGCTTTCTTTGGGATTGGAATTATTATATTCTTCTTGAAGTCTGAGGGTATTTCGCCTGTTTCATACATCTTGCTCACCAGATGGTAGAGTTTTGTCAGGACTGGCTCTCCCAAGGCCATCAGTAGTTCCAATGGAATGTTGTCTACTCCGGGGGCCTTGTTTCGACTCAGGTCTTTCAGTGCTCTGTCAAACTCTTCACGCAGTATCGTATCTTCCATTTCATCTTCATCTACATTCCATAATATTGTCCCCAAGTGCATCGCCCTTGTATAGACCCTCTATATACTCCTTCCACCTTTCTGCTTTCCCTTCTTTGCTTAGAACTGGGTTTCCATCTGAGCTCTTGATGTTCATACAAGTGGTTCTCTGATCTCCAAAGGTCTCTTTAATGTTCCTGTAGGCAGTATCTATCTTACCCCTAGTGAGATAAGCCTCTACATCCTTACATTTGTCCTCTAGCCATCCCTGCTTAGCCATTTTGCACTTCCTGTCGATCTCATTTTTGAGACGTTTGTATTCCTTTTTTGCCTGCTTCATTTACTGCATTTTTATATTTTCTCCTTTCATCAATTAAATTCAATATTTCTTCTGTTACCCAAGGATTTCTACTAGCCCTCGTCTTTTTACCTACTTGATCCTCTGCTGCCTTCACTACTTCATCCCTCAAAGCTACCCATTCTAAATTCATCAACAGTGTAAAAAGTATTGTTTACTAATACCTTATACAATTTGGCTTTAAAAATATTTACAGGTAATTCTTTAAAATCTTTGCTTAGTCTGCTAAACATCCTAAGTACAAGGACTAAGTAGGAGTTCTGTGATTTACATTGTGTATGATGTGGCATGCCTACACATGTTCCATTTCTAGTATTATAGCTCTGAATATCACTTCTCGATACAAATTTAGAAACATTGTTTCTGATGTACAACAGAACATTATAAATGAATGGGTTCACTACCGTCAGACATTGCAATTTAACGAACATAAGTTTACAGTATTGTGATTTACCGGAGTCAGTAGTTATTAATACTTTCTTCTGGAAAAGTAAAACGTCATTTATGTAACAACTAGTACACTACAATATAATTCCATATGATTAATACTGATTATACACCAGTATATTTGTGATGTGTGTTTCCTGGTTCAATTTGTTGTCAATGGTAGCACCTAAAAATTTTAACGGTTTCTAATTCATGGTGGTTAGGGACCTCCTTCAAGTAAAGTTCCTGTGTTTCATTTTCATTTAGCAAGAAATCATTCACTTTAAACCATAATGAATATCGAGCAAGGGTATTTTCGGTCAATGTTTTCAGTGTGGCTAGATCTTAGCTTTTATTTAGAAGAGTTGTATCATCGGTGTACAATATTGCTTGAGAATATATGAATAAAGGCAGATCACTTATCATTAACAGAAACAATAAAGGTCTGAGCACTGACCCTTGTGGCACTCCAGACCTAACATAAACCAAATTTAATTTCTCTCTACCTATGCACACAACTTGCTATCGGTTCTATACGAAAGATGTAAACATATTTGTACTGTTGCAATCAAAACCGTAATAATAGATGCTAGTGATAGAATGTTATTCAATGAAAATAATCAGTTTTTGAAAATATAATGTAATTGGATACATAAAAAATCTACTCACCAAGCAGTGACAGGAGAACCCTGATACAAAAGGTATTGAAATTTGCAGTGGCTCCTCTTACTGGCAGTAGGGTTGAAGGGAAAGGAAGAGGGGTGAAAGAAAATGACGGGTGAGGTTTAGAAAAAAAGGGTAGAGTTCGGAAAAGTCATCCAGAACCCTGGGTCAGGGGAGACATATCAGACAGGATGAGAAGGAAAGACTGATTCTTGGGGACTGCACCAAATGAGACTGCATCAAATCAGGTGCAAACACAATCAATCAATCAATCAATCAATCAGTCTTTCGTTCTCATCCTGTCCAGTAAGTCTCCCCTGATCCTGGAATCTGGGCGATTTTTATGAAGTCTACCCCTTTTCCTAAACCTCACCAGTCCTTTCACTTTACCCCTCTTCCTTCCCCTTCGATCCTTCTGCCAGGAGGAGGAGCCAATGGCTCCGAAAACTTGTGAATTTCAATAACTTTTGTACATGAGTTCTCCTGCCACTGCTTGATGAGTAAATTTTGTGTGTATATGTACACACACACACACACACACACACACACACACACACACACACACACACACACACACACACACACACACACACAAGTAGGTTACAGTACGCTTGTTCGCCCACTGCTTGAATACTGCTCAGCAGTGTGGGATCCGTACCAGATAGGGTTGATACAAGACATAGAGAAGATCCAACGGAGAGCAGCGCGCTTCGTTACAGGATCATTTAGTAATCGCGAAAGCGTTACGGAGATGATAGATAAACTCCAGTGGAAGACTCTGCAGGAGAGACGCTCAGTAGCTCGGTACGGGCTTTTGTCAAAGTTTCGAGAACATACCTTCACCGAAGAGTCAAGCAGTATATTGCTCCCTCCTACGTATATCTCGCGAAGAGACCATGAGGATAAAATCAGAGAGATTAGAGCCCACACAGAGGCATACCGACAATCCTTCTTTCCACGAACAATACGAGACTGGAATAGAAGGGAGAACCGATAGAGGTACTGAAGGTACCCTCCGCCACACACCGTCAGGTGGCTTGCGGAGTATGGATGTAGATGTAGATGTAGACACACAAACAAGAAATATTTTTTTGCCCTATCTCTTGCCTGTAGCGTAGCCCAGATAATCAGTACTAGATTGGGATGGTTTTTGGTTTTAAGTGAGAAAGTACGATTGCTGTAAGACAGTGATTGTAATGTTCCTATTAAGATCCAGACAAATTCCTTTAGGACTGCCAAATGGAACATTATTAGCTCCGTTTTATGTTATCAAGTGGCTGCATTCCATATTAAACAAAATATTCATGTCAAGCATATCTACATTACTTTAGAGCCCTTGAGTACTTTTTGCTGGACTGGATCTTGTTTAAAATTTCCTTTTGTTGACACAAATTAAATTTTACCATTGTTCGTAGATTCAACTGTTAGTCTGTTTCTCTCCTTTTTCCACTGTGCATGTATTAAGGAGATATCCTCTAAACAGAAGCATTATGCACTGGAACTGCAAATAAGAACTGCACATTTGATTCGTAAATTGTTCTTCTCTACTACATAACTCAATGTACTGCTTCTGACTTGGTTCAGATGTTCCAACATATATAACAGTGACACCCCCCCCCCCCCCCCCCCCCAACATGAAAAGCGATCAAAATGCTTTTCATTGTCAGTTTCAGTATTTTTAACAAATAAAAATTTGATAGGTTCTTCCAGATTAAGTCCACAACAGTGTAATTCGGTAACTGCTGATATGAAGGGAAAAAATAACGAAAAGGTGTTAATTCTCAAAACTAAAAAAATGTGGACATTAGCAGAATTTATAAAAATGCGGACGGACCCTACATGAAATGTTGAAAATTTGGTCATGTCCTCATAAATCCATATGTAAGGTAATCCTGGCTGGAGAGAAAAATGTTACTTTAACTTCAGAGAATAAGATTTGATTGAGTGTTGAAACTCCATTACTACCCATACTGTAAAATCCGCCAATCTGTTATTAAAAAGAAAGCAAAATACATCCACTGTGTCAAAAAAAAAAAAATAATAAAACACTGGAATGGTAAGGCAAAAACAATTTGGAATGTTATTAAATGAGAAACAGACAAAAAGAACCACCATAATGGCATTGGGCCCTTAGGAAATAGCTCTATAAAAGAAGGATGAAACTCAAATCATGTGTTACCAAATTTAATAAGTGGGAGCAAACATGCCACTCATTAATTGACAACCAAATTTAGGCTTATTAGATTTACTTGTGCACACACTACATGCACCACCAACAGACATTAGTTTCAAAAATACAGCCCCAAAGGAGATCACAAGCAGTCACTAAAAAGCAGTAATTCTGCTGACTATAATGGTGTTTCTAATAAAATATTAAAATCATATGTTGACTTGCTAAGGCTACCCATAAGCTGTCTTAAATATCAAGAAAAGGATAGATTTCTACTAACCATATAAATATGACAAGTTAAGTTACAGATAGGCACAATGAAGAGACAATTAAGTATAAGCTTTCGGCCGAAGCCTTCTTCAGAAAGTTCATATAAGCTTTTGGCCAAAGCATTCTTCATGAGCTATCTTTGTAATTAATCAGTGACTCTGAGTGTGTTTCCTGACAGACAGAAACTATAAAACTGGGGACAGTCAAAGTACGTCTTGGTAGGATGGGAAAATAACAGCCAACCAGCTGCCGATAAACAGTAATTAAAAAATTATTCATAAAATCACATATTGACATAAACGGATTTTGATGCCATAAGGCTCTTGTCTAGTGCAATGTTCATGTCGCCCACAAACATCAGCAGTTAAAGTGCTTAATACAAAATAATAGCTCAATATTGTAGGGCTTTGTTATAAAACTTTAAAATAAAACGCGTCATTGGCTTCAGCAGACATTTAGTATGGCACACACGAGACTAGTGATGCGAGGTGACTAAGACATGCAGGCACTGGTGATAGGTAAACTGCGGTAGGTGGTACTTACTGCATGAACAAATGTGCATATAGCCACATAGAGCAACTAATGCCTGATTCAGGGAATAAAATGGTTAATAACTAAAATTAAAATAAAACTAATGAAAATGGAAAAAATGGGAGGGTGGCAAAAGGGGCGGAGGGAGAGGGGTGGAGGGAGTTGTTAAAGTCATGTGGTGCGTAAAGACCAGTCAGGCTCAGGTAAACAGTGGTTATTATTTACATAAGCATGCATAAAGCTGCACGAGAAGAACTTGTAAATAAATACGAGAACATTGCCTAGGTACAGTATATGAAGCCAATACATGTTCTAAAACATGTTAACATAATGTAAAAAGGTATTAATATGTAGATCCCTATAAATCTGCGTGTAACTAACATGGAAGGTAAGATATTTATAAGAAGAAATGTAACAGGTTAAACTCGAGCAAAAAGGCGTGGGTGGTGAGTGGCACTAATTATAACCTGTGAAATAACAAGTAGGGAAAGTAGCAGTGAATGATGCATACTGTGTAAACAAAGTAAAAGCTGTTTTGTGAGGTTTTGGCTTCATACAATGTTATCTGGCACATTTTTGTATTCATTCAGAAGTTCTTCTCATGGTGCTTGATGCATGCGTATGCAAATAATTAGGACTGTTTACTCGAGCCTGCTAGGTCTTTACATGTTATATGACTTTGACTCCCTTTCCCTTACCCTAATTTTTCTATTTTCATTATTTTTTCTGTTTTAATTTTAGCTATTAACCATTTTATTTGCCGATGCAGGGATTGGCTTCTCAGTGCGGCTAAACGCACATTCAATTGCATAGTAAGCATCACCTACCGCAGTTTATCTATCACCAGTGCCTACAAATCATGATCAGTCGGCTCATGTTACTAGCCTTGTATGTGTCATACTAAATGTCTGCTGGAGTCAATGACGTGTGTTTTATTTTATAGTTCTTCAACAAAGCCTTACAAGATTTGGGTACTAATTTAAATTATGCATTTAACTGTTGATATTTGTGGGTTACGTGCACACTGTACTAGGCAAGAGCCTTATGGTGTCAACATCCGTTTATGTCAATATGTGATGTTGTGAGTAAGTATGTCTTTTTTTTCTTAAAAAAATTGTAATAATAGTAATAATAATAATAATAATAATAATAATAATTATTATTATTATTATTATTATTATATAATAGTATTATTATTATTATTATTATTATTATTATTATTATTATTATTATTATTATTATTATTTTCAAATTTGGTTCCTTCTTTGGTCGACATTTATAACAATTTGTTCAACAGGTCCATTTTCCTTCTGAAGAACACAAATGCATATTTGTTGAAACCATGGTAATTCTGCAACTGGTTGGTTGTTATTTCCGAGTCCTATGAAGTTTTTACATGCACCATTGCTGAAGCACAGCATGTTTTAAAATTTCAGACTACCTTTAATTACAGTTCTATTTCACTTCTACCAGTCTATTCAAAAGCATTTGAGAAAATGGTCTCCTATAGAACAATCATTTAACTGAGCAGACTGTGTTAAATGCATCTCAGCCTGGCTTTTATAAAAGATTCTTCTCAGAAAAGAACATTACCAGAACTCACAAATTGTTCTGGCACAACTAATGAAGGGAAAATTATCTTATTGGTATATTTTGTGATTTTTCAAACCCTTTCATTCTGTGGACCACTAAATTCTACTTGACAGATGTATGACATTAATTGCATCCCCCTTGTGTGGGTGCTGTTGTATCTCCTTAACAGAAACCAGATGACTTGATTGGCAGACTGTGTCATATGCATTGACAGTAACTTTGGAATGGGGGAACATAAAATGTGAGGCCCCACAAGGCTCAGTACTATGCCTCTCTTCTTCTCGACCTATATTAATGATCTTCCAGTGGCTTTAAAGAATCGATTGAAGACTGTAATGCTAGAGTATGACAAAAGTGTACTCAGACTTAACACATGCAGATCAGATGATAACTGCTGTGCTCTGAATTTGGTTGGAAGCTAACAGCTTGTCTTAAACTCATATAAAGATTCATATTATGCAGTTTCAAGAAAGCTAAAATGACATGCTAACACCAAAAGTAGACATCAATGGTCACACACTAAATGAAACACCTTGTGTGTAATTCATTGGTGGTCCAATTGGGCAACAAGTTAAAATGGAATCAACACACAAAACTAATCGAGAAACTCAGCTCAGCAGATTTTGCCTTAAGAAGTTTCTTTCTTTGTGTTGACGTAAAGACAAGAGCTTTGGCTTGATTTGGGTATTTTCACTCCTTGCTGTGTTGTGGAATTATCTTCTGGTTCAGTGCACCTAAAGCAAAATAAGTCCATTCAGCAGAAGTAAGCAGTAGGAATGATATGTGAAGTAAGCAGCCATACATCTTGTGAAAGTCAGTTTAAAGATCCTGGAATATGCCCACTGATTAATGAATTTTGTTGCTGGCAGTAAAAATCAGCTGAACTATGTTGAGCACAATCACATAACAAGATATATAAACAATTTTTTGTACGCTCTGCCTATTTTCTACAGGTCAAAGTGGAGTTATCTACTCTGATTGAAAGGTTTTCAGTAAGCTTCCATGTGACATAAACCAAGAATTTGGAATTCCCAATTAATTCGAAAGAAAATTGAAAACTTTCCTCATGAGGCATCCTCCTCCAAATTATTTGAATATCTTGAATCAAGAATTGCAAATGTCTGTTATAGTTGGGGTCATGCATGATGGTGGGCAAATTTAGGCTTGTTCAGTGCAGCTGTGTCGCGTATTCTCAGACAGCCAGTGACTGCTCAGTAGTGTTCTGAGTGCTCTACTGTGAATGCCATAGCCAGTGCAAGTATTAAACGCGATCATAGCAAATTATTGGGAGAATTTTTATTCCATTTGTGGCGAGTTGTCATCACTGTTGGTGGTGGTAAATGACAAGTTCTACATAAGCAAGCAAGAATGTAATTTGTAGAATACCAGCTTTCTTCAGGCACAAAGCATGGGTCTGCATGTATCATAACTTTGTTTGGAATCAACAACAATGCCAACTGTGTCCGTTCCTTGACCTACGCGAACTGTCATCACTTGTGAATCAGATTCTAGCTATATGGGAAGTAACAGTGTTTGCTGTAGAGCTGTCTAACAAGTAGCAATGCACTGTAAACAGGATATAGTTTTTACTGATGTAGTTATCTATTTCCTTTCAAAATTACCAATGCAAAGAAGTAAATATTGAAGTATCAATAGAAGATAAGCAGCAGATATTTTCAAAGTGGTGACACACTTTATAATTTACTGGGTTATATTTAGGTGTCATAAGCATGAATAGCATTTATCGTAATAGAAATAGTTTATTGTTAACAAAAGGGTTAAGTCTGTGTTATGTGATTATCTTTTGTTAATGTATATCTTCACACATTCTGTATCCCTAAAGGGTCTCTGTGTTATGATCTATGGAACATGATAAATATATGTCCCGTGCATCAAAATAGTTCAACTGTACTCCGCAAGCCACTTTATAGAGTGTGAAGGAGTGTGCTTTGTGTGTCTCTGTCGTTGCCCTCTTTTTCCTGTTCCAGTCACAAATAATTTGTGGGAAGAACGATTGCTGGTAAGCCTCCATGTGAGCTCAAATTTCTGAAATCTTAGGTTCAAAGCCTTTTCACGAGATATCCATAGGGAGGCAGTGTAGTGGTTGACACTCGAGGAATATATGCTCTTGGAGTTTCAACAGTAAACCACATCATGATGCAAAACACATCTTATGTAGCATCTGCAAGTGGAGTTGGATGAGCACCTGAGTGATACTTTCGTACTTACTAAATGATCCATCCTGTGACAAAACACACTACTCTTCTTTAGATCTTCTCTATCTCCTCTAGCAATCTATCTGGTACACGACATGGTTTTCGAACAAAGGTTCTGTAAGCTGCCCCCTTCATGAGTGAACTACATGTCCTGAGAATTTTTCCAGTGAATCTTTCTGGCACCTGCCTTACCTGTGATTAGTTTTACACAGTTATTCCTCTTTGCTTTGCTTCATATTCATACTCTTGGATATTTTAAGAAAGTGAGAGCTTCGATTGATCATTCTGCAGTCATGTAATTGATCTTTCCCCGTATATATGTGCAATATATTAAATTTGTTCATATTCAGGGTTAACTGCTAATCCCTGCACCAAGTGTTGACAGTTTACAGGTCTTCTTGTATTTTGATACAGTTTTAAAGTGTTGCAACTTCTCTGTATACAACAGCGTAATCAGCTAAAAGCCTCAAGGAAATTCCAATGTTGTCCACTATGTAATTTATATATATTGTGAAAAGGAAGTTATTTTACGTCTTAAGACTTCTCTCACTTGAGAATGATATGCTAAATTGTGTTTGCTAGAATCTCTTCAGTCAAATTACATTTCCAACAAATAATCAGTTATTTGAAGGGAAAGGAAGAGGGGCGAATGAAGGACTGGAGAGGTTTAGGTCTTCTCATCCTGTCTGGTTAAGTCTCCCCGAATCCAGGATTCTGGGAGACTTTTCTAAACTGTATCCCTTTCCCTAACCTTCTCCAGTCCTTTTCGTTCACCCCTCTTTCTTCCCCTTCAACTCTTCTGCCAGAAGAAGGAGCCACTGGCTCCGAAAGCTTGTAAAAGTTAAATCCTTTTGTGTGTATGTGTTCCCCTGCCACCGCTTGGTAAATAGATTCTTTTATCTGTCCAAATTACACACTAGTGTGGTATTCTGTGAGATCTTATTTTGTTCTTTCGGTAGCAGTGCGGAACTGCAGAACACCTTCCACAAATCAAGGAACATGTTATCAACCATAATGTCGGTATCTACTGCTTTGTGGGTCTCGTGGATGAATGGAGTGAACTGGGTCTCACACTATTGTTGTGTCCAGAACCATTGTTGATTGTTACAGAGGAGATTTTTCCTTTTCCAGAAATGTTGTAAAACTTGTTCCAAAATTCTACACAAGATGTTGTCAGAGATATAGGCCAATAGTTTTGTCCTAATGTTTGATCTCTCGTTCTTGAAAATGGGAATGATGTGTGCTTTTTTTCCAATTGCTAGGAATATTTTGATTCCCCACCAATGTACAGTACATTGCTGTTAGAAGAGGAGCAAGTTCTTTCACATACTCTATGTAGAATCTTATTGGTATCCATTCGAGGTAAGTGGCCTTCCTTCGGATGAGCAATTTCAGCTGCTTTTATATGCCATGGTCACATATGTCATTTTGATGATTGTGTGATGATTTAATGGATAAACCACACTACAATCATCCTTGTTGAAACATTTTTGGAAAAAAAGTCAGAATTTTACTTTCGAATTCAGTGAACACTTCACAAATTGGTCCCCTTACTGTAATCTTGTTTCCATTCAGTTTTTGTCTGTCTGTTAGGCTACAGCTACATTCAGATTTGTTTTGGTGGTGAGGAGGGTGAGAGTGTGTAGCTCTGTCACACACTACCAGAAATTCTGAGGCAGTTACTGAGAACCTTCACTAACTATAGAAGGCTACCGACATAGTACTGCAGACAAAATAATTATGCGGGATGAACCTTTCATTCTGCAATAGGGTGTCCACTGTTTGAAACGTCTTGGCTTTTCACAGGCAGTGCTCCTACTCACTGAACCTTCCAGGCATGACTCACATCCTGCCCTCAGAGTTTTGAAACATGTCTGGTATATTGCCAGGGTGAAGAATTTTCACCCAAGATTTCACACAATCAGTGACAGATGTAACATTACATCCTATGTCATACACTTTTGTAGAATGCATTGTACCTCAGGCAAACTGTTTTTCCGCATCAACCACTGACAGCATTACAGTAGGATATACGTCCGTGCACGAGCAGCCAGTGTACCATGTACAACCTGTCAGTGAGTTATTTTGAACTTTTAAGTAAACTGATATGTATTGCGTGCATATTGTACAAAAATTTACAATCTTAATTCATGCTGGATATTTCTGTCATTGGGAAGTTTGTGATACGAAGGGAGAGCTAAGCCTTCTACTACTTTTCCTGCAACAGTCTACTTATGGGGCATAGTTTTATTCATCTGTTCCCTGCATGTATTTCTACAATTGTTGCAGGAAAGGTTACAGACCGTACATTTGTGCAACATTGTATTTCATGATTAATAACTGTCAGAAATTTGAAATGAATAAAAAATCTGGAAGGATTTGTTATTGTCTACTTTGGGTCACTAATTTGATAAGTGTCTAGTTATGTAATTATGTTTGCATATATTAAATATTGAAAGGAATTAACTGTATTTTGATTTTAAAGAAATTTTTATATAGCTTCTATGAGAGAAACTGCTATATCAAAAATAAGCCTTAAGGCGGGTTTTAATCTGAATCTCTACAGTGATAACAGGCATTAAAGCTCCCACAGTTCAAAATATTTGGAGGTGGAGCAGCTTATAAGATAACAAAAAGTAAGCTAGGTCTGTATTGGTGAACAAACTGAATTTATTATTTCCATCAAGACTTCTGGTGTTTTAACAAATAAATTTGCATCAGAATACAGAACTCCACTCTAAACACTGGAAAGGTTGCAAAGTCTGTTTAAGTTTTTAATTATATTCTTATTGCTGATGTTTATAGATTGAACAGATGTTTTATTGTAGTATCCCAATTCATTAGTGAGATTTGTGCTATGCCCCTCCTCACAGGATTGATATGCAGTATACTACATAACATACACCAAAAGTTTCTATCAGTAATTTGTATATTATGTGATACAGTGTTTCTCAATTTACCATGGAATTTGTTATTCATAAACTAAAGAGTAAGTTAAATTAAGATTGTACATTGGCAACATCATATTCTGTCTGAAATTATAAACAACTAAATCAATCACAAAGTAGCATTTGCGTCTTGTCATGAATTTCATTAGATGTGAGTGAATATCCCCAGTGTGCTGCTTGACAGTCATGTTCGTTAAATATCTAGGAATAGTATCACAAACCAACATGAAATAGAACGAGCATGACAGGTCGATAGAAGGGAAGGCCAGTGACCATTTTAGACTTATTGAGGGAATTCTACGAAAATGTAGCTCATCTATAAAAAGGAATTACATTTAGAACACTAGTGTGAGCCATTCTTGAGTACTGCTACAGTGTTTGTGACCCCTAACAGTTTGTATTAAAGGAAGCATCTCAGAGGCTTGAGCTGTAGATTTTTTACCAGTAGGTTGAATCAACAAGCGATTGTTATGGAAATTCTCTCTTGGAAGGAAGACAACGTTCTTTTCATGAAAACTAGAGATGAAATGTAGAGAACTGGAATTTGATGCTGATTGCAGAACGATTATATGCTGCCGATGTACATTTTGCATAAGGGTTGCGAAGACGAGATAAGAGAAATTAGGGATCTTACAGAAGGATATAGACAGTCGTTTTTCCTAGTTCCTTCTGTGAGTGGAACAGGAAAAGGAATGATTAGTAGTGGTACAAGGTACACTCCGCTGTGCTCCATGTGTTGGCATGTGGAGAATGTAGCCAAATCTTCTAACCTAACATAGACATTCTGGAAACATGCCAATTGTATTTTTGTCGTTGAAGTCCACAAAGTGGCTCCAAATGTAAAGCAAACCAAATCAAATGTTATTTCTCTTCTTCGAATGTAATCTTTGTTCATTTGTTCTGTATTGAAGAGTCAAGATGTTGGGGGGAGGAGAGAGGGGAGGCTTTTTCAAAATACTATCCTTCTGGTAACTTCTTTATGTTGATTTGTAACCTACATAAAACAAGGCAGAATGTTATTGCAAAATAGAACTGCTGAGTGAGAGCTGTAGTACTTTTTCCTCAGGTTGATCTGTCCCAAGGACACAGAACAGCTGGCCAAAATTTACTTTCAGGAGGAATATCTGTATCACTTAAGGTGGGGGGGGGGGCTACCTTCATAGTCTCGGATGTTATTGAATTTAGCATATGTTAAAATTCAGGAGTGGACATATCTGTCAAAGTTATTTTACTGTCGCCTTTTTAATTTTTTTCTATAATTTATAGGAAAAAATTTTTTTTTCAAAAATGCCAATCCAGAAAAGTTATTTTTTTTCTGTTGATTAATGCCATGTAGTACTACATTCCCTGTAAAGGAGAGCTTCCACTTTAAAGTTGCACTGGTTTTATTTTTTTTTTTTTTAAATCTTTTTTTTTTAAGGATAATGGATGCCTTCACTGAAGTTGTTTCTTACTAATTTCTTTGTTACAATGTTTATTTCTATTGTCTTTATTACAGTTATTTCTTATCACTTTCTTTGTTACAGTTATGTCTTGTCATTTTCATTATTGCAGATATTTCTTACACATTGTTGTAGTTTCTTGTCAGTTTCTTTGTCGTAGTTGTTCATTGCAGGTTTCTGTGTTGTAGTTGTTAAGTGCTAATTTGTTTACTGAAGAAGCTTCTAAGAAATCTGAGACCATCCATTGAGTTCTGTGTTCTTATGAGGAATTTGCCAGTTGACACAGTTGCATTGTATTCTGTGAAAAGGACTGTTTGGAATGTCTTCTGACTGGGGCCACAGGAGAGTGAAGTGTGCTCTTTGCGTATCCATAAAAGAGTGATATATAAGACAAAAAAAGACTGTTCAGGTTGAGAATAAGTGTTCTCATTTGAAGGTTGAGAATAAGTGTTCTCATTTGAAGACTATGTTTCAAAGTGAAGATGTTTCCAGTGACGACTTTTTGTGTTCTAAATGTTTTGATGGAATAACGACGATTATAGTATCTGAACACAGTGAAGCCTCCCATGGTGCAGATGATGCAGATTTTGCATCAGTAGAGGAAGAAGTAAATACCCTGAATCAGTCAACTGCAGAGGTAGATGTTAATCCTATTAAGAAACTGTGGTCATTGAAGTTGAGTCATAAGCTCTATGCATCAAGAAAGTGCGGAGAAATTACTAAAGCTGTGGATGAATACACTTAATCAAAACTGACCACACTCTTCAAAGTAGAAATTCCATCTTCAGAAGAAAATGAACTAAAGCACTCTTGCACCTAATACCAGGAATTTTTCACAAATATCAATTCAGCTGTAGAATATTGTGTATCCTGCAGTGAAAAGGTGCAAGTTTTAACTGTTATTCCAAGGACATTTTCAAAGAAAACAATTTTGAACCATGATCCATCAGTATCAAGGTACATGGTAGACAAATCAAGAAATGTGAGGTCTGTAAAAGGAGTCTTTGGAAGGCAAGATCCCGCTTATGGTCATCCGGCAGAAGCAGCTAAAGTTCAAATAGTGCAGTAATTTTATCTACATCTACATCCATACTCCGCAAGCCACCTGACCGTGTGTGGCGGAGGATACCTTGAGTACCTCTATCAGTTCTCCCTTCTATTCCAATCTCGTATTGTTTGTGGAAAGAAGGATTGTCGGTGTGCCTCTGTGTGGGCTCTGATCTCTCTGATTTTATCCCCATGGTCTCTTTGTGAGATATACGTAGGAGGGAGCAACATACGGCTTGATTCCTCGGTGAAGGTATGTTCTTGAAACTTCAACAAAAGCCCGTACCGAGCTACTGAGCATCTCTCCTCCAGAGTCTTCCACTGGAGTTTATCTATCATCTCCGTAACACTTTCACGATTACTAAATGATCCTGTAACGAAGCGCGCTGCTCTCCGTTGGATCTTCTCTCTGTCTTGTATCAACCCTATCTGGTACGGATCCCACACTGCTGAGCAGTATTCAAGCAGTGGGCGAACAAGCGTACTGTACCCTACTTCCTTTGTTTTCGGATTGCATTTCCTTAGGATTCTTTCAATGAATCTCAGTCTGGCATCTGCTTTACCGACGATCAACATTATATGATCATTCCATTTTAAATCACTCCTAATGCGTACTCCCAGATAATTTATGGAATTAACTGCTTCCAGTTGCTGACCTGCTATTTTGTAGCTAAATGATAAGGGATCTATCTTCCTTTTTATTCACAGCACATTACACTTGTCTACATTGAGATTCAATTGCCATTCCCCGCAACATGCGTCAATTCGTTGCAGATCCTCCTGCATTTCAGTACAGTTTTCCATTGTTACAACCTCTCGATATACCACAGCATCATCCGCAAAAAGCCTCAGTGAACTTCCGGTGTTATCCACAAGGTCATCTATGTATATTGTGAATAGCAATGGTCCTACGACACTCCCCTGCGGCATACCTGAAATCACTCTTACTTCGGAAGACTTCTCTCCATTGAGAATGACATGCTGCGTTCTGTTATCTAGGAACTCTTCAATCCAATCACACAATTGGTCTGATAGTCCATATGCTTTTACTTTGTTCATTAAATGACTGTGAGGAACTGTATCGAACGCCTTGCGGAAGTCAAGAAACACGGCATCTACCTGTGAACCCGTGTCTATGGCCCTCTGAGTCTCGTGGACGAATAGCGCGAGCTGGATTTCACACGATCGTCTTTTTCGAAACCCATGCTGATTCCTACAGAGTAGATTTCTAGTCTCCAGAAAAGTCATTATACTCCAACATAATACGTGTTCCAAAATTCTACAACTGATCGACGTTAGAGATAGAGGTCTATAGTTCTGCACATCTGTTCGACGTCCCTTCTTGAAAACGGGGATGATCTGTGCCCTTTTCCAATCCTTTGCAACGTTACACTCTTCTAGAGACCTACGGTACACCGCTGCGAGAAGGGGGGCAAGTTCCTTCGCGTACTCTGTGTAAAATCCAACTGGTATCACATCAGGTCCAGCGGCCTTTCTTCTTTTGAGCGATTTTAATTGTTTCTCTATCCCTCTGTCGTCTATTTCGATATGTACCATTTTATCATCTGTGCGACAATCTAGAGAAGGAACTACAGTGCAGTCTTCCTCTGTGAAACAGCTTTGGAAAAAGACATTTAGTATTTCGGCCTTTAGTCTGTCATCCTCTGTTTCAGTACCATTTTGGTCACAGAGTGTCTGGACATTTTATTTTGATCCACCTGCCGCTTTGACATAAGACCAAAATTTCTTAGGATTTTCTGCCAAGTCAGTACATAGAACTTTACTTTCGAATTCATTGAACGCCTCTTGCATAGCCCTCCTCACACTACATTTCGCTTCGCGTAATTTTTGTTTATCTGCAAGGCTTTGGCTATGTTTATGTTTGCTGTGAAGTTCCCTTGCTTCCGCTGCAGTTTTCTAACTCGGTTGTTGTACCACGGTGGGTCTTTTCCATCTATTACGATCTTTATCTGGATGATAAATGGGACTGTTCTCGCCAGAGTGCCAACAAAAAAGACACTATAATTGTAACAGTTGTAGGTCAAAAAGCTGTGAAAGTGAAGAGGTACATGACTTGCAGTATTAAAGAAACTTTTGCAATTTATAGGAGCAACTATACAACTTCACACATTGGAAGATCAAAATTTTATGCATTACGACCTAAGTGGGTAGTTCCACACCCACGCAGAGATGTCTGTTTATGTGTGTACTGCACAAATTTTGAACTTTTTGTGGTAACTTTGAAGAACTTATTGCAGCACGTGACACATGGCACCTTGGCTGGGCATGTGAAGTCATTAGTAGTCTGTGATGTAAAGCAAGAGATTTGTTTGTTTCAAGAATGTGGTGACTGCCCTGGAAAGGGAGGGCTGTCTTTACAGACACTTGGCCTGGAAGATGTAGCAGATAACTCTGCAGAAATCACATATGGGACATGAGAGGAAAATAAACCAATAAGGAAAACTGTTGCCTTTGACAGTTTCACTAATGAATTTGGTAAATGGTCAATGAAAGCAGTAACACACTAGCATCTGAAGAAATTGCAGCAACACATTGCAGAAGTGAAAGGGTGTGTACAGGCTGAATAACTATGTTTAGTGCTTCGCTGTGATTTTACTGGGAATGGATCTGTAATTCTCCCACAAGGGGAACAAGGGTGTCATCGGAGGAATGACCAGGTTTCAATTTTTACAGGACTGATATATTTTCAAAACAAGACCACAGGTGTTGCAGTTAAAAGTGATGAGACAGGACATGACTCAACACATGCTTTGCTAGCAATGTGCACAATTCTTCAACTGCAAACAGGGGCAGAGAAGATCATCATTATTTCTGATGGTGCTCCTAGACATTTTAAAAATCGTTACCAGCTGTCTGAATTGAGTAAGTAACTTGTGCCAACTGACTTAGTATACAGTGCTACTGATCATGAGAAGGGGCCTTGTGATGGTGTAGGTGGTCTGCTAAAGCACCATTCTGCAAAACATAATCCCCCCCCCCCCCCCCTGCGGGTTCGTGGGTAAGAATAGGCCCGCGGTATTCCTGCCTGTCCTAAGAGGTGACTAAAAGGAGTCTCAAATGTTTCGGCCTTTATGTGATGGTCCCCTGTTGGGTTTGACCTCCATATCTCAAAATTCTTCCGAAGAGTGAGCCGATTGGGGAAGGGCGCCTTACTTGGTGCATTGTGTCCATCGTGTGTTGAGACCTTTCGCCAGTTTATTCATCGTTGCATTGCAGCCCTGCCCGTTCTCCATCTCTTGGGAATGGGTACGTTCCTGCGTACATTTTCTGCCATGCAATGTGCAGTGCCGCTTTCTGCACTGACGACAAACATGGACTACTTTTCACCTAATATCCAGCACGGTAGCCAGTCCGTTGTGGTGGGGCCGCAAAGTACCCTGTTGGTTGTAGCCCCCCTGACAACACAGGGATCACTCTGCTGATGCCTGCGCCGTTAACTCCCCACGTATGCCAAGGAGTAGATGCCTACCTCCCTGGGGCATCGTCCGCCGCTCGTGGTCTCGCGGTAGCGTTCTCGCTTCCCGAGCACGGGGTCCCGGGTTCGATTCCCGGCGGGGTCAGGGATTTTCACCTGCCTCGAGATGACTGGGTGTTTGTGTTGTCCTCATCATTTCATCATCATCCAGGAAAGTGGCGAAATTGGACTGTGCAAAGATTGGGTAATTGTACGGGCGCTGATAACCACGCAGTTGAGCGCCCCACAAACCAAACATCATCATCCCTGGGGCATCGGGACTCCCGGCAATGGCCATCCTGCCAGGTGGCATCAGGGCGGATGACACGCAATGAAGTGTGGTACATCATCTCTCGCTAGTGGCCAGCCACCAGCAGTCTCTAAGCGTTCTCGGGCTCAATTTAATGCTAAGAAATACGATCCAAGAACGTTCCCCTCCCTGGCCACACTGTGGGATGAGCGTAAGTCTCGAGATGGCAGTGACAGTTATTTGCCCCAGTTCCTAGTTTGTACGAGAGTTGATGGGGAGTCTTTCATGCTCACAAAGCCTCAGTTCTACGTAGAGCATTTAAAGGACAAGTTCGGGGAGGTGGAGGGCTTGTCCAAAATGCGCTCTGGGTCTGTTTTGATAAAAATGGCATCCTCTGCCCAGTCACTAAGGTTATTTGCTTGTGACAAGTTGGGGGATGTTAACATTACCATCACACCACATAAGAGTTTAAATATGGTCCAGGGTATTATTTTCCATAGGGACCTACTTTTTCAGTCTGATGATAAGCTGCATGCCACCTTAGAGCGGTGAGGGGTTCATTTCATCCGGCGCATTCATCGGGGTCCGAAGGATAATCAGGTTGCTACCGGTGCCTTCATCTTGGCCTTCGAGGGTGATACATTACCGGAGAAGGTCAAGGTGATGGTCTACCAATGTGATGTCAAGCCCTATATCCCTCCCCCGACGCGGTGCTTCAAGTGCTGGAAATTTGGCCATATGTCTTCCCGCTGTACTTCCAGCCTCACATGTCGAGATTGCAGACGCCCATCAAATCCCAATACTCCATATTCCCCGCCTCCCATCTGTGTCAACTGTGGAGAGCATCATTCACCTTGCTCGCCAGACTGCAGGATCTTACAGGAAGAGCGAAAAATCATGGAATATAAGACCCTGGACCACCTGACCTATACTGAGGCTAAGAGGAAATATGACCAACTACATCCTGTGAGAATGACATCTTCATATGCCGCTGCTACAACAACCATGCTAGCCCCATCAGTTCAGCGAATTCCAGCCAGATCGCCGAGCCGTACAACTCCACATGCCCCCTTGCCCATTGGGGGCACTACCCATCCTATTGCTCCTGCGCCACCTACCTTGGGAGCAACACCCCCCCACCCATCGGGGACATCCGTCCCCGCTTCTAAGCCGGAGAAGCGTCCATCTTCTTCGGCTAATCTCGCTCCAAAGGTGTCCTTTGGGTCCCTCCCTTCCCAGGTTTCCACAAGTGAGAAGGATGACACCTAACAGTGGCATAAGTGCCCACAAGCAGCTGGTCCTAGGACTTCGTGATCCTCCTCCGTCCTGGAGACTGAATCGGTGAAGCCCTCCCAGCCGGTGAAAGCCAAGGAGCTGCGAGAGAAGTCCAAGAAGGCCAAGGAACTTGCGGTGGCACCCACCCCACCGCAACTTTCGAGCTCTGCGTCTGAGGATGAGGTGGAGATCCTGGCGTCTGCTGAGGACCTCAATCTCGCCGGTCCCTCAGAGACAGTGGATTACACTTGCACAGGTGCTGAATCGGTGGCAGCCGGTGACCCAGCGGCGTAATCTGCCTCCCCAGTCCCTTCACGCCTTTCTCAGCCATGAACAATATCATCCTCCAGTGGAACTGAGCAGTTTCTTCCACCATCTTGCTGAGCTCCAACAACTTCTCAGCCTTCACCCTTTCCTCTGCATTGCTCTTCAAGAAACTTGGTTTCCGGCAATGCGAACCCCCGCCCTCTGTGGCTATCGGGGTTATTATATGAACCAGGCAGCTTATGAAAGGGTCTCTGGTGGCGTCTGCGTGTACGTCCTTCACTCCCTTCACATCGAGTCTGTCCCTCTACAAACACCTTTAGAGGCTGTCACTGTTTGGGTGTGGACACCTGAGGTTCTTACTGTCTCTTCCACCGGATAATTATGTCCCGCAGCATGTCCTGGCTGCGCTGATAGCCCAATTGCCGCCTCCTTTTCTGTTACTGGGCGACTTCAACACCCATAACCCTCTGTGGGGTGGATCAGTGGCAACACGCCGAGGTGCCACCATTGAGCATGTATTGGCACAGCGAGACATTTTCCTTTTAAATGATGGTGCCTTCACACGTTTCAGTGTGGCGCATGGCACGTACTCAGCAATCGACCTTTCGGTTTGCAGCCCTAGCCACTTACCGTCTGTCCAATGGAGGGTGCACAGCAACTTGTGCGGTAGTGACCACTTTCCGATCTTTCTGTCACTGCCACAGCGTCACTCTTCTGGGCGCACCTGCAGATGGGCTATGAATAAAGCTGACTGGGACTTGTTCTCCTCTGTTGTCGCTATTGAGCCTCTTTCCAATAACACCATTGATGCGGTGGTTCACTCCGTCACCACTGGCATCATTACTGCCGCAGAATCTGCTATTCCCTGTTCTTCTGGGTCCCCTTGGTGGAGGACTGTGCCTTGGTGGTCACCTGAGATCGCTGAGGCAATTAGAGATCGTATGCGGCGCTCCAGTGTCAAAAGCGACATCCCTCATTAGCACACCTCATTGCCTTTAAACGGCTCCATGCACAGGCCCACCGCCTCATTCCCCAACACAAGCAGGAGTGCTGTGAGTGGTATGTCCCCACCATTGGCCTCCGTACCTCTCCATTGCCGGTATGGACCAAGATTCGGCGACTCTATGACTATCGGACCCCCGTCAGTGTCCCTGCGCTTTCACTGAATGGAGCAGTTTGTACTGACCCCAACACAGTTTCCAACAGCTTAGCAAAGCATTTTGCTCAGAGTTCCGCTTCTCCGAATTACCCACTGGCCTTCCGCTCCATTAAAGAGCGGTTGGAACGTCGGAGCTTTTCATTTCACACGCGCCACCCTGAATCCTACAATGTTCCGTTCAGTGAGTGGGATTTCCGAAGTGCCCTAGCCACTTGCCCTGATGACGGCTCCTGGGCCAGACCGCATCCACTGTCAGATGCTCAAACACCTCTCGGCCGACTGCCAGTGACACCTCCTAGACCTTTACAACCGTATCTGGGTTGAGGGTGAGTTCCCGTCGCAATGGCGGGGAAGCATTGTCATCCCCGTTCCGAAACCTGGCAAGAACCAACTGGAGGTGGACAGCTACTGCCACATTAGCCTCACCAACGTTCTTTGCAAATTGCTTGAATGCATGGTGAGCCAGCGGTTGAGTTGAGTACTCGAGTCTCAGGGCCTTCTGGCTCCGTCTCAGGGTGGGTTCCGTAAGGGCCACTCTGCCGCCGATAATCTGGTGAGCCTGGAGTCTGCCATACGTACTGCCTTTGCCTGCCATGAGCACCTCGTTGCTGTCTTTTTTGACATGCAGAAGGCATATGATACGACATGGCGACATCGCGTCCTGTCTACGCTTCATGGTTGGGGTCTTCGGGGTCTGCTGCCGATTTTCATCCGAAATTTTCTGTCACATCGTACCTGCCGTGTTCAAGTTGCGGCCTCCCATAGTTCCCCCCCGAGTTCAGGAGAACGGGGCACCACAGGGATCTGTCTTAAGTGTCTGCCTGTTTTTAATTGCAATTAATGGGCTCGCTGTGGTGGTGGGAACGTCTGTCTCAGCGTCCTTGTATGCTGACGACTTCTGCCTCTACTATAGCTCCATTGGCATTGCAGCTGCTGAACATCAGCTGCAGGGCGCTATCCGCAAGGCGCAGGCTTGGGCTGTAGCGCATGGTTTCTAGTTTTCGGCTGCCAAGACCCGCATTATGCATTTCTGCTGGCGACGCACTGTTCACCCTGAGCCACGGCTTTATCTTGACGGCAAACCTCTTGCTGTGGTGGAGACACATCAATTTTTGGGTGTGGTTTTTGACGCCCGGTTGACTTGACTCCCTCATATTCATCAGCTTAAACAGATGTGTTGGCGGCATCTTAATGCTCTGCGTTGCTTGAGCCACACCAGCTGGGGAGCCAACTGGTCTACCCTCTTACGGCTCTACCAGGCGTTAATTCAGTCACGTCTGGATTATGGGAGCCTGTCTTATGGTTCAGCATCCCCTTCTGCGTTACAGTTGCTGGACCCCATCCTTCCCAGCGGTATCCGACTTGCCATTGGAGCTCTCCGGACCAGCCCTGTGAACAGCATACTTCTGGAGGCAGGTGTCCCTCCACTGCGGTTACGGCGCCAACGTTTACTGGCCGCTTATGCTACACACATTTGTAGCTTCCCCAGGCATCCTAATTAGTGCTCTTTTAGAATGTCTGCAATGAATCAAAGTGAAGTCATGAAACCTCTTGACTCAAACTGTGTAGTCAAATGGCAGTTGAATGCAGACTGTTTCCTTTCAGGTGATGTCTTTCCCGTTTGAGTTATCAAGGTGCACCGCATAATTTGATGAAACCTTAATCTCCCAGTACTTCTCTGCCACTTTCAACAAGCCTCACCTGGGCTCTACGGTATATGTTCCTACTGTAGCACCTCAAAAGGAATGGAAGTATTCTTTTCCCCATTCGTTGTGGCACAGTAAAGTATTAAGGTGAGCAGCTATGGAGTTTCCATAGTGGGAGAGGTGTGCTGACCTGTTACTGTTATGAGCCTAGTTGAGGTGCAGGAATTAGAACATTGTCAGCAAAAGGCAAGTTTCATAGCCAGAGTCCTGATCTGGTACTTAGTTCTGTTGTCAGTGGGCTTCATAACAAAACTTTGTTTTACTGCACCACATGTGAAATGAAGTTTATTGTGATGTTTGCATATTTTTGCCCACAGTTATAGCTTTTTATTTATATCATGGCAGTATATATGTAAAGTATGCTTTTTGAGGATAGGGCAGATAGTCGGCTGTGGCCTTGAATAAGAAGCTAGTGTGGCATTTCCCTGAAATGGCTTAGAAAAGAACATAAAAAATCTAAATCAGGATGGACAGATGGAACAAATTCCTTTTTTCCTATTATGAGATAAGTGTGTCATTCAGTTTCTCCCTACTGTACAGTGCTCTTTGATTTACGTACAATTTGCTTCAGGTACCTTATACATAAAATGTAGTTTTGCTTTTCACTGCTGCACACACTAACAACATCTGATGGTGACTCCTGGACCATGAACATGCTGCTGGGTCTCTTGCACTAATTCCAGTCTGTTCATAAAAGTGGCTCCAGGCCTGTAAACATTCAACTATCTCCCATGCATGTCTTCATGTCCTCCCCTCAGTCCACCTGAAAAACTAGAGTCAGCATCCTCCTATGATGACTGAGATGTTGAATGCAGGATAGTGGCAAGATGTTACAGTTGTGCATTTCACATCGTAAGGCACAAGATTTTCTTGTAAAAGCACTATATTGTGATCAAGTATTGTAGTGTGACAGGGCGTTGTTATAATCCCCTTTATTACTAATCGCTATCTCTGAGGCCACTAAGTCATTTTTAGCTGTGTAATGTGCATGATTTATGAAGAATGAACCATGGACCTTGCCGTTGGTGGGGAGGCTTGCGTACCTCAGCGATACAGATAGCCGTACCATAGGTGCAACCACAACGGAGGGGTATCTGTGAGAGGCCAGACAAACGTGTGGTTCCTGAAGAGGCGCAGCAGCCTTTTCAGTAGTTGCAGGGGCAACAGTCTGGATGATTGACTGATCTGGCCTTGTAACACTTACCAAAACAGCCTTGCTGTGCTGGTACTGCGAACGGTTGAAAGCAAGGGGAAACTACAGCCGTAATTTTTCCCGAGGGCATGCAGCTTTACTGTATGGTTAATGATGATGACGTCCTCTTGGGTAAAATATTCCGGAGGTAAAATAGTCCCCCATTCGGACGTCTGGGCGGAGACTACTCAGGAGGACGTCATTATCAGGAGAAAGAAAACTGACGTTCTACGGATCGGAGCATGGAATGTCAGATCCCTTAATCGGGCGGACAGGTTAGAAAATTTAAAAAGGGAAATGGATAGGTTAAAGTTAGATATAGTGGGAATTAGTGAAGTTCGGTGGCAGGAGGAACAAGACTTTTGGTCAGGCGAATACAGGGTTATAAATACAAAGTCAAATAGGGGTAATGCAGGAGTAGGTTTAGTAATGAATAAAAAAATAGGAATGCGGGTAAGCTACTACAAACAGCATAGTGAACGCATTATTGTGGCCAAGATAGACATGAAGCCCGTGCCTACTACAGTAGTACAAGTTTATATGCCAACTAGCTCTGCAGATGACGATGAAATTGAAGAAATGTACGACAAAATAAAAGAAATTATTCAAATAGTGAAGGGAGACGAAAATTTAATAGTCATGGGTGACTGGAATTCGGTAGTAGGAAAAGGGAGAGAAGGAAATGTAGTAGGTGAATATGGATTGTGGGTAAGAAATGAAAGAGGAAGCTGCCTGGTAGAATTTTGCACAGAGCACAACTTAGTCATAGCTAACACTTGGTTCAAGAATCATGAAAGAAGGTTGTATACATGGAAGAATCCTGGAGATACTAAAAGGAATCAGATAGATTATATAATGGTAAGACAGAGATTTAGGAACCAGGTTTTAAATTGTAAGACATTTCCAGGGGCAGATGTGGACTCTGACCACAATCTATTGGTTATGAAATGTAGATTAAAACTGAAGAAACTGCAAAAAGGTGGGAATTTAAGGAGATGGGACCTGGATAAACTGACTAAACCAGAGGTTGTACAGAGTTTCAGGGAGAGCATAAGGGAACAAATGGCAGGAATGGGAGAAAGAAATACAGTAGAAGAAGAATGGGTAGCTTGGAGGGATGAAGTAGTGAAGGCAGCAGAGGATCAAGTAGGTAAAAAGACAAGGGCTGGTAGAAATCCTTGGGTAACAGAAAAAATATTGAATTTAATTGATGAAAGGAGAAAATATAAAAATGCAGTAAATGAAGCAGGCAAAAAGGAATACAAACGTCTAAAAAATGAGATTGACAGGAAGTGCAAAATGGCTAAGCAGGGATGGCTAGAGGATAAATGTAAGGATGTAGAGGTTTATCTCACTAGGGGTAAGATAGATACTGCCTACAGGAAAATTAAAGAGACCTTTGAAGAAAAGAGAACCACTTGTATGAATATTAAAAGCTCAGATGGAAACCCAGTTCTAAGCAAAGAAGGGAAAGCAGAAAGGTGGAGGGAATATATAGAGGGTCTATACAACGGCGATGTACTTGAGGACAAGATTATGGAAATGGAAGTGGATGTAGATGAAGATGAAATGGGAGATATGATACTGCGTGAAGAGTTTGACAGAGCACTGAAAGACCTGAGTCGAAACAAGGCCCCGGGAGTAGACAACATTCCATTAGAACTACTGACGGCCTTGGGAGAGCCAGTCCTGACAAAACTCTACCATCTGGTGAGCAAGATGTTTGAGACAGGTGACATACCCTCAGACTTCAAAAAGAATATAATAATTCCAATCCAAAAAAAAGCAGGTGTTGACAGATGTGAAAATTACCGAACTATCAGTTTAATAAGTCACGGCTGCAAAATACTAACACGAATTCTTTACAGACGAATGGAAAAACTAGTAAAAGCCGACCTAGGGGAAGATCAGTTCGGATTCCGTAGAAATATTGGAACACGTGAGGCAGTACTGACCCTACGACTTACCTTAGAAGCTAGATTAGGCAAAGGCAAACCTACGTTTCTATCATTTGTAGACTTAGAGAAAGCTTTTGACAATGTTGACTGGAATACTCTCTTTCAAATTCTGAAGGTGGCAGGGGTAAAATATAGGGAGCGAAAGGCTATTTATAATTTGTATAGAAACCAAATGGCAGTTATAAGAGTTGAGGGGCATGAAAGGGAAGCAGTGGTTGGGAAGGGAGTGAGACAGGGTTGTAGCCTCTCCCCGATGTTATTCAATCTGTATATTGAGCAAGCAGTGAAGGAAACAAAAGAAAAAATCGGAGTAGGTATTAAAATCCATGGAGAAGAAATAAAAACTTTGAGGTTCGCCGATGGCATTGTAATTCTGTGAGAGACAGCAAAGGACTTGGAATAGCAGTTGAACGGAATGGACAGTGTCTTGAAAGGAGATATAAGATGGACATCAACAAAAGCAAAACGAGAATAATGGAATGTAGTCGAATTAAGTCGGGTGATGCTGAGGGAATTAGATTAGGAAATGAGACACTTAAAGTAGTAAAGGAGTTTTGCTATTTGGCGAGCAAAATAACTGATGATGGTCAAAGTAGAGAGGGTATAAAATGTAGACTGGCAATGGCAAGAAAAGCGTTTCTGAAGAAGAGAAATCTGTTAATATCGAGTATAGATTTAAGTGTCAGGAAGTCGTTTCTGAAAGTATTTGTATGGAGTGTAGCTGTGTATGGAAGTGAAACATGGACGATAAATAGTTTAGACAAGAAGAGAATAAAAGCTTTCGAAATGTGGTGCTATAGAAGAATGCTGAAGATTAGATGGGTAGATCACATAACTAATGAGGAGGTGTTGAAGAGGATTGGGGAGAAGAGAAGTTTGTGGCACAATTTGACTAGAAGAAGGGACCGGTTGGTAGGACATGTTCTGAGGCATCAAGGGATCACAAATTTAGCATTGGAGGGTAAAAATCGTAGAGGGAGACCAAGAGATGAATACACCAAGCAGATTCAGAAGGATATAGGTTGCAGTAGGTACTGGGAGATGAAGAAGCTTGCACAGGATAGAGTAGCATGGAGAACTGCATCAAACCAGTCTCAGGACTGAAGACAACAACAACAACAACAACAATGAAGAATTCTTTAACTGTTCTTTTAAACACATGTATTTGAGTAATCTGTTGTGTTTTTGTGGTCAGTTAATTGTAAAGTTTTATTCCCTGTTCTAAATACTGTTTTGAGCATTTTGTTTATTTTATTGTGGTAAATAGAAGACCAAACTTTGTTCACTGATCATTTATAGAACCATTAGTGAAGTACTTACTTATGTTTTCCCTGATATGCACAACAGGTTGGTAGAATTGCGCAGTCAATGCAGCAAGGATACCAGCTTTTTTTAAATAGGTCTTTACAATGAGCCAACTATTGTTTCTAGTAATTATTATTGTCTCCCTTTTCTGCAGTTAGAAATTATGTGTATGTTTTGATCCCTTAATCTGTAGAAAAGAATGCAGTAGGTAAGAATTGTGTGTATTGAGGAATAGTATGTCTCCATAAGACATTGGCCATTACAAATTGATGAAATCCTAAGAGCATAACATGCTGATGCCATTAATTTTGTCAGCACCTTTTACCTGAACTAAAGGACATATTTATTATGTTTGCGAGTGGGGCTTGTATGTTATCTATGCAGGCCTTCAGAACAGATGCGAACTTCATGTGTTTATTATTTTCGAGTTCCGTGTGTCCTTAACACGGGTGTGTCACTAGGATGTAGAACATGAACATATCAAATTATTAAAGCAATAATCATATGTAAATGTCATAAGGCTTATAATATAAATCATACATAAACAGATGTACATAAAAAGTGATTTGCAAGTGTTCCGATAAAAATCCAGGTAACTGTGTTAATAATATTAACACAAACAAGTTATAAGGCTTCCACTCTAATTTAAATATAAAGCATTCTGTCAGTGATATTACTGCGAGTTGGGGTGCATGTAGTGTGACATAGTGTTTAGTGTCGCTGGTTGGTGCAGTTTAGGTTGCTTGTTCAAACTTGACCACCAGCAGTTATTTGTTATTTAGTATTTATTGTTTCTGGAAGGTTCGTGAAATATCTTATGTTTGTATATTCCTGAGTATTCTATGTTTATATAAACACCAGCAGTCTGGAATATTCAGTGTTTGTATAAATAGATGCACTCTCCGGTGGGGAATTCATGTCTGTTCTGAGTGTACATTGATGTTTGTAATAAACATGCTTTCCATCCTAAATGTTGTATTTCTTTGATGGCCCAGCTGTTGGATTTGAACTTCAGTGTGGTTATGACGTGACGGTGGACATGCCAGATACTTCAAAACATCTACATCCCTGTGGCTCCAATCAGGCAATGTAAAACCAGTCTCCTACATGAACAGGAAAAGGAGTACAAGCAATTCACAAGACCAACAGATTCCAAGCTAGCAATAAGTCAGCTGCACATCAGGCATCCATCAGTGAACCCCGGAAATACTGCTCAGCATCCAAAGAAACGGCTGAAAGGATTTGACTTAATTGCCAGATACAACAGGTGGGATGACTTGATGTGTTTGACAACTGTATACTTTCATTTGGACAGCAGAGCCCAGCTGTAGATAGGGGACAATGAAGAGAAGCTTAATAGCTGCTGCAAAATCCAGGGTGAACATGAAGGGAACATTTTGTGACAATCAAAAGCAAATGTGCTTGGTAGAACAACAATTGAAGAACTGGGCCCACCATCAAGGGGAAATGACACTGTTATACATCTGCATCGATACCTGCAATCCACTTATGGTACATGGCAGAAGGTACCCCGTACAACTACTAGACATCTCCTTTGCTGTTCCACTTGCAAATAGAACAAGGGAAAAAGACTGTTTGTGTGCCTCCATATGAGACCAAATTTCTCACATCTTATCTTCATGGTCCTTACAAGCAGTGAGTGTTGGAGGCAACAGAATCGTTCTGCAATCAGCTTCAAATGCCAGTTCACCTTCCCTCCAGGGATTCCCATTTGAGTTCCTGAACCATCTCCGTAACATTTGATGTTTGCTTCGATGTCTTCCTCTAATCTGACCTGGTACAGATCCCACACACACGATCAATATTCGAGAATAGGTCGCACTAGCATCCTATATGCAGTCCTCTTTACAGATGAACCACACTTTCCTAGAACTCTCCCAGTAAACTAAAATGAACCACTTGCTTTTCCTATTACAATCCTCGCATGCTCATTTCATTTCATTTCATTTCATTTCATTTCACCTTGCAGTGTTATGCCCAGATACTTAGACGATGTGCCTGTGTCAAGCAAGACACTACTAATGATGTACTCGAAAATTACGAGGACCTATGCCATATGCTAGTACCTTCATTGACAGTACCTTCATTGACAATCGGCAGTGTGGCACCAAGTCAAACGCTTCTCAAAAATTGAGTAATATGGAAGTTATCCCTTGTCATCTATCCTTGAATTGCCCTTTTTATACACAGGAGTCACTTGCACTTTTCAGCCGTGTGGGACGATGCGCTGGGCGAGATATTTGATATAAATGCAAGCTAAGTAAGGGGCCAATGCCATAGACTACTCTTTGAGAAAACATATTGGGATACAGAGTGTTTTGACCCGTATGCCACATCATAAATCCGAATGTGAACTGAAGGCGAAGGAGTTGCCAAAGTTGTGTTCTAAGCTCTTCTGATAAAGGATGTCACAACGACCCAGGAATTCATCGAATGGTGCATAAGGAGGAAATAAAGTAGAAAAGAATCAGGCAATGACCAACTCCTGAATGTGGCCCTGATGGCAGTTGTGGTAAACCACTATGACTTTGCCTCTTTCATGTGCAGGTAGTGAGAGAAGAGAAACAGCATTTTATGGCAACCAGAGCTGTTGTACGGAGCATGCAAGATGTAGCAGCTATTAACGAAGACTCAATATAGCAGGATGTAGAAGAGAATATTGAAGAGGTGTATCAATATTTAGCACCAATCTCCATCATCACCCAAATGCATCACTATAAATGGACTTGGATGTATGCCACAGCCAACAAACAACAATCCAGCTCCAGAACAATTCAGGTACAACTCCTAAACCAAATATAATGCCCCATAGAAGAAAAGATATTTGGAGGTCAGGGGAAAATAAGCTGGTCTTTTTCCACTGTGAATGCTCTGGACACAATGCCACTGTAGAGAAAGAAGACGAGTGTTCAGTGACTATACGCTGCAAGATGTCGGCAATCACATCAGGCCTATTCACACCAGTCAACTGCAGATGATGATAGTGGACCTGTGGGACCAACCCATCGCTATACCCTGGAAGAGTTCACTCTCCAACATGCTGTAGCTGTTCCCCATTGCCATACAGAGGTACCCGTCACCTGCCTACCTGCTGACTTCAGGAAGATTACGTGAGGTGACCATCTGTGAAGGTAAGGCCACCACAGATGAATATTCTTCCTGGACGACAGTCACAAATAATTAGCAATACTCAGACTTAGTCATTGGTGGCCAACTGTCCAGTCCCTAGTAGACATGGGTACTTACTGTAATGTCAGATGCTTGTTATTGTTGGCTGAAGAAGACTGTATCCTGTGATAAGAAAGTGATAGCACTGAAAGTTGCTAATGGGAAATATGTTTAGCCGATAGGATCATGTATTGCAGGAATAACTATCAGTGACAGATCACAGCCCTTTGAATTTGTCATCCCACCTGGGATTTGTGAAGACTCTGGCCAGAATCAGACGCCGGTATCACTGGCCAGGTCTTTAACAATCTGTTAGGCACAGTGTGAGCCAATGTGAATAATACAAATGATAGAACTACATGCCACAGTTATCTCCATACCTCCAAGGCATGTGGTACCGACCTCAGGTGTAGCAGAGCAGTTCCACTGAACTGCAATTGACCTCTTGGGTGGGTGGGGGGGGGGGGGGGGGGGGAGGCATTCAGAAAGATGACAAATGGGAATAGAAGGATAATAGTCTGCTGCCCACTAAGCTGTCATCAAAGCTGTGCCACCTTCTGGAGCTCTAGAAATTTCAAATCCATTGTAAATGCATCAGTTTGAAGCATGGAGCACCACATGTGATGATTTTTGATCGTGGAGACTAATATCAGAGTTGAGACTAATATTAGAGGTAATTTCATGTTGTGACATCACCCATAGGATGACAACTGCCTACCACTTACAGAAAAATGGCATCACAGAAAGCTTTAATTAGACATTGGCAGATATGCTCTCAATGTACGTTGATGTTGAACAAAGATATTGGGGTACAATAATGCCTATTGTGACATTTGCATACAACACATTAAAGAAAGACACTAGATGCTTCACACTGTTCTTTCTTTTCCATAGTCACGGGGCGAAATGACAATAGATATGGTGTTCCTGTTTCAGCCAGACAATACTCAGGATGACTGCATGAAACAAATCACTGGGACGCAAGTAGCAAAGCACTGACTCACATACATACCCTGATGTGCAGGAGAGAGACCTACAGTGCTGTAACACCAAGCACTGGCTATTTACATAAAGCCCAGGAGACCTGGTGTAGATGTTTTCATCTGTGTGAAGAGTGGGACAATCGGAAAAGTTATGGAAGTGCTACTTTGGGCCATGTTCTATCCATCATCACTTCTTGGATGTCATGTATGAAGGTTACAATGTGACAATTTACCATTACTACATAGTAAGTTCGCATAGTAATGCTTAAAATTAAACACAGGTCATAAAGTATTACACACTAAAAAAATTCTTATAGAGAATAGAAAGAACTATCCAGAGGTACAGTTTTAGCAGTTTTTAAAATTTTGTCAGATCGCTAATGACTTGAGTTACATGAATGGAAGTTAATTGCATACTTTTATGCTTTAGTAATGTACTCCTTTATGTACCATGCAAACATTTTTTTATATTTTTGTGGAGATCATGTTTGCTACTTGCATCGTGATCATGATAAGGTATTGTTTATTTTGTAAATTGGACAATTCTCGTTGACAGAGTGCATAAGTGGAAAAAATGTTCTGGCGTGGCATGATGACATCCCCATCTGTCTGAATAAACTTCGTAATTCTGATTACTCTCTTCTGCGCCCTATATACTATTTGCTTGTGGCTGTTTTGTGCAGAATATGATGTCATAAGCAAATGGAAATATCCAAGGTGTAGGCCATTGATTGTTTCCAAGTCCCAAACAGATGAAATAGAGTGAATGGTAAATGCTGGCCTGTTCAGTCTTTTATGTAGGTCGAGGGAGTGAACTGACCAGTTTAAGGTGTTGTTAATATCTAACCCCAGAAATTTGGAAGCTTCAACTCTCAATATTTCTCTGTCAGCACATTTTATTTCAGCATCTTCTTGTTTTTTATCGGGGGGGGGGGGGGGGGTAGGACGTCAAATGGGCCGACTTGGAGCAGGAGAGGCATCACAGGACATTTTAATTTCCACTGTCTATACTTTTACAAATAAATTCAATTCATAAAGCTTTGTCAGCATCACCAGGAAGGATTCAGAATTTACACTCACAGCAGTGGAAGTTCGAAAACAACAAAATAATTTTTTTTTTTTACATGTGAAATTTCATCATGTTTTTCACTTACTAATGGCAGCATTTGTTGCTATAGGTACACTTTTCTTCATGAGTAAGAGAGATTCTTCGATGAATTTTGCACAGCATACAAACCATACTCAAAGGTGTATGAAACTCTAGAATTTTACAAATCTATTAAAAACTGTGGTAAAAATTGAGGTAATTAACTAGAAAATTTGTGTTTTTTCTAAACATGAAGTTTAAAATATAACAGCTCATTAGTTTTTTCATAAATTAAATAAATTCTAGAGTTTCATTGATCTGTAAGTATGGTTTGTATGCTGTGCAAAATTCATCGAAGAATCTCTCTAACTTATGAAAAAAAGTGTACCTATAGCAACAAATGCAGCCATTAGTAAGTGATGGAATGATGAAATTTCACACATAAAAGAATTTATTTTGTTATGTTTTCGATCTTCCACTGCAATGAGTGTGAATCCTGAATCCTTTCTGGTGATGCTGACAAAGTTTTATGAATTTATTTGTAAAAGTATAGACAGTGGAAATTAAAATGTCCTGTTATGCCTCTCCTGCTCCAAGTCGGCCCGTTTGACGTCCTACCCCCCTTAAGGGGGTTAACGTTGAGGGACACATCATTTGAAGTGAACCAGTCTAGAGCTGCTTTGCAAATGCCTGCTGACTTCTTAAATTTAAAAAAAAAAAAAAAAATCTGTATTGTATTCATCATTTCCAGCTCTGTCATTGACCTTGCTATATAAATCATTGTGGATGCAATACCTTTTAGAAACATTTTGCTACAACTTCCTTGCAATTCCAGAAAACTAGTCTAACCCTATCCTACTTTGTATGTGTTTATACACATATATATTATTTCTGTAATCTATCTGACATGTCTGGTAGCGTTTTGCTCAATAGTCTGAGTAATAATAATAGTAACAAAATTTGACAATTACTGAGGATTTTGTACTGTACCACCCACCGTCTTTGACTTGTATCTTATTGTACTTGTCTTCCATTTCCAGTTTCATGTTTTGTGACATTCCATACTATTTTGCTTTTCTGCGTTGTGTATTTTTTTGTCATTGTGTGCTCCCCCCCCCCTTTTTTTACTCTCCTGTATATTCTTCTATACATCTGAAAACAGTGGATTAGTGTAGCGTTTTTTAAAAGAATTGATAAATCTAAATGTTTAGGAGGACTTTCTACTACTCATAGTTATTCATTTATTTTCCTTAGCTGTTGCTGTTGAATAGGCTGTTTTTGGAAGCATCTCCTCAAAAATTAATTTAAACAAGTTGCCAAACTTAAAGAACTTAGTGTCTAGCATTTTTTCCTGCGTACATCCCATTTCAGGTTTGATTTGTCAGTGCCCTAGGAAATGTATGTACTTTATATTTTACAGTTTTCCCTGTCAGTATCTGGAAGTACTGTACTTTCTGATGCCCTAGTGGCAGTGTTTAGTGTTTACCATTTACTGCATGCAAAAAGTGCTCAAAATGATTAAGAATTTTTTATTAATTTTGCCACTAACCCCTCTGTTAATATTCATGTCACCGCATATTATTTAGTTAGTTTTCCAGTAATTCAGTTAATTTGCCAAACAGTGTGTCCACATTAACACACACACACACACACACACACACACACACACACACACACAATGTAACTTCTTGTGGATGTCTAGCTTTGTTAGTTAAATGGCTGCCAATTCAAAATCCTTATCTACTTATCTACACTAATTGTGATCAGATTTTCTGTAGCTTTAAAATGTGTGCCACCTCTCACGTAAATACATGACCTCCCACCCTTCAGGATAGTTTTACAGTAGCAACTTCCACATTAATATAATAGTAACACTATAATGCAGTATTTCATGGTCGCAACACCAGTGCCGTGTATCGCAAACAATAATGCTGCTCTAAGACTGTAATTCAACTTTGAGCTGGTGAACGTAATTTTTAATAGGCTGCACATTTTAATGAAGAATACTGTTAATGATTCTAAGGAAATTCTTGAGGTGTTTGTGATACATTCTATCTTTCGTGAATGTGCTGAATAAATCTTGAATAATAATTGAAGGGAGGGGAACATGTTGTCTTGAAGCAGGCCTAGTCCTCCTACCCAAGACAACAGGTATTCAAGCATGTGTGATCCAAGACCCACCTGCTATTCTCTCTTTCCCAGTCCTATCGAAGCTATGGTTACAGCTAGTGTTCCCCATCTCTCAATAGTCACCATTGGCACCAGCACATTGTGTCCCTGGTCAACAGTCATCAGCACCATCTTTATCTCCACTGCCAAGACGAGGCCGATCATGCTGAGAGAACAGCTCAACCTTGCTCGCATTGGTATTACCGGTTAACAGATTTAAGTTACTCAGGTCACCACCTGTGTTGTGCTTGCTGTTCCTATCCCAGCTGTTTATAGGAAAATCATGTACTAGCTTGATGTATTAATGAAAAAGTGTACATAGTTATGTGTTTAGGTAAAGTTGAGTAGGAAGGTCATTTTGAAGGTTAGAACTATTTTTATTATGTATGAAGATCTATTAAGGGGCAAGTTCTGTCATGGTTGTTCTGTCTGTTTGTCTGAGGTATTCCTTATGGGTTTGTGCACCAACGAGCAGGTATAGCAAAGACATTTCATCGCCGTATGCGGCTACAAGGAATATCAGCTACTCAAGAAATAGCATGTAGTTCAATTATTTGAATATCAGACTCTGAATTGAATGTCAATCTCACATAGAGCTACATCTACTGACTTGTCTGATGTATAGTCAATGTATAATAAATTTCAATCGTGACTCAAAAGTTATTGGAATACTGAGTTTGCAGATGTTGGGTTGAATCAAGATTTAATATGAATTCATCTAGTTGTGAGTTCTGTGACTACTAGAGAGCAGATGTGTAATTTATTCGTAACACACATTGACTGAACTCTTACAACCCCTGTTGTGACTGATATCCACCAACAGTACTCTCCATCTTCCTGAAAGTAGTGCTGTTCCTAGACTTCCTACCAACGGACAGAGCATGCTGCACATTTCCTACTCCTGCACCAGGTTGAGGCTCCTCACCACTCAACTCTGTGTGCTGGAACCTGTTGCTCGTAGACACAATAGAACTATCAGGTTATTCTCAAATGTGCACTTCTTGTATGTATTCTCTTGTTTTATGTGTCTTGGATTAATTACAAAGTGTAGCAACTTATGAGTGTACTGTTGTGCCCATTTATGTCCCTGTTGACAGTATTGCTACAAAATTTTTGAATAATTGTTTGCCGTAGGAATTAATCTCATTTTCTTTTTATGTTGCTACCCTCTGTTTGTTCTCAAGACAAGTTCTTAGTCATATAAAGGTATACAATTGATTTCCTATCATTTCAGTAAGTGATGTTTTTCTTGTGTGTGGAATTGGTGATTGAAGACGTTGAAGAAAATATGGGGGACGGGGGTTGTAGTAGTTAAATACAAGGGCTGTGCTGAAAGTTTTTAGCAGAATGTGTGAAAAAATTTTATTTGCAAAAAAACGTTTACAACTTTTCAAAATACTCTCCATTAGCATGTATACGAGGTGCATTCAAGTTCTAAGGCTTCCGATTTTTTTTCTAATTAACTACTCACCCGAAATCGATGAAACTGGCGTTACTTCTCGACGTAATCGCCCTGCAGACGTACACATTTTTCACAACGCTGACGCCATGATTCCATGGCAGCGACGAAGGCTTCTTTAGGAGTCTGTTTTGACCACTGGAAAATCGCTGAGGCAATAGCAGCACGGCTGGTGAATGTGCGGCCACGGAGAGTGTCTTTCATAGTTGGAAAAAGCCAAAAGTCACCAGGAGCCAGGTCAGGTGAGTAGGGAGCATGAGGAATCACTTCAAAGTTGTTATCACGAAGAAACTGTTGCGTAACGTTAGCTCGATGTGCGGGTGCATTGTCTTGGTGAAACAGCACACGCGCAGCCCTTCCCGGACGTTTTTGTTGCAGTGCAGGAAGGAATTTGTTCTTCAAAACATTTTCGTAGGATGCACCTGTTACCGTAGTGCCCTTTGGAACGCAATGGGTAAGGATTACGCCCTCACTGTCCCAGAACATGGACACCATCATTTTTTCAGCACTGGTGGTTACCCGAAATTTTTTTGATGGCGGTGAATCTGTGTCCTTCCATTGAGCTGACTGGCACTTTGTTTCTGGATTGAAAATTGGCATACATGTCACATCCATTGTCACAACCGACGAAAAGAAAGTCCCATTCATGCTGTCATTGCGCATCAACATTGCTTGGCAACATGCCACACGGGCAGCCATGTTGTCGTCCGTCAGCATTCGTGGCACCCACCTGGATGACACTTTTCGCATTTTCAGGTCGTCATGCAGGATTGTGTGCACAGAACCCACAGAAATGCCAACTCTGGAGACGATCTGTTCAACAGTCATTCGGCGATCCCCCAAAACAATTCTCTCCACTTTCTCGATCATGTCGTCAGACCAGCTTGTGCGAGCCCGAGGTTGTTTCGGTTTGTTGTCACACGATGTTCTGCCTTCATTAAACTGTCGCACCCACGAATGCACTTTTGACACATCCATAACTCCATCACCACATGTCTCCTTCAACTGTCGATGAATTTCAGTTGGTTTCACACCACGCAAATTCAGAAAATGAATGATTGCACGCTGTTCAAGTAAGGAAAACGTCGCCATTTTAAGTATTTAAAACAGTTCTCATTCGCGCCGCGGTGGTAAAATTCCATCTACCGTACGGTGCTGCCATCTCTGGGACTTATTAACAATGAACGCGGCCTCATTTTAAAACAATGCGCATGTTTCTATCTCTTTCCAGTCCGGAGAAAAAAAATCGGAGGCCTTAGAACTTGAATGCACCTCACACATTTTACCATCCTCTGAAACCACTTAGAAAATGTGTCAGTCCAAGCTTCTTTTGGGATGTCCCTTAGTGCATTCTCATACACTGCAATGGCCTCTTCATCTGATGAAAATCGCCGCCCTTGAATTTTTTCCTTAGTCTTAGGGAACAGAAAGGAGGCACAGGGGTCCAGGTCCAGTGAATAGGGGGGATGGGGTAACACTCGCACTTTTTCCTTCTCCAGAAAGTCCATCGTTCTGGCAGCCCTGAGCGCAGATGCATTGTCGTGATGTAGCAGAAGGTGCCCACTCTTGGACTTTGGATGCTGTGACTTCCATGTGGCGATGACTTTTGAAAGACAGTCGTTCACGTACCATTCAGCATTGACTGTACGACATGTGTCCAAGGTCACAGAGGTAAGATGCCCGATCTTTGTGAAAAAAGTTGCCACCATCTTTTTTCCAGAGCTCCGACTTCGTCGAACTTTTGTGGGTGGTTTCTCCCCTGGAAAGCACCACACAGAAGACTCTCTTCGTTTCAGGCTCATAATGGTAGACCCACGTTTCATCACCTGTGATGATACTGTAGGTGTCTTGGGACTTCCCTCCATTCCTCCATTGAATTTTTTGAGCATGAAACGACACCAGTCCACTCTCGCCTCCTTTTGGCTTTCTGTCAGGGAATGTGGCACCCAATGTGCACATCTCTTAGTAAGGCCTAAGTGACTATGAATGATGGTCTGTGCTGCTGTTGATCCCATATTTAGGGTCCCTTCAATCTCGCGGAATGTAAGATGTGGATCTTCTTTAATCATTTTCCTCACAGCATCAATGTTTTCAGGAGTCACAGCTGTTGCTGGCCAACCGGGACGAGGTTCATCTTCAATTGACTGGCGATCCCTCGAAAACTCACGAAACCAATTTTCAACTGTGGCCCTAGAAGGGGAAGCTTCACCAAAATGCACAGCAAAGAAGAATGGGATTCTTCGGCACTTAAACCCTTTTTATAATTGTAAAAAATCATGGCACGAAAGTCGCGGTGCGACAGCTCCATCCTGCACCATCTCTGACTCAGCACTGCCTGTGCTTTCTTATCACTCTGTGGAGGGATCACCGCTAGCCAGGGGCTGCGCACGCACATCCCGAGGTCGAAAAACATCGCTCTTTCAAATGAAAACAACCCCATTGTCCTCCACCTTACGGTTTATGGGCTGCTAAAATCTTTCGGCATAGCCCTCATAGGTTTTGAGAGGATTTTTCTTATTTAAATGTTTCTGTCACAGAACCTTAAATGCTACATTAAAATAAAATGAGTAAGCTTAGTCACATTTTAAGAAATAAGGGAGCAGTTTCTTTGGCAGTAGAGCCTTAAAATGACAATACACTGTTATTTATTTGTCTGATCAAATGCCTGATGATGTAAGTGTTAAATACATACTGTGAGTTGCATTCTGTTGTCCAATAAGTACATTGTAAAATTCGGACTTTTTTGAAACCAAACACTATTTGTTTCTACTGGATCTCATGTTTATTGACCTTTACAGATAGATGAAAAACATAGTTGCAGTTTTCGTAAGAAATTTAAGATGTGGAATTGTGGAACTACTGTGTCATAGGGAGTTACTTGTCAAGTAGCACTGGGCTGATACATCTATTTTACCAATTGTTGTTGTATTTGTTTTTTAGTTTTATCAGTTACTTTGCTGTTGAGAGTGAACATTAAATTTTTTATGAAATAGGAGAAAAATGAAATAACTATATATTGTGTGTGCACTAATTATTTTAGTCCTTCTTCTTCTTCTTCTTTTTCTTCTTCTTCTTCTTTCTGGTTTCATTGTCAGATAGGTATGTGATGGTGTACTGCAAAATTTAATGTGTTCCACAGTGACTCCTGTGATTATTTGTAAGATATGCTTTTAGCATTAGGCAATACTTAAGAGTGCCTCTCCCCTCCCCTTCTATTACTGGTCTTAAATGTGCTGTGAAATTTTTCACTCTTGTTGCAGTTTGAAAGTGATATCCGCAAAGTATTAATATCACTGGTGGAGGCATCTGCAAGAATTTTGACACCAAGCCCAGAGTCAGAAGAGGTATTTCAGATAATCAGAGAGAGACTTGAAAATAAAGGTGTTGACCATATCGTTAAGCAACTAACAGACATGGGATTTCCACAGGCTCTCGTGGTTGAAGCTCTTCACCTGAACAGGTAAATACATAGGTTTCAGTATCGGTCTCATAGAGTGCTTGTATTTTATTTCACATGGCAGTTGGAATAATAATCTGTCCCTGCTGATAAAAATTATCATACAAAAGATGTAATGTAGTTGCTCAGTAAAATCAGGAATAGTGGTTGTTATGCATCTTCTCTGGAGCCTGGAATATACAGTGAAATCTACAACTACATTAATACTACACAACCAATAAAGGAATATATAAAAACTAGTGTTGCACAGTTACTTCTTTATTCTTGTGAGTTTTAAAAGTGTAAATATTACATACCAGATACAAAGTAATCCCTACACATTGTGGAACAGGAAAATTCTTCACATTAATTCATATTGCATGGACAACAATCTTCCATTAAATAAGTGCTGGCAGAGTGAAAAAATATTATGGGTTTCACTAAAAGTATCAGCCTGTCAGAGAGGCTTATACAAGGATTATGTGGAAAATAACTCATGGTTGGATTTAAATGAAATACTGGAATAGTTCTTCTTTAGCAGAAGAATCTTAAAATTAAGACTCTGAATTATTTCTCTACATAATCATCATATCTCTTACTAAGTTGACAGATTAACTCTACAAAAAATTCAGCCACCTGAGAGTTTTGGAACCCAACAAATACCAAACTTGTGGTACCCCTAATTGTTTCATTACAGTCTTGTGCAAAAGACACTGAGAAATCCATGGAAAGCTGTCCAACAGCTAAGATTTTGTGAAACAGCAGTTTTCACAAACCTTTTTCATCAGTTTCGTGTATCAATTTTTTACTGACTGTAGGCAGATAATCACATCTGTCATTGTGAACATTTGCCTTTCTGCTCATAAGTGACACAATTCTATATCTACATCTATACTCTAGAAACCACTGTAAAGTGCATGGCAGAGGGTATGTCCCATTGTATTAGTAATTAGGCTTTTCCCCTGTTCCATTCACATATGGAATGCTGGAAGAATAATTGCTTAAACGCCTCTATGCATGCTGTAATTAGTCTCCTCTTGTCTTTTCAATAGTTGTGGGAGCAATACGTAAGCGGTTTTAATATGTTCCTAGATTCATCACTTAAAGTTAGTTCTAAAAAATTTTCTGAGCAAGCCTTGTCAGGATAGTTTGCATCTGTCTTAGTGTCTGCCTATACAGTTTTTTCAGCATCTTCGTGAAACTCTACCATTGGTCAGACAAACCTGTAACCACCTGTGTCTGTTAAACGACCACTGTTAGTTGTACTTGAAATGAATCCCACACAGAGTAATATTCTAGGATGGGTCTCATGAGTGTTATTTAAGCCAATGAACTGCAGTTTGTCACCTGCTTTACCAAGGACTGGGCTATGTTCTATTTCAAATGTCTACAAATTGTTACACCCAAGCATTTGTATGAGTTAACAGATTCTATCTGTTACTCACTGATACTGTAGTCATAGGATACCATATTATTTCGCTTTGTGAAGGGCATAGTTTACATATTTGAACATTTAAAGTGAGTTGCCAATCTTTGCACCACTTTCAAATTGTATCAAGGTGTGAGTGAATATCTGTGCACCTTTTCTCAGAAAGTACTTCATTATATATAAATGTATTATCTGCTAAAAGTTGTAGGTTACTGTTAATATTGTCTGTAAGGTCATTAATGTATAACATGGACAGGTACAACCCAGCACACTTCACTGGGCACATGTGAAATTACTTATATATCTGTTGATGACTCTCCTTCCAGAATAACATGTTGCATCCTCCCCACTACGAAATCCTCAGTCCAGTAACAAGTCTTGCTCGATACACCATATGAATGTACTTTCGATAATAAGCATATGTGTGCTACTGAGTCAAGTGCCTTTTGGAAGTGAAGAAAGATTTTGTCTGTTTGTATGCTTTGATCCATGGCTTTTAGGATGTCACGTGAGAGAAGTGAAAATTGGTTGTCACATGATCAATATTTTCAGAATCCACGTTGTTTGCCATGGAGGAGATCATTCCATTTGAACTCAAAATAGGTTGTCAGTTTCTACAACAGATAGTTTTCAAGGATATTGAATGGTAGTTTTGTGGATCACTTCTTCTGTTCTTGTGATTTTTCAATTTCTCATATTTTATGACAAAATAAAATCTCGAGTGAACAGCCTGATATGAGTGATGTACATCAGTGCACCTGATGATGGCAACGTGGTCGATTGCCGAAATATTGTGTCCTATGCACACTCATACCAGGCTGTTCACCTGAGATTTATTTCGTCGTCTGTTCTTCTTGTAGATGGATGTGACCTGTACAATCTTCTTAGCATGGACATAGTTTTTTGTTCGAGGGATCTTCAGAATATTATGGTTAAAAGAGGTGCTAACTCGTCTGCAAAATCAGTTTAGAATCTGATAGGGATTCTTTCAGGGACTGCAGCTTTGTTCAGTTTTAACAACTTCAGATGTTTCTCATCATCGTTGACACTAATATTTATTTCATTCTCCTTTGCAGTGGTAATAGAATTAAAGTAGGGCAAAACTCCTGGGTTTTCCTATGTGAAGGAGCACATGAAAATGGAATTCAACTACTCTGCTTGTGCTTTGCTACCCTCAATTTCAGTTCCTGTCTCATCCATTAGTGTCTGGGCACCAACTGTGGTGCCACTGAAAGCTTTTACATACACCCAGAATTTCTTGGGTTTTGTGAAAGATCTTTCAGTAATGTTCTGCTGTGGTAGCCACTGAAGGCTTCACACATTGCCCTCTTGACAGCTAAGTGTGTTTCATTCACCTTCTCTCTGTCTATAGTTCTATTATTTGTTTTAGTCTCTATTTCCTTAGAACTTTCCTTATAGCAACTGTATACCATGAAGAGTCCCTCCCATCAACTACTGCTCTTCTATGTACAGGTCTATCCAGCGCATGGTCAACTATTTCTGCCCTCAGGGGCTCGGCTTTCATTTGCTAGGCTTGGCAACCCCAGGGGTCCTGAGCAGGGCACTGGCAAGCGCCACTAGTCCTCTTTCTCTATAAGCTCTACATGCTTCAGTGGCCCCTGTCACACAGGGAATGGAGATCTTGGCTTGACTGCCCAGATTGCGAGAATGGAAAAAATCTCTGTGGAAGGACACTCAATCACAAAGTGACGAGATGTGTGGTAGTTGAGGTGAAATAGTTGTTAGCGGGCAACCTCTGGGGAACGTGTCGCACCTCAGTTGTATAAAGCTTACTCAGGTACGCAAGGCTCTTTTTGAATAGACCCGCATTTCCGCAACAGTGCGTGGACAGATATAGAACACTTAAAATTAAATTCTTCCTCTCCAAATGGAATGGGTGAGCCACTGGGTAGGTATCACCATCCAATATAACAAGAGGGATCATGTAGCCAGCCCTCATGACTCGGGGATTTTTCACGGTATTTATGTTAACAGTAACAGAACACGTGCTGCAGGTCAGAATGTGTTTTTAATAGTTAAGTTGAAAGAGGGCAGCTTCAAGAAAGTTTCCTCATTTTACATTCAAAAGCATGTAGAGGGGATTGCTGGAAATGTAAAAACTGTCAGGTAATTGTGTGGGGGACATTGTTGGTTGAAACAGCCAGTTCCCAGCTAGTAAAGAACTTCCAGAAACCTCAGTGCCTCAGGGAAAGGAGTGGAATAGAAACTGAACTGCGTAACACCTTGAACTACAGCTAAGGTCTTGTGACTTGCAGGTTTCTATTTGACATTCACAGAGAAGAAATGAAAGCTGAGTGGACCCAAGAAGGCATTGTTGATGTGCAAAACGTAAAGAAAAGAATACATGGCAATGTTGGCACATCATACTCATTTATACTGACTTTAAGTAGCGCTAAACTTCCAGAACATGTCAAGGCAGGTTTTCTTCGCCTAAGTGTGCAGTCTTATGTCCCCAATCCAATGCACTATTGTAATTGCCTGCACTTTGGCCATACTACTCTTGATCATAAGGGAGAAGCCACTTGCGGCAAATGTGGTCAGGCTGCCTATGATGAAGTGGGTTGTTAATCTCTTCTGAAGTGGGTAGGTTGCTCTGGGGACCACCCTGTCTTGAGTAGGGACTGCAGTGTCTTCATTGAAGAAAGGAAGGTACAGGAAATTAAAACAATGAAGTGTATCCCTTATGGTGAGGCCAAAGAGATCTATTAAGGTGTTGCAGCCCCCCAAATTTGCTACTGACGTACCTTCACTCATGATACATCCGTACAGTTCATAGGCCCACTTATAGAGACCACCTGGGTAGGCCCCCTGGCACACTTTGGTGAGCCGCCAAAGAAGTGGCATTATTTAAGCGATCTCAAACGAGTGCTTGGCCTATTCTTTACTCTGTATTACAGTTGTTCAGTCAAAGTGTTCAGTGCTATGCACAAGCTGTATCTTATGTATTGCCTATAAATGAACTATGTTCCGTAAATTGTGTTTGTTCTTGCTATAACAAACTTGGCTACGAGAGAGAGTTAAGTTTTCTCCATGTGTTAGTGTCAGTGCTAAGTGACCCAACAAATGTCTTGATGGAAGAAATACTCCTACATCTCATTCCCCAGCAGCAGCTCTCTCATCAGTGCAGCTGTCGCCCTTTCAGACATATGGCGAATCGGCTGAAGATTGGGACTCCTACAAGACATGGTTACACCAACATTTCCAGGTTTCTCATGTGGGTGATGCAAAGCTGTGCAGGGTTTACTTTCTTTCGTGGCTTTCGCTGCAATTGTATCATTTGGTCTGCCAACTTATGCCTTTGCAATAACCAGCCAGCTTATCATTTGATGAAATGTGCAAACTTCTCTCCACCTATTACTGTGATAGAACATGTGTCATTGTGATGCGTGTAGATTTTTATCACTGTCAGAAACACCCAAACCAATCTTACAAAGTCTGGGTTGTAGAATTACATGGGTTGTGCTGCCGTTGTAAATAATAATTGTGAAGCCTACGATTGTCACATGGTGTCTGATGTTATTCATGTGGCCCCAGCTAGGAAAGTCTGTGAAAAAGCACATCGGTGTGAGAATCCAACGCTTCGGGATTTGCTGAATGTAGCACAGTACTTTGAAGTGTCATGGGCTGCAGGGGATCAAATTTCTGTGTGAGCAGAGGTATTGGATGTTGCTCAGGCAACCCTTGTTAGGCATACTGCAAGTGTTCAGGTTGATGGGGAAGCTGTTGGAGCAGTACAACCTTCAACTCAATGCTACATGGGGCTGTGTGTTTACAGCCACAGCAGCAGCAGGTCATATCACAGCAGCGGCCATGTGACCCCCCCCCCCCCCCCCCCACCGTCCATATTGCTCGTACTGCTTTGTCCAACACGAGCATGCTGCATGCCCAAAATGTTGGGCAGTTTTCAACAAGTGTTGAAAGGCCACATTGCATTAGCATGTAACTCCTCTTCAAATGTGGCAGGCAGTCGTACCGATGGACATAAACTGTATATCTCTACAACAACTGTTTCCCGAAACAGATTGTTTGTTGACTTGCGTGTGTTTAATAAACCGCTAATAATGCAAGTGATACAGGAGCTGCAGTGACTTCAGTAAACACATAAACATACGTGGACTTGGGCTCCCCTCCCCCTCACACGTTTCACGGAAGTTGTTAGCTGCAATAAACAGCAGATTCCAATCCTAGGTCAGTTCTCCACTCCTGTATCTTACAAATCTGTTGTTCACTCTCTCACCTTCTATGTTGTGGATCATTCCCATACCGCAGACGTGTTTGAGTTAGTTGTGCTTAACATTTTTGGTTTGTATGTTGTTGTTGAGGTAAATTTAGTGTCAGATCAAGTTCCATATCAGTAACTGGAGTCCCTCTTCTCTGAGTGTTTGTCTCTTGTTTCCCCTGTGCTTGGTTCTGCTATCGGTTTTCAGGCCCACATTACCATGAAAGTGTCTGCCCACCGTCATTTTTTTCAAGCACGGCGGGTGTCTGTCACATTGCAAGACAGTCAAGGCCAAATTAGACCTTTTGACAATGCTCAGTGTCATTCGGCTTATTTCTCCCAGTAAATGGGCTACATAATTGGTTACCGTTATGAAACCGATGGGTAAGCTCCGCCTCTGTGGTCACTTCAGTGTCACGATTAATGCACACTCCGTGATAGATACATACCCTTTGCCCTGCCCTGATGAATTGCTCACAAAATTATCAGATGGCCACTACTTTTCCAAGATTGATTTGTTGGAAGTGTACCTCCAGCTTCCTTTGGATGAGGCAACTAGGCACTTTCTAGTTGTCAAAACACCTTTCGGCCTATACCAATATCAATGCTCGCCTTTTGCGTCACTAGCACAGCTGCAGTTTTTCAGCATTTTTTAGAACAACTGCCATTCTCTGTACTCGGCTGCATCTGTTACATTGATGATATCATTGTTCCGGGTTCTTCCATGAAGACCACCATATGCTGTGATTTTTATCTTAATTTTTATTGTAACTTTATGTGAATGTAATATCACACATACATAGACACAAAGTAAAAAAAAAAAAACACTAAACTCACTTGATATGTTGCTATGTCAACCTATCTTACAGATATATTTTACTTGCTCCGCACCTTTCAAACATCCCCTCTTAAAGTACAATGTTTGTTTTTTATGACTCTAAATCACAAGCTTCACAAATTTAGTATCACACAGTCACGGTAATTGTTTCATAATAGCATTTTTAAATTTCTCAAACTTTGATCTTTGTAGAGCTTTGGTCAGTATGTCTGCTAATTGTTCTTCCGTATTACAATATTTTATCTCGAACATAGTGAAATTTTACACCTATATGTTTGCTTCGTCTAACCAATTGTCCTGATTTGATCATTTTGATAGCACTTTGATTGTCTACATGAAGAATGATTTTCACTTTTCTTCTGGTTAACTCTTGTATCAAGGTTTTGATGTGTTTTGTATCTTTGGTGCATTCTGATGCTGAACTGTATTCTGCTTCAGTTGATGAAGTAGCTGTCACACTTCGCTTCTTGGAACACCAACTGACGGGAGCACCATTATAAAGAACTATGAATGCACTTGTATTTTTTTCTGTTTCTTAAATCTTGTGCATAATTGGAATCACAATAAACATTTAGATGAATACTGTCATCTTCTTCAATTTCTTTTTTCTTATAGAAAAGACCACAATTCTTGGAACCTTGTTGATATCGAAGAGTTCTTTTACATTTTTGTAATCCCTTTTCTTGGGGTCTTCCGTGAAGCGGCTCTCATAATTTACTGTAAATCCAAGATCTGGTCTGGTTTTACATGACAAATAAAGAAGGCTTCCTATGACTTCACGATATGCAAATTCAGTGTGTTAGTTTTCTTGATTTTCTTCATTTGTCTTTCCCTCTAGTACTAATGGAGTCTTCATGGCCTTACAGTCAGTCATATTGAATTTTTCCAGTACTTTCTTTGCATATTGTACTATGTGTAAAAATATTCCATCCTCTGTCTTCATTATTTGTATACCTAAGTACACATCTGGATTTTCTACCACAACCATTTAAAATTTCTTCTTAAGTTTCTTTAGTATATTTTCAATTTTCTCCAAGTCTTTTCCTATTATGATTCCATCATCAACATGTATAGCCATGTACATTTCTTCAGTTGCATCTTTTTTTAAATATGCACTGATCTGATTTCAATTGAATTAGTCCTTCCGATTTTAGGAAATATGTCAAAGTTTTATTCCATCTGGATGGGGCTTTCTTCAAAACACAGATTTTTCCAGCTTCTTTGTATCCTTCAAGTATCTTCATAAAGATTTCTTCATCCAGTTTCCCATAGAGAAAAGCTGTTTTGACATCACACCTTCTCATATGGAAACTTTTCTCTGCTGCTGAATAATTCCTTGAAATCTATATCCTTTTCTTGTTGACAACCTCTGATAACTTGTTTGGCCTTATATCGTCCATCATCTTTGACTTTAAAGATCCATTTGCTTGTTAAGATTTCTTAGATATCTTTCCCTTTTGCTTCCTCTGCGCTAACCAACTTCCGTGTTTCATTCTGTTGAAGAGATCTCTTTTCTTCAATTGCTTTCGACCAGTTTTCTTTGCCTGGACCACTCGTACATTCTTCATAGGTAAGTAAAGCTGTTTCATAATCATTATATTTTACAGGTTTTTTTTTTTTTTCAAACTAGTTCTTTTCGTAAGGATGTAGTTTCTTGTGTCTTCATTGCATGTTATTACTTCTTGATTTTCATGGTCTTCTATTTCATTTTCTTGATTGCTAGTATTATTTGATAGTTCACCAATAACAAGATTTTTCTGTAGAGTTTCTTTTGTCACTTTCTGCTCAAATTCAACATCTCTTGACCCAATAATATTTCTTCTTTGTGCATCAAACAGTCTGTAGCCATTTGGTGCATAACCAACAAAAATGTATGCATTACTTCTTACACGTAGTTTCTTCAAATAGCCTAAATTTTTAGCAAAAACTCTCGATCCAAAAATTTGAAGTCTTGACAGATCTGGTCTTTTCCCAAACCACTTCTCTGCAGGTGTGGCACTTTGATTGATAGTTGGGCTTCTACTGATTAAGTATGTAGCTGTGAGCACTGCATCTCCCCATAGCTCTTTCTTTAGTTTGCTATTGAATATCATAGCTCTTGCCTTGTTCATTATTGTCAGATTTAGTGTCTCTGCTTTCCCATTGAGCTGAGGGATATAAGGAATACTATAGTCTAGCACAATTCCTTTTCCTTCACACCAATTCTTAAACTCACGGCTGGTGTATTCACCACCTTTATCACATCTTATTTGTGACACTTTTGTATTGAACTTATTTTCACTTTCTAACACACATTTTCTTATGAATCTTTCAGCCTCTAACTTATATCTTAACAAGTAGGTTACACAGAAATCAGTGAAATCATCTAACACTGTCATGTAGTACCTATATTCATTAAATGTTGGGGGTTCTATCTCTCCACAGATATCAGTATGTATGATTTCAATAGGTCTTGTTGCTCTTTCTCTCATAGTAGAAAATGGTTTTCTTGTTAATTTAGCTCTTACACAAGCTTCGCACAATTGTTCTGCTGAGCATAAACTGTTAGGAACTCCTTCACACATTCTCTTGATCTCTGAAGTACAGCTTATGCCTGAATGACCTAGTTTCTTATGCCAGTTTTGTTTTTCTTCTTGTGTCAGTAGTGATTGCATTCCTGATTTAATGTTCACTTCATACAACCAATTTCTTATTTTTTGTCCTTTCAAAACTGGTATTTCACCTTTATAGATTTGAACAGAATGTTTAGTAAATACAACTGTACAATCTTTGTCAGTGATGAACCCATGTTTCATCGCCTGTAACAATCTTTGACAAGAAATTGTCACCCTCAGCCACATGACGAGCAAGCAGTTCCACACAGATGGTTCTCCTTTGCTCTTTATGGTGTTCAGTTAGACAACGAGGGACCCAGCGGGAACAAACCTTTGAATATCCCAACTGGTGAACAATTGTGACAGCACTACCAACAGAGATGTCAAGTTGAGCACTGAGTTGTTTGATGGTGATCCGTCGATCATCTCGAACGAGTGTGTTCGCACGCTCCGCCATTGCAGGAGTCACAGCTGTGCACGGCCGGCCCGCACGCGGGAGATCAGACAGTCTTGCTTGACCTTGCGGCGATGATGACACACGCTTTGCCCAACGACTCACCGTGCTTTTGTCCACTGCCAGATCACCGTAGACATTGTGCAAGCGCCTATGAATATCTGAGATGCCCTGGTTTTCCGCCAAAAGAAACTCTATCACTGCCCGTTGTTTGCAACGCACATCCGTTACAGACGCCATTTTAACAGCTCCGTACAGCGCTGCCACCTGTCAGAAGTCAATGAAACTATACGAGACGAAGCGGGAATGTTTGAAAATATTCCACAAGAAATTTCCGGTTTTTTCAACCAAAATTGGCCGAGAAAAAAAATGTGTTGCATTACTTATTGAACTGCCCTCGTAGAACACAGTTATCTCCTACAAAGTTTGTGTTGCAACTATTTTCATTGGCAACTTTTACAATACTATCATAATGTCTCACATTTGTTAACTTTTCCACTTATTACACAAATGTCCTGTACATGCACTATCAACAACCATGACCATATCTTCTTTCCCATTGGCTTCTCGTGAAATCTTTCCTTGGTTACATTCATATGCAATATGTGCAGTGTCTTCGATCTTCTTTTCTTCACCAATGTCTTTGTTTCTTGCTTTCTTGAGTGACTAGATCTTCTTCTACCTCTTCAAAAGTGCAAAATGATATTCTTTCACTCTCTTTGTTCTTAAAATAACAATCTTCTTCTTTGTGGTTAGTCTTTTTGCACTGAGGACAGGGCTTGAAAGATCTCGATTTTGGTTCTTGAATTTTATTTTTATTTTTAAAGTAACACTCTTCTTCTTTGTGATTATTCCTCTTGCATATAGAACAGTATTCTTTCTTCTTAGGCTTCTTGCATTCTCTTGGAAAATGTCCACAACCACCACAATGTTTACAAATTATATCTTTTATTTTTGTTGAACCCAACATCAAAGGCAATACTCTCCTCTTGATTATTGTTTTTCAGTCGTTCCTATTCTCTTATAAACCTTGCAATTAGATTTTCCATAGTCTTCTCACCACTGGGTGACAAATCCCATGCTGGAGAAAAGTGTTTGTATTCTTCTGCCAAAATAGACAATATCTTCGGTATGATCATATCATCTGTCATCTTTTCTGACTGGAGATGATTCAGTTCAAATACTATACTCTGTGGTGCACTTCTATTACTAGCTAAGTCTCTGGTTTTATCGTACTTGAAACTATAAAATTCTTGAAGCAACTGCTGAGTTCTTTGAGACGCATCTCTTTTATAAATTGCTTTAAGTTTATCATACATTGCCTTGGAAGTTTCACAACACAATACATGTGACTTTACCTTTTTATCTATTGTTCTCATTATAAAATGTTTTGCCTTGCTGTCCATTTTCTGCCATTTCTTTCTATTTTTCTAAAGTTTTGCAATTTTCCATTGTTTCAGTTCCATCCACAATATCACACAGGTCTTGCGTATTAAATAATATTCTAATTTCAACGTCCCACAGACTGAATGTACTATCTGTAAACACTTGTATATCATGAAATTCTTCATTTTCTTGAAACATCTTTAACTGTTTTTCTTCATGCTTTCTATTTTTAGCTTTTCTATTTTCTTATTGCTCTGGGCCCATAACTTGCTGTGATTTTTATCTTAATTTTATTGTAACTTTATGTGAATGTAATAACACACATACATAGACACAAAGTAAAAAAACACTATACACACTTGATGTGTTGCTATATCAACCTACCTTACAGATATATTTTATTTTTATATAACCTCTTAGATGTTAAGCACTATTATTTTACTTTATTTTTTTAAGCACACAGTAAACATTGTATTTTACTTCCTCCACACCTTTCAACACTGTAGCAATCTCATAACATTCTGTTTTGCAGTCTACAGATCTCAAGTACAATCTTGCCAAATCCGAATTTTATCAGTGATCAGTTGAGTACTTAGGCTTTGAGGTTTCTCACACAGGGGTCAGGCCATTGCAGCACCATGTTGGCACAACTGCAGCTTTGCCATGGCTGACCTCGCTGAATGGTATTTGTTGAGGAGACGCTGTTGGTAGCCACTTGATTCATCAGGGCAGTCAGTTGCTCAACCGTTGCACTTGTATTCACCCGTACATCTTCGCAGCCGTTGCTCGCCCCTGTTGTCTATGGCTCATGGTGCACCACAGTTACCCAAAAGCTAATGATTGTCCTTCTGGGTGCCAGATAAATCATTCCATTTCTGCATTATGATGACAATTGTTCTGTTTTCCACATCCCCCCCCCCCCCCCCCCCCAACACACTTCATAATCTTCCATGTCTAGTGCTGCCACCTACTGTTGCAAGTGGTTATTGCACGTTGATGTTGATCTTAGGCTGTTGTCACATTTATGTGAGTGGACCGTGTAGTTTTGTGTGATAGAAGATTTCAGGTCTTAAACAGTGTGCCAAATAAGTAATGAGACAACTAGTATTGAACCAAAGTAAGAACTTCATTTCAATTTCTCAGTTACAGGGACTCAACGTAACCTTCTTGCACCTCCACACAATGTTTACATGGTTCTTACAAGTTGTTGAAAAAACATTGGATGTCCAGATTGAGTACCTCCTATAGGCTGTCTGTCCTCAGTGTCCCTAAAATGTCCCCCATGTAAATAACATGTAATTTAAAATAGAAAAAAGTCTACAGGTGCCAAATCATTTGAATACGGTGGGTATTTGAGCACACAGATTTGTTTCGATGCTAAAAACTGGTTCATGGGCAGTGTGCATTGAACCAGTACATTGTCATGCAGAAGTACCCAAATTGTGCTTTGGAGGAGATGCATCCTGACATGATGTGTGTGAACAGAGATGTTGCATGACTCCTGAGTAGTACTGTCCAGTTAGTATTGCGCCCTTAATGAGATATTCATGAAGGATTACTCCAGAAGCACAAAAAAAGATTATCATTTGCTTGCTGCATGGTTCCTACTACCCGAGTTTCTTCTGTTTCAGTGAAAATATTTCCTACCACTACATACATGTGCATGACAAAGACAATCATCCTATAAACATGTTGCATGTCTTTGTAAACTTCTGATGCTGTTTTTTTCTAATTTACAATAAAAATGTACCACAGTTCTTTGATCCATGACGATATGTTTGATTGCCACAACTTGCACAACACTACTTTCACACCCACTGCGCGTGCTCTGGCACAATCGAAACATCTGCGTGTTCAACACAGTCTAGCAGGTGAAATGGTAACTACATTTGGCTCATTTTTTGAAAGTGTTTCTGAAAAAAAGCAATTTCATTACTTATTTGGCACACTGTACATCAGCAATCATGTTTGAGCTGGCCAGGATTGATGTACTCACTGACATCTTTTGAAGACATGTCAATCCAAACATTGTATGCTCTGGCCCATTTTAGGGTCATAATTTTAGTGTTTGGAAAGTTTTATGCTTATGCCGACTATCTGTCATTTGGAAGCAAGATCAGTAACCAGTTATAAGTTTTTCAAAGCCATTAGCCAATGCTAAAGTGTCATCTGTGACTTTCAGGTTGTTGAACCTTTTCCTATTTATTCTTAATCCCGAACTTATCAGTTTGTTTTTTACATTGCTGTTTACTAGGTGGCTGATACCAGCTCTGCAACAAAATGGTGTTCCATTGTTTGACACCTTTCCCCAGGAAAGTAGTTGGACTATTCTGCAGTACTAACAGATGCTAAGGACAAGGAGTCTTCTGAAAATATCATATGGTTTCAGTACTGACAGCATCTGTCATACTACTAGTAGTTTGTCATTGGTCTATTACTGCCATTAATGCCACCAGAAACAAAGTACATAGTGTTAACTAGTACTGGCTCTCATGGCAAATTGTTGGAAATTGTTGATTATTCAACATTGCCAATGTTTTGATTTATTTTCAGATCAATTTATGTGGCACACATCTGTGTCAGTTAAATTTAATTCAGGCAGACTCACATATCAGACTGTGCCACTGGAACATTTGTTGAAGCTGGTTCTGTATTTGCAGAATGTTCTTATAAACAAATATTTCACATTTAAAGCAGTTAACTAGAATTCCATATATAAGAAATATTGTAATATTTAAACTTTTGAAGAACTGCATTATACCTACAAGAAAAATAATGAAAAAGATGGAATAGTATCAATCTCATGGTGTAATATTTAAATGTTTGAAGAACTGCATTATACCTACAAGAACAATAATGAAAGAGGCGGAATAGTATCAATCTCCTGGCACACAGCACTGTGATATTACTTGAAATCAGATTCAAACCATGGAAGACTCTGTCTTCAAATTAGTTCCCTTTGTCATATCTTATTCTATTTGCTACACTTCACATAGCAGCCATATTTGAAATGATTTATATAACTTGTAGCATATTCTTGTGTAGCTGTAAATTTGACCACTTTTTTACAAGTTAATTGATGATTTCAGCATGAATCCGAGACTGGCACTAGATTGGCTAATGAAACATTCCACTGTGAGGCCTGGAGGATTATGTGATGATACGTCAAATGATGAGTTAACGTGTACCAACTGTGCAGAAGAAGCAGCAGGTATTTTGGTTCAATAGTAAGATATATGTCCATAAATGTATAAGATATTGTACAACAGTTTCCACTTATACAGCAGCTGCAGCAGAAGGCAGCAAGAGGGACAAGAAATCTGTCATTCAGTCTGTTGCATCTCTACTTGAATCATTTCGTTCATATAGACGTCAGTACTTCAAACCTAATCCAAAAGCACTTGGAAAACTGAAAGAAATGGGATTTAAGGAAGAAGATATTATAGATGCTCTACAAGTCACTGGAAATCACGAAACTTCCGCTGTTGGTATAGTACGGTTTGTGAGATATAGAAAAACTGCAGTTAAGTAATGAAACTAAATAGACTATTTCCAATCTTTGCAGTGTGAATGGCTGCTCGGTGAGCGAAGAAGAAGTTTAGAAGATCTAGACACTGGTTTAGACCCTGACGGTCCGGTGTACAAAGCAATTATGGCAAATCCTGCAATACAGCTGAGTCTTACAAATCCAAAGATGTTGCTGGGTAAGATAATATTCATCAATGGATTTATTCTTCTTCCCTTGAGTTTTTGTACTGATTCATTTCCTTGCTCCCAATATTTCAGAGTTTATGATTTTTATTTTCTTCGTCATATAAAGTTTTTAATTTCAGCTATGCTCACTGTTATGGTAATGAACATTGACAAACATGTTAAAAAGTAATTGTTATGAGAAATAATCAAGCAATGAATGAAGCATTCTGAATAGTAATAAAATTAAGTTTGTAATGTACACCTTATCAAAAATAGCAGTAGAACAGTGTAATTTATCTGGTTGCCATATCTCTGTTTGGGATGTAATTAAGTGTGCACAAGCTTAAAGTGTAGAAAATGGAATTCTTATTTCTTACCCCAGTCTGAGCTTGTGCTTTGTCTCCAATGATGTCATCAGCAGTGAGATGTTAAACCAGTCCCTTCCTTTCCTATGTGGCTCAGTTCGATGTCTCCTTAATGATGTTACCTCACTATTGAGGTCCAGTGTGTCAATTAAAAAAGAGTAACATGTAGATTTTAGCAACGTTAAAACTGTTATGTTTTTTGATAATAAATCTCCAAGTTAACCATTCAGTTCGTCTTAAATTCCCTATGCTCTCAATACTTCAAGTTTTAATCTGCAATGACATTTCAATTCCTTTTAGCATTCTCCTTCTCTTTCATTGTACTTATCATTTCCTCAGTTACACACTTTCAGTATTTCTATGGTTTTGTGTTATCTTGGTGTCATTACCTGATATCCTTCCATTCACTGAGTAATTGGCAGACTCCACCAGTGTGTATAATGTTTTGCTCACACTCTTGTCCTTGCCATGTGATAATGCTATTTGATTTTTCCTGTCCAGTTTTGTCAGTTTTCCGCTGTCATTTATTTAACCATATACTTCTGTCATGTATCTTGTGTTCCCAACAGTAGTACTGAAGTCACTGCACGAGCCTCTCAACTAAATGTTGTATATTAGTCAACAACATTATTATTGCACTTGTTGTTTCGATCAGGTTACCTTGAGTTTTTATCATGATATTTTACGAATACACACTGAACCACTTGGTAGTATATGCACAACTGTTTTGAAATCATTCACAATTTGATGCATTTTCCTTAGTCAGCACTGTACTTGTTTACTATAATGTCACCTTGTATATGCAGTAACGGCCACAGATGACCAAGTGCAATAATATTGTGGTCAGGTTGTAACAAAGAAGCAGACTGCATTTCTCATATTTAGTACCTCTATTTTCACAAAAGTAAAGTAAAGTAAGTATTTTCACAAATAGAATGGCTGACTAAAAACTTTAAAAAAATATCTTACTTGTTCACTGTTTTTATTGTTGCAATTAACATTGTTTTTAAATTATAAGTCTGTATATTGAGATTTGAACTTTTTTTTCAGCATTTCTGTCAATGCTAGAGAATCCCAGTAACACAAATGTGTGGATTAATGATCCTGATGCCGCACCAGTTTTGAGTCAAATTTTTAAGACTTATCACACAGAGAAACATGTTTTGCAGCCTACTGACGTGCCACAGTGAAGAAAAACAGCCACATTTAACAATGAAAGAGAGCTTTGATTTGAAAATTTATGTAAGGGGGAAAAAGTTGCCAACATTGGAAGTTTCTTACAATATTGCAGGGAATTATGTTAAGACTTATCAAAATTGCAACATTATGACAGCATGCTGAATGCTACACAAGTTCAAAGAGATGAATAATAATAAAAAACCACCCTGTTAAACACCTTTATATAAATTTATATAGTTTATTTAAATAAACTGCCTTATCATTAAATTATCTTTTCTTTTATTATTTTGGTTTTATTTTTCTTACGTTGAAACTGTGCATAATTTCCTCAGTACTGCATAGTATGATAAACTGTCAGCAGCTTGTGAATAATTTGCAGTCTTCCTCCCTCATCACATTCCATATCAAGTATTAAGGGTTGATGTGATTACATAGATTTTACCGGTGTAAGAAATGTTGATGCTCTTTGCTCTTCATTGGCATGTGGCTGGATATCATCATCCCAATGACACTATATTTTGACACGTCTTCAGGTGAGCATCTTCAGGTGAGCATCTTCAGGTGAGCAGGTGCACAATCCTGCAGGAACTGTCTGTTACCTCAGATCCAGCATGATCGTGCACCTGCAATCTCACCTGAAGATGATGGCCAGTTGGATCGTTGAAGTATCGTGTCGTCAGGATGATGTTGTCTGGCCACATACCCACGAAGGACATCAACATTAAGGGTTGAGATTTGTGAAATATTGTGCATTATATATATTTGACTGAAAATGAGTCAGAAAATAATATTTGTCTGAAACTGAAAATGTCTACATACAAATTGCCAAAAGAGGGTCAACTAAAGCATAGTTCACTCTGTCAAACAGAGTTACTGTTTTATGTAATAAAAATATGTTGAACATTGAAACCAGCTACAGTTTCATGTATAAACTTTGTATATATTCTGAGGCTTAATACATCAAGTATGCCCTCTTATAACAGTGAGATTAATTCCAGAAATATCAGCAATGTGTACACTGTTATGAAACTTTAGAACAAGTTCAATGTGTGTCCTGGATCAGGACATGAACCCAGAACTTTTGCCCTTCACAGCAAGGGCACCTAATATGGTGGTCTGTAGGAGGGAGGGGGGACGCTAGACCTGTGTGCATGGAGTACTTTTAATATTTTGGAAAACGAATGGGAACTTGGAAGTTGCCATAACATTTGCAGATCCGACCCTGTTAAAAACCTGTGTAATATTGACTTTAATTAAATTTTTTGAAAGAAAACCACCTGACTACACTATATAGGGTGATTTGAAAAGAATATGACAACTCTGAAACTCCAGAACTCTGCAAAGAAAAGGAGAGCTATGCTCTTTCTGTCATCAATTGAAGTAACCTTGGAAGTTTCATTTGGTTGCTCATTTGGACACTAGGAATGGTGCTGGCCACATAACCTTCATTTCTTTTGTCAGTGCAAAGATGGCAACTTCTCAACAAAAAGCTTTTTGTGTTATCGAGTATGGCAGAAGTGAATAGATGACAGTTGTTCAGCGTTCATTTCGAACCAAGTATGATGTTCAACCTCATGGTAGGTGATGTATCATACGTTGGTATAAACAATTCATAAAGAAATGGTGTTTGTGCAAAGGGGAAAGTTCCAAATGGCCTTGCACAAGTGAAGAAAATGTTGGCCGCACTCGGGAAGCATTTGCTCGCAGTCCAGCCACAAAGCTGATATGGTGGAAAGAATAGAGTTCTGGCGAGTCTGTTCTTGATCAAATGGAAACAGATGAATGGTTCATTTTGAATCTACTGTTTCGTGATGAAGCAACATTTCACACAACAGGGAAGTCAACCGGCACAATGTCCGTGTATGGGGGACTGAGAATCCACAGGAAACAATTCAGCATGAACATGATTCACCTAAGGTGAATGTTTTCTGTGTCATTTCAGCCAATAAAATTTTTGGTCCTTTTTTCTTCGAAGGTGCAACTGTCCTCGGCCCCTGCGATCTTTTTTCTATTGGGGTATGTTAAAGATATGGTGTTTCAACCAATATGGAGTTTAAACTACCTCTACCAGTTAACATTGAGGAACTAAAAGGAGGAATAACTGCAGTTATCCAAACTGTTATGGAGAAGCTACAGAGAGTGTGGAACATGTTAAAGTATCTGGCTGATGTCGCTTGAGTGTCTAGAGGGGGTCATATTGAACATTTGTGAACTTGTTTTCTACAGAAAAAAAAATTAAGTTCTCTTCACAGTGATTAATTACCCAAGGTTTCACCATGTTTCTTGATGAAATGAGAGCTGGGGTTTAGTTGTGCATGCTCGCCGCCCCCCCCCCCCCCTCCCCCCGCCCCCCAATTGTGGATGCCCTTGTTTCATAGGAATGCTCCTGTTGAATGAACCATTCAGGCATGCCTCATCCCTCAGAAGCTTTCCTGCTTGTGTCCCAGTCTGAAGCTGTTATGGAAGGTGTGAGGCATATATCTCGATCAATATTAGTATTGCCTATATCTAGATTTACGACTTCATTCTACCTTAAATCACTCCTGGCAGTTATCCTCGATTGTCCATGGCTATCGCTGATTGCTAGTTGTGTAGTCAAAATATACTGATCATTATTGTCTAGTTGTACACAGTACATTACATTAGTTTGTTAGGAGCAGTTGCCAATCTTTGCCCACAAGTGCTGAATCAACTTAAAGATACTTATATTTTATGTCAACACTTATGACAGTGATGAAATTTATCAGAGGTTTCCTAGATGTCAAGAAACATGGCATAACCATGAGCTTCACTATCTATTCCTTTCTGAATTTTGTGAAAAAACAGAGCAAGCTGGATGTGACGTGATTGGTGCTTCCATGGAGTGACTTATTTTAACATCCCGTACTTTCTCTTGTGTGTTTCTATGAGAGAAGTTTGATCTCTTGTTGACTGATTAACTAGCAATTTTGTTCTTCCAGGTCCCGAGAAAAACACTAATACAGGCGGGTGGCCAGACAGTGGCACTGTAGAAGTTCTTTGTATGACAAGTTCCACAAACTAGTTCCTCAGTAAATTTTAACCCTATCTGTCATGAAATGCAAAATATCGTACTTTTGTAGTAGTTATAGTTTTTTTGTGCTTCTGAGCAATATGCACATAAGAAGTGAGTAGTGGGGCAATGCACAGAAGAAAAGGGAAGTAGACAACATGAGACAACAAGCAAATAGTCACTCTGCCACATCCGTTTTACCTTGTGCTTTTCCAAGTACTTGGAACATTTAAGATTGATTTTCATACTGGGGTAGGTATGGTGAGCCTAGTAAAGCCACTACAGTGTTATGTTAATAAGTGAAAGTTTTCTGAGCATATGTATTTTTTGAGTTTGTGTCAGAACCAGTATTGGTATCACCCAGTGGAGCATAACCTGAGGTTGACAGGGAAACAACAGGTGGAGGTTGTGGCATGAGACAGAGCGCACACTGGCACTGCTGCAAAGTATTCGATTTGTCTCTCTTTGTGCAAAACACAACACATGGCCACTCCCAACTTGCATCTGGAATCAGGCTTGTAGTCGCAGATATTTCAGAATGGGGTGTGGAAAGGGGGGGGAGGGAGGGGGGAGGTGATACTCCCCATTATTTATCATTTCCAGTTTTGTTATGCACTCTCTGCTCAAATAACAGTAAGTGCCAGTATTTGAGGGTTCCTATTATGAAATACAAGATGTCATTGCATATATGCAGAAATGGTGATCAGGTAAGTAAAAGGGTTTTTCAATTGTGGTTTTATTTTTTCATTACTTCAAAGGTACTTTGGTTAATTACTTTTATTTTTCATTTGATGACAGAGAAATATAGACAGCTATTTACAACAAATGCATACAATTTTATACAGATACACACAATCTCAAATCTGTAATGGGTTCATTGCCCTGAATCCATATTGTACATCCTTCAGAAGCTTCTGCAGACAAATTGTGAAGGTCTTCAATTGTCCCTTTGAATGTTGAGGGAACATTCAAATGTTATGTGATGTACAGTTTGCTGATCTTCACCACAGTCACATTCAGGGGAGATTGGTTGGCACAACAATGCTCCACATCTACCCCAGTCAGTTCTGGTCCGATTCAATGTGCTCCAGTGTCGTTGACGAAAACCTGCTGATTGCTTCCAGGGAGTTTTGATTAGTTAAGGGCCGGCCAGAAATTCTGCATGTGTACGGTGCTCCTTCCGGGTCACAGCATGCACGCCGCAGCCGTCAGCGTTCATGTAGTGCATGTCTCTACGCACAGATGTCGCTTTATCCACTTGCTGGGATACTCCGTATGGTGCATTCTAGTGCTCTTTCCACAGCTTGCAAGCCAACCATGGGAATACGATCACAGTCTACTCATTGAGACGTCTACTTTTATGTTAACAGTTTAACCCAGTAAGAAAAGTAATACAATTAACAACTGTGGGTTTTTATTAAGGCAGCTTGTCTGACGGCACGTAAATACAAGTAATGTTTTTGATCTAGTAGTTAAGAAAGATAGCACGTAGTGGCTTCCAATGAACCTTATTCATGATTTCAAATAACATTAAACTAATGCAAGGTTTCCTATAACTAATTCTCGGTGCCCTCAGTTACACCCACATAATTTCTGTCTCACTGACCTCTGAACAGAATGATAACTGCAGACCTCTCGATGATCACCTTTTATTTCAATACCATTACTGCTATATCTTTCATAACTTCCGTCTGAAATCTGCATAATAACTGACAATTAGATGAATATTATGTTTTATTGACTTCAGCTGAGCGTAGCCCTTCACACATTAAAAAAAAACCCTAAATGTAAGTATACATTGGAACAATCGGTTTAATGACCAATTTTCCTGATAATAATGTAACATGGAGCAGAATGAGGCAATAATGCACAGTTAGTAAACAATAATTTTTAATTATGAAAGGAATAAATCCAAGCATGTTTATCACTGGTCGTGAGAAATGACATAGTTAATATCGGGCACAAAAGCACAGCTCATTGACAAACGCAAGCAGTTGCGAAGATTTTCATCACTTATGCTTGATTGAAACCTTGATTTATTCATTTTCATCACCGAGTAAAATCTTTCACTAACATATGTCGACCTGAACATGGACATAACTCTCGCGGCTTCTCGGTGCAGGCGTGGAAATTCTTGTTGTGGAAAATTTTCATAGAATTCTTTTGTACTTCACACTGCAAAGAATTTGTCCTTCAGTTTTGTATTGCACTGTAATTCGATCAGTTCCGTCTGTAGATCATTCGGAGCATCTTCAACTGACGATGAGAACGGTCGAGCAAACAGGCGAATGACAGGAGACAAACTCGTAACATCTGCAAATTGTGCTCGAAATTGTTCCTCAATTTTTACAATTATTGACACGTATTCTTGAAATCTAGCACTTTCATGGACCAGTCCAAGAGTCGGGAAATGTGCAGTGTTTTCTGTCAATAAGTGGCTCTCCCTAAGCGCAAGCTTCCTTTCAAAGGCATTTACTTTTTCCAACATGTCAAAAATTAAATTATTTTCACCTTGCAAACTGACGTTCAGGCTGTTCATGTTACACGTAATGTCCACGAGAAATGTAAGGTCTGATATCCAACAAGGGTCTTCCAACATAGGTTCACTTTTTCCCTTCTCATGTAAGAATGTTACTATGACCAAATGTGAATCAAAAAATATTATCTGTATTTTACCTTGACTGAGCCAGCGAACTTCGGTATAGCAAGTTATGTCGCCGTACTCCGCTCCTAATTCCTCCAAGAACCGCCGAAACTGGCGATGTGTAAGCCCATGTGTCTTCAGATAGTTTACAGTACGCACAACAATTTGCATGACGTTTGCTAACGTTACTAATTTTGCACAAAGCGCCGCTCGATGCAGAATGCAGTGAATTCCATACAATGTCTCATCTGTGCGCCCTAGCTTTTTGCGCATCCGTGCTATGAGTCCTCTCCGATGGCCTTGCATTGATGGTGCTCCATCTGTGGTCACTGAGACTAACCAATTCCACTCCATACTGACACCATAAATCGTTTGCTCGACAGCTTTGAGTAAGTCCGCACCTGTTGTAGTCTCTTTCAAAGGTACTAAGTCGAAAACATCCTCTGTTACACAAAGTGCGTTATCGACACCTCGTATGTATATCACAACCTGGGGTGTATCTGTAAGATCTGTTGCTTGATCGAGCACAACAGAAAAAGCAACAAAGTCTTTAGCCTTATTTATTAGCTACCTGTGCACATTGCCGGCCATAGCACTGATACATCCTGTCACTGTTTGGATAGACTGATTTCTTGAAACCTGCTAATGGTCGTGGGACACACAAATTCTGCAGCATCAATCAGACACCCTTTCACATACTCCCCTTCGGAAAGGGGTTTCCCAGATTGTGCAATTCTTAGTGAGATTTAAACTTGCTCGCAGTGAAGATTTAGTGTGGTTGTTATTCTGGAAAATTGAAAACAGTACATTGTACAGCGTACAGTAAAATAGACATAAATGTAACACAAGAAACTAAAGAGCTCAAGAAGTATCAGTTACTTTGACATACAGTAAAATTGAGTTGATGTGTCTCATCCATTTTTTTTTAAGGACATTTAATTTCGCTTGTCGTTCTTCACTGTTGAGTACACTCCACTCGTCTTTGTGATTTGTAGTGTCTTTCAATTGCAAACTTACGCTGGCCGCCTATTATTCGGTGGTACAGCAAACACTGTGAGTTTTCGCCAATAGCTACAAAAAAGAATTGCAGATCCCAGTCATTTTTAAACGACTGAAAACATAGATCTCCCGTCCTTTGCTTTTTCACAGTACCTGCCATTTCTCAGTACTTCTCTGTTAAGGTTATGGTCACCAGGGGTAAACAAGACTGGGTATGTTGCGCCCTTGCTTGTACCACATAAACAGGGAAGTGGAGCCGCCGCTGTTCATTTAGGACACATGTCTAATAACAGATGTCGCTGTCACACACGTGCGCACATGTGCAGCAGTTCCGCACGCTGTGCAGTGTTTGGCCGGCCCTGGATTAGTTGGTGATGCTGCGTGGAAAATTGCTCATGCAATTGACTGTTCCACACTTCTTGCACATTGAAGTTACTCTCCTGCAGACTGATTGTTGTGTGCCACAATGGTTTTACAGACCTCAGTCTCTGGGGTTCTGGTAATGAAATTTCTGAATGAATTGATAATTGTAGGTTGTTTTGTTTATTCATATCCACATAATTTAGTGATGACTGTGGTCATCGTATGGATGGTGGTGAATTATTACCAAGTACTGGTACCCAGTGCATGAGTACACACACTGATGGGATGCATTACTTGATAGATCTTTGTGTCAGTTATTTTAATGTGAGCACTGTGCAGCCATGTGGAGTAGCAGTATTCTGCAACTGAGTATGAAAGTGAAAGAGCTGATGCTCTGAAGACTGCTGCATTGACACCTCAGTTGGTTCCTGCTTACTTCTGAAATACAGGGTTATTACAAATGATTGAAGCGATTTCACAGCTCTACAATAACTTGATTATTTGAGATATTTTCACAATGCTTTGCACACACATACAAAAACTCAAAAAGTTTTTTTAGGCATTCACAAATGTTCAATATGTGCCCCTTTAGTGATTCGGCAGACATCAAGGCGATAATCAAGTTCCTCCCACACTCGGCACAGCATGTCCCCATCAATGAGTTCGAAAGCATCGTTGATGCGAGCTTGCAGTTCTGGCATGTTTCTTGGTAGAGGAGGTTGAAACACTGAATCTTTCACATAACCCCACAGAAAGAAATCGCATGGGGTTAAGTCAGGAGAGCGTGGAGGCCATCACATGAATTGCTGATCGTGATCTCCACCACAACCGATCCATCGGTTTTCCAATCTCCTGTTTAAGAAATGCCGAACATCATGATGGAAGTGCGGTGGAGCACCATCCTGTTGAAAGATGAAGTCGGCGCTGTCGGTCTCCAGTTGTGGCATGAGCCAATTTTCCAGCATGTCCAGATACACGTGTCCTGTAACGTTTTTTTCGCAGAAGAAAAAGGGGCCGTAAACTTTAAACCGTGAGATTGCACAAAACACGTTAACTTTTGGTGAATTGCGAATTTGCTGCACGAATGCGGGAGGATTCTCTACCGCCCAGATTCGCACATTGTGACTGTTCGCTTCACCATTAAGAAAAAATGTTGCTTCATCACTGAAAACAAGTTTCGCACTGAACGCATCCTCTTCCATGAGCTGTTGCAACCGCGCTGAAAATTCAAAGCATTTGACTTTGTCATCGGGTGTAAGGGCTTGTGGCAATTGTAAACGGTAAGGCTTCTGCTTTAGCCTTTTCCGTAAGATTTTCCAAACCGTCGGCTGTGGTACGTTTAGCTCCCTGCTTGCTTTATTCGTCGACTTCCGCGGGCTACGCGTGAAACTTGCCCGCACGCGTTCAACCGTTTCTTCGCTCACTGCAGGCGGACCCGTTGATTTCCCCTTACAGAGGCATCCAGAAGCTTTAAACTGCGCATACCATCGCCGAATGGAGTTAGCAGTTGGTGGATCTTTGTTGAACTTCGTCCTGAAGTGTCGTTGCACTGTTATGACTGACTGATGTGAGTGCATTTCGAGCACAACATACGCTTTCTCGGCTCCTGTCGCCATTTTGTCTCACTGCGCTCTCGAGCACTCTGGCGGCAGAAACCTGAAGTGCGGCTTCAGCCGAACAAAACTTTATGAGTTTTTCTACGTATCTGTAGTGTGTCGTGACCATATGTCAATGAATGGAGCTACAGTGAATTTATGAAATCGCTTCAATCATTTGTAATAGCCCTGTATATTGTTCCAAGTTTTGATTTTAGCTGCCATTTTCCAGAGATGGGTATTGTATGTTGAAGGTATTTCAGATTGTTGCCGTATTGGAGTGTGATCTCTAAATGTGATATTAGGTTCATAGTTTGCGTGCTTTTTAGGTATGTGATAAGTTAATGCACTGGTCTTTTGAGACTTTGGTCAGAGAGAGTTGTTTGAAATATCTATCCAACATCTTCAGGTCTGATGTTAGTATTGCTGTGAATGACAAAATTCCTAAATGCAATCAGTTCTAGGTACTTTTATTAGTAATCACGACTTCAACTGTTACAGCGGCCATATCATTTTTGCAGAATTTCAGTTGTGCCATCTAGCTGGAAACCCAAGAGCTTTCCATCAGCAATATTCTTAATAGTCTACATTCACACAGCGGAGTAAATATTAAGCACAGATTGCCAAGACTATTCATATTGCTTCCAAAGTGTTTTGAACATTTATGGAAGATGATCACTTGCTCTCCAGAAATCACCATGAATGAATGAACTGTGGAATCTTTCATCGAAGCCACATTTACTTTAAATTTAATGTTCTCCAAATGTGTTAGATCATTTCTTGCCATTTACTTGTTAAGTAGTATGTGCACATATCTGAGATATAATAGAGGCCTGCATTGGCTCTTCCTCACTGTTGAAACAATGGCAAATCAGTGTATCAAAATAAATAATCCATGCAGGTTATAGTGTCGAACAGTTGCCAAACGTGTACTTGTGTTCCAGGAAGTATACCAGATGACTCATATTAAGTGTTCCATGGAGAGAAACTGTAATGTACTGGTGCTGTTATTAAGCATATTGCAATCGGAGACAAAGACAAGCTGCAAATAAAGGAAAGACCAGGTTGGAAATAAACAATTATGAAAAGAATAGATGCTATCCACTGTGAAGGTGACACTTGAGTTGCAGATAGGTACAACGAAAAGACTGTCCCACAACTGGTTTTGGCCGAAGCGTCCTTCAGGAAAAAAAGGAAACTGCATGTGGGCATACACCCCCCCCCCCCCCCCCCCACACACACACACACAAAGCAAGAACACCTCAGGCACAATGACCACTATCTCCAGCCGCTTTGGGCAGACTGCAGGTAGCGTTGAACGAAAGCAAGAGTCTGGATTTAGTGGGAGGGGGGGCTTGGAAGGGGTAGCAGAGTACAAGTGGGGGGGGGGGGGCAGGGAAGAAGAGGCCTGTCTGGCAGTGTACAACAACTAGAAGGTGGGAGGACAAAGTTGCCTTGTGCAGAGTTAGTAAGCTGAGGGGGAGGGGATTGAGGAGTGGGAAAGGAGAGCAGCAGAGAGGGGAAAAAACTGGTGGGTGCATTGATAGAGTGAAGTGCACAGTGAGGATGAGGGGATGTGGGTTGGGAGGCGATAGGACAGTTGTAGTTGTTGTGGTCTTCAGTCCTGAGACTGGTTTGGTGCAGCTATCTATGCTACTCTATCCTGTGCAAGCTTCTTCATCTCCCAGTACCTACTGCAACCCACATCCTTATGAATCTGCTTACTGTATTCATCTCTTGGTCTCCCTCTACGATTTTTACCCTCCACACTGCCCTCCAGTACTAAATTGGTGATCCCTTGATGCCTCAGAATGTGTCCTACCAATCGATCCCTTCTTCTAGTCAAGTTGTGCCACAAACTCCTCTTGTCCCCAATTCTATTCAATACCTCCTCATTAGTTATGTGATATACCCATCTATTCTTCAGCATTCTTCTGAAGCACCATATTTCGAAAGCTTTTATTCTCTTCTTGTCCAAACTATTTATCATCCATGTTTCACGTCCACACATGGCTACACTCCATACAAATACTTTCAGAAACGACTTCCTAACACTTGAATCTATACTCGATGTTAACAAATTTCTCTTCTTCAGAAATGCTTTCCTTGCATTGGCAGTCTACATTTTATATCCTCTCTACTTTGACCATCATCAGTTATTTTGCTCCCCAAATAGCAAAACTCCTTTATTACTTTTAGTGTCTCATTTCCAAATCTAATTCCCTCAGCATCACCCGATTTAATTTGACTACATTCCATTATCCTCGTTTTGCTTTTGTTGATGTTCATCTTACATCCTCCTTTCAAGACACTATCCATTCCGTTCAACTGCTCTTCCAAGTCCTTTGTGTCTCTGACAGAATTAAAATGTCATCGGCGAGCCTCAAAGTTTTTATTTCTTCTCCATGGATTTTAATACCTACTCCAAATTTTTCTTTTGTTTCCTTCACTGCTTGCTCAATATACAGATTGAATTAACATCGGGGATAGGCTACAACCCTGTCTCACTCCCTTCCCAACCACTGCTTTCCTTACATGCCCCTGGACTCGTATAACTGCCATCTGGTTTCTGTACAAATTGTAAATAACCTTTCGCTCCCTGTATTTTACCCCTGCCACCTTCAGAATTTGAAAGAGAGTATTCCAGTCAACATTGTCAAAAGCTTTCTCTAGGTCTACAATTGCTAGAAACGTAGGTTTGCCTTCCCTTAATCTTTCTTCTAAGATAAGTCGTAGGGTCAGTATTGCCTCACGTGTTCCAATATTTCTACGGAATCCAAACTGATCTTCCCCAAGGTAGGCTTCTACTAGTTTTTCCATTTGTCTGTAAAGAATTCACATTAGTATTTTGTAGCCATGACTTATGAAACAGATATTTCGGTAATTAACAAAGAGATAGAGGGGCTGGCCAGTACTTACCTCAGCTCAGTACAGCCGATAGATACACATAAAACAGAACCAAAAATTTACATTCCTAGCTTTCGGAACAAATGATGAAGGAACATTTGTTCCGAAAGCTAGGAATGTAAATTTTTGGTTCTGTTTTATGTGTATCTATCGGCTGTACTGAGCTGAGGTAAGTACTGGCCAGCCCCTCTATCTCTTTGTTAGTATTTGTTTCACATCTTTATATGAGATTTTCCATTAATCATTTATATTTCGGTAATTTTCACATCTGTCAACACCTGCTTTTTTTTGGGATTGTAATTATTATATTCTTTTTGAAGTCTGAGGGTATTTCGCCTGTCTCATACATACTGCTCACCAGATGGTAGAGATTTGTCAGGATTGGCTGTCAGTAGTTCTAATGGAATGTTGTCTACTCCCGGGGCTTTGTTTCGACTCAGGTCTTTCAGTGCTCTGTCAAACTCTTCACGCAGTATTGTATCTCCCATTTCGTATTTATCTACATTCTCTTCTATTTCCATAATATTGTCCTCAAGTACATTGTCCTTGTATAGACCCTCGATATACTCCTTCCACCTTTCTGCTTTCCCTTCTTTGCTCAGAACTGGGTTTCCATCTGAGCTTTTGATATTCATGCAAGTGGTTCTCGTTTCTCCAAAGGTTTCTTTAATTTTACTGTGGGCAGTATCTATCATACCCCTAGTGAGATAAGCCTATACATCATTACATTTGTCCTCTAGCCATCCCTGCTTAGCCATTTTGCACTTCCTGTTGATCTCATTTTTGAGACATTTGTATTCTTTTTTGCCTGCTTCATTTACTGCATTTTTATATTTTCTCCTTTCATCAATTAAATTCAATATTTTTTCTGTTACCCAAGGATTTCTATTAGCCCTCGTCTTTTTACCTACTTGATCCTTTGCTGCCTTCACTACTTCATCCCTCAGAGCTACCCATTTTTCTTCTACTGTATTTCTTTCTCCCATTCCTGCCATTTGTTCCCTTATGCTCTCCCTGAAACTCTCTACAACCTCTGGTTCTTTCAGTTTATCCAGGTCCCATCTCCTTAAATTCCCACCTTTTTGCAGTTTCTTCAGTTTTAATCTACATTTCATAACCAATAGATTGTGGTCAGAGTCCACATCTGCCCCTGGAAATGTCTTACAATTTAAAACCTGGTTCCTAAATCTCTGTCTTACCGTTATATAATCTATCTGATACCTTCTAGTATCTCCAGGATTCTTCCATGTATACAGCCTTCTTTTATGATTCTTGAACCAAGTTTTAGCAATGATTAAGTTATGCTCTGTGCAAAATTCTACCAGACGGCTTCCTCTTTCATTTCTTACCCCCAATCCATATTCACCTACTATGTTTCCTTCTCCCTTTTACTACTCTCAAATTCCAGTCACCCATGACTATCAAATTTTCGTCTCCCTCCACCATCTGAATAATTTCTTTTGTCTCATCATACATTTCATCAATTTCTTCATCATCCGCAGAGCTAGTTGGCATATAAACTTGGACTACTGTAGTAGGTGTGGGCTCCATGTCTATCTTGGCCACAATAATGCGTTCACTATGCTGTTTGTAGCAGCTTACCCACTCTCCTATTTTTTTTATTCATTATTAAACCTATTCCTGCATTACCCCTATTTGATTTTGTATTTATAACCCTGTATTCACCTGACCAAAAGTCTTGTTCCTGCTGCCACCGAACTTCACTAATTCCCACTATATCTAACTTTAACCTATCCATTTCCCTTTTTAAATTTTCTAACCTGTCCGCCCGATTAAGGGATCTGACATTCCATGCTCCGATCCGTAAAACGTCAGTTTTCTTTCTCCTGATAATGACGTCCTCCTGAGTAGTCCCGGCCCAGAGATCGGAATGGGGGACTATTTTACCTCCGGAATATTGTACCCGAGGGGACGCCATCATCATTTAACCATACAGTAGAGCTGCATGCCCTCGGGAAAAATTACGGCTGTAGTTTCCCTTTGCTTTCAGCCGTGTGCAGTACCAGCACAGCAAGGCCGTGTTGGTTAGTGTTACAAGGCCAGATCAGTCAATCATCCAAACTGTTGCCCCCTGCAACTACTGAAAAGGCTGCTGCCCCTCTTCAGGAACCACACATTTGTCTGGCCTCTCAACAGATGCCCCTCCGTTGTGGTTGCACCTACGGTACGGCCATCTGTATCGCTGAGGCATGCAAGCCTCCCCACCAACGACAAGGTCCATGGTTCATGAGGAGGGGGGGGGGGGGGGGTGCAAACTGTTGAGTTGAGTGGCGAGTGTGGGGACATTAGGTTATCATTAGCTGGTGGTGGAGGGGAGGATGCAAATGGTCCAGGTTGTGAAGCAGCGGGTGGTATGGCCTCTGATGAGGGAGGATAAGCCTGTGACAGGACTGGAGTAGGAAGTGTTGGCTGGGTGGATTTGGGAAAGTCTTACACCAAGGATATGATTCCTGTGACAAGAGGCTAAGAAGACTGGGAGGGACTAGGATATTGTGGAGGTTGGGTGGGTGAAGGAACACCGCTTTAGGAGGGATAGGTAGAATTGTGGGTAGTATGTCAGGACATGATGATGGATAATCCAAACACTGGCAAAGGAAATGGTTGAGTTGTTCCAGCCAAATGTGGTATTGGGTGACAAAGTGGATGCTCCTTTGTATCTGGTTCTTGGGGATCATGGGAGGATTGGGGGTGTGTAAGGATACAGCATGAGAAATCAGTCTGTGGTCTGGGGGTACTGCGTGTCTGTGAAGGCCTTTGTGAGACCTTGAGCACAATGGGCAATCGAATTCTTGTAACTGCAGATAGGCCATCCATTGGTGATGTGGAAGGGATAGCAGCTGTTGGAAAGCAGGTACTGTTGGTGTTTGGTGGGTGTAATGTAGATAGAGGTGTGGATGACGCCATCAGAGAGGAGGAGATCGTCGTTCAGGAAGGTGGCATGCAGGGATGAAGGGAACAAAGTGACGGACGATTTGTCTCGGAGTGGGTGACTGGTGGCCGTTCACCGCTCCCCCCACCCTCGGAACTCGCCTGCTCAACGCTCACCCCACCGTTCTTGACTCTAGCCAGAGCGTTGAGCAAAGCAACTCAGGTGTCACTCTGGTCTCTGCGGTCTTAGCTCACGCAGTAATACAGCTCGCGGCTCGACCTGCTCGACTCAGTGCTTCTGCATCGGAGTTCGTCTCTACTGGATATTGTTCTTTGTAGTAATACCACTATGTATATTACATTATTATGTTATGTATACATCATTTGTTTTTATTTTATTTTTATTTGTTTAAATGATCAGATTAGGTTCCTGACGACTCCTCTTACTATAGGATTTTTATTATGGACACTCGAATTTACGCTTTAATTACGAGCGAACCGATAAACATATCGCAAAATGTGATACACCAATATTTTCCTTGTTTTATTCTGCGTAAGGCTATATGCAGCACTTCAGTCTTACAGTCAAATTTATTTATTTTTTCTTATTCTGGTACGGATTTTGCGGTTTTAGGCGTCTTCGGAAGGAAACGTTCACATTAAAAATACACTCCTGGAAATTGAAATAAGAACACCGTGAATTCATTGTCCCAGGAAGGGGAAACTTTATTGACACATTCCTGGGGTCAGATACATCACATGATCACACTGACAGAACCACAGGCACATAGACACAGGCAACAGAGCATGCACAATGTCGGCACTAGTACAGTGTATATCCACATTTCGCAGCAATGCAGGCTGCTATTCTCCCATGGAGACGATCGTAGAGATGCCGGATGTAGTCCTGTGGAACGGCTTGCCATGCCATTTCCACCTGGCGCCTCAGTTGGACCAGCGTTCGTGCTGGACGTGCAGACCGCGTGAGACGACGCTTCATCCAGTCCCAAACATGCTCAATGGGGGACAGATCCGGAGATCTTGCTGGCCAGGGTAGTTGACTTACACCTTCTAGAGCACGTTGGGTGGCACGGGATACATGCGGACGTGCATTGTCCTGTTGGAACAGCAGGTTCCCTTGCCGGTCTAGGAATGGTAGAACGATGGGTTCGATGACGGTTTGGATGTACCGTGCACTATTCAGTGTCCCCTCGACGATCACCAGTGGTGTACGGCCAGTGTAGGAGATCGCTCCCCACACCATGATGCCGGGTGTTGGCCCTGTGTGCCTCGGTCGTATGCAGTCCTGATTGTGGCGCTCACCTGCACGGCACCAAACACGCATACAACCATCATTGGCACCAAGGCAGAAGCGACTCTCATCGCTGAAGACGACACGTCTCCATTCGTCCCTCCATTCACGCCTGTCGCGACACCACTGGAGGCGGGCTGCACGATGTTGGGGCGTGAGCGGAAGATGGCCTAACGGTGTGCGGGACCGTAGCCCAGCTTCATGGAGACGGTTGCGAATGGTCCTCGCCGATACCCCAGGAGCAACAGTGTCCCTAATTTGCTGGGAAGTGGCGGTGCGGTCCCCTACGGCACTGCGTAGGATCCTACGGTCTTGGCGTGCATCCGTGCGTCGCTGCGGTCCGGTCCCAGGTCGACGGGCACATGCACCTTCCGCCGACCACTGGCGACAACATCGATGTACTGTGGAGACCTCACGCCCCACGTGTTGAGCAATTCGGCGGTACGTCCACCCGGCCTCCCGCATGCCCACTATATGCCCTCGCTCAAAGTCCGTCAACTGCACGTACGGTTCACATCCACGCTGTCGCGGCATGCTACCAGTGTTAAAGACTGCGATGGAGCTCCGTATGCCACGGCAAACTGGCTGACACTGACGGCGGCGGTGCACAAATGCTGCGCAGCTAGCGCCATTCGACGGCCAACACCGCGGTTCCTGGTGTGTCCGCTGTGCCGTGCGTGTGATCATTGCTTGTACAGCCCTCTCGCAGTGTCCGGAGCAAGTATGGTGGGTCTGACACACCGGTGTCAATGTGTTCTTTTTTCCATTTCCAGGAGTGTATATGGCTTGCGATGTATTTGTACCAGGTTAATGAAATTTTAATACATTATAGCAAAATATATTGTTGATGTAAATCTCAAGTTACAACATTTTCTGATCACCCAAAAAACCACGATAGTGCAAAATAAATCAATAATCAAAAACTTTGTCATGTCGTGGAAATTTCAATAAACAATACAAAATTCTTACTCATTATCTGTGTTACTTCAAAATAGGATCAAATAAGATCAAAATACAGGTATAGTACTGGAATAAACCAAGTTTAAAGGGCAATGTGCCTTCCATTTATTTTCTATTGTTAATGAGTGGTGAGTCATGAAAAAGAGCTAGTTCATTTCAGGGAGTGAACAGTTCTGATCCGATCTCTGAAAAGAATAGTTTTGCCCATCTCTAATACCTTCCCTTCAAAGGAGAAATAGTTGTGTATTATGATAACATTAGTAAGGTATATGAGAAATGAGCTATTGGGTTTGGAGTCTGAAAAATGTTGGGAGAGGTAGTGTTCAACAGTGGCAAGACCTTGGGCAAGAGGGTCATTGGTGTATAGAGATTCAGTGACAAGAAGGGATCCAAGAGGTAAAGCAGAGGGGATGTTGGAGGGTTGAGGAAGGAAGTGGTTGGTGTGTTTCATGTAGGAGGCTAGATTTTGGGCGGTTGGTTGAAGGTGTTGGAAAATGAGGGCTGAAATTCTTTCATTGGGGGCACAACAATCAGCAACAATGGGTCATCCAGGATTGTTGATTTTGGGGACCATGTATAAGGTGGGTGTACATGAGTGAGGAGGGAAATGGACTCAAGGGAGAGGTTTTGGGCAGGGCCTAAGGCTTTAAACAGGGATTGGAGGCTATGTTGGACTTCTAGGATGAAATCAGTCTGGCACAGTTTATAGGCAGAGGACTCAGACAAATGGCAGAGGTCTTCCGCCAGGTTGGTGAAATCAGGTGCATTGTATACCAGCGCCACTACAATCATTGCACATATTGGTATGACTACAAACCAGCTGTCCACCAGCATGAATGACCACCGCCAAACTGCTGCCAAGAACACAGAGGACCACTCTGTGGCACAACATACAGCTGAATATAACATGCTCAATTTCAATGGCTGCTTCACAACCAGGGCCATCTGAAACCTTCTCTCCACCACCAGCTTTTCTGAACTCCACTGATGAGAGTTACACATAAAACATATTCTCCATTCCCCAAATTATGCCATGTCACCTTCGAACCTAGTGTTCCTCCACCCAACAGTTCGGTCCCTCTTTGTCCTCCTCCCAACTCCTTTTCCTTCATTATCACTGTATGCTGCTCTCTGCCAACACACCCACCAGTCTTTTGCCATTCTCTGGTCCTGTTGAATGTTGATTGTGTTTGGTTTGTATGTGCATACTGTTTTTTTCCAACGAATTATATTTGTTGGAAATTAGTGACTTCAGTTACATCTATGGCAGATTCTTTATATACAGGGTGTTTCAAAAGGACTTTACAATTTTGTAAGTTCATAAAAATTAATTCACAGTACCTACAAAGGTGATTATAGTGTCAATTTGTGGGAGATACATGTATTTCGCAAGCACTGAATTGCACCATAAGGAGTGCTAGTGGCAGTTGTGTTAAAGACGGCTGCTTTCACTGGGCCTGAGCATGCTAGCTGTGTGTTTTGGTTTGAAGAATCAAAATTGGTGACAACAGTTCAGTGTAATTTCCATATCAAGTACACATAAGATCCTCCTAGTAGGCCGACAGTTTATGAGTGGCATAAATGTTTTGTAGAAACAAGGTGCTTGGTAAGAAATGGGAAATCATCAGGTCGTCCAAGCACATCTGATGACGTAGTGATGAGTGAGTAAGACAATGTTTTCTCAACTGCCCTGCAAAATCAACCTGGCAACTCACAAACTGCAAATCCCACACACGACTGTTTGGCATGTGTTGAGAAACCATTTGCATTTGAAACCTACTGATTGATGATTGTAGAAGCAATAAAAGACAATGATAAAATTGCTCGCAAGAACTTCTGTGCAGATATGTTAAATCGATTACATTTCTTGGACCAAATAATCTTTTTTGACGAGTCACCTTTTCATTGAAGTGGCAAGGTTAACACACACAACTGCAGGATTTGGGGCAGTAAAAATCCACATCAAACATTGCAACATGTTCGTGATGGCTCTAAAGTGATTGGATGTGTGCAGAATAAGCAACAGAAGCCACATACAAAAAAAAAGCTTATGTTTCCCTAAAAAATAACACTAATCCCAACTCTGTATCTTTTTTCAATAAATATATATCAATTTTTAAAGTTTTAAAGTCCTTTTTGAAACACCAATTACTATACAAGTGTATTTCTCTTTGACCTCTACAATAGCATGCCGACATCACCTTTACTAACAACCTTTCAATAATTTTCTTGTTCTTCGTGAGCCTTGAGAGATGGCAATCCTATCTGCGGCTCAGCATCTCCGCTATATCATGAGTAGGAACTTTCTTTTTCATACGGTTCCATTCCATCCTGGAATTTCCATTGTTTGACTGTTGTAATACCCTTAAATTACGGTCTTTGATGATTATATAGCTCAAAAATTATGTTCAAGCGATGGACAGTGTAGTATCAGGACCAGATAGACCGTCCTTGGGTGCTTTGATGAATGTTAGGTTACTGGCACATGACATAATAGAGATGGTGCTATTGGGATGAGAATGCTTTGTTCAGGCACCAATGCTGTATGTTTGGCACCATAAATGAAAGCTTAAATGACATGCAAATTTAATTGCATTACTGCAGATGTCTGTCACTGCAATAATATGCTGTCAGGATAGAATTAATCCAGACCACTAACAGAACTTCTGTAACCTTAAATTTCCACATCACTATATTTCCTATTTTTTTCAAAAAATTTGATATTAATTTAAAATTGTGTCCTGCAGCACCACTTCACTTTTTTCGAAATTAGTAAGGGCCTGACTGAAATACGAGATATAATGTTCATTTTGTCACTCATGTGTCTGTCAATGATTGGCAGTTTAGTTTGCAGCATTTTTAGTATTACTTTTATTAAACATTTTACTGTGTTTACAATAACTTTCATACAAATAGTTTTTTAAACTGACATAACACAAAATATTTCAGTACAAACATAGAATTATGTGACATACAACTTATGGACGGCTCAGTTGTATTTTATGCCTATATCTGGATCATAATAACAAAGTATGAATAGAACAACGAAACACACAAGGTAACACCTGTCATCCTTAGCGTAAGTTAGATTAAGTAGTGTATAAGATTAGGGACTGATGACCTCAGCAGTTTGGTCCCCATAAGACCTTATCACAAATTTCCAATTTTCCACAAGGTAACATGAATGTACAAAAGTTGATGGAATGTTTACTTCTTTGAATAGGTGGATAAATTTCTAGGTTCAAATGATCCTTTCATTTGTATCTCCAAAAGATGAAGCTATAAGCTGTGTCAAAAGTAAATCCTGTGTCACTGGGTAGATAAGAGTGGAAAAATAAAAAGTAAGCAGAAATCTTGTCTCATTTCTGCTATGATCAAATTGTGTGTTGCTTAATACACGATTTTGTAATAATTTACATCCCTACATAATACGAAAGGGTGTGGTGGTCTGAACTACAAAAGTTAGGACTCTTGTTCAGTTAACAGAAGGATTGGGGGTATGAGTAACCATGGCCTTTCAAAAGGAACTATTACAGCATTTGCCTTAAAAAACAAAAAAAAAAAAAAACCTAAAGACTTTTCAGACTTGTGCAGGGATTGGAAGCACATGGCTCCAAATTTACAACTTTAACATTAACGAATTGTTTCCCTTTTCGGAACAACTGACTGCCTAACATACCTTCCCATACTACTGGTGTACATACTCAGATACAGATCATTAAAGTTCATGTGACATTACTAAAATCTATATTCTCAGTTTAGTACTCTTTAATTTTGTCTTCATCACACACTTTCAATAAAAAATAAATAAATAAATAAAAGACTGATAGTTTTTAACGGAGTTGCCAATGTACATTTCAAAGAACTCTTCTGTTATATGAGGCAGATCCTGCGCAGTCTTACTTTCTCCTTTCCAGTTCTAACATAGACTGGTTCATTTGAGGGAATGGGACCAAAACAGTGAGGTCATTAGTCCCCATCGGATTAGGGAAGGAATCGGTCATGCCCTTTCAGAGGGACTATTCCCAGCATTTGCCTGAAGTGATTTAGGGAAATCATGGACTAGAGTTTCACTTCTGTCAATGTGTTATCTTCCTACACCTAGAATAAGAATCAAGGCTTCATAAAAAAAATTAAGATGAAAAATAAAAATTCTGTGTAAATGACAGAAAATACTGAAGACAAGACATACAGTTGTAAGCAGTTTAGAAAAAACTAGTGTTAACAGTGGATAAATTTATTTTTTAATAGGTGAAAATAGGAGTTTCCCGGTAACATTATCATAGAAAACAAAATACCTCTCATTTGCAGGAAAATACAATGACAAAGGTGAAACTATAATCTTACTATCTTACCATGAAGTTATAACTTACTGCTAGAGGTGGTGGTGGTGCACTTCAATGAAGTCACACTGGTGACCCATGGGAGTTAAATAAGAAGTCTAAAAAATACTGCAAAAGTCATTCACAAATTCTACTTGTAATCTAAAATTGTATGGCACAAATGGCTGGAGGACGGGGGTGGGAGGGGGCTTATGGGGGGGGGGGGGGGGGTGAAACCTGGTGCCAGCACTTAGCCTACTTCTCTCAAATAGCATCAGAGGGGCGAAGAACTTAACGTTCCCATACTACAGATGGACCACCGTCAGCAGAGCCAAATGGCTTCACCTCATGAGACAATGTGGAGACATTTGGGATTTAACACAGGACATTGGCACAAAGACTGGTGATCAAAGAGTTTATGCCACCACTTCTCCCCCTGCCGGATCACCACCATTATTTTCATCTAATCTTGGATTTGGCAACAAACTTAGGAGATACAGATATTAGTTTAACAAAGAAAGTAATCGGTTTTTTATGACATATATATACAAGCACTGCTGAATATGCTTGCACTGATGCACAGTTCAAAATACCCACAGATCTGGCTGAGGAAGAGAAGCAATGGAAACTGAATAATGCCAATTATTATAGATGAGCAGGAAAGCATCTATACTAGCAAAAGTACTAAATGATGTACGTGGGGGAACGAAATACTCAAACACCACATACTCTTGATGATACATTATAATAGTATAAAACAATTTTGCATATTTTTACAGCACAAGCAAAAGTGTCGCACTAGAAGCGAGTTATCTCAGATCTTTTTCCATTAGATGAATATTCTTTTTACATATATTTTAACGTACTTTTCAATGAATAGGTCCTTGTACCATTGCAAAATGAGGTATTAAATTTTTGAACCTATCTGGATTGAAAATATGCACCTTCCATCAAATTTAGACTAAGAGTTCTAATTACAGTAGCATAAGGGAGAACTGAATTTTTTAATTGGTTCATGGCACTGGAACATTATGACTAATGCCAGATGAAAGAAAAAATTACAAATCTCATATTTCTCTAAATACAGTTATACGACCAGAAAACAGAAGAAGTCATTCTGATGGAAGGAAATGTTTTGTTGAATTTAGTATAGCCAAAATAGCAAATGCAAGCATTTGCAAAACAAGAGTGTTAACTAGTCTGAGACTTCTAACATTACTTCTGCCTACTGATCCTGATTCATACAATACAGTTTGCGAAGGCTAATGTCAGTGGTCCTCATAACTACTACAAAACAATTGTTAAAAATATAAAACATGTCAGACCTGTTATAAAATATATCTCCGAAATGTGTATGTAAAAGTTAGTTGGTAGGCAACAACGAGAATACAGAAGAGTCCGATTCCACCCATCTGCTTGACCTATGACATCACCAATATGGCGGAAACAACCATTCTTAACGTCTCCAATACGGCGCTTACGACATCATTACATAAACACGACAACGGACATGAAAATACATATAAAACCAACAAACATCTCCCTCCAAAAATATAATGAGACTAACTGGACCAGTGTTTCCGCTACAATTACAATATCGATAGGAATCGCTCACTTCCCTCCACCTACAGAGCTCAATCACAATTGTCGATACCACAAAATAAAAACCAACTATTCCAAAAATTATAATCACACCATGACTCGATACCACAAAACCAACACCTAAAACAACAAAAATTGGAATATGACACTTCCCTTGACCTATATAGGTAAACAGCAGCTCACGATACCAAAAACCACATATCTCCAAACTGAATTAAATGACTTACCGCGCGACAAACAGCAAACCAATAACATCAAAATTTCCGTTCTTCTACAACAGTCACGACCGATAAATGTACACTTCAAGCACCAACACCCAAATGAACCCAATACACCACATAACACGCGGACCATATACACACCACCAGAGGACACCAACCGCAACAAGACGACATCTACAAACACGACACACTCATAAACTGAACTCCATGCCATCAAGACGTCACACACAACAACACCCTTACATCACGGGTCAAAACCGACGGGTGGCATCGGATGCCTCCGTTGACAACAATAATTTAGTTCAATACATTTCTTATGTAACTCAGGAACATTTTGAACAAGTACAAATAATTCATCTCATCAGCAGAATTTCTGCTTTATTAGTACCTGGTTCTTTTTTACAATTACATTATACATTCTCTGTCAGTCTTTTGGTTGTGAGATTAACAACATCAGTCCTAATAATAAAAGTTTACCCAAAATGATCCATGTAATTAACAATATCACTGCTTTCTTCTTTAATTTCTGGCTCCACTTGTTTAACATCTCCATTATACATTCTTTGTCAGTCTTTTAGTGTGAGCTCAGGAACATCTATTAAAGTTAACAGACAATGAGCCATCTTGTTCACAAGATTTGAAATACTCCATTTAGAATACAATAAAAAAATTATATCGTAATTCAATTTGCTAATAACTTCAACCTTGCCAAGACACCAACAGTGCCATACTGCTAACATTTGCTTCTTCTCTACCTTTCAGTAAAATAATGATTACAGTGAAAACTTAATTATAAATTATTTCTACTAAAAAAATGGTCTAAATGAAATATGATTAAAACTTGTTCTGCATTGTCTGTTAACACCATAAATGAGATCTTCTTAATTGTACATGAGCAGTGAATTTATATATTTTTACATTATCAGTACATTACCTTAAATAGATTTTAATTATAACGTTTACCTTGGACGTAAGATACAGGGATTGTCACAATAAATGTGTTCTACAAAAAGGGTAGGTGCAATAAAAAAATTCCACTCAGCTCAAAGTTTTGCCATCACTCCTGTACTGCTAGATCACATGCATCACTTGGTTTCTTAAAATGAAAAAAATTTTGAATTGGCATATCAACTATAGCACCAAACGATATATAAGCAAATTCTTTGTCAGTCACACTGGCAATAATATCAGCTAATTACTCACCATTTACATAATTATGAGTATTACAGATTGGTGAAATTCACTATTACTGAATGGATGTCACGCTTTGTCATTTACAAGTGATGTTTATATATTAGATAACTGATTTTCCACAATATTTAAAATTAGTTAACATTTTTGGCTATTGGACTAGATTTAAACATCTACAGTTTTATTTGTATGTGTAAGATCTGCCTCTCAGCTCCAGGTGACACCATACTGAATTAAAAGGGTCGACAGAAGTGTCCGATCCCACGCGTCGGCTTTGACCCGTGACGTAAGGGTGTTGTCGTGTGTGACGTCATGACGACGCGGAGTTTGGTTTGAGTGTGGCTGCCTCCAGTTCTGTTTTATCTTATTTTATTTACTTTTCTGATCTCTTCGTTCTATCTCGTGAGATTTTTTTTTTATTTAAAAACGCTTATTACTTATTTTAATTATCTGTTTTCTCCAATTTCTGTTTTAGTTTATTGTATTTGTCTTTCTGATCTGTTCGTTCTATCCCGTGAGATTTTTTTTTTTTTTTTTAAAGACAAAAAACACTAATCAGCTACTGAAGCATCTTTATCTTCTATGGGTTGCAGGGGTTACGACCCCTGGGGAGGTGGGTGGGTATTCATTCATGGCTGTCTTCACTTACATGTTGTAGCTACGCAAGGCGTCTAAATTTGTTTATATTTAGTTTCCCCACCCCCACCCCACCCCCCCCCACCCCCACCCAAAACACCCCATTTCCCGCGCTTGTCCCGTTAGTGTCATTAGGCTTCTTGTGGAAAGTGTGTGTGTGTTTGTTTTTGTTTCCGCCATACTTGTGACGTCATGGCTCAAAGCAGACGGGCGGGATCGGACGCTTCCGTATTTCCAATTAAAAGTATTTATGCATTGCCGACACTTCTTTGCTCATTCCATACTCTTTTTATTTCATCAGGGTCAGAATAACCATGTGAAGCTATTACATAATGGTAACTATAGATATTGTAATTCATTTTATAAAAATGAAATTCACTGCAATGAAAAGGTTCAATTCCCAACTTTTTTGCCAAAATTCCCAAGTATATATCATCAAATCGGAAATGTTTTGTGTACAGACTAGCATAATACATGTCAATTAGGGCGTTGCGGGAAAGAATGTATGCTCCTGCAGTGACGTACGGGGGCCACATATTATATGGGTATTCCGACAATGGTACATACCACTTACTGCTAAAATGTCTCTGAGGCGAAGATACAAATACATACCCTGCAAATAAAACAACATCGTCAGCCAATTCAAAATCTTGAAATTGATGTAAGCGTCGCATCATCTGACCAGAAGTATTGTACTGCATGTCGTGTGAGGTAAGTCCTTCAATTACGTTCCGTTTTTCGCGTCTCCTTAGTGAAATGACAGGAGTCTCTAAATATTCCGGGTAGTGAGCCGGATTCCGTATAAACCTCAATACATTCTTTGTTGATACATACATGTCATCATCACTGAAAAAATAGAATTGCGCATTGGGACAATATGCGAAAGCCCATGAGATTCCCATCATTGTCTTAATAGTGTTATTGAAATAATCATCGATGAAGTTTGCCTGCACAATGTCACCATGTCTTGCGCTTTCTTTCTGAACTTCTTGTAACAGTTTTCGATCATCTGCAGTCACACCAAGAACAAAAACTGTTCTGATTTGCACGTCAGAAAATCTCTTTTCAAATCCCCACGTTTCTCGTATTGCCTTTCGGCGATGGAAATTAGGCAGTGCAGATTTTACAATGTATACTATTCGAAGGACTTCTTTGTCTGGAGTGCTACACTTCTTCGTGCACGCAGAAATGAAACTATAATTGTACACATTGATTGGCTTAGCGTCAGGTGTTTCGTTATTCTTAAGCTGGTCTACAAAACGTCGTATATCACCCTCATACGGGTAGCTGAAGCTGCTTTTATAATCTCGTTCAAATAAATGAGTGAACAGCCCGAAATAGCCGAAGAAACACATAGTCACAGAAAATAACAATATCCATTTCTTATTTACACGAAAGGGTTTTAATCTCATTTTACATTATTGGGAGATAACGAACCGGTGTCACAACTGAAAAACACACTGCACAACAAATCACACATTTAATCGATGGATGATATAAACAAAATATCTCAGCGCCCACTTTCGAAACATACATGCCTGAACAAATGAATATCGTTACTCAGGCACTATAAACAAACTCCCAAGAGTATACTCATATTACTGCCTGTTCAAATAATGCACATTCAGAATGAAGGACTGAAGTATATAATTTAACTATAAATGGCATTCACATTACACATGTAGGAGAAATTTCCGTACGAACTGATAAAATTCATTGAACTTACGAAAGCATACGGGAAATTTATTTGAATCAATAAGTTTGACTAATGAGTCAAGAGAAGTATTGCATAAATAATTATTTCCGTCGCTTCTTTACCATTAAACGCATATGAGACTGACACATTTTCTAAAATATGATTTTTATGTGGGATGTGTTCGAGGGTGGAACATCATATAATGATCGTTCAGAGTTCAACGAACTTAATGTTTGTGACAGAGATCCGGCCATGTTTGTTGTACTGCAAGTGGGTTGAATATTATCAGTTTGTAGGCAGCTTGAGTGATTTTGTACTGTAATTTTGTGTGAAGCAGTGAGAAACTGTAAGGAATGGAAGGAAGTGAAAGAGGTAAGTGCTTTTTCAGTTCTGTGTCATTGTTCCTGTTTGACACTTTTTGCGTCAGGGCAATGGCAGTGTCAGGGTCGTGAACAGAAATGGTTCAGTGACCGCAATTATGTGTTTTCTTTTTCTTTGGGCAGCATATTTCTCAGAAAAATAATTTCAGTTTGACAACGAAGTCGGAATTCAGAGCCAAAACATGTCGCATTTAGTTGTTTTCTATTAAATATACTTTCATTTGTTGCTAGAAATTATTTTAGATTTTCCAGCAATTATCAATGTAACTCCACATGTCTGCTTTACTAAATGGTATAATTACGCTCTAAGCAGAAACTCTGGTTTACCCTGAAGAGTAGTTTTCATAGTTGTCTCAGAAGTTAATTGGATGTGAATTTCCTAAACAGTTTTCAAGTACTCGACGTCAGTTTTATTTCTTCCTGAAACCTTAGCTCACTGCGCTTGTAATGTTAGTGTGTTCCTCTTTGTAAATCCTAATCGATAAGTTTACACTTCAGGATAAAGCGTGCAGGAAGCCAAAGTGATAAATTATCATTATGAGTGGATTGACTGCAGAACACTTCAAGGAACAATGTAAAACCGATTGAATGCTGGTCATTTAGCTACTAAGCAAATAGGTTTTAGTTTTTTTTTTCTAACTATTGCATATCTCAATGGGGTTCACTGTAGAAACATATCGGCACTCAGATTAAATGTGTGTTTGAAATCTGAATTTAGGCAACTTTTTCAGTTTGATGTAAAAGTATGGTGATTGAACTGCAGGTCTCACTAGACGGAACACAGCACTATTTCAGTGTCAATTACCAGCACATGGCGATTTATTCACTTCGTTGTTGCAAATCCAAATACACTTAGTATCACAGAACTGTTGCAGACATTATACATGGATCATTGAGACGCCAATCAAACAAATAAGATTGAGTTATCTACTGAACAAATTAACAGTTTTGTTTTAACATTCTGGCAGCGATACAGTGTGTTACATATTTTCAAAACCTTGAACTGGAGTATTTCGTTGTCTTATTTTCTGTGATCCTGGTACTTCGTTTTAATGGAACATTTTCTGTGTAAATCTGTATCTGACTGCCATTCTGTAACACTGAATTGTAGCTTTGAATGCAAATGTTTCTGAAAGGTATCTCAAAGAGCATTGCAGAAAAACCACAATGTGTTCTGGTAGAGATTATTACAAACAAAAAAAATGCTACATTACAAACAGGTCACACAAAAGCCAAGTTGTTTAGTAATATAAAATCAAAACTGTAACCAAATTTTGAGATGACAAACTCCTGAAATGTCAGTGTATTGAACTGTTTTCCATTAATTTTAACATCTATTAATAATTCATATTTTTGTCTTTGTTGATGCATCTTGTCAAACTTTTAAATTTGAATATTTAGTAACAGCATATGGTCTTGAGTCACTGTGTGTTTTGGAACTAAAATCCATGGTTGTCAAGTATTACAGTCCACTTTCGATTTAACTGTAGGCCTGCTGTTACCCTAATTCTGTGTTTTGCCATTACAAATAAGATTGTAATTTTGAGAGAATAGAAATGACGTGCAAAACTAACATTACCAGTGGCCCCAAACGAAACAGACTAAATCTTCACAGACGTATGATGTTGCCAGACATAGCACCACCTTGTCGCAACTCTAAGTTGACAGGTAGTATCAAAGGCTAAAGCTGTCTCAGATATATTGCTACAGTATTAGTAAGTGTACTTTTAGAGTGATACTTCATGCTTTTCTCCTTCTGTTTTCCATGTGCATTAGTGAAAAACCAATTTGTAACTTTTACCCAATCTTTGCATTGTGTAGGCAATGGTTTTGAAGTTAGCAAGGTTGCCTATGTCCAATAGTTACTTTGTGATTGTGGAACTTTCGGAGTGAGGGTTTGTCAGGAGTTACTTAAAGTAAGATGGTGACAGAATGTGAAGCTAGCAGCCAGTGGACCAGAGGATTCAATCACACAATCACTGACAGGATTGCCTCTGCCTCTTTCATAGTTTTTGAATTCATGTAAAAGTAATGGTTGTTTTATTTTAACAGCTGCCAAGTAAAAGTTAGATCAGATATACTAATCAAATGAATGATGTTTCTGCTATAAAAGGTAAATATGTCATAGTAAATATAATGAATAATTAGTGACCAGAGTTAACATGTTGCAAGATAAATAATCTGGTTTTGTGGAGGTGGAAGTAAACACTAGTACTTTTAATTTTGATTCAACATTTCCATCAGAAGATCTGTTCTAACAGCCAAGTCAAAATTTAACAAAAATTGCTGTGAATTTTTATTGAGTTTACACTGAGGTGACAAGTCATGGGATACCACTTAATACTGTGTCAGACCTTCTTTTGCCCGACGTAGTGCAGCAACTTGATGTGGCATGGACTCAACAAGTCATTGGAAGTCCCCTCCAGAAATATTGAGCCATGGTGCCTCAGTACCTGTCCATAATTGTAAAAGTGCTGCTGGTGCACAATTTTGTGCATGAACTGACCTCTCAATTATCTCCCATAAATGTTCACTGGGATTCATGTCAGGTGATGTGGCTGGTCAAATCATTCACCTGATTGAATGAATGTCCCGCAAACCAGTCACGAACAATTGTGACCCGGTGTAATTTAGCATTGTAATCAACAGAAATTCCATTGTTGTTTGGGAACATAAAGTCTATGAATGGCAGAACCAGAGGACACAGTCCATTCTATGTAAACACTGTCTACACAATTATGGAGCCACCACCAGCTTGCCAGTGCCTTGTTGACAACTTGGGTCCATGGCTTCATTGGGTCTGCACCACACTCAAACCCTACCATCAGCTCATACCGACAGAAATTGGGACTTACAGGCTTGGTTTTCTAGTCATCTAGGATCCAAACAATACGGTCACAAGCCCAGCTGTAGCTAAGGCACTTGCATCAGTTGACTGCTGTCATAGCCCATTCATGCCAAAGTTTGCCACACTGTCCTATTGGATATGTTTGTGGTATGCCCTACATTGATTTCTGTGTTTGTTTCAGTCAATATTACTTGTCTGTTAGCACTGACAACTCTTTGCAAACATCTCTGCTCTCAGTTGTTAAGTGAAGGTTGTCTGCCATTGTGTTGTCTGCAGTGAGGCATAATGCCTGAAATTTTATATTCTGAGTATGCTCTTGACTCTGTGGATCTTTGAATATGGACTTCGAAAACAATTTCCGAAATGGAATGTCCCGTCTGTCTGATTTGAACTACTATTCTGCATTCAGACTACTAATTCCCATTGTGCAGCCATAATCACATCAGAAATCTTTTCACGTCCATCACCTGAGTACAAATGACAGCTGCCCTTTTATACCATGTGTATACAACACTACTGCCATCTGTAGAGGTGCATATTGCCATCCCATGACATTTGTCACCTCATTGTATTACATTCCAACTGTTTCTATACATGCTTCAGTAGTCCCATTAGTGATTTTGTGCTATGCTTACATGCCACAAGATTTCTAAAAATACAGTTGGAACTGCATTTAGGAAATCATATTCCCTGACATTCAAGCTTTAATATCTGCACACATTTGACAGACAGTTATTGTTAAATCTTTTCATTTAAATTTCGCTTAAGTCATAACTGTCACAGGCAGAAAATTCATTGTAAAACATCCATTCTAGTTTGTAAGCAGGGGAAGAAAATGTGGATGTCAGGGCATATAGAGCTCTTACACATGCAGGTAGTGATAGCTGAATGTTGCACATTAGACGGGGACGATGACTAAAGCCCCCTGTACACAGAAGAAACACAAATGAATGTGCATTCGCAAGCAATTCGCAGTGGGTTTGCGTGTGCTCGTCGTCATTAAGCGGTTACACTGGAGCGAATAGAAGAGAAGGCATCTGATGTGTGTCATTTTTTTTGGCACTGAAATGTTGTCGTGGTAAAGTCACTTAATTTATATTTCATACAGCATGACAGAGACCAGAAACATACAACATGGTTTATTTTGTATAATGAGCAGCTCTTGGTTGTGAAGGCAAAACAACATAGTCACAGAAAAATGTGGGTGCCTGAATTTTGCATAAGCTTCAAAGAAGTCGTGGTTTGGCCCTGATCAGTGATTTGCAACTGCAACCATCACATGGCTTTATTCCAAAACTTCAGACACGTATGTCAATAGTCGTTTCTATTTCTTATATCAATCGCATGTGTTTCCAAAAACTTCCTGAAGTATGTACTACTATATGCGAAACACTCATGGAATTTATTAACATAAATCTTAGAAACATACTGTCAATGAAAATGAGTAGTGGTATAACATTAAAATATCTTAAAGCCCATCCTAATAGGCTATTTCGTAACTTGTGCTTTACAGTTCGTTGTCTAAGACATTATTATTGGATGGAAAGCAATCTTCACTTATTCTTTTTCCGTATTTAAATTTTGTGAAATCGTAGCTAAATTGTGACATAACACAGGTACAGTGACTAAACCATGAGAATGATCAGGTCGTTCATATACTTTTATTGTACATTAATCTACATTACCTGTTTATTTTTGTGACATTTTTCTAATAGTTAGATGAGAAAAGCAGAACAGAAATGAAAGCAGAAAGGCTGTGGCAACACATTCTCTGTCAGTTCACCAGTTTGTAGCGTACTACAGAGACGCAAATACTATTGAAATACACCATGTGTCCTATGCAGAAATATCTGATTGCCTTAGCATGATGTAGTGCATGTGTATTATTCCCAGCACAATTTCATCAACTTGTTAAAACTTCACATTCCAACCTTAAAGCACATTTATCATTTCTTGGATGGATGTGTTACCCTTTATAGGAGAACTGAACGAATTTCATGAATCTGCCCTGCCTCCAGGAAGAGCTTCAGTTGCATTATTTTGCTACAGCACATTGTAAAGGACCTAATGTGGTTGCAGGAGCTGTAAAGAGATTAGCTACACCTGCTAGCTTCAAACAACATCATGAAAACCATTTTTTGACACCATAGTAGTTGTTTCAATGGTGCGAAGAAAATATTCCTTCATGTTTCTTCAACTGCATGTTAGTTTCCTATCATGATTAAGACATGAGCAAGCTGAAGCAATATTTTAAGAGTAAAAGTACAATTCCAGATACCCTTAAGCATAATAGTTAACAAAGATGTAGTAAAAATAAAGGCATACTGTGATTTTTTAGTGAGCAGAGAAGAGTCAGTGATTGCTGTATTGAAAGAAATGCTGTTAACAGGCATATGTGGATTTGTTGCCTGTATGTATGTCAGTCATTGGTGGGTTCCACATGTCTTATAAACTTATGAAGAAACAGATGAAGTATGGGTCAACTCCACATGTCTTATAAACTTATGAAGAAACAGATGAAGTATGGGTCAACTTATTGCATTCACATGGACCATCACCAGCATTTGTGTTCCATGCTTCACCAGACACCTGTGTTACCAGAAGATGTGACATTCTGACAAGACTGTATCCAGTGACACCTACTGGAAGCATATACTCATCCATCATATCTAATGAACATTAACAGTTTACTCGGAAACTTGTGAAACACTATGGAACCACCTTTTATTGCCTTTTTCATTGAAACTACACTCTAAATGATTCACAACACCACTGCACTAATACAAACCATATTATTACACATTACTTATTATAAAATGTATTTTTTAATAATTTGTGATTCATAGCAATGTGCTGTCGTTTGCATCTTGATAGTGTACTGATGATGACAAAGTTAATTTTTGGGCATGATGTTTCTGGTTTGGCAGCTTGATATTTACCATATGTGTATTAGCATATTAGAGCAACCAGTATATTTTTTCCAAAATAATTGAAGGAGGGGTCAAATGTTAAGGTCAATAACCTACTCATTAGCTTTTTACGATAAAGTTTCATTACTATGTTTGAATTAGAACTTGGATTATAGCCATTTATGTTGAGACATGTATATGTAAATATCACACAGTGTCAACTCTGCATGCCTGTAACTTTCTTCATAATTGTCATATACCTCTAAAAATTTGTAGTGTTTGAAGGGATGCGTGAAGTTACAAAATGATAGTACAGAAACTAGCTAAGATTGAAGTCAAGTAGCTAGTGTACAGTATTTCCCTTATAAGACGAAAGAGTTGGCTTTCTTTATTGCAGGATTTTGGGTTACTATTGTAATCCTTATTCTATTTTCTTGCTTTTTTAGATTGTTTTTATAAGGATTTGGCATGACCCTTAACAGTATTTTTCTTGTTTCGGCCAAAAATTTCCTGTTCAGTTACCGTATACAGGCTGCTAAAGATGGCACCTTGGGTGACAATGTTAAATTGGGTATTCCTGGATATTTTGCTGTCCCCTCTTTTTCTATGTTAATTTTCTGATTAAAATGAAATCATTGTTTTGAAATATGGGCCCAAGTTCCGCATCTATAGTAGTACACTCAAAATTCAATTTGTTTTAAGTAATAATTCCAAAACAAATGTTGTGTGTAATGGTTTTTGAAATGTTTGAAAATTATGCTGTTGGCTACATTAAACCAGTTTCCATCACCAAAGTATCGCCATATTATCTTGAAATAAAACTCTAGTCTTACTTTATGGTAGCATTTTAACCTCATTAAGGATATCTAATACACACAGCTTTCAAACATCTTAAAAAGAAGAAAATATCTATGTGAATTCCAAAACATACAGGCTCCAAAGAATAGTACTTCTATACACTGTGTAAAACTGAAATCCGTAATTCAGTGAACTGTGTGTGTGTGTGTGTGTGTGTGTGTGTGTGTGTGTGTGTGTGTGTGTGTGGGTGGGTGGGGTTTTTTTTTTTTTTTTTTTTTTTTTTTTTTTTTTTTTTTTCCAACTGAGACAGTATCTTCCTTTGATACCAACTGATGCTTTCTCGTTGAAGCAATAGGAATTTGAGTTATCACAATCTTCAAATCATTAGAAGTGAGCACTGTTGGTAGTGTTGCTGTCTTACAAGGAAATCTATATCAAGCAGCCAGTGCATGATGATTTCCTTTAATTCACAACTGATATCTATAACCTTAGAGTCCAGTCCAGTGTCTTCTGAATTTATTTCACAGAGGTATTCTGGTGGGCTACTCTTCTATTTTCTTCTGGTAGGATTCTCCAATTTTCACATTTGGCAATAGGATAAGAGTTGTTGTTCTAATGATTTGCATCACTTCATCATTCTTGTAAAATGCATAGCATTCTAAATTACTGCTGTGCGTGTGCTGGAAAGGTAATGTTTGTAGTCTAGTGCTTCGGCACCTCTCCTACACCATCACAAAGCTGGTTACTCACTCCACTGGCACAAATGACTTTTTGAATTCAGACAGTTGATACCGATCGTCTGTGCCTATGAATGCAACTGTTGAAACATCTTGTGTAATATTCTGAGTCATGCCCCCTGTCATTGTTTACAACTGCAACACTTGTGTCTTGTTTCCTGTATATATCACTCCTGTCTGGCTTGGATTGTGAATATTCACTTTTGTAAAAAGTGATGTGACCATTACTGCAATGGCACCTTTACTCTTCTTATCACAGACCAGTCTCTGGCAAAATCAGTGTAACACCAAGCAAAGTTGTTCAATCTGTAGACAACTCTTCACTTTTGCAGTATGGTGTTGAAGTTCATTAAGACATTGGTGTGTTACTGCTTTCGCTGTTCATTTTCAAAGTTTGCCAGTGAAGAAGTCAGTGGCAACCATTTTTCTTAGTTTGTTCTCTTCCAGTGTGACATATGTAACTTTAAAAGAATGCTCGCTTTCCAGAACAAACAGCAAATTCTTGGAACAATACATCAGATACTATTAAACACTTATACTTACAAGTAAGGAGCCATTTGTAGCAGATTCAAGTAAGGTCTTCAAATTTACCAAGAAAAGTTCAAAAAAAATTTCCACAACGCATACAAAGACATCTCCGTGTGGGTGTGGAACCATCCACTTAGGTTGTAGTGTGTAACATTTTGCTCTTCCAAAATTGGGTATTGAATATTCCTTCTTGTACAAGACATATGTTTTTTTATAATACCCCGGGCCTCTTATCTTTTCATTACATCACTTTTTTTCTCCTGCAAATGTTACGTATAGTAGTAGTGTCCTTGTTTTTAGTACACTCTGCTGAAAAAAATGTCCCATTTATTTTCATACAAACCGACTGTGCAGTTTGAACATGTGCTTTGTTTACAGCCTTACATAATAAAGATCAGGTTTTCCAAACACACTTTTTGCAGTTCTGATAGTACTGGGCAGTAGGATGAGATGATGAGATTGATTGAGACGAATTAGCAATAACAAATTTATAGCTTTATTAAATCACAACTTAGGAAAATCTGCAAAATACATCACATTAAATTGCTTCATATAGTACCACAACAAACTCATTTCACTTCATCTCTGGTGAACATAGACAATATTAATGGAAAGAACTATAAAAAATCAAAGCTCACGAGCAAAATGACTCCACCTTATAAAAGATCAACAACCATCTAAACACCATGTTTACCAGAGCATTTTTAAGAAATGCAGCTTAATGACACCGAAACCAAACTTTGCAGAGCTTTACCGTTTTAAGAATCAAACATTGAAAAGCTTCCCTTTTATAAAGAAATTTGTTGGTTTCAGGTTTGGATCCTTGATAATGCTGCTGTGACACATCCACTTGGATGCATCCAGCATGTTCATTTCTTCATAATTTACATCAAATCAGTCATTACCCAGTGGATTACCTGAAACAGCTTAGTATCAGAGACAAGCTACATCAGCATGTAATAAAGCAAATAGCTGTCCACTGGCCACTGGGAACACTTTCATGAAAGACTGTCAGTTAAAACACATCATTCTATAGCTTGCACCTATTCACAGGTAACAAAAGCCCCATTCAGTGAAGCATGTAACTTTAGTACTAATTGTCTGTAAATTTCTCAAGAAGTTGCAAGGTTCCAGTGTAGAAAACTGTTGAGCCACTGTAGGTAAGTGCGGGCAGAAGCAGCAAAACACCTGCCTTCAACAGCTGATAGACAGATAATACATCCTCTAGACACGATCAAACCAACATTACTTGTAGGTCTCTAAAAGTCACAAGCCAGTTTTCCACACAACACCATCGAGCCACATATTCCAAAACACAGTGTGTACTCCGCCCAATAGGCCGCATGGAGCTGACTCCACTGCTGCCGGCCTCACCTTGCGCACTCCACATTCCACAAGCTAGCACTCCATTCACAACTAAGCCCCCTCTTCACTTGCAGAATTGCCAGATAACCCTGTTTTTGTCAGGGGCAGCAAACACACTCTCTGCCCAACAATCCCATGAACCAAGAGTTGTACCGACCATGTTACTAAAAACAAAATTGTGCCACCACTGGCACACAGTCCTCACTCTTGGTTGTGTGTCCAAACGTTGCAGATTAATGTGGTGCAAATGATGTCCAACATGATAAATTACTCCAGAATGATATTTCTCTTTGGGTTTTGTGATCCTACAAGGAAGCTGAACAGTTTGGACTATCTAAATGTGGCCATAGAGGGATTAGGTCACTAGGCCATAGTTTTTGAAGAAATTAACATTTGTCATATGTGAGCTCTACTTTCAGCTGGAGAGTTTGTGAAGGGATTAAAGCAATTACTTACCAACCAGGATGTTGCACATTCAAATCCACATGCTTATGTTTCTTACTTTCACATGGATTTTTTTATATATTTCATACCTACATGGGAACACTTTAATCGTCTATATATACATAAGTCTTCCAAGTGAAGATTTAGGTTTTCAGTGTCCTCTTCTGGTCTTTCTTTCATAACTGGCTGCCCTCCTTTAGTTATTACATATTGTTTTCATTGAAATGTTTTAGTTTGTCTCATGTCTCTGTTCCTCACAATCTTCTTTTTCCTATTCAGTTTGTTGCATTGTTCACATTGGATATATTAATGAAGTAAACATTTTGCTGATGAATTTGAGTAAAACTGGAATCTATTACATACTAGTAGTCTGTTGTGTTTTGTACCAAAATTGGAAGGCCAAGTTCTTCCAGCTGATCAGTCCTGACCTAGAGCATTGGTTGTGCTTTAAATGAGGAGCATAACACACTGCCACTGTGAGCATTTGATCAGTATATGTGTTGCTAACAAGACTACACATTTGATATGCAGTTGTCTTCAAACTGCAGAATGGATGAAATCTTCTTAAATCTTTATTCAATGCCAACGTCTGCTAAATCAGTAATCTCACAACTTGGAGTTACTGTCGGACTTTATTAAGCATTGACTGTACATCTGACAAGAGATTAGCATGTGTCTATGTTAGACTGAATACATTTCAGCACTGACCATTCAACTAACTAAAACAAGATGTTATAGTGATGTTCCCTTAAGCCACATATGGCAAATCAGTCTCTTTTCTGCACTTGTACTGACGTCAAGCATAGCACTACAGTTCTTGTCACTGCACAAAGCCCATCAGGAATATCTCAGGCAAATAAGTAGAACAGCAGCAATAGAAAATGCTCCATAGTAAACCTTCTACATCTACATCGATACTCTGCAAACTAAGATTGAGTACATGGCAGAGGGTACATCCCATTGCACCGGTGATTAGGGTTTCTTACCATCCCATTCACATGTGGAGGGTGGGAAAAATTTATTGTTTGAATGCATATGTGTGTGCTGTAATTATTCTAATCTCGCCCTTGTGACCCTTATATGAGAGATATGTAGGGGGTTGTTGTACATTCCTGGAGTCATATTTAAAGCTGATTTGTAAAACTTTGTTTATAGACTTACTCGGGATAGTTCATGACTGTCTTCGAGATTGCCAGTTGAGTTTCTTCAGCATCTCTGACACTTCCCGACAGATTAACAAGACCTGTGACCATTGATGCAGCCCTTCTCTGTATACATTCAATATCCCCCTTTAGTCCTAGTTGGTATGGACTACACACACTTTACCAGTATTCTAGAAGGGGTGATCTTTAAGAAATCATCGCTATAGACCGATTGCGCTTACCCAGTATTCTACGAATAAACTGAAGTTTTCTGCCTGCTTTACCCACAACTGAGCCTATGTGATCATTCCATTTCATATCCCTACAAAGTGTCATACCGAGGTATTTGTATGACTTGATCGATTCCAACTGTGATTCATTGATATTATAGTCACAGGAACCGATTCCATGGGGCCTGAAGGCGCCCGAGCCCCCTCAAAAATTCATTTGTAATTTAAGAAAAATATTAGTTATATTATGCTTTGCAAAATCACAAAATTTTGTTGGAATTTTGTATTTCCTTGTTTGATGATAGTTAAATTTTAAAACACATTCAGTAATGAGTTAAGGCAGGTTGGTTGGATTGGAGAAGGTACCAAACTATGCGGTCATCAGTCCCTAACACATTCAGTAATGAGTTAAGGCAGGTTGGTTGGATTGGAGAAGGTACCAAACTATGCGGTCATCAGTCCCTCCAACTTTGGAATAACTAAAACCGATAAAACCTCACTCTATAAGAGGGAACTACAATGGCCATAAAATTACAAACTATCGACAGAGAAGGAAGGAAGAAGGCGGAAGAAGAGAGGAGGGAAAGAAAGTGACTAATGACGGTCATGATGGAAGAAGCACAGGTAGACAAGATAGATGCTCAAGATAAAACAGACCCCATAAGGAAAGGAGTGGGAAGGCAGAGGGTGGGAGTGAACCGCCAAGCCCAGTCGAAGCCAGTCCAATCAGGATGAAGGGGGGAGCAAGACGGCCTGCCAACCCCTCCACCCACCAATAAGGTTGAAGTTCCCATGCTTAAATAAAGCGATAAAACCCCCCACGAAGAAATCTTAAAACTATATCAACCGCTGAGGCATTGTCAGCTAACACCAGGGGTAGTGAGTCAGGAAAGCGAAAAGTCCGTCGCAGGGCAGCTAAGTTGGGACAGTCCAGGAAGAAGTGAACCACAGTCAATATTGATCCACGACGACAGAGAGGAGGGTCCTCACAATGGAGGAGATAACCATGAGTCAGCCAAGTATGGCCGATACGGACCCGGCAAAGAACGACAGAGGCCTTACGAGAGGCTCATAGGGAGGACCGCCACATAGTTTTAGAATCCTTTATCGTCCAGAGCTTGTTTGGCGAAGAAAGAGTGTGCCATTCTGCATTCCAAAGTCCCAAAACCTGATGACGTAATGCCGAGTGAAGGTCTATTCCCGGAATGCCAGTAGCAAGAGATGGCCTGTTGGTAGCCCAGGTGGTATAGCACAGACATCTAAGAACATTGAGATGTAACCAGCGTGTCCTCTTCAGTGGCGAAGATGAGGGAGCCATGTCAACCGGGCATCGAAGACCAGACCCAAGAAGCTATGGGTGTCCACCATCTTGAGGGATTGGCCATCGAGGAACAGATCCAGATGGGGATGGACTGTACGGCGACGGCAGAAATGCATGACACACGACGTGGCCACCAAAAACCAAAAGCCATGGGAGAGAGCCCAAGATTGTGCCTGCCCGCCTGTAAACGGCATTCTGCAGTGGCCATGACGGAGGAAGTGACGTAGATACAAAGAGGGGGACACTGTCGGCCCAGCAACCACCACCAGGCCATTAATGACTACAAGAAAGAGAGGGACACTCAGCACGGAATCCTGTGGAACCCCATTTTCTTGCCGATGGGAAGTGCTGTAGCAGGAACCAACTTGGACCCGGAAAGAGCAACAAAAAAAAGTTATAGATAAAAACGGGCTGAGCGCCACAAAGGCCCCATTCGTGAAGGGTGGTGAGAATGTGGAGGTGCCAGGTGGTGTCTTAGGCTTTATGCTGGTCAAAGAAGACTTCAATGAGGTGTTTCCAATGGGAAAAAGCCGACCGAATAGACTCCAGGTGGATCAAGTTATCCACCGTAGAGCGGCCACAGCAAAATCTCAAGTCAATGACAAAAGCTCGCATGATTCAAGGATCCAAAACAGCTGCCGAATCACCAGGCATTCTAGGAGCTTGCATAGTGTGTTGGTAAGGCTAATTGGATGGTAACTACCCAACTGAAGAGGTGGCTTCCCATGCTTCAACACCGGAATAACAATGCTTTCCTGCCATGGGTAGGAAATACCCCCTCATTCCACAGACGGTTGAAAAGGTTCAGTATATGACGGTGGCCAGACACCGATAAGTGTTGGAGCGCTTGGTTGTGTATCCAATCCGGTCCAGGAGCTGTGTTGGAACAAAGGGTGAGGGCGCTGGTGAATTCCCACTCTCTAAATGGGGCATTATAAGGCTCCAAGCAGTGAGAAACAAAAGACAAAGGCAGTCGTGCCAAGCACACCTGCATGGACACTGAGTCGATGCAGAGGCTTGGGCAAAGTGTTGAGCAAATGCTCTGCGACAAAGTCTGGAGATTAGCACCCCAGTCAGCTTTAGAGAAGGCCTACCTGGAAGAGTGACGGAGCGGGATATACCGAAGGAAGGTCAGAACAATCGGGTAATGATCACTGTCACATAAGTCATTGTGGACGCCCCATTGAATGGAGGGAAGAGGGCCAGGACTGCAGATGGAGAGGTCAATGGCAGAGAAAGAGCCGTGTGCCACACTAAAGTGTGTGGGAGTGCCGATGTTTAGTAGACAGAGGTCAAAGCCCTGCCAGAACAGCTTCAACTGTCCTGCCCAGGGCAGTAGTTGTGTGACTATCCCAAAGAGGGTTGTGGGCATTAAAGTCCCCTAGAAGCAGGAAGGGAGAAGGGAGTTGTTGAAGATGGGTGGTTAGGGTAAGGGAAGTGGGCAGCCTGTCTGTCTGGTGGGAGGTAGAGATTACAGATTGTGATTGGAGTGGCCAGATGGACCCTGACAGCAATTGCTTCCAGAGTTGTATGGAGTGGAACTCATGTTCTTGCGTACCAAGCTGCAAACACCAGCAGAAGCCTGCAAGGGGCCAATTCGGTTCCGACAAAAAGCGTGGAACCCACGAAGCGTGGGTGAGTAAGAATTGACAAAATGGGTCTCCTGGAGAGCAGTGCAAGCAGCAAAGTAGATGAAAAGAAGGGGCTGGAACTCCGGGAGGTAACACAAATATCCATTACAATTCTACTGGAGGATTCTCAGGGTGGAGTCCAAATGGGAAGCAAATGGACTGGAGCCGGTCATGCTGCCGAGTCGCCATCCGTCACTGATGAGGATTGGGTAATATCTGTATAGGTGGGGTCAGACTTTGTTGTTTCATTGGCTGGAGGAGGGGAAGGCGGCACCTCAGGGGGTGCTAGAGGGGGGGGGGGGGCTTGCCCTTGTTCTTGTGTTTCTGCTTCTTCTCTTGTGAAGGAAGAGAAGGGCACACTGCAGTGAGGTTGGGCACGGAATTACACCTGGAAATTTTGACGCCCACCGGCTGCGGATCGCACGGTCCATGTGGAGATGCAGATCGCCTTTCAGGGGTGGCGGGAAGAGGAGTCCCGGGAGGGAGCTCCAGTACCGTCGGCTGCTGAAGAAGGGGAGCGCTTCTCCGGCGGGGGAGGGGGAGCAGCACCTGAAGGGGTGGGTATGGGTGCTGATGGGGAGGGGGAGTGGGAGAGTGAGGGTGAGGCGGAAGGTGTGTGGCGAATGGGGGCGGGGCTGGGAAGAGGAGGGGGTAGGAGGGAGAATGGACGTAACTGAAACAAAAGTAGAAGTTATAGGCACGAGATGGAGCCGATCATGCTTTCGACAAGCCTCTGTTGAGTCGATCTAAGGTCTTGTACTCTTGAATCCGTTGCTCTTTCACTTACACCGGGCATGCTGGCGAGTGTGGAGGATGCTGCGCATTACAATTTGTGTACACTGGCAGGGGAGAACAGGTACACCCCTCATGGAGGTCACTGCAGAGGGGATCGTTGGTGCAGTGGGAAGACGTGTACAAACCATAAGCATTTAAAGCATCTCATCAGTGGTGGAATGTAAGGTTTTACGTCACACCCTCAAAGGCCAGGATAAAGGCATCTGAATCGGTGTGATTATTTTTTAGGGCCTTGCTGTACACAGCGGATAAATTGGACTCCTCGCCACTCGAGGTTTGCACAGAGCTCTTCGTCTGTTTGGAGAAGATCCTGGTGGAAAATGATGCCCTATGCCTAGTTCAAAGATTGGTGGAGTGCGACGGAGACTGGAATATCACCGAGATGGTCACAAGTGCACAGGGCTACAGATTGCACAGCAGATGATGAGCAAAGAACTGGACCGCATTTTACTCATGGATTCCACTTCGCCTTACTTATCTTCAATCGGCTCCACGAAAAACAAAGGGGTGGTCGTGGCAAAACTTCGCCATCTGTCCAGGTACAAACCAGGTACCAAGGGAAAGGTTTCAACCCAAGCCAGGAGGGGAAGGCTGAAGGGTCAGAAGGAGTGTCATGTCTTCTATCACTCTTAGATACAGCCTCCAGGTGGCCAGGATGTTGAAGCTTTTGTCACTTCATGCGCAAGACATCGACCCTAGTGCCAACCACTCTGACTAGGGGCTCGCCCCGTGGGCGCCACCCAGCCACAGAAAGGGCCATCTGGCATGGCGATCATTGCCAGGAGCTCTGATGCCCCAGTGATGAGCATCGACTCCTTGCCATACACGGGGCGTTAACAGCTCTGGTACTAGCGGTGTGATCCCTGTGTTGTCAGGGGGCTTAGCCAAGTGGGTCATCCCCATCACACAGACTGGCAACTGTGTTGGTGACCTAGCAGGAACGGGGCAGCGTGCAAGGGGAAAAGGGAGGGGAGGGGGGAGAGGAGCCTGCACCATGGAAACTAGGTTGGGAGTTCATCCCCAAATGGCTCACACTGAACAGAAGACGTTGGAAATGGAGACCAAATCCCAAGGGGACCAAAGATGCCAAAAAGGAGGTGGGAGGTGGAAACAGCAAACTAAACAATAGCACATACCAAAACAAAGCCCGGAGGATAGCCAAGTCGATATAAAGAAGGCCACCAAGAGGGAAAGGAGGGAGCAGGGAGAAAGGAGCAAGGGTAGGAAAGGACAGGAACAGGGAGGTAATGCAGTCTGGAAAAAGGAAGGAGACTGCAATAGCTCGGGGCCCCGTGTGCTCCATCCATGTACCCACAAAAGGGACTGTGGGCCTCCTTGTTGGAGTAATGAGTTAAATAATTATTATGGTAGTAAACAGGTTAACTGAAAACGAGTGGTGTGAATCATAACAGTGTTACGGTGCTGGTGCGCGAACCTTCGAGTAAAGTCTGGCACCGGCGGGCTAGCACTGAGGCCGCAAAGACATCAAAAGGACTGGAGCAGAAGCGCCTGAAACCCTCTGCCTTGACGCTTTGAGACATTATAATGATGCGGCCATATAAAGTCCACCCTGCTGTCGAAGTCATTCAATGTGGGTAGTTTTGTTCAGTGCATGCTGCAGAAGTGTTCAGTGTTCCAACTTTAGTAGTGTCTAGTGGACTATTTTATAACTATATTTTATTCATTTACTTTAGTCTCTTAGTGTATTGGGAATTAAGTTTGCAATGGATAAATTTGTTACCAAAAAGGCATGCTTGGAAGTTGTTGATAATGCAATTCAGCCTCCAACAATTATTGGATCATCAATTGCTTCATTATCTTCAGGCGAGAACCGGCTTTGGAAAAATTCCATCTTCATGAAAGTACATTTATGCGTAAAGGAGGTGTTCTGAAACTAAATTCTGTCACTAACCGAAGTGTGGCCTCCCAATTGAATGAACAGTTAGATAGTGATATGAAGAAAGGGTGTTTAGCTTTTGAGACAATTTTTACTACCATGCAATTTCTATACCGACAAGGACTAGCAATTAGAGGGCACAAATATGTAAACTCAATTTTTTTTTTTTCGATTGGTGGAACTCCAAAACACTGACATACCTGAGTTTAAAGATTGGTTAGGGAGTTCGTGGTATAAGCGGATGTCCCACGATATTCAAAATGAGATCATTGATGTAATAGGAAGGTGTGTTGAGAAAGGCATTGGCTTCAATCAAGAAGACTGAACATTTTTCTATAATGGTTGACGAAACAAATGATTCTTTGATTCACGAACAAGTGTCATTTTGTATTCGTACTGTCAATGATTCCTTAATCATCAACAAATTTATTGGCTTATACAAGACTCCCAACACTGAATCACAAACTCTGTTTAGTATTTTAAAAGACGTTTTTGCTTGTCTTGATTTGTCAATGGATAACTTAAAGAGGACAGTGCAATGATGGTGCCTCGAATATGAGAGGTAAGTTCAAAGGACTAAAAATATTTTGGATATACAACCAAAAGCACATTATGTGCACTGCACTGCTCACAGTTTAGACTTGACAGTTGTAGACGGTCTCCACCATCCTATGTCTATGAGGGATATTATGGCTTTAGCCAAGGACTTAATAAACACCATAAGGGAATCCAACAAAAGGATGGGACTTTTCAGAAGCATAAGCTGTGAGAGCGCCAACGACAAAGCTGGTCTACGACCCCTTTGCTCGACTATTATGCGAGCTTCTAGTATCTTGAAGATATTGAAAAACTTTGAAGAACTTCTAGAGTTTTTTTGAAACGCTTTCTGCAGAGGACAAAACAGAGGCAGGTTACAAATGTGCAGGCTACCTTGAGCTTATGGTACAATTCAAGACTTATTTCTTTTTATGTCTTTATTGCCATGCAATGAACCCAGTAGAGGATGTCAATAAAAAAAATTCAGTGCCTTCATCTAAGTGTTGCTGATCTGGAAAAAATATGTGAGGGCTTGATTTGTATATTGAGTGGGAGGCAGGATAGTTTTGAACATTTCTGGGAATTGTGTTTAAAAGAAAAACCTTCACAAGTTGATGATTCTTCGCTTCCTCAGATTCAAAGTATCCCAAAGAAGTATGGAAAACAACGAAGCCAGCTCACTGCACACTTTCAAAACCCCAAAGGAATACTACAAAGCTATTTACATTGAAGTTTGTGAAACGGTGGAATCTTCCATTACTGAGAGGTTTGCTTCAACTGAAACTCGCGCAGGTCATTGCAGTTGAACAAGAGCACATGCTTTTAGTAAACAGAGGTGAAAAAAATTGGAAAAATCAACTGCGTTTTTCAAAAATGACCTAGACATTTTGAGACTGCAGTTACGCTTGAATATGTTAGCCAATATCGCTAATAAAAAACAACTGGTCTTAAAAAACATGTGTGATGTAAGAAACTACTTTACACAAGAGCCTGCAGTTGGAGAAATGTTATGTGAAGTAGTGAAGTGCATGAAGCTTCTCCAAGTAGTTCCAATCATGATACAGCAGAACGGCCCTTTGACGTCTGAAGTCATATCTCCGATCAGCAATGGGACAGAAGCCTGCAGTTGGAGAAATGTTATGTGAAGTAGTGAAGTGCATGAAGCTTCTCCAAGTAGTTCCAATCATGATACAGCAGATCGGCCCTTTGACGTCTGAAGTCATATCTCCGATCAGCAATGGGACAGAAGCAATTGAACAATTTGGCATGTTCTATATGCCCACCGAGATGTTTTGGATGAATTGGATCATCAATGACTTCATATTCAGTAATACAGTCAGGCGGTTGACATTTGCACCTTTCTAAAGATACTGTAACCCTAACAATGGCATTTAGAGCAATATTAAATATCTTTATAAAATAGAGAATTAAATACATACATAATATTAAATTTTCAGTTTCAAAATATTAGTACTAGCTTAGTACTGTAGTACTGTATTACTATAGTACTGTATTAGTTATTTTCAAATACTTAAATATTTTTAGGGTGTAGGACCCAATTATAACCCGCTATTTACATACTTTTTGACTGAAAGTATTAGGCCTACGGTATTAACTTTATTGACTGTATTAAAGCATTAACTCTGAGATATTGTTTTTATTTAATGAACCCTGAGCCTTATTGAAAGTAATCTTAAATTAGCTATTTCACTTATTAATCAAAGTGCTATTATTGTGCAACAGCAATATTTTTATGTTTTATTCTTGTAATGATAGTTTAAGATTTATTTAAATATAATTTCAGTCTTTGCAGAGCTCTGTATTCACTGCTCTGTAATAGTCTATAAGCATGATCATTACTGTAAAGTAAATTAGCTTTTTACGAAAATATCATGCAAGGTTTTTTTTTTTTTTCCCCTCTCCAAAGCCAAAAAATGTGTCGGGTGTGTCAAGTTTACCGGAGTGTAGAGTTATCGAGAGTCCAATTTTCGGGGTTCTGATGTTGATAATATATCTAAAAGTGTTAAAAAATTTAAAACTCACTATTTTTCATCTAAAACTTAGAAAATTTCCCCACAGAAACACCCCCAGTATGCCCCGCACCATTATTTTTTATAAGTCGACGCCCCTAATTACCCTGATTACTCATAGGGTACTACACATTTTTTGTTTTGTGAAGTGCACAATTTTACATTTCTGAACATTTAAAGAAAGTTGGCAATTTTTGCACCACTATGAAATCTTACCAAGAGTTGACTGAATCAACTATCGTGTGCAGAAAGGCTGATTTTACTGTTAATATTGTCTGCAAGGTCAGTAATGTATAATACGAATAGCATCTCACTATAACTCTCCATCCAAGATAACATGCTGTGTGCTCTTTACTAAAAGGTCCTCAATCCAGTTACAAATTTCGCTTGATACCCCTTATTATCATACTTTTGACAAAAAGTGTAGGTGTGGTACTGAGTCAAATGCTTTTCAGAAATCGAGAAATACTGTATCTATCAGGTTGCCTTGATCCAAAGGTTTCAGATCATCATGTGAGAAAAGTGAGATTAGAGTTTCAAATGATCATTGTTTTCTAAATCCATGGTGGTCTGCATTGAGGAGATCATTCTGTCCAAGATACCCGATTATGTTGGAGCTCTGAATATGTTCTAAGATCCTACAACAAATCGTGTCAAGGATACTGGACAGTAGTTTTGTGGATCACTTCTACTACCCTTCTTGTAGATGGGTGTGCCCTTTGCCTTTTTTCAAGAACTGCAAATGTTTTTGTTTGAGGGATCTACAATAGATTATAGTTAGAAGAGGGGCTAACTCGGTCGCAAATCCATTGTAGAATCTGACAGGGTTTCCATTGGCACCTGTAGCTTTGTTCAGTTCGAATGATTTCAGCTGTTTCTCAAAATCATTGGCACAAAACAAAACCCTCAAATTGAATTTTCTACTCAACTTTACCAAAATGCATAACTATATGTGCATGTTCATTTATATATCAACCAAGTACAGGACTTCCCTGTTAAGTGTTTTCTTTTTGAAATTCTTACCGATAAAATAGAAAATTACATACCCTTTCACTACCTAATGGAGTTGGATTAGTAACTGGTTAATTCAGGCAGATTATGAAATCTAGGCAACATCTAGCTGTATATATGGTGCAAGAGGATTTCTCTGCCCCTGATCTCTGTCAGTACGTTTGTGACCCTGAAGGTACAGCCCAAAGCCCACTTTTCAAAATGTTGTGACCGCTTACTAAAGCACTTCATTTGTATAGGTAATACTGACAATAAGGAGCCCACATTTTTGTGGCATCAAGCACTTGTAGAGAGCCATAATTTAGAGCTAAATTTTATTAATGGTTTGCTTTTATCTGTGTGAGACAAGTACTTGCCCGGATGGCCATTAAAGTTAGTATGCTGCTTCCAGGACTTGGGAATATGTGCTGGCTTCAAATCAAATTCACTTGGTGGATTAATGATGAGGGCCCGTGTGTCAGCCAGCCCATATGTAGTTTTTAGGCAGTTTTCCACTTCCGACTAGGTGAAATACTGAGCTGGTACTGACATCCCTCCTCATCCGGTCACCATCTACCAGTAACATTGCTATATTCAGATTAACATGCAGACCCCGTGAAGGCCAGGAAAAATAAGATCTATGCGAGGGAAGTAAAAGACAACTCTATAATTTTTTGTTTTCAGTTCTTGCTACTCATAGTTCTTGTAGCATAGCTGAATATCATATTCAGTGCCACTGTCTTGTGGTTTTGAATATAGTAGTGTGACCCCCATACTTTTATTTCATTTTGTGCCAGTTTCAGTGTAGTAGCTTGTGTTTATGATTTTAAGAAATTTAGTGCAAATCTGTGTCTAAAAGTCAACAGTATTAAGATGTGCAAGGAGTGTGCTTGCTGTGTGTGGACAGAGGAGGAGCTGCCTTAGTTCTTGAACAGTTAAAGATGCTGTTGGCCACATTAAACAGTCTGCAGACTGATGCATTGGATCTAACAGCAGCCTGCAAAATCCCATTCTATCAACATGCCCATACCATCTTCATCTTTTTTCCGTGATCTCTTGCTTGAGTTTCTCTTTCACTATTTCTGTTACTGTCGCATTCCTTACTCTGCCCATTCCAGTAAGTTCTATTCTGCATCTTTGAAATTTCATCTTGCAAGCCTTTATCCTGCCCACATTCATTTTATTCATTACCCATATTTCTCATGCTTACGTGAGTTGTGCAGCATAATATACTCAATATAGCATTTGCTTACTTGCTCCAGACCAGTCTTCTTACACTGTGCGGGAAACCATGGGGTTGCCATTGGCTTGCCATTGGCTTTCAATTCTCTTTTATCATTCATCCTGCTATCATCTACTATGGTCCCAAGGTACTCTAGATTTTCTACTTTTGTTTCTAATACTTACATCTCTCTCTTATTCCCTATTGCCACCATCACATTACACTTATTTCCATTAAATTTCAGTCCACACTGTTTCATCACATACATTTCACTGTTTTGTACTTCTCTTTTTCAATTTTCCCACACCATTGCTTTCATATTCATGCTGCCCCCCACCCCTCAACCCCTGTCAATATCTCATCAATAATGGTGATGAAAAGTTTAGGGGATAGTGCACTTCCTTGCCTCAGCCCACTTTACTCTTCAAACCAGTCTGTCTTCTCTCCTCTTACTTCTACACAATTTAGATTTCCTTTATTCTCTCAGTCTGCTTTCAAATTCTCGTTTTCTGGAGGGTTTCTTATATCGCACTATGATAGGCCTTCTCAATGTCCATGAACACTGTTACTGAATCCTTACCATATTTGTAGCATCTCATGGAGCTGCCTTACACTAAAAATAATATCCACTGTCAAAATTCCTGGTCTAAAGCCATATTGTTCCTCTCTGTGCTTCTCCTACTGTCTTCCATACTCTCTTTCCCAAAATCTTCTCAAATACGTTAGCAGAATGGTATCTGAGAAGGTCTTGGAATATTAGTTGGAGACAACTTTAACATATTCAGTATTGACGAGGATGTGTATGAATTCCTTGCAGGTGAAAGTCTTATCTTGCAGAGTAGTTGTGAACACTTGCTCCAAAAAGTGCCTTTTAGCAACCAGTTTGACAACTGACAAGCAAAGAAAATATTTCAGATCTTGTACCCACAAATAAGTCTGACCTTGAAACTTCCTGGCAGATTAAAACTGTGTGCCAGACCGAGACTTGAACTCAGGACCTTTGCCTTTCGCAGGCAAGTGCTCTACCATCTGAGCTACCCAAGCACGACTCACGCCCCGTCCTCACACTTGCCCGCAAAAGGCAAAGGTCCAGAGTTCGAGTCTCGGTCCGGCACACAGTTTTAATCTGCCAGGAAGTTTCATATCAGCGCACACTCCGCTGCAGAGTGAAAATCTCATTATGACCTTAGTGACAGTCTCATTACAGAGACGGGAATTAACCATCACAATGTCATCGTAGCCATGATGGTTAGTATATCTGTCGAAGGCTAGTAGAGTTTGGGTCATGGGGAAAGTTTGAACTTACTGTGAACCACTCTCTGGAGAAGTGTGTGCTGAGCAAGGTGATATTAAGGATGGAAAAGACCCACCATGGTTTCATAACAATACTTGGAAAATGGTGAGAAAACAGGGATTGTTGCACACTTGGTCCAAAAGGAATGCAGAAATGTCAACATATTGAAATTAGTGGAAATTTGTAGATCTGTAAAAAGATTTATATGCAAAGCATACAACTACTTCTAATGTCATAAGATAGTTAAAGATCTTGTCTAGTGCTATGTAAAATTGCTTAACGGGTCAAAGGTTTCTATTCAGTCACTTGTTGACAACTCTGGTATGGCAGTTAAAGACAGCAAAAGGAAAGTTGAAGTTTTAAATTTCACCTTTAAAAAGTTATTCTTAGAGAAGTATTGTGCAATATCTTAAACCATTGTTTGACTAGCACACTAGCTCCCATGCAAAAGAGACAGAAATAGGCATCCCTGGCATTGAAAAGCAACTGGGGGGGGGGGGGGGATAATAATAATATTAATAATAATAATAATAATAATAATAATAATAATAATAATAATGCCAAGTCCAGATGAAACCACACTTCGGTTTTATAAAGAGTAATCATTGATGTTTTCCCCGTAGTGTGCATTTATCTTTAATCTTTATAATAGACTAATGGAGGGGACATTGTGTCAAAGCAAACACCGAGAATTCTTTTGCGTATAATATGACTTAGATTTTATTGTATGAAGTTGAATCATGACTACTTTGAGGACCAGAAAATCTTGATTAAAGTCTGAACTTATCTATACCGCATTAATATTATTTGACATCTTATTTGTGCAAAGTATTTGTTCCCGCTGGTAAACTCTGAAAATAAATGGAAGAAGCAGACATTATTATGGAAAAAAAACTTTCATATTATGAGCTCGTTTCTCACACTTCAGTCTCTAATCAGACAAAGGTATAATTAGAAGTAATGTTTAGCCATATGAGATTTTCTAACTAAGTGAAATGTGCACTCCACTGTTCACAGAGTTCATATTTCTGAGAGCTTTCATTTGATATTTTAATTACATTTGATGAAATCTGGTACACCTATACTTGATATTATTCACTGTATCAATCCAGCTTTTAATAAAATATGGTAAATATGACACATTTTAATACAATTTTTTGCGAGATATTTAATGAAAAGTCTGTAGCCAAAGTATGTACATAGTACAACTTGACTTGCTTGCTGCCCTGTCCATTGAGAAGGCAGGTAGCGTCTGATGCACTTTTTGTGGCAATCATCTGGAACAGTACAAATTTATACTGAGCTTAAGATAGAAGCTGCCAGTGTAATTTTCCCAAGTACTTACATTTTCTGCATTTTAACTACCAAAGTAGAAAGCTAGACCAAAAATCAGGAATTTTACTGATAAGCGATCTTTTTTACGGTGGTGTTTAGTACAAAATATTACTAGCTCAGACTGGCAATTTCATAATATGATATGCCGATTTTCAGGATGAAACATGACATTCCTCAATTTACTAGCCCCCTGGCACAGTTCTACATGATTTCTGTTATATTCACGTGATTAACAGGTTGATTGCTGCATGCTCTAGTGATGTATGTTTCACCACTAGGCCAGGTGCGCAGTGTTATTTGTGAGGCTCTGCTGTGGCCACTGGCACTCACATGGAGTCAACGTGTTAAGGATAAATATTTTAAAAAATGTCCTAATCAGATGTTAATGTGAAATTTAATGGCTTAGCTGTGTGAATTTTGATTTTCAGTAATGGGGAGTAGCATTGAATTGTGTTGGAAATCAAAAGGATTATTGTAATAATTACATCTGTCTACCCCAGAACAGTCATTTATTTTTGTATGACCACCCTAACTTACAGACAAGGTATTTGCTAGTGAGTAGACAGATCCTCCTTGAGGAGGAGGAGGAGGAGGAGGAGGAGGAATAGCTCTGTTGCAGTCAGTATTCACATGCAGCTATTAAGATTTGGGTTTCATTTTAATCACAGCCTTTTTCCCTTTTTCCTACCTTATATGGGTTAGTGCTCCATCCTTGCTATCTTGTCGCATATGGAACATTCACTTCTTTAAGTTAATAGTTCCTTAGTTTTAATTTTGCACTTAAACCTGTTTTAGTGTTAAGAGAGATATCCTAAAACATCATAAAAGTTATGTAACTCTAAATGAATATGTAGCATTTTTAATGAGGAGCAGATGTCACATTTCTCATACACTTCTTTCCTACATTTCTTGTATGCATATTTTGCAAGGGGTATTGCATATGAAGAGTAACACACTACTTTTGAGAAAACTGCAGAATTTCCTGGACACTTGTAGTACTGATACCTCTAAATTAAAATTTTATACATAAAAGACTTTAAAATATCCAGTTTTTATGTCTAAATTATTTATCAAGTGAATGTTTTACGTAAATGAAAAAGAACAGGTATAGAAACATTTTGCAAATCAGTGATTCATACATCCGAAATAGAACATATTAAACACTTCTGCCCAACAAACTTGGGCCCTGAGAAAGAACGTCCTTTAAAATATTGGAAAATCTCCGTCGATTTAGAAAAGAGCAATAATTTATGGAAATCTGCGGCAAAACAAAAACAGTTAGGAAATTTATATGTCCGACTATGCATATTCCTGGCCGCGGCACTAGTGTGCCCTCATGGCAAAGTGTTTAAACCTACAGAATGTTCACGCCAGTTTAATACGAATGTGATTTTCTATCAGAAAGCAGCTTCATTCAATGTGGTTTGACAATGTTACTTCATCATACCATGAAGTCGCAGTCTTACGTTAAACGGACACAAACAACACAGGCAGCCATTTAAAATGGTTGATTTTGAGTTGATATTCAGTGCCAGTTGCTGTTCAATAGTGTCGTATCTCTATTTTCTGCCCCGATCTGGCGAATCTCCCGCCATCATTCAGCCGTATTTGATAAAAAGACACGTTCCCTGTATACATAATAAGAACATGTTAGTTATTAGTCCTCATTCTCCTGAATCCATGAAATAATTGAGCATTGCAAAATTCCTTCTTTGATATGTTGTAATTTTGACCGCTGTAGAAGGCGCAGCAGCCATAAAACTGGGGAGACAATATTCAGAAACTGGAATAATAAATTGTAGGACTTGATGATAAAGTGTATGTTGACCCTTTCCATTTAAAGAAAAAGTTACGCATAGCGTCCCTCGCTACTAGCACCGCACCGCTCGGCAGCGAGAACTGGTACGGAGGACCGTGGGTTCCTTCGACACCCTGTGCAGCGCCGTTCGGTTGTTGTCGGCTGCGGTCGGCTAACGCGCTGTACGCTCTCGGCGAAAAAGTATGTCAGGCCAGTCTATCCTCAGTTCGCAGTGAAGAGCCGGGTGGCGAGGTTGACCTACTGACATCGCTGTGCTGCAGCAGTGAGAGTGCTTTACTTGGCCACCTGCTCCGTGGTGTGCGGTGTATCGTGTGGCTTAGTCTAGCCGTGGCATTGTGCGCGGAGCTGTGAAGAGCGCACTTTCGCGTGACCTGACGGCTGCTCTTTTGAGTCCATGCAGGAATTCATACTTGTATGATGGTTGTATAGCTGTCTTTTGGTTCGCTTAAGATTCGCTTAGTGGCAACAGCTCTTAAAGTGTGCTTGGCAGACTGCGCTGTTTTACATTTTGCGGACAGTTACCTGCGCAATTTTGTATCTTTATTTTCTGCCCCCCTTGGTCAGACTAACTCTGCGACTTTTCTAGATAGGCATTCTTATAAACGTGTCACTAAAATCCGTGAAAGCCCGATACTAATCTGGAGCGCTTACTATTGCTAGAAAATTTGACAACCTGTTTCGTTGGTGTTGCAGTTATATTGCAGGGTGACAGCCCTACTGTGGTTATTGTTGGTTCTTCAACCTCGTGTAGAGCATAGGATACAGATCAGTAAACTCGATTGATATGGGTTTTATTGCACCCTGTTGTGACTTGAATCACGCTGCTACATTGCTTCCTATCATAAAACATTTGACAAGCATATGCAGCACGATTCGCATATAAGTGTGGAATTCCGCATCGTTTCATATCTGTGGCGAACCGTAGTATTTCTACTTGCATTGTAGGTAATTTAAGTCATTTGCAGTTCGACGAACAATGACAATTTTGTTGATTTCATTAATAGGGTTATTAACCCAGTGAAATTTTCACGGCGAGGTATTCGCCCTTTCAAAGTAAGGTAAGAGTCTGGCTCGCATCAAAGAAAAGACATGTCCCTGTTGCAAATGATACACTTTCATTGTTAAACAGCGCAAGGGTATAATATAATAATTTCGTGAGGACGTTACGGATATGAAAGTCAATCGATATTATTGAAAACCGTTTTAGTACACTGTAATGGGCGGAGGAGTAATCGTAATATTGTGTAGCCTATCTGTTCAGTTTGCATAGAGGGCTGCGTCTTTCAGAATTGTTTATTTATGTATATTATTGCGTACCACAGTCGCGTAAAATAACTATGAAGTTGAGTCTTAACAAACCTTGGGCAGAGATTTCACATCTAATTTTTCGTACGTAGCAGTTGAAACGAAGGAAAAAATGAGTTACGGATTTGATAACAATTTGCTAGCGAGACGTTGCATACATCACAAGTGCACTGATATTTTTGAGTAACCCGTAATTTTTAGTACAAACACTATAACTCAGTCAAATTACATAGCCAAACTTTACGAACATTCGACCTTGCTTTCAGCTGCCTTGCCATGCTACTTTAGCACATCATAGAGCGATATTTTAGAGCGCCGAAATGTTTAGCGTTTTCACTTGGTAATGTTAATAAAAAGCAACATTTCTATGTGATCCGATATACCATCATCCGCGAAAGCATACAAACCAGCAGGTGTATATTTACATTTTTAAAGTCACCGTTGCATTTTATGGTGGCAGAAGTTTACACTGCCGTACAGGTGTCGTCTGACGTCACTAACATGGCGGTCGACTGCCAAGTTTCCGCCCCTTTGGACTTCGCGTGCAATTCTCACGAGGCCACCACGAGGGCTCGCGATTGGAGAAAGGGAAAATGAATCTAGAAATATAAAGGGAACTACGTGACGTATTTTGGTCTTACATGTCGATTTCGCAACATATCGCTGTCATATTTCGTCTGTTCCAAATCCCTATCATGATATGTGCTAAACACAAAATTTCTATGCGAAGCACACTTTAAGGGTACCAGTCGCAACACTGTTTCGGATTGACATTGTTCTAAATGTATCTGAAAATTGTCATTGCTAGCGTAACCAATGTAGCTGTCTGCTATTACTTGCAAGGTTGATAGTTTCTTTCCTTGTGAAATTTATGACCAGAAGTTTTAAACTTTTGTGAAATTTGCACATTAATGTTAACTATGTGCATTTTACAATATATATAAACCACACTCATCCTTAAAAATTAAAGACTGAAATGGCATATTTAAGCAGGTTGCTCCAACACTAAAATTTTCTCATTCGTTAGCTGGTAGCGATGAAACTAGGTAACATTTGTCTAGTTTCGAAAAATCCTTAGTTTTCTGTCATGGCATAAAACTTTTGACTCCAGGACGACGACACATTGTAACCAGACTTTTTTACTCTAGCGCTTTTCCTAGAGACAACTCTAAAGCTATTCATCGTGGTAATCTTTACCATATTGCGCTAATAGATGAAATTCAAATCGTGGAGCTCTGAAGTATGGTTATTTGAGACTGATTTTACTACATTCTGTTGAACCTGCCGTCACTTCGTCAAAACCACTTTTCTCCTCCTGCCATCCATGCACGAAGCTTGTGGGGATAGGCAAACTTTAAAATAAAATCCACGGAGACACCATCGACACAACATGTAGGTAGGAACAAGGGATATGGTAGCAGCCTATTGCATAATGTTCTCCAGTGGCTTATTTGTATTTAACTGTTTATGGCATGTGTTATTTTAATTTTTAACTAACTGGCATACTGTATTTTCCTTTGACATATGAACTCGGTGAGGCTTGTCTCCAAATAATTCAGTTTGTCGGTCAGAAGGTCGTTTTAATTCAGTAGGTTTGTACAATTCGTGGGAGAGAATTACATTTTCCGGTTCAGCCATAATATAGACCTACGCGGTTTGAAATATTGCCCAACGGAAGAGAAACCGCCGTAGCATTATGCAGCATTTTTTATGTTTTCTTTTTTACCTAGCCTACGATAGACTGTAGTACATGAAATAATCCAGATGACAAGATCTCTATGGAAACATTCAATCTGAGGGACGTCTTTCTGTGCGTTTTACATTTCACTGCCAATACTAGGGCATTAATGAGATTGCAAGCAAGTTCTGTGTGTTGCATAGAAGAAACTACTGAAATGCTTTTTTCTTGTGAATCATTTTACGACAGTCCACGTGATTAAGGTGCACGCGAATTGGTAGGCTTAGTTACTCTGCTGTTGAAAAAGGGTGTAGCAGCCAAACATTGTTGTGCCATGTTGAACGATTGAGCTAAATTAATTATAATGAATGTATTCACAGTTAAGCGTCAGTTTCCTCATTAAATTGATGTTTCGTTCTTTGGAACCTCGTGTAAAGATTTTTATTCCGTAATTGTAGGAGAACGTAATGCAGCACGTTGATCATGACGCTAAGCCTCTTGTTGTCCTCCCTTTTCTGTCTCCGGAATCAAATAGAAGCCAAAGGTTCTAGCTGAAATGTGCTCACAGTTTCTCGCCGCTTTTGTGAGTGCTGTTGTGGGACGACCGGAGCGTGCTTCATTTCCCCCCGACATACCTCAAAATAAATTTGTACTCTCCACCATGGGAAAGAAGACGCGGTCCTGGAGCGCATACCGGATAATTATGGGTGCAGCTTAGTTTCATGTCATCTTCGTAATAATTCAGAATCGTACAATGAAAATTACCTCACAGTAAAGTTCGTATCTGAATGTAACTTTTTTTTCTTCGCCTTGATTATCGTTGACAGTAGTACGGTCGTCCCAAGTACAAATGCGAAGTATGATGCGTATTACAAATTTCTTATTAGATGGATTTGATTATAGGACCCTAACGAGCAAACTGCCTTCTCAGCAGTAGTATGCTACGTTCCAAGATTTTTGATTTTGGATAGTTGTCTACATTGTAGTAAAGTACACACAATGTCAATCACGATTTCTGTGTCAGAGTCCTGGTATGTGCTTGATGTAGTTACAGAATCCATGTTAGCTATTGGATTTTGTACAAGTGAGTCGTTAAGGGGTTTTGACTGTAGCCAAACTGCCTCCAACATGTCTTCTGCTCAGACCAGTTGCTTGTACATAAGTCGGCCTTAATGGCTGTAGCAGGTTCGTTATTGAGCCACATGAGAATATCAGTTTTCTTTATAATTTTTATCCGATCATTCGGAGTTCTCGTTCTCATTACCTCTTCAGCAGGCAAAAGAAGCAATCTAAAGCATTAAGCACTGATGTTTCATTTCCAAGAGGCTCTAGTGGCTGCTTGACTACCGTTTCATTGCATATCGTACAAATGAGTAGGGGAAATCGATTTAGTGTCTTAAGTTACATTCATGCTTTTTATGGACTTTTTCACTGTTCCATTTGATCGAGAGCAGTTATATGGACAAGTATTAGTTAATTTGATAGGACGAAAACGACGCACTTCTGTTTAGACTATAAAAAACTTGTGGTTTGTGGCTGATATATTGCGCATAAACCATGTATTTTTTTAAAAATAAATTACTTCTCAGTAGATGGCAGTTTTTCGCCAGTTTAAATGACAGTAAACAGCAGCACCTACCTCGTGTATATAGCCGATTTTCCTTAGTCATGGTTACTGTATAAAAATTATTATATTGCGGAGAAACATGTATCTGAGGGATGGCTTAAGATCACATTTTTAATACTCGATCGTAGGTGCCTTCCTATGTTTTCAGGAGAAATCTCTTAAGACTTGGGTATACTGATAGAAATGATGCATTAAAAAAATTGTGCCGTTTTCGTTTGCAGTCAGGTTGAAATTTCCGTATACATATGAAACCACAATGACAGTGGCGAAACTTGAAAAGAAGCGGTTAGGGTGTGGAGTTATATGATTGCCCTAAAATGAGTAGACTCGTAAGATGAGAAAATAGGTTATTAGCGGAATCGACCAGGTAAGGAATATGTGGAAAACACTGACCATAACTGACGAAATGTAAGGCATCAAGAAATACCTTCCAGGCAGCACACAGGGAGCAAAACCTGTAGGTTAAGACATTAATTAATATGTATACAAACAACGTACTCTATGATTCCTTGGACAAGTGCTAGTCTGAGATGAAGTTGGCACAGGACAGGAAGTCGTGAGGGGTCGCCCCAAACCAGGTCAAAAGACAGAGCAAAAAAGTTAGCGCGTACTGATATTTTGGTCTGTCACTTTTGAATTAGATCCTTAAAAATCCCCTATTTCATATGCTACGACTTGGCACACTTTAGGACTGCGAAAGACACTCGCATTGAAATTTATAATAAGGAACGCCAGCCTTTCATTTGCTCCCCACCTCCTTCTTTACCCAGCCAAAACTCTCATATCTGATGAGAATTTCAGTTTGTTTTAATGTTCCTTTCCGTTACCTGTACGCTAAACAGATGTTAAGCGGTGCAGAGTAAAAAAAGAGTAGCAGACAGTTACATTGGTGTGCTTTTTACGTAAGATGGGTCTCGTTTTGTAAATTGCGTGCGGGGATGCGCAGCGGTCGGGCTCCGTTGGCCGTGGCGCCGTCTTGGAAGGTCACGATACCGGAACAGCAGTCAGGCCGCATGCCACCATGCTCAAGAAGGAAAAGCCTATGATGTCCGTCGCCGCTATCATACAGGGCGCGCAGACGCAGCACTGGACCAGAGGTAAATCCACGCCTACACGCTGTTATCTAATAACATGTTACATCTCCTTAAGCTCATTGTCGAGGGAAGTTTCTCAAGGCACTGACACTCATTTGGGAACATCGGGGTTAAAATCGCTGCCTGATCATACAGGTGTAGATTTTATGTGGTTTCCCAAAGTATTAAAGGCCGAGATATTTCATTGTAAATGACACACATCCTTCTGAATTGGAGCTCGTTCTCGTGCTTCAGTAACCACGTAGTAAACAGAACGTAGACCCTAATACGCCCGAATTTCATAAAATCGTAACACTAATAGTACCTCTAATCAGCGCCGATGCCTATCGTTTGTCTTGTCCCGTTGTTGTGTGCCACCTACTGATTGATTTGTATGCCAAAGCTGTGGTTCACTTTCGTAGGTGTTTGTGTAACAGTCGCATAACCTCCTCTAATAGACTCAAGGCAGCCGCTGAGTTTGCGTTGCCTACACCGGCAGCGGAGCAGGATCACCATCCGCAGTTTCACGTCCCTATATTTCATGAGACAGTCAGGATATTCGCGTACAATCTGGTGACGAGAAACTAACACCGATATCTCTCGTCGTCTTCCCCTCTAATATTGCTGAGGAACAGTTCACCCGCCTTTTAGGAATGGAACTGAATACTATGAGATTAACAGTTGTAGTCACACTTTAAGGATGAGTGTAATAAGAGATCCATGCCACCCTCAAAGTTCTGTTGTTCTACGTGTACTATACTGGCAATTTTTTTTTTTTTATTGCGTAATTCGCAAACTTCGCGGTATGCGAAGCTACGGCAGAATTGAATAAAAGGTTCTGTCCTTTCGATTGGAAGTTGTAAGAGACACTAAGCGAAGTTAAGAAGCATATATTTTTATCGTTATGTAATATTACCGATTATAATTAAGAACAATTGACAGAAACAGTGACAACGAATTAAGCTTTCGGAGTAGAGAAGAAACATGTGGTACATCATTGCACTCCTTCGACATGCGAAGCATCACTTCTCTCTGTCTGTGTGTGTGTGTGTGTGTGTGTGTGTGTGTGTGTGTGTGTGTGTGCGAGCGCGCGCTGCTGCACACGTGTTTTTCTTTCGCTCATCAAGCAAATATTGTTTGCTGAATAGCAATTGCTCTTGGTTCATTCGCGGTTGCATGCGATCTCGACACAGCACTTTAAGGACGACATTCCTTTTGAAAGACGCTTACATAGCGGCTGTTGTGGACAGCTCTAGTATTCTCAGTAGTCAACAGATCATGCAGTATTTTCAGTATTCCGCCCGCGTTAATAACTGCGCTAACTACTCTAGAAATAGAACTAGATAGTTTTTAGAATGCGGAGTTTTACACGACCTGTTACGTCAGCACTTTTTTCACACGACCGGTAAATAAGAGTGCCGCAAAAAAGAATTTTTTTTCACTCATGTGCATCGCTTCTTTGGAAAGAGTTTTGACGTGCGTCTCCAGGTAAGACATCAATTCGCTCAGTGAACATGTGGTGCTCGGGCGTATTGGAAAGCCAAAGAGTCCCAAATTACCGGCCCGTTGGTGTAAATTCGAAAGTACAGTCGCTTTTAGAATTTTTATTAATTTTCATACTGTATAGATGGCTTCATCGTAATGAACTGTAGCGGTTTTGATATTTATAGAGCGGAAGCAATGCACAAGTGAAAAAGGAAATATTAACTTTCACATGGACGAATCCATCATGTCAGCAATGGTAAACAAAGAGAGCAGGCAGTTGTACTGCCGCTATTCAGCCAAGCAACATGATCATACTTAACCCACGTGCAAGGTACAGGGCTGTTATAAATGAGTACTGTAATTTTCAGAGCTCTATTTTCCAAAGTATTGCATGTACAAATATAATTGATGAATGAATAGAACAGTAAACTCCCTAAGTTTGAATGTTGCACTCTACAAATGTTCTATATGTGCATCCCTGGTCACACGACTAATGTCTAGGTTAGGCGACAGGCGGGGGGGGGGGGGGGGGGGGGTCACGGCAAGAGAACAGCCACATAATTTTCGCCTTCTTGTTTCAAGATGAAATTCTCGGAATCCCCATTCAGCTGTGGGAACAAACTACTGCAACATATCAAGGCAGGAGCTACCCGTCACAGTTTTCTCACAGAAGAAAAACTGCCCTTATAGAATCATCTAACATTGGACCAGTGAGGTGGAGCAGTGGTTAACACATTGGACTCATTCGGGAGGACGACGGTTCAAACCAGCGTCCGGCCGTCCAGATTTAGATTTTCCGTGATTTCCCAAAATCGCTCCAGGCAAATACCAGGGTGGTTTCTTTGAAAGGGCATGGCCGATTTCTTTCCCCATCCTTGACACAATCCGAGCTTGTGTTCCGTATCTAATGACCTCTACGTCGACGAGACGTTAAACTCCATCTTCCTTCTTTCCGTAACTCTGCACAGAAAGCATTAATCTGCGGCGAATCTCTTTGATGCATTAATGACGGTTTTCAGTCCCACGCTCACATTGTGGCGATTAACCGTTCCATACAGGGGAAGTTGCTTCGTTGCTAAATATCAGCTTGAAGGGGAAATATTCATCAAGTACTTCCTGTATTATGATGCAAAATGGAAGGCGACGGCGATAATCTTCCGGTTTAAATTGTTGCACACAGGATTGTTTGAAATGTAACCGCCAACGAAAGATCTCCCACACAGTTTTCTGCTATATTCCAAGTTCGTGGCTTGTGCGGACGATTGATTATTTTTGGACTGCGTACGAAACTTTCCCTCAGCCTCTCCAAGGCTGCATCTGGCACACTTGGTCGACCTCTACTTTCCGGTATACAGAGACAGCCAGTGTCCCTAAATCGTTGATTGCAACACACACAATCTTTTCTTGCTGTCAAGGCGCTGCACTCGTAACGCCAACTACTGAGTTCAAAGCAAACTGAGTTTACGGTTCTATTCATGCATCAAATTTTTACATGTAATACGTTGAAAAATATAGAACTTAAGAAACGAATAATTTGTAGTAGTCCTGTAGTAACAGAGTGCGATATTAACTGGCAATGGGACCATTAGTACCAGTTCCTCTTACTCAGATCTCCCAAAATCTGTCTTCGGTTTCAGTCAAATGGTTTACTACCTGAGAAGGGTAATAGACATCTGTTAATTTCCTCCTTGATCGTAGAGTATAATAAAAATGAAAGATCATTGAGAAATTTTGGTTTTGTTTTTCATACCTGTTTTTACTGAGGAAAATTCACCACAGTCTCAAGTTTTCTGTTGTTGCTCGGACATAAAATAGGGTACAAAGAAACTACTGCGAAGTCGAAAGGCAGCACAGTGGGTAAAGGAAAGACCACTGGGCCATATGTTACAGTGTTCAATTCATGTAGAAATATTTATTTCAGGGGATCGCTGAAGTGGCAGAGCATCGTATGTAACTGAAATAAAGCACATATCGTTCCGGCTACCGTCGGGAGTGGCAGGATAGGACGAAACCAGCATTCAACTGCCTTTTTAGAGGCATGAAGCGCGTTATGTGGGCACGACTGGAGACTTTCCTGGACGTCTAACTCATATTCTATAACAACGAGCGTGGACTTCAGAGTCTAGATCTACGCAGTCTCACACGTCCTTCAAGGAAACAAAACGGCCGTTAATGTATTTGACCAATATGCTATTCAACTAAGGAATTTAGAACGGGCTGCACACTGTAACCTATGTGTCCAGTGGGTAAATATCACAAGAGAATGCCACGTAGATCTGGGAAAGTCTCAGAAAGTTTTAAATGGATCGATTCTTTGGCGCGTGCGCGTTCTTAAAAGTTGCGATACCAGTAGATCTGAGTGTGGTTAAGGATCACATGGATGTTCCGAAAAATTGAGCCGAGATTTGCGACTGAAACGAAATATAACTAGATATAGTGCTGTAAATCTGTTGAAGATGTCAGATATTAACTACACTGTGAACGACGAATCTAGTCAGGTCAGCAGACGTCTAAGCGAGTCTTTCCGAAGCGATATAAAGGTAGGACAACCGTGTAAATATAGTATTCGACGGATATTTAGTGGAAGAATTCCAACATATAACTTATCAACGGAAGAGTTCGTTTACGAAACTCCCCGTGCCATTAACGGATGCTGTTCCACAGCTGATGCTGTTCCTTTCGAAATAGAACTGACATAAGAACAATATATTGACATATAGCTGCAGTACTCGTCATTTATTTTCAGCGTCAGAGGCACTACAGTAGAACGCACAAGTAACGCTCTGTGTAATAAAAAATTGAAACCTCTAAAAGTCCTGAAACTTGGCTGCTAACACAAGTCAACTTTAGCACTTTTTCCCTCCTTCCCTACCAGTGCTACACGTACCTTTTAAACTATTATGACGGCAACTTTAGAGAAATTAGGGCCAGTATTGGTGTGTGTACCCCGTTCATGAAAGGAAACAAAGAAGTTGATAATTGTAATATCGGATCTTGTTAGATTTAGAAGTTGCTACTTTCGTCAGCCACTCAGAAATTATGTTATTCGAATGGGTTCCATTATTCTTGGTTTTAAGCCTGTATTTGACAAGTTTTTAACATTAAACTCCAAGCGTCATTCGAATTCAGCATATTAGGTTTTTAACATTGGTTTCGTGGTTCATACAAGACAAGTACCTGGGGCCCAAATCAGTTGGCTCTAGGGTGGTTGTTAGTGAATGAAAGGTAACTAGCTGGATGGATTTCTTCTGGCAGAGGACCACAGGGCCGTACCTAATCGAGCCCACAGGCTGATGTATGTGCACATTTTAAGAACTTTCTTCATTGGCCTGTGTGAGACTAGAGAAGAACAATTCTCAGTAGAAATCCCGATTCGGTAATAGTAGAATGGAATGTGAAAAATGTGGAGCGAGCCTATAACGGAGAAAGGAACGGCGGCTGCGAAATTAACGATAGTCCACCCGCAGAACAGAGCTTCGGCCGCGACATTGGCACGTCCCTGCAAGCTACGTTAACAACGGGCCGACAAACAGCAGGAGTGGGCTTTACCTTACTCCACACCAAAGAAGCTGTGTCGTGAGGGGAAGGTAGCGAAATTCCAGGGAGTGTTTGGCAATGTCTAGTATTACGACTAAACATTGAAGGATGATCGCATCGAGAATATCTTAGATTCGAGATTTTATGTGAGTGTGACATGATATTGAAAACTGCATGCAGCATACAGTGAGGCCGTATAATACTTAATATTGTGAGATTTGTATCAATATTCGTCAGATTAAAACTATAAGGGGTTGCCTTTTGCGGGGGTATAATTATTCCCAACTGAGCCATTCAAACAACTTGCGCTCGACCGTAGGTTTCAGTGTGTCGGCGAAGAGTTAGTAGTATATGTATTTTCCAGGATATTACGTTGGACTAAAACTAGAATATAGGATGTGGGAGTAGGTTAACCGCAGCCTAACAGTTGTTTCCACAGGAATTATCCATGCTGCTAAACCGAAGATTTCGTCAGCTTAAAATTGCACTGAAGAGAGACTAACAGACCTAGGTCGACAGAGTCTAGAATGAATGGACCGGACAAGAATCGGTAACAGCACCGACGCCAGACACCAAGCAACCTTACCAAAATTCGCTGCAACACGAATAAATTCCAATAAGTGCAAGCTCAAGTCACTGCCAAGATTATACGAAGGCTGTTCAATAAAAAATGTTTTTTACAACATACCTTTACTCATCCTCAATTTTGATGGTTCTTCTCAAAGTAGTCTCCCATGAATGCGATGCACTTGTCCCAGCGTTTCTACCAGTCTTCAAATACCTGCTGAAAACCATTTTTTGAGAGGTTCTCCAAAATCGTCACCGCAGCCTTCACCACTGCTTCTGATGATTGATAATGCCTCCCACGAAGGTGTTTCTTCATGTTAGGGAATAGAAATAAGTCACTTGGGTCTAAATCCGGACTATAGGGAGGGTGAGGGACACTTCACGTTGATTTTTGGAAGATATTCAGCAACGACATTGGCAATATGCGGCCGCGCATTATGGTGCAGCATCCAGCCTGCTTCACGGAAGTGTGGTCTTTCGTGCCTGATATGGACTTGCAATGTTTTCAGGACATCCCTGTAGCATTGTCTATTTACTGATTTGTATGCAGGCACAACATGCTGAAACCATTCCATGAATATCAAAGAATGATATGATCATAACTTTCCCAGCACAAGCAACCACTTTTGCTTTTTTGGGGACTGGTGATGAAGAATTCCACACTAAGCTTTGCTGTTTGCTCTCAGGATCAAAATGATGTAGCCAGGTTTTTATCAGCAGTAAATACATTTAAAAGAAACTCTGGATCTTCCTCTAACATCAACCAACTGCATGCAGACCTGCACGCGAATGTCCTTTTGTTCGGGAATCAACAGTCTTGGAACCCATCGCACACAAACACGTGTCGTGTGTAATTTTTCTGTCACCAACGTGTGGGTGGCACCCAGTGAAATGCTCAGTGTTTCAGAAAGTGATACTGAGGTAATTCGTCGATCCTGTCTCACAATGACAGCAACAGTGTTGGGGTTTTCTTCCGTAAGAGCAGTAACTAGTGCATCGGATCCATTTTCCTTTGAAACTGATTGTCTCCCCTCTTTAAACATTTTAAACGACCTTCGAGCTGCGCTGTAGGAAAGAGCAGACTCTCCATTGGCCTCGTGTGTAAAATTGTATAGGCCTCAGCTGAAGATTTGTTGAGACGAAAGCAAAATTTCAAAGACGCATGTTGTCCCTTGCGTGTTACCTCCATACCGAAAATGTCTGACCTTGCCTGCCTCTCACAGGCGGGAACCAGGAGTCCCAACAATGAAACTACTACGGCGTGTTTGTTGCACATTAAGCTTCTGATTATTCTTTATTGAACAGCCCTCGTAATAAAGATTACGGTCTCCATAGTTAATACGATTTCTTACGGAGCGATACTCCAAATTTGTCTAAGAATTAGAAAATTTAAGGCACCACGTGCAGTTGGCTTAAGGAAAATTTCAGAATTAAATAGTTCACCAGATAACTGCTGGAACGAATGATTAAGTCTACACCGAGCCAATTGCCTCAAATTCTACAGTTCCTTGGCACTTACAGTCCAAAAAGCTCAGAATGGACAACTAAAATTTAGAAAACAAATTTCTGTAAAAGCCACTTCAATGAAATAAAAAAAAAGATACACATGACCGGAAGCAGAATAAGCAGTACAATAGACTCGAGACGGATATGTTGATACGGACGCACGATAGCAAGGTCTTCAGCGCCAGGAATAAGACGCAGTGGAGCCAAGTTCAGAAGGACAAATTGAGCACAGGGTTTATTCAAAATGTTCAAATTAAACTTAAGTCATACGGTAAACACTAAGCCTGACAACATTCACGCATCGCGAAAGCCTACTTTCACACAAAGCACCAGAACTAATATCAGCTGGTAGTTATTTGCCTTAAGGAAGCGGACAGAACCGGAGCATCCAGAAATTCCGGTAAACGCGCCTCTGACAACTCGGCCGACACTTCAAGCCTGTCCAAGACAGGTGGGTGGCAGCAAAAGGCCTCCTTTCCGCTTGGTTGCTGCACCGTACTCCCATTATCGTATTAGCTCTCATACTTCGCTTACGGGTCATCAAGCCGGTCCTCCAGGCCACGCCAGAGGGAGTTGCGCTCGCTGGGCAACGTCTTAGAGCCAAAGATAGTACGATAAGCTGCCACGGCTCAGATATGAATCGTCGTTTAAATTATTTCAGTGTTTTCTGAAAATACGAGTTGCATGGTTTATACTGTTTAGTCATGGTACGATCAAGAGAGTAGTTACTCTGCGTTAAATTTAATTTTAGAATATATGGAACTCATCCTCTTTGACACCATCTGTTTTATACAGTATTATATCATGCGCGTAACTCCTGTAATGAATCACTTTTCAAAAAATCTGAATTGAGTCAAAATTTGTTGTCGTGGTCTTCAATATTACTGTTGTTGTGGTAGCCAAGCCGTTCTCTGTAGCTGATCTGACATTTTGCAGTTAAGTATTTAAACTTTCCTTTGATTTTATTTTAGCAAATATCCCCTTATAATTTTCAGTATTGATTGGAGAAGTCGTAGGAAGCAAACGTACCGCCATCCGAAATTTTGGTTTAGTTAAGTCGTGTAAGTGCACTGGATGACCAAAAATATTAGAAAATGGAAGATATCGCTTGGCATGCCTAACGATCATACCTGGAACTTACTTGATGAGGCAGAAAATTTTGCTCATAGGACACACATCACCGCCCCTTTAACGGTATTACAGCCCTCGTTTAGTTTTTGAAGAACTATAGGCGAAATTGTGGACAAGTGCTGTTTGGAAGGAGTTGAGCTTAATGCTCGGCTGGAACGTTCAACGTATATTGATGGAGGCGCTTCCGAGTTCCCAACATCGTAGAGTGAATTCGCAAGACAACTAGAGGCAGCGGGAAGTAGTTTGTCATACCGGCTGCCCGGTGTTTTAAACAATGGCTTTAAATCATGGTAGTACTTGTTGCCGTTTAAACATTTGTTTAAAATTAATTTGTAATGTGCCATGTTACAGCATCCAAACTCGTGACATATACTCCAAGTTGTAATTCGTCGTGGGAAACGATTATATATCTTGCTTGTGACAAAAAGTAAATTATTTGGTTTTGTTTCTGTTTCGTTACATTCATCAGTACACATTGTAAGTAATTGTTCGTGTATCTTCGTGATTTGTCGAAATGTATATAAGATCGTCTTAACGTTTTTGCAATTCATTTTCAAACATTTATTTTTATTCTTGACAGCTACAAAAGTTTCGTTTACCGCTTTTTTTTTTCAGAGAAAATATACAAATAGAAAGGATATGTACCCGCTAGACCCTCACCGCACTTAGCTTGCGTTTTTACTGTGGATTGCTTAATCAGGCGATTGCGTTTTGGTTTTAGATAATGTACTGCACCCAGTATTTAATACGAGTCGCTTCACTTAGATGAAATGTCGGTGTCTGTTTTCTTGTTTCTCATTTATTTACAATACATGTTCGTCGCTGTAACGGCCACAATTATGTAACTAGAATGAAATAAGTTGAAGGTGCGATTTAGACAGATGTTGGATTAAGACTGTACACATAACCATTCATTGGTATGTGAATTTTTTCCTAAATTGACACCTTTTTTTACAAAATTTTGTAGCACAAGGTCTTAACCAACAAAAAAGATAAAAGTACGTTGACGCGCCAAAACTAATGTAAACTTTCATCAGTTCGCAATAATTTGGTATTGTATTTGAAACTAGTGTTCAAATTATGCAATATGAAGAGTGAAGAACGCAAAGCAAACGTGATGATAGTTACCAGTGACGCGACAATATGAATGCATTGCACAGTAATGTTTATATTTTATAACATGCTACCCAGGTTTCAAATAATAAGGTACTAAAATGATTTACGTATTCGTCTCGGCGCAGCAAATGAACTAATCACGTGTTTTCTTGAGTTTGTACATGTAAAGTGTTATAATTTATTCTACGTCGCCGTGCCATATTAAGTTGTGTGTGTGTGTGTGTGTGTGTGTGTGTGTGTGTGTGTGTACGAAAACACTGTATCATCATCTTGTTACGATATCGTTGCTTTGAAAAAATATTTAGCGTAATGGAAGTAAAATTTCTGTGCCAAGTGCAGGGCATTCCATACAAACGTCTTTGCTAAAGCCGTGTCGTGATGGATTGTTTATTCTGGTAGGAATAGTCACGCATTCTGAGACACCATCGTATCATTGATTTTCGATAATGTCCGAGACAGCTCACAATTTAGGCAAAATGTTTCTCTTATTGGCTGTACCGAGCAAGAGAGAGCCGTTCTAAGACGCTGGGCCGCATTCGAGAGAACGAGAACGGTCGTTCCAGAGTCTTCGTCCGGCTCACCAGGATCACATTTTCCTAGGCTTTTCTGGAACTTGGCCAGGTACGACAAATGCCGGAGTAGGAACTGAAATGGACACGACGGATTTGCGTCTTCATACTTCCCCAATACGTGCTTCATCTACGTCCCTATTGATCCTACCACCGACAGGACTTTAATTTCTAACCTTCCTTTTTTGTCTTGTTTGTTGTAAGTTTTGTAAAGGTATTGGAGCCATAACAGGTTTTATGATTGTCCCAGTGTTGTTCTCGTACCGAAAGTAACTTGAGTTTAGCACAACCACATCGGCACGACTTCTAAATATGCGTCCCAAGTTTATCTTATCCGTAGTGCGTTTGTGATGCTGATATTGAATTTATAATCGGTGTTGGGTAAAGGCATGCCTTGTATCGCAGTCTTGCCTTCACTGACTGTCGACCAAGAATAAACAAAATATTTTGCGGCAGGGAAATGCTTAGATATAGACCATACGCTCCTTTGGGCTTTCGGTTACAATGAGTGGAAGTTGGTAGTACTGCTTTTGCACGGTGTGTTTACAGTAAGGTGGGTAAAGAAACAATAAATGCTTCATCAATTGGAAGTGTGTATATTTTGAATCTTTGTTTAAAGTAGAATTATTCTGTGACTAGGTTCTGGACGTGCAAAATAAGGACTAAGTAGAAAATTTTGCACGAATTTGTCTACAGAAATGTATGACGCTGCTAGGACTACAGTTCGCCACGGTTGTTATGCCACAAGTGCGTACCCCCTGACCTATTAGTATTGTTTGGATCAGAGTGGGGTTCGGGGTCAGCACTCCGTTTCTACAACTCTTGCTTCAGAAATTGGAAATATTTGCGGTGCTCGCATAATTGCTTGATCGTGTGCCAGGGGTTCGGATTTTTTAAATTGTTGAATATCTGTTGAATATGAATAATATATTATGCTTTTATGCTATGTTTTAAACCAGATTTGTGATGTTTTCGTATTTAGCTGTGAGAAATACCCCTACTGTGCAAACAGATGAATTTTTTTGTGCGATGCTAAGACTGTAGTCTCGACAAATGCGGCTTATGAAAGAGAGTGGAGGACAGTAATTTGAGTCTGTGCTTTACTCTTTTACGGCTTATGATATCTCGTTACATTTGCCATTAATCAGTAACATATTGTAGAGTGTCTCTGCCTTGTGTCATCGAAGATTTTCAGTGATTTTGTACCTAGTGACTCGTGGATATGCACTAAATACTTAACTATTCTCTCTCGGTATCTTGCATTCCGTTTATTGAGTCGTTGCGAACATCTGTTTTAGTTAGTAAAGAGGGCATGAAGCGCAGACAGGGGACCCTGTTCTACGCGACTCATATATATGATACAGGCGGTTCCAGGGCTGCGAATTACAGTAAATATGTTTGAAATACAAGAACAGGTTTCAAAAGGGAAATGTGGCAGTCTGCAGCTTTATATGTCGCTGTCGTCTTGCGAGGGTACGTCTTGTGAGGCATCGCCAGCTGTTTCATGAAAATGACAGTGACCTCGGAGGTTATTGAACGCGCAGTCATAGGAGCGATATTAACTGGCATGAATGAATTTTCGAATTTTTCATACATAATTCCCCGCAGTGAATAGAAAGGGCTGCAACATCGGCAGGTGGTCGCCTGACGTGACTCTTGGCAATGCTGCAGAGCGGCATTGGCATAGCATTGTGAACTTGAAATTGCACTGCAGCACGCGACCTTCCTTCCTGTGTCGCAAGCGAGCCTTCACGATTCACAGCAGCCATGCAGCGCTCCCAGTCAATGAACCTGTTCCGAAAGTGAAAACTTTTAACTAGCTGCCTAATACGAAAATCAAATTTGAGCTATTTTACAGTTTAATTGATGTGAAAAGTGTTGGTCTATCGTGCAGCCATATCAGATTTTTTAAATGTTGAGATGCCATTATAAAACATTAAGAGCAACATGGATGCATATGGCTTAAGATCATAATGCATGTAAAAGTGCAGAAGGGTCCTTTATTGCCAGTGGATGTCCAATAGTTGCTGGTATGTTCTGGACTAGTAAAGCACCGTGGAGTTCACACCACCTTAGAATTAATGTTCGCTTTAATGCTTCTTTCGGTTCTTTGTGCCACCAAGGCTTAGAAATGAACCATGTGAAAATGTCCACTTTGCATCATATAGGTTGGGCCTGATTGTAAAAACTTAGAATTGTGACTGACTAGATAACCTAATCAAATTCATTTCGCATGCGATTATAGTATATAAACAACTGCAGTTTAGCACACGTCCTTCCAGAAGTCCTCGCGTACACAGTGATCTCGAGTTACTTGTGTGTTCGTGATAGCATTGTAAATCCGCTTAATACTATCAGAAATGATAGATAGGAGCCGGCCACGGTGGCCGAGCGGTTCTAGGCGCTTCAGTCCGGAACCGCGCGACTGCTACGGTCGCAGGCTCGAATCCTGCCTCGGGCATGGATGTGTGTGATGTCCTTAGGTTAGTTAGGTTTAAGTAGTTCTAAGTTCTAGGGGACTTACGACCTCAGCTGTTGAGTCCCATAGTGCTCAGAGCCCTTTGAACTTCTTTTGATAGGATGACACGTCGATATATGAGAATTTACAGGTTTTCATTCTGACTGAAACCAGAATATTTTAAGCTTCCTTTTTGGGATGTTATAAGTAAGATATTACTACACAAAAGAAGAAAAATATAGGAAACAATGCGTACCTACTCGATTTCGGCAAAGTGTGAGAGGTGGAATAAATTTAACCAGTGGAATATAAGACCGACATTAAGAGCCTGAACATTTCAGAGGCTTCCTTCAGTTACCTTGGCATTTGTTGAGAAGTTAAAAGTATCGAACCTCTTTGCAATTGATATACATATATAAGGCTGCTTGCTTATTTTTATTGTAGGCGGACAAGTATCGGTTTAAATAGCCATAAACAGCGGTCCGACAGAAGATAACAAAACAATACCCTACATAATATTACATGCTATGGGACGTGGGATGTGTTGACAGTTTAACCAGTACTTACGTTAAATTTATTATTTTGCCTTCATCGAATTTCTGTAGATGTTTCTGAAGACATTTCTTTAACTTTTTAATCGTTTTTCAGCACGTCCTCGTTGTATTATGTATGAGGCAGCGTGCTTCACATTACCAGTGACATATTTTGTCATCAAAGATATATTTTCATGCGTACCTTTTTGAGTGTATCTTCCTTAGGACGTCTGAAGATCGGCATGAACCCAGATACCAGTGCGTTTAAAATTAAGATAAACAAAAACCCTATATGTACAAAATCATTTCAGTTTCATGAAGACTGCCGGACATCTGGAATACAAAACAATTTGCAATTGTAAACGTGCTCGTCTAAAATTTTGTCGATAGTCAAACCGCGTTTTTACTTGGGCAGTGGGTCTTCGTTGTTGAAGACCCAGTAGTCTCGAGCGAGCTTTGGTCGAGCAGGCGATAAAACGGCATACCGATAGGTGTACAGTGCTTACCGCGTACGTTTCCAGGTTTACGACGTCGCGGGCTCGAGCGCAAAGTAGACACAAATTCGGAATGCCGAGCATTTGTCTGTGCTAGGAAATCGCACTTTTGAAATAAACGAAATGGCTTTCCATCTAAGACATATTTGAATACCTAACATAGGTCGCCACTATGGGAATGATAACTGTTTTGGTGCTATGGCTTCGTGTTGCGCATTTGTTGAAAAAAGAAACAACATAAGCTAATTGTAGTCAACATCGGGACCTTTAGAGACGGAGCATTAGCTCTACTGAACAAGACTGGCGAACGTATTTTGTATTTTAGTGGCTTTATATCCTGAACAACTATCACACACAAACAACTCAACGTCCGGCGAAATGCACGAAAATAAAACTAGCTCTTGAAAATACGTGAACAGCATGTGTCAGCGTCGTCGTAACTGCCGTCTGCTTCACGTCTGCTGTGCAGCGAGCTACCTTAATTTAAGTATTAACTGTATTTTTCTTACTTGTCACTTCTTCTTCGTGTGGATTTGCTTTTAGGAAGCTTTAATTGTCGAGCGCTAGTAATAGTGTTCCATAGATTTCGTGTTTGTTTTGAATACAGTGAGAGAGAGTCCCTTTAGTCAACCATAGTGCCAGTAGTGCTAGTGTTTGTTTTCAATACAGTCCAGAGACAGGTAGTACTATTTTCATTGTTTTCTACAAGAAGTGGCTAGCAACCACAGTTTAGTCAACAATCAGCCGCCTTTAGTGAATTAGCAGTCTAATTAAAAGTTGATTAATTCTCTACAGTAAATTGATTTCTTAGGATGGATAGGATGTGTGACTGCTGTGTACGGACGCAGGAGGAGCTGGCCACTGTTCGCGAACAGCTGAACGTGTTGATGGCCGCAGTCAGCCGTCTTCAGGCTGTTGCCTCCGAGTGTAGCGGCAGTGGGGAGTCTGGTGCGTCGCATAGTACACCCCAGGGTTTACATGCTTCACCCACTGTCGAGACATTTTCGCGGGTACCGAGCGCGGTTGGGCCACCCTTTCCCCAAGGGGAGTGGCGGGTTCAGCGGCGCACGAGGCAGAGGGTCAATGTGGAGGCTGGCCATGTGGCATCGCCCGCTCTGCCTGTGAGTGGACATGTGGCCGCTCCTTCAGCAAGGTCCGAGCAGGCACACGGGGGGAAGGGTTTATTAGTTATTGGGAGCTCCAACGTTAGGCGGGTGATGGAGCCCCTTAGGGAAATAGCGGAAAGGTCGGGGAAGAAGGCCAGTGTTCACTCTGTCTGCTTGCCGGGGGGTCTCATCCGAGATGTGGAGGAGGCCCGACTGCACCCGACTGCAAATTGTTGCTCATGTCGGCACCAATAACTCCTGCCGTCTGGGTTCAGAGGTCATCTTCAGTTCGTACACGCGGTTGGCGGAATTGGTGAAGGCGGAAAGCCTCGCTCGCGGGGTGGAATCAGAGCTAACTATTTGTAGTATCGTTCCCAGAACCGATCACGGTCCTCTGGTTTGGAGCCGAGTGGAAGGCTTAAACCAGAGGCTCAGACGATTCTGCGGAGATCTGGGGTGCAAATTTCTCGACCTCCGCTATCGGGTGGAGAAATGTAGGGTCTACCTGAATAGGTCAGGCGTGCACTACACGCCGGACGCGACAAGGTAGGAGTAGGCAAAATGCAACAGGTAATAACAATATTAATGTGCTAATAGTAAACTGCAGGAGCGTCTATAGAAAGGTCCCAGAACTGCTCTCATTAATAAACGGTCACAACGCCCATATAGTACTAGGGACAGAAAGTTTGCTGAAACCAGACGTAAACAGTAATGAAATCTAAACTCAAATTGGAATGTATACCGCAGAGACAGGCTGGACAGTAAAGGGGGAGGCGTGTTTATAGCGATAAGAAGTGCAATAGTATCGAAGGAAATTGACGGAGATCCGAAATGTGAAATAATTTGGGTGAAGGTCTCGGTTAAAGCAGGCTCAGACATGGTAATTGTATGTCTCTATAGGCCCCCTGGCTCATCAGCTGTTTTGGCTGAGCACCAGAAGGATAATTTGGAAAATATTTCGAGTAGATTTTCTCACCATGTTATAGTTCTGGATGGAGATTTTAATTTGCCGGATATAGACTGGGAGACTCAAACATTCATAACGGGTGGCAGGGACAAAGAATCCAGTGAAATTTTTTTTAAGTGCTTTATCTGAAAACTACCTTGAGCAGTTAAACAGAGAAGATAACATAGTAGACCTTCTGGTGACAAACAGACCCGAACTATTTGAAACAGTTAACGCAGAATAGGGAATCAGCGATCATAAAGCGGTTACTGCATCGATGATTTCAGCCGTAAATAGAAATATTAAAAAAGGTAGGAAGATTTTTATGTTTGGCAAAAGTGACAAAAACAGATTACAGAGTACCTGAAGGGTCAACACAAAAATTTTGTCTCAAGTACAGATAGTGTTGAGGATCAGTGGTCAAAGTTCAAAACCATCGTACAATATGCGTTAGATGAGTATGTGCCAAGCAAGATCGTAAGAGATGGAAAAGAGCAACCGTGGTACAACAACCGAGTTAGAAAACTGCTGCGGAAGCAAAGGGAACTTCACAGCAAACATAAACATAGCCAAAGCCTTGCAGACGAACAAAAATTCCGCGAAGCGAAATGTAGTGTGAGGAGAGCTATGCGAGAGGCGTTCAATGAATTCGAAAGTAAAGTTCTATGTATTGACTTGGCAGAAAATCCTAAGAAATTTTGGTCTTATGTCAAAGCGGTAGGTGGATCAAAACAAAATGTCCAGGCACTCTGTGACCAAAATGGTACTGAAACAGAGGATGACAGACTAAAGGCCAAAATACTAAATGTCTTTTTCCAAAGCTGTTTCACAAAGGAAGACTGTACTGTAGTTCATTCTCTAGATTGTTGTACAGATGACAAAACTGTAAATATCGAAATAGACAACAGAGGGATAGAGAATCAATTAAAATCGCTCAAAAGAGGAAAGGCTGCTGGACCTGATGGGATACCAGTTAGATTTTACACAGAGTACGCTCAGGAACTTGCCCCCTTCTTGCTGCGGTGTACCGTAGGTCTCTAGAAGAGCGTAGCATTCCTAAGGATTGGTCATCCCCGTTTTCAAGAAGGGGCGTCGAACAGATGTGCAGAGCTATAGACCTATATCTCTAACGTCGATCAGTTGTAGAATTTTGGAACACGTATTATGTTCGAGTATAATGACGTTTCTGGAGACTAGAAATCTACTCTGTAGGAATCAGCATGGGTTTCGAAAAAGACGGTCGTGTGAAACCCAGCTCGCGCTATTCGTCCACGAGACTCAGAGGGCCATAGACACGGGTTCACAGGTAGATGCCGTGTTTCTTGACTTCCGCAAGGCGTTCGATACAGTTCCTCACAGTCGTTTAATGAACAAAGTAAGAGCATATGGACTATCAGACCAATTGTGTGATTGGATTAAGGAGTTCCTAGATAACAGAACGCAGCATGTTAGTCTCAATGGAGAAAAGTCTTCCGAAGTAAGAGTGATTTCAGGTGTGCCGCAGGGGAGTGTCATAGGACCGTTGCTATTCACAATATACATAAATGACCTGGTGGATGACATCGGAAGTTCACTGAGGCTTTTTGCAGATGATGCTGTGGTATATCGAGAGGTTGTAACAATGGAAAATTGTACTGAAATGCAGGAGGATCTGCAGCGAATTGACGCATGGTGCAGGGAATGGCAATTGAATCTCAATGTAGACAAGTGTAATGTGCTGCGAATACACAGAAAGATAGATCCTTTATCATTTAGCTACAAAATAGCAGGTCAGCAACTGGAAGCAGTTAATTCCATAAATTATCTGGGAGTACGCATTAGGAGTGATTTAAAATGGAATGATCATATAATGTTGATCGTCGGTAAAGCAGATGCCAGACTGAGATTCATTGGAAGAATCCTAAGGAAATGCAATCCGAAAACAAAGGAAGTAGGGTACAGTACGCTTGTTCGCCCACTGCTTGAATACTGCTCAGCAGTGTGGGATCCGTACCAGATAGGGTTGATAGAAGAGAGAGAGAAGATCCAACGGAGAGCAGCGCGCTTCGTTACAGGATCATTTAGTAATAGCGGAAGCGTTACGGAGATGATAGATAAACTCCAGTGGAATACTCTGCAGGAGAGACGCTCAGTAGCTCGGTACGGGCTTTTGTTGAAGTTTCGAGAACATATCTTCACCGAAAAGTGAAGCAGTATATTGCTCCCTCCTACGTATATCTCGCGAAGAGACCATGAGGATAAAATCAGAGAAATTAGAGCCCACACAGAGGCATACCGACAATCCTTCGTCCACGAACAATAAGAGACTGTAATAGAAGGGAGAACCGATAGAGGTATTCAGGGTACCCTCCGCCACACACCGTCAGGTGGCTTGCGGAGTATGGATGTAGATGTAGATATCTTGTAATGTAGGTGAGTTCAAGAGCAGCTTCATATCCATACCTATCGTATTTAACGGTCTATAAGTATAAATTGCCTCCAAAATTAAGTTGCGTCGTATTTTAATACAAAAATGTCCAGTGTTTAATTTGAAATTCCTGACTATTGCCATGAAAAGTCCTAAACCTGTGACTGTAGCAACAATGGACGTAAAAAAATACACTACACTGTTGTCCTTTCATGCTGTGCTGACAGCACTAAACGTAATCTAGTGATCATTTTCAACAGCAAAACAATGCCAGAACCTTCTACAATACCGCCAGATGTTGTTTGGAAAATTCGGAAATTTGTGGTAAGTCCTATTGGACCAAACTGCCCGAGGGAGGACTCGAACCTCCGACAGGGGCAATCGCGCGAACCGTGATAAGGCGCCTTTAGACCGCACGGCTACTCCGCGCGGCAGATGTTGTTCATGTACATGGACAAGGGTTGGATGGAAGAGACTGGTATGGAACTTAGTATTACCATAGTGTGGGACAGAAGGAAAGGTGCTATATTGAAGAAGAGTTCTCTTCTTGTGCTAGAGCAGTGTAGCAGTCGTTTGAAGAATTCTGCGAAAAAGACATTCATACAGAAATGCAGAGCTTGTTGTTATTACGATAGGAGGTATTTCACAATTGTAGCCTCTTGATGTCACGATAAATAAACCATTTAACGTGTATTTGAGAGAGGAATTGATCAAATGGATGATGGATGAAACCCAACATGAATTCACGCCGAAGGGAGCTTTAAAACTACCTACAATCAAACTAGTTTGTCAGTGGGTAAAACAGTCGTGGCCTGGAGTGAGAGAAGAATTATTGTTAAATCTTTCAAGAAGTGCGTCATAAGTAACGCTCTCGATGGCAGCGAAGACCATGTTATTATATATGAAGAGGACGACAATGACGACGAAAAGGAAGAGGAGCAGGAGGAAGAAGGAGGTTCAGATGATGATTTTCAGGGATTTCAAGTTAGGTCGGTTTTATAAACTAAAAATCTGATCTTGCAATCCAATAATAAAAACGGTAATTTTTTAAAAATTGCTTAAAAATTAAGGGGAATCTTACAGTCCGTAGCGTCTTATATAGTCCGTATAACACGGCAGGTCTCCTGGTCGTCGGAATTTTAATATGGATCTCATGCTACTGAGTCTTCCGTATATTTTAAAAGCAGTCTTCTTAGTACTTTATACGAGAGTTGGAACTTTAATTGTGGCAACTATTTATTTACAGCTCGTACAAAATAGATACGTGTTTCAAAGTTTTACTGACCTTCAAAGTAGTCACCAGCATTGTGTATAACCAGTTGCCAGAGATGTGGAAGTCGTAGCAGTGCCAGTTGTGTTGACAATTCGAGCGGCGCGGTCTATTGCCAGACGAATTTATAGCAGTTCTGAAGCTAATGCCGTGAAGTGCTTCCGTCTGTCTCTAAGCTGGTCGTAGGCTGTGTTCCAAAAATGAGCAGCATAGAGACAGAAGTGATGGCACTTTCTGCAGGACCTGACCATCATTTTGCAGGACAATGCTCAAGCACGTACAGTGCAAGCTGTTACTGATTTGTTTGACCGATGGGGTTGCTTAACTATACCACCTACTGCACTCGCCTGACTTAAACCCTCATAAGTTCAACTCGATTTCTAAACTGAAGGAAATACTTCACGAATTTCGCTTCAGAACTGCTACAAATGCGTCGGCAATGGACCGCGCCGCTCGAACTGTCAACACAGCTGGCACTGCAAAGAGTATCCTACGACTTCCACATCGCTGGCAACGGTTTATACACAATGCTGGTGACTACTTATGCCTTGTTTCCATTGGTGCATATGTAGCAGCGCATGAACATTGTATTTTTTATGTTATATGAATGAACTAGCAATTTTATGCTCACCCTGCCTTAAATAATACGTCGTAATTTATCGTTTTAGCGCTATGTGGACAGCGCGAATGCGTTACGGGGTAGCTTCAACTACCTAGAGCGCGTGGGCTTGGGGACGTCTTTATTGGGATGTTCGCAACGACCACGCGGAGTCGTTTATGGCGGGAGTGCACTTAATGGCCACCGCCTCCTGCAAAAAAAAAACAACCGTCGGTGACTCGTTCGTGTTGTAGGTTACGTCGGGTGGCTGCTCATATCTACCAGGCAGACGAAACGTGTGAATCTGTCCCCAGACACCAGCATCCTCCGCATGAAATTTACCCTTTCCCTTGGTGATGGAACTTAAATCAACTGAAATTTAGGAACCATAAATTAGTGGAAACCAAAAGGGGCTAGGATTGTTTAATTACCCGTATTATATCTCAGAGAATGTTTTCAAAATTGCTTCTGCTTCAAAATATTGACCACAGGCGAAATGTGTTCTAATCGTTCTCCCATTGATGGGAACATCTTTTTAAAAGTCGTCAGATGTTATGCTGCGTAGTAAGTAACTCCATGAATTTTCGTGTCACCATTTTTCCTGCCCCCGTAAACGCTTCCGTTCTAGGAATCAGTAGCCACAGAGGGGTGAATAGAGCGTGTGTCAAACCTGTGTCATGTTGATTTTAGCCAAAAACTGCCTGTGTGGTGAGGAGCGTTCACTTGGTGGAAGATACAGTCCTTTTGATTGCCACACTGTTGCCATCATAGCCAGAGTGATTCATGTGAGTGAAGAGAGGAGAATCAGATAGAGCCGAGTCTGGGCTGTATGGTTGTTATCACACACTTCCCATCGAAAACATTGCAGGAGGTCTACGTTGCACGTGCAGTATGCGGCAAGGAATTGTGATGACGAAGGAAATGCATGTCAGTTAGGTTCTGTGTGAGCCCCCTTCACACCTGGCGGGAGACACTACTTTTTTAGGCATCTTAACGTGTTCACTGCGCGCTCAGAACTGAAAAATGAGAACGGGTACTAGAGACACTACACAAGACATTTGCGCAAAACTTAATCGTATTTTCGCCGTGGTTTTAATTTCGCGAACTATCGGAGGATGGAAATAACGTAGCCCTCGTGTTGGCAGTAGTAATCACATGCGGATTCCATTTCTTTTCTCTCCCTCTTTGCGAAGACTTAGACAGTGAACAAAGAGGTTCTAACACACCATTCAAAGAAATAAGATACATTCACCTACTCGTTCGCCATTAGTACTAATTTAATAAATGAAAACTTTAATCTTCCATTACATGCAGGCATACGAAATAGGGTGGCATATGTGAATATTATTAATTAGAAGATATTATTATTATTTCTTTCTATTCTCAGACGTTATGTCTGGTCAAAAATGGACAGTGACGCGGACCTTGATCAAGCGTGACTTCCTTTTAACTGTACGGTATATGTTATATTGCATTTAGGAACTTTCGGGTCATTGAACATGTATCAATAATTACAGATTTTTGTAGTTGTATATATATGTTTGGATGTAGCTGTATTGTATTGATGTACTGGTGGATATTGTGAGGTATGACTCCTGTAGTTGATAGTATAATTGGTATAATGTCGACTTTATCCTGATGCCACAAGTCCTTGACTTCCTCAGCCAGTTGGATGTATTTTTCAATTTTTTCTCCTGTTTTCTTCTGTATATTTGTTGTGTTGGGTATGGATATTTCAATTAGTTGTGTTAATTTCTTCTTTTTATTGGTGAGTATGATGTCAGGTTTGTTATGTGGTGTTGTTTTATCTGTTATAATCGTTCTGTTCCAGTATAATTTGTATTCATCATTCTCCAGTACATTTTGTGGTGTGTACTTGTATGTGGGAACGTGTTGTTTTATTAGTTTATGTTTTATGGCAAGTTGTTGATGTATTATTTTTATTATTATTATTAAGTCGCGTATCTGTGAGGAAAGATAAACAACAAAACGTTGATAACTAAAGTCTTACCATTGTCTTTTGTATTTTATTAGCCCATATTAAGATTTTTGTTCTCAAATTCCCTATCCTTGACGATATAAATTTGTTCATAATATTTCTCAACCCAAACCAGACAAGAAAAAGCTACAAGGTCAAAAAAGAATAAAAATATTTTTAAGGTAGAGAATTAAAAAGAAACATACAATAATACCCAAAGTAAACACAGAAAAGAGAGAATATTCTGTCATTTAAAACTGTGCATGAGAAGCACCTAGTGAGATAATATGACCCTCGGCCTTCGGCACGCAGGAGAGGAATCATCATTTATTTTGGCTCCACTCCGTGTTTGTTTTCCCATGTAAATAGAAACTATCCGTCTCTTTAAGCACTGCGCCATATTAGTCTGTCTAGTAGACAGAATTGTATAACATATAAATAGGCCACACCTGATTTATTAGAATTTCTTTTTAAGGCACTGAACTAGTATCTCGGAGCGGCGTTTGAAACCTCATTTCGACGATCCAAATGTAGTGGCTTTAAATCACTTCAGACGAATACTGTATACTATCCTTGCTTGAATAATGCCATTACGCGTTCCATCGGCCACCCTTTTCCTGTTTAGCTCTCGTCTATATGATCATAGTGGCTAACCTTCCAATCATATCCCCTCCCCTCCTCCGCCCCAACCCATTCCCATCTGTCCTCGTCCACATCGTTATGGTATCAGGGAGGACGTAAATTTTTCCAATAGTGCGTTTCCAAACCGTCATTCATTCCAGCTTTCTTTTCTTTTCGCCAACGCTAGGTTCATGTGCTGTGGAGTACCTCTTTGAATGTTTCGTAGACTCATGAATATTAGTCCTAGGATAGCTCGTGAGAAACTGGGAGTACAAAAAATCAGGTTTCTGTTGCTCGATGAGTTAGTCTCTTTATTACTGTGAAGCCATGCTTTATTTATCTTCCAATTCTACTAGTTTGTGAACACCAATGTAAAAAGAGGCCGATTGCGGCAGGAGCAACACTGTCATGATTTATTATTTTCGGTTTCTTTCCGTTTCCATGTCCTATCTACTGAACCACTGTCAGATTACGGTTAAGCTTTTACCAACAAGTACAGGGTTATTACAAATGATTGAAGCGATTTCACAGCTCTGCAATAACTTTATTATTTGAGATATTTTCACAATGCTTTGCACACACATACAAAAACTCAAAAAGGTTTTTTTAGGCATTCACAAATGTTCGATATGGCCCCTTTAGTGATTCGGCAGGCATCAAGCCGATAATCAAGTTCCTCCCACACTCGGCGCAGCATGTCCCCATCAATGAGTTCGAAAGCATCGTTGATGCGAGCTCGCAGTTCTGGCACGTTTCTTGGTAGAGGAGATTTAAACACTGAATCTTTCACATTACCCCACAGAAAGAAATCGCATGGGGTTAAGTCGGGAGACCAATCCATCGGTTTTTCAGTCTCCTGTTTAAGAAATGCCGAACATCATGATGGAAGTGCGGTGGAGCACCATCCTGTTGAAAGATGAAGTCGGCGCTGTCGGTCTCCATTTGTGGCATGAGCCAATTTTCCAGCATGTCCAGATACACATGTCCTGTAACGTTTTTTTCGCAGAAGAAAAAGGGGCCGTAAACTTTAAACCGTGAGATTGCACAAAACACGTTAACTTTTGGTGAATTGCGAATTTGCTGCACGAATGCAGGAGGATTCTCTACCGCCAGATTCGCACATTGTGTCTGTTCACTTCACCATTAAGAAAAAATGTCGCTTCATCACTGAAAACAAGTTTCGCACTGAATGCATCCTCTTTAATGAGCTGTTGCAACCGCGCCGAAAATCAAAGCGTTTGACTTTATCGGGTGTCAGGGCTTGTAGCAATTGTAAACGGTAAGACTTCTGCTTTAGCCTTTTCCGTAAGATTTTCCAAACCGTCGGCTGTGGTACGTTTAGCTCCCTGCTTGCTTTATTCGTCGACTTCCGCGGGCTACGCGTGAAACTTGCCCGCACGCGTTCAACCGTTTCTTCGCTCACTGCAGGCCGACCCGTTGATTTCCCCTTACAGAGGCATCCAGAAGCTTTAAACTGCGCATACCATCGCCAAATGGAGTTAGCAGTTGGTGGATCTTTGTTGAACTTCGTCCTGAAGTGTCGTTGCACTGTTATGACTGACTGATGTGAGTGCATTTCAATCACGACATACGCTTTCTCGGCTCCTGTCGCCATTTTGTCTCACTGCGCTCTCGAGCGCTCTGGCGGCAGAAACCTGAAGTGCGGCTTCAGCCGAACAAAACTTTATGAGCTTTTCTACGTATCTGTAGTGTGTCATGACCATATGTCAATGAATGGAGCTACAGTGAATTTATGAAATCGCTTCAATCATTTGTAATAGCCCTGTATAATACAACATGTTTCTCACAGCTGTTTGGATTCTCTAGTCCGGCGCTCGTGGTCTCGCGGTAGCGTTCTCGCTTCCCGAGCACGGGGTCCCGGGTTCGATTCCCGGCGGGGTCAGGGATTTTCACCTGCCTCGAGATGACTGGGTGTTTGTGATGTCCTCATCATTTCATCATCGTCCCGGAAAGTGGCGAAATTGGACTGAGCAAAGATTGGGTAATTGTACGGGCGCTGATAACACCGCAGTTGAGCGCCCCACAAACCAAACATCATCATCATCATCTTGGATTCTCTAGCGACGACTTGATCTTCATTCACAAAATAGTTTTTATATAAATACCCAACGTCTGAAAATGGGTCCTAAGTCATTCTGAAGCTAGCTTTTGGAAGCGTTAAAACAATTTCGAGACAATAAAATGCAACTCTGGTCTTGCCATGTTGTTCAGTGGTTGAAGGGTAGTCTTCGCCGTCATCAGTCATTTGACATTTACTACTGGATAAAGGCCTCCTCCAAACCAGCTCGTGCATTACGGTCTTCGGTTCTATTAATCCACGTTCCATTTTATCAACCCACCTTCCATTAGGTCATTGCCTCGGTCTTTTATTGTCTTTGCTAAACTTCCTTGTCTATCTACCGTCGTTATGCTTCGCTTTGGTACGTGCTTCACCCACCTCCATTCCATCCTCGCTACGCTCGTAATTACTCCTTCCAATTTAATGTGTTCGCTGATCTATTTGCTCTTCTTTCTCTTGTAATAATTTCCAACCTGTCTCATCTCTCCATTGCTCGGTAAGGAACGCTCACTTTTTGAATGGTTTTCGCAATGGCGGTGTTCTACTGTAGTAAGTCAAAGTTGGTAAGACGCTGAGAGTAAACTGTAATTTTCAGTTACATCAGAAGCTTAGCCCTAAAAGCCCTATTTAGTTAACAAAAATAAGTCCACCCCATGTTTACTCTCTTTCTGTTACTGATCATCCAGTCGGTGTCTTCAGCTAGCATAAATACAAAACTCAACTCTTATGTGTGACTTTGTTGTTAATTTGTAAAATTTCCTTTCGTTTATTTAAATCGTATTATGTTGATTTTCAGGCCTTCTTTCAAACTGCGCTATTTCGGTCTTCTCATAGTCGTTGAAGTTTATCTGTACTAGAAGCAAACCGAAGATAGTTCAGATGTGATTTATTTACATGTAGGGGACTGTGGGGTAAAGTGGCCACTCTAAGGGGAATTGATTTTTCACCATGGTTACATAGCTTAGCGTTTGCGTATCTTGAATCTACACTCCTGGAAATGGAAAAAAGAACACATTGACACCGGTGTGTCAGACCCACCATACTTGCTCCGGACACTGCGAGAGGGCTGTACAAGCAATGATCACACGCACGGCACAGCGGACACACCAGGAACCGCGGTGTTGGCCGTCGAATGGCGCTAGCTGCGCAGCATTTGTGTACCGCCGCCGTCAGTGTCAGCCAGTTTGCCGTGGCATACGGAGCTCCATCGCAGTCTTTAACACTGGTAGCATGCCGCGACAGCGTGGACGTGAACCGTATGTGCAGTTGACGGACTTTGAGCGAGGGCGTATAGTGGGCATGCGGGAGGCCGGGTGGACGTACTGCCGAATTGCTCAACACTTGGGGCGTGAGGTCTCCACAGTACATCGATGTTGTCGCCAGTGGTCGGCGGAAGGTGCACGTGCCCGTCGACCTGGGACCGGACCGCAGCGACGCACGGATGCACGCCAAGACCGTAGGATCCTACGCAGTGCCGTAGGGGACCGCACCGCCACTTCCCAGCAAATTAGGGACACTGTTGCTCCTGGGGTATCGGCGAGGACCATTCGCAACCGTCTCCCGCACACCGTTAGGCCGTCTTCCGCTCACGCCCCAACATTGTGCAGCCCGCCTCCAGTGGTGTCGCGACAGGCGTGAATGGAGGGACGAATGGAGACGTGTCGTCTTCAGCGATGAGAGTCGCTTCTGCCTTGGTGCCAGTGATGGTCGTATGCGTGTTTGGCGCCGTGCAGGTGAGCGCCACAATCAGGACTGCATACGACCGAGGCACACAGGGCCAACACCCGGCATCATGGTGTGGGGAGCGATCTCCTACACTGGCCGTACACCACTGGTGATCGTCGAGGGGACACTGAATAGTGCACGGTACATCCAAACCGTCATCGAACCCATTGTTCTACCATTCCTAGACCGGCAAGGGAACCTGCTGTTCCAACAGGACAATGCACGTCCGCATGTATCCCGTGCCACCCAACGTGCTCTAGAAGGTGTAAGTCAACTACCCTGGCCAGCAAGATCTCCGGATCTGTCCCCCATTGAGCATGTTTGGGACTGGATGAAGCGTCGTCTCACGCGGTCTGCACGCCCAGCACGAACGCTGGTCCAACTGAGGCGCCAGGTGGAAATGGCATGGCAAGCCGTTCCACAGGACTACATCCAGCATCTCTACGATCGTCTCCATGGGAGAATAGCAGCCTGCATTGCTGCGAAAGGTGGATATACACTGTACTAGTGCCGACATTGTGCATGCTCTGTTGCCTGTGCCTATGTGCCTGTGGTTCTGTCAGTGTGATCATGTGATGTATCTGACCCCAGGAATGTGTCAATAAAGTTTCCCCTTCCTGGGACGATGAATTCACGGTGTTCTTATTTCAATTTCCAGGAGCGTATTTTGGAGATGGTGACTCAAAGGCTTTCAAAGAAATTGAGGAACTGAGACCGTATGGTAACGATGTGAAAATTTCCAAACTGGAGTGTGTTGACCATGTTCAGAAAGGATGGGATCAAGACTTCGACGGCTCAAGGCTAGCATGAAAGGCAAGAAATTCAACGATGGAAAAACTTCAGATGAGAAAAATAGACTGACAGATGCTACAATAGATCATATTCAGAAGTGCTATGGTCTAGCAGTAAGACAGAATACAGCAGATGCAGAATTAATTAGAAGAGCAGTCGGGGCTCTGTTTTTTGATACAGCTTCAAGCAATGAGAATCCCCAACATGGGCTATGTCCAAAAGGAGACGATAGTTGGTGCAAGTACGAGGTGCATTCAAGTTCCAAGGCCTCCGATTTTTTTTCTAATTAACTACTCACCCGAAATCGATGAAACTGGCGTTACTTCTCGACGTAATCGCCCTGCAGACGTACACATTTTTCACAACGCTGACGCCATGATTCCATGGCAGCGGCGAAGGCTTCTTTAGGAGTCTGTTTTGTCCACTGGAAAATCGCTGAGGCAATAGCAGCACGGCTGGTGAATGTGCGGTCACGGAGAGTGTCTTTCATTGTTGGAAAAAGCCAAAAGTCACTAGGAGCCAGGTCAGGTGAGTAGGGAGCATGAGGAATCACTTGGAAGTTATCACGAAGAAACTGTTGCGTAACGTTAGCTCGATGTGCGGGTGCGTTGTCTTGGTGAAACAGCACACGCGCAGCCCTTCCCGGACGTTTTTGTTGCAGTGCAGGAAGGAATTTGTTCTTCAAAACATTTTTGTAGGATGCACATGTTACCGTAGTGCCCTTTGGAACGCAATGGATAAGGATTATGCCCTCGCTGTCCCAGAACATGGACACCATCATTTTTTCAGCACTGGCAGTTACCTAAAATTTTTTTGGTGGCGGTGAATCTGTGTGCTTCCATTGAGCTGACTGGCACTTTGTTTCTGGATTGAAAAATGGCATCCACGTCACATCCATTGTCACAACCGACGAAAAGAAAGTCCCATTCATGCTGTCGTTGCGCGTCAACATTGCTTGGCAACATGCCACACGGGCAGCCATGTTGTCGTCCGTCAGCATTCGTGGCACCCACCTGGATGACACTTTTCGCATTTACAGGTCGTCATGCAGGATTGTGTGCACAGAAATGCCAACTCTGTAGGCGATCTGTTCAACAGTCATTCGGCAATCCCTCAAAACAATTCTCTCCACTTTCTCGATCATGTCGTCAGACCGGCTTGTGCGAGCCCGAGGTTGTTTCGGTTTGTTGTCACACGATGTTCTGCCTTCATTAAACTGTCGCACCCATGAACGCACTTTCGACACATCCATAACTCCATCACCACATCTCTCCCTCAACTGTCGATGAATTTCAATTGGTTTTCACACCACGCAAATTCAGAAAATGAATGATTGCACACTGTTCAAGTAAGGAAAACGTCGCCATTTTAAGTATTTAAAACAGTTCTCATTCTCGCCGCTGGCGGTAAAATTCCATCTGCCGTACGGTGCTGCCAACTCTGGGACGTATTGACAATGAACGTGGCCTCATTTTAAAACAATGCGCATGTTTCTATCTCATTCCAGTCCGGAGTAAAAAAATCGGAGGCCTTAGAACTTGAATGCACCTCGTACGACAGAGGAAGGTAACTAAGAAACAATACAATCATCCTCATCACCTGCCACCTGCCATAATGGATGAAATAAAACCAATATTCCGAGACCTCGCAGATATTAGTCTACTAAAGAAATGTCTTCATGGCCGGACTCAAAATCCAAATGAATGTGGAACCATGTGATATGGAATAGACTACCTAAGACTGTGTTTGTGGCAATAAACACACTTCACTTTGGCGTTTATGATGCTGTTTCATCATTCAATCAGGGCAATATAACAAAGTGCAAAGTTCTGCAGAAGTTGGGGCTCTGTGTAGGACTACGAACTGCCGCAGCTATGCTTTGTTTGGACAAGGAACGGCTCAGGTCTTCAGATAATGCCATAAAAGTATATTCAAAGATGGCTAGACAGCATAGCAGAGCCATCAAGAGGAAGCTGTGGGACGATTCTGATGATACAAGCTATGGAGCAGGCTTGTATTGAAGTAAAAACTTTGAAGCTAATTTCCCGTAACTTTAGTTTTTTTGTGTATAAGGTACATTTTCTCAGGGCCTATTTATAGTAGAAAGATGAAATTTTCTGTAGTTGTTCCTTAAGACCTTCTAATATATCTGAATTAAAATATATGTGGAATTATTTTGTATTAATGGATGTAAATTTTAAAATACTTGTTAAAATGTATAACTTTTTTAACATTTACAAGAAATAAAATATCTGAAAAACTATACATTATTTTTTTTCAGAATTAATAATTCAGCATAAAAGCAGAACATATCTCTGCGTTCTGTGAAAAAATCAAGAGTATCGTCCAAATAACAAATGAGAAAATGTTCCTAACTTTTAGCTCAATTTAACATTGTAAGCATAGGGCGTTCCGTATACCCTTAAGGGACTGCGCTGAAAACATGTCGTCATAGGTACGTCTTCGATGTCAGCAAAAAAGCAACATCCAATTGTCACAAGTTAAAAGGTCTGAAAGCACTGAAAGATCCTTTACAAACTACATCAGTATAAAAATAAGAGGACTTATGTTATAAATTTATGCACGTGTCAACACTTTTGAAATACACTGCTCTGCAGAAATTAAGGACGAGATACGTAAAATAACCCAATATATTAACTGTTCGACCCACCGAATTATTGTAACACTGTACGCCGTCCCATGCACATCTTTTCAGGGGTGCATTCGGCCCTGACAATGAGCGACCACATGGAACAGCGCACGTGGAGGAGCTATTGAAATCGGAGGATATACGGCGAATGGACTGGCGTGCCCGGTCGCCGACTTAAATCCCATCAAGCGCTTATGGGATGCGTTAGGTACATGTATCGCAGCGCGTCCACGTGCACCAACGACCGTTCGGCAGTTGTCAAACGCGCTGGAGGAGGAATGGAACGCCCTACCACAAGAACCGGTACCAACCTTGTAGGCAGCGCGGGAGCACTTTGCAGAGCATGCATTGCTGCGTGCGGTGACCTCACACACCCTGTTAAGCACTGTTTCCCGCCTTTTGTAATGCCCAGGGGACCATCGTAAGTCGCGGTTACGTCAGTGTAATATTGTTTTTGAATAAAAGTGTTATTTCTGATAGTCTCATTCCGCATTTCCATCTGTTACCCTCTGTACTACAATGTAGCAGTTCTTTCTATGTATAGGTCAAGGATCATCGAGATATTGTTACTTGGCCACAACACATCATGCGAAAATTGCTTTCGTAGTTAGGTTTTGCACACCAGTCTACTAGTCACAGCGTAAGGACGGAGCTAAAGATTAAAATGCAGACGCAAATGTTACGCCACGATGAATAATTCAGTTGAAATACGAGCACTCGCGTAAATTTTGTATCGTAGTAGTGTATTCCTTCCATCGGGGACAGACGCGAAACAATTTATTTCTGGCGTCCCTGCTACCAGCTGTGTCTCGGTCACTAGCGTCTCATGGTTTCATTGCCATGGTATTCATTTATTTGGCTACATGATCCATTGTAACCGTATCAAGCGAAGTCTTACCATTGGAGGGCAACGATACCTTTTGGAACTATTGAAGGTGGATTCTTGCTTCTTAGTTAGTAAGAACTGTAAAAATCTATATTTAGGGCTCCAGTTTTTATTTGCCCTAATACACGAATAGTGTCATCTGTTTCAGTGCTGCTCTTATGCACAGGTACAAGCTGCTTTGTTCGTGCAGTAGTTGTGCCTGTCTTACCACCTGGAAACCAGAACCTTTGCGTTATTTACCGGTTCTTTTTGTAGAGAGCCCATAGATATTTTATTGCATCTCTTACCAACCTATTCATTCTGCGGACGTTTCTATTTTCGAATTAGTGAAACGCCTTTTCGTTTGGTAGTGGGCCAAGTTTCCGCTCCATATAAGATATTTTAGAGAGTGAGAATCACATATTGTTAAAGTTAAAAAAACTATAGCTTATATCACGTCATTATGAAGTTGCTTGTAAACGAGGATGCAACAGTTCGTGTAGCTTCACAGCTTGTCACATCACATAGGAAGATGATTAACACAGCTCATAATTAAGTAGTGTAGCGGGCTCAGAACCAGGAATAGTCTAATTTGTTTAGATATAGAGAAAGGTTGGTTGTGCACATTCCTACTTCTATACGCGCATTATATAAACGCACTGAAATGTCATACACGAAAGAGTATTGAAAATAATTAAGTAGAGGGACTTAACACGAATTGTGAAAAGAGAACGCAGTTGTATAGGGCGACCCGTCGACCAGGGATGACACGGTTGAGATGCATCTGGAAATTTGGAAATTTGTGGTAAGCTCCTGTGGGATCAAACTTCTGAGGTCATCGGTCCCAAGGCTTACACACAACTTAATCTAACTTAAAGTACTTTAAACTAAGAACACCACACACACACACACACACACACACACACACACACACACACACACACACACACGAGGGAGGGAGCCGCGCGAACCATCGCAGGGCACGCTTTAGACCGCGCGGCTACCCTTTGTGGCAGATGCATCTGAACGTCAACGGTGAAGTGGACTGGAGTACCATCTTGTAGCAGCCACATAATCCATCAAATCATCAATGGCGCTTCTTCCAGCAGGGGAGGGAAAGTCACCCGCAAGAAACGTCGATAGGTCCGGCCTGTTAGGCGACGTGGAAGGAAGATTGGTCCCAAAATACGGTCGCAAATTATCCCAGCGCACACTTCCGGCTCCACCGACGCTGACGATTCGCTGTAACCATGGGGGTTCTGCATACTACCGCACAGATCACTGTTATGAAAGTTGACGATACCACTCCGCGTAAAGGTGGCCTCATCTGTAAATATGATAGATGACAGATCTGGGAATCGTGGTTGCCTTGTAAAGAAACCAGTGACAAAACAGCTCCCGATGTGGAAAATCTGTCACTATTAAGCCCTGCATACTTTGTAAGTGATAAAGGTAGTAGTGATTGTCGTGGAGGATGTTCCACACTGTCGTCTGGCTTACCCTGTATTGGCGGACCTACTGCCTGGGTACTGAGAACGGCGGCCACCTTCTACAGTATTAATCACGTTTTCCTCCAAGTCTAGTGTCCAGACATTTCGGGTACGCCCTTCGTGATTTCCTCCTTCCTGAAACGACCTTGTTTCATTGTCAGACAAACGGCGATACACTGTTGCAAACATTGAATGCTGTGGTCGTTGGCGGCGGGGATAGGTCTCTTTGATACTACCGTGCTATCTGCCGCCTGTTGCCATTTGCCTTTCCGTAAGTAAACACCATGTCGGCAAGCTCTCGATTTTAATACGGAAGAGCGGACCATTGTGTACAACGCTGTACCACATCCACTACAAGATGAGTCGGCAAGAGAAGTGAATCGGACGCATTGCCAATCACCATGGCAGGGGGGAGGGGGGGGGGCACTAGGGTATGACCTATGAGAAACAGTAGGTCTACCACGCTCTAGCAAGGAAGTATGCTTACTGTAACTGTGGCTGCATGGTACAGCGCATATAAACCGCAGTCTTTGTAACAGTGTATGATTAAATAAAGGATCTCTAGCATGGAAACCATTCATTTCTATACAGAAGTTCATTAGACCTTTTTTATTCCGTATCCTCATCGATCAATCCGTAGAATTTGTACACGGTGGAAAAAATCACCCTGTATAAACTTAATTTTGCACGACATATGTAAATGACTAAAATTTTCTAGCAGTCGGATTTGTGAGTTTTAACTAAATCATGAACAGTGTTTTATACAAAGTGCGAGCCCCGTATTGACGCGCTGGTAACAGTCGTGTCACCCAAGCGCAGAGCGAGCAGAGAGCGAACGATCTTAATTAGGTGCAGACTAAAAACAGAATCTAGCCTCAACGCTTGAATCAGACGGAACAGAGAAAAAGTATTTTTCTACTCTATAAGTTAAATAGGAGTATATTTCCCCCGAGAACTTACGTATTTCTACCTGGATTTTTGTAATTTCAGTGAAAATTTAGTTAATAAATTCCTTCTGTTTTCTTTAACGTAGTTGCTGCATTTCGCAAGTTGAAATTCATCTCCCAGACGAGGACTGAAGCCCAGTTCCCAGTGTTTCGCGGCCATTTCTTTACCAGTGAAAATAGTAGGCAGCGCTTTGTGTGTGCTCTGAAAGCATTGTGTTGGGCTCGCTCTTCGTTTACTCCAAGAAGCAGTTCTTTTAAGTTACCTTTACCTTCACTACAGCAGTATCTTGATATTGGAGCGGAGTTGATGTCCCTAGAATAAGGTCTTCTCCATTGCTTTCGTAATCAAGGCCACATTTTCTTTAACAAGATTCTGCACTTAAGTTGAACAGTTTGAGCGTTAAAGCATGTTCGTGCATTCAGTGTGAATAGAAGAATGCTGTCCTCACACCTATATTAGATTGTTTCATGTAGAGTAATTTAATTGCATATGTTGCGTATACTATTACACGCAATCAAGTGTGATGTGGTCTGTTAGGGATAGACATCGGGGAATCTCGAAATTTTAGGGGTTCTATCGTAAATTGGATATCAGGCCTCTTGCGCTGTAAGCCTCCAGTAAATCTGCCTTCGCAGCGATCTTGTTTTTTTTCCAATTATTTCCCTTAGTATTTTGTGAAACCAGAGCTACCGTACAGTTAGACATTTCCGAGAACCCCCTTTTTTAAAAGTGGTCTCCAGATCGAAAATTGTGGATCTTTGCATTGGGCTAAACTATTGAAAAGCAAGTTGTTCTAATTTTATTAGAATGACATTGCAGTGTCTCTTGTAGAGTTGAGCAATTTCCAGCAGCTTATGCTTGTCTACGTAAATATGCGACCTGAATTATCTCCCCTGATAAGCAAGCGCCCACTTTGATTAAAACACGGTGTTTTTGCAAGGTCGCTAACAGTGTTCAGATAGCCACTCAAAATTCCTCCGGTTCGACCTACTTTTCCTTTGTGTCGAACAATTCATACTCCACAAGTTCCTTAATTACATTGATAGGAAAAATTGTGATTGTGACAGTTCCCATCGGGAGATATCTATAGCATTTCTATAAACCACATGTCACTAAGAGCAAACTTATTTTCTTCACGGAATTGCGAAATAAATCGCTGGTATTATCTGGAACAACAGCCACACATTTCTGGAGTCAGTGCTAAGCGACGTTTGCTTTGATGTAAAGAGCGATGCCATTGGACAGTGGATGTCTGGAAACAAGTGATGCATCACGCTATACACTGTTTAAATCCGATGGAAGGGTCTGGGTTTGACGTATGCCGGGAATGTTACCTGCCACCATGTGTATCGCCAACTATGAAGTCATTGAAGTACGGAGGAAGTCGTTTCACGGCACTGGGTTGTGTTTCGTGGCTAGGGTATGACCCCCTTATTGCGTTTAAGAAAACGCCAGATGCGAAAGGATGTGAACATAGACCGATCAGCCAAAACATTGTGACCACTGCCCAACGCGACGTGACTCTGTAACAAAAGTCTGTAAGCGGAGCACACACGGAGGGGGATCACCCTAGCGAAGATATGGGCTACAAATGGGAAAATCCATTGAGATAAGCGACTATGACAAAGGGCAGATTATTATTCAGAGGCTGTGATCTCGATGACGGCGAAGCTGGTCGAGTGTTCATGCGCTACTATAGTGAGCATCAAGGGAAAGAGGTAGGACATTGAAACCACCTCTGGGCGCTAAATGGTTGGACGTCCACGACTCTTCACAGAATGTAGGATTCGAAGGATTCTCTGCTCTGTATAATAGGATAGATGGTGGTCTGTGGCATCGATGCTGAAATATCAGAATGCTGGTTCACGCACGAGTGTTTTGGAGCACGCCGTTCATCATAACTTGTTGAACATGGAACTCCACAGACCACCCTTGTGTGCTCTCGTGTTGAGACGACATCGTCAATTATGATTGCGGTGGACACGGGACCATCGTAACTCGACCATCGATCAATGGAAACATGTCGACTTTTCGAATGAATCTCATTTTTTATACACGATGTCGATGGTCGTCTCCACAAATGACGTCATCGTGGCGAACGGCTGCTCGAAACGTGCAGCGCGCCACGGACGCAGGCTGGTGAGAGCAGTATTATGCTACGCGAGACATACGCTTGCATATCACTTGTGGTAGTAATCGAAGACAAGCTGACAGCTGCGAACCACCTGCATCCGTTAATGCTTGATGTCTTCCCCGGCGGTGACATATTTCGTCAGTACAATTGTTCGTGTCTCAGAGCCGGAACCGTGCTACAGTGGTTTGAGGAGCATTATAGTGAACTCACGTTGATGTCTCTGCGACCAAATTCACCTGATGTAAATCCTATGGAACCCTTCTGGGTCGCTGTCGGGCGCCATCACCGCGTACCCAAATTCGCGGCCCGTAATTTACGCGAATTACATGACCTGTGCGTAGACATCTAATGCCACTTCCCTCCACAAACCTACCAACAAACTGTCGGATCCCTGATACTCAGAATCAGTAATGCATTTCGTTCCAAAGAAAGGCAAAAAGCTATTAAGCCGGTGGTCATAATGGTTTGGCTGATCGGTATGTTTTACAGCATTGTCTACTTCGTGCATTAGACGAATAGTGCGGAGACGATGATTGTTTGTCTCTCTGTAATTTTGTGTGACCCGCTTAAGAGGACACTTAATGCGGAAGGATATGAACATATTTTACAACAGTTACTGCCTGCAGTAGGGTAATAGTTCGGGGACGATGACTGTTGGTATCACTGTGTTAGTACGTCTTGTCATAAAGCAGCATTTCTGAGGTACTAGTGTGTGGACAATAACTATCCTAAAATAAACCGGCTTGTACAGAGTGCCGACCTGAAAACTAGTGGAATACCTTTGGGGTGAGTTACAATGTCGGTTTGGCTTCAGACTCCAGCGTCCAAGATCACTCTCGTCCCAGGTTTCGGCTGTTGAGGAAAAATGAGCTGCCAGTCCTTCACAGACATTCACATATATCATTGAAATTGTCCCCAGAAGAGTTCAAGCAGTTACGAAGGCAAATGGTTGGTGCACCCCCTATTAATGTCCACTTCGTCTGTTATCTCGTACTCCTCTAGAAAGTCTGTGCATCCAGTGGATACCAGATTTAAAAAAGTAGTCACTTCAGAAGTGATACATTACATTGTAGTATTCTACTCTGAAATCATTCCTATTGTGTGCGATTTGTAGCAAAAACGTCGTTCTGCCGTTTTACCGTACCAGATGAGTGTACCATAAAGTACACTCTGTACAACAGAACAGCAAGCACTAAATGGAGCATTGTTTTTGCTTCTCGTATTTGTTTCGTAGATTTTGTCACGTCAATCGGGACTGCTGTGTAGAAGCGGCGTTTTGAGTTGAAAATAATATTGCTGAATATAAAAGGTAAATAGAGGTAAACATCCCGTATCCAGTTTACGGAAAAGTAGGCGACAACTGTTTCTAGAACTAGTTGCATATGTACGCTGTTTTCTTTTCACTCCTGTACCCTTTTACAGAAGGGAAATCAGTTGACTGGGATGTTGCATTTTGAGAAGATTGAAGAGATATGTATGTGGGACCACGTCACTTAAAATGCAAGCGGAATAATGCACCAGCATATGAAATGTGAATACATTTGCCTGAATCACGCATTTGTAGGAGCGCCGAGCGAATACACATCTATTGGTGTGAGCTTTCTGTTCAAAGAAATGTGTGCGGCAATAGGTAATTAAAACGTAGTCTCCTGTTAGCTTTTGCAAGTCATGTGAGTTATCGTTGAGACGGTTGTGTGATATGTTAAATTCAGGTAAAATGCATGTACAAACGTTTATTCCAAAATAAGGTATGACGAATGCTTTGAGATTTGTTCGTGGCTTCATTTGCTGTTGTCATTCTGGTTGGATATAAATCTTTCGGGAATGGGTTCTAGATATCATTTATTCTAGCTCATTGCCATTGTTACTGTCTTTATTTTTTTTAAGCGAATAGTAGGAAAACCATTACTTGCAATTCCCGTTCTCGCAGTAAGTTACCTGAACTCACACAATTGTCATTTTATTATCGGTGTGCGTGCGAGAGTAAAATATTATTATGACTAAAATTATACAAAAAACTCTTTTCTTTGACGCGGTCATCTATTCAGTAAATAGAATCGAGGCGATCTGCTTGTGTGTTGCCTGGCGTCTTTGTGTCACGACTCTGAAATCTGACGTCTATGCTATCCCAAATTTTCTTCCTATCGTTTCCTCACATAACTAATAATTAGAAAAACGACTAACGTGTTATGCTCAGATTCTCTTCTTCGCGTCCTCAGTGCCCTGTTTGGCATTGGGTGTTTTGTTAACGTAAACTTGAATTTACTTTTGAAAGCGCCTTTCTTCCGTGTATGCCTTGATTGCATTTACAGTCAGGTATTTTACGCAGAATAGGAGCGATGGAAATTGCGGAATACTGAGCTCTTCTGCCTTCCTTAGCGACATTTTCTTGATGCCTGTGACTCGCTAATTAACTTCATTTTTGCAGTCAACGACATAGACGCAGAAACTTTTTATGTGCATACTTATCTTTTTTGTTATATTTAATTACCGTATGCGGGTTCATTCACTTCGGGTCCGCCGTTCCAGGAGCAGTGGACAAGAGAGCATCTCGTGTTCGTGTGCGATACTCCTGTCCTTAATGCCGAGGCAGCCGTTGTAGTGCGGCGGATATTTCGTCACGATTTTAATCGCTCATCTCCATTTCGCAGAAGCTGTCCCCGTAGCGCAGCGATAGCGTTGCTGTCTACCAAGCTAGGGACTGGGTGTTGTATGTCCTTTCTCATCATTTTCATCATCACTGACACGCAAGTCGCCTAAGTGGTGTCAACTAAAATGACTTGCAATACGTCGGCCGAACCCCGAAGGGGATATCCCGGCCATTAAATGCCATACGATCATTTCATTTCGCAATGCAATCCTACTGTGGGTGACAGCTTTCGGAACCACAAGAAATATTCTTAAGAAGAAGCTGCCAGCTCTCGATAGAAAGAAAAGCAAGGACGCCAGAAAACGTTACCATCGTCAGAGAGGTGCTCATCAGGAATCTAAGACGGTCCACACGTCAACATCCATTCTGTCCACATATGAACCGTGAGCGTGAAAGAACAAGATGTTGTGTTTGGATTTAAAGTTTCAACCGTATAAAATGGTAGTGGTCCAACAGATCAAAAATAGCAACTTCCCAGCAACGCGAAGACATCGCCGTACGTATGCAAGTGATATTTGAAGCCGACCCAAATGCAGTAGTATTTATAAGGGGTGAAGGAGATTTATTATCACTTAAACGGTCGGTTAACAAAGAGAACTATCGTCTTGAGCCCGCTGAACGGTTTTGCGGAGCTACTGAAAGACCTTCCCACGTGTGGTGTGCCTAGCTGCTGTAGATGTAATCGTGCTTTTTTTCCGCCCATAAGCAGTTGTGCGGAACATTTTCCCTGATTGCTCGAGGATCAGCAGATTTGCCCGCTTGTGACTTTTTGTGCGGAGTGTATTTGCAAGAACATATCTATATTACCAAATCCCGAAGTTATATAAAGCGAAAAGCTGTCATTAAGGGGGGATGTAATGGATTTTGGTCCAAAAAATCGATTTTTCAAAAACATTATTTTCTTGATCTACACAGTTTAATCTATTTTGTGTGTGAATTTTATCGTTATAGCAGCTTTAGAAACGCTTTTAAATTGTTAAGCCGATTAACTCTGCAGTGGCGGCCATTCTCACCTTTTCCGACATTTGAGATACTGCTTGCTTCACCGGAATTTTTGTCAGTGTGAAGGCTATGTTCTTAGGATATCTTTGGCTCACATCTGTATCTTTGCCTGAAAACTTTCTGCATGTGGTTTATTTACGTTTTGACAATCCCTAACACATGTTAGTAGGTAGAAGGTTGAATTCGCATACCTTTACGTGGAAGTCAAGATTTATGCATAATGAGTGGTGGAAAAATTTTGTTTAGGAAACGGAGGTTTCATGGTAATCTGTTTACCAACAAAAAAGAGGAAGCAGCTTGAAATGAAGAACGGAAGCTCTCAGCTTCGGCATCGAATCCTGGGACAGGAGAATTGTACATGTGCGTGAATGATGTTGAGAAGGATTCCCCTGGATTCAGACTTATTGATTTAGAGCTTCTCTGCTAAGCTATAAAGTTTTCGTGTTCATGTGTTAGCTGTAAAAATACGGAATGCACGATTGTTTTTGAGGAAAGAAGAGTGGGAATAGCTTGTGATTTTAAATTAATTTGTAATTCGTGTGGCTATGAATTTTCATTTTCCTCCCCCATAGAAACTGTCACTGGTACCTATGGAAGCAATTTTAGGTTAGCATATGCTCTGATATGCCTTGGACAGGGCAGTACCTATCGAAGCAATTTTAGGTTAGTATATGCTCTGATATGCCTTGGACAGGGCAGGGAAGGAGGTAATTTATTGTGTGGTTTATGCGATTGCTGTCTTTCTCGGCGTATTCCAGTGATGAATTCTTCTCGGGTTATCAGCCGAGTGGTGGCGTCGTATTGTCGCAACCTTTCAATGAGTTTCGTACCCATCATCTTCTGGTGAAGCGTCGGGATGCTGTGTTCTGCATATCTATATAGCTGCTTGGCCGTCGTCCGCTACTGTAGGCCGGCCAACGGTTACGCCTGGAAGAGAAGGATCTACTAGTTAGCTTTGATGTCACTTCTCTTTTCACCCGGGTGCCGCTGTATGATTCCTTAGCCCTGCTCGAAGATCACTTCGATGAGGACACACTCAGACTCTTTCGTCTCGTATTAACCACAACGTACTTCAAATGTGGTGCGAAATTCTATGAACAAACGGAGGGTGTCGCCATGTATTTCCACCCCACCCCCACCCCCCCCACCCCCCCACCCCCCCCGGCCCCAGGTATTGCCAACTTGTACATTGGAGCACTTTGAAGATGTGGCACTGAACACCGCCCGCCATAAACCAATAAACCAAATGTGTTCTACAGATACTGTAGACGACACTTTCGTAGTGTGGCCCCCTGGCAAGGAACAACTACAGGAGTTCCTACGCCATCTCAGTGGCGTACATGACAGCATCAAATTCACCATGGAGGTAGAAGAGAATGGCTGGTTTCCCTTCTTGGATATTTTGATCAAGAAGAATCCGGACAGTACGTTGGGACACTCGGTCTACAGGAAGAAGATGCACATGGACTTATATCTCAATGCTCGGAGCTGCCACCATCCAGCACAACGTAACTCAGTACTGAACACTTTAGTACAAAGAGCCAGGTAGATCTGTGACAGCGAGAATTTGCCGCGTGAGTTAGCACATCTGCGGGAAACCTTCCGTAAGAATGGCTACACCGAGACACACACAAGGCACGCCTTGCGTGCAAACAAGAGGTGGGAGAGGAAACCAGTGGAAGACGAAGCAAAACGTGTGGCGTTTCTGCCGTTTGCTGGACCGTCAACAGCCAAAATCGCAAGAATATTAAAGAAGCACGAAATAACGCACCGAAAAAAGTCAAAGATATACTTGGCTCAACCAAAGACTAACTGAGGTTGCAGACGCCGGGCATTTACAGTATTGAGTGCGAATGTGGGATGGAATATATCGGGCAGACACAACGATGTATCTCCGAGCTCTGTACTGAACACATCAAGAACGTACGACTAGTACAGTCAAACAAGTCCGCGGTAGCAGAACATAGCATTATCGAGGGACACACCTTCGCTTCCGGAAGAAAAAAAAACAACGAAGAAGCTGTGCAGCGCCAACGGTTTCTGGGACTCGATCTTCAAAGAGGCAGAGGAGATACGTCTGCACAACAATTTAGTAAACAGGGATAGCGGTTTTCAGCCCAGTGCAGCGTGGAATCCCACAAATGACAAAATACTTCAGGGACGCTCCGATCTGAAGGCAACGGCGTCCGCAGAGTGGATAGCCACCGGGTCTCTACGCCGGCCCCCCCCCCCCCCCACGCCTACCACCACACCGATGCGGTACCCCCTTGGCCGGCCTGCATTAGCGAACGACGGCCAAGCAGCTATATATACACAGCATCCCGACATGACACTTCGCCAGAAGATGATGGGTACGAAACTCATTGAAACGTTGCGACAATACGACGCCACCACTTGGCTGATTACCCGAGAAAAATTCATCAGTTATTGTGTGGTCTTCTGAACATGACTCCACCTTGTGCAAGGTATGAAAAAAAGTAAAGAAATGTATGATGCTGTATGCAACACTGCCAAAGTATCTATGAAGAAAGCAATGGAGGAATTGGTGGAAATAAGAAAGAGATCCTGGGGTAGATATTCATGATAGACAAAGGCTTGGTGGTAGGCTTCGTCGCTTGCTGAAAGAGAAGAAAGGTGAAGCGAGGTGGCTCTATGGCTTAACGTGAATCGTTCTGTTGTTTCTCGGATGTGGCGACAGTTAACAGAGAACGAAACTGTATCCCGAAGACCAGGGCTGGGCCGACTATTTGTGCCATCAGAAATAGAGGACCGTTATTTGGCTGCAAGGGCACGGCGGTATCGCCCTAGTACTGCACGGCAACTGATATCTGACGCCGCAGCATCTATTGGACGTGCTGTCTGGGCAAACGGTGTACAGAAGGCTTCGGAAGAGTGGCCTTTATTGTCGGAGATCTGCTGTCTGTGTACCTCAGACTCGTCTTCACAGAAAGGAACGTCTAGAGTGGAGTCGTCAACATATCACCTGGATAGTCGAACAGTGAGCTAATGTTCTTTTCACAGATGACTCCCGATTTGGTCTCGAGAGTGATTCTCGACGGATTCGCATCTGGAGGGGACGTCGAACTCATTCTAACGTCGATCAGTTGTAGAATTTTGGAACACTTATTATGTTCGAGTATAATGACTTTTCTGGAGACTAGAAATCTACTCTGTAGGAATCAGCATGGGTTTCGAAAAAGACTGTCATGTGAAACCCAGCTCGCGCTATTCGTCCACGAGACTCAGAGGGCCATAGACACGGGTTCACAGGTAGATGCCGTGTTTCTTGACTTCAGCAAGGCGTTCGATACAGTTCCCCACAGTCGTTTAATGAACAAAGTAAGAGCATATGGACTATCAGACCAATTGTGTGATTGGATTGAGGAGCTCCTAGATAACAGAACGCAGCATGTTAGTCTCAATGGAGAAAAGTCTTCCGAAGTAAGAGTGATTTCAGGTGTGCCGCAGGGGAGTGTCGTAGGACCGTTGCTATTCACAATATACATAAATGACCTGGTGGATGACATCGGAAGTTCACTGAGGCTTTTTGCAGATGATGCTGTGGTATATCGAGAGGTTGTAACAATGGAAAATTGTACTGAAATGCAGGAGGATCTGCAGCGAATTGACGCATGGTGCAGGGAATGGCAATTGAATCTCAATGTAGACAAGTGTAATGTGCTGCGAATACACAGAAAGATAGATCCTTTATCATTTAGCTACAAAATAGCAGGTCAGCAACTGGAAGCAGTTAATTCCATAAATTATCTGGGAGTACGCATTAGGAGTGATTTAAAATGGAATGATCATATAATGTTGATCGTCGGTAAAGCAGATGCCAGACTGAGATTCATTGGAAGAATCCTAAGGAAATGCAATCCGAAAACAAAGGAAGTAGGGTACAGTACGCTTGTTCGCCCACTGCTTGAATACTGCTCAGCAGTGTGGGATCCGTACCAGATAGGGTTGATAGAAGAGAGAGAGAAGATCCAACGGAGAGCAGCGCGCTTCGTTACAGGATCATTTAGTAATCGCGAAAGCGTTACGGAGATGATAGATAAACTCCAGTGGAAGACTCTGCAGGAGAGACGCTCAGTAGCTCGGTACGGGCTTTTGTCAAAGTTTCGAGAACATACCTTCACCGAAGAGTCAAGCAGTATATTGCTCCCTCCTACGTATATCTCGCGAAGAGACCATGAGGATAAAATCAGAGAGATTAGAGCCCACACAGAGGCATACCGATAGAGGTACTGAAGGTACCCTCCGCCACACACCGTCAGGTGGCTTGCGGAGTATGGATGTAGATGTAGATGTAGATTTTCGGGACCCAGGCACTGTGGAAAGAGACCGATATCGAGGAGGATCCTAAATGGTGCGGGCAGGCGTTATGTTAACCACACGAAGACCTCTTCACGAAATTGTGACGAGACCTTGGGACCTCAAGTGCGGTTATTGCGAGGTGCTGTGGGCCCAGACTTCGTATTGATGGACAATAACGGTCGACCTATAAACACGGGTAGTTGATGTTTCCTTGGAAAAGGAAGATATTGCACCCATGGCGTGCCCTTTTCGCTCTCCCGATTTGAATCCCATAGCCATGTCTTGGATGCACGGGGAGACGGGCTGTATCACGTCAGCGCCACCAACCACTCTCCAAGACTTTTGCGAGCATCTTTGCAGGAGGAACGGGCGTTATTGCGTGAACATTAGATTGATGATGTCATTCACAGCATGCCCCACCGTTGTCATGCCTGTATTCCTGCCGGAGGTGGTCACACCCCATATTGAGCACATTAACTAGTTGTCAATGTGTGTGTGCAATTCCGTTAAGTTGGAAACAAGGAAGAACATTTTCGTCTATCGTTATGCATGTTGCAGTTTTTTTACATTGCTTCTACTTTACTATCACCTGTATATACTGTTTTGTGGCAAAATAAAAGCAACATTGCAAAATTTCCGTTTATTGCTTTAATTTTGGATACCAGTGTATGTTGCCCAGATGAACGCCTTAACCCATTTTTAAGATGTTTACACAGTGTGACGGAGAACTGTTCTGAAAATTGCGTTCTTCTCTTGAACCCTTGTCATTCGTTCCTTTCGGTGTCCTCTGGACCTAACGCTAAATGAGTCACATTTGCTACTTTCTCGACTACGACCAGTTGAAAGCAGCTGTACCTCTTCTGTAAAGTGAGAAGTTACCTCCAATTACTTCGCCTCTTTGGAAATGTGAGATATTGGCTAGTATGCCTGAGCAATACTAATTAGGGAAGCCAGAGCTTTATTTCTGTTACGCAGATTTTGCCTAAGGGCATATTCAATTAATCTGAATTCGATATGACGCTTAGATCGAACGTATTTTACTAATTAGTTGGTATTATATGTAGAGAACTTATTTGCCACTGGCATCTAACCAGTTTGCACATATATACGTCCCATTCGTTTAATTCTGCGTTCATATGTGGCTGACACACACACACACACACACACACACACACACACACACACACACACACACACACACACGAGAGAGAGAGAGAGAGAGCGACACGGGGGGGGGGGGGGAATTGTATATTAAAAGTCTAGCGAAGTTTTATGGCCTGCCTTATCATACTTTCCATACCATAGTAATGCTTCGCTCCTTGCATGTAGCGGTTACGAATTTTGGCAAGAAAAGAATGTATTTTTTTTTTTTTTTTTTTGCAGCTAATGCCTAGCAATATTATCCGACAGTCATGCATGTAAATTCTTAGTGACAGTTACTTGGTGCCTCTAACGGAAACCCTCCTTTATACTGCTGACTGTTCGCGTATCACATAGACACATTTCAACTTTTTAATCCACTGAGAATAGCGGACTAATAACAAAAGTGTAAATTTTAAGTTTACCTTCTCATGGCGGAAGAAGCGTACGTCAGTTTGGAAAATGTCTTAGCTACCATGCACCAACTCGCGGAGTGAAACTAGCACTTTACGATACGAAGTGACGTGTCTTATGTATGGAGAAGATATTCTGCAGTCTGCACTTGTCTGTGTATGCAGTCGACACGTTGTACACTTTGGTGCCTTGTACAGCGTCAGTGTCAAAGATGCGTCTGTTTTATTTAACACAGCCCGAGTATTGAAATGTAGTTTTTAGACCGTGGAACATTTATACTGGTACTGTGCTTACTTGAATTACTATCCTACAGTTGACTTCTGATCTCCTGTGACCGTCGGTCACGTAAAAATAGGAGGAGCGCCGCACTCTTAGATTTATTTTGTCATATATCACGAAATTAATTTAATGATGTGCTGTCAGCATTCCCAGTGTAGATCACGAAAGAATAAGTTGTGCTCTGTGACAGTTCATAATTGCTTCACATTTCGTGTGAAGGATGGTACAAACCTATCCACTTGTTGCCATTTCGGTTTCGTACAAGAAAGGCAAGGGAAAAGGTGGAATTCTATGCCGGGACACAGCTTGTTCCTCTGTAATAATACCAAGGCGATAGCAGAGGTCAACATCCCCATCTGACGGACGGATCGCCGGCAAAATCACATGCGCCTTCTCTGTGAGGGACAGCGGAGAAGTGTGAGATTTAGCTTGGAAACACTGACACACATGGTCATTAGGAACATTTCTCCCCTTGTGGGCCAAATGCTGTCGATGAAAATTTATCCCACCACTTGGATTCTAACTGGCTTCCTCAAGGGAAAGAGCTGCAACGCACTTGTGCTTCGGTGAGGGTTTGTGTTACGATGGTTCAAATAATTTTATTGTATTCGCTATATGGGAAGTTTCGTCTACTGTAAGTTGTCGACGGTGGGAAAAAGTTACTTCCTTCTATCAGCACGGTTGTTTTTAAGAAGATTAATAATGTACAGCACACTTTTTGTTAGAGATCTTTCGTTCGTACACTTGTTAAAAGAAGTTGAGCTGTCAGTTAATTTACTCTCTGTTTTTGATTTTGAATGAGAGAACATTACGAGAGATATCCATGAGAACCTTGTACGCAGCACTCCGACTACTGCACGACTACTGACACGAGCTAATAATTTCAGAGCCCATAGTACCCTACAAAAGAATGGAAACGTTGGTAGAAGCCGACGCCAGCTAAGACCAGTTTAGATTCCGGGGAAATGTAGACAATACTTGACCCTACGACTTCTCGTAGAAGATGGTAGGAGAGCCAAACCTACGTTTACAGCATTTGTGGACTTGGAGAAAGATTTTGACAGAGTTAACAGGAATACTCTCTTTGAAATTCTGAAGGTACCACGGGTAAAATACAGGTAGCGATAGGCTAGTTACAGCTTGTGCAGAAACCAGGCGGCAGTTGGGAGTCGTGGAGCATGAAAGGCAAGCAGTGGCGAGACAGGATTGTAGCCTACCCGGGATGTTATTCAGTCTATACTTCGAGCAAGAAATAAAGGAAACAAAGTAGGAATTTTAAAGTTCGGGAAGAATAAATAAAAGTTTGAAGTTTGCTGATGACATTGTGACTGTATCAGAGACAGCAAAGGACTTGGAAGAACAGTTGAACGGAATGGACAGTGTCTTGAGAGGAGGATATAAGATTAACGTCCACAAAAGCAAAACGAGGATGATGGAATGTTGTCAACTTAAATCGGGTGATGCTGAGGGAATTAGATTAGATTCAAATGGCTCTGAGCACTATGGGACTTAACTGCTGGGGTCATCAGTCCCCTAGAACCTAGAACTACTTAAACCTAACTAACCTAAGGACATCACACACATCCATGTCCGAGGCAGGATTCGAATCTGCGACCATAGCGGTCGCGCGGTTCCAGACTGTAGCGCCTAGAACCGCTCGGCCACCCCGGCCGGCAATTAGATTAGGAAAGGAGCACTTAAGGTAATATGCGAGTTTTGTTATTTGGGCAGCAAAATGACTGATGGTGGCGAAAGTAGAGAGGGTATAAATACACTCCTGGAAATGGAAAAAAGAACACATTGACACCGGTGTGTCAGACCCACCATACTTGCTCCGGACACTGCGAGAGGGCTGTACAAGCAATGATCACACGCACGGCACAGCGGACACACCAGGAACCGCGGTGTTGGCCGTCGAATGGCGCTAGCTGCGCAGCATTTGTGCACCCCGCCGTCAGTGTCAGCCAGTTTGCCGTGGCATACGGAGCTCCATCGCAGTCTTTAACACTGGTAGCATGCCGCGACAGCGTGGACGTGAACCGTATGTGCAGTTGACGGACTTTGAGCGAGGGCGTATAGTGGGCATGCGGGAGGCCGGGTGGACGTACCGCCGAATTGCTCAACACTTGGGGCGTGAGGTCTCCACAGTACATCGATGTTGTCGCCAGTGGTCGGCGGAAGGTGCACGTGCCCGTCGACCTGGGACCGGACCGCAGCGACGCACGGATGCACGCCAAGACCGTAGGATCCTACGCAGTGCCGTAGGGGACCGCACCGCCACTTCCCAGCAAATTAGGGACACTGTTGCTCCTGGGGTATCGGCGAGGACCATTCGCAACCGTCTCCATGAAGCTGGGCTACGGTCCCGCACACCGTTAGGCCGTCTTCCGCTCACGCCCCAACATCGTGCAGCCCGCCTCCAGTGGTGTCGCGACAGGCGTGAATGGAGGGACGAATGGAGACGTGTCGTCTTCAGCGATGAGAGTCGCTTCTGCCTTGGTGCCAGTGATGGTCGTATGCGTGTTTGGCGCCGTGCAGGTGAGCGCCACAATCAGGACTGCATACGACCGAGGCACACAGGGCCAACACCCGGCATCATGGTGTGGGGAGCGACCTCCTACACTGGCCGTACACCACTGGTGAGCGTCGAGGGGACACTGAATAGTGCACGGTACATCCAAACCGTCATCGAACCCATCGTTCTACCATTCCTAGACCGACAAGGGAACTTGCTGTTCCAACAGGACAATACACGTCCGCATGTATCCCGTGCCACCCAACGTGCTCTAGAAGGTGTAAGTCAACTACCCTGGCCAGCAAGATCTCCGGATCTGTCCCCCATTGAGCATGTTTGGGACTGGATGAAGCGTCGTCTCACGCGGTCTGCACGTCCAGCACGAACGCTGGTCCAACTGAGGCGCCAGGTGGAAATGGCATGGCAAGCCGTTCCACAGGACTACATCCAGCATCTCTACGATCGTCTCCATGGGAGAATAGCAGCCTGCATTGCTGCGAAAGGTGGATATACACTGTACTAGTGCCGACATTGTGCATGCTCTGTTGCCTGTGTCTATGTGCCTGTGGTTCTGTCAGTGTGATCATGTGATGTATCTGACCCCAGGAATGTGTCAATAAAGTTTCCCCTTCCTGGGACAATGAATTCACGGTGTTCTTATTTCAATTTCCAGGAGTGTAGATTGTGGTAAGAGGAGCGTTTCTTCAGAAAATTTGTTAACATCGAATATAGATATAACAGTTGGGAAGTACTTTCTGAAATTACTTTTATGCAATCTAGCCCATCTATGGGAGTGAAACATGAAGGGTAAACAGTTTAGGCCAGAAAAGAATAGAAGTTTTCGAAATGTGGTGCTACAGATGAGTGTTGAAGATTAGATGGGTAGATCACGTAACTACTGAGGAGGTACTAAATAGAATTGGGGAGCAACGAAATGTGTGGCACAGCCTGACTAGAAGATGGGATCGGTTGGTAGGAACATCAAGGGAGCACCAATTTAGTACTGGAGGGAAGTGTGAGGGGTAAAAATAATACAGGGAGACAAGATATGAATACAGTTAGCAGATTCACAAGGATGTAGGTTACAGCAGTTATTCGGAGATGAAGAAGCTTTCACAGGATAGAGTAGCATGGAGAGCTGCATCAAACTAGTTTTCGGACAGAAGACCACAAGACCAGCAACAGTGCAGCGTGTTAGAACATTTCGTAATTGATTTTTGAATGTTCCCAAAGATGTGAGAGTTGTGGTCGCGAGCACTTGGTCGTATTTAACTTGCAGCGGTGCGCACCCGTGAAGCTGCCCGCGATATTCGCGTGGTGTCATGTTCCCGTAAGCGGCGGTATTGGTCGTTGCACATGCGGCGGCGGCGGCACCTTTCGGGCCCCAGCACAGTCCTGGCGGAGCAGTGAGCAACAGCGGCAGAGGCGTCGCTGGCCTTGGCTGCGCTCGCAGCCTTGACAGCAGCGGCCGGCCGGCTGTGCGCAACGCTGTCCGGCGCGGCCGGCGCCCGTAGTTTCCCAGCCAGCAGCAACTCACTTCGCGGCTGCCGTCCACCTCAGGAAGCAGACCGGCTGGAGGAAGGGGGGGGGGTTCATTACTTACTACACGCGCATTTCCACTGCTCGCGACTGTAAAATTTTAGCCGTTCGATGTTGTTTTTTTCTGTATTTTACCCATACACTTGTGTAAATTAACCCTTTCAGACTCGAAACATTATTTTTTTTTATTTTACTTGTTTTTGTTAGACATACATTGAGACAGAACAGGTGGTGTCAGATACAATAATTAAACACAAACGGGGTGGTTTCATATGTAGCCACTGTGCATGAAATGTCGGTGCTAAGATAAAATGCAGTTCCTTTAAGCAGATAGGCATAGCGCTAATTGATAGACAGCACACGCCCCCGGCTTCTGTGAGGTTCTTTAGTCGTGCTACAGTGAACATAGCGCCTTGGGTGCCATGTATTGGTAGATGCTGTGCGCCGTTGTAGGTTTTCCAACTGGAACAACAGTTTTATATTTTTTGCTATTGTTTCTTTGCTCTCGCTCTCGGAAGTAATGCAAGACAACGTTGATTTTTTTTTTTTTTCGTTCGAAAATCGAGAACTCTGTCTTCAGCTAACACATCATCTTCACTTTCACTGCTACTTCAATCTCAATCTGAGTCGGCATCAAAAGAAATCTTTTTCAAAGTCACGCCAGAATTTCCTCTTCTTTTATTATGCGAGAGTACGTCGTGTGAAAGTGGAAATATAACAACCTGTCACAGCTACTGACATAGCTGTTGGAGCCACAGTTATTTCAAAAGGAACCACCACAATAATTATAACAATACATTATTATCGCAGGGCGCAGAGTATAAATTTGAACAGAACAGCTCCTTTTCTGTACCTAATCCATGCGTAAAACATGCCTTATAAGGACAAATTCAATTACAATTTGAAAATAAAGACATTCATGCACTGCATACAAAAATGGCTCTTACCTTGCTCCTGTAACTGCTAAGATTTGAAACATATGAAGTTATGCAAGCTGCAGCCGCTAAAGGGTAGTATCTGCTGGAGACTTAAAGGTTGGCTACAGATGTAACTAATGTGCGTATGCCACAAAATGAGAAAATCCTAGATGCTTTAAGCGGAACAACATCGTCTAAAAGGATTAATAGGTTGGTGCATAAGTTCTTTCCGTTTTGGTTTTGCATGTTGGTATTTTGGTTGCTAAGGGTTTATTTATCGATAATCATTTTGTAGTTCACTGTTGCTATTTCAGTTCACATATTGTCATTTTATCATTTGGAGGTACTGAGTGGGGCTGTGTACGCTAGAAAATGCCGTGCCAAATGCAGACATCTGAACAAATCGTACATATTTTGTTTCAGTGCGGTAGAGGGGTGACAGCAGCTGAGGCAGCCAGAAACATTCGTGCCGTGTATGGGGATAATACCATTCGACAGAATACGGCATGAAAATGGTTGCCTCGATTTGAGGAGGATTGTTATGACATTGGTGAGACCCTCCTCGTTCAGGAAGACCATCAGGGTTTGACGAAGTTCGTTTAAACGCATTAATCCACAATGATCCATGTCAGTGTACTCGAGAACTGGAAGATGTGGTGAACTATGATCATTCCGCCATCGTGTGACATTTGCATGCTATAGGGAAGCTTCAAAAATCTTGTGAATGGGTACAGCATGATTTAAGGCAAAATCGTAAAAATCAGGGGGTGGGCATATGTGCATCTTTGCTTTTTCGTCATCAGTTGGCTCGTGAAAGACACCGACCATTCTTATCCTGTTCGTTACAGATGACGAGAAAAAGTGGCTTTCTGCTAACATAAGGAAAAGAAAAGGAATAGTTGAGCAAACAAAGCAGCAACTCCCCGTACGAAGACCCGAGCACACCCAGAAAAGATGTTTACGCATCTGGTTCAACGTCCGCAGCTCGTGGTCTAGTGGGTAGCGTTGCTGCCTCTGGATCACGAGGTCCTGGGTTCGATTTCCTGCCGGGTTGGGGATTTTCTCTTTCCGGGGACTGTGTGTGTGTGTGTGTGTGTGTGTGTGTGTGTGTGTGTGTGTGTGTGTGTGTGTGTGTGTGTGTGTTGTCCTTATCATTTCATCATAATCATCATTCGTGACAGTGGCTCGATTGGATTACGTGAAAAATTGGACTGTGTAAAAATTTGTATTTTGTACCGGTGCTAATGATCGAGCAGTTGAGCACCCACAAACCAAATATCATTATCATCTGGTGCAACAGCGACGAAGTGGTGTACTAGTGAACTACAAATTACTTCCCCGAAGTGTAACTATCACTGCGCACATTTATTATTAACTACTGTGACGCCTTGCAGACGCAGTCCAAGAACAAAGACAAGGAAGATTGAAAGAAGTAATGCTACTCCACGATAACTCCTGCCCGCATTGGCTAGACTGACAAAAAACACTATACAGGAATTGGGTTGGGAAATAATTCCGCACTCACCTTATTCACCTGTTGTTGCGCCCTCATATTTTCACCTTTCCCGCTCCATATCGAACAACCTTCAAGAAACTTCCTTTCCGGAGGAAAATGCGTCCGAACATGGCGCGATGAGTTCTTCACCTCAAAACTATGTGATTTCTACAGCCGCGGAATCTAACAATTTCCCCGCCGTTGGCAGACTGTTGTAAATAGGTAAGGAGAACGTGTTATTGATGACTGAAGTCTGTTATGTGTATCTGTTGTGTTTATGAAACTTATGCAAAAACGCTACGAAATTATGCCCCAACATAATAGATTGCCTAGCACTTAGCTGGTGCCAGATGACAGTGTTGAATACGTTGAGAACCTCATCTCTATTTTTAACTTACACATCTGCTGCCCTGGTAGGGCTCTCCAGAGGTACTATCTCAAGTACCATGACCGAATACAGAATTCAGAGTGGTCTCCTGAACACGATGATGATATAAAAAGGTAAACCTACTGTTACAGGCAGGTGGAGGATTAAAGACGATCGCCACCCATCATATGAAGCAGATTGCCAGGGTTAATGAGCGTGTAAACTATAGAGCAGGGCCTCTCGAACTGTAGGTTTTAACCCCGCTAAGGGAAGCTCGAACTTATCTGGAGAACGTATAATGATCTGGGAAAAAGCTGTTTTTCCTAATCTTTTTTTAATCTTATGATGGCTCTCATGTTTACGAACTCTGAAAAGTGTCTCATAGTACAAATTTGAATTACTTATCTTGTGTGAGAATGATTGTGAATACGAGATGTGATCCAAAAGTAACGGGAATTTTTGTTTTTCATGAATAGTCTTTATTTATTCACCACCAACTTTGCCCCTTCAAAGATATCTCACTCACACACAATGCACTTGTGCCAGCGCTTTTTCCAATCTTAGAAGCACTTCTGGAACGCACATTTCGTTACGGCGTTTAGCTCTTTCAGCGATTCTGTTTTTATCTCACCAGTGGTGACAAAACGTCGTCCTTTCATGGTTCTCTTCAACCTCCGGAATAGAAAGAAGCCGCAGGGGGCCAAGTCCTGCGAATACGGTGGCTCAGCCAACAGTGGTTTTGTTGTTCGCTGAAAATCATGAACAAGCATTGAGGTGTAAGCATTATCGTGATAAAATTTCCACGAGTGGTTTTGCCACAATCCTGATCGTTTTCTTCGGATTGTTTCACCCAAACGGCGCATAATTTCCAGGTACTATTCCTTATTGACAGTACGACCGTAAGGCAGGAACCCATTGTGCACTATCCCATTGTAATCGAAGAAAATAGTGAGAAGAAACTTCACATGTGATCGAAATTGTCAAATTTTTCGCGGTCTTGGCCCTTCAGGTGGTTTCCATTGAAACGATTGGGCATTGATTTCGACGTTATACTCATACCCATGTTTCGTCACTCCTTGTAACACTATAGAAGTTCTGGATCGACGTCGACTTTCGTTCAGAAATTCCTAAGCGATGTGCCTCGCTTTTGGTCGGAACAAACTTTGTTGCTACACGTTTCATGCCCAAAACATCCGAAAAAATCAGAGTGAACCAAAGTAGATGCCGACACCATCAGCAATATCTCTGATAGTGATACGGCGATTTTCCAGAACCATTTTCTTTACTTTTTCCACATTGTCGTCAGTAATTGATGTTCTAGGGCGTCCAGAGCTGTAGTCGTCACCAGCGTCTTTTCGACACTTTTTTGAAACTTTAGTACCACTCTTAATGTCTTGTATTACTCTTAGTACATTCGTCAAAAGCCACAGTCAAAATTTCGAATACGGTGCTGCACTTTATTTCAATTTTCAAGAAATTTAATGCAAATTGTTTGATCTATCTTCTTCGAAAGTAAAAGTTAGCCGAGCACTCGAAACCATATACAACGTCTTCGACTGTCGACAATAAACTAAATATTTAAAACAGCTGAAAATGCAAAAATACGTCAGGATCGTGTGTACCAACAAGATAAAAAAGGTGAAAATGTGATGTATAAAGATCTCTAAATGAAAAAATTCTCACTGCTTTTTGGACTCCCATAGGTTACCTTTTCCACAATACAAGGTAGCTGTTGCTACCTGTCGGTTATATTTGAGGAACACAACGAGAATAATGTCTCTCCAAGCAGGAACACGAGTATCTGTACACTGAAACATAAACATCAGACTTTTGAGAAAAAGTCAAAATTTGGAAATATTAGTTGTGAAATACTTAATTTGAAAGGTTTTTGTATACAGGTGACTGAAGTTTGACTTTGATCTGCTTAACCGTATTGGCATATTTGTAAAAATAATGTTCACAAATATCTAAACTGGTTTCAGAATCATTTTGCCATAGGGATGGAACATGACAAACATCTCTCGCTAAAATCTTAGGGAGAATTTGCAGAACTGTTCTTTGACACAAATCACTAACCCTTTCTGGCTTGGTGTTAAGGCGGTGTTGGATTTAGCAATTCTTCTGCCACTTCCGATCACTTAGTTGTCATTTTGTAGAAACTAGTGTTATATCCCTTCTTAGTACTGATTACAGTAATTATAACAGTGAGCGGAGGTCGTGAAAAAATGCGTCTGTACGAAAGGGATCGCCGCCGAGAATGCTAGAGAAGTCGTGACCTAGAGAACACTGTTATCACCGCAAAGGGTGCGACGAGAACAATCGAAAAATAATAATTCATGATCCAACTGCTGTCGGCAAGGCTCTAAGATAGCAGACATAAAGCTTTAGTGATTCGATGACCAGCGACTAATGGAAGCATAAAATGTTGTCTGGCGACAAAAATTTTACTGATTCCTCTCACAGACCACCTTTACTTACTTAAAACACCGGGGAAGATGTACAGTACTAACTGTCTTCTTCCAACAGTCAACTACGCTGGAGATTCTTCAGTTGTTTAAACGCCCAAATTGACGGTGGACATTTCCATTCACTATCGCAGATGTTAATCCCAGCAGGGGACTATGAGTTTTGACGTGTTTTAGGATACAATAAAACCTCTTATCTGACAATCGTAACCGCAAAATTTAAATTTTACCGAGGTATATACCCGTGTATACGAAGGAAAAAAAAGTAGCGGTTCCTCCCCTTCCAAGGAAATGAAACAGTATATCTCAGAAAATTTGAATAAAATTCCAACCACCATTGAAAACTTGTTTGAATCAATTCGTAACGGTTCACGATATATTTAGCGCTGAAATAAGCCTTAACGCGATATAAGGCTGTACTGGCGCGTTTATGGATTGTTATGTTTTGCTCTGCAGTGCTTGTATTTGGCTTGAATGGTGCAACAGAGGTCTGACATAATGTTCCGCGGGTGATGCCATTGCAACATGTAGACCTAATGTAAGCACAACAGTGATGGGCAATACTACTGCTTCGCAATGCAATTTCCATTCAAGGCCACAGTAGCAACCGTCGCTCAACAACCAACTGAAAATGCTGACAACTGGCGTCAGTGAATTTACACAATTCCTAATGGCCTAAAAACCTGAAACATAGTCTTACAGTCGCATAATTGAAGCAGTACTCCATAGGCACGATATTTAATTTGAGGTCTCTTGTGTGGAACGATGTCCGGGCGACGTATACTGATCAAAAAGGATACTTCTAACAAATCAGACTGGTGCAAAGATTAGCAGCTAGTTTCATTGTAGTTCAGAAGGTAGAGTTGCCTCCGTCACGAAACTTAAAAATATAGTTGCCCCTAAAAACAAAAGTCCGCAATCATGCCCTGAAGGCAAAGCAATGTCGACCAGACGCCTGTGTACCACGTGGCGTCATGCGAAAGCGTTATTGAGGGGCATGGCGTCAAGCACACGATCTCCCATACGTTGTCGATTTTTCAGACCTTGGAGCAGCTGCTTTCCTAACTTCGGGATTAATGAGACACAATGGCACAGGCTCCCCAACGGGCCTACTCGCCTTCTCGTCCCTGGAATCTGGAGTACTGAGATATTCGCATATTGAATGGATGACCACGTATTACCAAGGTTATAATAAGTTTCTTGTTTCACCTATATAACTTAGTTTTTATTGCATGCCATGGCTCGAAACTGACCAACTCATTTACATAAGACACGTCAATTTTCAAAACGCACGTTATTTCTGCAGAAAATTACTGCTGTAGATCATTGTGTTCTATAACTGTAAGTGCTCTGGAAGTCGCTGAGTGAGAGCCACGACCTACTACATATTGGTTAGTTTACCAAGTTTTAGATAGTTCCGTAAATAATATTTCCTCTTTTAGCGACGAGGTATGATTGTCGTACTTTACACTTGTGTTCTTATCTGTGTATGGGCGGTTCTTTCTGCTTGCCTTGCCCAAGCAGAGCAAGTGCTCTTTCACTAGTGGCTTCGATACAGACGATCGTTAAACTTTAATCCTCCTCCTGGCGTTTTATAGTCATCACTCGTAGCCACTGACCTTAAGACACCACAGGAAGTCAAGAAGTCACGGGGATCGAAGCCATGTTGAATGTGGATCTCTAAACCTGCAAGCCTTCACAGTCAGCCAGGCCCAGCGAACATCTAAAGGGGACAACCGTACATCTGCATCACTACTCTGCAAGTAACACTTAAGTGCTTGGCAAAAGGCTCTTCAGACCACCTTCAGACTGTTTCTCCACCGCTCCATTCTGTAACAACGCGTGTGAAAAATGAACACTCAAATATTTCTGTAAGAGCTCATATTTCTCTTATTTTATTATGATGATCATTTCTCCCTGTGTAGGTTGGCGACAGAAAAATATTTTCACATTCAGAGGAGAAAGTCTGTGATTGAAATTCCGTGAAAAGACGTCGCCGCAACGAAAAACGCCTTTGTTTTAATGACTGACACCCCAACTCGCTTATTAGATCCGTCAATTCTCTATCTTATTTCACAATAACACACAGCGAGTTGCCTTCTTCGGACTAGTTATGTCGTCCGTCAACCCTATCTGGTAAGGATCTCATACCTAATCTAGCAGAGAGCGGACAGAGGTAATGTAGGCGGTTTCTTTAGTACACCTGTTGCATCTTCTAAGTGTTGTGCCCAAAAAAGTCATTGGTTTGCCATCCACACAAAGTTATCTATGTCACAGTTCCAAGTTAAGTTCTTCGTAATTATACTTTCTAGGTATTTACGTGAATTGACCAGCCTTAAAATTTGTATAACCTAAATTTAAACGGATTTCTTTTCGTACTCATCTTGATGATCTCACACTTTTACATATTCATAGAAAATTGCCACTTTTTGTACCATAGATATATCGCGTTCGTCATTTTGCAATTGATTTTGATCGTGTGATGACTTTACTAGACGGTAAATGACAGCACCATCTGCAGTCCAAGATGGCTACTCAGACGCAGTCGATTACTACGTACGGTGATATTTCTTAAAGGAATAACTAATCCAGTCGCATAATTGAAGCAGTACTCCATAGGCACGTAATTTAATTTGAGGTCTCTTGTGTGGAACGATGTCAGAAGCCTTCTGGAAATCTAACAATATGGAATCAGTCGGAGATCCCCCGCCGGTAGCACTGATTACTTCGTACGAGTAAAGAGCTAGTTGTGTTTCACAAGAACGATATTTTTTGAACCTGTGTTGTGTGTCAACGTTCGAGGTAATCCATAATGTTCGAACACATGGTATGTTTCAAAATTCTACTAAAAATAGACGTCATTGCATGGACCTGTAATTCAGCGGATTACTCCTATTTCCTGCCTTGAATGTTGGTGTGTTCTGTGCAACTTCCCAGTATTCGGGTACGGATCTTGCGTCGAGTGAGCGTTTGTGTATTATTGCTGAGTGTGGAACTGTTGTTTCTGCCTGCTCTGAAAGGAACCTAATTGGTGTGCTATCTGAACCGAAAGACTTCCCTTTATCAAGTGTTTCAAGCTGCTTCGCTACACTGGTTATATCGACTTTTAGGTTACTCATGTTGGCAGTTGCACTTGATTCGGATTCTGGAATATTTACTTCGTCTTTGGCGAAGGAATTTCAGAAAACTGTGTTTAATAACTGCCTTTCAGTGCCGTTTGCATCGGTAATATTACATTTGGTGTCGCGCAATGAAGGTATTGATTATGTCTTGTCACTGGTGTATTTTACGTACGGCCAGAATCTCACTGGATTTTCTGTCAGATTTCGAACAGTCTTTCGTTGTGGAAGCTATTACAAGTATCTCGCATAGAAGTCCTTGCTACATTTAGAGCTTCTTTAAATCTTAGGCAATCTCGGAAATTTTGAATTCTTTTAAATTTGGTATGCCTTTTTTTCGTTGCTTCAACAATTTTCCATGGGGATCAGTACCATCTTCTAGTAATTTATTCGGTATAAACCTGTTGCCTCATATTTCTTCAAATTCAGGCCACATCTGGTCTAAACATAGTTGAAAAGGTGTGAATAAAAAAAAGTTGCTGATTTCATTACAGACAATCGTCAGAAGTACAGAAAACTTGCCCGATTGGGTAGCACCAGAACATATTGTCACAAGACATCGAAACTGATATTCATTACTCTGATTACTCGCTGATATTTCATAGATGAACGACTCTAACATCTTGGTCTAGGTTGCCACAACTAACATAACGCTTAAGAAATGTGCTGATCGTTACGCACTAGGTAGAATTTTGCCATAAGACAAAAGGTCTTTACAATATTTCGCAAAGAAAATAGTTTTCTTTTCTGTTTAGTTCGGTTAGCTATAAAAGGTACTGAGTGACTTTATGTCCGTGCGTCAGTAGAGTCATTCGAAGAAATTTAATTTCATACCGTGGAAGTTTTACCATATTGTACAGTTAGATAGTTTTTGCAGTTAATGATTTCACGGGGTACTTTTAAGTGTGTGTTCTTATGTCATTTATCTCCTATGTCAATATAGAAAAATAATTGCGCTCCGTTTTCACTGTACTGTGACGATGTTACACGAACTTTCAGCTACACATCTGCAGAGAAGAACCGTGTTTTTCCTCTCACAAGGCAGAATATAAGTTTCACACGCTTTATATCGCTTGACGTCCCGCATCATGGTGTCACGGTGGTAATGCGGGCATAATACGTCAGTTTATCGGGAATACTGTACACGTTCTAAAGATACCTGCACTTCTGTATCATGACGCCAAGACGTCACTTGAATTATGTTAAGTTTCATTGTAAATAAGAAATGCAGTGCTACGTGGAGTGATCGAAATTTTGCGAGAGCTGAAGAAGATCAACGATTCGTGAAACCTTAACCAGATCTGCACGCATTAACGAATACAGAGAGAAACTTACTTCGTCTCCGTAAACATAATAATGGGTAGCGTCTTCCATACGAGTTGTAGAAGGAACTTAGTAGATAAAGTTTTGGTAAGGAACCCATGTCCGGAAATATACTAGTACGATGTAAAGTTTGAAAATCGGATCACTTTCAAATCTTCCGCTTCACGGTACGCATACAAACAGAAGAGGGCGCCATCGTCAATCTGTGCTGTAATTATGACGTCACATACCATTTTAACCCGACTGCAACAACGACTGCGAGAAACAGGCACTTTCGCAACTGGCGGGGGGGGGGGGGGGGTTGACCATGGAGCGGGTTGCCATGCGTCCCGATATATCGGGACCATCACCGTTGTACACCTTCGTGTCCCGACAAGACCCGATTTTGCAAAATCCTTTTACGAGCTTGGCTCAATTAATGAAGTATCGCCATCTGTTAGCGCAACGTGTAAATGTGGAAGAAAGGTGCATTTACTTTCTTAAGGAAACCAAAAATCCGTAACGCAAATGCCAACTTCTAGAATTATGCGGGTATTTGTTTTCTATTCCCACATACAACGCCATTGGGGAAAGAGTATTACCGCAGATGTCGGCCCAGTGGGCCGACGAAAGAAATCGATTGCTGCCAGGGACTGTGGTCTCATTCTGACAGTGCCAGTTTAAGTACAAGCTGACTTGCATGGAGTTCTGTTGTTGTTGTTATTGTCTTCAGTCCAGAGACTGGTTTGATGCAGCTCTCCATGCTACTCTATCCTGTGCAAGCTTCTTCGTCTCCCAGTACCTACTGCAACCTACATCCTTCTGAATCTGCTTAGTGCTTTCATCTCTAGGTCTCCCTCTACGATTTTTACCCTGCACGCTGCCCTCCTGTACTAAATTGGCGATCTCTTGATGCCTCAAAACATGTCCTACCAACCGATCCTTTCTTCCAGTCAAGGTGTGCCACAAGTTTCGCTTCTCCCTAATTCCGCATGGAGTTTTATAAATACGTAAAAGGAAAAAAAAACCTTGCTGAAAAAGGTGAAATCTTCCGAAAAATATGGTGTACCAACTATTTCTGCCGCAACAAGTTCCATATCATTGTATTCTACATAAAAAAGTAATTTAAATAATTTTTTTACTTTATTTCGACACCTTCATCTCAGTGTGTCCCGAAGACGATCCTGGTAGATATGGCAACCGTAATTGTGGTGCTACACCGACGCGTCGCACTCTTATTTTAACCCTGTAGTGTCCCGCGTGACACATGTCACATAGGGTTTGAAGTGCTGCAGAAACTACAATTTGCTTCCTTCGTGCTTAAGTGCCTGGCTTGACATTTCTGTTAACGCCTCCGTAGCAATCTCTGGTGAAGCTCATGCGGACAAAGCGCACCGAGTCAGTTTCGCCATCCGACCGCTGCTGTAAACAGCCATGTCACTTCAGATAATGTAGTTGTATTCGTGTCTTCATATTACTGCAGTTTTTTGGAATATTTTATTACATTTTATTTTGCCATACCACAAATAGAAAGTATTGTTTGTGAATGGAATAACTATTGTATAGTGTGCTGTAATACAGTTTGAAAATGCATGTTACAAATATGTTACATTGGGCAATGAGTAATACAGTTGTGCTTGAATCCAAGATTATTTCATTTCAGAAACAATGGAACTCGTGATAAAATTAAAAGTAAAAATGACTCTTTATCGCCTTTGTAGCTACCGATTGAAGACATACTTTCTAGTCTGGACAAGCTTGACGTCAGTGACATAGAAGATTTGTATTCAGATGGTGGTGATGGTGACTGATGAAACTATTGCAGTTATGACAGAAATGATTGCAGTTATGACAAGAGACTCCCCAGGACGTGAACAAGTATCCCCAAATATTCCTTTTTCTGCTGAAAATGATGCTGAAGATTGTTTAGCTGCAGAAGATGAATAGTTCATATAAGGAGACAACAATGTTGCAGAAAAGTTTGATCGACTACAGTGGAAGAAAAGAGATTTTATTCCAGTCATTGAACCATTTGTTCCTGTTCCAACTCCTACTGGACTAATAAGTCCTGTGGAATATTTCAGATCGCTGGTGATGTGTGACATTCTCTTCACAACTTGGTAGACCTGTCGAACCAGTACAGGGCACAAAAGACCGGAAGACAGTGAACACAAGCAAATCGGAACTGTAACAAATATTAGGCATGTACCTGAGAATGGGACTTGCTCAAACTCGCTGCTACTGCGAGACCCACATGGCCCATCTGTTGGTTTGTAACGTTTTGTCAGAAAATAGACTTGGGAAACGGTTGAGCGTCCTCTACTTTGAAAACAATTTATTAGCAACTGATGAAACTAAAACAAGTGATAAGCTCTTGAAAATTCTACCTTGGAGGAATCAGTTCAGAAAAAAATGCTTGAAAGAAGTTCCAGAAGAACACAGTAATGTTGATGAAGTAATGATCGCTTTTAAAGGCAGAAGCTCCTTGAAACAGTTTATGCAAAACAATCCTGTAAGGTGGAGATTAAAAATGTAGGGTACGGCAGGATCTTCTGGCTGCTTATATGGCTTTGATATACGTCATGGGGCAGCAGACAAAAAATGTAAGAAGGGAAGAGAGAAGCAGGGAAAGGGCTCGCATATGAGGTGTCGTAAAATTAAGTTACGTAACCAGAAAACCACAGTTTCAAGGTATATGCCGACAATTTTTTTATGAGCGATATGCATGTTCAGTACCTGTTGACCAGAGATATATATTTCATTCGAACAGTAAGAGCAAATAGGCTGAAAGATTGTGACATCCCTAGCTAAAAAGACATGAAGGCCGAAGGCGAGGAGTCATAGCAAGCCTAGTAGACCATACAGGGCGATTCATTGTAGTGAGATGCTACGACAACAAACCTGTTTCTCTGGTATCATCAGACCAGCTGTTATCCCAGCTTACAACACTTGTATGAGTGATATTGATCTGTGGGACATGCTATCATCACTATACAGATACTAAATAAAATCAAGGCGGTGGTGTTTGTACATCTTCTGGCACCAATTACAGTTGCGGTAGACAACAGTTGGCTAAAATAGCGTAAGGACTGCAAATTTCTGCAGGAGTGACACATTTCATTGCGCAAATTCCAAACAGAAATTGCGGGTGGACTGATATTGGCAGGGAAAGAGAAATGAAAACGAGGACGCCCAAGTAAAGATGACATGTCGAAGAAGGAGGAGGAGGCTGCGACAACAGTTCTATTAGTTGTAGATTGCCAAAAGGACAAGTACGATCGTTAGCCTATATGGAAGGAAACAAGAGGACGATGCAAGACACTTATCAAGATGGTATCATATGGGAGGTGTGAAAAATGTGAAGTATTTTTGTGCTTAAATAAAGACAGAAATTGTTTTAGAAGAATTCCCACATAAAAACTGACAGATTGAATTGGCTAATAATTTCTGTTGCTTTTTTCTATTTTATTGTAAAAGGAATGAACAGTTAAGTGGATCATCTGCTGTTCTATAGTATATAACAACCAGGCTGTGCGGAAGTGAGATATATGCGGCTACTTGCTGTTTGATAATAATCAATCATTTACTTAATACTATATGTATTAATTACTAAAGAGTGCGTGTAAAAGCAAGCTGGTTTTGATACATTCATTCATCAAAAGAGAATATTCCGTAAAAATGAGAATAAAAGATATATTGGAACCAGAACCTATAATTAAATTAAATTTTAATCTTAACAACCTGTCCTGCTATCCAACATTTTATGCTGCCTATTACCCTGTGTGACGAATACGTCACATTAAAATTTTGGGGTGGAAAATGTTAAGAGTTAGAATTGCACATGAAATAGTGGAAAGAGGCAATAACAAGAGATTTTGGTGAAATAAATTTTTTGGCCAAGGGAATGGTTATAATAGGGTAGTGTAGAGTACATCGATCAGAACTCGTAGTCTCCGCTTGTGTGTACCATGAAGCGAAAGGTATGAAAGTACACACACCGACTCTCCAACCTAATGTGGCGGAAGGTCAAGCCGCATAGGCCGGAGTTCATAAATTCTTTCTTCCGATCCCAGCCGCACCATTCAAAAGAGTTTTTCTTCCTTTTCTTTCTTTCTTTTTTACAAAAAAAAAACCTAATTTTGTTAAGTTACTGACTTCTTACCTGATATATGCCAGTTGTAAGTGTTTGTTATGTATACACTGCACCCTTCAAAAATGATTACAATAAACACAAAACGATCTGCATTATAAAATATGAGTGGATGATGATACACATGTGAAAATCCAGGCCTAACGAAAACTATGGAACTTTGGTTTGAAGTTTTAAAAAGTTTTTAATAAATGACTTTTCCCTTCCTCTACCATGCTGCAGTGGATCTCCACACGCAAGCCAGCTGGCATTCCTTCATCTTGCTCACTAATGTACTGCAACGCTGCCTTAGTTGACTTGAACCCTTCCGAATGAGGGTTGAGGTTTCTCCTCTCATCTCAGTGAAGAGCTTCTCATCTGTTATTTCTCGTGCATCACCATTTCCACAATATCGTTATCAGTCGATTCATAAACTTCATCATTTGCCATCCATGTTCTCTGCATCGAAATCCTCACAGCCCCGTACATCTTTGAGCAATAAAACAATCTTTGACTTCGGCTTCCCACATGGATTCAAAGTTAAAATGTCCGCCTTTATGGGCTAAAAGAATTTTCCAACACCTTACAAGTGATAACGTTAGGAATCTCTTCCCACGGTGCAGCCAACCACGTGGACATTTAGCAAGTCAATTCTCTTCGAAATTGTTACAGTCTTCATTATTCTAAATCACTGATATCAACGAACTCTGAAGACGACAGCAATACCACTACTTTAGCATTTCAAGGATGCCTTGGTCCTTCAGGTGACAAAAGAGCAGTCTTATTTGGTGGTAAAACTAACGCTTCGATATCCTCATCAGTGAGTTTGTCTCTGGCAGGATCACTGATCCTCATTTTTCAGGTTTTTGAAAGATCTAAATTTCCGTGATTTCCCTGTTTATGTAAGCCGGACCTTGTGGTTGCCACTTGCATTTCTGCAAGCCATTATAGTAACAGGTTCCGTACTTTCCTTGTATTCGGGTGCGCAGCTTCCATTTTTTGAAGCAAGTGTTTTCGTAATGAGCAGCTTGTAAAACCGTTTTATCTTAGTTTTACAGATGTTCTCCAGAAATTCGCTCCTCGTCAGGTAACTTCGAAGGCACAGCTTCTTTCTCAGCAGATAAATCCTCTCCACTAGTGGTAACCTGGCGCACACCGAACTATTTTTTCACCTATCCAACCATTCATCAGTGGCAGTAAACTATGAGTCTCCTTTAGGAGTGTATTTGTTCCCTTGTTATTCCAACGATTTTACATATAAACCATTTTGATTTTCTGTCACTGCGTATACGCACATTGTTTTATATGTAATACATTGTAGCACTTTTATCTGAAACGCCGAAATGCTTCTGCCTTAAATAAACAAATTGGAGCAAATCTCAGTAGTTACGTGGTAGCCGCATGGAAGGGTTTGACGTTCTGGAATTCCACTGAAGTAATTAGGATTCGCGTCCTCTCGTCGTCTTCTTTACATTGTATTGTTTGTTGATATATAGCAAGCGTAATACGAATATAACCGAGGTGTGTCGAGCATGGTAACACACTGTGCCACTGACGGGCATGGGACTTAAACAGCCATTTATTGCCGGGGCGCCTCAGCATACTCGGGCCACGAGAGATAGCACCCTGGCATTCGTCCAGTATGGCGTGAAGCGGCAGCCAGTGCGGCGTTAGACCTCGCTGTGCCCAGAAGTGGATAAAGCGGTGGCTTCCGAGCGTCGAGTTTAAGAGAGGTGTTGACATCTCAGCAAGATACCCTATACGGAACGACCACTTTTGTCTCAAGAATGAGACAAATTTCCGTTGATGAACAAAACCGTTCACAAACGTCTCATAGGGCTGCTGGTAAAGAGGCCCTCTCCGATCACAAACTTTATAGGCTTGCCTTCGCAGAATTAAATGTAGGCTATGATTGGCACAGCGTCATATTTTCTGATGAATGATCAGTAAATGAAGGTCTTTGATGGTCTACAGGTCACGACACGACCCACAGTATGTGAAGCAATATTCGCAGGTAGGCTGCATAACAGTCTCGTGCTGGGGCGAATGTCATTACGTGGGGCAGGGATACTTCGTCGAATTTATGATCGTATGTGTACTTCACGAAACATACTATTGGTACCGAGTGTGAGAATGCGCCGTCCCTTGGAAGTGATCCAGACCCAGCAGGACCACTCATCGGTTCACACGAGTCGAATCGTTCAGCAATTGTTTTCGCAACACGCTGGCGTCAGCCTGATCGACTAGACTGTTCGAGGGTCGATATATAATCCTACTGAAAATTTTGTGGGCCAAAATGAAGCGTCACGTGAACTTAAGACTGGCCGATACCGGCCATCACCAGAGACTGACAGCCTGCAGGCCTTATTGGTGGAGACAAGTAATTGATGCCAATGGCAAGATGACCCTCATGCTGCCCGGTATATGTTGTGAAACTTTCTTGGTTTCTCGTTACTCAAGTTTTTATCGCGACGTTTAATAACTGTATGATTGTTAAATTGACATCAGCTTGAAATCATTGTACTTTAGTTGTATTTATTGGATTTGTTCTACTTAACTCTTAGCACGTATAAATTTGAAAGAAAAAAAACCACAATCGAGGTAATTTGAATCGAAATAAAAATGTCCTAATATGGAACAGTGAAAGAAAACTATCGATCAATATAAGAACGGATAAGCACTGGAATAATAATAATAATAATAATAATAATAATAATAATAATAATAATAATCTCTTTCTTACTCCCTCTCAAACATTTCCTGCGTTTATTGCGCAAAAGAAGTCCAGCCAGGGCATACAAAATTTCCTCTTCGAGTTAGCATTCTTTGGGAGCCCAAAGATAGCAGCCCATGAACTGTGCCCTTTTCTCTGTATTAGTCTTCAGAGAAATGTCCACAGCAGAATATGCGTTCAGTTTCTTCTTCTTCAGATTGCACGTCTGAAACATTTTCCTCAATTAAATTTGTATCAGGCCCCGAATGACTGGAAGAGTGTGTGTCTTATGTTTTTCTCTTTTTTTCTTTTTCAAGAATAAAACTTTCACTTCACCCTCCTTTGATTCCGCTGAAGCTTTCTTCCTTTTGAATTGTTTTAAACGTTTCCTGTATGGCATTATATACTCAACGTGCTGATTTTACGTGAGCTGGTGGCTCTTGATATGACCAGCTGCTTTTGGGAGCTGGTCGGATACCATTTGGACTCACATTTACTCCTTTGTTTGGATATTGTATTTCAAAATTCTGGTGTCTTGCAAAATCACCGCCGGCCGTTGTGGCCGAGCGGTTCTAGGTGCTTCAGTCTGGAACCGCGCGACCTCTACGGTCGCAGGTTCGAATCCTGCCTCGGGCATGGATGTGTGTGATGTCCTTAGGTTAGTTAGTCAGGTTTAAGTTGTTCTAAGTTCTAGGGGACTGATGACTGATGACCTCAGATGTTAAGTCCCATCATGCTCAGAGCCGTTTGAGCCATTTTGAGCAAAATCACCATCTCGTTTAAGTGTATGCTTGCTGCATGGGAAGTGTCCCGTTTTCCAGACGTCGTTTATAGCATTTTCTGTTGTTACTGCTCCCAAATAGGCCGTTCCAAATAATCTCGTAATCAAAACTGAGGTTACTGTTCGTCCTGGGTTGTTTGCCCGCCAGATTTCTATTTCTCGGGATTCCACATGAAAAGGCTGCATTTTATGCGAGGAATTGGGTGATGACCGGATAATGTGTACATGATTTTCTCTTATGACCACCAAGATCACCACAAGATGGCTTCATAAAGTTCACAAACTTGTGAAACAGCTTGGTAAAAATATAGTGTGAATGTAACTACTAAGGTAGCCACCTGAAGTTGTCCTAATACGTGACAGCATGTCCTAAAAGTTGATACCGTCGCGTATTAGAATACCCTTGGTAATGCATATTAGGAATAAGCATCTTGCACTAGAAATATAACTTCATAGTTACGCTGCTCGTTTTGAAGAACAATTCATTACATCGAATGAAAGAGTACTTTGTGAAGAATATAATGGTATGATTATTGTTGCAGCAGCACATACACGCAAAAAAAACTTGAGATTCACCTCTTTTAAAATCAAGGATTCTCGACAGCGCCCAGCTCCGAAATGGTCACAGCTTTACGCCCAGGCGATGTGAGAACTGTTCTAATAAGAGAATGAAATTTTCACTCTGCAGCGGAGTGTTCGCTAATAATGAAACTTCCTGGCAGATTAAAACTGTGTGCCGGACACAATAGAACTCGGAACAATTGCCAGTCGCGGGCAAGTGCTCCACCGACTGATCTACCCAAGATCACTTTCCCACGAGAAGCAGAGGTCCCGAGCTCGAATCTCTGTCCAGCACACAGTTTTAATCTGCCAGGAAGATTTATGTTCAGATGTTTCCCAACAGAGCTGAGCACTTACTGTAGACAGAATTTGTCTCACATCACCAAACTCCCCGCCCCCCACAAGGGGCAACTTCTTTCTGTATTCAAAATCATTTTCAGTAATAATAGTATCAGTTGCGTAAATTAAAAAAAAATCAAATCAGAACTTGACTATTTTCGCAGAGTAAATTATAATTGTCCGCAGCTTGTGGTCTCACGGTAGCGTTCTCGCTTCCTGCGCACAGGGTCCCGGGTTTCGATTCCCAGCGGCATCTGTGATTTTCACCTGCCCCGAGATGACTGGGGCAGGTTGTTGTCTTCATCATCATTCGTACCTGCCTTTTTTCGGATTTTAATAAATAGTATGACAGAATTTACTGTGTTATTCAGACCCATTACGCCGAATAGTTGAATTTGCTTTTTTTTCCAACGTATTGTTAATTTTATATAGGGACCAAAATTTATGAGCTAGTCATTAAACATTTATTCTCTTACTCAATTTCATCTTAATGGGTTTTTTCTACGAATCTACTTTCCCAGTCTATCTGCTAGTTCTGTGAACAGTTTTATGCCTACAGACAAAACTTTCTCTTTGGCAATTTAATTTGGACCTATCGTTTTCGAAATTGAGAGCTATCCCGAGTTTTACTGTTCCCGAATAAAAGAACAAAAGGATTGCTATTGAATTTTGCGCTTACATATGAACAGCATTACCAATTTCAATAGTACCAAAGAACTGCACAGTTATTCGATTAATCTCTCCACAATTTGAAATACGAGCTTCTTAAAAGATACAATTTTAATAGAATTCTGACTGATCTAAAAATCACATATTCCTCAAATAATATTTTTCTCACTCGTAAAAAACGAATGCCCTTATATAACTTGCTTGAATTTTGTTTAAAATTTTGAGAGTTATGTGATAGTTTTTGTTAGCTCGTTCTATATCAGTTCTCGCAAAGGCTACAAATAATATGCACGAGTTATGCACTCAAGACAAGAGATGCTACCACAGAAAGGCCTTTGGCACCTACCACGACGGGGACATAAAAAATATTGGCCAAAAAAATATTGACCAGATGGCGGAACCGAAATCTGATTTACAAAATGACAACCAGGTACTTTGATCGTGAATCACTTGCGCCGCGACGCTAACACCTCCTTCGAACCGCATCTAGTACTGCCGGCCAAATCATTACGTATTTCGCGATCGCTGACATCATCCTGTACTTCCGTGTATAATTTTTATTTTCCAATGTCGCGTATAAGCGCATCTGTCTGGTATACGTTACTGGTGTAACGTAACTTGGACATTAATGGGGCGAGAGTGTTGCCACAATTTGTGGCGTTGTTGTATGCACCGAGAATTCCCGATGTGGGTCTCACCCATTTTCCACGCCGACAGTTTTGTTTGGTCGACTGTACCGGTTAGCTAGTCAAGTGTGCCTACTGCTCTTTTCGTTGAATTGTAATCGGAAATCATTTTTGGTTTCTTATCAGCTCTATTACTGATTTCATCATGGTGGAGTGTGCTCAGTAGTACATCTTCATTCTCTAAGGAAGATAATTGACTACAGTAGTATCATTTGTGAAGTAAAATGAAGAGCTGTGAACCTCGTTGTTAGTCCTATTTTCTGGAAGCTGTGGCTTATTTTTGCGTATAGTTCCCCACATTGTTCATTTCATTTTAAGGAGCAGCTGTCCCATATTGTATGACGTAAATGAGTGCTCACGTTTGATAATCTAACCTCTCAACTGAGAGCAGCAACTACACTCATTCTCTGATTTTTTTTTCTGGTGCCACTCTGCTCTTCTTTCGTGTGTAAGTTTGAGGTTTAGGTACGGATGACGATTTGCTGTCACACTCCCTATTTTGGTGGTTTACTTGGGACATACTGTTTTACTGGACAACAACCACCACCACTAAATGCTACTAACTGCTCGTCGACATCATCATTTCCTCAAAGCCTCCAGAGTTTAGGAAGTACTCCTGTCGTATCCTACCAAATACTACGAATTGCAGCAAGTTTATCAGTACATACATCATCTGTCGTTATTTCTAGTTATGAATTCCCTGCACATATCTCTCCAGCGATCTCCCATGCCGTTGAATATAGTGTTTGTATAATAATAACAACGTCGTTGCGGTTTTCTGACTGTTGTGCCCGCTTCTTACAGGCGGTTGACGAGGGGCACTTACGCAGTGCTCCATTGTGGAAGGTTTGCCTGCACAGCGTGACCTTGGCAGCTGTCTGTAGCGTGAGCGCGCTTGGTCCGTATTCTTGAGCCAAGGCCACTGTGCCTAGGTGCCGGAAGGTGCAGCCAAGAGCCAGGGACGTACCGTGACTCGGGAAGCTTTGCTTGACCCCGCACTTGGCTGCCGGCTACACTCGTCAGCCGCCAGTTTTGCCAACTGTTGAGGAATGGAGTCTCCTGAAGTAGTCTCGCACAGTGTGTAGGCGGCAGCTGAACTCCGAGCAGTAATTTTTCGGGGTAGTACACTGAGACGTAAAATGCAATAGACAGTGAATATATTGTTAAATACATGCAATTAAAGCGAATGTCCAAAATATCCTGGCATTGCATTCGCTGGTCAAAGCGTGAAATGTTTTAGAAGGCTACAGGAGACATCCGTGTACAAAATTAATATAGGAAATAGAAGTCAGTTAAACGCAGTCAAGCTATGTTGTTTGTGTTGCTGCCCGCTACAGACTGAATAGAGATCGATGACTAGTTTATGACGTGGATTTTAGTTTTTTTTGTTGTGAAGAAGTATACCAACGAAACTAGCGTCAAAGTCAGTTGTCTCATACTGCAGCACAGGAACAGTCTGCTACTGAAACGGGCAGTTTACGCTGCAAGTATAGTACGCGGTAAAGAGGCCCGATTGTTCGTTCCCTCATTCTTTTCTCCTATTATTCGGCTGACGGCTTACACATCTACTTCTTTACATACGGAAAACCAGCTGTCGAGAAATATGTAGCTAAATGGCAAATAGTAGTCCCCCCACCGTTTTTGATGGATAAGTGTTGACTAGACTGAGGAAGAAGCTCATTTTATATAAGATAGAACAGATCCATTCCGCAACAGCCGTATAAACGAACACAAAATAATCACCATATATCATACAATTTTAGTAGCGAGCCTCAGTCTGTTCTAACAGCTAACATGCCTCAGTGTCAAGCAAATAATCTTGGTGTATAGTGTGTTACAGGTTAAAATTGAGTGTCAGACCCAATGTAAAAACCGTTTTTACAATGTTACCTATTGGTGGAAAAAAGAATGAAATCATTTCTTTCATTTCCAGTAAAATACAGAGTTTGTTTACTTTCTTTTATGTATAAATTGTATCCTGGAGTTGTTAGTTTTCTACAGACAAAATGGATTATAAAAGTCCTCCTCCCCACTCTCGCTGCCCATTATTCATGCATGCGTGTGTGAGCGCACGCGCGCACACACACACACACACACACACACACACACACACACACACACACACACACACAATATGAAGCTTATTACTGAAAAATGCTAGGTGGAATAAGGACAATGTTGCTCCCCGTACAGAAATGACGACTCAGCATCTCCTTTGGAGTAGATTAGATTAGTTTATCGTTCCATAGATCCGTGCTGAGGAGATCCTCATGATGTGGAACATGTCAAAATATATAGTGAGTAGCAATCTGTCCTTTTCATAATACTGTGAAGCCTATTACTGAGCTATACATAGTGCCTATTGTTTCACTGTGTACCTCTTCAAGTATTTTGTTGAATTAGATTTTGTATGAAATGTAACTAGCTATTGTTCACAGTAGATTTTTGTGTTTGATTTATCTCGTGATTTGTACTGACTGGTTTTTGAAGTTCATATATTAACTTAATTATTTAATATATTTTCATGTCAATAACTGTGCTAAAACTGCTGCTGCCTATTTTGATGCGTCATGGCTGAAGTCAGTGTTTTAAAATTCAATGCATATATGTGTATTATGCTTGTTGGTTCCTATTGTGCTGCTGTAATGAGAGTTGGATATTTACAGATATTGTCATTCTTTGCTTGTCCGCTCTGTTGTGTATGCATGTGGTATGTTCAAATTATTATTTATTTATCTTGAAGATGAGTTTGGTATTGGAAAAAAAAATGTGAGCTATAAACTTCATGGAAACGACCTGTGCTCCTGATTTTTTTGCACCTTTATGATTGACGTTATCATGACCAACTAGTTGTCATTTTCAATTAACAACATTTACTAGAAAAAGTAGTTAAATTTCACTTTGGTCACCACCTAGAATCAAATGTGAAAAGTAATAATAATAATAATAATAATAATAAAAGAAGTCTTCAATATCAGTTTTATTTTATTTTCCTGTAAACACTCACACTGGGAATACAGTTTTTGTGTCTTCACATTTAATGAGTAAACAATTTTTATCATTTGGAGAATGTGACACTAATGAGTATGTCAGCACAGGATAAAAAATTGTCGCACCAGGACTCAACCACGTCTTATTGCTTGTAGTGGTGCTCTGCAAGGCCACCATAAGTTTTAGTCAGGTAGTTTGGTCCTTTTATAATTTCTAACTATGGGTGCTTAGTACTGTAATAACAGAAGCACTTTTGGATGGAGTCTGAAAGTCATGGGTGAATTGTACTTCAATGAGTACCCAGTTAGTAGAGATCTTCCTTAAAAAGTAATGATTTGGTGTTTGAGTCACATGCCTGAATGCAATTTGACTCTTTTAATTTGTTCATTTTGTTGAAGCTGACAGACGTTCGTCTATGATATATTTACCTCTTTTTATTCTTACGTGTATTGCCGATCAGTTATTCAGTGATATTTTCTGCTTAAAACTTTTTGGTAGAGTCGTGCATCAGTCTGCATGGTAAATCTTTGCATACTGTGTAATCAGAAAAGCTGTATCTATATGGTGGCTTTAAGTCTACCCCAAGCAGCTAGTCACTGAGAAGCAAAGAACTTATTATTTGATATGAAATGGGCCTGTGTGTGTGCCAAACCTTACTACAAAATTTAGAAAATGGTCTTCAGAAGATGTTTCAACCAAGACTCGGGCTTCGTATTATTATTATTATAACTACTACTATTATATGTCAGTAACTTTCAGAAATTTTTTATAATAACCACTGACCCCCACCCCCATTTTTTTATTAATGCCTTCAGGGGATTACTGTGACATTTTTTGTAAATGTATTTTTTGTGTGATGCATAAAAAATAGATTTATAAAGAAGATTGTTCAGAAAAGCAATGGAAGGAACGTCAATAGTCTTCAATTAAAACTAGCAATGAGGCACTTTCACTTATTTATTGAGCAGTTTCTTTCAGTAATGTGTTGTGATGGTGGTAGATAAACGATAGGTGCTACATGTCAAGAACTGTTCTATAAAGACAAAAACAATAAATTCATGTATTTAATTGACTTGTATTCCACGTGTATTTGGAATGGAGGCAAGACGAGACTGATTACTTGATGCCTCCTTGGCTTCTGTTAATCTCTTTCTCTACTGATCACCATGAAAGAAAAATAATTTTGTCATAACTTCTTGTTTTTCGAACATTCATGATGGAATGAGTTCTGTTGAAGTAATTAGGTTCAATGTTTGTTCCAGGAATAAGCTTAGAGAACAATCTTTCGATAAGCTCAATGGGTCCACAGTCACCATTGGATATGAAACCAGATACAGCTAGCCTAATTAGCTCTGGCAGTTTCAGTCCCACTGGAGGACCTAACAGCCCAGGGTATGTATGAACACCTTTGTCATTGTATTTGTGTTTTATGTTTTGCTGCTGCTACTGCTACTCACCAGTACTGCTGTTATTACTGCTGTTGCTGATGCTACTATTATTCTTATTCCTGCAAACTGTAATGTTTGAAAATCTTTCATTTTTATTAAAAAGTATGGGGAAATTAACTGGAATTTGTGTGTGAATGTACTTTTTGTAGGGTGTATCATTAACACAAAGAAGATAGCCCAGCAAAACAATTATGGGGAAATTGTAAGCCTTTGCCTTTGTACATATAGTGAGCAGAACATAATTCATTCACTACACAATCATTTATTATGTAGCTAGTTGTATTTTAATTATATTTGTTATCTGAGAATTAAGCAGCAGTCATAGTTGTGGAAGGAGAAAGAAAGTGTTAGTTTGAAGCTCTGTGCTGATTTTGTGAGATGTTTGTGAATTTGGAAGATCACTGCACAATGTAGAGAACTGTCCACGACTGTTGTTTCAGTGTTCTTTCACAGTCAGTATGCAAACTAAACAAATTTGGCAGAGTGTCGCTCTCTCTCTCTCTCTCTCTCTCTCTCTCTCTCTCTCTCTCTCTCTCACGCGTCACATTCCAGATGCCCATTTTTAAATATATCTGTGCTGACATAAAGAAAAAAAGTGCACTTTTTTGGTAAACTGAATGCCTGGCTCCTCCCTACCATGTGGATCTTTTTTGTGTTTTTATCAATATTTCATTTGCAACCAAGTAAACTTCAAAAATTGGGAGATACATTAAAAAAACAGAAGATTCAAATTTTGTCACTTCAAGAAACAGAAATGATGGACAATAACTCCATGGATTTCGGCAATTAGCGTATTTTTAAAAGTAAAGCCAATAAAAGAATACTTAATAATACACCATATCTGGGGCTGCTTTTACAGTCTCCAAAAATGTTTTAAATTCAGTAATGAAGCTAAAACCCATAAATAATAGGTTAATGAGAATTTCTCGTAAATGTGCAAATAAAGCATACACTTCTAATTAAAGCCCTTATGCTAGTCAGTGATGATAAATGTAAAAAAACTGGAGAATTTAGGAAAGCTTATGAAACATTACAAAGCATCATCTTGAAAATTCCCCCAAACCATGTTAAAATGAATTTTTTAATGCCAGTTAGGTAAAGAGAAAAAATATAAGGAAAGTGTGGGTAGATTTCCTGCACATAAGTGGGAAAGATTTGTTGAAATGTGCAAAAATTTTAACCTTAAAATCATATCCACACCTTTTAAAAGGAACCCATCTAAACAAAAATCATGGCAGGCTCCCATTACATTTATTGGGGAATTTCAAGTTGATCATGTGTAGCAATTTCATGCCCTAACTACAAAAAAATTTTAAATGTCCAAGTTACGAAAGGGGCTAATATTGATTCTGACCATTGTTTAATGCAAACAAAAGTTAACTGTAAGAAAATAAATATCTAAATTAATCCAGTAGATAAAATAAACTATGAAAATGCCCAACTTACAGAAATCTAAAGAGATTTCCAGAAGAACAGTACAAGAAACTTTTATAAAACATTCAAAACAAAACTTAATGGTTACCAACCTTAAAAGTCTTTGCTTCAAAAATGAAAATGGCAGTTTGGCTCTTAACAACCAGGAAAATTGTAAGGCACTTTCTAATTACTTTGAAAAACTATTGAACTGTCCAGAACCAGCAGATTAATTCCAACCACAGAAACTAATAACACAATCCTAACTCTAAAGAATCTGACAAAATCAAAATAACTAAACAAATTAAGAGACTTAAAAACAACAAAGCATCCTGAGAAGATGGTACAATTGCAGAACTACTTAAATCACCTGGCCCTAACACTCTTGAGATCACTCTGCTGAAAATTCTCTCGCATTGTTTACTTGATCGAAGCCAAGAACAGTTAGAACCTAAAATTAGTGAATACCAAGCAGGCTTTAGACCAGACAGATGCTATCTGGAACAAATTCTTAGTTTAAAATTCATCCATAGGCAACAAAGGATTTTAGTAACAAAATTGTATGTACATTTGTGAATTTTAGAAAGGTCTATGAATCAGTTGATCATGAATGTCTTTTCCAAATTTTAAAGAAACACAAGGGCTAGATAATAAAACTCTAACGCAGATTAAGGAAACGTTAACTGACACTAGCTCTAAAGTTAAATTCATGGGAGGAACTTGTGAACCATTTGATATAAAGACTGGTGTTAGGTAAGGAGATGGATTCTCCCCATTACTGTTTAACTGTGTTTTGGTAAAGGTAATTGCAGAATGGCAAGAGCAAAAGTCGGGTCAAAATATAGATCATTAAATCAAGTTGGGTAGAAGTGATATTAGAGTAGATTGCCTCACCTGAAGTTGCGGAAAAAGTGGGACTACAAATATCATCCGAAAAAATGAAATATATGACATGCAACAAACAAGCACCAAAATTTTTGAACATGAAATATGGAAAAATAAAAAGGGTTTCTCAGTTTAAATACATGGGGAAATCATACAAGAAAATGGTCTGGAAAAAGCTGCAAACAAAGTTCACTATAAAAAACTGGCAACTGCATTCAGATTTAACACAAAATAATTATAATAAAAAATCACTTTCTAAATTCAGTAAACTTAGGCATTAGAACACTTTAATAAAACCTGAATGTCTTTATGGAGCAGGAACTTTAATTTTAAATAGAAAGAGGGATGTTGAAGAACCTTGAAAGAAAGAAAGGAAGATTATTTGGGAAATATTAGGCTGCCAAAATTACTCATGGAGAAAATTATAGGCTGAGAAATAGTAAGGAAATAGAAGAATACACAGATATACATGACATGAGAAAAAGAAGACTTAAATTTGATGGGCACATTAAAAAGAGTTGCAGCCACGAGATTGACAAAACAAATAGAATTCTGTTGAAACAGAAGTAAGGCTAAAACTTAGCCAATTAAATGGATCGCTGCGATTAAGGAGAATCTTAAAGTAGCCGGTATAACTCAGGTAGACATTACAGATAAAAAACATTCAGAAAAACAATATTTTATTGGTTCGTCAGAGGGAAATAAGACGACGGACTGTAACACTGTGGTCTGATGAAAGAAAGAGATTTCATTCTGGAAGTATGAAACAGATTTGGACACAAAGGACGACCAACCATGAAACGCGACATTGATTGATTATACTCGCATGGCCCTATTGAGCCCATATGTGAATAATAATATTATTATTATTATTATTATTATTATTAATTTCACCTTATTTTTTCTCTTCATCCGTGTCCTGTTTATGGTGAATTTTTGTTTTCCATTGTACAGCATTCTTGCTCTTTCCTGATGCATGGTTAACCTTTTCATTGTTACTTTCAGTTCATTTACAATTGGACACAGTAGCCTGTTGAACAACTCAAGCAACCAGGCAAAAGGTTCATCTTCACAGTATCCACCAAATCATCCACTCAGTGGCTCCAAACACCTTTGTTCTATTTGTGGAGATAGAGCGAGTGGAAAGCATTATGGTGTTTACAGGTACAGTCTTTCTTATTCAAAATATATCTTGAGAGAACAGTGATAGTAACAAATGAAGAGTGTTATAGTGCCACTGCTTTCACATATTCATTGTCCATCTTTTTGGTGTACTGATATTATCTTTAAATTTAACAGCTGTGAAGGTTGTAAAGGATTTTTTAAACGCACAGTGAGAAAAGACTTGTCATATGCATGTCGGGAAGACAAAAACTGCATAATAGACAAACGCCAACGTAACAGGTGCCAGTATTGTAGATATCAAAAATGCCTCGCTATGGGAATGAAGAGAGAGGCAGTTCAGGTAAGTTACTTTCAAGATGATAACCAAATCAGAAATCCCATTTCCTTTATATTTCTGTAAATTCTTTGAAGAGCATAAAATCGCATCGTGGCTTTGCAACCTATCAGTTAACGTTTTTATATTGGTAAGTAAGACAGTGACTAAAAAATTGATTTGATGTTAGGGAAAGTTCGTGCATTTCAAATAGCTCATAACATGTGCTCTTCTTATTCAATATGCAAAGTGAGTGTGGGGAATGAACAATATTAAAATATATGACTCCAACACCAAAGAAATTAAAAGTGTCACGTTTACATTATTAGTTACTGATCATATGTGGATCATGGGTGACTCGAATGTGGTTGTAGGAGAAGGAATATAAGACAGAACTCGGGAGAGTATGGGGTTGGTAGTTGAAATGAGAGATGAGAAAGGCTAGTGGAGTTTTGCCGTAAACTTCAACTGATAATAGTGAATTCACTGTTCAGAAATTGCAAGAGGAGAAGGTATATTTGGTGATGGCATGGGAGCATTGAAAGATATGCACTAGATTACATCATGGCCAGACAGAGATTCTGAAATTAGATATTGGGTTGTACGGTGTACCTAGGAGCGGATACTGAATCAGACCACAATTTAGTAATGATGAAGAGTAGCTTGAAGTTTGAGGAAATTACCAGTCATAATCAACATGGAAAGAAGTGGGATACTGAAATACTAAGGAATGATTATTTTCAGTTTATATTCTCTAAGGCTGTAGATACTGTTATAATGAACACTACAGTAGGTAGTTCAGTTGAAAAGGACTGGACATCTCTAAAAGGGGTTATCACAAATGATTGACATGCAAATGTAGGGCCAAGAAAAGCAGTTACAAAGAAAGTTTGGGCAACAGAAGGAATACTTCAGTTGGTTGACAAAAAAAAAAAAAGGTACAGAAATGTTTATGAAAAAGACAGGAATACAAAAATATAAGTTGCTGCTGAATGAAATACATAGGGAGTTCTGGGAAGCCAAGGTGAAATATCTGCAGGAAAATGTGAAGAAATAGAAAGAGAAATGGTCTTCAGAACAGATTTAGTGTATGAAAATGTCAAAACAACCTTCAGTGAAATTAAAACTAAAGCAGTCAACATTAAAGAGTGCCATTGGAATTCCACTGTTAAATGCAGAAGAGAAAGTGTGGACAGCTGGAAAAGTACAAGAGTGCATTGAAAGCCTTGACGAGGGGGAGATACTACCTGATGTGATAGGTGGAGAATTGTGAGTTGATATGGATGACGTAGGTGATCCATTATAACAGTTAAAAGTTTAACAGAACTTTAGAAGAGTTGCGATCAAATACTGCAGAAGGCATAGATAACACCCTTTCAGAATTTCTGAAACCATTGGAAGAGCTAGGTTAATAATTGGCTCCTTTTACCAAACTCCTGACTCAGTAGTGGCAGATCAACTGCCAGAAAATTTGGAATACATTTCACATAAATTTTCTCAGCATGTTATAGTCTTAGGTGGAGATTTCAATTTACCAGATATAGACTGGGACACTCAGATGTTTAGGACGGGTGGTAGGGACAGAGCATCGAGTGACATTATACTGAGTGCACTATCCGAAAATTACCTCGAGCAATTAAACAGAGAACCGACTCGTGGAGATAACATCTTGGACCTACTGATAACAAACAGACCCGAACTTTTCGACTCTGTATGTGCAGAACAGGGAATCAGTGATCATAAGGCCGTGGCAGCATCCCTGAATGTGGAAGTTAATAGGAATATAAAAAAAAGGGAGGAAGGTTTATCTGTTTAGCAAGAGTAATAGAAGGCAGATTTCAGACTACCTAACAGATCAAAACGAAAATTTCTGTTCCGACACTGACAATGTTGAGTGTTTATGGAAAAAGTTCAAGGCAATCGTAAAATGCGTTTTAGACAGGTACGTGCCAAGTAAAACTGTGAGGTACGGGAAAAACCCACCGTGGTACAACAACAAAGTTAGGAAACTACTGCGAAAACAAAGAGAGCTTCACTCCAAGTTTAAACGCAGCGAAGACCTATCAGACAAACTGAAGCTAAACGATGTCAAAGTTAGCGTAAGGAGGGCTATGCGTGAAGCGTTCAGTGAATTCAAAAGTAAAATTCTATGTACCGACTTGACAGAAAATCCTAGGAAGTTCTGCTCTTAAGTTAAATCAGTAAGTGGATCGAAACAGCATATCCAGACACTCTGGGATGATGATCACACTGAAACAGAGGAAGACACGCGTAAAGCTGAAATACTAAACACCTTTTTCCAAAGCTGTTTCACAGAGGACGACCGCACTGCAGTTCCTTCTCTAAATCCTGCACAAACGAAGAAATGGCTGACATCGAAATAAGTGTCCAAGGAATAGAAAAGCAACTGGAATCACTCAACAGAGGAAAGTCCACTGGACCTGACGGGATACCAATTCGATTCTACACAGAGTACGCGAAAGAACTTGCCCCCCTTCTAACAGCCGTGTACCGCAAGTCTCTAGAGGAACGGAAGGTTCCAAATGATTGGAAAAGAGCACAGGTAGTCCCAGTCTTCAAGAAGGGTCGTCGAGCAGAAGCGCAAAACTAGAGACCTATGTCTCTGACGTCGATCTGTTGCAGAATTTTAGAACATGTTTTTTGCTCGAGTATCATGTCGTTTTTGGAAAACCAGAATCTACTATGTAGGAATCAACATGGATTCCGGAAACAGCGATCGTGTGAGACCCAACTCGCTTTATTTGTTCATGAGACCCAGAAAATATTAGATACAGGCTCCCAGGTACATGCTATTTTTCTTGACTTCTGGAAGGCGTTCAATACAGTTCCGCACTGTCGCCTGATAAACGAAGTAAGAGCCTACGGAATATCAAACCAGCTGTGTGGCTGGATTGAAGAGTTTTTAGCAAACAGAACACAGCATGTTGTTATCAATGGAGAGACGTCTACAGACGTTAAAGTAACCTTTGGCGTGCCACATGGGAGTGTTATGGGACCATTGCTTTTCACAATACATATAAATGACCTAGTAGATAGTGTCAGAAGTTCCATGCGGCTTTTCACGGATGATTCTATAGTATACAGAGAAGTTGCAGCATTAGAAAATTGCAGCGATACGCAGGAAGATCTGCAGCGGATAGGCACTTGGTACAGGGAGTGGCAACTGACCCTTAACATAGATAAATGTAATGTATTGCGAATACATAGAAAGAAGGATCCTTTATTGTATGATTATATGATAGCGGAACAAACACTGGTAGCAGTTACTTCTGTAAAATATCTGGGAGTATGCGTGCGGAACGATTTGAAGTGGAATGATCATAGAAAATTAATTGTTGGTAAGGCGGGTACCAGGTTGAGATTCATTGGGAGAGTCCTTAGAAAATGTAGTCCATCAACAAAGGAGGTGGCTTACAAAACACTCGTTTGACCTATACTGGAGTATTGCTCATCAGTGTGGGATCCGTACCAGATCGGGTTGACGGAGGAGATAGAGAAGATCCAAAGAAGAGTGGCGCGTTTCGTCACAGGTTTATTTGGTAACCGTGATAGCGTTACGGAGATGTTTAACAAACTCAAGTGGCCGAGTCTGCAAGAGAGGCGCTCTGTATCACGGTGTAGCTTGCTTGCCAGGTTTCGAGAGGGTGCATTTCTGGATGAGGTATCGAATATATTGCTTCCCCCTACTTATACCTCCCGAGGAGATCACGAATGTAAAATTAGAGAGATTAGAGCGCGCACAGAGGCTTTCAGACAGTCGTTCTTCCCGCGAACCATACGCGACTGGAACAGGAGAAAAGTGGCACGTAAAGTGCCCTCCGCCACACACCGTTGGGTGGCTTGCGGAGAATAAATGTAGATGTAGATGTAGAGTCAGATGACTATTCAAGTTAAGTGTATAGAATATATGAGACCAGAGATAGCAAAGGCAAATAACTGTGGAAACTGTTGCACAATGACCTTGTTAGTTCATACATCCCAGATCAGGTCTGATCAGTTTGGCTTTATTAAAGTTAAAGACAGCACACAGGCAGCACTGATGGTGCAGTTGACGATGAAAGCAAGACTTTTAACAAAAAGTCTAGACATGTTCATAGGTTTCTTGACCTGTAAGAATCACTCAGCAATGTAAAATGGTGCAAGATGGTTGAAAGTATGAGGAAAATGGGAGAAAACTATAAGGAAAGACAAGTAATATACAATATATTCCAGAACCTGAAGGGAACAATAAGAAGACCAAGAAAAAAGCGCTTAGATTGAAAGGATATAAAATAAGGTTGCAACCTTTATCCCCTACTGTTCAGTGTGTACAGTGAAGAGGTAATGATGGAAGTAAAAGATAGGTTCAGGATTGGGATTAAAATTTGGGGTTAAAGAACATCAACAACAAGATTTGCTCATGACATTGCTATCCTCTATGAAAATGGGACAGTACTGGATTGGGAGTAAATCAAAGAAAGACGAAAGTAATGACAACTAGAAGAAATGAGATTAGTGATAAAATTTACATCAAAATTGAGGCGACAAAGTTGTTGAAGAAGCAAGGAGTACATAAAAACCAGATTAGCACAGGCAAAGAGGGCATTCGTGGCCAAAAGGAGTCTACTAGTATCAAACATCACACATAAGTTGACAAAGAAATTTCTGAGAATAGACATCTGGAGCACAGCATAGTATGGAAGTGAATTGTGGGTTGTGAGAAAAGTACATGAGAAGAAGAGAATCAATGCGATTGAGATATAGTGCTACAGAAGGATGCCTAAAATTAGATAGACTGCTGAGATAAGAAATGAGGAAGTTTTTTGTAGAATCAGTGAGGACAGAAATATTTGCAAAATATTGAAAGAAGGGACAAGAGGACAGGTGAAGTTTTCAGTTCTCAGGGAATAACTTCCAGAAGGTACTGTAGAGGATAAAAACTGCAGGGAAAGACCAAGATTGGAATATATCCAATAAGCAATTGAGGAAGAGGCTTGCACAGGAGAGGAAGTCTTGGCAGGCCACATCTGACCAGGCAGATGACTGTGACTGCTTACTGTTGTTCTTCTCCTTATTCTTCTTCTCCTTAGTCAACTCATATTTTTAAGTGCTGTGACATTTTCAGAATAGTTACAGTAACACTCGTAGAATTCCAAAATCGTCAACATCCGATGGTGTACCATGACGACATAATGTATCGTGTTTCAAAATGAATACTCCTTGCCTGTTTAAATTATATATACCTTCATGGGCAGATTACAGCTATAATTCATATTGCATTGTCAACAACAAAACCTAGATTTATTCCATTCTAGAAGATTCGTGTGTTGATTAATTATTATTATTGTCCGCCCCGGTAGCTGAGTGGTCAGCGTGACAGACTGTCAATCCTAAGGGCCCGGGTTCGATTCCCGGCTGGATCAGAGATTTTCTCCGCTCAGGGACTGGGTGTTGTGTTGTCCTAATCATCATCATTTCATCCCCATCGACGAGCAGGTCGCCGAAGTGGCGTCAAATCGAAAGACCTGCACCAGGCGAACGGTCTACCCGACGGGAGGCCCTAGCCACACGACATTTCCATTTCCATCATTATTATTATTATTATTATTATTATTATTATTATTATTATTATCATCATTCATCAACACAAGATATTTAAGACACAGGCCTCCCCCAAAAAGTCCAGTTGCAAAGCATGAACATTTGTGTCCTTTTGTACATAAAAATATGCCGTTTAGTATCTATGAAACTTTGTGTATGTATTGAATACCATGTGGTATGTCCTCAAGATATTTTCTAGGCTACAAATGGGGATAAAAGAATGTAAGGTAGTGTACTTTGTCACAACAAATAATGTTGTACAAGTTATTGACACATTACACAAAACAATATCTCATTCCTGAAGTAAACGCTACTGATTGCTGTTTGGTTTCAATTGTAAATAAATAACATGATGGTCCTCAGTAATGTAGACGTGATGAGCACTGGGAAGAGTGGCATAGATATAGGAAAGTCATGTAAGGGAGACAGAAAACCTCTAACTCACTTCAACATTTATATTCTCTTCATATTCAAAACCAAAGGTATCGTATCATCTTTGGTAACCCTTCCCTACAGTTTACATGTGATTTATCTGCAGTTATGCTGAGTCTCTTCAAAAATATTCTAACAGCTTTATTATGTTCTGTAGTTATTCTCCTTTCCAATCTTCACTTCCTTCATCCATCCCATAGAAAATCACCTGTCCAGAACATATTTAGTAGATGGTTTGTCAAACCCAATATGTCCCCCAACATGATGTCCAGTTTACTGTGAAATATTTAAATACTAAGCAAAAATAGCTTTCCCTTTTCAAGACTGATTGTCACATCATTGAGATACTTCATGTGTGTCTAATATTCTCCCTGTAAAACATCTTTCGACGAGCGTGACATCACAACAGTTTACATTATGTTCGTTTGAGCAGTTACCTGCTGGCTTATGCACATGCGAAGTAGTGTCACATACGAGCAGTACCTTCTCCCACTTTTGACTGCTAGAAGTGCGGTTCTTAGCTGTATCAGCAATAGCAACAAACAGCCAGATGCTAACCAGAAAAATTTTTCTGGTGCACCCAAGCTGCCAGATTCGCACATGTGCAGAGCAGTCGGAGTTGTAGTGGGGTGGGTAGTAGTCTCCATGTGAATCGTGTTTACGTTTGGTGATTTTGCTGTTTCCTCTTCATTTACAACTCTCAAGCCAAATGAAAACAAAACGTATTTCTGTGGCCGGGAGCCTTTACATTCACATAACTACGGAAAGCTAAAATATGTTATTAGTTTCAGTTTTGTGATTTCATTTTGTTTCCAGGTTTTGGCAGTCTGGCATTAATTGCCTTGCAGCATAAAATAATAACAGTACTGATACTCCAATAAAATTTGCATCCCGAAAACAACACTCGAAGGTTTAATATCAGGTTGGGGCCTACTTCTTTGTAAATCTGGAAATACGAATGTGCCCTTTAAGCCAAATCATGCATTTTAGTATGGTTTACGAAATTCCGATGCCCTTAGAGTACGCTCTGATGGCCTGTATCGTTTATGATGTAATGTAAGATCTCTTAATGCTTTATATGTATGAACATACGGGCTACCTTCATCATAGTAGCTACACATGCACAGTAACACCGATTTCTAGCACTCTCTGACAACTGCTGAAAAGAATTCTGACAAGTCACGGGAAAATATTGCGATTAGTGGTTTGAAAAGTGTTACTTTCAAAGTACATTTCATTTTACAGAACGTGAATTATGTTATGTGGGTGAACTTGCTTTGAATTTCTTAAATGACAGCAGGTTTGAGTCTCATCTAAAGCTAAACATTTTGAGGGCCAGCCACTTAGAAGAATTTCAAGATCAGAAGACCAGTCATTTATGTCATTGCCTAAAATTTTACTGGCTCATTTGTGTGATTTATTGAAGTGAAGTGTAACACATACATAAAAGTCTAATATTGTTTGTGAAAGCTTAGCTTTTCTTGTAGCAACACTGTGTAGATAAATTTAAACCATTAACTTTTCCTATTTGTGTGTTTGTGCTACTTAACAGTAATGTTGCTATAGGCTGATTGCATCACGTATCCTGTGGTCTGAATCACTACGTTTACTGGCGACACATCTTCCAAAAGACAAAAACCGAATTTCAGAAACAGCTTTAAAAAAGTATTAGCTGAAAATTTTAAAAACAAGACGAAACCTGACAGCCCAAGCACATTTAAATACCGGCTGCATTTACAAGGGAGCAAAAATCGGTTGCAGAATTGGAAAACCGGCAACCAGAAGCGGAATGCCAAAATCGATTTTAAAGTGTTTCCATGACCACCAATGCAGTGTTGGGAAATCGCTTTACGAAATCTGGTTTTGGAAGTCCCATGTGAACATGGCGAAAATCTGCTATCATCGGCTGGCGAGATCACGTGACATGAGTTATGATTGGCTTTCAAAAGCACACCGCAATCTCGATTTCAATACTCCAGAAACTAATGTTCTTTGTTTGGTGGAATTCGACTATATACTTAAGTAATACGAAAATATGCAGCATACATGTTGCTGCACATCAAAGATCTTTCCAAAACACACTTTTTTTCCCTAGGGTTCGTTTCCTAACCAACAGATTGATAAAGGTGTATGGTTCCAAGGGAAAGTATATTGTCACTTAACACAGAAAAATTGTATTTTCACCCAGGAGAAAGTGTATTTTTAACCGAGAATCCGGGAATTTTTTTTCCTTCTCCATGTATACACCATGCACACCCTGAACATATATTTTTGCTATGTTCTGATTTTTAAAAAATATTTGGTGTATGTATCTCAAACTGCAGTCAGAGTGAGTTATTGTTTCTCATATGAACATGTTGTACTTGAGTTAGTTCAGTATTTTCACTTTTTTCACACAGAATCTCTGAGGCCTGATTCTTATATGATACAATTTTGCAATACCTTGTCCTTGGTTATCATTTAGTCTTCAGATATCTAAAGACGGCATAGTTGGGAAAATGTTTAATTCTTAATAAAGTTGTTGTTAATGTGAAGCCCTTGTAGATAGCTAAATTGCCTACATTGCACTCTAATATTAATAATGCCTAATTTGGTTAGGAGGAAAGGCAGCGAACAAAGGAACGTGATCAGAATGAAGTTGAATCAACAAGTAGCCTGCATACAGACATGCCTGTTGAACGCATTCTCGAAGCTGAAAAACGAGTGGAGTGCAAAGCAGAAAACCAAGTGGAATATGAGGTAATTTTCTTGCTTGGTTGGGAAGTTGCTTCATTTTATTTTTATAAACATTATTTTTCTTTATTTTTCAGATAGTTGCCAATAATTAATAATGTAGCTATACCATCCTATATATTGTATTTTTTTAAACATTAAGTTCAAGTATTCACATCTTATTTATGCAAATACAGTAATAATGGCTATGGCACGATATATGTTAGACACAGTGTATACATATGGTTTACGATTAAATTTGAGTGTAAATAACGGGCAATGCTCACCTGTAGTGACAATCTGTAAGTGCTGTGTGATGAATAAGGCAGTGTAAACATCATTTGTCTTTCAGAAGTGGAATTGCATTCTTTTAACTCGTATGGAAGAATAGAATAAAAGGAAAAAGAAATCCTGTCGGTGGGTTAAATATTTTTTTTAATGAGAATTTAGGATGTTCCTAGCACAGTGCAATTTTCACTGCTTTTGAGTATAGTCTTGTTATCTTATGTATCTATTTGATTTAATCTTACTGCGTTATTTAGTTTTGCTGACTACTGAGATCTTGATTTCTGTAAGTTGCATAGGTGTTGTGTAACATAAACAGCATATACTCTGGGAGTAGATACCATACGAATATTCTCAAGCACATAACTGTAACATAATGTTGCAGAGTACAATGAATAACATTTGCCAGGCTGCCAATATCTGCCAAGCTACCAACAAGCAACTGTTTCAGCTGGTGGAGTGGGCTAAACACATCCCGCACTTCACATCCCTACCTCTGGAGGACCAGGTTCTCCTCCTCAGAGCAGGTGAGAGCTCTATTTTTATAGCAGCACATTTAGTCATTGCAAATGGGTGACTGTGATGATTTTTGCTTCCACAGATATATCCAGTAGAGTTCCTAGGACACACATATAAGTTAGAATCTTTATGATATCCAGATGTCCATCAGGTCTGGTAATTTAAAAGAGAGACGAGACACAAAATACGTAAAGTGACCTTTGGAAATGGGTTGGGTGACCGGGGGGGAGGGGGGGGGGTTATTACCATTGATTTTTTAATGTAATGTGTGTATCAAAGAGATTTGTCAAAATCTTCATGTGATTAGTAAATATGATGCATTATTTTGATTGTGTTCCGAAGTTCACAAGTATCTAAACATGCCCATCTCTTACAGTTGTTATGGTTATTCATTCATTTTAAGCATGTTCATGTGTAATATGGCAATGTTCATACATAAAGGTTTTTGACACTGTCTTTAGTTCTCACAAGCTGTCCTACCTTAACATTTCAAGAATTTAGATGGTCTCCTGAAGCTAAATGATTAAGTGATGCTACACACAAACCAGTTACTGAGGTTTCCTCCATTTTACTCCTAAGTTCAGTGTGGATAGAAAATAAAAAGAAGATTGTTTTTAGTTGTTTAGGTAATAAACCTTAAAAATAATTAGTCCTGCTAGAGAGTAAATATCATATTGTTTGTGGTCATATTTCTACTGATGGTAGAGTGTTTGTTGGCTGGTTATAACAGAGGAAAAATTAACACTGCCAAAAGTCGCACTAGCTTCCATTTTTTGTGAATTACCGTGATATTACTAAAAGTGTTCAATACACTTCACCTGCAGTATTTGATGCACATTTTAAAAGTTGTTAATGAATTCGAATTATTTAAATAAAATTCTTGACAGGTCTTCAAGTTGTGAAATCTGGTCATGTACAAGGGATAGTCACCAAGTTTTAATTATTATAATAAAGTTTGTTTTTCAGGTAAATGTCTGCAGCCATTATACACATTGAAATCCCCATGCCACAGTACTGTTGCATATCACCAGAGGAGCCAAAGCAAGATGTAGTAGCCTATCTCCAATTTCGTAGTGCATTGCTGTGGTTCCGTGGCACAAAGATTTAAATTGTTACCATGCCTACAAACATGTACCTACAAACAAACAAAAATTAATTACATAACTTTATTTTTTAAGGTGGTCATTGAAACTTTACAATTACATTTAATTGTACCAAAACATAGCAGCTTTCAAGTTAAATTATAATGCTCATTTCTCATAATGCGACACCATGGCACTATTACTAAAGGCTGAACGAGGATTGGGGGGGGGGGGGGGGGGTCAGCTTGATAAACAGCATTTTCATTAAAATACATCTTCCTCATAGTGCTGCACTGTAAATTGAGACAGCATTGTTAGTAGGAATTAGAACAATATTGCAAGCATTTCAGTTTACTCACTTGCTTGAAGCAAAGAAGGAGAAGATTCAGTGATATTAACATGTTATGAATCTGTGAATCAGAATTCCACCACTACAGGAAGTTGATAGTGATATCTTCATGTTAGAGATTCAAATTTTTACAGTACATTGATTCACTGTAGACAGATGTTTCAAGAGGCCACTTTTAATGAAGACAGAATTTTAATTTTAAACACACACACACACACACACACACACACACACACACACACACACACACACTTACTTTCTCAATCTACATGAAAATGTAAACTTAACTTTTGTTTCTTGTTGCTCTTTATGTCAGTAGATTCATTTAAAAATTGTATTGTTGTTACCTATCAGAATTAAAAGCACACAATATCCTCAATTTGGTCAGTGTTAGGATTCCCTTCTTCAAAGTACCCCTTTTATAATTGTTATGGTAACAATAGATTGACTTCATGCAACAAAGTAAGTTTGGAGGAATGTAATAGGTGCTTATCTGTTTTCTACATGAAAGTATGACTGCACAAGTACAGAACCTTCACAGTTGGAACGAGTACGTTCGGATTGTGTGCTTCCCTTGTTATGTTGATTGTTAATATAAGCCCAGTTGTTCGGCCATATTACGATTTTCATGTGGACAATACAAGTGTTTCTTCTCATTGGATGTCTGAAGTCGTTTCTTTGCTTTCACAGAGTTAATCAGACCTTGCCAATAACAACTCAGTCACCACAATTTCTGTCATTTTCATTGGCTATATGCTATTGTAAGTTTAGCAGCCATTTTCATGGCAGTGTTTTCCTTATTATAGATAACAATCCTCATTAATTCTCTTATCAGTAAGATAATGTTTCCTTCCATAGATGTGTGTAGCAAGTAAAATATTCCCACGCTGTCATGAAGTTAGATACAGTAGTTTATGAAACCCCTAGTAAGTTTCTGACTTCCGTCAAGTTGACAACCAGTGACCTAATCTGTATATCTCAAGATGACAGTAGGTCAGTGTGAAATTACAGTGGTGACACACATACAAGTGGTTTTAATTGCCCAGATATAATGCCAGCACATCATTGGAAAATAAATACTCCAGAAATGAGATATTTACAATATGGCATAAATATTCTTTTGCTAGGCTTCTCTTTATTTATGTTATTAGTGGACACTCAGATATTAGCTAAAAGTTGGAGAAACTTTGGAATGGGAGATGGACATATGTTTCATTCTTAGCAGCAGCTTAGTTTTTACTGTTTCTTCTGTGTTGACAGAGACAAATAAAAAGCATGAGAGTTGAGTATATAGAGCATATTGAATTATAAAGTTCAAGAATTGCTTTTGTAAATTCATTTTAATTCACATGGTAAGCATCATTTTTCTTTCTTGTCCTACTGAGTCTGTAAATATGTTTGTAATAAATTTATAATGAAAGGATTTCAGTCCATGCATCAGTTGGTAAATAAGCTTTACATAGTTAGCAACAGTTATTAATGTGTTACACCATCAGTGCAAATGAGGGGGGGGGGTCTCGGTGGGGGAACCAAAAGTATGTAGTTAGAGTGGTATCAAATCTTCTAGTGACTGCCCCCCCCCCCCCTGATGTCTCATTAAGAGTGCTAGATGATTATATAGTTGAAATTTTTATTTCAGTTTTCATGTATGCTTTATGAAACATATTGCTCTTTGTTTATGGATACAGATGGATAGTTTCCATAATACCGGTTGCATTTAATAAGAAAGACTGCAACAGAATGATTGGAAGTGAATCAGTGTTCATTTTTGCAGAGAAAACTGATATTAAAATTTTTTTTTTTATTATTTATTTATTTACGGTACCGTTATTGGAAGGTGTATGATCACTTAGGGTACTTAACAGTGCTTGTCAGTTTTAGACGCTTCCATAAGCAGCGTTCAACAGTACTACTTTAAACTTCCTCAGCTATTTCCTCTCTCATTTATAATGAGAAAACTCTTTATTCTTAGAGATCTCCCTCAAAGGAACTACACCATACAAACTTCTATGTCCTTTTGTGTTGAAACAAGTGCTCCATTTCTAGTTCCGGTAAAGCCATTGGGTGTAAAACTCCTAATCTTAGTGAGTGGTTGACTTCCCTCATACCGTCAACTGCATTCGAGCTGGGATTTTCCGTTGCATTACTAAGAACTAAATTTCTGCTGAAAAATATGTTTCTTTCTATTGTGTTTAAATTGTTTGTCATCATACGTACTTTCATTTAATTGTGTCATTGTTTATACACATGTATTTCCACGTGCTGTGTTATTTTTTGTGATTAAAAAAAAGACAGTCCAATAAGTGAAAGCCGGAGTTAGAGCTCTTATTTCCTCAGCCCATAATAATTGCGTATGATTTTGCCATTTTGTATGCTTCAGCATGTGTTGGTCCTAATTAGTCATAAATTCATATAAAGTAACACCAAACTAGAGTTCAGTGTCATGTTTTGGTTTTACTAATTGGACATCCAAGTCATTTAACTGTGGGCTGAAAAAGATAAAATAGTTGAAGACTGCTGTGAGGATTTGTTATTTGCATGTGGTAACAAAGATCAAGTGGATCATTAAATAAGATGAGATACTTAAAAATTGCCTGTTCTACTGGAATATTTAACAGAAAAGATCATATGAATGAGACAAATTGGAGTCATTATATATATGAGGGAGAAAAACATAATTATTAGAGGGCAAAGTAAATGTAAGAATGAAAAATTGGCATACATTTCCATCTTCATGTTGATTTATTTTATATTAAGACATGTATACATTTTTGGCCAGTTTAACAAATGTATTCATTGTTTTTAGTTTGAAATTATTTTGTTACAGGTTGGAATGAGCTGCTAATTGCAGCATTCTCGCATCGATCTGTAGATGTTAAAGATGGTATAGTACTTGCCACTGGACTCACAGTGCATCGAAATTCTGCCCATCAAGCAGGAGTGGGCACAATATTTGACCGTGTTTTGACAGAATTGGTGGCAAAGATGAGAGAAATGAAAATGGATAAAACAGAACTTGGCTGCTTGAGATCTGTAATTCTTTTCAATCCAGGTAAGCATTATTTGGGAGCTGTGAAAATAGCCTCTATAAACACCTTTCTTTCCTGCTGCCCCCCCCCCCCCCCCAAAAAAAAAAAAAAACACAACTTCTTTCCCATCTCTCCCTCCGTGTGTGTGTGGGGGGGGGGGGGGGGGAGGGGGGTAGCATGTATCATAAGATAGGTTAGTTGCTATATGCAGTAGTTTCTTTTTTACATAGAATTCTGGGTGAAGGCATGTCACAAGACAATCCACAAATTTCTTAACATTTTTCTCATGTACTGAAAATCAAAAGTTATTGAAGCAGCTACCATTCTTTTTATTTAGCAGTGTAAAAACGTATAAGATTAGTATTAATTCTAGCAAAGGAAAATTTAGTTGAGAATACTTAAAATTGCAAGACAAGTAGAGTGGCTGTCCGGTAATTACCTTCAGGAGGTGAAGTTCCTAGTGCTACTGATGGAAATATTTAAAACAGAAAGCACTAATCCTAGCATTTGGAGCTTCTGTATTCGTTTTCAGGGAGCAAAGAGGGAGTGGTTTGGATGGATTGAAAAAAGAAGGCAAGGTGCTGAAATCCTAGGTTAAGACAGATGTACATATTATGCAAAAGAGGAGAGAGAAAGTGTCAGAAAAAAAGGATAGTAGGTCAAAAATAGTACATTAATTAGAACTGTTTTAATTTCAGTTTAGAGGTGATAAAAGGGATGGATTGAGAGTTAATGTGGGGTAAAGAGGAAAAAAATGAGTGCAATGCATAATACAGTTAAGAAGTAAACTGGAAACGTAGGTGGATTAATCCTTACAACAGACAGGCGGGAAGGGTTTCTGGAATAAGCAAGACTTAAATTTTCAGCAGCAGTCCCAAAAGTACTGTTTACCAATTTCAGTGCATAGTACAAGCTAACAAAAAAATGGTTGTCACTTCTTTTGATATACATGTTACTGATCTGTATTTTCTGCATAGTCTTCACATAACATAACCGAATGGGACAGACGGGGCCACTTTACACAACTTTTACAAAAATATTTTGTTGTATTGTCTTTGCGTTTATAACAACCACCTCGTTTGCTTTCTGGTACAACCTTCTCATGGGTAATTCCAGATACCCATGCTGCCAGTTGGCAAATGTTCCCCAAGAGAGTCTTTTGGTTAGCTCTGTCCCATGTGTGCTTTTATCCATCCCAAACCCAGTTGCTTGAGAAATAGCCCTCTTGATATATCCAGTCTTGTGTTTGCTAGTATAAATGCATTTGTAGTATACAGTGCAATATTCACAATGGCATAAGACATGCACTATGGCCATTGTCTTGTTTGCCTTTCTTCATTATATTCTGAACACATGGCATCAATTACATCCACTCACATTACCTGTTTCTTCACTGATATTACTGTTTGTTTGCATTAATGATGCTAAAATTACACATTTATTTTTCTTCAGCACATGTGACACCAATGTGAAATTGTCATTAAATCCAAATTTGGATGAATGGATTTTTCTTTTCATGGAAGAAAGAATTCTAAAGGATTTCTCTTTTATTTTCATGCAGTGTTTCAACAAGTGTAAGATTAAAAAATGTCAAAAGTTTTCTAGCAAGAGTGTAGTTTCTGAACCAGTTATCAAGGGTAATATTCCTTCTTGTTCTCTTCACTGGCTCTACAAGTCTGAACACATCATCAGCTGTGTTACTCACTGGGAACAAACCTGAAGGTTGTTGTCCAACATATACTTCTAAATTCTGTACATAGTGTCCTTTTACATCTGTTGTGATAAATATTTTGGTCCCATACTTTTCAGATTTTGAAGGAATGAGCATTCTGAAAGGACAATGTCCCCAAAAAGCTAACAATAATTCATTGACTGCAAGGTAGTCACTTCTTGTTTAATGACTTGTGCAGTTTTTTGTGAATCCCTCCATAACACCACATACAGGGGCCAAATTATCGCTCTTTCTGTGTTTCTGTCTTGTGTGACTATTGTCTGACCTAACACATCTCAAAAGAAAATGGAACCTTCACAATGACCTGTGGGAAAGGAAGATTCCTGTGCCACGTGTGTCCCAAAATTCTTCCATGTTCATTTTGCCTCTGTGAAGAATGCCAGAAATGTACAAAATTCTCAAAAAAATACCTTGAACTCATCTTTTTTTCAGTATTTAGGTCAACCTTTAAAAAGAGATTTTATGTGATCCATGTAAGTATTTGTGCTTTCTATTAAATTCAAGCAAATTGTCGTTAATGCACTGTTTCCAGGCCTTGGCAATGGTGTTAGCATATCTGGCTTCTACACTGCCACCAGGTAAATGTGTAATTATATTGCGAGGTTTAGTACAGCCATTTTCATCGGCAACATTTTTCAGGCATTTACTTTGTCTGTCTCTCAATAAATCGCAGGGTGATGATTCCGTGGAATAGGGACTGGAACCAACCACACTAGTTGGTAGAGAATCTTGATTGATTGATGTGTAAGTGTACTCACATTTCTGACAGGAATAATGGTGCCATCTTCACTGTCCAGCTGTTCCATCGCTCATATCACTTTCATGTATCATGATCACTTTCAGGAACTAAATTGTGATTTACGTCCGAATCGTCATTATCACATTCGAATAACAGTTCTTCAGTTTTCTCCTCATTCAGTGTGTGCTGCCTAGCCATTTTGAGGCAGATAGAGTAACAAGAAAAGTGCATAAGTAGAAAAAGCTAATGTAAACAAACTGGGTCTGAGACCCAGAGTACATTTCTTACCGTGTCAACAAACAAATGGCTAACAGAGAGGAATGATGAAACAGGTAGAGAGAGACCTGTGGAAACATTAAGTGAAAGCTACAGTGAATGGCTTACTCATAAACCATATACTCTCACAAATATTTTGAAAACAAAATCTGCCTGGGTCTAAGAGACACACCCCATCTGTTCCAGTATTAATAAAGGCCATGGATGATGCAAGGATATGTTGGAGAGCAGTTTCCGTACCCTGTGTTCAAGGAGGATACATATTGCACATGTGGTGTAGCAAATGTTCAGATCTCTTGAGTCAAATTACATGGGAAACATCATGAGTGGTTTCAAGTGTTGCTCTATCTCTGATGATGTAGAATTTACCAAGGATAAGATTGAAGGAAGTAGTGGTGTGTGGATGCTTGCTTGAGGCAGGTTTTAGTAGGGGAACGATTGCAGGAGTAAGAACTTTGATATACAGTGATAATGTGATATATTCGTGTGGTTTTACAAGGATATAGTGGATATGTGAAAAGGGTATCAGTGAGAGATGATCTTGTCTCGGGATATGATTTAAAAAAGTCAGAGTTTCGTGCTCCATTCCTCCAATAAACCTCCTTACACCCTTGAAATGTATTGACGCCTGGGTGGTGAAGGAGGTGGGGCATCTTGCTTCTGATTATTTTGAAAATTTGTAGCATACTTTCAAGCAGTTTCATGCTCTGTTCCTCCAATAAACCTCTCTCGCACCCTTGACGTCCCTTGTATAATTTTCCTGCAATTTTTATATGATTTTGTACAGCTCTGTCACATCTCTGTCTGAAAATTTTAATTGAGACTCGTGGGTAGTATGCCATGAGATACAAAAGCAAGTAGTAATACGCACAGATGGAATTCTACATGAACAAGGCAGCTGATTTTTCCTTTTGAGCAAGACGACCTACATGTCATGTTCTTTGCCAAACTCTTTTAAAGCGGTTGCTGCCGTAAGTAGTGTTGTCTTCTTCAGTTCACGAAACTGGCTTTTTGACCTTCTTTTGCAGTATTTGCCTTACCTTATTTTGTTATCTGTCTGTGATTGTTACTGTTTGCCTGTTATATTTTCGGTATTTCATTGTTATCCTTTGTCCAGTATTGTAGTTCTCACTGTCACAATTTTTGATTCTGTATAGCTGTTTCCAATAGAGAAAGAGCACATGCTCTATTGTTGGAGAAATGGCAAAAGTGAAGGTGGAGAGTTGGAATGCATAGTGTGTAAATGCACATTCATTTACAAGAAGAACATTGTAATCGAATTTGAGCACTCAGTTTTTTATTGCATTTGCAAAATTAACCATAAACAGATTGAAGGTCAAGTAGTTGCCCAAAATTTTAAAATGTAACCAGTGGCAAAATTGGTAGCCTCGTTGCAACCATTCCACCTTATCTATCTTCATTATTTTAAATTGCTTATTGTATAAACCAACCATTATATAAAGTAGACCACAAGTTGCACTTTTGTGAAAGTAGAGGCTTTTCAGTGTTTCTAATATCACTAAGAACTACTGGAACCTAGAAATTTATCCATGTTTAAATCCTTAAGTAATTGAAAGGAGGACATAAGATGAACATCAACAAAAGCAAAACGAGGATAATGGAATGTAGTCGAATTAAATCGGGTGATGCTGAGGGAATTAGATTAAGAAATGAGACACTTAAAGTAGTAAGGGAGTTTTGTTGTTTGGTGAGCAAAATAACTGACGATGGTCGAAGTAAAGAGGATATCAAATGTAGACTGGCAATGGCAAGGAAAGCGTTTCTGAAGAAGAGAAATTTGTTAACATCGAGTATAGATTTAAGTATCAGGAAGTCGTTTCTGAAAGTATTTGTATGGAGTGTAGCCATGTATGGAAGTGAACCATGGACGATAAATAGTTTAGACAAGAAGAGAGTAGAAGCTTTCGAAATGTGCTACAGAAGAATGCTGAAGATTAGGTGGGTAGATCACATAACTAATGAGGAGGTACTGAATAGGATTGGGGAGAAGGAAGAGGAGTTTGTGGCACAACTTGACTAGAAGAAGAGATCGGTTGGTAGGACATGTTCTGAGGCATCAAGGGATCACCAATTTAGTATTGGAGGGAAGCGTGGAGGGTAAAAATCATAGAGGGAGACCAAGAGATGAATACACTAAACAGATTCAGAAGGATGTAGGCTGCAGTACGTATTGGGAGATGAAGAAGCTTGCACAGGATAGAGTAGCAGGGAGAGCTGCACCAAACCAGTCTCAGGACTGAAGACCACAACAACAACAAGTAATATGTTCTAAATTCTCAACTTCCATTGTCATTTGTGTATTAGTGAGTGGTCTTGATACACTGGAGTTATCAGAGTAAGTCAAAATGAAATGCTGCCTCCTCCTCCTCCTCCTCCTACTCCTACTCCTTCTTTTCCCCAAATGCAACTATACAGGTTCAAAACCACAATGTTTATGATTAATTTATGACTTTTCAACATCATCCATTTTCTCAGTTTAGCTCCATCTTTTAACAAGGAAATTTATTCCAATGTGGTAAAGTGCATTATCCTGCTTCTGAAGCCACTTCACACAGAAGTTGTTGCAGTGAATCCCTTGATGAGCATTTAGCAGCTCAAACAGATGGACGTCTGATAGTGCCAGGTCAGGGCAGTATGGGGGATGAGGCAAGGATTCCCATCCAATTTTCACAATCTCTTCAGTGGTATGATGACTGGTGTGTGGGCTTGCATTGGTACCCAGGTTGCACAAACCTTTGAGTATCCCAGCTGTTGAGTAATCATCGTCACACTGCCTTTGTTGAGGGGGGGGGGGGGTGTAATGTGACACAAATAATCATGTGCAGTCATCAGGCAGTCATGGCGAATGATGCTGTAGACTCGCTAAATTTGTGTGGAGTCGCTGCAGTCACCAGCCTGCTGCTCTGTGTTTCGTCAGCCAATGATGTTTGTTCTTCAGCTTTGTTACAGCCACAAACCAGTCTTTCACGAATGTGAACGAGCTTTTCACCTTCTATTACCAAGAATTTTATCGCAGAGCTGTATGAACATTGATGTTGGCCATTTTGTAAGTGACTGCAGTATTGGCCTCTGTTGACACACTAAGTTGCTACTGCAGTGGATTGGAGAAACATTTTTACAGAATACTCCCAAACACAAATTTTTCATTTAACACACTTTATTTAAGGAGAAAGAAAAGGAGGCATTACTGCTCGACTGGCCATATTTACAGGAATATAATAATTGCTGTGAACTGGGGCTTGATTATGAGAACGTTGTCTTTGGGATTATGCTGGAAGTCCATTTTATCAAGACTAGAGGAGAAAAAGAGGGGAGAGAGAACATGTTAGAGGTTTTAAGGATAGAGAAAAGACAATATCTGTAAATATATCTGCATACCTAATGTAGGAAGGAGAAAAATGTTACAAAAATCGTGGTTGTGTTCTTCGTAATTCACATGCTTGGGTTTTATCTGTTATAATGTTCCACCAATCACGGAACTGGAATATATTGTTACAAATGAATGTGCATCCGGAAAAATGTCTTGCGCATGCTTAATTTGGTGGTGGTGGTGGTGGTGGTGGTGGTGGTGGTGGTAGTAGTAGTAGTAGTAGTAATCACTTAAACTGCTTGTTCTGCATTTCCTCTGTGTCTGTTTTATCCTCCACTGCATGCGTCAACCATCCCTTCCACATTCTCAGATTTTCCTCTGTTTGCCGCCTCCCCCCCCCCCCCCCCCCCCCCTCTTTCACACCAAGGGAGGTGAACATTGGCTTCTACACTGAACTGGTATTTGGGAGGATGGAGTTTGCAATCCCCATCTGGCCATTTCAGATATAATTTCTCCTCAATTTCCGTAAATCACTTCACACAAATGCTACCTAATCCGAGCTTCTGCGATGTTAAATCCGAAATATCTCTCTCTCTCTCTCTCTCTCTCTCTCTCTCTCTCTCTCTCTCTCACACACTCACACACACACACACACACACACACACTGTGGTACAACAACCAAGTTAGAAAACTGCTGCTGAAGCAAAGGGAACTTCACAGCAAACATAAACATAGCCAAAGCCTTGCAGACAAACAAAAATTACGCGAAGCGAAATGTAGTGTGAGGAGGGCTATGCAAGAGGCGTTCAATGAATTCGAAAGTAAAGTTCTATGTACTGACTTGGCAGAAAATCCTAAGAAATTTTGGTCTTATGTCAAAGCTGTAGGTGCATCAAAACAAAATGTCCAGACACTCTGTGACCAAAATGGTACTGAAACAGAGGATGGCAGACTAAAGGCCGAAATACTAAATGTCTTTTTCCAAAGCCGTTTCACAGAGGAAGACTGCACTGTAGTTCCTTCTCTAGATTGCCGCACAGATGATAAAATGGTACATATAGAAATAGACAACAGAGGGATAGAGAAACAATTAAAATCGCTCAAAAGAGGAAAGGCCGCTGGACCTGATGGGATACCAGTTGGATTTTACACAGAGTACGCGAAGGAACTTGCCCCCCTTCTCGCAGCGGTGTACCGTAGGTCTCTAGAAGAGCGTAGCATTCCAAAGGATTGGAAAAGGACACAGGTCATCCCTGTTTTCAAGAAGGGACATCGAACAGATGTGCAAAACTATAGACCTATATCTCTAACGTCGATCAGTTGTAGAATTTTGGAACACTCATTATGTTCAAGTATAATGACTTTTCTGGAGACTAGAAATCTACTCTGTAGGAATCAGCATGGGTTTCGGAAAAGACGGTCGTGTGAAACCCAGCTCGCACTATTCATCCACGAGACTCAGAGGTCCATAGACACGGGTTCACAGGTAGATGCCGTGTTTCTTGACTTCAGCAAGGCATTCGATACAGTTCCCCACAGTCGTTTAATGAACAAAGTAAGAGCATATGGACTAGCAGACCAATTGTGTGATTGTATTGAAGAGTTCCTAGATAACAGAACACAGCATGTCATTCTCAATGGAGAGAAGTCTTCCGAAGCAAGATTGATTTCAGGTGTGCCACAGGGGAGTGTCATGGGACCGTTGCTGTTCACAATATACATAAATGACCTGGTGGATAACATCGGAAGTTCACTGAGGCTTTTTGCGGATGATGCTGTGGTGTATCGAGAGGTTGTAACAATGGTAAATTGTACTGAAATGCAGGAGGATCTGCAGCGAATTGACGCATGGTGCAGGGAATGGCAATTGAATCTCATTGTAGACAAGTGTAATGTGCTGCGAATACATAGAAAGATAGATCCCTTATCATTTAGCTACAAAATAGCAGGTCAGCAACTGGAAGCAGTTAATTCCATAAATTATCTGGGAGTACGCATTAGGAGTGATTTAAAATGGAATGATCACATAAAGTTGATCGTTGGTAAAGCAGATGCCAGACTGAGATTCATTGGAAGACTCCTAAGGAAATGCAATCCGAAAACAAAGGCAGTAGGGTACAGTACGCTTGTTCGCCCACTGCTTGAATACTGCTCAGCAGTGTGGGATCCGTACCAGATAGGGTTGATAGAAGAGAGAGAGAGAGAGAGAGAGAGAGAGAGAGAGAGAGAGAGAGAGAGAAGATCCAACAGAGAGCAGCGCGCGTCGTTACAGGATCACTTAGTAATCGCGAAAGCATTACGGAGATGATAGATAAACTCCAGTGGAAGACTCTGCAGGAGAGACGCTCAGTAGCTCGGTACGGGCTTTTGTTGAAGTTTCGAGAACATACCTTCACCGAAGAGTCAAGCAGTATATTGCTCCCTCCTACGTATATCTCGCGAAGAGACCATGAGGATAAAATCAGATAGATTAGAGCCCACACAGAGGCGTACCGACAATCCTTTCCACGAACAGTACGAGACTGGAATAGAAGGAAGAACCGATAGAGGTACTCAAGGTACCCTCCGCCACACACCGTCAGGTGGCTTGCGGAGTATGGATGTAGATGTAGATGAACCCCTGCCCCTTGTCTCCTCCTCCAATATACTGTTAACCAGCTGTTATCTCCAACAAAGATATCATATTTCCTAAATCAAAAAATTTTGTTGTGGACATAGCCATGCTTCTTGCCATAATGAGGATAGATTTAAATGTGTTGTTACTCTGTTGTTTTCAGTTTTAAAAATTTTTCCCTTCATAATGTGTTCATTTTGTTGAAGAAGTGTTGTAGTTTATTCATTTATAATCATATTTTATGCACTCATGTTTTATTCCTGAAACACTTCATAAATTCTGTATATTGTTGCAGAGGTGAGGGGTTTGAAATCTGCCCAGGAGGTGGAACTTCTTCGTGAAAAAGTATATGCAGCTTTGGAAGAATATACTAGAACAACACACCCTGACGAACCAGGACGATTTGCGAAACTTCTGCTTCGTCTGCCTTCTTTACGTTCCATAGGCCTTAAGTGTTTGGAGCATTTGTTTTTCTTTCGCCTTATTGGAGATGTTCCAATTGATACGTTCCTTATGGAGATGCTTGAATCGCCTTCGGATTCATAATTCGCTTTCTGTTGATACAACGAAGAGACTTGTCTGTCCAAACTCAGATCTTAAAATATGCTCAAATGAAATTAAATTGGCAATGGATCATGTTGTGCACTTCATGCTTTATCAGTTGGTTTTATGAGGGAACAGTTTCAATAGAAATGCATTATTTTTTGAATGAAGTGTTTTTATATTTTTTCCATTGTAAAGGTGTGCTCAAAATACTGAGATAAATTTATAAATTTGGTTCCCTTTGTGGGTCTCGCAGTTTTATCAAGTACATGTTCATTTGTCAGTCATACAAAAATGTAGCAGGATGGTCCATCATGTGCTTCAGATTTCACTTGTAGGTCAAGAAACAGACATGCTTAAGGCATTAGATTGCCACCCTCAAACAGACTATATTTCATCATCTGACAGGTGCATTAGAATGTTTTCTGCATATCTGTTCTTGTATATTATATTCATTTTATGTCTTGACTCAGGATGGGTATAATAAACTCACATGTTTAATCACACAGGTAACATTTGACTTTCTTTATAATATTGTCAGTGGCTTTGTTTATGTATGGATTTTATACAGTTTGTCATTCTTCGTGCTGTATTTATATTTTGTGGGAATTAGAATTGGAGGAGGAGAAGCAAAAAATGTATTTTAATTACTGGAATTCTCTCTCCTTTGTGGTGTAGTTCAATAGGTACAGAATAGTTTGAGAGGTAAACTGAAACGTTACTTGATTGAAGCTTAGCATGCTTGCTCATTGCAAAAGACCACATTTGTACACCACTGCAGTTAGTTTTCTGATTTGGTATACCAAGATTACCAAGATATGGGATGTGCTGAGACAACTTTCCCTAGTTCACATGTACTGAGCTAGAACTCCACAGAGTGGCTCCATAAACCCATAAAACAGTTAATGAATTTCATAAAAGAGGAGATCGTGCAGGTTACATTTTGACTTGCCTTATACAGGGTGTAAAGGGTATAAGTGCAGATATTTCTGTTGGTTAGTGAAGTCAGTGTACTGAACAATATCACATCAGTATGTATGTCATTTGCAGACTAATAATTCTATGTTTTTAGGTTGGTTAGTACCTCCAATTACGTGTGGCAAGAGCAAGCCATTAATACTCATTTTCCCTGGGCAGCAGGTTAGGTGTTGAAGTGCGGATGTGTGGACACAAAATGGTTAGTCTACATTGATAGGTGTGGTCAACTTAGTGGTGCAGTTACAACTGTGCAAAAAACATCAGGTAGTAAATCACGTTACTTGTTTGTGGGAAGACAGTTTGACAAAGGGAAAAACAACCAATACACTGCTGTATGTACATATTAAGATACCACAAATAAAAATATCTGCACTTATGCCGGTTACACACTGTGTACACTAGTGTCTTAGCTTATCTGCTGAAAGAGTTTTCTCTCAGCATGCTGAGGGACTTCACCAGTAGTCGCAAGATATTCCCATTGCAGTCATATTTAAGAACTGTAGGAAGGGTGTTATTTGGATTATTATTGCAGCGATTTTTAAGTGACTGCTATTTCAGAACTTCTGTATTGTGTCTTACAATTAACTCTCTCAAGTATATGTTGCTTATGCTTAAAGATGAAGCATGTGTTGTTGTGTTATGTACTGTTGTCCTCTGCTAAGATCTACTACATTAAGATCAACTTTTGCCATATTAGGAAATTTACTGTCCTACAGTCTGGTAATTCCAGAGTGCAAACAAGAAACAATAATGAGGAATGGCAACTGATCTCCTTATGCATAGTGATGTAATGCACACACAGGTGTGTAACAACATACAGATGTCACTAGCTTTGAAAATATTGCTTTTTTTCTAGTGTAAGCACTTTTTCTGAAGGTATGTCCACAGAATGCCTCTTTCCTGGTATGCAGTTGCTAAGGCATGCGAACAAAAGTACAAGTGCAAAAATTAGTGGAAAGAACGCGTGTACACATGCGTGTCTTTGTGTCTGCATGTTTCCTATACATCCATTTCTTTGCTTGACAATTTGTGCTGTGTTTGTGATGAAAGGTGACAGAAGAAGTGCACACAGGGTAACTGTGTGTAAAACAGTATCTAAATGTCAGATGTATAAGAAATACAAAGTGATGGCAACATTTAGTTTGCAAATTTCATGAGGTCACAGCAAGATTTAAGATTTTCTGCTTGGTAACTGTAAGAGTAAGGCTGGCAATAACATTTCATCGGCTGGAAAATAGATACCTACAGACCAGTTTGAGCTATTAATTTCACATAAAAAAAAAAACAATTTCCGTGATTATTCCTGAAACTGAGAAATGCTTAAGGGAGGTTCTTAGTCATTCTGTGAAAGTTGTCTTTCAGTGAGTCACTTATATTTAATTTTATAAAAAGTTGTTCTCACAACTTCAATTAAAAATTATTATATTAAGATTGACTGACAATTTCAGTAATGCCATAGACCCAAGAATAGAGGGTAGTTGCTTTTCCCAATTTTGTATTACCAGTGTTGTTGCTTTTCAGTTCCTAGTAATTGGTTGAGCAAAGCCACTTATTCCATCTTCTCCTTTGTTCAGATGTCAGGCTCCGCAACTGTGCTATTAAGTCGCCATTACATGAATATTTGTCCACAGATTTCATACGCATTTTTCATAAATTTGTAAGGTGCTGCTTCTCTGTTTTCCTACTTTGAGACTTGTCTCTTACTTTACAGTAATATGATTGAAGACTTTTTATCTAATACTTGACACTCACGGCATCACATCTCACATTTTTATTGAAGCAGTCCTTAGAAGCAGCATTTCATATGACTTATCTTTGTCTGTAATATTTTATAAATTTCCCCGTGCTTTCTGTGGAGTCAACATAACCTCAACACATTACACAATGAAACCCACATGGACCTTAGTTGCCTGTCATTTGCTGAGCAGTGCAAGAGATTTCCACCAAACCTGGAAAACAATGGACTTTCATGCACAGCCTTCACTTTGGGGAAATTAGACATGCACAAAAGCACAGGCATAGTTGTGCTATTGGAAATGTAAACTCTTGCACAAACTTGAACAGAAAAAAAGGCATCATGTGGACGTACCTTTTCACACACAACTGCAAAAAGTGCCCCCAGATAGTGGCTGTGATGACACTGTTGTGGCTGCTGTTGGTGGATGTATTTGGTTGTCTAAGTGGTGATGTATGTGAGGTGCTGAGTGCACAATGAAAAACAGCTTATCTCTGACTTACTGTCCCCCTCACCATCACTTATTGGTTGACTACAAGTGAGTGGTTGCATTTTCAAATTTTTGTTTCTTGTCTTTTGTTGTTCTTGTGCTTTATAAGACACCTCTCTTTGGTTTGAGATGACACTGCTGGAAAGAGAAAATTGTCTGTTAGCAATGTTTGATAGTGTAATAGATGTAAGAGATTTATCTTTCATTCAGCTGGAAAATGGAGTAGCTATAGTAAACAAAAGAATGTATTCTTCAACAACAAAAACCTGCGAGAAACATGGAAAATTGGAGGGAAAGCTTATATCTTCTATTTATTATTATTGTTTGTTTATGTATCATCCATTTCATCTGCTTGTAAGTTAGACTGGCCTTTTATTTTTGAGTGTCATTTTCAGAATAAATGTTCCATTTAATGTAATAAATTTGTGCTTGATAACATACTTGTTTCAACTGGCATGTAATACAGTACAATAGTCATTAAGGTCGTCATTGATATTAAAGCACACCCTTCAAATTTAATGGATGTTTCTGATCACATGTCATCTACATAATTCAATGAATATTTCGTACATTTGTTCAAATAGTAGTTCTACATTCCACTGGAAAATTTGTCATTCTTGCCATTAAGGACAAATATTTGTAGTCTAGGATCAATTCTGATATGTCAGGTGTGTGTTACTTTGTAGGAAATTGCTTTGAAATAACTAGTATATGTGTTGAAATACATCTGTAAAAGATAGGTTTCACTCCTATTTTGTCTGAATAATTCTGTTTCATTAAGCTACACCTTATGTAATGGCACATCATGTTCATTTAGTCATTTAGGAAGAAATACTTGTAGAACTTATGCAGTATTGTGTCTGTTACTAAACTCCTCTTGTGGTACTATTTCATGTAAACATTCATTTGCCAAATGTTCACATAAAATTACCTCATGAATGTTATAAAACAATTATATTCTGATCTTAATATATAATAGATTGTTGAGATATTGGCAAGCATTTAAGGGTAGGACTTACGCAGAGCAGTATAACAAAAGTAAAATATTTATAGATTAGATAATATTCAGTCTTTCAGGTAAAATTCTCCAGAGGACAGAAAATTTCAAATTCTATCAGAAGTCATCAGAGATCATACTCCAGGTGTCTAATGAGGTTGATGGAGAAAGTGCATTCATTTTCAAGTATGGCACTGGCATGTAGTATCTATTCAGTATGTACTTTAAGAGAGCCCTGCATTATTATAAAGAAGACACTGAGTTTATAATATCCTAGAGTCATGAAAGCTCTGATGGCCTTTGCAGAAAGCCATGAAAAATTTAATAATTTGTGCATTTTGTTTTGCATCCTTTGATACTTGTAACGTGTTGCCATTAAAAGTATTTGTGCTGTCAGAATTGCTGTGGACAATGAGAACTGACATGATCATGCCATAAAAAACTCATCACAAAGTTTAAATATTGTACTCATTCTGGAAACCTTAAAATATTGCAAATAGATACTGAGGCAAGTAAGAGATACTGAAACGATAAAGGCTTTAATTACAGTTCAAATTCCATGATTTATCAGCTTGATTTTGGTAGGACTTCTAGCCCATGAAATAAATCAGTGGCTCGCTTGTAGGGATATACAGTCTGTTGTTTTGAAGTGCAATTCTTTTATACTGTTGTAATTGGGTTTTTGAAAAGGAAATGCCTGTTTTGGAATGGAGAGAGATACTTATAGTCTGAGAATTTCCTGTAGGCTTAAAATCACAGACTTGATCAAATGAATATATTGCATAAGACTTGTTTAATATATCTGTTCATGTTATGTAAAAAGAAGTTTATCATTCTTAGTTCATTACACATGATGCATTTCAGTGCTGTGCTGTTTATATAGTTTTGTGGATGTTTTTCCACTGTCTTCCTGTTTTGTACAATATGTATTAAAATACTGTTGTGTATTTTCTGGACTTAATAATACGTTAATGCTGAGAAAATATATAAGAATCACTTTGTAAAAACCTTTAAAGAACTACAAAATGCTATTGATGTTACTTGGATTTACAAGTTTTACTGTTAACTTTGATCAAATACATTAATCTGTTATTCTGTGCAAGAATAAAATGTTTAGCTATTAATGTTTACACTTCTTATTTTTAGTGGTAACTTTAATGTATACAAAAGATAAAATTCATGCAGATTAACATTGTGCTGAAAGAAGTACCTCGTATTTTTTACTTTCTTTATTTTACAGGAAAAAAGGCTCAGTCTCACTAAATGTGGTGATAACCTTGTTTTGCACTACATTGTACATAATAATAATAATAATAATAATAATAATAATAATAATAATAATAATAATAATAATTTTTATTTAACGCTGTTTTAGAGAAAATAATCAGGGCGTGGGACAAAGGAGTCAGTGGGGTAAAGATGGGGAGAGAGAAAAATAGAACCGTCAACATAAAATGTCTGGCCTTTGCCGACGATATAGCCATCATTACAAATGACAGAAAAGAAGCCAGAGAAGCCCTAGAGATATTGCATGAAATCGCAGCCAGAACAGGACTACAAATATCATACGAAAAAACCCAGTACGTGGACACAAAATCTACAGACAGAAGCCCATTGATGACAAAGTACGAAAAGATAACACAAGTAGAAAGTTTCAAATACCTGGGAGAGATTATACAGAAAACGAGGCTGAATTCAACAGCCAATGAAGAAAGGGTTACAAAACTACAAAAAGCATACAGACTTACATGGAACCATTACAATAAAAGAAATATTTCTGTCAATGCCAAATTAAGACATTACAAAACAGTAGTCTTACCTGAGGCCTTGTATGCCTCAGAAACAACAGTAATCAGAGGAAGAACTAAAATCAAGGAAATGGAAAAGCAAGAGAGGAAAATTCTGAGAAAGATCTATGGGCCAGTTCAGAGACAGGGGATCTGGATAAAGAGACCAACAAAGGAATTGTACAAACAGGCAGAGACAATTACAGACAATATCAGAAAAAGAAGGGCAAAATTCTATGGGCACATTCATAGAATGAATAAAAATAGGCTGACGAAGAAGATTTTTAACATAGTGGTGACGAATAAGACGAAAACTAACTGGGTAAAGGAAACCATGGAAGACCTCAAAAATCTAAACATCTCCACAGAAGAAATATCAAACAGAGGAAAATACAGAGAAAAAATCAACAAACAGAAATTCGAAGAAACACCAAAAGAGAAGAAACCAGGAAAGAAGTGGACAGAAGAGAGGAAGAAGAAACACAGTGATTTTATGAAAGGTTTTTGGGAAGAGAAAAGAAAGAGACAGAAAAAAGTGCCATGAATTTGAAATGTACCAATTTATGTACCATATTGTCATTGTGAATATTGATTGTGTTTTAACGCTCTCCTCAATTGGGAATTAACGATAATAATAATAATAATAATAATCACTATCATTGAGACTTGCTCCTCAGCTCCAGGAGCACAGACCCCTTTAATTTATCACTGTTTTCAAAATAATGTACCAAAACAATCAGTTAATAACCTGAAGATGCATAAATTCACTGTTTTGTCCAAATTCAAAAAGTTAGACGGGAAAAGTGGCTCAGTTTTTTTGATAAGATTTGGTATTGGACCTTTCTCTCATGGCATGCTGTGTTAAGGGCACAGCAGTGCCAGTCATTTTGTAAACCACCACACTATTGTGAACTGACAGAACAATTGACTGGCAAGGGGCCTACAAAAGGTTTAATCAAATCTTGCATTTTCAATATCTGCACATTACTTCATATTTTTAGGAGATAAAAACATGAGTATTTGACTATATAGCCATATCTAATAGAAGACATGAAAATTCAAAGTACACAGAAGAATACTGATATGGTAGCTCAATCATTGGGGATGATGTCATACTGTTAACACTACAAAGTTTTCCAGTAACTAGAAGAATATATTTCCTGTATATTATGTTTCAAGTGGGAAAATAAACCTTGTCTCTTACTTCATTAAAATGTGAACACAACTTGTCAGAAACTATGTATGGTATTAAAAGTGAACTGGAATTTGATCTTTTTGGTTCACTATTTAAGAACAATGATAAACATATGGTGAAGTAAACTTTTGTGACACCAAAAAGTTGTTTAGTTGGTACAGCCATTTTTCTGGCTAGCTATTTAAAACATTATTTTGTTTTATGTTGCATTTGGGGACATCGTGTGACTTTTGCCCTCCCTGGGTCATCTACTAGCTTATGTAGGGCTCATATTACCCCTTATGTTAGTGGTATAACTGCTTGTCAGTTTAGGGATTGGATCATATTTCAAGAGGGGAATTTGCTAACTGTAAACTAGAAGATGGGAGTCATACAGAAGCAAATATCGCAGTGTACCAGGTTTGTTCGGAAAGTTCCGGAACTTCATCCACAAAATTTTTCTATGCGTACCTTTTACTTGTTGTGGATTGTCTCCTTCAAAATACCCCCTCCCACAATTACTACATCACTCCCAGTACCATTTCCACTTCCAGAAGCAGTCTTGGTATGCCTCTTACTGATCGCTCAAAGCGCTCTCTGCGAATTTTCTTTCATCCTATATAGTGTTGCAAATATTTGTCCTTGGGTTTTTTAACTTTGGAAATTAAAAAAAAAGCCCAAAGGAGCCAGGTCTAGAGAGTACAGACTGAGGCAGCAGAGTGATTTCATTTTTTGTGCCAATTGGGATGAATGTGGGGGTACGTTATCGTGATGCAAGAGCCACGAATTGTCTGGTCACATTTCAGGCCGTTTCCTTCATATTTTCTCACAGGCATCATAACACATCCCAATAGCACCATTAATAGTTTGTCCCTGTGGCACCAATTCCTGTTGAACTAATCCTTCAAAGTCAAAGAAAACTATCAGAATGGCTGTGACATTTGACCTGACCTGAAAAGTTTTTTTTGGTCTTGGTGAACCTTTGCGACCCATTGTGAAGATTAAACCTTAGTCTCAACATCATAACTGTAGAACCACATCTCGTCACCAGTTCAGTTCTCTTAAGGAACATTTCTTTCTCATGTACATGATCCAAAAGCTCTTCACAGATTGCAACATGAAGGTCTTTCTCGACTTGGCTCATCAGCAGTGGGACAAACTTGATGGCAACATGACACATTCCAAGATGCTTTGTCAAGATTTCATGACATTGATCCAACTGAAGTGATACATTCTTCTGCAATCTCTGTCAGTCAGTCTTTGATTGGCATGCATAATTTCATTGACGTTCCTGACATGAGTGTCATCAGTAGATGTCGAAGGGCGTCCTGAGCGAGGGTCATCGTTAACTTCCGTCTGGCCATTTTTAAACTATGTGAACCATTTGTAACATTGAGTTTGGCTTAAACACTCATCAGTGTAGGCTTTCTCCATCATCTGGTGTGTGTGTGTGTGTGTGTGTGTGTGAGAGAGAGAGAGAGAGAGAGAGAGAGAGAGAGTTCAGCTGCATTTCTTTCCGCCGCACCATTGGTGTGAAATTATGAAAGTTATGGAATTTTTTTTTAATGTACCTCATACATATAAACTGGAAGCTCCCAACGTCTAAAGAAATCTGTGACTGGAAAATGCTTTGAGTTAAGGCTATAGCAGCCATAGACAAGTGCTTTGCAAACCTTTCAAGATTGAGCTTCAAGAAGGGAATGTGCTCACTGGAAAAACTGTGGACAAAGTGTTGTAATGTTATCCTTCCCAGTGAGCTGAATGGATCTGAAGTTCTTTGGTGCTTCCACCCAGGTAACCTGATTGAAAAGTCAAGCTATTTTAATGGGCATCACTTTACATTTATGTCCATATTCTGTAAACCACAGTGAAGTGTGTGGCAGAGGATACTTCCTATTCCTTACACACGCAGAGCACAGGAGGAATGACTGCTGAAATGAAATGTCACTGTGTGTGGTGTAATTTGTCTAGTCTCATAATTGCTGTTCTTCCAGGAGCTAGTTTAACCTCTTAACTGCAGAAACTGTAGTACAGTATATCCCCATGTTCATTACATCATATTTATTGTTGCAGTTTTGTAGGCTTTTGAAGTTGAGCTTACCTCTACCTTCATATACCCACCAATAAAGATTTTTCAGAATTTCCATGATGCTCATCCATAGGCAAAGAAGTCTGTGATGATTCATGCTGCTCTTCTGTGTATGTGCTCAATATCCTGTGTTAGTACTTTTTGATATAGGTACCGCACGCTTCAGCAATATTGTAGGACGGTGATCCAAGTGTTTCGTAAACAATCTCTTTTGCTGGCTAACTACCTTTTCCCAGTGTTCTACCAATAAACCAAAGTTTCCCACTTGCTTTACCTACAATTGAGTCACTTTGATCATTTCCATATCCGCACAAATTGTTAAACAAAAGTATTTGTACGAGTTGAGAGAGTCAAATTGTGAATCACTGAGACTGCAGTCAGAAGTTACTAAGGTTTTTTGTGCAAACACTTTGCTGATAATGCTTTATTGTAGATAACTGCAAAAAGTGTAAGGCTACTGTTAATATTGTTGTTAATATAATACTTGAACAGCAGTGGTCTCGACACACTTTCCTGAGGCATACCTGAAGTTACTTGTGCATTTCTGGATGAGTGTCAATCCATATTCAGGTGCAATTGTGGTTCCTGCTCAAGATGGACAAGAAAGTGGCTGTCCAAAAAAATAGAAATAAAACACTAAGTATAAGAGGTAAAGTGGTCCATCTACTTCGTGTCCAACTATTATGTTCCATTTCTCACCATAGAGGCCCCAGTGTGGCCTCTACAACTAGTGACATAAGTGGAGGTGGCACCTGCAGTGGGATCCAGGACCACATCTATAGCTGCAGTATGTGGTTCAGCAGTATGGCTTCGGTGAGAGTTTTTATTTTGGTGACCTTTCCATTTTCTTCTGTTCACGACCATGGTAAATAAATGGAAACCTGTAGATTTGTCACGGTTTAAAGGGAATTAAGAAGAATACTATTCACAGCCAGTGAGATGCCATTATTGTAATTTAGTAGGTCATGAACTACCATACATGCAGACAGCACCAAGTACACTTGTGAGACAAAATATTATGACCACTGCTCACCGTGAGGTTGATTGCCTCCAGTGGTGTTGTGGGTATGTGTTGCAGTAAGAAAATAATGTAAGTGGAAGAGAGATGAATGGGCAGTATTTGTAGCAAAGATACAGCCAGCAAATGAGGAAATCCACTGATATAAGTGATTTTGACAAAGGGCACATTGTTGTGGCGCTGTCACTGAAATGACAAAGCTGGTCAGCTGTTTGTGTACTGCTGTCGTAAACACCTGTGGAAAGTGGTTGAAAGACGGTGAAATGAGTGGGCCATATAATATTGGACGACCATGTCTCACCAGAAAATGTAGAGAGATGCAGCAATCTGTGGCAGATCTGATGACAAGAGTACAATGCTGGTGTCGGCACAAGTGTTTTGGAGCACACCATTCAAAAGCCAGTGTTGAACATTGAGCTCCACATCACACACCCCTATGTGTTCTTATGTTGACCCCATGATACCATCAGTTGTGGCTGCAGTGGGCACGGCATCACTGAGTTCTCACCATGATATCAATAGAAACGTGTTGTCTGTCAAATGAATCACGTCTTGTTACACTAGGTCAGTGGTTGGGTCCTTACGTACCATCATCGAGGCAAACAGCTGCACAAAACATGCACTGCGTGACACAGATGGAGGCCGGTGAGGGCAGAGCTTTTCTATGAGGTACACGGAGTTGGGCTTCCATGGGATCTGTGGTGGTAATCAAAGACGTCATGACAGCAGTGAACTATATGAACATTATTGTGGACCACGTGCATTGCTTCATGCTCCATGTCTCTCCCTACGGTAGTGACATCTTCCATCATGATAACTGTCCAAGTTGCAAGGTCACAATCATGCTACAGTGGTTTTGGAGGAACATAGGGTAAACTCACATTGATTTCTTGTTCAGCAAATGTGCATGATTCATAGCCATTGGAACACATGTCGGACGCCAGCTGCATACCCGTAAACCACCATCCCATAATTCACGGGAACTCCTTGACCTGTGCATAGATTTGTGGTGCCACATGCTTCTGGAATCCTATCAAGGATTTGCAGAATCTGTACAAAGCAGAATCGCTGTTGTATTGTGTTGCATAGCGGACCAACACGCCATTAAACAGGTGTCAGTGTTTTGGCTCATCGGTATATATGTGGCACATGCCAGCATTATGGGCATGAAGCATGGTGGGCTATGATCCACCTTAGGAATTAGTGCCACTCTGGTTGCCACGTAACTGTGACTGAGGAAAGCAGTATAGACATCCTGGACAGTTTTAATGTAAGAGGATTTGTCCTTAAAATGCAAATTACATTGCAGATAGATCAGTTCCATCTGCACATGCATATGGGTGCTTTTAGCTGAAATGGCAATAGTGGTCCTGAAAACAATTGTAAGATTGGCAGTGTCTTAAAAACGTTTAGAAAGTAAACCCTGTAATTCTTTAAAGGCCACAGTGAGTTCTTCAAACCTCATGTTTTGTTTAACGCCAGTGAGCTTGTGGAACTGGACTGTGTTTTTGTCAGAATTTGTCCCTTCTACAATTTGATTTTGTTTTTAAGTGCATCCCCATCAATAAGTTGTTTGTTACCTTGTAGTGTCCTACAGTGTGCAGTCAAGTCCGCTTAAAATGTGAGGTCTGAAACCCATTCCAGATATTCTAATTGTCATTCCAGCACTCCTGTTCCTTCATAAATTCAGCAATACCGAGTTTTAAATCAAAAAATCATTTCAGGCATGCCCCTTGACTTAACCGACATACTTTGCACCCTCCATACTCTTAGTTCAATTTCATCGAAAAATGTCGCAACTGACATTGGAATATTGTGTGTGACTTAAGGAGTTTTACTAATCATACTACCAATTCTTTCACCTGCAGCATATCTCATTTAGTACAAAGTGCTAAATGGATCCCTTCTGTCTATCATTGTAATTTTTTGCTCTTTTGTAATAAACTATATGTTTAAATTCTTTCTGCATGTTATTGTAATATTTTTTTATAGGAAATCTGCAGTACCCATTGACTTTTAATGTAACATATGTACAGAAAAAATGAGATGATAATTTTAAATAACAAATGGTACAAGCACTGATGATTAAAACAAATTTTTATTGAAAATCTGTAATTATGTTTCAAAATGATGTACAGGAAAGCTAAGACATGTTGATGAAGAGGGCAAATGGATCTTAACTAAAATGAATATTTTTTATCTCATGTTATCTGTTCTGTGTACTTGCATGAGCTACACATTAAGTAGTGCCTGTCCGAATAATTCATGAAAAAATTTGTACATTTTATTGAAGTATACTTCATGAAAGTTTGAAATATTGTCTCTCTGAGTTATTTAAAAACCAATCTGAAACAATCATGTATGGTAGAAGAAAGCACAGCTAAAAAGTCTGATCACATTCTGTTAGAAATGCACATGGCATAAAATCAGTATCGAAACAACGGCAAAATCTATCAGCTCTAGAGAAAAGGAAAACTGTTTCGAGGTAATTTTTATTGGACACCAGTGTGTGAAAATACTGCTAGGAGTGTTATATCCATCTTTAAAGACAACTATAAATATTTCTTTATAATACACTACTGGCCATTAAAATTGCTACACCATAAAGATGACGTGCTACAGACGCGAAATTTAACCGACAGGAAGAAGATGCTGTGATATGCAAATGATTAGCTTTTCAGAGCATTCACACATGGTTGGCAACACCTACAACGTGCTGACATGAGGAAAGTTTCCAACTGATTTCTCATACATAAACAGCAGTTGACCGGCGTTGCCTGGTGAAACATTGTTGTGATGTCTCGTGTAAGGAGGAGAAATGCATACCATCACGTTTCCGACTTTGATAAAGGTCGGATTGTAGCCTATCGCGATTGCGGTTTATCGTGTCGCAGCATTGCTGCTTGCGTTGGTCGAGATCCAATGACTGTTAGAAGAATATGGAATCTGTGGGTTCAGATGGCTAATACGGAACGCCGTGCTGGATCCCAACAGCCTCGTATCACTAGCAGTTGAGATGACAGGCATCTTATCCGCATGGCTGTAACGGATTGTGCAGCCACATCTCGATCCCTGATTCAACAGATGGGAATGTTTGCAAGACAACAACCATCTGCACGAACAGTTTGACGACGTTTGCAGCAGCATGGACTATCAGCTCAGAGACCATGGCTGCGGTTACCCTTGACGCTGCATCACAGACAGGAGCACCTGCGATGGTGTACTCAACAACGAATCTGGGTGCACGAATGGCAAAACGTCATTTTTTCAGATGAATCCAGGTTCTGTTTACAGCATCATGATGGTCGCATCCGTGTTTGGCGACATCACTGTGAACGCACATTGGAAGCGTGTATTTGTCATCGCCATACTGGCGTATCACCCGGTGTGATGGTATGGGGTGCCATTGGTTACACGTCTCGGTCACCTCTTGTTCGCATTGATGGCACTTTGAACAGTGGACGTTACATTTAAGATGTGTTACGACCCGTGGCTCTACCCTTCATTCGATCCCTGCGAAAACCTACATTTCACCAGGATAATGCACAACCGCATGTTGCTGGTCCTGTACAGGCCTTTCTGGATACAGAAAATGTTCGACTGCTGCCCTTGCCAGCACATTCTCCAGATGTCTCGCCAATTGAAAACGTCTGATCAATGGTGGCCGAGCCACTGGCTCATCACAATACGCCAGTCACTACCCTTGATGAACAGTGGTATCATGTTGAAGCTGCATGGGCAGCTATACCTGTACACTCCATCCAAGCTCTGTTTGACTCAATGCCCAGGCGTATCAAGGCCGTTATTATGGCCAGAGGTGGTTGTTCTGGGTACTGATTTCTCAGGATCTATGCACCCAAATTGCGTGAAAATGTAATCACATGTCAGTTCTAGTATATCTAAAAACAAAGATGATGTGACTTAAACGAAAGCGCTGGCATGTCGATAGACACAAAAACATACACACAAAATTCAAGCCTTCGCAACCCAAGGTTGCTTCATCAGGAAAGAGGGAAAGACGAAAGGATGTGGGTTTTAAGGGAGAGGGTAAGGAGTCATTCCAATCCCGGGAGCAGAAAGACTTACCTTAGGTGGAAAAAAGGACAGGTATACATTCACGCACACACACACACACACACACACACACACACACACACACACACACACACACACACACACACATCTGCACATACACCGACACATGTCTGTGTATGTGCGAATGGATGTGTGTGTGTGTATGTGTGTGTGTGTGTGTGTGTGCGCGCGAGTGTATACCTGTCCTTTTTCCCCCCCTAAGGTAAGTCTTTCTGCTCCCAGGATTGGAATGACTCCTTACCCTCTCCCTTAAAACCCACATCCTTTCGTCTTTCCCTCTTTCCTGATGAAGCAACCTTGGGTTGCGAAAGCTTGAATTTTGTGTGTATGTTTGTGTTTGTTTGTGTGTCTATTGACATGCCAGTGCTTTCGTTTAAGTCACATCATCTTTGTTTTTAGATATATTTTTCCCACGTGGATTGTTTCCCTCTGTTATAGTCAGTTCTAGTATGATATAATTGTCCAATGAATACCCGTTTACCATCTGCATTTCTTTTTGGTGTAGCAATTTTAATGGCCAGTAGTGTATTAATCTTCCCTGAGAGGAAAGCTGTTTCTTTCTCTCTACGCATAACAACATAAATATTTCAGACTCTGCAAGTGCATAAAATACAGTGAGGATTCTCATCCCTCTCTTCTGTTATTCTCATTCATTCTTAAAGGCTTGTGATAATAGTTCGCTAGACTGCCTATTTTTGTGCAAACACCCACTGGACCTGTGAATGTCCTTCATACATGAAAACCATGATTGTGCCAAACTGGAGAGACTTGTGGTGACCAGAAAATGCCACTTTGCAATATTAAATGAAATGTTGCGCTGTACCAAGTACATCCAAGAAGAAACGAGCAGTGTGAAAACAGGCCTAGCATAGCCCGTATACCTGGCCCATGTGAAGTTTGACATGCCTTGGCCAGCCCTGATTTAACTGCTGACATATTTAATTTGAAGCTTCATAGTGCTTGCAAAGTGCAAGAAATCTCACATATAAAACCATAAATGAATATGTGTTTAAATACTGTTGCAACATAAACATTACATTTTGTGATGCATTTTAGAATATTGCGACCTTTTTTACAAGCCCCTTAAATGAGTGAAAATAATTGATTAGAGTCTTAAAAAGAGTTTTTTTTTACTTATCCTCCACTATGTCCCAGTCATTTATGATAGTTATCAGTTACGATTTTTGGGGATTTATTATCTTCACTCTGCCCTACCCCCTTCCCACAAAAATAATTTAGAGTTCACAATAATGTATTAATAGAGAAAAAATAACGTGATGGAAAAACTGTGGTAATGGACATACACAGTGCACTTATATTTTGCAACCATTTTAGAATTTTTTGACATCATTGATGTGCCAAGTAATTAATTTAAAGCTCTGTTGTGCCTTTAACGATGTGTAGTCCATAGATCGAATTCCGAACTTTTTGCTGTTGCAGATACCTCTTGGGGACAGAATTTGTAGTACAGAGTTCTAACTTGAGACGCTCTTTATCAGTGTAGCCATCTGTTGGTGACAGTAAGGAAATGGAATGTGAAACAGCAGTGGATTTTTATTTCGGTTTTAGGGCTTACAGAATAGTATTTGAGTTAAAATTCATGTACGAAAACTATGTAATCCTATCAAATGGAACAATTTTTCACAGTTCGTTATTTATTGAGAATATATTGTATACTCGTTGCAATATTCCATAACGAATGATATATAGCTTCGAATGGAATTTACTGATGTGACATCCTGTGGGCTGGAATCCCACAACTTCCAAATCAGAAGATTCTGCCACCTGGGCTACTCTCAGGGTGCAGTCAACCACTGCCATCTATCGTTGCCATCTACCACTGCTGTCCAGCACCGCATTAATTCTCTTTCCCCACTTTGGCGACTCCTGTCGCCAGTGGACAACACATCCTATCATGGACACCCTGACTACCACCATCATTTACACCTCCCCTCCCTCTGCAACCACAATTACCTCATGGAATGCCTCCTCTGGGCTTCCCCCGTCTTCTCTACCTCCCCTCTTCACAGTCCCCTCCCCTTTTATCTCCTCCCCATCCCTGTATCACCACCTTTATGTTACTCCTGATCCTCCCCCTCTCCCTCCTGCCACTATCACCCACAGGGGAGACTTTCCCCCTACCCACCCACCCAGCTACCACTGCTCCTGCTTCCCCCACCAGAGTCACCGTCCACCCTGGCACAGTCACCACCACAGAGTGACAAAAGGAGCCTGCCTCCCACCACCTTCCAATCCAACCAGTCCCTCAACCCCCTGTCACAGGCCTCACCTGCCAAAAAACCTCCAAGCATCCAAGTGGCGACCTCATCTCCAGCCCCTCCTTCAAAAAACCACGACTGCCCCTCTTTCTTATGATCCCTCAGCAGGCATCACCCTTCCTCCCGCCTCCCCAGCCCCCGCCCTTTATACCTTCATTCTTGCCAACCCCAATTCCTAGATGCCCACACCCTCTCCCTCAAAATCTGTAAGTACATCCCCAGTGCCCCAATACCCAACTTATCCCCCGCAGAGACTCTATCCTCACCATATCCCCACCCCCCTTTCTCCCTCTTTCCACACTGATCACCTCCGGCGACTTCCCCTCATCACTTTTGGCCCACATTTATCCCTTAGCCCCTTTCCTTACCTCCTCCTCTCTTTGTCAGCCTCAACCCCCTCATTGTCCGCCAACCCTCAGCACTGTGGTCACGGAGGTGAAGGTGTTGGCGGAACTGAATACCCACCCCACCCTGGCAATCCGCTTGGCACACAGTATTTACAACAACTCTGGTCCTGCCTTCCTCATGCATGTATTTATGTCTGCCTCTTCTTTAGATCACCTTCGCACTGAGAGCGGCCTGATTTTCAACCGACACCACTCTGTTGACCCATACTGTTCCCCTCCTGAATCCTACCACTGCCGATGCTGTCTCCTCTGCAACGACCACGTCACACAAAACTGCAAGAAACCATCCCACCTGGCCCCATTGTAAAGCCTCCCACTTCCTCAGTGTCCTAACGTCACCTCTCCTCCTTCCTGCAACAAACCCCAACCCACCTAATCCTCCAAATGCAAAACTAAACCCCTCCCACCAACCCTGAGCTCACTGTTCCCATTCGCCCCATCCACCCCAAGAATTCCGTCCACTCTCCCCCTACAGCTGAAGACATCATCTGGTTCGTGACTATCATCCTGCAGAATGTCCACCCCTTCCAGTACCCCGACAACCTCCAGCAGATCTCCCTTGTCACCCGCTCCGTCTTCCATTTGAAAATATACACCACCTACTCCCACAATCATACCCCCTTTATATTCATCTGCCTAGACACCAACATTTAAGTCCCTCTCTCCTCCTCCCCCCCACCCCCACTCCCTTCCCCTTCCTGATGCGTCAACAGTATCGTCTACTCCCTGCCAACAAATACCTCTTCATGCATACCCTGTCCCAGCACCAGGTCGACTCCTTCAGCCTTAATTAAACCTTCCTCCAACTTAACTATGTTGTCCGCACCTCTCCCAATATCCTTCACCGCACCGACAACCCCCTTCCTCTTGTGCGAGTTGGGGTTACTATTGGCCACCTGAAGCATATCCCTGTTTGGCCACAATGCCTGCTTAATGACCCAACCAAACACCTTCTCCTCAGCATCTTTTTCCCTCCCTTACCATCACCTGTGCCACTATCTATGTCTGTCCCGCAGCTCCTCTCCCCTGTGACTTCATTTCCCATGTTGACTGTACCTTGTCCACCTATGCGATTGCCGCCAATCTCAACATCCACAGCTGTGACCCTGCCACTCTTTGGCGGTGACATTAGTTCCTTGCCATCCTCCACGGTGACCTTGTTCCTCTCCCACAGCACACCCATCCTGAAAGTAACTCCACCCTGGATGTCATCCTCGCTCCCCACAACCTCCTTGGTCATATCGTCGTGGATGTCCTCTATCCCATTGGCAGTGAACATCTCCTGATCCCTCTCACCATCTCCTCTGCCTATGGCCCCCTCCTGCCCCACCACCCTGCTGGCCCTCCAAAGTCTGTCCATGACTACCACCATGCTGACTGAGATGCCTACCGGGAATCCATTGCCTCACAGGTCAAAAGCCACCCTCTTACCTTTCACCACGCCGCTGACTTCACCCCTGCCTCTTCCTTGCTCCAGAAGACCATCACTGATGCTGTGGAGGCCCCTGTTTCTACCAAACTCATCCACCCTCACCACCCTACACTTCCTCTACAGGCCGTTCTTCTTCTCCGTGAATCCCGCAGGCTCCTTCCTCCACACCCATGACCGGGATACATTGCTCTGCTACCGGCAATTACGATGATACTTTTGAAACTTTCTCACAGCCAAGAAACGTCAGGACTGGTGCCAGACATGTACATGTCTCAACTCCACCCTCTCGGTCAACTTACCCAAGTACTGGTCTGCCTTCCACTGCCTTACTGGTGGCCATCCCGTCCCACAGTACCCTCTTCTCCATGACAAACGCCCCGTCCCTGACAACCTCAGTAACGCTAACCATTTTGCTTCCCACTTCTCCGAGGTCGTCTCCATTCCCAAAGATCCCCATTTTAATTACTACCTCTTCCCCACCATCCTCAAACACACTGATACCCTTTTCCAACCACTCGTCCCTGGTTTCTGGTACTTTGATCAGTTACCCCCCTCAGACATAAACACTCCCATCACTGCACATGACATCAAACTTGTCCTCCGCTCCAAACATAATACCACCCCTGGTCATGACAGTGTCACCTACCACCACCTCAAGGAATCCCCCCCCCCTCCCCTGTCTTTCCTGGCTGCCCTTGCTACCCTGTACAATGACCTCCTCTCCACTGGCTTTTACCCTGACCTGTGGAAGATTTCCTATGTCCTGCTGTTCCCTAAACCCAACAAACCCCCCTCTGACACCTCTTCCTATCGTCCCATCTGCCTCACCTCCGTTTTCAGTAAGGTCTTTGAGTCCATCCTCTCCCACCATATTCATCACCACCTTAATCGGCAGCACCTTCTTCCCCTTACCAATTGGGGCTTCCGGCCCTCCTTCTCAGACAATGATCGGCACCGTAACCTTACTAATCTTCTTTCCCTCCAACTTAACTCCCGTCACTCGACTATCTTTGTTTCACTCGATCTCCAGAATGCCTACGACCATTTCTGACATCCCAGGCTCCTCTTTAAACTCCAGGCCTATGCTCTCCCCATCAATTTCATCCATCTTGTTGCTTCCTTCCTCTCCCATCGTCTCTCCTATGTGACTATCCACAATACCAACTCCCATATTTTCTATACCACTGCCAGCGTGCCCCAAGGCTCTGTCCTTTCCCCTCTTCTCTATCTCCTGTATACAGCCAATATGTCCAAACCTCCCCCCCCCATTCACCTCCTCCAATTTTCTGATAACACCGCCTTCCTGGCCCTTTATCCTACCCTTCAACGGTCCCATCCTACCCATCAAACCCATCTTGACCAGTTCAGCACCTGGTGCAACCAGTGGCTTCTTCGCATCAGTCCATCCAAGATCAGGCAATGATCATAGGTCATACCGCCCACTCCTTCCAGCTCCACGATTTTTACCTCACTGTTAATGGCTTTCCTGTCCACCTCACCTCTACCCTGAAATACCTTGGCCTCACCCACGACCATCACCTCACCTGGACTCCCTGTCTCTTTACAATCCAACACAAAGCCCACGATAGACTCTGCCTCCTGAAACTCCTGTCCAGTTGGACATCGGGACTGCATCCTTCCACCATACTTCACACCTACAAATCCTTGATCCGCCACATCATTTGTTATCCCAGCATTGCTTGGATATCTGCCCCTCCCAGATTCTATAAAGCCCTCCAAATCCTAGAACGCCATGCACTCCACCTCGGCTTCTGTATCCGCCATCCTTCCCCCACGTGAATCCTCTACAACCTCATCCCCTTCTCCCATCTTCCTCTTTTCCTCGAACACATCCACACCTGTATATCATCCACTGACTTAACCCCCCCCACCCCCTTGTATCTTCACTCCTCTCCACCCCCAGCCTGTTGCCCTGCTTTTACTGTTGTGACCTGCCCTCTCTCCATCTCCATACCTTCCACCTCCTTTCCCAATACAACTTCCAGCACTTACCCTACCCGGATGATGAGCTTTGCCCTGATCTCTACCCCTTCTACCATCTCTAACCCCACCTTCCCGCCGGCCAGGGTGGCCGAGCAGTTCTAGGCGCTACAGTCTGGAATCATGTGACTGCTATGGTCGCAGGTTCAAATCCTGCCTCAGGCATAGATGTGTGTGATGTCCTTAGGTTAGTTAGGTTCAAGTAGTTTTAAGTTCTAGGGTAGTGATGACCTCTGAAGTTAAGTCCCATAGTACTCGGAGCCATTTGAACCCACATTCCCCCTCCTACTCCTCAGGGCTCTCTATCCCTTGCTCTTCCCTTCCCCTGAGCATTCTTCCTCCCTCCTACACCCTCCTCTTCCCTTCCCCTGAGCAGTTTTCCTCCCTCCTACCCCCTCCCTTTCCCGTGCCCCCTTCTGTGTCTCTGCCCTCCCTCCTGACATGCCTTCCCTCTTCATCTCCTGCCACACCCATCTCCTGCCTCTTGGTGCACCCCCTGCCCCCTTTTTCTTTTCCTCCCACCCCTTCCAGACCCCCCCTCCCCCACTGCACCTTCCTCTCCCCTCGGTTTTTATTCCTCTTGTGTGCTCCGCGCGTACAGTGATTTTTTAGGTGTCTCTCACTCTGTGTTTTTTTATACTGTGCGTGACTTTTAACTTGTGTGTGTGTGTGTGTGTGTGTGTGTGTGTGTGTGTGTGTGTGACTCCAGTGTATTTTAAGAGCCTCACAAATCGCCAACTGTGTTGTTTTAACTTTATGTCGACTTTTTTAAGTGTCCCCTAATGAATGTCCCTGTGTCAGTGTGTATTTTAACTCCTATTGTCCTCCAGTTGCTGTGTTTTTATATCCACCCGTTTTTAAGTATAAATTTCCACTTTTTATTTTTTGTAATGCCACTTGGCTGAAGAGCAGTGGATTGTGCCGGTACCAGCCCTCCCCTGCCCATATTGGGCAGGGGATTACAAAAAAAAAAAAAAAAAAAAAAAATTCACTGGTGTGACTGGCAAGACAGTCCATAAACGATTTTTGGGAAATAAGTAACGATAATATATGAGGGTCACTCCAAAAGAAATGCACACTATTTTTTTTTAAATCCATCTTTTATTCAACATGTTTGAAAGTTTTACAGTGTGTAGATACATCCTTTAGGAACAATATTTTCATTTCTCCACATAATTTCCATCCCTCTCAACTGAACTGCCTTACGCCATCTTGGAACCAGCGCCTGTATACCCGCACGGTAAAATTCTGGACCAACCTGTTGGAGCCACTGTTTGGCAGCATGCACAAGGGAGTCCTCATCTTCAAACCTTCTTCCACGAAGAGAGTCTTTCAGTTTCCCAAAGAGATGATAGTCACATGGAGCCAGGTCAGGACTGTAAGGCGGGTGTTTCAGTGTTGTCCATCCGAGTTTAGTGATCGCTTCCATGGTTTTTTGACTGACATGTGGCTGTGCATTGTCGTGCAACAGCAAAACATCCTGCTTTTGCCAATGTGGTCGAACACGACTCAGTCGAGTTTGAAGTTTCTTCAGTGTCATCACATATGCATCAGAATTTATGGTGGTTCCACTTGGCATGATGTCCACAAGCAAGAGTCCTTTGGAATCCAAAAACACCGTAGCCATAACTTTTCCAGCAGAAGGTGTGGTTTTGAATTTTTTTTTCTTGGATGAATTTGCATGATGCTACTCCATTGATTGCCTCTTCGTATCTGGTGAAAAATTATGGAGCCATGTTTCATCACCTGTCACAATTCTTCCAAGAAATTCATCTCCACCATTCTCGTACTGTTCCAAAAGTTCGCTGCATACCATTTTTCTTGTTTCTTTGTGAGCCACTGTCAACATCCTGGATAAATCTATAACATTTACTTATAAGACTATTTTATACATGTCTCTACAGGATGGAAAACTCCAAAACGCCAAGGAAAACTCTCAATATTATAACAAAGGGTAAATGTGGCACAGAATGTCAGAGAGCGGTCCAGAGGGATCTGTAGAAGATCACTATAAAAATCTCAAAATCGCAGAGGGTGCCAGAATCAGATTGCAAACTTGAAAATTCAAAAAACAAGAGGACGAAATGTTTTCGTGAAGCAAAGAAGAGAAAAGTCCCGGAAATGAAATTGTGAGTTCAAGTTCAATCACTCTCCAAAAATAAAGTGGGGATAGTCATTATAATAATAATGAAAACCATGATATTATTTGTACGTACTTATTTCTCCGAAAACAAAACTGCTGTGATAAAGTGTCACCACTACTCGTGAAAAGCCTTTAAATCTTTGTGAGGGAGTGGAGACCTTTGTCTTGCCCCATTCTTTCATATACTAAACTATAAGTTCCAGGATAAGGTATTTCTGTAATAATATAGGGTCCTGAGTACAGCAATTGCCATTTTTTTTTAACTTACGGATCTTTGCCAATCTGGGATGTGTTCTCAAGAGGCCTCGTTGACCTTCAAAAAATGTGTAGCTCGTTTTAGCTTTTTGTTGTGTATTCTCTTTCTGTATTCTGCTCTATTCTCCAGCGTAATTATTGCCGTTTGATTTTATCCTGTAAAGTTAACTCTGTAGTAGGTAATTTTGGTATGGGTGATTCCCATTCGTCATTTTGCTTTGTGTTAAACATAAGTTCATTAGGAGTGAAACCTGTGGAAGATTGGGGGAGACGGTATACTATTTGCATAAATGGAGTCAAGTATTCAATCCATCGTGAATGCTTATTATGACTGTATGTCCTTATAAATCTATTGAATTCTTTAAACACTCTTTATAAGGGGACTTGCTTCAGGGTGGAAAACACTCACTAAGATGTATTTAATGCCCTGTGTGTTCATGAATTGTTTCCATTTTCTTCCCACAAAATAGGCTGCGTTGTCTGTTAATATGACTTTGGGTTTCCCTTCTCTTTGTAAGTAATCCTCTTCAATACTCCTTATGCTGCAACTGACTGTAGTGGTTTTGATACCATAAAGTTTGATGTATTTTGTGAAAATATCATAAAGAACTATTATGTATGTGACACCTCCTTTTGCTCTAGCATATGGCCCTGTGATATCTCCAGAAACCATTTCCAGTGGGGGCTTTGGTTAGTATGAGGTGTAGTTTTGTAAATTTTGACACATTGGATGGTTTTGTTCTTTGGCAAATAGCACACTTTTTTAATATTTGTGAAACACTTCGTCGTAAATTAGGAAAATAACAAAGTTTGGAAATCTTTTCTGTACATTTTGTTACTTCGAAGTGTCTCCAAATTTTGTGTGTATGTTTGATAAATTCGTCGATATATTCCTCCGGAAGGCATATACACCAATGGTTAAAACTTTCGTGCTCCTGGTGAAACAAAACGTCTTTGTATTACTGATACCATTTACTTAACTTGTGGTTTGCATTTCGGTTAATATTTTGTATTACCTTTTTCCACCTATCGTCTCAGTGTTGTATCATTCCCATCTGCTTGCAAAATTTTTTGTATTTTGATTTTTGTGTACTACTTTGCATCAATAATGTTCGGAATTCTGAATCATATTCAGACAGTTCACTGAACTCGTCTAATCTCTGCGGCAACCTGGATATTGCATCTGCAATAATATTCTGACGGCCCTTTATGTATATTATTTCAAAATTAAATTCCTGAAGGCACAAACACCATCTTGCTAGTCTTCGGTGTAACAGCTTACATGTTAAGAGAACAGATAATGATTGGTGATCATTATAGACTTTGATGTTTTAACCCCAAGGAAAGTACTCGGATTTCTGAAATGCCAAAATTGCTGCTAAACTTTCCAATTCTGATACGGAATATGATTTTTCTGCCTCTGATAAAGCTCTGCTGGCAAAGCTGATGACTTTGGGTACTGTTTTTCCTTCTTCCTCTTGCATCTGGAACAAACATGCCCCCAGGACCTGAGACGAGGCGTCTGTGCTTAAACAGGAGTCCTTAGACATGTCAGGATGACTCAAAATGTTTGCTGATATCAATGCATTTTCAATTTTGATAAAGTCCTGGTATCTCTCATCCCATAACCAAGGTTTATTCTTTCTCAATAGTTTAAGTAGGGCATTACTATTCATAAGCTGCTGTGGTATAAATCTTCGGAAAAAGGAAGTTAGTCCTAGATATGCTTTCAATTGTTTTCTGTTCATTGGGGTGGACAATTACGTATGGCATCTAGTTTCTTTGGGTCTGGTAATACACCCAGTTCAGATATGATATGTCCTAAAAATTTTCCTTGCTCTTTGCCAAAGTTAGATTTCTTTAGATTTACTATTACTTTGTACTCTGCAAATCTCGGAAATACCTTTTCCATTATACTGATGCGTTCTGCCCAAATTGATGTAGCTGTTAACATATTGTCAACATTAATGGTAACTTTACTGAGCAATTCTGGTCCAAAGCTTATATGTAGACGCCTGCACTAATGTTTAAGCCAAAGGGTAGAACTTGATATTCATAACTCCTGCCATTGCAGACAAATGTTGTTTATTTCTGCTCTCCTCATGTAACTTTATTTACCAGTAGGATTTTTTAAGGTCGAGGGTGCTGAAATGTTTGGTGTTATGAAATTTTAACAATTGTTCATCTAAATTATCTGGTTTGCTTCTTACTGGTACTAGGATTTTGTCTATGCCTCTAGCATCTAAAACTAGTCATACTGATCCATCAGGTTTGCTAACTGGTAGTATTGGGCTGCAATATGGTGAAAATGATGGCTGTATGACCCCCCATTTGCACATTCTATTGATTTCCTGCTTCACGTTTTCCAAGCTGTGACATTGTCAGTTTTTATGAAACAGATCTGATGATGGTCATTAAAGACCGAAACCGGTAATCTGTTAACAAAAAGTTTGTGACCATAGACGTAAATTAAAGGAAACTTATTGCTTCACGTTTTGTCCACAGTATAGTGTAAGACATAACACAAAATGTTTCGTGACATTAAGTTTATCTTCATAATCTTTGATTACCCCTGTATTCTTATTAAAAACATTTGCATATTTAAACAGTAAGTCAGAAAGCTCTTGTCATTTTGTAGCATCTAGAATATTTGATTCATTCAATTTTTGCTCTACTAACTCCTGGTTAACTTCAGTGTCAGCCTTATGTTTGTTATCATACTTGTTCAACAAATACACGGTGGGATATGAATACTGTACAGTGACATGGGGTTCTGGGTTAACTTTGTCAGACGTCTCCGATGTGGTAATCAGGCTGATAGAAAATCTTTGGTCCTTCACAAAGAAATGGCGCTTACCATCACCTATGTCTATTTGAGTTTCATAGGTTCTAAATGTGTCCATACCTATTAAGCTGTTGTCTATAAGTTTGTCTACGATTAAAAGATGACACTACACAGAAAATTGTACAATGTGCATGGTGATGAGTGCTTGGTGTCTTACTAACTTGGTTTTGCCGTCGGTAACGGTTTGTACTTTGCAGTTTTGTACTGGCAGAACAGGAAATTTATTCCGTCTTTTTAATTCAGTGAAAAATGCTTCAGACATTAAATTAGTTGTGGGCCCTGTATCAAGTATTAAATGTGTGTCTATACCAAAAATTTTCACTCTGATTACTGCTTGCACTTATCCCTCCTGTGTGTTATCCGCCGATTTTAGTTCATGTTGGTATAGATCGTCCTTTATGTCTCCTTGTACATCGAATCATACGGAACATGTTTGAAACTTTGATTTGCCCCCATCGCTTGCGATGTCTGTAGTATGGGGCTCAAATGTGACCTGTTCGGGTTTCCCTGCAGTGTAGTCTGATCTACGTCGGTACACGGGACAACTTCTGTCAGTTGTAACGTGTGATTGTTTCTCCAGTGTGTATCATTTCCAGCTCGCGACATGCTTTCTCGTGTGTTCATATGGCTGTCTGAAATGTTGCCGTATTGTGATTTTCCTGCGTAAAGGTTGGCTGCGGTACGGCATGTTATACGTTATTGTTGTTGCCGCGCGACGGCCTCTGGTATGGCTGTTTTTATTTACACGCGGTGCATAATTTTGAGAGGGGGTATGTAAATTAGCTTGTGAATGGTAATCATTCCTGTACGGAAAGTTTTGTTTAAATCTCTTGTTCCTACCATTTCCATTCCCATACCCATTACCACGGTTAATGTGTCCTTGCGGTTGTGCATCCCAGCTTTGCTGTGTGTTCGTGTATGGCTTTTTGTATTGACCATTCAAGTTATATTGTTGTGCTGTTTGGCTGTCTGACGCCATATTTGTTACTACTTTCTGTTCATATACTAAGTCGATTGAGTCCAAAATGGATAGAAAATATTCTGTGTCGTGCTCAGGTGTAGTAATTAATTTTTCACGAATGTGTGATGGCAAACGACTTTTTAAAATTTTAAAACATCAACATGAGGAATAGGATTCGTCCAATAACGTGTTTTATTGAGATTCTTCTCAAAATACCCTGGCAAGCTACCGTATTTGCTATTAAAAACCTCTCGCCTAAGTCTCTCCTGTACGCCTTCTGATCAGTATTTGTCAAGAAATGCCCGTTCAGACTAAATACGTGGCACAACGCTCAGCTACCTCGGTCGCCCACAAAAGTACATCGCCTTGCGTGTACCCAACAGCAAACTTGATTTTTTGTGCTTCCGTCCAATTTCTAGGAACCACATGTCGAAAAGCACTAATAAATGCAACAGGATTCATCTTCTTACCTTCGCTCATAAATGTTGGAAATTGAGGTGTCTTAATATACCTTCGTTAGCAAATATAGTAGACAAGCTGTTTGCACTTTGTGCTGTGTTTACATAACTGTCATAGTTGTTTACATTTCTAGTAGTTACTGGTTTTGGTGTCATGCCATGCAGACTTACATTTTGTGGTCTGTCATTACTATTGGCATTGTCTGTAGGATTTACAATGATCTGTGCATACATTACTGTGGCTGGCACTTTGTTTATGTGTGCAACTTGTGTCTCTGTATCAGTTTCACCTAAGTAATTGCGTATCCTCTGCTCTGTAGCCTGCAAATTGGTGTTCACTTTGTCGATAATGTAATTTTCCTTTTGTTGAATAACCATTTCAAACAAATCATTGATTAATTTACATTCTTTCACTACCTTTTCCGCTGCAGTACTGGTTTTGTCTAAAGTACCTGCTTTAGCTTGTGAAATTACGTCAGATAAATTTTCATTAATTTTGTCTCCTTCCTTTTTGGCACAGATTGATTCGGTTGCAAGTGATGCTAGTTTTGAAGTGAGTTCATTTATTGCTGCTGGTAAATTTTCGTAATCCTTGTGCAGTTTGTTTACTACGGTAGAGATGTTCTTTACTGTGGATGTTAATTGTGTTTGTTTTGTTTCCAGGTTTGTGTGTGTGTGTTTCATCGCTTTTATTTACTGCTCTACTGTATCGTTTTGTTCGTTAAGTGTGTGTAATTTCTGTTTTATTTCCGTAATGTAATTGGGAAATACGGAAGCGTCCGATCCCGCCCGTCTGCTTTGACCCATGACGTCACAAATTTGGCGGAAACAAAAACAAACACACACACTTTCCACAAGAAGCCTAATGACACTAACGGGACAAGCGCGGGAAATGGGGTGTTTTGGGTGGGGGGCAAACTAAATATAAACAAATTTAGACGCCTTGCGTAGCTACAACGTGTAAGTGAAGACAGCCATACATGAATACCCACCCACCTCCCCAGGGGTCGTAACCCCTGCAACCCATAGAAGATAAAGATGCTTCAATAGCTGATTAGTGTTTTTTGTGATAGAACGAACAGATCAGAAAGATAAATATAATAAACTAAAACAGAAATTGGAGGAAACATAATTAAAATAAGTAATAAGCGTTTTTAAATTAAAAAAAACTCACGAGATAGAACGAATAGATCAGAAAAGTAAACAAAATAAGATAAAACAGAACTGGAGACAGCCACACTCAAACCAAACTCCGCGCCGTCACGGGTCAAAACCGACGCGTGGGATCGGACGCTTCTGTCGACCCTGTAATTGTTTACTTTAGAAAGTACATCTTGTTTTAGCTGTTTTTCCATGTCTTTAAATTTTACGTTCATTTGCTCGTAAAAATTCTTTATCAAATCACTGATCTGCTGCGTGACTGTGTCTTGAAAATCTTTTAATACTTGTTTCTGCTCTTGCTTTACTTTGTTTATGTCTTGTGTAACTAAGGTAAGGTTTTGCGACAAACTGTCAAATTTTGTATTTATGTCCGTTCGCAAATTGGTGTTTATATTTTTTATTTCTGCACGCAATTGTGCAATTGTGTTTGTATTTTGTACGCCTGCCCGCAAATTGGTGTAATTGGTCTTCATACTATCCAGTTTTTTGAAGTATTATGGCAAGTGCGTCATTGTGGTTGCTAATTAATGTACTTTGGTTGTTGACAACTGCACTCTGCAAATCAATATTTGAACTTCGTGTGATGGATGACGGTAAAGTGTCGTCAAAAATCATGTTATCTGCGCTTGCTGTTTTCCTGTGCGAACAGAATGTTGCGGAGATACATGTTGTCATCAACGTGTCCTCAAAGTTAGAACCACAGTCTAATATATACAGTCGCGACACTCACTACTAGGAAAGTTGTTACCATTTGACAGTTCAAGTGACACTAGCGCCCGTAGCGGCCAGAAAGCAAGCCTTCCTCTGATGGCAGATGCGGCGTGAAAATAATGTTTGTTTCTAATTCGTTTTGTACCTAATTTACAAAATCGTTAGTATATTTTTGCGTCACAAGTGCTAGGAGAACAGTGAGACACATAAATGATCGTGAAGTATAAGTAAACAGAGCACGAACTATTGAATGAAGTGACATAAGCTGCAACATATTCTTGAAGAAATAGTATTTTATTGTATTTTTATTGATGCAAGCAATCATATTATTGTACAGCTGTACATATGGTATTGGATAGGTCAAGAGAGCTATTTACAAGTAATTTTTACAAATTGATTTTTGCATTATTTTGTAGCAAGGAAATTATCTATCTTAAACAAAACAGTTAATACAAATTTTTACAAATTGATGTTTACATTATTTTGTAGCAAGGAAATTATCTATCTTAAACAAAGCAGTTAATACAAATCATAGAATTCTAAGGTTGTACATACGATATTGGACAGGTCAAAGGAACAACAAATGTAATAGTAAAGTAGTCCAGTGTATTTCATAGACATGCACAGTATATAATAATCCAGTATATTTCATAGACATGCACAGTATATGATGTTCAGACCTAATTGAACATTTCTCATATTGTTTACATTTTTAACCCCTTTCAAAAAATGATCAACTGCATAAAAACAATAGTCCAAGAGATATTTTTTTAACTTATGTGAGAAGGCTCTTGGGTTCTTTGTTGCTTTGATTTCATTGGGTAAATTATTATACATTTGTATCCCAACATTTAAAACACTTTTTTGGTAGCAGGTAGTTCTGGACTGAATCATATGTAGGTCAGATTGCTGCCTTGTTGCGTAGTTATGAATATCTCCATTGAATTTTAGTGTGCAGTCATTGTTTAACAGGTATGACTTGACAAATGAAACAATATTATAAATGTAAGCAGAGGGCAGTGTCATAATGCCATTTGTTTTGAAATATTGTCTGCATGATTCATTATGTCTTAGATTACATATTATGCATATTGCCTGTTCTTGCATTTTGAAAATATATCTACCTCCAGGTGAGTTCCCCCAAAATATGATTCCATACTGTAATGTAGAATGGAAGTAAGCATAATATACATGAATGAGAACAGATTTTGTGACTGATTTTTTGAGTATCCTTAAAATGTAACACACAGTTGAGAGCTTTTTTGAGATATAATTTGTGTGAGTCTCCCACTTAAGATTTCCTTCAAGCCATATGCCAAGAAACTTGACAGAGTCCACACACATAAGCTCTTGGTTATTTAGAATCACATCAGGCATTTCTTGTTTTTGGGATGAGAGTCTGAAGTTGATGTACGTTGTTTTCTGTATGTTTATAATCAGTTTGTTCTCGTTGAACCATTTGCTGAGTGACAACATCAGCGGTTTAATTTTTAGGTTGAGGTCCTCTGTATCAGTACCTGTTATTAGTATACTTGTGTCATCGGCAAATAGTGTGGTATGTACTGTAGCAAGCTTCGTGCTTATATCATCAATGTATAGCAGAAACAGTATGGGTCCCAGGATTGAGGCTTGTGGCACACCATATCTAATGGGCATTGTGTCAGAGGAGTGGACAGTAGATCGATGGATGGTTGTATTCTTTTTTTCAAAATTAATATCAACTTTTTGAAATCTGTTTGACAGGTAAGATTCTAACCATTTGTTTGCAATTCCTCTTATACCTTTATTTGCTAACTTCTTAAGGAGTATGGTATGGTCAATTACATCAAAGGCTTTGGATAAATCTAGAAAGATACCAGTAGTGATTTCCTTATTATCCAGTGCTTTTAAGGTTTTGTTGAGATACTCATAAATAGCTGTGGTAGTTGCCTTTTGCTTTCTAAAACCATGCTGGTGTTTTGTCAATAAGGATAGTTTATTAGTAAAGTCTTCCAATCTGGTGTAAAATAATATTTCAAATATTTTTGAGAATGAGCTGAGTTGTGATATGGGCCTGTAATTGGCTACATCATTTTTAGAGCCCTTTTTGTGAAGTGGGGTAATTTTAGAAGTCTTTAGTAGGTCAGGGAAAACTCCATTTGTAAAGGATGCATTTATTATGTGGGTTAGGGGTTCTACAATGGATTCTCCACATTTCTTTACAATTAAATCAGGCATGTTGTCACTACCACTGGAGTACTTATTCTTTAGTCCTTTTATAGCTGCAAGTACTTCAGTATTGGAGACTTTGTGAAGAAACATTGATGCCTGTACTGGTCTGGTTTCTATTAGTGTTTGGTGTTGAGTATTTGGTCTGTAGCCGTTGTTCTTTACCAGGTTTTCTGCTATTTTGCTAAAATAGTCATTAAAACCATCTACTATTTTTTGGGGATCTGATGTGACTTCATCATTTAGGTTTAGTTTTAATGTTTTGTTTATAACCTGCTGCTTACTGTTTGTTTCATTTTTTACAACTGTCCACAAGCCTTTCATTTTATTGTTAGATTACTTTATAAATTTATCATTGTATAATTTTTTTGCTTGTTGGATAACTTTTCTGTAGACTGCAAAATAGGTCTTACAATATGACCTAAACTGATCATTGACGTCATGGTGTTTCATGTGATTTTTTAAGTCATGCTTTTTTTGGCTGGAAATCCTTATCCCTTTTGTTACCCATGAGTTTGTGTGTTTGTTTCCGATTTTCCTGGATTTCATTGGAAATGCAGTATTGAAGTGGTGGAGAAAAGTTTCATGGAAGGAATTAAATATGTAGTTTACATCATTTTCTTTATAGGCCTCTGCCCAGTTTTCAGCCGTTAACAGATAGTTAAAAAGCCTTATATCATCATCATTAAATTGCCTTTGCATTTTGGTTATTGTGGGATATTGTCCTATGTAATTTAAATTCGCTGTTAGTATTTGGGATTCGTGGTCACTGTAACCTGTGCTGATGACTTCGATTGAGTGGTGTAGTTTGTCTGCGTTTATGAAAATCTGATCTAGAGCTGTTTTTGAATTTTTTGTGATCCTGGTTGGTGTGTTTACAGTTGGGGATAGGTTGAATGAATTTGTAATATTCAACAATTCATCTTTGTTTTTTCCAGGTGTGAGGAAGTCAATATTAAAGTTTCCACTTATTAATAGATTTTTGTTTAGTGAGTGAATTTTTGTGAGTAGTGCTTCGAGGGAGTGTTTGAAGGTTTGGATGCTCTATATACATTCAATATCAGTAGGTTATAGTCCGTTAAGATAATTAAGGAGAATTCAAAGTCTGTTTCTATTTGCATATGATTGTACTTTGTGAGGCTTTTGTATCTTAAATATTTTTTGACATAGATTGCTGTACCACCTCCCTTACTTTTGTTCCGACAAGAATAACCAGCTAGAGTAAATTCGCCAAGAGGCGTTTTTTTTAATTTTGTCTTCTGTTAACCAGTGTTCAGTAATACAGAGAACATCTAAGTGTGGCTTTGTTTTTAGGAAGAGATCTATTTCTAGTAACTTATTAAACATTGACTGCACATTATGGTGTAATATTTTAAAGGATAATAGTGACTGTTTCCCAATGGAATAATTAAGAAGTAGCATACAATTGCACTTATTCCACTGAAAGTAAGAGAATACACTCTGTATATCCCATATATGAAGTATATAGATGCTCTTCCTTGTGTAAAAATGAAGTGACACATCACTTTTCATTACGTTCTGCTTTGCAGGAAGCCTGCTTCCAAAAATACAATTTCCGTCTTATCCTTTGTGGTATCAGGTTATGTCAATAAAAAGCATGACTGTTTTAAAACTGTATTACATCCCATTGATACATTTAACGAAAATAAAATTAAATGAATGAGTCAGTCCTAACACTTTAGCAACCTAAATCCCAAATGAGCCAGCTTCATCACTTTTTATTTCTTCTCTTGCTCCTACAGACTAAGTCTTGATTCCTGAATTTAATAATGTAAAAGAGCCTCACTTGCACAAACAGTCTTATTAACAGCAGCTTGGTTTCAGCACAGCACCCAGGTGGAAAATTGGGGATGTCCATCAACATGTTCACAAAGAAAGCACCACAATTAGTTATGTGAGCATATTCATCAAAAGTAGAAGTCATCTTAGTCTCACAATGAGTTAAAAATTTTTTGAGAACTTCTGTACAAATAAATAGGCTTCTAAAGTTGCCTTCATAACTTTTAAAATGACAATAAACTTTGTCATTTGCATCTAAGTCTTGGCTGGGGACCAGCCAAGCATTGCGTTGTGTTGCTAGGTCTACCCTTGTATTTTGTTTTCCTCATATCCTTTGAAACTGAAACCCTTTCCATACTTTCCTAAGATGTCCTAACCTTTTATTCTTGTTCAGTTTCATTCTTATATCAAAAGGAAGAAAGATGTTTTGAATCATATCTAAATAACTACAGTGCAATGAGATGTTTAAATTAATTTGCCCCCACTAAATCAAGTGCAGATTGAACAGGAGATACCATGTGCCAAAAACAGAAAACTAACATTTTTTTTAAAAAAAATCTCCTTATTGTACAGTTTTATTCCTTGGTAGAAAATGCTCTTTTGAAATTTATACTTACCCTTTCCTGGTCAAAGTAAGTTCAGTCTATATCTTGTTCCATCATCATTGTCAGAGCTATTTGTGCAGTAATTATCAAGCTTGCTTTTTATGTGCATAATGGACTGATTCTCTACACGTCAACTCTTATTCTGTTGTGGCTTCAATGTTAGAAATTTGATATTTAAAATTTTATAGCAAATTATTTTGCTCAAAGACGTGGGGTGAAGTTTAGCAATATTACTTGAGTAACCTTTCACAAATATTTTTGCAGAATCCAAAGTGGAAGCAGAACATCTTGAAGTATGGAGATATTTGTAGAAGTAGGTAGATTGTCTTCTTACATCGTAGAAGAAGGATTTTCCAATGATCCAGTTTTAGTGTTAGGACATTCAGTGTGACATTAGTCTGTAAGATCTTCTTGTAGAGCTCAGTGGCATTTTGGAACAATTGGGTGACACAAAGGCCCTGTCTCATTCCTAATTTTGAAAAAGATACGACTTAATGTCATTTCTGGATACTGAGCTCAATGGTGATAAGCCAGTTGCCACCTTCACCATGTAATCCACCGACCATAATGGAGAGTCCCAAATATAATTATAGCTAGAAGAATGTGACTCCAACAAGGAGAAGACAATGAAGTCTGATTTCCATTTGCTGTCTGCAGATCAAAGATAAGCTCACATGCACAAAACTTCAGGTTATGTAGTTAGAAACAATCATAGACACTAATAAACCAGTGTTCAGGATTATTACTCACACTAAAAATGTTCTTTTCCACCAGAAAGAAATGGAATCAGAAGCAAATGTAGCTCATCGATCGCCAACCAAAACTGCAGGCATGACTTGGGTGCAGCATTATTAAATAATTTATGTATTTTTTTGTTTCTGAGACATCTTGAATATCTATAGGTAATAACAACAGAAAAATTAAGCTGACGGACACATATCTTGACAGCAGTCCAACGGAAGCTATGTAAAAAATAAAGCAGGGTGGTTACATTGGGTACCATAGCTATCATATAGCATTTACTGGACTGATGTGGTGAAAGGATAATACTATTTTTGTTGTGGTCTTCAGTCCAGAGACTGGTTTCATGCAGCTCTCCATGATACTCTATCCTGTGCAAGCTTCTTCATCTCGGAGTAACTACTGCAACCTACATCTTTTCTGTTTAGTGTATTTATGCCTTGGTCTCCTGCTACAATTTTTACCCTCTTCTCCTCTTGTCTAAACTATATATCATCCCTGCTTCAATTCCATACATGGCTTCACTCCATACAAATGCTTTCAGAAAAGACTTTCTGACACTTAAATCTATACTCAATGTTAAAAAAAATTCCCTTCTTCAGAAACGCTTTCCTTGCCAGTGCCAGTCTACATTTTATATCATCTCTACTTTGACCATCATCAGTTATTTTGCTGCCCAAATAGCAAAACTCATTTACTACTTCAAGTGTCTCATTTCCTAATCTAATTTCCTTAGAATCGCCAACTTAATTCGATTACATTCCATTTTCCTCGTTTTGATTTTGTTGATGTTCATCTTATATCCTCCTTTCAAGACACTGTCCATTCTGTTCAACTGCTCTTCCAGGTCCTTTGCTGTCTCTGACAGAATTACAATGTCATCAGCAAACCTCAAAGTTTTTATTTCTTCTCCATGGATTTTAATTCCTACTCCAAATTTTTCTTTTGTTTCCTTTTACTGCTTGCTCAATATACAGATTGAATAACATTGGTGATAGGCTATACCCCTCACTCCCTTCTCAACCACTGTTTCCCTCTCATGCTCTCGACTCTTATAACTGCCACCTGGTTTCTGTACAAATTGTAAATATCCTTTCGCTTCCTTTATTGACCCCTGCCATCTTCAGAATTTGAAAGAGAGTATTCCAATCAACATTGTCAAAAGCTTTCTCTAAATCTACAAATGCTAGAAATGTAGGTTCACCTTTCCTTAATGTATTTTCTAAAATAAGTCATAGGGTCAGTATTGCCTCAAGTGTTCCAAAATTTCTACAGAATTCAAACTGATCTTCTCCAAGGATGACTTTTTCCAGTTTTTCCATTAGTCTGCAAAGAATTCGTGTTAGTATTTTGCAGCTGTGACTTATAAACTAATATTTCGGTAATTTTCACACCTGTCAACACTTGCTTTCTTTGGGACTGGAATTATTATATTCTTCTTGAAGTCTGAGGGTATTTCGCCTGTCTCATACATGTTGCTCACCAGATGGTAGAGTTTTGTCAGGACTGGCTCTGCCAATGCTATCAGTGGTTCTAATGGAATGTTGTATACTCATCAGGGCCTTGTTTCGACGTAGGTCTTTCAGTGCTCTGTCAAAATCTTCACACAGTACCATATCTCCCAATTCATCTTCATCTATGTCCTCCTCCATTCCCCTCAAGTACATAGCCTTTGCACATACCCTCTGTGTACTCCTTCTACCTTTCTGCCTTCCCATCTTTGCTTAGAACTGGTTTTCCACCTGAGTTCTTGATATTCATACAAGTGGTTTTCTTTTCTCCTCCAAAGGTCTCTTTAATTTTCGTGTAGGCAGTATATGTATTAACCCTACTAATATATGTTTCTACATCCTTACATTTGTCCTCTAGCCATCCCTGCTTACCCATTTTGCACTTCCTGTCAATTTCATTTTTGTATTCCTTTTTGCCTGCATCATTTACTGCATTTATATATTTTCTCCTTTCGTCAATATAATTCAATATCTCTTCTGTTACCCAAGGATTTCTATTAGCCCTCGTCTTTATACCTACTGGATCCTCTGCTGCCTTCACTATTTCATCTCTCAAAGCTATCCATTCTTCTTCTACTGTGTTTCTTTTCCCCCTTCTTGTCAATAATTTCCTAACGCTCTCTCTCTGAATGTCTCTACAACATCTGGTTCTTTCAGTTTATTGACATCCCATCTCCTTAAATGCCATCTTTTTGCAGTTCCTTAAGTTTTAATCTACATTTCATAACCAATAAATTGTGGTCTGAGTCCACATCCACACCTGAATATGTCTTACAATTTAAAGCCTGGTTCCTAAATCTCTGTCTTACCATTATATAATCTATCTGAAACTTTCCAGTATCTCCAGGCCTCTTCCATGTAGACAACCTTCTTTCTTGATTCTTAAACCAAGAGTTAGCTGTGATTAAGTTATGCTGTGTGCAAAATGCTATCAGGCAGCTTCTTCTTTCATTTATTACCCCATTTCATATTTACCTACTACTTTTCCTTCTCTTCCCTTTACTACTATCGAAGTCCAGTCACCCATGACTATTAATTTTTCGTCTTCCTTCACTATATGAATAATTGCTTTTATCTCATTATGCATTTCTTCAATCTCTTCGTCATCTGTGGTGCTAGTTGGCACATTAACTTGTACTATTGTGGTAGGCATGGGCTTCGTGTCTATCTTTGCTACGATGATGCATTCACTGTGCTGTTTGTAGTAGCTTATGTGCGCTCCTATTTATTTATTCATTATTAAACCTACTCCTGCATTACCCCCATTTGGTTTTGCATTTACAACCCTGTATTCACTTGACCATAAGTCTTGTTTCTCCTGCCACCGAACTTCATCGATTCCCACAATATCTAGCTTTAACCTATCCATTTCCCTTTTTAAATTTTCTAACCTACCTGCCTGATTAAGGAATCTGACATTCCATACTTTGATCCGTAGAACGCCAGTTTTCTGTCTCCTTATAACGATGTCCTCCTGAGGTCCGATTAAGGGACTATTTTACCTCAGGAAAAATTATGGCTGTAGTTTCCCCTTGATTTCAGCTGTTCACAGTACCAGCACAGTTGGCCGTTTTGGTTAATGTTACAAGGCCAGATCAGTCAATCATTCAGACTGTTGCCCCTGCGACTACTGGAAAGGCTACTGCCCTTTTCAGAAACCACACGTTTATCTGATTTCTCAACAGATACTCCTCCATCGCAGTTGCACCTATGGTATGGCTGTCTGTATCGCTGAGGCATGAAAGCCTCCATACCAATGGCAAGGTCCATGGTTCATGGAAGGAGAATAATACTACCAGAAACTTAAAGCGACATTTATAAAATACCCTGTTGTTCTCATACTAGTCACAGTAGAATTCGTAATTTTATGTTATGTGGAATTTATCATCCTGTTCAGTTTGTCCTATTCGTTTTGAAGATCATAATATTACTGTATGAGCATTCATAACAGCAACATATCAATTTTAGCTACGTAATTGACACAATATAAGTTTCGATACATCTAGAAAATTGGACTGTATGGGATATTGTGCTTCTCACCTATGTGGAATATTGTACTTATTACCGATGTGATACATCTACTTACAACTGTCGCCACTGCATGATAGTAATCAGCGTTTTTGCATTCACAATGGCAAAGCTCAATAACATGTTCACTCATTAAGGGGATAAATTTGTTTATGGTTCCCACTACAACTGGAAACGTAAGTATGATATAAACGATTTTCTACATAATAATAAGTGTGGTAAGTGTAAAAAAAAAGCGATGAAAAACCTGACTCTAATCAAAAATGTGCAGGCGTCAACCTTAAATACCTAGATGAGATAACGACCTGGCGATTTGGTTTATGGATCGTGGAAACTGAACATCGGTACAAAATAGACTTGAAACTGAAATGTGAATTAACTAAAGATCTTAAAAAACAGTCAAGTCTTCAAAAAGAGGTACGTGATCAAAACAACGAGCACTTATCGAGTTGTGGTCATACTGCTAGATTTATCGTCGACTGATTCGCCATCTAGCCTGTAGGTACCTGAAATGGCTTATCATTGTATAAGTGAACTGTCTCTTTATTGTGCTCGCCTAAGGAGTTAAGCTCTTTACAAGGAAATAGCAAATTCGTGGCTTGACAAACAATCCTAGTATAGATAAAATGTTCCTAAACCAAAATTATTTCTTGTCGCTAGGTAAGAGAACAACACAAGAACACAAATAAAACTCATAAAACCTCTCTGACAGCTTGGAATAATTTTCCAACGGTACCACCGCTCCAGGTGGCTGGCACGGAAAGCTAATTGATAGCTGCTCCATAACGAAATTTATACATATATGTTCGTGCTCACAGCACTACGCTGTGCGAGAACTGGAATGTGGTCGCTATATCAGCCCCCTGAGGGGAAGTGGAGCGCCATCTTGATAGCACGCCAGGAAGTGTACTGTCCATCCAGATCTCTTTGTATATCAGCTGCAGTTCTATGATAGGTTGTGACAGCATTGATGCCTGCGCTGGCACTGATATTGGTGGGCGTGGTCGTAAACCATTGGGTAGTGTATCATCACGTGAAACGTACGCTGCCTTTTACTTGTCTATTGAAACAGTGGAAGGCTTGCCATTTACTAGTATCTTGAAGGTGTGTTCCCCTCATTGCAATGCCACATAGGTGCTGGTGTGCAATGGTTGCAGTGAAGATCTGACACTGTCCGTGGGGAGCATGACATGGATGCCTGTAGATGTGTCCCAAGAATGTAGGTTGCAAAGGTGTGATGTCTTGAAGCTTGAAATGGCTGAAGCCAGGCGATGTGTTCCCTCAGTCGACATGTGAAGTTGCTGTGATCGAGGCCAGGTAACTGCGAAAGTTGCACTTCCAGGAACTCTGCTGGTAGGTGCAAGGTTTCGCCATATACAAGTTTTGGTGGTATCACGCCTAAATCGGGTTTATGTGTCGTTTGGAAGCCTAGTAATATCATCGGTAATTTTTTCTTCCAGTCTGAATCTTCGCTCATGATCGCCACTACGAGCAAGCGATGTCAGCGCTCAATAGTATCGCCACTGGCCATGTAGTAAATGGTGGTCCATGATGCGGTGTGATGCAGAACATAGTTAGTTGGTAGAAGAGGTCCGACTCGAATTGGCAGCCATGATCAGTCGTTATATGCAGTGGACAAACAAAGCGAGAAATCCAACTTGATGTGAAGGTCGATGCCAAAGTTTCTGTGGGTATGTTATCCACCATGGTTCCTTCATGTCAGAGTGTAAGGCAATCGACCACGCACGGATATGTTGTTGCCCATAGGAAGAAGACAATTGGCCATGACGTCGATATGGATGTGTATAAATCGCACATTAGTAATAGCAAAGTTCCCAGTCGGAGCACATGTGTGACGGTTAATCTTGCTTCATTGGCATTTGACACACGTGTGGGTCCATTCATGGCAGTCTTTTTGTATTCTTGGCCGCGCAAAGCAGTGAGAGACTAGGTGAACTGTTTGCCTGGCACATTATGCAGGTCGTCAAAGATGGGATTGAATTGGAAAACGATATTGGCAAGAATGGTCTTGATTTTCCCACTGAGAGGTCACAGTGTATTTAGGTGTCAGTGATAGGCACATCGACTAACCTAAATTCCAGCGCTGTCGTTGGATCGTTTAAATAATTTTGAAGTTCTTGTCAGATTTCTAGTGCTTGAGTTGTTCGAAATGCCATAGAGGTGAGACAGGCTATTGGCTGCCACATTGTCAGTATCAGATATGTGCCTGATATCTATGCTGAATTGCGCTATGAGTTGGTTGTGCTGGCAAAGTGAGCATTCTGCGGAATGCTTATGTCAATCTCTTAAAGTCTGTAAAATTCGTGTTGTAGACGGAAGTAGTTTAAAGCCACGGCTATTTCGAGAAGTTCGCGATTGTAAGTGCTCAATGTCTACTGAGATGACGACAGCTTATGGTATTAGAAGGCCAAAGTTTGCCACTCAAGCTCATGGAATGTTGCAGAACCGTCTCGACCGTTGCTTGATTCACATCGACCACCAGAGCAAGGGATGCTTCTAATTCTGAATGAGAGTGAAAAACTGCATCCGCTATGCTATGCTTCATCACTTCAAGGGTGGTCAAACCCATAGCGTGAGTCCACTGGACTGGCAAAGTCCCGTTGATTTTTGGGCTAGCAAGTGTTGTGATAAGAGGTTCTTGTAGTCCACTGAATGTTGTAGTCTTGGGTGACCACACCATATTTATTTAGCCTTTCCAAGACTTTTATCAACTGCTGTTTATTTTTTTTCCATGGTTGATGAGAATATGAGAATGTTGTTTAAGTACATAAAATAGGAGTTTAGTCCTTGTAGTAGCAGACTCATAAATAGCTGTCATGCTTCTGTGACGTTTTGCAAGTCGAATGTCATATACAGATTCTTCAGCAATCCAAGTGGAGTGATGACTGCGGTTTTTGGAATGTCTTCTTCAACTTCAAATATTTGTGTGTATGCCTGAGCACAGTCTATTATACTAAAAATTGTCATGCTGTGTAATGCATAATGTAGTAAAAAACGGCATAACGATCTGACGTAATCAAGCATTAAAGGCATTGTAATCACTGCATGGATACCGTGCACTGTCTTTCTTTAGCAAGAAATGAAGCAAGAGGAGCAGTATAATCTCCTCTCTCTCCATGACGTTAAATTCTGCCTTCGTGATTGCTAACTGTTCTGGGTCCAAATATAGTGCTCAACAGGAAATTGGCAGGTTGTCTGTGTCCTTGATATAATATACAGTATCGTGACATACCTCTTTCGGTGCTCTTGGGGGTCATGTCAAGGCTAGGAGTCACTGAAGCAGGTGCGTACATTCCCCAGCATCCTCCTGAACAACATTAGCTGAGTGCAGCACTGCACAGCGATGGAAACCCAAAACCACCAGGCTCATTACGCCATCCAATAACTGCATATAACATCTGTTAGGTGGTGGTAAACCATCAGATCAGAACCGATGATGCGCTCAGTGACATCTGCTATCATAAAATCCCATATGAATGCTCAGCATAGCCCCAGGTCTAATTCCCTATGTTGGTTGCCATAGTTTGGTACTAAAGAGATGTTTGCAGTGGACAGACAAATAAGGATGCTGGTTTCTGATAGTGTATCAGTATCTGTTGAAAAATACACAAGTCTGACCTGGTATCCATTAGATGATTTAGCCCAACTTCCGATGACTGATAAAAAGACGCTGGGTTAACACTTGGCAATCGGAGGCAGTACATATGTCTGACTGCCACTGGCATTTGGGTGCATTCATGGTGATGTGCACTAGTGTGCCTGGGTCCAAAATCTTCTGCAATACGAGCAGACTAAGTGCTGTTCTTGTTCATATGTCAGTGAGGTAGTAGAGGAATGACTTCTAGACCTCCTGCAATACTGGTTTCTGTTGTCACTGAATTCGTGCTGGGACAGAAACTAGTCGAGTCGTTTTGTACGAGTCTCGACCTTAGCTGCCAGATTGTTGCAATCTGCCCTTGTGAACATTGTTGATGCTAGGCTGTGACACATCACAGCCAGTGCACCACTCAGGGCAGAGAACATCGTTGATGATACTGGATTACATGATGCTGTTGACATGTTGTTACACATAGTGTCTCATGCACCAATCAGAGCAAAAAATATAGCATATGCTATCGTGTTGGTGAAGTTTTTCACCTGTGGAGACAAGCAGCTGCTCCATGATGCGTGCAGCAGGTTGTCCAGCACAGTTGCAGTGTCCAACTTGCTGTGCAGATGCCATAAATATTGGGAATGCTTTCAGTCTCCCATATCCCCTTGGGTTAGCACTTGCCAGAGGCGTTGCTCTTGTGATGCAGAAACCCTGAATCAATTCCAGTTTCAGATTTTTGTATGCACCATCACTTGGCTGTGCAGAGTACTGTGGGAAGGGTGCAAGACAATGCTGACTTCTGACACGACCACCAGTATGACCACAAGGGTGACTACGACGTACAGGTTGATTTTCTGGTGAGCTCTGAATCGGTGTTAGACTCTTATAGAAGTTGTGGTACACTGGAGGAATAAACTGTAACAACGAAGTCAAGTCTTCAATTTTTGCTTGCTTTAAACATACTGGTCCATGTCAAAGTAGTGGAAGTTGTTCAGGTATTGTTCCAGAACTACCAGGATGTGCAAGATTTACTTTTCGAAATTGTATGTCTTCATTCAATGACTCCTTGATGAAGAATGATTTTGGTCCAGCTTTTCTGTATTGCATCCATCTGAGTGTCAACCAGTATTTGCTTCTCAGTGTCAATTTTTCTGTTGATGGAAGTTTTGCAATTGGTTCTGTAGATAGGAAATCATCTTGCTTCATTTCTTTCACACGAAATGTCACCCTGACATTTTCTACAAACTTCATCCAATCCTGTGGCACAAATATAAATAGGGTTTGCTTTGTCTTCCTGTAAATGTGAGAAAAATCAGCATCATTTTCAAGGTATTTATGTCGAGGCACGAGGAAATTGTGATCAACAGTTTCAATAGATGTCTGAGCAACAATATAGAGCCAAAATCGAGCAATTATTTGGTTTCCGTTTTTCCCAATGCAACTATCTCTGTAGGTAATAACAGGTTTAATATCAGATGGCAATAATTATACATACTTCAGTAAGCAAGAACCAATTTCTGAAGGTCCACATGAGGCAGTATTTTCAGACCACATATACATGAAAGCATGATCTGTTCTACAGTCATGTATTCCAAGATTAAATGTCTAAAGGTGTCTTTTGTAGTAAATAACATTGGTTGTTAACAATGGAGTTGACAATGTTTTTTCTAGGTAAAAAGTAAGTACATGTGTTGAGCCTTCTTTTGACTTCTGTATATCTCCTTTCTCAGCGGCTCTTGCTTGCTCAACTTTCCTTGGGTGAAACTCTTTCTCCGGCTTTAGATTGTTAATTTTACTGGCATCTACCTCTGCTTTGATTAATTTTCTAATCGGTCACAAGAGTTGCAGGTATCACTCCTTAGCCTATAAAATGATAGATTAAATTCTAAATTGAACATTTTACGGTAAATGCAGGCCTTCACTGGCAAAATGTTTTCTTCCTCACACTTCTTACTATAAAGCATATTCATTTTTGAGACAGATAACTCTGGAGGCAGGTATTTCCTGTAAGGATTACGTTTATGAGAACAGTCATTTGTGTAATGAGGAAAGCTTTTTATCTTCTGGTATTTTATTTCCAGGAGCATGTTTACCTCAATGATCGACCGGAGATAGGCCTTCCACTCTTGTTTTGTATAATGCAGCTGTGGTAAACTGGCGATTGCTTATAGTTAATGTCTTCAGGAAGAACACACTCGATTACCATGCAGCGTTATGACAGTACTTTGTGTTTTTGACTTCTTACAGTTTTGTTTTGGACGTCTTGGTTTGGCAGTTGAAAGATATTTTACTATGGAGGACGTTTGTTGTTGCCAAGAAACAGTTTTCCAAAACTCTTCATGGATAGTTCTTCGCCTTTCTTCTATGAAAGTCCTGCATTCATATCGGCAGGTATGTTGAAATGGCTGGATGACTCTTGCATGCATAGTTTTTCCTGTTGTAGATGTTTCTTTTCCCAGCTTTCTTAGGCATTTTCTTTTATTCACTTTCCATGACTCCACATTCCTTTTTTCTTTTCTGAAAAAACGTTTTCTTGAGTTTTTTCAACTGTGTTATGGATTTTTTTATTGTTAGGGTTTTTTCTGGCTTACTACGATCTTCTTTTTCATCGGAAGATAATGCATCTGGATAGAAAGGGAAATATACCATTGAAGCATTGATATAAAGCAAATGTCTATATAAAACTCAGTTTCATACATATAGTTTCCAAAATAATCTCGTCGTTTTGGTGAATGAATTGTGTCAAAGGAATGCTAACGTACCTCAAAGATGTTAAGCATTTTGGTCACATACCAGTACAAGTGACAATATTTTTGTGACAGTATTTTTCATGTGAAACATAATTTTTGTTGACAGTAAGGAGAAGGTGTTATGCTAGATTGAGGTGTGCTTATATACTAAAAAAAAATAGTTTAAGACATTTCTAATGGCCACAAAAGCCATTGAAAATTTCAAAACAAAACCTGATGTAGTCACTAAAATGTTACACAAAATTCTTGAAGTTTAGTTACCTTGAACAGGAACATAATATTCGTTTGCGACTGAAGCATAACCTGATAAATCTTCATCAGAGGTTTCTGAACAACACTGAATACCTTAAAAGGTAGAATTACTCATCTCTGATTGAGATTTCGTCAGAAAATGAGAGCCTAAATTGTGATTCTTTGGAGCGTCCGCCATGTTGTTGCTTGCACCGTCCTGACACTGCCCACTACCTATCGATTGTGTTTAAATAACTGTAGTAGCTGAATGGTCAGCGTGACGGATTGCCAATCCTCTGGGCTCGGGTTCGATTCCCAGGTGGGTCAGGGAATTTTTTCCGCCCAGAGACTGGATGTTGTGCTGTCCTATCATCATCCTCATCGACTGCAGCTCGCCGAAGTGGGGTCAAATTGAAAGACCGGCACCCGGCGAATGGTCTGCCCAATGGGGGGCCCTAGCCATATGGTTAAATTAAATAAAAAAGATAAATGTAGTTATACCACATATCGGTAGAAGGCAGACGTTAACAGTGGGCACCGGATCTTCGTGCCACCATAGTCTAACATAACAGTCACGACACTTCGCCTCGATTTTGTTGCCTACTGCGCCAGCAGCGGGCAAAGCGGCCAGTAAGTTAAACTGTTGAGTTCGTCGCACTCGTGAAAGCGAAAGCGAATAATAGTTGTTTATTTTGTTTTGTACAATGGTTTTTACAAATGAGAGAGTAGAGTAGCGCAATAAATGGCAGCAACAAGAAGAACTATCATGTTACTATACTGCATCGTCAGGACTCGCTTGTAAATTAGATGTATATTGATGATTGTTTTGTTTAGGAGTAGAAAATGGCTAGTGAATATTGATGATTGTTTTGTTTAGGAGTAGAAAATGGCTATTGAATTGCAGATGAGAAGATCTAATGAAAGAATGTCCTGTTTACCTTTATAATAATAAGTTTTGTCTGCTCGACGTCGAACAAAACCAGTTCATGAATTCAGACGATAATAAACTCGTGTGGAGTACAGTTAACCACATTGTTTTACGTTCCAAATAAACCATCTCAGCTGACGATGGTGAGGCAACTGCCACAGAGGCTCGACAATCCGTCTAAAGCTGTAAACTACTACTACAGCACAAAAGCAGCCAGTTCAACTCTCCATATATCAGTGCCAGATTTATCTGAATCGCCAACACAGACCTGCTTTGATGATGAAGTAATAGAATTAAGAGCAGTTACTCGTGCTTAGAAAAAGCGTGTGGAGTATCAGAATGTGCAGGTAGCTACACTTCATGCAAAACTGATATGGGGTGAGGAAAGTGCCTATCATTTTAAGTACAGACAGTAACAGAAACTGTATCAGAAGGATCAAATGAAGAAGGACAAACAAATTTTGAAGACTATAGGATCCCAATATTTCAAAGAAAAGATGCCCTTGGATTGTTGCAAAACCATATCAGCATGCCATTTGCAAGATGGAAAGACAAAACTAAGCGGTTTGCTCTAAATTTATTATATTACAGCACTCAGGCATGCAGTGTGTACATTACAGAGGTATGTGGAAAGAATACAAATAAAATGTGAGATAAGTGACAATACGTTCCATTAAGTTTCGGGTGTGCAGCCGCAAGAAATCTCCTTCTCCTAATATTTCGGCTGTATAACGTTCAGCCATCTTCAGAGTGAGCCACAAGACTGCCGCTCCAGTTTTTTGTTTTTTTTCTTTATTGATTTTCAATTCCTCCCGAAGGGGGCGGGCTGGAGCAGCTTAGTATGCTACTCTACAGCCTACAGACTTTTTTTTAAAAAAAGGAAGAAGAAAGAAACAATGAAAAACAGGTGATAAAATGGTGACTTAAAGTGTAAAATGGCGTAAAAATGCGGAAAGTTAAAACAGAAAGCAAAAGGGGTTGGCAATGTTGATAAAATACACAGGAATCAGACAAGTAACATAGTAGACACACAATTAAAAAACATGGCGACAGTCTGGTTTCTGTTCACAAGGGATAAAAAATCACACCCAGCGACAGTATGATGGCTGGTCGCCACACTTCCCAAAAGACACAACACACAACACTCACTGGAAAAACACACACTGTAAAACACTGCACGAAAATGGCGGCACAAATATGGCACTCCCGAGCCAAAGGCAGATGGGGGGGGGGGACATGGAGGAGGGGGAAAAACAAGGAGGGAGGAGAGGAAAAAACGAAAAGGGGGGGGGGAACCAAGGAGGGAGAGGAGTCATAAAGGGGGGGAGGGGCAGGGTAGACGCGAGAGGGAATGAGAAGAGGCAGAGGAGGGAAATGCAAAAGGACTCGGGGGAGAGAAGGGGGCACAGAGGGGGGAGGTGGGGGAAAAAGAGGAGGGAAGGGGGGGAGAGGGAGTCCGGGAAAAGGACAGAGGAAAGGAGGGGGAGTGAGGATCAGAGTTGATAGGAGGGATAAACGGAGGGAGAGAGGGCATCATCCGGGAGGGAGAGTTGATAGAAGCCACCCTGGGAAAGGAGATGAACGGTGTAGAGATGGAGGGTAGGGGGGACACAACAGTGAAGACATGGCAGGGGGTAGGAATGGGAGAGGAGAGGAGCAACCAGGGGATGAGGGAGGTCAAGGCAGCGGGAGGTGTAGAGGATGCGGATATGTTCGAGGAATAGGAGCAGATGGGGGCAAAGAAATGAGATCATAGAGGATCCGCATGGGGGACGGGAGGCGTATACGGAAGGCGAGGCGGAGTGCATGACGCTCAAGGATCTGGAGGGACTTATAGAATTTGGGGGGGCAGCTATCCAGGCAGGACTGGCATAACAGAGGAGCCGCTCCCTTTATACTGTTGTACCGCGCGACTGCGCATGCGGCCACAGATGCAAATGCGCCAGAGACGTTGGCCGGCGGCAGAGACGTGCATAATGCGCGAGTTGTATCTATGACTCCGTAGTTGATCTGTGTTGGCATATCGATGTATCATTGTGAGCTGCACTGTGACGACGTCTTTGCGAGTTTATTACAGCAAGTGCCGGATTCCATGATATATCAAGATTGAAACCATTATCTCTTTTAATTAAATTCGTCGTCAAGCGAATTTCAATTGCCTCCTTCACTATCGAGTCCCAAAAGGGTGATGTAGTTGCCAAAATTTCGACGTTGTCATAAAACGTACTGTGACCATTACCAATACGGTGCTCTGCCACTGCCGACTTATTAGGTTGTAAAAGTCGTATGTACCTCCGGTGTTCTGTACATCTTTCTTGGACAGTACAAGTTGTTTGTCCAATGTAAGAAAGGCCACATTCACATGGAATTTTGTAAACTCAAGCTTTTCAGAGCAGCAAATCATCTTTGACGGAGCCCACGAGTGCAGCTGTCTTGGGTGGAGGACGAAAAATCACTTTTACTTTGCGTCCGTCGAGAATGCGTTCTATTTTTGATGAGAGGTTACCCACATATGGCAGGAAGGCCATCGATTTAAAGGTTTGTTCATCTTCTTCTGCTTTCTTTGTGGCCTCTTTCGGTTTCATTTTCAGTGTCCTCTGTATTTGTTGTGGAGAGTACTATGTTAGACTGTGGTGCCACTGACAAGTATCCCTTGTTTCGCGGTCGAAAGTGCACTTAAGTCAGTTTTGCAAAAAATGTCACTTATACTGTTATGGTTTTCACCCATTCAGACGATGTAAACAGGAAATAAACTTGCAAAGCAAAATTGGAATTAAAATAAGTGCTTAGAACAGCATACACATAAAAATACTTTTGTGCTAAATATCCCACACTATACGTCTTGCCATTGTGATCGTCAGTAAATGGTAAAATTACTGCTGCCAATGAACAAAAAACAGTGTTATGTAAATGCAGAACTCCTAGATATTAGCATCATTGGCCACAGATTCCACATGTCACTTGAGTTACACCTTAATAGACTGGGACAAAACTTCTCATTAAAAATACAAACGATAGTATCAACAATACGAATCAAATACTCAAAAGTGAAATCATATTAAACTGGCACTCCCATAGCACAGGGGAGATAACACCAACACCTCCATCATCAACAACGTTAGCAGAAGAAATACCTTCTGTGACATGCCTCTAGGAAGAATCCTCAGCCACCCAAGGAAGAGGCAGACTAAGTCATCTGATGCATTTCACTTGGGGCAACCAGATGACAGTAGCAAAGAATTTTGTGTGTCACCAGTTAGACAAGCAGACTCAAAACATCAAGGCAAAATGTGTGTTTTTCTTGCATATTAATGTACATTCTCTTTAAAATAAATTTAGAGAAATGGAAGACAGGTTGGAAGAATTAAATTGTGATGTTTTACTAGTAAATGAATACTGGATAATTCAAAGTGAACTTGAATTAAGTGCATCTTATCGATACCTATTAGCAACATGTTACTATAGAACAAATCTGAAACATGGCAGTGTTTCAGTCTTTATCAAGGAAACAAATAATGTAGAATATGGAACTACAGATGAAAGTTCATTTTGTATAGAAGCTGTTTTTTTTCCAGTTTCAGCTACACTGATACTAAGAAAGGGGCTAATAGCTGTAGCAGATTACCATTCCCCTAGTAATAATAGAGAAGTATTTATAGAAAATTGATAATGCTGTTACACTAAAAAACTATAGAGTATTGATATTTGGTTATACTAAACAGACTTTATGTATAAGACTAAAAATGTGAACCCCTCTTAGACAAATTAAGATTAATGAACTTCTACTTCCTAAATGCCAAATCTAGCAGCTCACTGGTTGCATAGGTATTACAGACTTCGACTTCCAGCCAAATAAAGCTGAACTCGGAACTGTAAACCTCAGGATTCCAGAACACAGAGGGTCATGGCTTAGGAACCCTCTACGCAACAAAACAAACAGTTTTTTAACATTTCTTCAACTCTTGGCAATCAGACCAAACAATTAACATAAATTGAATCAGTTAAAAACCAATGTTAACTACTAATGACGTATCTGCCAATGAATCGACATAGAAATCTTTAGAATTATTAGCGGAAAACTTTGACTCATGTAGTGCCATATGTCACAAAAAACACCCAAAGTAGAACCAGTGTAATAAACCTCAAGATCTGAGGAGCTAGTACACGCCACATCTGAGCAAACTTAGGAAGGAAATGATAGCGCACTATGACACACTGCATCAGAGTCGAGTGAGAAGGAAATTTATTCAGCAGGAAGAAGAGTGTATATTTCAGAAATTGGAGCAGCCAACAAGAATGCCAATGACAACAATAATTTAGTTTGACAAATAAGTGTAAAGCAACATGGAAAGTTATTAAAACAGAGATAGGCTGTGAAAATAAGCACAACAACATTCCAGATCAACCAAATACTGTAAATGACACTTTATCGGTACTGACTCAAATAAAGTTGAAGATAATAAACTGTATAACAACTTCAAGCAAGTTAGTGAAGCAACTGCTATAATTAGCAACTCAAAAGCAGAAGATTTCTACAGACCTTCGAATTATGTAATAAAAAATACAGAATATAACAAAAATGTACAGCACAAACAGGACACATTCCTCACATGTAGATGAAGAAACTATGTTATATGAACATAGGTTTGGAAACGCTTTGTTTCCAAGTTAAAACTCATTTTCTTCGACTCATTAATCATGGGGACACACACGAACTAAACGCACCAGCATACTACATGCAACTTTTTCTCGCAGAAGATGTTCAGTCTGCCCTCCGTGGGCATTGATAAATCCATCAATTCGCCATGATAGTGAATCTCGGCTGTCCTGATGTAGCACTAGAGCAGGGCTTAACAACTGGCCGGTTTTGAGCGCGAGTACTCGCGTCTGCTCAGGCACGTGCTCGCGAGCAGGTGCAAGGTCGCGGAGTAGTGAGGGAGGGGTGGGAGGGGAATGCGCGCGCACGTTTGAATGTGATCTCGCGTTCTTAGCAGATTTAACTAGCCATCTGAATGCTTTGAACATTTTACTACAAGGTAAAGATCTGCTAATTACTCATTTCACAGATCGAATACGAGCTTTTAAAATGAAATTGACACTTTGGGTGAGTCAGCTGGAAACAGGAAACCTAGCTCATTTTCCTAAATTATCATCCATGCAAGATCTTCACAAAGACTGTGAACGTTATTCACATAGTTTAGTTGATCAGCGCTTTCAAGATCTGACAGCACTGGACAGTGATTTTGATCTGTTCTCTCCATATTCAGTGAATATTTAAGAGATTCGTCCTGAGCCGCAGCAAGAAATTATTGACCTGCAGTGCGACAGAGAACACAGAGACAAATTTCAGAACAAGAAAAATACTTTGGAATTCTACAGACACTTCCCTCAGGATAGATTTCCTCGTTTGCACAAACTGGCGGCTACAATAATATCAATGTTCGGTTCCACGTATGTTTGTGAACAACTGTTCTCTGCAATGAAATGTAACAAGACGTGCCTGAGAAACGCATTGTCTGATCGAAATTTAAACTGCACGCTGCGCCTAAAATACACAAGAACAATTACTCCGAACATAGACACAATTGTAAAGGGCAAAAAGTACAAGATAACCGAGAATCCCACACTTCAGTGACACCTTTTATTGTGTAACAGTTCATAAATTAATGCGAATGTAGAGGCATACACTAAGCTAATAAAATTATGTGGTATGTGTACATTCTCCTTTATTTGTTTCATTTGTCACAGTAATAATTCGTGAGTTATATCCCTGCAGGTGGCCACGGATTTACATTGACTGGCGGCAGCTGTTGTGTGCGCCACGTGACTTTCCCCACTCTCCGCTCTGGTCCGGTAGTGGGGCTAGCGTGCTTGTGCTGCTCCGTGCTCGCGCCTTGCTGCTCACAGCTTGCTCCACGAGCACGTATGTTGTGAAGCCCTGCACTAGAGTATTGAGTATGGTTTAACAGCCTTACATAATACTGGCCCGGAGACTCGGAACATCTTGTACTGGGGTTCCTTGCACAAGAGCCTTCAGATGTCCCCACAAATAAAAGTCCAGTGTGTTTAGGTCCAGAGAGCGAAGGGGCCAGGCAATTCGTCCATCTCTGCTTATTTTTCAAGTCTACTACAAAAGATGTTCAAAAAGTTGTGCACAGTCGCCTCTAATTTTTTTAATTTTTTGCAGGAGGAGAATGAATTTTTTTTTACTTTTACACCTTCGCTTGACACAGGGAATAAGGTTCTTCTCACTATCAAATGTTTTACCGCACAGGTGGAACTTTAGACGACCAGAGAGGTAAAAATCAGATAGAACCAAGTCCGGACTGTAGGGAGGATGAGGATCAATTTTCCAACCCATTTTCCTGATTTTCTCCTACGTCATAAAGGCTGTATGGAGTTTGGCATTGTCATGGTGCAGTCTGAAGCTGTGGTCTGTGGTCTGTGGGTCTTGATGGCACATCGCACCTTATCCAATGACAAACAGTAATGGTCCCAGTTAATAGTGGAGCCAGGTTCCTAAAAGTCACTGCCGTTGATGGTCTACCACATCGTGTATTGTCCAGGAGAGAGAAATCACCTTCTTTAAAGCTCTGCAACCACCACTGCATACTGTTGCAATCCACTTTGTCCTGTCCATAAACAGGGAGCAACTTCCTGTGAATTGATGTGGCAGAGTCATCGCCGATCTTGAAGAGGAACTCCATCACCGACCATGTCGCAACCTGACATCTACTTCATGGTCCATTATGGATCACCTGTAAATAAAAGAAAATACTTTTATTTACCAACTTATAGCTAAATGTTCCAAGTATGTTCACAAAAAAATCATTCTCCTTCTGAAAAAAATAAAAAAATTAGAGAGGACTGTGCAAAAATTTTTGAACACCCTTTGTATTTACAACCTGACGGACATTAACACTAAAATGAGGAGGTGATCAATCGTGCATGAAGTACATGTTTTGTCACACAGCTAAAGGCACATCCGCTAACAGGTCAGATAGAACCTTCCTTATGAAATTATGACAACTTTGTTCGTTGAGCCCGGGTGGAAGAAAGTGAGGCCCTACCAAACAGTCCTCAATGATGATGACCCAAACATTGACATAAAATCTTTGTTGATGTCTTGGTTCAACATTTGCATGAGGATTCACGTCTGCCCATACATGCTGATTGTGAAAATGTAGAATCTGATCTCACTGGAACGACGCCTCATCTATAAGTAGCAACGTTGCACTGGAATTAGGGTTGTCACTTTGTTAAATAAACCATTCACAGAGGAACACCTGTGCAGGAAAATCACACACTGTCAATGGTATGGATACAGTTGGTCCTCTTGTAACATTCGACAGACAGTCATGTAGTCAACATTCAGTGTTGCAGCTGCGTGTCTTGTAATGACACTTGGCTCACTGTCAGCTGCACGCAGAAGTGTCGCCTCCTGTTGCAATGTCTGCGTCCTTCTAGGCCTCCCATACTCGCGGGTATCATGTTTAAATCCCCATGTTTTCTAACAAGGGAATGGTCAGACTCGTCATGCCGAAACATGTATTGCTTTTTCTAGCACTGTTATTTAACTGTGCAAAAGGTCCGTATGCAGAATTGTAGCTGCTGACATGAACTGGAAGTCACCTAAAAAAATCACGAACATGGCTGTGTTTCCTGCTTGGCGCTTGCAGTGACGGCTGGCCACCCCTGGAAATGGCGAGTCGCGAACGTCGTGCGCATGGTCGGGAAGTGCGGCCGTCTTATCGCGGCGTTCACTAAAGAGGAATATCGCTGCACGGTTTTGGTAGAAAGGGGAAACGAATATTCGTTTCTGTGGCATCCACGTCCTTTTAATTTCTGGTACGTATTTCGAAACATACCGTTCTGAAACTGGTTAGAGATGTGAAAGATGTTCTGTACATGTTCATCTATACTCCGCAAGCCACTTAACGGTGAACATTCAATCTCCCCTCCCAGGTGATGGTGAACCCTGTAAATGTTTTGCTGCTTGCCATGGAGATATGCCACAGACGCCAAATGAAGCAATCAACAGAAAACACGCGTGAAGACTATGTGTTGTGCGACATGGTTGTTAAACTTCTAGACGAGCATGTAAATGGCGCAGACATGTGGCTAGAAACAACTGAAACACTCGATATTGCAGACTGTGAATCTACAGACGGCGAAGGCACCGACGAAATTTGCACTCATGAAGACTCTTCGAGTGATAGTGCCACGTACCATCCGAAGGTAACACCAGCAACTACAATTACTTTATCAGACAAAGAAAAAGCGGTGACGTATTGGTTGAACGAAAGTGGTAAGAAACGCCTATGTGTAAGTACTGTTCAAAATAAGTATCGGTTTGTCCGTTCTGAACGTGAATTATATAGATGGAAAAAGGAAGTCGGTGGACGACGTAAGAGTCGACTGGAAATTGCGACGGAGATAAATGCGCGAGTGTTTTGAGATATTTACGATGCCAGACAACAGTCATTTAATGTCAGCGATACAACTTTGCGTGATTGGGCGTTGGAGATTGCCAATGCAATAGGCGCTAAAGAATTTACAGCTTCTCAAAGTTGGATTAGTCGCTTCAAAAGATCACATAAAATTGTGGCAATAAAAATAATAAAATTTGTATCGAGAAACAGGTCGGAAAATGAAGTGACATAATCGAAATGATAGAAGCTTTTCTTACGAATGCAAAAAAATAAGATCGCTACTTTTAGTGAATCGTACGTGTAAAATGCAGATCAGTCAGGTTTTCAAAAAGAAATGCTTGTGAAAAGAACACTGTCATTCAAAGGGGAAAAACATATTGAGGCGATTGCGCAGTCCACGACTGCACTCACCCATTCATACACTATAATGCCCATAATTAGTCTGGATGGTTCATTGCTGCCTAAACTGTATGTGTGTCTTCAAGGACCAAATGGACGTTTTGGACCACGTGTCAAAAGAACAATGTTACACGCAAACAATCTTGGTGGTAGACGCATCGAAGTCTGGAAAAATGGGAAATGAAAACGTTACACCTTTCATGCGTCATGCTTTTCTTCCGTTCTGCGGGAACAAATCTCTTCTCCTTCTAGATTCGTGGTCAGGTCATAAAAGGTGTGATTCATTAAAAGCTGTATTTCGAGCCCACCCTGACAAAGAAGTAGAGATACTTCAGATTCCACCCGACACGACGAACGTAATTCAACCTTTAGACAGAGAATTTTTCCGTCAGTGGAAGGTATTTTACAGAAAACTAACAGAGAAAATTATTATGTGCAGAACACTGTAATTTCCTGTGTATCACCATGGTAATATTCTCAAGCTGCAATCAGTAGTACATTATCAATTTTCCTCCCCACGGTTTCAGAATTTGATTAAATATGCGTTGTGGCACTCCTCGAAATATACTGATACTAGGCCTGATTCATTCCTAACGCCAGCCCAGTTTTGTCTACGGACATCTAACAACGTCTGTGATTCGCAGGGCTGTCATATGACATCTTTGCTTGTATGTTCTTGGTGCACAAAAAACCTATGTTTTGAGCATTGTATCAATATTTCGCATTTTGGAGGTAATTACAAGAAATAAAATTTGGACATGTTCTAAACCGTATATTTATTTGTGTCTATTTCATAGCTATTTGGAAAGAATGTTGTAGATAACATATCAGCCATATTTGTCAACGAATGTTTAATTATCATACGATCCCTTTCACTGGGGGAATCAGCTCTCACTGCTGTGGCAAGAGAGCGGCGCGTAGCTAACGCCACCTTGTCCGTAGATGGCGTTGGTATAACGTAGCGAGAGAGGTCAGGGTTGTACAAGAGGCAGTTATAAGCGCGGAAACCATGCGACAATAATGTCTTACTTCATCAAATTGTTTACAGACTTGCAGTTCATGTCAGCAGCTAAAATTACAATGTTAACTCACAGTGGTAAAAAAAGCAACACAGGTTTCGACATGACAAGTCTGACCATTCCCTTGTAAGATTACGATCAATGGCTTCAAACATTTTACTGTCAGGACACTGATGTCCTGGACGTTTCTCCCAGTACACACATTGAGCTTGAGCAACATTGCTGTCAGCTAATTCATGCATCAAAAGGTCTCTGCCATCTTTGCATTTGTGTCCACTGCCATTCCATGAGTCAAGCCTGTGATTAACTCCATATAGTAACCTGTGTGTTTGCAGTGGTCATACCAATCGGTGAAAAGTTAATGTTACCTGTAAACAAGCAATGGAAACAGGGATTTGCAAGTCAAAACACTAGTGGTGCACAACATAGTCAGACATCACCAAGAGTGCATGTTCCCCATGACTCTACTGTTCTGTTCTTATGTGTTTCCCATGATTAATGAATTGGAGAAAATGAGTTGTAACATGGAAACAGAGCACTGCTGGACACATTTCCACGTAACATAATGACTGCGTGTATGTGTGAGGAATGTGTCCTGCAGTTAATGCTGTATATTTGTTACACGCTGTATAAAGAAAGAAATACTACTGCCACAAACCAAAATCAATGCTAAGTGAAGGAATCCTCTCAGACTGCCTAAAAATATCTGTTGTAACCCGTAACCACAATAAAGTTGATGAAGCCTGCTATTATAGCTATCATCCCATCTCACTCATACCAATCATATAAAAAATTATAGAATATAGTATGTCCAAACAGATGAGCCAGCACTTCGAGCAAAATAATCTACTTAGCACCTCACAATATGGTTTCATACCTTATTTTTCCACTGTCAAAGTAGTTGATACCATAATCACAAAAATATATGATTGTTTTGAAAGTTGGGAAAGAACCTGTGCAACTCTTCTGAATTCGAGAAAAGCTTTTGATGCTGTCCCCCATAGTATACCTATCAAAAAGCTCCAGTAATATGGAGTTGGAGAGAATGATCTGCACCTTATTGAGTCATACCTACATAATAGGGAGCAGATGTTAGCTATAAATAACCAAAGATCAGACTCATAACCTGTTACAAAAGGTGTTCCACAGGACTAGGTACAGGATCCTCTCCTGTTCATTATATATATACGATTTATGCTCGTCTTTGCTGTGTGAGGCTGTATTGTACATAGAAGATACAACTCTAATCACAGAAATTGGCGATCTTCTTGCGGAGCTGCAATGTAATCAAAATGTAGCAGTGGACCAATGCACTTATTATTTACGAATTAATAACAATAAAACTTAACACATAGTTTTCTATTTAAGTGTCTTCAAGGTAGCTCACAAAACAATTAAACTGTTAGGTTTCCACTTCCAACAGAAGCTCAGCTGGGTTAGCCACACAGAAAAATTATGCTACAAACTGTCTCATGTCATTTACCTGTTGTACAAACTGAGGAATAATGTAAGCAGTACCCCATTAATGTATGCATATTTTGCATTTTTCCACTCCCACCTCACCTATGGAACTCTTCTATGCAGAAACTACTCCAACAGAAAAACTTCCTTAACTACATTCATGTGGCAACAAAAAAGGCTATCAGATATGTAACAGCACTTAGTCCAAGAAAATCTTTTATAGATCACTTAAAAAAACTCAATATTATGACAATCGCTAGCCTTTATATGTATAGTTGTCTTCTAAATGTAGTAGACAACAGCCGCAAATATCTGCACCCCAGATTTTTCAATAGACTTCCAAAACCTGCTCATTGTGTTCCCTACAGTGCATATGAAGGTATTTTAGCAAAGTGGATTAAAAAGAAACCACACTGCCCCATAAAAGATTGTGAGTAATTAGACTTAAGTGAGATAAACTTCTGACTAATTAAGCGGGGTTTGCAAATGCAACAACAGTGTCGTGGCAGCTAGTGGCATACTGCAGCTGCATTGCAGTTGCATGTGTGAACTCCCACTTTTAGTGGCGCAAATTTAGAGACGCAACTTTTATCTCGCCTCAAGAAGTGCAGCTTGGTTGTACTTTGTTCCGCCACTTATCTACCACCACTGCTCTCTGGCGGGAGTATTTCGAAAAACGAGTATCGTACAGTACTCCATTCGATTTCAGCGTGTTTTTATTTTATTTCTGAAAACAATGAAAACTGTGGTCGACAGGTACACTTTTGCAGCTTGTAGAGCTACAAGAACAGCAACCTACGTTTGATTTTCTGCAGCAGTGTGTATGTGTGTGTGTGTGTGTGTGTGTGTGTGTGAGAGAGAGAGAGAGAGAGAGAGAGAGAGTGCAATATTACACTATGTGATCAAAAGTATCCGGAAGCCCCCAAAAACATGCGTTTTTCATATTAGATGCATTGTGCTGCCACCTACTGCCAGGTACTCCATATCAGCGACTTCAGTAGTGATTAGACATCGTGAGAGAGCAGAATGGGGCGCTCTGCGTATCACTTGTGCCATACGTCTGTACGCGATATTTCCACACTCCTTAACATCCCTAGGTCCACTGTTTCCAATGCGATAGTGAAGTGGAAACATGAAGGGACACGTACAGAACCAAAGCGTACAGGCCGACCTCGACTGTTGACTGACAGTGACCGCCGACAGTTGAAGAGTGTCGTAATGTGTAATAGGCAGACATCTATCCAGACCATCACACAGGAATTCCAAACTGCATCAGGATCCAATACAAGTACTATGGCAATTAGGCAGGAGGTGAGAAAAATTGGATTTCATGGTTGAGCAGCTGCTCATAAACTCACATCGCGCCGGTAAATTCCGAACGACGCCTCACTTGGTATAAGGAGCGTAAACATTCGACGACTGAACAGTGGAAAAACGTTGTGTGGAGTGACGAATCACGGTACACACCCCATGAACCATGGACCTTGTCATTGGTGGGGAGGCTTGCGTGCCTCAACGATACAGATAGCCGTACCGTAGGTGCAACCACAATGGAGGGGTATCTGTTAAGAGGCCAGACAAACGTGTGGTTCCTGAATAGGGGCAGCAGCCTTTTCAGTAGTCGCAGGGGCAACAGTCTGGATGATTGACTGATCTGGCCTTGTAACACTAACCAAAATGGCCTTGCTGTTCTGGTACTGCTAAAGGCTGAAAGCAAGGGGGAACTACAGCCGTAATTTTTCCCGAGGGCATGTAGCTTTACTGTATGATTAAATGATGATGGCGTCCTCTTGGGTAAAATATTCCAGAGGTAAAATAGTCCCCCATTCGGATCTCCGGGCGGGGACTACTCAGGAGGACGTCGTTATCAGGAGAAAGAAAACTGGTGTTCTACGGATTGGAGTGTAGAATGTCAGATCCCTTAATTGGGCAGGTAAGTTAGAAAATTTATGAAGGGAAATGGATAGATTAAAGTTAGATATAGTGGGAATTAGTGAAGTTCGGTGGCAGGAGGAACAAGACTTTTGGTCAGGTGAATACAGGGTTATAAATACAAAATCAAATAGGGGTAATGCAGGAGTAGGTTTAATAATGAATAAAAAAATAGGAGTATGGGTAAGCTACTAGAAACAGCATAGTGAACTCATTATTGTGGCCAAGATAGACACGAAGCCCACGCCTACTACAGTAGTACCAGTTTATATGCCAACTAGCTCTGCAGATGACGAAGAAATTCATGAAATGTATGATGAGACAAAAAAAATTATTCAAGTAGTGAAGGGAGACGAAAATTTAATAGTCATGGGTGACTGGAATTCGAGAGTAGGAAAAGGGAGAGAAGGAAACACAGTAGGTGAATATGGATTGGGGGAGAGAAATGAAAGAGGAAGCCGCCTGGTAGAATTTTGTGCAGAGCATTACTTAATCATAGCTAACAATTGGTTCAAGAATAATGAAAGAAGGTTGTATACATGGAAGAACCCTGGAGATACTAAAAGGTATCAGTTAGATTATGTAATGGTAAGACAGAGATTTAGGAACCAGGTTTTAAATTGTAAGACATTTCCAGGGGCAGACGTGGACTCTGACCACAATCTATTGGTTATGAAATGTAGATTAAAACTGAAGAAACTGCAAAAAGGTGGGAATTTAAGGAGATGGGACCTGGATAAACTGACTAAACCAGAGGTTGTACAGAGTTTCAGGGAGAGCATAAGGGAACAATTGACAGGAATGGGGGAAAGAAATACAGTAGAAGAGGAATGGGTAGCTTTGAGAGATGAAATAGTGAAGGCAGTGAAGGATCAAATAGGTAAAAAGACAAGGGCAGGTAGAAACCCTTGGGTAACAGAAGAAATATTGAATTTAATTGATGAAAGGAGAAAATATAAAAATGCAGTAAATGAAGCGGGCAAAAAGGAATACAAACGTCTCACAATTATATCGACAGGAAGTGCAAAATGGCTAAGCAGGCATGGCTAGAGGACAAATGTAAGGATGTAGAGGCTTATCTCACTAGGGGTAAGATAGATACTGCCTACAGGTAAATTAAAGAGACCTTTGGAGAAAGGAGAACCACTTGCATGAAAATCAAGAGCTTTGATGAAACCCAGTTCTAAGCATAGAAGGGAAAGCAGAAAGGTGGAAGGAGTATATAGAGGGTCTATACAAGGGCGATGTACTTGAGGACAATATTATGGAAATGGAATAGGACGTAGATGAAGATGAAATGGGAGATATGATACTGCATGAAGAGTTCGACAGAGCACTGAAAGACCTGAGTCGAAACAAGGCCCCCCGAGTAGACAACATTCCATTAGAACTACTAGCAGCCTTGGGAGAACCAGTCCTGACAAAACTCTACCATCTGGTGAGCAAGATGTATGAGACAGGCGAAATACCCTCAGACTTCAAGAGGAATATAATAATTCCAATCCCATAGAAAGCAGGTGTTGACAGATGTGAAAATTACCGAACTAGCAGTTTAATAAGTCACAGCTGCAAAAAACTAACGCGAATTCTTTACAGAGACGAATGGAAAAACTGATAGAAGCCAACCTTGGGGAGGATCAATTTGGATTCCGTAGAAATGTTGGAACACGTGAGGGAATACTGACCCTACGACTTATCTTAGAATAAAGATTAAGAAAAGACAAACCTAAGTTTCTAGCATTTGTAGACTTAGAGAAAGGTTTTGACTATGTTGACTGGAATACTCTCTTTCAAATTCTGAAGGGGGCAGGGGTAAAATACAGGGAGCGAAATGTTATTTACAATTTTTACAGAAAGCAGATGGCAGTTATAAGAGTCGAGGGGTATGAAAGGGAAGCAGTCGTTGGGAAGGAAGTGAGACAGGGTTGTAGCCTATCCCCGATATTATTCAATCTGTATATTGAGCAAGCAATAAAGGAAACAAAAGAAAAGTTAGGAGTAGGTGTTAAAGTCCATGGAGAAGAAATAAAAACTTTGAGGTTCGCCGATGACATTGTAATTCTGTCAGAGACAGCAAAGGACTTGGAAGAGCAGCTGAACGGAATGGACAGTGTCTTGAAAAGAGGGTATAAGATGAACATCAACAAAAGCAAAACGGAATGGACAGTGTCTTGAAAAGAGGGTATCAGATGAACATCAACAAAAGCAAAACGAGGATAATGGAATGTAGTCGAATTAAGTCAGGTGATGCTGAGGGAATTAGATTAGGAAATAAGACACCTAAAGTAATAAAGGAGTTTTGCTATTGGGGGAGCAAAATAACTGATGATGGTCGAAGCAGAGAGGATATAAAATGTAGAGTGGCAATGGCAAGGAAAGCGTTTCTGAAGAGGAGAAATTTGTTAACATCGAGTATAGATTTAAGTGTCAGGAAGTCCTTTCTGAAAGTATTTGTATGGAGTGTAGCCATGTATGGAAGTGAAACGTGGACGATAAATAGTTTAGACAAGAAGAGAATAGAAACTTTCTAAATGTGGTGCTACAGAAGAATGCTGAAGATAAGATGGGTAGATCACATAACTAATGAGGAGGTATTGAATAGAATTGGGGAGAAGAGGAGCTTGTGGCACAACTTGACAAGAAGAAGTGATCGGTTGGTAGGACATGTTCTGAGACATCGAGAGATCACCAATTTAGTATTGGAGGGCAGCGTGGAGGGTAAAAATCGTAGAGGGAGACCAAGAGATGAATACACTAAGCAGATTCAGAAGGATGTAGGCTGCAGTAGGTACTGGGAGATTAAGAAGCTTGCACAGGATAGAGTAGCATAGAGAGCTGCATCAAACCAGTCTCGGGACTGAAGACCACAACAACAACAACTGTGGCGATTCGATGACAGGGTATGGGTATTGCGAGTGCTCGGTGAACGTCATCTGGCAGCGTGTCTTGCGCCAATAGTAAAATTCGGAGGCGGTGGTGTTATGGTGTGGTCGTGTTTTTCATGGAGGGGCTTGCACCCCTTGTTGTTTTGCGTGGAACTATCACAGCACAGGCCTACATTGATGTTTTAAGCACCTTCTTGCTTCCCACTGTTGAAGAGCAGTTCGGGGATGGCGATTGTATCTTTCAACACGATCGAGCAGCTGTTCATAATGCACGGCCTGTGGCGGAGCGTTTATACAAATGTAATATCCCTGCAATGGGCTGTCCTGCAGAGAGTCCTGACCTGAATCCTATAGAACACCTTTGCAATGTTTTGGAACGCCGACTTCGTGCCAGGCCTCACCGACCGACATCGATACCTCTCTCCTCAGTGCAGCACTCCGTGAAGAATGTGCTGCCATTCCACTAGAAACATTCCAACACGTGACTGAACGTATGCCTGCGAGACTGGAAGCTGTCAGCAAGGCTAAGGGTGAGCCAACACCATATTGAATTCCAGCATACCGATGTAGGGCGCCACGAACTTGTAATCATTTTCAGCCAGATGATACTTTTGATCACATAGTGTAACAAATCAATGACACATCCCATGAAGGAATAAATAAATAAACTTGATATAAGCAATCAAAGAAACGAGTCGTACGAACTTTGTAACTTGTGAGACCAAGAATTGCATAAATTGGGCATTTTATGCAGGAAATAACGCCAGATTGTGATGTGGCAGCTGTTAAACTAAAAATTAGTTATTCGAAATGCCTATATCAACGAATACAATAAGATTCTAAAATGCTGGAAGAGGGATGTTTCTGCAGATGATATTTACATGCCAGCTGTTGGTTATATTTTGCCATTGCAGACATCATTTTCGTCTCTGAGTGTCATTTCTGTGATAAATGTGTTTGTTTCCCCTGATTTATCCCTGTGCGAAATCTATTTTCGGATCCAACATGTGGATTTCGTCTTCCTTGTATTTAACTCCTGTCACAGCACTAAGGCCAGACCTGCAGTTTAACATTCATACCACCTCATATGATTTCAGCTGACACCATACTGAAATCTGTGCAACTACGTGGAATTTGTTGCGTCCTATGTTAAGGGTGGCTCACGATGCCACTACACCAAGCCACAAGCTGTAGCGCCAAATTATATGCGTGCGTGAACCTAGCTTTACTGACATATTGAGTTGTAACAAATCATTGGTTAAAAGGTTCCGGCATATATAATTTTCACATCATATATAGTAATGTGTTCCTAATGTAAATATCCTGAAATTTTATGTTCCTCGTGTCTCTTAGTGTTATATGTACATCTTTAAACAATAATGTGTAACATGTTCAAATGTGAATAAACTCCAGTGTATTTTATAAGGACTTAGTTTTTTCTCGGCTAGATTTAACAGATTTATAAATGTTGACTTCGATGGGATATTGTGTCAAACAGGACTTTATAGGCTTCAACACATTTTCACGTGCGTGCTGATTGTCGCCGGTGGGCTGACGCCACTAGGAAGCAACCTGATTACTTCCTATCGAACAGATGTAACAGAAGGCTGCGCTATGAGGAAGGCGGTGCACAAATTTACAATAAATATTGTGAAACATGGCATCATGTGTTGAACGGGAGGATGATATTTCGTGTCTCCGTCAGCAGCTTACTGTTGCCAGAAATGAAATTAATAATTTAAGGTAACAAGTTAACTGTGCTGTATGCTATTGTAGGTCCTTTTTATTTTGTTTATGCACGTAACAGGTCGTCAATTCAACGATGAATGAATTGCGCCGGTATTGACGGTCAATTCTTGTATTTGCAGCGCTATTATTTGTTGTCATGCTAGTAGTTTGCTGATTCCACGAAGCAGAGGCAGTTTACTAAAAGCAAGAAGCTCTTGACGTATTTTATTAATTAGATAACTGAACGCATTGTTGTATAGCGTAAGTTATGTTTACGAAAGCGCAGTGTTTTTCCGACGGACAGTTTGCGGCAGGCAAGGAAACTAACGTCATTGGCAACACACCGCTGTCAGCGGAAATTGCCCTCTCGACAGTTTAATATCATTGTCATCATTAATGATAGTAATTTTGTGAACTGTTGTTAACACTGACATTGCATTCAATTATTGATGTGAGATTTTTTTTTTCAAGGTAGCATACGATCATGTTCCATTGTTTTGTTGGGGAGGTTGATTGTAACTTGTCACGACGTTTTCGCGTTACATTGTTTATGTGATATTTTTTAATTAAGTGTAGAAATATATAGGCTAAAGAAAAAGTGAGGTGGCACGAGAAGTGTTTTGACACAAAATACCCATTGACCACGAGATAGTCTTATGGTTTGCCGTTATTAATGCTGATTGATGTGAAATAATTATACATTGCAAGAAATCATCTTTTATATCATCATATAATGCACTTGCCAGTAAAGATCCATAGTTATGAGCAGTCTGGCAGTGCAGAAGTAAGTTGATAGAGAATGGAAGAATTGTTCGACTCAAGACTAAGCATTAAATTATAGGTTTCATGTTGAAACAAAAGTTGTAACTACATTGAACTTGTGTAGGCCTGTACGATTTGAAAAAGTAGTTCCTTAATTGTAAACTTAATGTAGTCATTGACACAAGTAATAAAAGAACAAATTAGGAATTAAGGTTGCTTGTTACATAGTGGTTAGAGACGGGTAAACTGAAACACACAACTGTTTCGAAACAAATTAATGAGAACAATGTAATGTTTTAAAACACTGTTTCTAAACAGTGAAACAGTTTGTGTTTTGTAATAGTATAGGTCTTCACATTATATCGTCTTGAGCGTCTACTGTATAAATATTGTCATAAAAATGCAAATGAGGTACGAGAGCACCAATCATCTCGGAAAGTATGAAACTTTCACTTAGGCGTCTTTGTAGTTATGTATTTCCTGTAGCAAATGCGCTGCTTTCGTGTCGTGTGACTCATATTTTCCAATTGGCCGAGGACATACTTCATATGTTGGACATAAGAGATTTATCCAGACTTGTTTCCCTGTATTCTAGTGGCTAATTTTGATAGGTTTTATGAGTGATAGTCTGTATGGCTCTTGAAAAGGCATATCATGAGATATAATTTATTGAGATAACATTCTGGAAAGCAAGGCACTGAATTAACATTTATGAGTGTGCCACTCACACTTTTCTTACTGACAGTTAAATTTTCCATTGTTTGTCACACAGAGCAGGATGTAAAGTGACTGATGCACACAGATCAAAACATTACCATAACAGACTGGAGCATATAGTGCAATGGTCAGGTACGGCAGTTTTTCATCGAACATTCACAAGTTAGGTGGACACATCTCATAATATGTACACCATGTTAAAACATTTCAAGGTAACTGAAATGCAGAGATCAGTATGTTTCCTTGTAGTATAAAATCCAGACTAAAATTTGAAACAATTCATACAGTGTAATGCCTTTGTGATACCTATATCATGGCAGACATGGCTATGCACCACGTACAGTTCTTGCTAGAGAAGTTAGTTTGAGGTTCAGGTATATGGAATTCCCTCAAGTACACACAGCTAGCAGTTTTGTTATCGTTTCATTATAAAATTCCTCAGGAAATCAGAGATGAAGTTAAGTTGCTGTTGAAATGCAATTTGTGTCACAGTATCTGAACACCAAAAACAAAAGTATCAAAGTACCAATTTTGGTTTGCCTGAGAATTATTTATGATACACAAGTATCAAGATGCCTATCGTGTAATAACCAACGTAGCACATTTACAAAAATAAACACACAAACATATACTTTCATAAATAAGATACTTACTCTCAAACAAATTCAGTGCACATTGTCCAGAGAAGAAGAAACGGAGAACTTTTATTATTTTGAGTGTGAATAGTGTACATATATATGGGCAGTCAATTATAAACGGAGCTTTATTTTCAGAAATCTTGAGCTTCATGCTGTTGTGTGTCAAAAAGATTTCGACTCTCTTGAAAGTGTTTTACAAAGTAGTATGTTAAATGTACCCCAATCTCGTCTGAGACAGATTGAAATGAAACTTCACTGTTTCGATACAATTAGTCCATTACAAACACAAGTGGACTGAAACAGCGTTATTTTGAAACAATGATACAGTTTCTGTGTCTGACTCAAGATCAAATCTGGTCCCGTTTTCAACACAGAGCAGAATGAAACACCACTGTTTCAAAACAGTGAAACATGGCCGTTTCAAAACAATGAAACAGTTCCATGTATCAATAAACTGTATCGAAAGATAGAAACAGTGGTCAAGTCTTATTAGTGATGTAATCATTTAGTAGAGCAGTGTTACTGTAAATATGAACATAAGTAGGTTATTGTTTGACAGCAACTTATAACCTTGGTTGTCTTTATGACCCTAGGGAATTAATTTAGAAAATTGAAAGCCTGATTTATCAAGCCTCTGAAACATCCATCCCAAAATAAGTCTGGTTAACTTAGAATACAGCCTGTTCCACGACGGAGTGAGGAATACTGGCCAGAGCGTCTGTGAAGATTTTTATGCAGAACATCAGCAGAAAATGCTGCAGCCTTATATGTAGCAACTGCAGTACTCTGTAGATTCATTAAAGATAGCAGGGAAATCGTGACTGCAGTTCAGGAATTCAGCCAATCATCCCATATCAACAATTCAAGTTTAGATGTCAATCAAAGGAATCTTTGCCAAAGGCAGATCAGTGACAGTCACTGCTGTACTGTAAGAAGAAACACATCTAACTTCTCCCAGTGAAGTGGTCCAAGAATTGCTCCTTATTTTTGCCAAATAAATATCCAATGATGCCCGAGATTCCATTTTTCATTATCATAAAGATGACATGGAGAGGGAGCTGTTGGACTTAATCACTGAAACTGGTATTGTGCAGGTATCACAAACTGGTGGGTCCTCTCACTGTTGAAGATGGTCATGTGTTCATGTGTTAGGCGGCAGTGGCTTATTATTATTAACTACTCCCAAAGTTACTTCTACATCTAACAATGAATCTCTGGGCAAGATAACATTCTGTGTCCTCCTTACCAAAAGGTCCTTGCTCTCCTCACAAATTTCACTTGATACCCCATATGATTGTACTTTTGACAACAAGTGTAGGTGCGGTACTGAGTCAAATGCTTTTTGGAAATCGAGAAATGCTGCATCTGTCTTGTTGCCTTGATCCAGAGCTTTCAGTATGTCGTGAGGTTTATGTTTGAGCGCAAAATATGGTCTAAGATTCAACAACAAATCGATGTCAAGGATATTGGTCAGTAGTTTTGTGGATCACTACTGCTACCCTTCTTGTAGACAGGAGTAATGTGAGCCTGTTTTCAAGAACTGGGCACATTTTTCTGTTTGAGGGATTTATGATAGATAAGAGGGGAATATAAGCTGACAGGGATTCTATTGGGCCCAGGGCCTTTGTTTAATTTGAATGATTTCTGCTGTTTCTCAACACCACTGACACGAATACTTTTTTCATTCATTTTTTAGTGGCATGAGCATCAATTGGGGCATTTCTCGTGTGTTTTCCTTTATAAAGGAGCATTTGAAAATGGCGCTAAGCATTTCAGCTTTTGCAGTCTATTTTCAGATTCAGTCCCTATCTCATTCGCTGGACACTAACTTTGATGCCACTAACAGCCTTTACATAAGACCAGAATTTCTTTGGGTTCTGTGAAAGATCACTTGACAGTATTCCACTACAGTAGTCACTGAAGATGTCGCACATTGCTTGCTTGACAACCAAGCGTGTTTCATTCAGCATCTCTCTTATTTCTAGTCCTATGCTTTCTTATACACCTTCATATAGTAATCTCGGTTTCTTTAGAAATTTCTTTACAGTGGTCATTATGAACTGTTCTACTGGGTATGGAACATATATATCTTTCTGATTGTTTTAGTTTCTTTTGTACTTTGGTAATCATTGTTGCCACAACTTGTGTCAGGGTCACTGATACCAGTTTCGATGTGGAGATCCTCAAAGAGGTCAGGCCTATTTGTTGCCATTAGATCCTCCAATATATTTCCATCGTGAGTAAAGTTCCTAACTATCAATTTTTGGCAATTTCCAGAGAAGACATCTAGTAAAGTTTCACAGGATGTCTTATCATGCCCACCACTAGCAAAACTGTAATTTTCTCAATTAATTGTTGGATGATTAAAATCTCCACCGATTAATACAGTATGATTGGGCAACTGAGGTTTTCTCTGAAGTTTTTGGTCACATTAGGAGATGAGTCTGGTGGGCAATGGAAAGACCCAATTATCATTTTATGCCCCCCCACCGATACTGACTCATGCCCAAGGAATGTCGCATGTAATCTCTACCTGAGTGGATTTGAGTTTCTTGTTACTGTGACAAATACGCCACCTCCATTTTCCATTTGTCTGTCCTTTCGATATAACCTTAAATTTCCCCCAAAAATCTCACTGCTATCCATTTCCAGTTTCAACCAGCTTTCTGTACCTAGTATTTTGTGAGCTTCACTGCTTTTTATGAGTGCTTCAAACTCTGACACTTCATTGCGAATGCTTCAGCAATTTACTATTATGATTTTAATGCTCTCGCCTGTGGGAGGCATTTCTTTCCATCTTAACTCATACTTCTGGGTTTCCTACAGCATCGTTATCTGAATTGGACAGAGAGCTGCTTAATCTAATAAAACCTTGTGTGCACCCCCACGCAATCAGCTACTTGAGTAGCAGCCTGTGATGTATAGTGCACAAATGACTCATTTAAGGGGACCCTTCAGTTCTCAATCGTATTGTTCAAGTCCAGCAAGTCACTGCCCAACCTGTCACTGAACCTTCAAAGGCTCTGGTTCAGTCATTCCACTTGACTCAGAATGATCAGTTCTGGAAACAATGCCGCAAATTGTGAGCTTCGTTGAAACTCCATGCGCAGCACTATTCTTCTCAACCTTCTCTGCCCACCTCTGGAATGACCCAAGTATGACTTGGAGCCCAGACAACAGGTATCATTCATTCCAACGTGTGCCACAATCTGCAGTTGGTTGCACCCTGTTCCTTCAATGGCTCTGGACTAGCCACATTAACTTGTTGAATGAAGCCCACAGGTATACACACTGAGTGTTTGCAGATATGATTTCATTGTTTGTTCATGCTGAACAGAGAGATTAGGTAAAATATTGTCCATTGTGACATTAACATACAACACAGTGAAATAAGCACTACAGGGTTCACACTGTTTTTTCTGCTATTGTGAGGTTGTAAGGACAATGGATACACTGTACATGTTTCAGCCAGATGATACTCAGCCTGACTATGTGAAACACCTCACCACCAGGACTGAAGAAGCAAGGCAGCTGGCTCACTTATGGACTCTGGATGTCCACAAAAAAGACAGAGAGCATTATAGCCCCAAGCTCTGGCCAGTGAGATACAGCCAGGACACTACATATGGATTTGTACACGTGTGTGGAAGGTGAGAGTATTGGAGAAGTTACTAAGGCACTCCATTGGTCTGTATCATAACCATTGTTACTTGTCGGGTTGTCTCCTATGATATCGAGGATTCTGATCCGCAAAGCTTTGATGACAGGATCTGCCTTTAATGTTCCTCACAGTATTGCGGATATAACGTGACCGGAATGCTAGGATCTGTCATGCCACCATACAAAGGACCGTCGACAAGATCTAGATAGAACCAGGGTTCCACAGTCGCCTCCAATGAGAAAATCTGAAACAGTGGACCGCTGTTTCTGTGGGAAATGTGGTACATAAAGTGTGGCATAGTGGATAGTGTTGCTAGTTGGCGTGCTAGTTCAAATTTGACCACCAGAAATTATTTGTTATTTAGTATCTGCCATGACTGGAAGGTTCTTGAAATATTTTATGTTTGTATATTCTGGAATGTTTGGTGTTTGTATAAATTGCTGACCTCTCCCACCATAAATCCAGTTCTTTTCTGGGTGACATTAGTATTCATAATAAATATGCTTCCAGTGCTAAGTATGGTATTTCATTGATGACCCTGCTTTTTTTTTTTGTGCTTGAGTGTGATTACGACGTGACAGTATGCTATAAGATGAGTCTGCAGTGAGTGGTTTCAGTGAAGTACCGTATTTACTCCAATCTGAGCCGCACTTGAATCTAAGCCGCACCTGAAAAATGAGACTCGAAATCAAGGAAAAAAAATTTTCCCGAATCTAAGCCGCACCTGAAATTTGAGACTCGAAATTCAAGGGAGAGAAAAGTTTTAGGCCGCACCTCCAAATTGAAACAAAGTTGGTCCATTGTAATATGAGAAACAATTTAGGTCGAATGAGTGACGATACAGCTACAGTAGTTTGGTTCGAGTCATAAGTTTAGCTTTACCAGGTAGCAATTGCTATGCGTCAGGCACTCCGTCCGTATTTATATGGGCACCCTTCCTTTTTCACGTGCTTCTCTGGTTTGAATCGATTGCTTATTTTTCTTTGATCTGATAAGTGCTGTTCTCTTTGTTATAGGTGTTTGTCACTCTAAGCTGAAAATGCGTTATTGTACTGTCTCATGCATTGTTTGTTGCATTCTGATAATGTGTGTTTACGACCTGTCACCGCTCACGGCATGGCTTGCTTTTGTGCGCGCTACCGCTGCTTACGATAAAAAAAGAGAGGAATTGTCTCATTAGCAAAACAATGGCAAGAGACTGCTATTTGTTGTTACTTACACTGCTGCTTTCTTTGATAATGATCAACAAGAACCAAATAATAGACTGCATGTGATAGAAGATGTTCTGAACGAGAGTTTAGTTAAAATTTTTCGCCGTTTTAAAATCTTTGCAGATGCCTCTTCTGTACATTACATTCTGCACAGAAATTAGTCATTTTAGATTTAAAAATCTAGTCAATTGCCGTGCTTCATTTCTGACTGTATCACTATTAGGCATAAGAATAATACGAATATAAGCATGACATGATATGTATATTCTTCCGCGTTTGCTGTTGTCTCACACTAGTTTCGTAGTTTATTAGGCAGACAAGATTTAAATAAGATAGCAGCAAACACGAAAGAATACATGGCAAAATGTTTATATTCGTATTATTCTTATGGTGAAGAGAACACTGCATGTGATTCACAATTCATAAAAGTTCCTATTAGCAACCATCTCTCTCTCACAGGTAGGAAAAAACTCAGAATTTAGAGTTGGCTATATTGATAAACATCCCAAACAGTCTTGCCAGTCGGATTTTCATAGTACATTGAAATGCTGCTACACTCGAAGATGAACAATACGGAATTTGTATTTACTTCGTTGTATAATGTATGAAAATGCAGTGGTCGAAACTCGGGGCAGAGAAAAAAAAGCTCGTCTTCCACCTTTTTTTTTTTTTATATACTGACTCAGAGCTTTTGGCGCCAGTATTTATCTTTGCAAAGCATGCCTTTGTAGCGCTACATATATTCGATCTCAGAAGTTAGTTGTGGCGGCACCTACCAACATTTTTCAGAACTTCCGCTTACTTTGCACTCGATTCTAAGCCGCAGGCGGTTTTTTGGATTACAAAAACCGGAAAAAAAGTGCGGCTTAGATTCGAGTAAATACGGTAGTTGAACATGTCAATATGATTAAATTTCTTGAGCTGTGGAGAGAGTACACATTGCAGTGGAATTTTCACAGAGGTAAACTGCTAAACAAATTAAGCAGCCTCTGGTTAATGTCTTTAGGGTGCTCAATGAAAGGTGTGACATGACTACCATGAAATGACTTAGCTTTGTTCAACTTTATCGACTTCCATGATTCTTTCTGCATTCGTAAAAGATTGACCATAGAGAAAACAATTACAAGAACTCACGGATGTAATCCTGGCAGAGCTAGACAAGTACTATTATCCTGTTGGTATATTGTGTGATCTTGTCAAAGCCTTTGATTGTGTAAGTCACAAAATTATAGTTAGCAAATTAAAGTGTTGTGGCATTAATGGTACTCCTCTTGTACAGATGGTGGATGACAGAAAGGAGGAGGTCTCAGTAACACACTGTGTCTCAGCCATGAAACTAACCTCAGAAAGAGTAACATAATTTGTAGAGTACCTAAAGTATTGGTACACAGTCCACTTTTGTGTCCTAACCTACTTAAATGATCATCCATTGATTTTAATAAAGGGTGGTTCAAAACTATAAGTGTAGTAATCAAGTGCCCAAACACAACCTTAGTAAACACAGATCTGATTATAGCTGTAGCAGCCTACGGGTGGTTCACAGTTAAGTTTGTCTTAATCTCATAAAGACTCATATTACACTGAAGTGACAAATCATGTAATACCTCTGAATGTGTGTCAAACCTCCATTTGCTCTGCATATTGCAGCAGCTCGATGTGGCATGGGCTCAACAAGTCACTGGAAGCCCCCCGCATAAATATCGAGCCATACTGCCTGTATAGCCGTCCATAATTGCAAAAGTGTTGTTGGTGCAGGATTTTGTGCATGAACTGACCTCTCGATTATGTCCTACATGAATGTTTGATGGGATTCATGTTGGGCAATCTGGGTGGCCAAACAAACTGCTTGAACTGTTTAGAATGTTCTTCAAACCAAATGAGAACAGTTGTGCCATGGTGATATGGTACATTGTTCTCCATAAAAACTCCATCGTTGTTTGGGAACATGAAGTCCACGAATAGCTGCAAATGGTCTTCATGTAGCCAAACATAACCATTTCCATTCAGTGATTGTTTCATATGGAACAGAGAACCCAGTCTACTCTATGTAAACACAGCTCACACTATTATGGAGCCACCACCAGCTTGTTGACAACATGGGTCCATGGCTTTGTGGGGTGTGCGCCACTCTTGGACCCTACCATCAGCACTTACCAACTGAAATCAGAACTCATCTGACCAGGTCATGGTTTTCCAGTCATCTAGGGTCCGACTGATATGGTCAGGAGCCCAGAAGAGGCGCTGCCGGCGATGACAGATACATTCGTCGTACTTCCCACATTCATTTTTGTGGTTATTTCATGCAGTGTTGGATGTTTGTTAGTCCTGACAGTTCTATGCAAATGCTGCTGCTTACAGTTGTTAAGTGAAGGCCATCGGCTACTGTGTTCATGGTGAGAGATAATGCCTGAAATTTGGTATTCTTAGCACGCTCTTAGCACTATGGATCACAGAGTATTGAATTTCGTAAAAATTTCTGAAATGGAATGTCCCATGTGTCTAGCTCCATTATCATTCCACATTCAGAGTCTGTTAATTCCCTTTGTGCATCCATAATCACTTCTGAAACGGTTTCATATGAATCACCTGAGTACAAGTGAAAGCTCCACCATACACTGACCTTTTATAGATTCTGTACTCGATATTGCCGCCATCTGTACATGTGCATATTGCTATCCAGTGACTTTTGTCACTTCACTGTATAAAGTTTCAAACCAATAATAATGACATACTATCACCAAAGCATACATTAATGGCCATACACTGAATTAAATATACTGTGCAGGATTCCTTGGGGATAAGTTGGAAACCAGGTTAAAATGGAGTTGACATGCAGATAATTTAATTTATCAGCTCAGTTCAGTGTTTTATGCCATTAGAAGCATCTCTCATTGCTTTGACCTAAAGACAAAAGTTTCTATGTATTTTTCATACTTTCACCCACTGTTGTCTTTTTGATTAATGTTCAGAGGCTGTGTACCTTAAGTAAATAAAGTGTTTGGTAAGCAGAAGTGAGCAGTAAGAGTATTGTGTAGATAACTGCACTTGGTGCAGAAGCCTCTTTTAAGGATGGTTGAATTCTGTCACTCACTTGTCAATGTATTTACTCCATAATGGTTTTTGTTAATCACAGTAAAAATCAGGTAAAACTAAACTGTGATTCAGAGTCAGAATTTTCGCGTAGACTGTGCCTAATTATGTAGGGTTCAGGGTGGAGTTATTTAATAAATATAAAGTGAGAAATTGGGAGTCCCTACCAGTTCAAAAGAAAATTAAAGATATGCCTCATTAGGCACCCTCTGAATATCTAGACTTTGGGATTGAAAAGTTCTTTTAACTTCGTGACAAGTAGCAGTGTTTGTTACAATGATGCATGAGAAGTGGCATGGTACTGTAAATATGACTTGTGTTTACAGATGTACAAAAAATGTTGTGTGAAAAATACCATTGTCATCAAGTAAATTCTAAGAAACGAATAGCAGATAAACAGTGGTATACGGGAAAGCTTAGAAGGCAGCAATTTTCAAACTAAATTTAGACGGTGTAATTGTGAATTGTGTCAAACAGTACCGTGATAATTTATTGTTAACACAGTGCACAGATCAACTTTCTATGATTTCCTGCTATTTTGTTTGACTTATACCTGCACTTGGTTCACATTTCTGCAAGTTCTCCACCTTGATTGGGTCCATTGAACACGAATGAATGGATGAATGAATGAATTGGTGAACCTGGGAGTCAACACACACACAAAAATATGTATGATGCATAAAGAAAAGTGATGGTCACTGTAGGAAGCTCACAAAATGCGAACACTAAATCAGTTTTCAGAGAACTGGAAATTTTTCTGATTCACGCATACATATCTTAGCGACTGTTTTATTTGTGAATAAGAACCTCCATCTGTTGGAAGGAAATTTACCTGATTACTACGCCCATACTAGTGCTAACCATCATCTAACAAGCAAGAGACTGAGAAAATGCTTGACAGAAGAAGACACATACACAGCATACTCTATAATAAATTCCCATGTTCAGTCAAAAATAACAACTTATTTATGAAGAACGTCAGCAGTATACCAGTCCTACATTATTTTCATTTATTTGCTGAGTAATTGGAGCCTAATATATGACAAATTAAACTTAAATTTTGCTTAGATTGCTACTTCATTTATGTTGTTTTTTATTTAGTTGCTGTTATTAAGATCAGTTTATGTAAAATGTAATGCTATAGTCTTACATGTAATGATAAGTCAGCTGACAATTAATTCTTATGTTGATGTGTGTAGCCCATTCTGCCTTTTACGGAATATGTATATTCATATGTAAACCGCTACTGTAATGAAAAGATAAATGCTTTTTTAAGATTATTGTATACATGTATCTTATATCCACCAAGGACGCTAACATCACTGGAGTATGTGTTTGGCCACCATAGGGCCCTGGCCATTTCAGCCCTACTTCCCTTTCCATTTTCCCCTCTGCCTTTCCATTGCAGGGTCTTGTTGGTGCTGGTTGTGTTTGGATTTGGTTTCTGATTTTTGCTATACATCTTTCTTTCTCCTGGAACTCTCTGTAACTTCTAATTTTCACTATATGGTCCCCATTGTTGGATTTGATCTTTAATTCCTCTTTCAAATTTTAACGATGTGTGGATAGTCCCAGGAAGGTCACGCAGTGTGGTGTACATTCCAATTTTTACACCTTCTATCTTTGCACCCTTCCTTTCCAGCAAAGTTAATGTATCCAAAATCCAACTCAGTAGCCATCCCATTTTTGGGTGTGTGTGTGTGGGGGGGGGGGGGGGGGGGCTTCTATGTTTTCCCTTCATGGCTGGGTCACGGGGCCTCCCGGCAATGGTTAACCAGCTAGGTTACCACTGTTGTGGCTGAGCGGCACATGTGAGGAGAGTGCTCATTCGCAGTGGGTGCCGCACCAAGGTGGATGACTCGCAAATGAAATGGATTAAGCTTCCTTCTGCAGGAGGCCGCCAGCAGCCTCTTCTGAAGGAGAGATATGACCTCACTCAATTGTGGATGCCACTTGCATGTGACTAGTTGGGTGACTTTCCTGTAACTATCGCCCCCATAATAGTCTCAATATGGCACAAGATATCATCATCGACTGTGATCTCGTTTTACAGAGTGATGACAAGTTACATGCCAATTTGAACCAAAGGGGCGTGCCATTCATCCATCATGTCTAACAGAGACCAAAGGAGAATAAGGCCTTCATGTTGAACTTTGAAGGTGAATCATTGCTTGGAAAGGTGTATCAGTATGATGTGAAATCGTATATTCTCCCACCCGTGCGTTGCTTCAGATGCATCACATGCTTTTGCATTGTAAAACCAGCCCTGTTTGTAGGGATTGTGGAAGTTATTTGTACATGGATGCTGCTACTTGTGAAGCTGCCCTAATGTGTGTCAGCTGTGGGTAGAACCATTCCCCCTGTTCAGTCTTCCAAAACTTGTTGTCTGGTTCACCTCTCCTCCAAAGCAAAAAGAAATCCAAGAAAACAAGACTGTTGACTGATTTGCATATCAGAAGGCAAGAAAAAATATGGTCATTTGCATCCTGTATGTAAGATGACAACATCTGCTATGGCACAGTGACGTCATCCTCCCTAGCAAAAGTATTCTTGCCCTTTAAGCCTATTTGTGTCGAGCCCCCCATGCCAGTCCCCTGATGGGTAGAACTGTCCTCTTACTGTTTCCCACTTACAACCTGCAACTGACCAGCCAGTAGCTGAAGGAACCACAGGTTGCTAGTTGTAGAGCTTTGCATTCCTCCTCCGTCCCTCAAACTAGGGCAGACAAGCCCTTGCAGACATTGAGATCATCCAAGGAGAAGAGGGACAAAAAAAGACCTCAAAGATAAAGGAGGTTCTGGTGGTCCCCGTGCCATCGGACCCCACATGGTCTGCTTCAGTACCCAAGGTAAAGTCCCCAGTGGCCCCTGTGTTACTGGTTCTCCCCACACAACCTGATCCAGAACAAACATGTATTGATGCATATCCTCGCAACCGGTGGCGGCGGGTGACCCTGGTTTAGTTCAGTTTAGTTTAGTTATGTCATGTTCCATAGATCTTTTTCACGATTATTTTACTGATATGACATGGAACAAGTCAGATTACAAGATATATGTACACACATGAAAAGTGCTAATATTAATATCACTGAAATTTTTAGTTCTACACATGTAACTACACTTACAAGGGAACCTCCCCATCGCACCCTCCTCAGATTTAGTTATAAGTTGGCACAGTGGATAGGCCTTGAAAAACTGAACACAGATCAATTGAGTAAACAGGAAGAAGTTGTGTGGAACTATGAAAAAATAAGCAAAATATACAAACTGAGTAGTCCATGCGCAAGATAGGCAACATCAAGGATAATGTAAGCATAGGTGCGCCATGGTCTCGTGGTTAACGTGAGCAGCTGCGGAATGAGAGGTCCTTGGTTCAAGTCTTCCCTCGAGTGATAAGTTTACTTTCTTTATTTTTGTAAAGTTATGATCTGTCCGTTCGTTCATTGACGTCTCTGTTCACTGTAATGAGTTTAGTGTCTGTGTTTTGCGACCGCACCGCAAAACCGTGCGATTAGTCGACGAAAGGACGTGCCTCTTCAATGGGGCCGAAAACATTTGATCGCAAGGTCATAGGTCAACCGATTCCTCCACAGGAAAACATGTCTGATATATTCTATACGACACTGGTCACGGCATGTGCGTCACATGACAGGAATATGTTGTGGACCCACCTAACTGGTACACTGGGCGAATGGGTAAAAAGATTCTTCTACCTTTCCCGATTTAGGTTTTTTTGTGGATGTGATAATCACTCCCAAAAAGTGATGAAAACATAAGAGTTTGTGACATAAACTGAAAACAAAAAATTAAAATTTCCACTCGAGGGAAGACTTGAACCAAGGACCTCTCGTACCGCAGCTGCTCACGCTAACCACAGGACCACGGTGCTCCTGAGCTCACCCTGTCCTTGATTTTGCTTATGTTGCGCATGGACTACTAAGTTTGTATATTTTGCTTATTTTTTCATAGTTCCACACAACTTCTTCCTGTTTACTCGATTGATCTGTGTTCAGTTTTTCAAGGTCTATCCACTGTGCCAACTTAGAATTAAATCTGAGGGGGCTGCGATGGGGAGGTTCCCTTGCTAGAGGTAAGATTTTTTTTTTTTTTTTTGCCAGTTCTGAAACAGAAACTTGTCTATGGAATAGAAGGATTTGTCCAAAAGAAATGATTTTAAGCTAGATTTAAAACTTGATCTGCTACCTGCCAGACACTTTTATGTTGATGGGCTAATGATCCAAGATTTTTGTTGCTGAATAATGTATTCCTTTTCGAGCAACTGACAGCTTCAATAATAGGAAAGGTCATTTTTCCCTCTAGTGTTGTACGTATGAACATCACTGTTCTTTGCGAATTGAGATGGATTATTTATAACGAATTTCATTAGCAGATTTATGTACCCTGATGGTGCAGTTAAAATACCTAACTCCTTGATAGGTGCCTCCATGACATCCTTAGGTGAACACCACTGCTCTCTTTCGTGCAATCAATACTGTATGTCTAAGTGGTGAGTTACCCCACAAAAATATTCCATAAGATATTATTGAGTGAAAATATGCAAAGTATGTTAGGAGGCTGATCTGTTTATTACTGAGACTAGCGATTATACGAAGAGTGAAAGAAGCTGAACTTAGTTGTTTGAGAATCTCAGTAATATCCTACTTCTGGTCCAAGTTGGCATCAATGTGAACACCCAAAAATTAGGAGAAATCTACCCTGTTAACTGAGCCCTGTTCATATGACTCTGTTCGGTGTACAGAACTAGATATAGTGAGTTTTTTTTTTTTCCCCCTCCCTCTCTTCAAGATTAAGGGAGAGTCCATTTTCTGAGAGCCACTTAATAATTCTTTGAAAGACATCCTTAACAATATCTTCAGCTGCTTCTTCTGGAATGGGATTTATTATAACATTCGTGTCATCTGCAAAAAGTACTAGTTCTGCTTGCTGAACGTTAAATGAGGGGTCATTCACATGAATAAGGAACACCAGAGGACCCAAAATTGAGCCCTGTGGGACTTCCTTTGTGATGGTCTCCATTCACTAGAATGCCACCCTCCCAACATTATTTGTGTTATTCAACACAATTTTTCTGAGTTTTTCCAAGAGTGTGACATGATCACACAGTCAAATGCCTTGTAAAGATCTCAAAGAAACCAGCTGGCGATAATTTATTACTTAGGCTTGTGCTATTTGATGGGTAAATGTGTAGATAGCATTCTCAGTCGAGTAACCCTTCTGGAATGCGAACTGTGACATGCTGAGTAAATTATTTTCACTTAAATGTGAGACTACTCTTGAATACATAACTTTTTCGAATATTTTAGAAAATGAAGTCAGGAATGAGACTGGTCTATAATTATTTAAGTCACTCTTGTCCACTTTCTTATAAAGAGGTTTGACAATTGCATATTTTGATCTGTCTGGAAAAATTCCCTATGCCAGCAAAGCGTCACATATATCACTATCACTTATTAAATTAGAACAACACTTCAAAATTCTGTTAAGAGACTCCATCATCACATGAGCTCTTGTTTTCCAGTATATTTATAATTCTCTTAATTCCAGTGGGGGATGTTGGTGCTATTTCTAAAGGCCTAAAGTCCTGGGGAATGACATTTTTAATATATTTTTTTGCTCCTGCCTCCTTGCCACCTTTCACACTCACAACCCCCCCACTCCCATCCCCCCCCCCCCCCCCCCCCCTCCCAGTGTATACTGATAGTGTGATCCTCCAATGGAACTGTAGCTTTTTTTACACTACCTGCCTGAGCTGCAATGTCTCTTCTGTTGTGTGGAGTTTGCACATATCTTCAGTATACAGTCTGCAATAAAAACATACTACCTGATACTTTTTAGGCCATGGCTGTTCATGAGAGAACATGTCTGTTTTTTTTGTCAGGTGTAATGTGTATTTCCCTCCTGATGGTGAATGTCTCAGACCATATTGTCTGCACTGACTCTTCAGCTTGTCTTACCCCTTCATGATTTTAGGTTACTTCAGTGCCCACAACCCTTTATCAGGTCAAACTACAACCCCTGACCAAGGTAAAGCTATCAAAACTTTGCTCACAGACCTCGAACTTTGTTTCTTGAATACTGGTACCTCCACACACTTCAGTGTGGTATGTAGATCTAATTTGCCCGTTGATCTTTCCATTTGCAGCCCTTGTCTTCTCCCTTCCATCCATTGGAGAGTCTCCGATGACCTGTACAACGATAACCAAAAATGTTGTCCATCCATATGGGCTCTCAACAATGCTGACGGGGGATGCGTTTGCTTCTGCCATTGCCCATAGCACCCAGCTATGTGGAGGTATTAAAGCGGCTGTCCAGAGTACAACCTCAGCCATTCTGTTGGCAGCAAACTTAGCAGTCCCTTATTTCTCAGATTCCCCTTGTTGGAAGGCAGTACCTTGGTGAACTTCAGAAATTGCTGTGGCCATTGGTTAATGGCTCTGCAATGCCATGTGCAATATCCATTGATGGATAACCTCGTTTCCTTTAAACATCTCCATGCCTGGGCTCAAGAATGCTGGGAATGGTGTTGGGCTGCGTACCCCTCCTACTCAGGTTTGGGCAAAGGTTAGTCCCTTATGGACACCAGTTCCCCACTGGTGTACCTGGTGTCTACTTTAATGTCGCTGAATGTTTTGCTTTGCATTACACCCGAACCTTTGCATCTGAGAATTGTCAGCCTGTATTTTGTGTCATCAAACAGTGGGTGGAGCGAATTCACTTACCTTTCGCTACATGTCACCTAGAACCACATAATGCTCCATTCAGTGAATTGGAATTCCTCCATGGATTGCCAAATCACATCCTTGCCATCCTCAACCGTATAGGGAGCGAGGGTAGTTCCCATCTCAATGGCAATAAAGCGTGAGTGGAACTGGGTAAATACCCCCTTGAGATGGACAGCTATCACCCAATTAGTCTCACTAATGGCCTCTGCAAGTTGCCTGAACATATGGTGAGCCGGTGGCTGTCTTGGTAACTTGGGGTGCTTTTGGCTTCATCCCAGGATGGTTTTCGTCAAGGCTGCTCTACTGCTGACAATTTGATTGCCTTAATCTGCCATCTGGTCAGCTTTTGTCTGGTGTCAACATCTTATCACCATCTTCTTAGAGTTGCAAAAGGCTTATGACATCATATGCCGTCATCACACCCTCATTTCCCTACATGAGTGGGGTCTCCAACGGCATGCTCCCAATTTTTTGACTGGAACTTTGTGTCACACTTTATTTTCCAGTTCAAGTTGGTACTTCCTGCAGTACTTCCCATATGCAAGAGAATGGGGTTTTGCAGGGCTTAGGATGTGCCTTTTTTCTAGTGCCTGTCAATGGTGAAGCTATAGCTGTGGGGTCTACTGTGTCACCCTCCATTAAAGGCGTCATGCACTTCTGTCGCCTTGTATTGTCCTTCCACAACCAAAACTCTACCTCAGCGGCCTGCAGCTTGTAGTCTAGTGGTTAGCATTGCTGCCTCTGGATCATGCGGTTCCAGATTTGATGCCTGGCCGGTTTGGGGATCTTCTCTGCCCGGGGTCTGGGTGTTTGTGTCATCCTCATCATTTTGTCATCATTCAGGGAAAAAGGTGAGGCTGGACTGTAAAAAGATTGGGAATTTGTACAGATGCTGATAACCACACTTCTGAGTGCCTTGCAGACCATCATCATCATCATCATCATCATCATCATCATCTAGCTCAGAGAGCAATTACTGAATGTGGTGCAAGTCTTATTGCCTCCTGGGACTCGTCTTTGATGCCTGGTTGACGTGGATTTCCCATCTTCACCAATTTAATGAACTTGCTTGTTGCACCTCCCTTAGTAATATGAGGTGGGGTACAGATGGCTCTACACTGAGGTGGGGTACAGACGCTGCACTCAATGCACCATTGTGGGATCCGACTTACAACAGGTGTGTTTTGGACCAGCCCTGTAAACAACGTACCCATGGATGTTGGGTTTGCACCACTGCAGATCAGGCACCAACAACTGCTGCTCAAGTATGCCATACATATTTGCTGCTCTCCTGAGTATCCGAACTACCATGTACTTATTCCTGGTAGAGAGATTCCTCTTTTTCAACAGAGGCCCAGTACTGGAGTTATGATCACAGTTTGCTTCAGTGTCTCTGCTCTGAACTCCAGCTGTCTGTTGCTTCTTGTCGGGGAGCAATCGCGTACGTCCACATGGTGTGTGGCCTAGCCTCAGATCCGTCTCATCCTGTCCTTTGGACCAAATGTCTATGTTCACACAATGTTTTATTTTTTATTTTATTTATTTATTTTGCCTCCCGTTCCTGGCTGTTCCTGATGCACTTCTAGATTCGGAATGTGGTATCCAGCCAATGGGTGGACCAGTTTTGCCTTAATGCATACAAGCTGCAATGAACAACAATGCTCCATGCCGAACCGATGCAGTATATTCACCACAGAATTGGTGGCCATTGCTCTAGCCCTCATTCATGTTCGTTATTGCACTGTCAAGATTCTCTGAATCGGCAGACACCCTGAGTCCAGTGCTACTTTTGATAACTGTTGATTGTGATTCCAGGATCTCCTTTCTGAGCTTCATCAAACTGGACATTCAATTGTCTTTGTCCAGACCTCAGGTCACGTTGGAATCTCCGGGAACGAACAGGTCTGCCAATTGGCTACCACAACACCAACTTTAGAGGCAGGGGTACTGAAACTGAACCTCCTGTCGACTCTGCTATTAGTTGTTGGAGGCTTGGAAAACGGGTGATGGATTGGGTTGGTGTGGCCTGATTTCTCCAAACAAACTGTGAGCAATAAAAGGGTCCACGACCATGTGGTTAGTTAGTTAAATGTTCCATAGATCATTTGCACAATTTTTTTTACCAAAATGATGTGGAACGAGCAAAGATTACAGGATATATATACACGATCAGTGTCAACATTAATGAACACTTTTTTTTACTGGCTACCACTTTGTAATTGCAATTCATCAATGGATTAGAAGGAGTTGTCCAGGAGAAATTATTTTAAATCAGATTTAAAACTTGGTTTGCTGCCTGTCAGACGTTTTATGTTATTGGACAAATGATCGAAAATTTTTGTTGCTGTATACTGAATTCTTTTCTGAGCCACTGGCAGCCTTAACAACAGGTAATAGTCATTTGCTCCTCTAGTGTTGTAGGTATGTACACCACTGGTCTTCTCAAATTGTGATGGATTATTTATAATGAATTTTATTAGCAAATATATGTATTGCGACAACACAATTAAAGTGCATAACTCCTTGAAGAGGTACCTTTTGACATCTGTGGGTGAACACCACATATTATTTTTACTGCTCGCTTTTGTGCAATCGGTATTTTCTACGTGATCAGTTACCCTGTAAAATTACTCCATATGACATTATTATGTGGAAATATGCCAGATATGTCAGGAGACTGATATGTTAGTTTCCAAGATTCGCAATTGTGTGAAGAGCAAAAGTAGCTGAACTCAGTTGAATGTTGTTGAATGACAGGTGAGGTATGAGCAGCGGCAACTTAAAATTAGTGGAGGTTGAGGCCTGGTGGGTAACGAGAAGAGAGGATATACTGAAGGGCAAGTTCCCATCTCCGGAGTTCTGACAGGTTGGTGTTAGTGGGAAGTATCCAGATAACCCGGACAGTGTAACACTGTGCCAAGATGTGCTGGCCGTGCACCAAGGCATGTTAGCCACAGGGTGATCCTCATTACCAACAAACAATGTCCATTCATGCGAATGGACACTTTGTTGCTGGTCATTCCCACATAGAAAGCTTCACAGTGTAGGCAGGTCAGTTGGTAAATCACGTGGGTGCTTTCACACGTGGCTCTGCCTTTGATCGTGTACACCTTCCGGGTTACAGGACTGGAGTAGGTGGTGGTGGGAGGGTGCATGGGACAGGTTTTACACCGGGGGGCGGTTACAAGGGTGGGAGCCAGAGGGTAGGGAAGGTGGTTTGGGGATTTCATAGGGATGAACCAAGAGGTTACGAAGGTTAGGTGGACGGCGGAAAGACACTCTTGGTGGAGTGGGGAGGATTTCATGAAGGATGGATCTCATTTCAGGGCAGGATTTGAAGAAGTCGTATCCCTGCTGGAGAGCCACGTTCAGAGTCTGATCCAGTCCCGGAAAGTATCCTGTCACAAGTGGGGCACTTTTGGGGTTCTTCTGTAGGAGGTTCTGGGTTTGAGGGGATGAGGAATTGGCTCTGGTAATTTGCTTCTGTACCAGGTCGGGAGGGTAGTTGCGGGATGCGAAAGCTGTTTCAGGTTGTTGGTGTAATGGTTCAGGGATTCCGGACTGGAGCAGATTTGTTTGCCACGAAGATCTAGGCTGTAGGGAAGGGACCGTTTGATGTGGAATGGGTGGCAGCTGTCATAATGGAGGTACTGTTACTTGTTGGTGGGTTTGATGTGGACAGATGTGTGAAGCTGGCCATTGGACAGATGGAGGTCAATGTCAAGGAAAGTGGCATGGGATTTGGAGTAGGACCAGGTGAATCTGATGGAACCAAAGGAGTTGAGGTTGGAGAGGAAATTCTGGAGTTGTCCTTCACTGTGACTCCAGATCATGAAGATGTCATCAATAAATATGTACCAAACTTTGGGTTGGCAGGCCTGGGTAACCAAGAAGGCTTCCTCTAAGCGACCCATAAATAGGTTGGCATACAAGGGGGCCATCCTGGTACCCATGGCTGTTCCCTTTAATTGTTGGTATGTCTGGCCTTCAAAAGTGAAGAAGTTGAGTCAGGATGAAGCTGGCTAAGGTAATGAGGAAAGAGGTTTTAGGTAGGGTGGCAGGTGATCGGCGTGAAAGGAAGTGCTCCATCGCAGCGAGGCCCTGAACGTGCAGAATATTTGTGTATAAGGAAGTGGCATCAATGGTTACAAGGATGGTTTCCGGGGGTAACAGATTGGGTAAGGATTCCAGACGTTCGAGAAAGTGGTTGGTGTCTGATGAAGGATGGGAGACTGCATGTAATGGGTTGAAGGTGTTGATCTACGTAGGCAGAGATAGTCCCTGTGGGACACCTTTTTTGACCCCCCCCCACTCCCAGGTCACTATAATCATCTAATTATCCAAATTATTCAGCGCAGCTCTTTGCATTCTGTTTGTTAAGTGTGATTCAAAGCAGGTGTGTGTAAAACCACCAGTTTCATTAAACTTGAGTTTTTTTAAGAGAGTATTGTGATCAACACAATCAAACACCTTGGGAAAATCACAAAAAATACCAAATGGCGATATACTATTAATTAAGGCTTGTACTATTTGGTGATGAATGTATAAATAACAGTCTCTTTCAAGCAACCCTTCTGGGAATCCAAGCTGTGATGTGCTAAGTAAATTGTTTCCTCTTAAGTGTGTCACTACTCTTGAGTACAATACTTTTTCGATTTTTTTGGAAAAAGATGTCAATAAGGAAACTGAACAATAATTGTTTAAGTCAGTCTTGTTATAGTTCTTATGTAGTGGTTTAATAATTGCATATATTAACTTGTCTCAGAATTTTGTTTGAAATAGCAGTCTTTCCTTCATGCTTCTCGCAGGGAAACTACTTTTCTCTTCAGCTTTGCACTGGCCACACTTGGCTGACCCAATGCCGGATTCTACAGTGTGTGGATCCACCTCACTGTCAGTGTGGTGCCTCTCTGACAGTGGTCCACATCTACTAGACTGCACTAAGTTGACCACCTTATGCTGAAACCTTAAACCTGCAGACATACTGCCTTTGGTGCTGGTGGATGATGACAGAGTGGCTGATCTAGTTTTTACATTTACCCATGAATGTGTTTTTTACTTCTTTTTGTGAGGTAGGGCACACTGGCCTTGTCAGCCACTTGAAGGGATTAGAGGGGTGCCCCGTCACCTGCTCCGACCCACGGAGCCCATGGCTGCCCTTGCTCAATGGTCCAGTCTGGCCCCTATCATTCTCACCTTTATAAGTCTTCTTATTGTTTTATGCCTGTCATTGGTTACTGTCTCATCAATGATGTTCTCTTCCCTGAGATTTTATCAACATTTCTGTGTTAGATTTTCTTGTGTTAATGGAGGGTGAGGGAACACCAGTTGGATGCAGAAGGTGCGTCTCCCACCGCATAACATGCCCTGGGGGCCTCCACCTGCATCCTGTATGCAGAAACTCACCAACCTTCACTCTCTTACCTCTCTCTCACTTTTACTTGCTTCTGTGTCTTGGATTTATTGACTCTTTGTTACAGCTGGGCGCTTCAGGATTAGTGTTCTGTATTCTTGTTTTTGAGGACTCTTCCCAACTTAACACAAATAGGGTGGAGGTTCTTGATGACCTCATAGTTTGGTCCCTTTAACCCCGCCAATCCAGTCCAACCCAGTGTATCCCATATCATGAATGTGACTAAGTGGTAAATAAATAAAATAAAAATAAACAAAAATCAATTATTATTTGCTTCTCTGTCTGAAACTTACTTGTAATAAACAAAGAGAATTTTATACTGGAGACGTTTCACTTTTATTTACAAAACATCTTCTGTGGTCATTCTGTAAACATGGATGTATGTGTTTGCACACTTTAGGTGTTATAGATTAAAACAGTATTTCTGGCATGCAGTATATGGTGTTTCTGCCTCTTGTTCACATATTCTGCAAACCATTGTCTTTTCCTTATTTGTTAGCGGAGGTTATACATATACACTTGACAGTTATGTGCCGTTTTGCACTTTGCGCTTTCCTTTTCACTGCATTGGCATTATTTGCACTTCACCTCGCTAAGCACAGTATTACAGTGTGAGCACATGTATGTGAACAAGAGGCAGAAACACTATAAGTAAATTGCACATCAAAAAACACTTTTAATCTATAACAACCAAAATGTACAAACATACATATCCTTATTTACAGAATGGCCACAGATGTGTTGTAACAAAGGCAAAATATGTATGGTATAAAATCGTCTTTAATTGATTGCAGTAAGCTGAAGACAGAGAAAGCAGTAATAATTGTTTTTAACAGCTGCTTTGGAAGATGGCCATACAAACATGTAAACAAAAATAATTGCAGGAGAGATAGTTATGCAGGTAGCTATTCCTCCCTGTTATCTAGGAACAGAGGAAAAAGTTTATACAGAACTGAGAGAGATGTTGAGACAAAAGGAGAGGTAATATAAATGTCACCTCTATCTGCCTTTTTAGTCTTGTCGTGTAATTCTTAACTTGTATACACCAGATGACTTCACTGATGCTATTTGAGTGCAAAATTTGAACATTTTGAAGGTTTGTAATGGTATGTTTCCATTTTAATTTTATAATTTTTTTATGTTTAATTTTTGTTTTCAGGCAGCAGATACGCTCACTGAGTATTTTACAAAGGAAGGAAATTGACAATATTCATAATGTATTGGAAACATGGCAGTGCAGTGGTTGTAGGGAGGCGACATCACAAAGCAATGTGCCAGATGATAGCTTAACATTACACCCAATTGGTACCATCTCTACTTGGTTTCCAGCCAAAAGAGGAACACCCCGACAGCCTGGTATTTGTGCAAGCAGTCGAGGGAAACTAACACTTTCTAATACAGTCTTCACAAATCCTGAACATGCCCTAGAAGGATTGGAAGAATTCTCACATATGTGGTATGTATGTCATTGAAATGCTACAATCACTTCTGTGTGTGTGACATTCTGCAACAGTACAGTATGCATATAATTTGCATTAAGGGGCAGCAAATCTGGAATTTTTACATTAAGTCATTTATTTTTGTGCACATAGACTTGATCCTTTATCGAAGATACTGATAATATACTTGCCTACAAGAGCATGTGATCTAATTTCTCCAGAAGTTTTGCTCTTTACTGCCACCAACAAATCTCTTTTGTACACCATTTGGCTGATGCTGTGCATTTCCTCCCCAGTGCTTTCCTGCCTGAGAAGTCCAAGACCATTCTTAAGGACTGACATAAATGATATTTCAACTGACATTTATTTCACCTTTGAGTGTCATACTTATAAAGGTACAGCAATGGGAACCAGGGTGATTCTTTGCTTGCAAATTGTTTAATGAGTCATCTAGAGGTGGCCTTCTTGGAGTACTAGGTTTACCAGCCTTGGTTCTGGACTAGGTGTATGTATTATTTAGTTACTGCTTGGTCTCGTATTTTGCTTGTACATTTTAAATTTCTGTAGCATCTTAACTTTTCGTTCATAATTTTATAGGTATCCCAAAAAGTGCCAGAAATTGTGGTTGGAGGAAAACAACTCATATAGGCAATTGCTCTATTTCTATCTGTTCCCTGGATGAGTGTTTGTAAATGTTTGTCTTCACTGTGCAGTAATTTTCTCTTTATTGCTGTGATGTTATTAAGGACAGGAAAAATACTTTTAATTCCATGGTCAGTTTTGGTGTAATTTTTTTGCATATTTCAGTGTCATTTTCCGCCAATTTTGATGAAACTTTCTGCTGATTTGGTATTAGTTTCTTATAACTTGTTTGTGAAGAACCACGTGTTCTTATTTTTACATTTCAGCTCACATTTATTACATTATCCAATTTTTCCATAATAAAAGTGGCAATAATTCAATAATACACCCATAACCAAATAACCTGACTATGAAAACCCACCTTAAAAACGGAAAGTTGACGAGGGACTTTCAGGTACTAAAAACAAATATAAAATATGACATCAACAAATGAAGGTTGGTAGAGACCAAAGAACAATATACTTTTAATCATTATCCAAGGTCAACACTTTTCACACAACTGCCCTGCGGCAGTGTGTAGCCCCCAGAATGTGTGAGTGTTTTCAACGCTCTTGTGTAAACTGGTGGTGTATGTGGTGCCTTCTGGGGGCTTGTTTGCTGAGGTGAGGGCAGCGCTGGGTTCAAGTGACTTGTCCGACTACAGGGTTGGTTTGAGGTCGTCAATGTGGAATCTCAGGTTTCTTGTTGTTGCTTGGGGGCAACTGATGTAAGCAAATATGATGGTTTGACCCGTTCCAGTGATACCATCAGTGGCTTGCTATTGCACATTATTTGCAGTGTATATTCCCCACATTTGAGTATTTGGCAAGCTCCAGAGTATGGTGGTTGTAATGAAGGGTGCATTGTTAGTTGCAACAGGCAGAAGACGGGCTTTGTTAGTGCTGCACGTTTTAGTAATTTTGATGGAGATAAACTCGCGCTGCAATGTTCACCTTCAGCTTGCCAGCATGCCAGTCTAGAAGCATGCAAAGAATAAGCTAAGTGAAAAATTCGTGCAATATGCACATTTGTTTATATGTAAAACCTGAACTTGGGAATTTTCCTTTGTGTGATACCACACCCCATGTTCAAGATCGTGTGCTGACTTGAAGTTGGAGATTCGTGTATTTTATTTTTTGCATTGTTTCTGCAAAATCTTTCATTGATTGTCTCAATACCCATTTGTATTGTGATATATTTTGAATTTTCGGACATTCACGAGTGCTGCGATAAACTTGTACTATTATCGTCAGCTGCAGGCTTAAACTTATTGTGCTATTTTAAAATTTTTGAGAACAGGTGGTCTATCATTGTTCAAATAATTATTCTCTAATTTCATTGCACAATTGCCCGCATCTCGTGGTCGTGCGGTAGCGTTCTCGCTTCCCACGCCCGGGTTCCCGGGTTCGATTCTCGGCGGGGTCAGGGATTTTCTCTGCCTCGTGATGGCTGGGTGTTGTGTGCTGTCCTTAGGTTAGTTAGGTTTAAGTAGTTCTAAGTTCTAGGGGACTGATGACCGTAGCAGTTAAGTCCCATAGTGCTCAGAGCCATTAATTTCATTGCACAATTCAACTATATTTTCATAAATTATCAGTACATGTGTTTTGGATACATAATTTATTTTGTAGCAAATCAGTTTTTTTGTGGCTCACAGTTTTGACAAAGAATATATCACCCCTGAACTTCATTGTCCTTTGCATAATCTAAGAGCAATTTGTACCAAATCGGCGTCTGAGATTTAGTTACTGTAACAGATTTTTTAACTGACATATTGTGTTATATCTAATTTTCCCTTAAAGAGGAGCAGCCCTATATATTATCTGCATTTATCATAAATTAACTCTGTTTTCAAATTTGCTAACAACTATAATTAACCTTAAAATGTTTTAGGAAACTAGTAATCTCGTTTTGGTGTAGCTGCTTCAGTTCTTGTAGAGAATTAGCAGCTTTTTAGCTCAGCAGATAAGAAGCTGGCTTAATTTAAAGTTATTTGTTCACTACCATATAATAAATTGCACCAGCCAAAATGCGGCATCACTGTCAATGCTGTTCTCGAACACAGGATGAGTTGGTTGACATTTGTAAGCAGTTGGAAATCACCCTGACTACTGTTAAACGATTGGCAGCTGCAGTGAATTGGTGTGTCAGAAGAGATCCCGAGAGTCGTCTACCTGTGATACCTGTACCAGAAGTACCTCAGGTACTGTCGTCTCCCATGGATCATGTCTCTGCAGAAAGAATAGATATGTTGTTACTTGTCCACTTGACTTCGAGTGGCATGTCAATGGGAGATCTATGCGTCCTGCACAGGGTGATTGGAGACAAGGGTGGACTCGGGGTGTTGTGCTAATCCCCTTAACCAACAAGTTTAAGGTGCTGTCTTGCACTGAAAATGAAACTGAGCCAGTGGGACTCATGTCACCTATTTGGGGAAACCTGTTTTGTCCGGTGGCAGAAGGAGGCAAAGGCTAAAGGGTAGGGGTCTATTAATTGTCAGCAGTTCAAATGTACGGCAAATGATGATAGCCCTTAGGAAAATGGCAGCAAGGGGCAGAAAAGGCACTCTGTGTGTATGCGTAGGGGCCTAATTCAACATTTTGAAGAACCTATTCCAGCAGCCATCGAGGTAACAAGGTGCAACCAACTGCAGATTGTGGCGCATGTTGGAACAAATGATGCCTGTTGTATGGGCTCCGATATTATTCTTGGGTCATTCCAGCGTCTGCCAGAGAAGGTTGAGAAGAATAGCCTTACGCATGGAGTTTCAACGTAGCTCACAATTTGTGGCATTGTCCCCAGAACTTATCATTCTGAGTTGAGTAAAAGGACTGAACTAGACTTTTGAAGGTTCAGTGACAAGCTGGGCAGTGACTTCCTGTACTTTGCCAAAGGGTAGAGAACTGTGGGATCCCGTAAATGAGTCAGGTGTGCACTGCGCATCAGAGGCTGCTACTCGGCTAGCTGACTGTGTGTGGGGTACACACAATGGGTTTTTAGAGTGGGCAACTCTCCATCCAATCTGGATAATGGTAGCTGTAGGAAACCCAGAAATATCAATGTAAGATGGAAAGAAATTCCTCTCGCATGTGAGAGTTTTAAAATCCTAATGGTAAACTGCTGAAGTATTCGCAACAAAGTGCCCAAGTTTGAAGCACTTATGAAAAGCAGTGAAGCCTAACAATGTAAAGTGCTCTGGTCTCCATTCTCCCCACTCATCGGAGTACCCAGTGTACATGGAAGAAAAAAGAATTCAGGAAATAGTGAGCCTTGACTGTCTCAGCTACTTTGAGGCTCAGAGGGAATTTTGCAGACTTAACCCTTTCCCTCTACCTTTGCTTCAGTTATGTCTTCCCCTCGTCATCCCTCCTCGTTACCCCTATCCTGCCCCCCCCATCCCTTTCCTCACCCTCGGTGGCTCCTGTTCCTTTCTCTCCAGGAACCACTCCTCCACCTCCTCCTCCTCCTCCTCCTCCTCCTCCTCCTCCTCCTCAGCCTCAGCCAGGAGAGAAGTCCTCTTCTCGCACTCCAAGGGGCCCCAAAGCACTCGCTCTCTGTCTGATCCCAAGTTCACTGCAACCTATTCTCTTACTGATAATGCCTCCTCTCTCTCCAAGGGAGAAGAAGAAGCAGTGAAAGTCATAGGACGAGGCTTCCCCAGCTTCCCAGGGAGCTTCGCCCCCTCTACCTAATCCCGAATCAGACTCAGCTTTTATGGAGGTCACCCCTCCCTCATTGGCGACGACCACTGACCAAGTGATGTGACCTCCCCTCAGCTTCTTTATGTCTCACCTGGACGCTCACCACACGATAATCCAGTGGAATTGAAACGGATATTATCGTCACCTCCTGGAAATACAATTCCTTGTTTCCTCCTACTCTTTATTGTGTCTTGCTCTTCAAGAAACACATTTTCGTGATGACCACTCTCCAATGTTTTGTAGTATAGGGCATTGTGTCAGAACTGCGCTGGCACCGGGATAGTGTCTGGAGGGGTCTGCACTTTATTTTGCACTGATGTCATTTGTGACTGGATCCGCCTTCATACCACTCTGGAAGCAATAGCGGGTAGAGTGCAGACAACTCCGGCAATCACCATTTGTAATGTCTACCGCCCTCCAGGTTGGTCTCTTCCTTATGTTGAACTGTCTACCTGAATACAGCAACTCCTGCCTCTGTATCTTGTCCTTGGGGACTTCAATGGACACCACCCACTTTGGAAGAGTGTCATTTCATTGGGTAGAGGCCTTCCACTTGACCAACTTACTACTGACATTGGTCACCCCATGGTGGTCCTTGTGACAGTGACCACTTTCTTGTGATTCTGTCATTCCCCTGCAGCCGCCAGGCAGACAGGCCTCCATGTTGAGCATCCACAGTGCCAGTTGGCCTTTATATATGCGCTTTGACACCTCTCTCTCGAATTGCATTGATGCGGTCATGCAGGGAATCTCTGCCACTATTCTTCACGCTGCTGGACTGTTGTCCACTTATCCCCAGGTTGACCAAAACCGTGGTGGACCAAGAACGTAGCAGTCGCTATCCAGGACTCCCAATGGGCGCTGCAGCAATTTAAACAACACCCTTCACAGACGAACCTCCTCACTTTCAAGTGTCTTTGTGCTAAGGCTTGTTACCTTATTATGCAGAGTAAAAAGGAATGCTGGGTGTGCTATGTTTCCTCCCTGGGGACATATGGCTCTTTGTCGCAGGTTTGATCCATGCTCTGTAGCCTTCTGGGCAGCCAGTGACAGTCAGCTGTCCAGGGGCTTATCCTCCAAGGTATTCTGTCTATTGATCTATTGGTTCTTGCAGAACACTTCACGACATACTTTGCGACAACACCCGCTTCCTCTTCCTATTCTGCTACCTTTATCTGGCAGAAACACAGAGTTCAACCAACCACTCTCTGTTTCAACCCTCACCAAGTTGAACCCTATGATGAACCCTTCACTGAATGGGAATTCTTGCAGGCTCTTACCTCTTCAGGTGACACATGAATGGGAATTCTTGCAGGCTCTTACCTCTTCAGGTGACACAGCCTTAGGCCTGGATTCCATCCACAAGCAGATGACGCAACAATTCCAACACTTGGACATTACGCAGAGGCAATATCTACACAGGGTCTTCAACTGCATTTGGCTCCTGGGTGCCTTCCCCTCACAATGGCGAGATAGTACAGTTATCCCCATCCTTAAGCCTGGGAAGAACCCAATGTCTCTCGACAGCTACCACCCAGTTAGTCTTTGTAAACTGCTTGAGAGGATGGTTAGCTTCTGATTATGTTGGGTACTCGAACTTCGGGACCTTTTGCCCTGATGAGTGTCTTCCGGGAAGGATGATCTCCAACTGACCATTTATCAGATTGGAAACTGCAATCCAACAGGGTTTCAATAACAGTCGGCACCTTGTCTTGGTCTTCTTTGACCTACATAAGGCACACAACATGGCGTGGTGCCATCACATTTTACTTATCCTCCACGACTGGGGCTTTTGTGGCCCCCCTCATTATTTGGTTTTTTATCCCACCAGCTCTTCTGGGTTTTGAGTTGGCACTTCACTGAGCACCCCTCAGATTCAGGAGAATGGTATCCCACAGGGTTGTTTATTGAGTGTCACACTCTTCCTTGTAGCCATCAATGGGCTTGTTACCTCTGTTGGCCCTCAGGTTACCCCGGCATTGTATTCGACAATTTTTGCATCTGATGCAGCTCCCACTCTGTCGCGTCTGCTGGACGCTGGCTCCAAGGTGCCATCTGACAGACCTCTACATGGGCTGTCTCCTATGGCTTCCAGTTTTCTCCCTCCAAAATGCGGGTTATGCATTTTTGTCATCAACCCATAGTACACCCCGATCCAGAACTTTATTTAGGTGACCAGCTCCTAGATGTTGCAGCACAGTCCCGTTTCTTGGGCATTATTTTTGATAAGAAGCTGATGTGGCTGCCCCATATTTGCCTCCTGAAGACTACTTGCATGCAAAGCTTAATGCTTTCTGACGCCTGGCCCGCACGTCTTGGGGTGCAGACCATGCTACTCTTTCCACCTTTACTGTGCGCTCTGGTCTTGTTCAAACTAGATTATGGAAACCAGGTTTATGACTCAGCAGCTCATTCCATTCTGAAAATACTTGATCCTGTTCACCATTGTGGGGTGCGCCTGGCTATTGGTGCATTTCGCACTAGTTATGTTGACAGTCTCCTCACAGAAGGTGGGATTCTCCCTCTACAAATACGAGAAGCAAACTCCTGGTTTCTTAAGCTATCACCATTCGCAGATTCCCTGACCGTCCTGTTTACCCTGTCCTCTTAGCAAGCGTGGGACATCTCCCTCATGATCACTGTCCACATGTGGGAGTGCAGGTTGGAATGCGTCTCACTTCCCCCTGTCGAGATCTCCATCACCACTCACTGAAATGCTCCCCGTGTATTTCCTCTCACACCCCCTGTTGGATGATGCCTAGACCACAGATTAGGACCGACCTATTCAGGGTGGTCTGCGTCGCTCTTATGGTCTTCTGGCGTCTTATACATTCCATCCTTGCAGAGTTCCAGGGTGCTACCATCTCCTACACTGATGGTTCTAAGACAATAGATAAAGTGGGATACACTTTCATGTCTTATACTGGCTTAGAACACCATTTATTGCTGGAATCATGTAGTGTGTTTACAGCAGAGCTGCTAGCCTTTACGAGGGCCCTCAATTTTGTTACTCAGGCCTCCCTCCACAGTGTTTTAATATATACTGACTCAATTAGCAGCCTGCTAGTCTTGTCTTCCTTTGATATCTGCTATCCATGACCACCCCTCCTCCCTTGGCCATGCTGCCTGCTCAGTTGTATTTCTCTGGGTCCCAAACCATGTGGGTATCTCAGGGAATGAAGTGGCTGACTGTGTAGCTAGAGAAGCTGATACTCACACTCCATTCCCGTTCATGACTCCGGCTGCTGATATGTAGATCTATGTAAGATCTCTCTTTGCCCAAAAGTGGAATGACATCTGGTGTGCTACTGCTCTCAGTAATAAAATCCACACAAACCAGGAGCTTTGGTGCTCTTCCTTCCACTCCTCTCAGGAGGAGTCCACTGCTTTATGCCCTCTATGTATTGGTCATACCAGGCTCACCCATTGTCTCCTCCTGCATAACGAACCACCCGCACAATATGTTTGTGGAGCCAAACAGGCATTATCCCACATATTGTTGGGATGTCCCCTTGTTTTGGCCCTTTGTGCTAAGTATAGTCTTTTTTTTTAATTTTAATATTAGCAGACAATTCACCGATGGTTGAACTGGTCCTCAGTTTCCTCAGTGGTTATTTCTTGATATAGGGTTTTGCTTTACTCTTGGATCAGGGGTAAGATGGTTGTGGTTAAGGTCTCTCTTCATGTTTTCTCAGTCTGGGACCCCATGACTGCTCCCCTGTGGAAAGACCACTCTTTCTTTCCAGTTTTTAGATTTGGTTTAACCTTTTATGCCTTTTACTGTCTGTGTTTTAACTTCCTTGTTTTATAGTTTGAGTCCCCCAACTGGATCTTTCCACTTTCAGCGGACCCTCTTTCTACTGTGAGTAGCTTTTTAATCACAGGACTGATGACCACACTGTTTGGTCCCATAAACCCTCTCAGTTAATCAGTCAATCAATCAGTCTCAAAATTTTTCAAGGAAAAATACGAAAACTCATCCGGTAAGCAGGAAGATATCAGGAAATTTCACTTGGGGAAACTTGTGGCAACCCTGAGAAAGTTATGTTGCTGGTTACATTTTTGTAAATGGATTCTGTGGTAAATTGACTCTTTCAGCAGAATGTGTTGCTTTTTATAATTTACCAACTGTCGAACTGATAAGTGATTACAAGTGTCTGTAATTGTAAATGTATTTGAAAATTGATGGGACAGGTGGTGGTCCTTGTATCGACTTGAAAGTTGACTGTCTTGCCAGCCACTGGCAGCAAAATGAACATTTTATCAGAGAACCTTTCCCATGTGGATGGGAAACATACAACATTAACGCCCATTTGATCTTGCAGTCACATTACCCCATCCTGTGCATTTAGTGCAATCCACCCTCTGGATTGGGCATTCGTCTGTAGCATGCTTCTGAAAACACTCCAGGCAGGATGGGCAAGGCTGTTGCAACCTGGGCTGTTGTGAGACCCACTGTTTCCAAAGAGGGGGACACACTCGCTGTTGTTTGTGCACTGCCATGACATCACCACTGGATGCTGAATCCTCCACATGTCTGAATTCACTGTTTACTGCAGCAGTTTGCCCGTCCAGGAATCTAAGTGATGGCCTGCCACTTGGATGACTTCTTAGGCCTATGGCTAAATGAAACACTTTGCCTAACAAAGGGTCATCAAACTGTAAAACCTATAACTGAAACTTTTTATGGGGTGCTGTGTAGACGATCACATCTCTGATCGTGCTTTCTGCATAACATTCTTTAGTGGTAGGCATAAAAAACTTGCATCGGTGACATAGGCCCAAGTTCCATTATTTTGACTCAGTTGCTTGTGACGTTGATAAAACTTGAGGTGAGCAGAAGTCACGTGACAAATTTAATTGAAAATCAGTTTATCAGATACTGTCAGAGGGACCAGCTTGAACAACCACCTCTATGTTTGCAGCAGAATCCATGATAAGAAAAGGGACTTAGCAGTATCACAGCCATTTACCTTATGCCTTAAAATGCTCTCACTGCCTTTGTTCATGTGCAGTCCCAGTCTTCTGAATTTTCCTTGTAAACCTATTAACTAGCCACTGAGTAGCACTTTTCTGATCAACCTGTATCACCCAGTCCATGGAAGGCTCAACCACATTCACTACCCGGGCTTCGACAATCTCTTGCCATGCCCTGAGATGAGGAATATCTTACCCAAAATCCTATCCACATCCCCCAAAGTAGTATTCTGCCGCCCACCCAACTTACAGAATATCCTTGTCTATCTTTATTCCAAACTTACTCCCAATACTGTACCCCATGGGCCATTCCATTTTGGTCAGCCCAGGCGCACGGCCTTTCCTATACACCCACCTACCACCTAGTGCAGTCCAGTCACAGGCATTTACTACCCGTAAAAGGCAGAGCCACATGTGGAAACAGCCATGTTTATATCAGTTATGCTGCAATTACTGCACAGTATTCTATGTGGGCATGACAAGAAACTAACTGCCTATTCACATGAATGGCGACCACAATACTTTGACATACTACAAACTTGGCCATCCAACTGCACGCCACAACACAAATGACTTAAAACAGCTGCTTTACTACCCAGTCACGTATGGTTCGCGGGAAGAACGACTGCCGGAAAGCCTCCGTGTGCGCTCGAATCTCTCTAATTTTACATTCGTGATCTCCTCGGGAGGTATAAGTACGGGGAAGCAATATATTCAATACCTCATCCAGAAATGCTATCACGCTTACCAAATAACCCTGTGACAAAACACGCCACTCTGCTTTGGATCTTCTCTATCTCCTCTGTCAACCCGACCTGGTACGGATCTCACACTGATGAGTAATACTCTAGTATAGGTCGAACGAGTGTTTTGTAAGCCACCTCCTTTGTTGATGGACTAAATTTTCTAAGGACTCTCCCAGTGAATCTCAACCTGGCACTCGCCTTACCAACAATTAATTTTATATGATCATTCCATTTCAAATCGTTCCGTACGCATACTCCCAGATATTTTACAGAAGTAACTGCTACCAGTGTTTGTTCTGCTATCATATAATCATACATCAAAGGATGCTTCTTTCTATGTATTCACAATACATTACATTTGTCTATGTTAAGGGTTAGTCGCCACTCCCTGCACCAAGTGCCTATCCGCTGCAGATCTTCCTGCGTATCGCTGCAATTTTCTAATGCTGCAACTTCTCTGTATACTACAGAATCATCCGTGAAAAGCCGCATGGAACTTCTGACACTATCTACTAGGTCATTTATATGTATTGTGAAAAGCAATGGTCCCATAACACTCCCATGTGGCACGCCAAAGGTTACTTTAACGTCTGTAGAGGTCTCTCCATTTAGAACAACATGCTGTGTTCTGTTTGCTAAAAACTCTTCAATTCAGCCACACAGCTGGTCTGATATTCCGTTGGCTCTAACATTGTTGATCAGGCGACAGTGCGGAACTGTATTGAATGCCTTCTGGAAGTTAAGGAAAATGGCAGCTACCTGGGAGCCTGTATCTACTATTTTCTGGGTCTCGTGAACAAATAAAGCGAGTTGGGTCTCACTCGATCGCTGTTTCCGGAATCCATGTTGATTCCTACAGAGTAGAATCTGGGTTTCCAGAAATGACATGATACACGAGCAAAAAACCTGTTCTAAAATTCTACAACAGATTGATGTCAGAGATATAGGCCTATAGTTTTGCGCATCTGCTCGACAACCCTTCTTGAAAACTGGAACTACCTGTGCTCTTTTCCAATCATTTGGAACCTTCCGTTCCTCTAGAGACTTGCGGTACATGGCTGTTAGAAGGGGGGCAAGTTCTTTTGCAGACTCTGTGTAGAATCGAATTGGTATCCTGTCAGGTCCAGTGAACTTTCCTCTGTTGAGTGGTTTCAGTTGCTTTTCTATTCCTTGGACACTTATTTCGATGTCAGCCATTTTTTCGTTCATGCGAGGATTTAGAGAAGGAACCGCAGTGCGGTCTTCCTCTGCGAAACAGCTTTGGAAAAAGCTGTTTAGTATTTCAGTTTTACGCGTGTCTTCCTCTGTTTCAGTGTGATCATCATCCCAGAGTGTCTGGATATGCTGTTTCGATCCACTTACTGATTTAACTTAAGAGCAGAACTTCCTAGGATTTTCTGTCAAGTCGGTACATAGAATTTTACTTTTGAATTCACTGAACGCTTCACGCATAGCCCTCATTACGCTAACTTTGACATCGTTTAGCTTCAGTTTGTCTGAGAGGTTTTGGCTGCATTTAAATTTGCAGTGAAGATCTCTTAGCTTTCGCAGTAGTTTCCTAACTTTGTTGTTGAATCACGGTGGGTTTTTCCCATCCCTCACAGTTTTACTCGACGCGTACCTGTCTAAAACGCATTTTACGATTGTTAGTGTCAGAACAGAAATTTTCGTTTTGATCTGTTTGGTAGTCTGAAATCTGTCTCCTATTACTCTTGCTAAACAGATAAACCTTCCTCCCTTTTTTTATATTCCTATTTACTTCCATATTCAGGGATGCTACAACGGCCTTATGATCACTGATTCCCTGTTCTGCGCTTACAGACTCGAAAAGTTCGGGCCTGTTTGTTATCAGTAAGTCCAAGATGTTATCTCCATGAGTTGGTTTTCTGTTTAATTGCTCGAGGTAATTTTCGGATAGCGCACTCTGTATAATGTCACTCGATGCTCTGTCCCTACCACCCACCCTAAACATCTGTGTGTCCCAGTCTATATCTGGTAAATTGAAATCTCCATCTAAGACTATAACATGCTGAGGAAACTTATGTGAAATGTATTCCAGATTTTCTCTCAGTTGTTCTGCCACTAATGCTGCTGAGTCGGGAGGTCAGTAAAAGGAGCCAATTATTAACCTAGCTCGATTGTTGAGTATAACCTCCACCCATAATAATTCACAGGAACTATCCACTTCTATTTCACTACAGGATAAACTACTACTAACTGCGACAAACACGCCACCACTGGTTGCATGCAATCTATCCTTTCTAAACATCATCTGTGCCTTTGTAAAAATTTCGGCAGAGTTTATCTCTGACTTCAGCCAGCTTTCCGTATCTGTAACGATTTCATCTTCGGTGCTTTCTATCAGTGTTTGAAGTTCCGGTAGTTTACCAACACAGCTTCGACAGTTTACAATTACAATACAGATCACTGCTTGGCCCCCGCATGTCCTGACTTTGTCCCGCACCCTTTGAGGCTGTTGCCCTTTCTGTACTTGCCCGAGGCCATCTGATCTAAAAAAAACGCCCAGTCCATGCCACACAACCCCTGCTACCCATGTAGCCACCTGCTGTGTATAGTGAACTCCTGACCTATCCAGCGGAACCCGAAACCCCACCACCCTGTGGCGCAAGTCGAGGAATCTGCAGCCTTAACTTGTCCTTCTCTCTTCTGTCCACACTGCTCTTCTTCTGCCTGCCCCATGTGGGCATTCTCTCTCTCTCTCTCTCTCTCTCTCTCTCTCTCTCTCTCTCTCTCTCTCTCTGCGCCTCTCTTTCCTCCTTCCCCCACCCCCTCCCCCTCCCCCATGTTCTCAACCCCTTTCCCTTCTCTGTCCCCTCCCTTTCTCCCTCTTCCTCTTCATCCTCTCTTTTCTTCCCTTATCTTGTTCCCCCATCCCAGTCCTCCTTCCTGCATCTCATTTTGCTGTTACCTCCGTACTCTTTTCATGTTGTTGTGCTGCTGGGCAGCCATCTGTCCAAAGACCTGTCTCTTTCCTGCTAACCTTGTGTCCTTCCCTATTCCCTCCCCGGTTCCATCGGCTCAGGCAACTGCTTTCAATAATTGAGTAGCCTTAGTCTTGCCTTGGCCTCGCGTGCGCGCCTGTGTGTGTGTGTGTGTGTGTGTGTGTGTGTGTGTGTGTGTGCGTGTGTGTACACTTTTGCTAGAAAAAAGAGCTAGCACTTGAAAGCTAATGCACATGTTGCTTCTGTTACGTGTTTCTGTGCTCCATGCATGGATCTGTTGTAGGTGGTGGTTGCCTTTCCTTTATTTAACTTTATGTTTAAATTAATATTTAAAAATTGAACAGATTTGGGAGAAAGAAATTGAAGTATCAAGCTTTACCAATAGCAACTTTCCATGAATAAGAAACATATGTTTAATTTTGTGGTATGTACTTACAATGTAACATTACATTAGCAACAGCAACTAGAGGATGTCAAAAAAGAAAGTGGTTGTAATCACTTTCATAAAATTCTGTTTATGTCAAGTGCTGGAAATCCTGAAATTGTGCTGTGACACATTTTTGGATGTGAGGAATTCTAGGGAGGATGTAAGAGATGATTTTAAGGTAGTGGTAGTGCTGATGGGTCAAGTTGGGATCATAGTTGGAACTGTTCAAGGCAGGGTTCAATTTCAGGTTTGCTGTTGGAAAGGTTTTGGGATTGGGTTGCAAAGAGATATTTCCAGTTGATGTTACATGTAAAGGAAAGTAGGCCCTTCACTGAAGGGCTGAAAGTGAGACCCTTGAACATTTATTTATTTATTTATTTATTTATGCGTCAAGTTCCGTAGGACTAAACTGAGGGACCAAATTGAGGAGCAAATCTCCAAGGTCATGGAACATGTCAGTACATGAAATTACAACATAAAATTAATAACAGAAAAAAAAATGTTTTATGTACCCGAAAAAAAAGTCAATCCATAAGTTTAAGTAAACACAATCAACGATAATCAGCTTAATTTTTCAAGGAACTCCTCGAAAGAATAGAAGGAGTGACTCGTGAGGAAACTCTTCAGTTTTGATTTGAAAGTGCGTGGATTACTGCAAAGATTTTTGAATACGAGCGGTAGCTTTGAAAATGGATGCGGCCAATGTTAAAATACCCAGGCTCATGAACAGGGGTCGACAAGGACAAGAAGTTCGTGAACTTGCACCACTTATTGCCTGAATCGCCCGTTTCTGAGCCAAAAATATGCTTTTATGAATGGGAAGAGTTACACCAAGATATAATACCATACGACATAAGAGGATGAAAGTAAGCAAGGTAGACTAATTTTCATGTCGAATGATCACTCACTTCAAATACTATTCGAATAGTAAAAATGGCAGCATTAAGTCTTTGAACAAGATCCTGAAGGTGGGCTTTCCATTACCGTTTACTGTCTATCTAAACACCTAGAAATTTGAACAGTTCAGTTTCACTAATCACATGCCCGTTCTGAGAAATTAGAATGTCTGGTTTTGTTGAATTGTGTGTTAGAAACTGTAAAAACTGAGTCTTACTGTGAGTTAGTACTAGTTTATTTTCTACAAGCCACGAACTTAGGTCATGAACTGCAATATTTGAAACCGGGCCAATGTTGCACACATCCTTTACTACCAAGCCGGGGTCATCAGCAAACAGAAATATTTTAGAGTTTTCCATAATACTAGAGGGCATATCATTTATATAAATAAGGAGCAGGATCCCTAGGGCACCCCCCCCCCCCACTTGACTGTACCCCACTTAGACACCACATCACAGTCATTCTCACCATTGTGAATAATTAACTTTTGCTGTCTGTTGCTACAGTAAGAGGTGAACCAATTGTTAGCTACTCCCCGTATTCCGTAATGGTCCAACTCCTTTAGCAATATTTTGTGATCAACTCAATGAAATGCCTTAGTTAAATCAAAAAATATGTCCAGCATTCGAATCCTTTTGTTTAGCCCATCCAGTACCTCACAGAGAAAAGAGAATATAGCATTTTCTGTTGATAAAGGACTTGTAAATCCAAACTGTACATTTGATAGCAAATCATGTGATATAAAATGATCAATTATCCTTACATGCACAATCTTGTCAATGACTTTAACAATCATTGGTGGCACAGAAATAGGTCTAAAATTGTCTACATTATCCTTTTCTTATTTTTTTATAAAGTGGCTTTACTACTGAGTACTTTAATCTTTCTGGAAACTGACCATTCCTAAAGGAAAAATTACAAGTATGGCTAAATAAAGGTCTAACATGTGCAGCACAGTACTTTAATATTCTGCTAGGCACTCTGTCATATCCAGAAGAGTCCTTGGTCTTCAGTGTTTTTATTATTGACTGTCCCCCCACCCCCCAACCATCTTTATCACAGAGGAGTATTTCAGACATCAATCTTGGAAAGGCATTTGCCAAGAAAGTTATGATTCCCTGTAGAAACAAAATTTTTTTGTAATTCACCACAATGCTCAGAAAATGATTGTTAAATACTGTACATATATCTGATTTATCAGTAACAGAAATATTTTTACTACGAACTGACTTTATATCATCGATCTTGTGCTGCTGACCAGACACTTCCTTCACAACCGACCATATGGCTTTAATTTTATCCTGTGAATCAGGTATTCTATTTGCATAACACATACCGTTTGGCTTCCTAATAACATTTTTAAGCACCTTACAGTACTGTTTGTAATGGGCTACTGCAGCTTCATTGTGACTGCTACTAACATTTTGATATAATTCCCACTTTAAACCTACATGATATCCTTATACCATTAGTCAGCCACATGGGCTGCCCATTACTGCTAGTACCCCGTTTAGAACATTCTAATTGAAAGCAACTCTCAAAGAGCATGAGAAATGTGTCAAGGAAAGTATTATATTTGTCATCCATGTTATCGGCACTATTAACCTCCTGCCACTCTTGTTCCATGACAGATGCAGATAATTCAGGAGGGGTGAGTGCTTTAGACTAGAGGTTGTGCGCACTGTATTGTTGTGACTGTTTTTTGTGATTGTGAGTTATTTTTGGTCGGAGGCAGTGATGAAGGCTGTGGGATGTTAAGGAGCTTGGCTAAGTTTGGTTTGTAGAAGAAGAATAGTGGTTGATGGTATGGCTGTTTGGGGAGCTGAACTGTTGAGGAAATTTAGGAGAAGGTGGTATAGCTTTTGAAGTGAAGTTTGGCATGTTGTCACAGTCTGAAGTTGGCTTGGTGGATGATGCCATCCAAGGAAACATGAGGGGCGGATAACTGCAGTATTTTGTGAAAAGTGAGAAGTCTGGTGGTGTGAAAATTGGCAGATGAGGCATATAGGTCACAGATTAGTCAGGTAAGTGCAAGAGATTGCTGTGTTTGAAACTGTAAAAGAGCCTAATGTAGAGGAGGATTACATTAGAGTAGGACTACATCCAAAAATGAGAACTTCAAATGTTAGACCTTTGGGAGTAACTCCAAGGGACAAGCAGGTTTTAAGAAACAGTATGTGGGATCTAAGTTTTGATAGTGCAAAAGCATGTTTTTGAAAAGAGGACCTCTGCCTTCGCTGGAAGTAATTATCTTACCAGCCTAATTCAAAAACAGATTTCCCAGGCCATCGCATCCAATCCTGAATGTATTAATCAGCTACTTCGATAAGGCCATGACTTTCTAAAATCATGCCCTGAAATGAGATCCTTTCTGTCTGAGATTTTGCCCACCACACCTGCAATAGCTTTTCGTCACCCTCCCATTCTCCATAACATCCTTGTCAGACCCTATGCTCCTTCTGCACCCATCTCCCAACCCTATGGCTCCTACCACTGTGACCATCCTCACTGCACAACTTACTCTATGCACCCTCCTTCCACCATCTATACCAGCCCTGTAACTGGCAAAACATGTACTATCAAAGGCAGATCCACCTGTGAAACGACACGTCATATACCAGTTATGTAAACTGTGTTCAGGCTTTTACACTGCTGTGGCTACTACCCATTTATCAGTTACGATGAATAGGCATAGGCATAAGGTTTGTACCAGCAACACACAATATCTTGTTGCAGAGCATGCTCTGCAATGTGACAGTCATGACCTCTGTGCCTGTTTCACTACGCGCACCATCTAGATTCTTCCCGTACACCAGTTTCGCAGAACTCGACAGATATCCTTGGTTCTCGCCACCCACCTTGCCTTAATTTATGTTAATTCCTTCCGTTTCAGCATTTCTTCACGGTAACTACTCCTTTCTTCACTCCATTTTAGTTTTCTACATCTTTCGTTTTCTGATCAGTCATTTTACGCCGTCCCCCCTCCCACCTCTGTTACATGCAATGCACTTAGATTTTCACTTTTATTAATTCATGCATGATGTTTATTAGTAATCTTTGTCTTGCATATTACCCTGACTTCCACCTTTAAGCTCTCTCTCTGGTGCATTTCCCAATAATCAGTCTTTCCTTCTCATCCCATCTGATAAGTCTCTCATGACCTGTGGTTTGACCTTTCCAAACTATATCTCTTTTCCTAAACTTCTCCAGTCCTTTTCCTTCACCGCTCTTCCTTCCCATTCAACTCTGCTGCTGGAAGGAGCCCCTGGCTCTGAACGCTTACATAAGTTAAACCTATTTGTGTGTATGTGATCTCCTATTGCAGCTTGGTGATTAGATTTTTTTATCTATCCAATTACAGTTAATAGAACATGTTCTTAAAATTTGAGAACATTTATATATTAGATAAAATGCAGTATTAGTAATTGATGTGTGACTGCAGTTATTTTTCTTTGATCTACCGTATACAGGAACAAGGCCTTTGCCTTTCTTAGAAATTTAAAGAAACAGTCCAACCTCCTTCAGAGTTGTATTTAAAAATGATGAATAGCCTCCTTGGCCAATGCGAATAACTTTTAATTAACTTAGTACATGTACCAGCCATTATTTATGAAGTTGGTTTTGTCACCTTACTTGTCTTTGGTACCATAAAAATTTCTTCTGTGAGTCAGCACGGGGGAAGTGTAATAGGACTGCTCTTGATCTGATGGATAGAGTGAGCAGAATCTGCAAGTGTTCGCTGACGATGCTGTAGTGTACAGCAGAGTGTCATCAGTGTGTGACTGTTGGAAAATACAGGATGACATAGAATTTCTATGTGGTATGGTGAATGACAGCTACCTCTATATTTAGACAAATCTGAATTAATACAGATGAGTAAGTATATGGTATTGGTGATGACTGCTTGACAAGGTCATGATGATCAAACCTCATATGTGTAATGTAGCAAAGCAGTATGATATGAAATGGAATGAGCTCATTTGATCAGCAGTGGGGAAGGAAAATGGTAGACTTCAGTTACTAGTCAATGGAGATCACATGTAGACCACTAGTACAAGTACTGCTTTGTGTTTGGGATCCAAGCCATGTCAGATCAAAGAAAAACATTGACGTAATTTAGAGCCGTACTACTAGATTTGTTATCAGCAGGTTCGATCAAAATGCAAATTCTTCCCTTGTCTCTCATACTTATTGTGATCTGCATTTGTAATTTAATTTCCATTTCTTCATTCATTGAGGAATGCTGTATATCTGTATATACGAGGGTTGTACCAAAAGTAAGGTTCCAAATGAGCTACAGTCTTGAAGGAAGATGATAGGCAAAATCTGACAACAGTGCCGTGTGCAGTGGTTCCCCCACTCTCAAGCCCACCCGTCCGCGATTCGCTACGTCATTCAGTGCTGGCTTGGCAGCCATCAGAAATGGAAGTGTTGATCACTGCTCTCGCCAAGTGTGAGGTTCGAGCAGTAATCTGGTTTTTCCATGCAAGGAAGTTACTGCATGTGGAGATTCATTGGCAACTGACTGAGGTTTATGGTGAAGAGTGCATGTCCATTCATCATGTCCGCAAATGTTGCAGGGCTTTTGCCGAGGGTTGCACGGAAGTTCACTATGAAGAACAAAGTGGAAGACCGCCAGTTTTGGACGCAATTGTCCAGATGATCAACAGTGAGCTGCTCAAAGTAGCTTCCCATGGCACAATTGAAACAGCTTTAACAGCAATGTTGGGGTATCACAGGATGTGTGCTTGCTGCATCCCCTGGATGCTGACGGACGGACGGAAGGGAGCACTCCTCATTGATATCATGCAACCTGGGATGACAGTAAACTCAAACAGATATTGTGAAACATTGACCCAACTCCAGCGAGCAATCCAGAATTGACGGAGAAGATGACTATTGGAGGGGGTAGCGCTTCTTCACAACAATGCGCGACCACACATCACTCGTCAAATACAGAATCTTTTGAAGAAATTTGGGTGGACTGTTATGCCGCATCCCCCGTACAGCCTGGACATAGCCCCCAGTGATTATCATCTCTTCCCCAAGCGAAAGGAACACTTCGGTGGCAAACGCTTCAAGAGTGATGACGAAGTCTGAGCAGAGGTCACAAGCTTCCTCAGCTGGTTGGCAGGAGACTTCTTCAACTTAGGAATACAAAAGCTGGAGACCGTCTTCAAAAGTCTGTCGAAAAAAATTGAGACTGTGATTAAGAATAGCTTGGTAGGCAGTTGAAGAGGCATGGACATCCCTAAAAAGAACAATTACAGAAATTGGAAACAAAAACATAGGTATGAAGAAGCCAACTGCGAAGACATTATGGGTAACAGAAAAATTAAGTTGATCAGCAAAAGACGGAAGGAACAAAAATGATAAGGAATATTCAGGCAAACAGAAATAAGTCTCTTAGGAATGAAATAAATAGGAAGTGCAGGGAAGCTAAGATGAAATGACTGCTTGAAAAATGTGAAGAAATTGAAAAATAATGATTGGAAGGAATGACTCAGCATATAAAAGTTCAAAATAACCTTCAATCAAATTAAAAACAAGGACAATAACATGAAAGAGTGCAGAGTGGGAGTTCCACTATTAAATGCAGAAGAGAGAGCAAATGGGTGGAAAGAGTACATTGAAGTTCTCTGTGACAGGAAAGACTTGTCTGATGAAGTGCTACAAGAAGAAACAGGAGGCGACAGGGAAGAGATAGGGGATCTGGTATTAGAATCATAATTTAAATGAGCTTTGGAAGACTTAATGTCAAATAATGCAGAAGGGATAGATAATGTTCCATCACAATTTCTAAAATCATTGGGGGAAGTGGTAATGGAATGACTATTCACATTGCTATTTTAACAAATAAAAAATAAAATATAAAATAATAATATATAATAGTAATTTGTAATAATAATAATAATTATTGTTGTTTGATTTTTTGGGTAAGTAATTGAGAGATTCAAATTTACGCCGTGAATTTATCGAGCTTCGCACGTCCGAAGATGTACGGAGCGTAGCCAGGGCTTATTATGTATTTTTTGTAGACAAAGTATGATATCTGTCCTCAGCTTCAATCATGAAAATGGAGTTACTAAAACTACTAAAATAAAGAAAAGCATACGATGAAATAAAACATATATTCATTTTAACATATACATTACGATACAAATGACACTTGCGTAAAATTCCAAGTAAATAATTGCAGATAATTCACAAATGAGAGCGACTTATTAATTCCGCGCCTCTTTTCTGCAAATAAATGTCAATATGGCTAACTGTGGAGCCACACAAAATATTACATCCTTCTAGGACAACGGGTGACATAAGAGCGTGCTGTTGCCTACTGGCTGTGACAAGAGAGCGGTGTTAATTGCTTCATTTTGCATTCTCTTGTCTTAAAAAATCGATACATATAATCTAAGTTAACAAAATTAAATATTGTCTGTGCTCAAGTGCAAATGGTTCCTTAAAGTATGTAGTACATATAAGACAGGTGATATACCCTGTCTTTCTGAGAAACATCATCCACACAATTATGAAGATCGCAAGAACCAACAAGTGCAAGAATTATCACACAATCGGCTAAACAACTCGTGCATCCAAGTTGCTGACAAGAATAATGTACAGAAGAACTGAAAAGAAAGTAGAGAATCCGTTAGATGATGATCAATTTGGCTTTAGGAAAGCTAAAAGCACCACTGAGGCAGTTTGGATATTGTATTTTATAATGAAAGCAAGACTGAAGGAAAGTGGAAAATCAAGACACATTTATAGGATTTGCTGATCTGCAAAAAACATTCAGCAATGTAAAACGGTGCAAGTTGTTGGATTTTCTGAGAAAAGTAGGGGTAAGCTGTAGGGAAAGGTGGGTAATATACAATATGTACAAGAACCAAGAAGGAAGAATAAGACTGGAAGGCCAAGAAAAAGTGCTTGGATTAAAGATGATATAAGACAGGCACTACTGTCGATGAAATAATGACTGAAATAAAAGAAAGGTTCAATGGGATTAAAATTCAGGGTGAAAGTATATTGGTGATAAGATTCCTTTGATGACATTGCTGTTGTTGTTGTTGTCTTCAGTCCTGAGACTGGTTTGATGCAGCTCTCCATGCTACTCTATCCTGTGTAAGCTTCTTCATCTCTCAGTACTTACTGCAACCTACATCCTTCTGAATCTGCTTAGTGTATTCATCTCCTGGTCTCCTTCTACGATTTCTACCCTCCACGCTGCCCTCCAATGCTAAATTTGTGATCCCTTGATGCCTCAGAACATGTCCTACCAACTGGTCCCTTCTTCTTGTCAAGTTGTGCCTCCTCAATCCTATTCAATACCTCCTCATTAGTTATGTGATCTATCCATCTAATCTTCAGCATTCTTCTGTAGCACCACATTTCGAAAGCTTCTATTCTCTTCTTGTCCAAACTATTTATCGTCCATGTTTCACTTCCATACATGGCTACACTCCATACAAATACTTTCAGAAACGACTTCCTGACACTTAAATCTATACTCGATGTCAACAAATTTCTCTTCTTCAGAAACGCTTTCCTTGCCATTGCCAGTCTACATTTTATATCCTCTCTACTACGACCATCATCAGTTATTTTGCTCCCCAAATAGCAAAACTCCTTTACTACTTTAAGTGTCTCATTTCCTAAATTAAATTCCCTCAGCATCGCCCGACTTAATTCGACTACATTCCATTATCTTCGTTTTGCTTTTGTTGATGTTCATCTTATATCCTCCTTTCAAGACACTGTCCATTCCATTCAACTGCTCTTCCAAGTCCTTTGCTGACTGACAGAATTACAATGTCATCGGCGAACCTCAACGTTTTTATTTCTCCTCCATGGACTTTAATACCTACTCCGAATCTTTCTTTTGTTTCCTTTACTGCTTGCTCAATATACAGATTGAACAGCATCGGGGAGAGGCTACAACCCTGTCTCACTCCCTTCCCAACCACGTCTTCCCTTTCATGCCCCTCGACTCTTATAACTGCCATCTGGTTTCTGTACAAATTGTAAATAGCCTTTCACTCCCTGTATTTTACCCCTGCCACCTTTAGAATTTGAAAGAGAGTATTCCAGTCAACATTGTCAAAAGCTTTCTCTAAGTCCACAAATGCTAGAAATGTAGGTTTGCCTTTCCTTAATCTATTTTCTAAGGTAAGTCGTAGGGTCAGTATTGCCTCACGTGTTCCAACATTACTGCGGAATCCAAACTGATCTTCGCCGAGGTCGGCTTCTACCAGTTTTTCCATTCGTCTGTAAAGAATTCGCGTTAGTATTTTGCAGCTGTGACTTATTAAACTGATAGATTGCTATCCTTAGTGTTAGTGATGAAGAGTTACATGATGTGTTGAATGGAATGAACATTCTAATGAGTACAGAATATTGATTGTGAGTAAACCAGAAAAAGACAAAATTGGTGAGAAGTAGCAGAAATGAGAACAGGAGAAACTTAACAGAATTGGAGATCCTGAAGTCGATGAAATGAAGGAATTCTGCTACTTAGGCAGCAAAATAACCCATGATGGACGGATGAAAGTGGACATAAAAAGCAGAGTAGCACTGGCAAAAGGGGCATTCCTGGCTGAAAGAGGTCTACCGGCATCAGACAAAGGCCTTAATTTGAGGAAGAAATTTCTGAAAGTGTACATTTGGAGCAGAGCATTGTATGGTAGTGAAACAACTACTGTGGGAAAACTGGAAAAGAAGAGAATCAAAGCATTTGAGGTTTGGTGCTGCAGAAGAATGTTGAAATTAAATGTACTGATGAGGTTAGGAATGGAGGTGTTCCTTGCAGAATCGGACAGGGAAGGAATATAAGGGAAACACTGACAAGAAGAAGGGACAGGATAATATGATATCTGTTAAGACATTAGGGAATAACTTTCATGGTACTAGAGGGAGCTGCAGGGGCTAAAAATTGTAGAGGAAAACAGTGTGTGGAACATATCCAGCAAATAATTGAAGACATGGTGCGTTGCAAGTGTTACTCTAAGATGAAGAGGTTGGCATAGGAGACGAATTTATGGCTGGCCTCATCAAACCAATCAAAAGACTGATGAGGACTGAAAATTCAACTATTCAACCATAATACTTGACTCCTGTATTTATCACCTACACTCTGTATTATAGTAATAATAAAGTGCTCTTTTAATACCTGTGGTGTCAGATTAGATTTTTTTGGTTTGTGTTTTCCTAAAATAAAATTGTAATATTGTCACAGCCCAAAAACTTTATATGTGACCACTTTCTTTTTTTAATTATTTTTTGATAAACAGGGCAAAAATGTTTTTTGGATTTCCCTAAGCACCTTAAAAGTGAATTAGTGCACTTTTCCATGGAAGACTTTATAGTAAACAGACTTTGTATGAGATCGAAGAATGTTGAGAGTGTAGCACTCCTTCCAGAATGCATAAATGACAAAGTTCCTGTTCATGTTAAGCTATGAGACTTTTTATAAAAATAATACAGCAAAACAGATAACATGAAAGGAGAATTTTAGAAGTCTAAGCCTTTAAAACCAGAGGAGTTTTATTCTAGATTCAAGGAGATCAAAGGAAAGAAGTGGAGATTGTTCACTCCCCTGTTCAAGGAGTGAATTGCTAAACGTCTTTGTAATAAAGATGGTTGTTGAATTTATTGAATATAAATGGGTGACCATAACTGAATTTTCTGTTTCAGGATTCTCTTCCATTTCCACAAAAATGATTCTACTCACATCAGAGCAAAAGTATCACCTCCCAGACTGAACGGAGCACGTTTAGGAGTGTTTGGGACTCGTTCACCACATCGACCTTGTCCAGTTGGGCTTTCTCTTGTCTGCATTGACCGTGTTGAAGGTTTGTTTTCATCCACAAATTCTATGCATGGTAATCATAAAGTTATAACTACCGTTTGGAAAAAAAATTGTACAATTAATTTTTGTTTATTTGTTGGTGCATGTCTGCAGTCTTGGTTAACATTGAAATCCCCACACCACGGTACATTGACATATTGCTTGAGGAGCCAAAACAAAATGGCATGGAGATTTTGATATGTACTAGGGTTGCAAACACACTTCCAAACAAACAAAAAAGTAATGAGATAACTTTTTTCCTTAGATCAGGGCTTAACAACTGGCCGGTTTTGAGCGCAAGTACTCGCGTCTGCTCAGGCACGTGCTCGTGAGCAGGTGCAAGGTCGCGGAGTAGGGAGGGAGGGGAAATGCGCGTGCATGTTTGAATAGGGCCGCAGCGTGCCTATTGAATTCGCGCCGACTGTGTAACGTTTAAAGTACTACGATCAGCTCTAACAGTCAATTCGCTGGTTAAGAATCATGTCAAGTCGCCGTTGTTGCAACCCCAACCATGCTTTCGCAGTTCAACCCCCATTGGGAGGAATTGTATCTGTTTACAGAAAAAGATGGTCTTGCAAAATGTTTAGTATGTCACAAAACGCTGAATTCTTTTAGGAAATTTAATTTGCAGCGACATTATATGTCGTACCACGCGAAAGACTACGGAAGTGGAAAATGTGATGGACCAGATCGTGCACAGGAAGTTATTAAACTTAAAAGGAAGCTATCCGAAGAAGATCTGGACGACGAAGAAAAATCAACTGAGGCAGCTCTCAGAGTGAGTTACAAAATTGCTTTGCTTTTAGCAAAATCCCTGCACCCCTTCACTGATGGCTATTTGATAAAAGAATGTTTGGTGGTTGCAGCAGAACATTTGTGTCCATCTCAAGTTGAGCAGTTTCGGATTGTGCCATTATCTAACATGACCATTATGCGTTGCATACAGGACATGGCAGACGGCATGCAGAGGCAGCTTGCAAATATCTGTAAAGATTTTATGGCGTATTCTCTAGCTCTGAACGAAACTGTTGATATCACTGGAACAGCGCAGCTTGCTATATTTATTAGAGGTGTTAATAGAGATCTTCAGGTGAGGGAGGAGCTCCTCGATGTAAGAGCCATGAAGAACACTACAATCGGAGGTGATATTTTAAGTAGTGTTGAAGAAAGTGTTGAAAATATAGGATTGTCGTGGAATTCTTTAGTTTCAGCGTCTGCAGACGGTGCACCAGTGATGACAGGGAAAAAAATGAGGTTTCGTTGCGCTGTTGAAGGAGAAAATGCAAAAACTGACCGTGCCGAATGGAAATAAGGGGCGTTCACTGTGTGATCCACCAGGAAAACTTATGTGCAAAGAGTATCACTCTAAAAAGTGTGATGAGTGTTGTTGTTCGTACAACCAATTATGTAAGGAAGCATGGGCTACAACACAGACAATTTAAAAGCTTTCTTGAGGATGTAGAAAGCCAGTATGGTAGCCTGCCTTATTACAGCAAGGTCCACTGGCTTAGTCGTGGCAAATTATTAAATCGATTTTTTTGCCTATTAGATGAGATAAATATGTTCATGGAAATAAATAACATGTGTGTTCCTGAATTGAAAGAGCCTTCATGGAAATGTGATCTCGGCGTTCTTAGCAGATTTAACTAGCCATCTGAATGCTTTGAACATTTCACTACAAGGTAAAGATCTGCTAATTATTCATTTCATAGATCGAATACGAGCTTTTAAAATGAAATTGACACTTTGGGTGAGTCAGCTAGAAACAGGAAATCTAGCTCATTTTCCTAAATTATCATCCATGCAAGATGTTCAAACAAATTTCGGGCTTGCAGCCGGTCGTCGTTCAATACTTCGCACGATATTTCAACTGGGCACCTGCCAGTCATCTTCAGGTGAGCCGTCGCAGACTGGCAAGAACGTCGTCCGTTCCGCAATATATAGTGTACTGTAACTATTCTGCGCATGCGTCGAAAGCTTGATAGTTGAACCACACTGCCCGCCGGCAGCGCCCTCGCTGGTGGAATAGCGGAGCTCAGTCGCCCTCTGCGTTGCTGTTTCCCACGGTGGTCGACACAATCTGTCGTCTTCGATTTGAGCAAATCGTGGAGATGATGGGATTCCATGCACTGTCCAGCTGGTAGCCGCTGTCACGGTTTAACAGATTTTCCGCCAGTCGTATTTCTACGGATTCTTTAATAATGGAGTCCCAGAAAGACGTTGCTGTGGACAAAATCATTGTTTTCTCATACTCCATTGAATGGCCAGTAGAAATACAATGTTCAGCAATAGCGGACTTGCTTGGCTGCAAAAGGCGGGTGTAACATTGATGTTCAGTGCAGCGTTCTTTCACGGTGCGTGTGGTTTGACCTATGTAAGCCATACCACATTGGCACAGTATCTTGTAAATTCCGGCCTTTCGTAGTAACAGATTGTCCTTAACTGATCCCACAAGGTCCGCAATCTTCGATGGTGGGCGGAAAACCACTTTTACCTGAAATTTTCGGAGGATTCTTGCTATTTTAAACGAAGTGTTGCCAACGAAAGAAAGAAAAGCTAAAGATTGTTCATTAATAAGTATTTTGAGTGGTGTTGTAGAAGCTGTACGACGTCTTCCTTTGGGTGTTGCAGACGAAATAAGAAGGGAAACTTGCCATGCTCTGTTGAAGGCTCCTACTCAACGCAATAATTTAACCTCTGCAGAAAGGGCTGCATTACGAAATCTGAGAGAGGACCCTGACGTAGTGTTATTGAAAGCTGGCAAAGGTAATGCAACTGTTTTGTTACCTCGTGGTGTGTATAAAGATAAGATGTATGGTCTGTTAAGTGACTCTACCTGTAGGAGGATTGATTACGATCCTACAGAACGTGTGCAACGAAAAACTTCAGCACTATTAAATTCCTCCTCCTTACCACAAGAGACCATCAAGAGGTTAAGACCACATGGTTGTGTACCTCCAAGACTGTATGGCCTTCCAAAGATTCATAAAGAGGGTCTTCCTCTGCGTCCAATAGTGAGCAACATTGGAGCTCCTACATATGATTTAGCTAAACATCTCGCTTCCTTACTGAGACTTTTCGTAGGCAAGTGCTCACATCACATACGAAACTCAGCTGATTTTATCAATCGACTGGGGGTTCTTCGTCTTAGCAGTGTAGACCTTCTAGTATGTTTTGATGTAGTCTCACTTTTTACAAAAGTTCCTCTTGCAGATTCTTTGACACTGATTGGTAACATGTTTCCTGTTGATATCACTGCTTTGTTCAGGCACGCTCTTTCCTCAACTTATTTTATGTTTAATCAAGAATATTTTGAACAGACTGACGGTGTCGCCATGGGTAGTCCCCCTGTCTCCTTTGGTGGCCAACCTTTTTATGGAGGATTTTGAAGAGAGAGCACTTGAATCAGCTGCCCTGAAACCAACAGTTTTTTGGCGGTATGTGGATGACACTTTCATAGTGTGGCCTCATGGAGAAGATAAATTAATGGAGTTTCTACATCACCTCAACTCTATTCATAGCAGCATCCTGTTCACCATGGAAATAGAGAAAGATGGTTGTTTGCCTTTCTTGGATGTCCTGGTTCGAAGGAAGAATGATGGTTCTCTAGGGCATTCAGTTTACCGGAAACCCACTCATACTGATTTGTACCTGCAAGCATCGAGTTGCCATCACCCATCGCAAACCATAAGTTTGCTTAAAACACTTGTTCATAGAGCTCATACTGTCTCAGATCTAGATAGCTTACCTCAAGAACTCGCCCATCTAAAGACAGTATTCAGCGAAAATGGGTATTCCATCCGGCAGATTAACAGGGCACTAACAGTTAAAACTAAGAAGCAGGAAGTGAATAAAGAGGAGAACATGCCGGAACAATCTTTAGCTTTTCTTCCTTTTGTTGGCAACACTTCGTGTAAAATAGCAAGAATCCTCCGAAAATTTCAGGTAAAAGTGGTTTTCCGCCGACCATCGAAGATTGCGGACCTTGTGGGATCAGTTAAGGACAATCTGTTACTATGAAAGGCCGGAATTTACAAGATACCGTGCCAATGTGGTATGGCTTACATAGGTCAAACCACACGCACCGTGAAAGAACGCTGCACTGAACATCAATGTTACACCCGCCTTTTGCAGCCAAGCAAGTCCGCTATTGCTGAACATTGTATTTCTACTGGACATTCAATGGAGTATGAGAAAACAATGATTTTGTCCACAGCTTCGTCTTTCTGGGACTCCATTATTAAAGAATCCGTAGAAATACGACTGGCGGAAAATCTGTTAAACTGTGACAGTGGCTACCAGCTGGACAGTGCATGGAATCCCATCATCTCCACGATTTGCTCAAATCGAAGACGACAGATTGCATTGACCACCGTGGCAAACAGCAACGCAGAGGGCGACTGAGTTCCGCTATTCCACCAGCGAGGGCGCTGCCGGCGGGCAGTGTGGTTCAACTATCAAGTTTTCGACGCATGCGCAGAATAGTTACAGTACGCTATATATTGCGGAACGGACGACGTTCTTGCCAGTCTGCGACGGCTCACCTGAAGATGACTGGCAGGTGCCCAGTTGAAATATCATGCGAAGTATTGAACAACGACCGGCTGCAAGCCCGAAATTTGATTGAACAGTCAATTCGCCGGGAAAATTTTAAAATTAACATCCATGCAAGATGTTCACAAAGACTGTGAACGTTATTCACATAGTTTAGTTGCCCTTAAGGAAGAACTTGATCAATGCTTTCAAGATCTGACAGTACTAGACAGTGATTTTGATCCGTTCTCCTCTCCATGTTCAGAGAATATTGAAGAGATTCGTCCTGAGCTGCAACTAGAAATTATTGACCTGCAGTGTGACAGAGAATACGGAGACAAATTTCAGATCAAGAAATCATTTTGGAATTCTGTAGACACTTCCCTCAGGATAGATTTCCTCGTTTACACAAACTGGCGGCTACAATAATATCAATGTTTGGTTCCACGTATGTTTGTGAACGACTGTTCTCTGCAATGAAATGTAACAAGATGCACCTGAGAAACACATTGTCTGATCGAAATTTAAACTGCACGTTGCGCCTACAATGCACAAGAACAATTACTCCGAACATAGATGCAATTTTAAAGGGCAAAAAGTACAAGATAACCGAGAATCCCACACTTCAGTGACACCTTTTATTGTGTAACAGTTCACAAATTAATACAAATGTAGAGGCATACACTAAGCTAATAAAATTATGTGGCACATGTACATTCTCCTTTATTTGCTTCATTTGTCACATTAATAATTCGTGAGTGATATCCCTGCAGGTGGCCGCGGATTTACATTGACTGGCGGCAGCTGTTGTGTGCCCAACGTATCTCTCCCCCCTCTCCGCTCTGATCCGGTAGTGGGGGTAGTGTGCTCGCGCTGCTCCGTGCTCGCGCCTTGCTGCTCATAGCTTGCTCCGCAAGCACGTATGTTGTGAAGCCCTGCCTTAGATGATTTTAAAAACCTTTGAGTACCCCCCTCATAACAGAGTAGTTGGCTCAGAAGAAAAGTTTCCTCTCCAGTACTCTCGTATGCACTTGCTAGTTTAGCCCACAGGAGATGTAGAAATATTTGATTTCATTCCTGCCTACCTACTCCTCCCACTCCTTGTATTTGGTGTTTTGTTACTTGAAATAACATAGTTGAAAAGATTTGAAAAAGTACTTTCAGCAATTTTACCACTTCACTATCCTTTGGATGTATTTTGAATTCAGTTGTGTTAAACAACTTTCTTATTGAATCATCAGACAGCAGATGTCAGTATCTCATGAGCTAGTAAAAATTCTAACAGATTAATGTTTCAGTTTGTCTTGGGCTGTAAGCAGTTCTCTCTTTGACCATCTTGAGTGAGTGTTGGGAACAAGTGAATGAAAACAATCGATCTAGTTGGTTGGTGGAAAACAATTGCACTCATTCTGTTGTAGCTTTACGTATCGATAGAAGTGTTCATTTATTCTTTTGAGTAAAACCGGTCTGTGGGAGCCACTGAATGTAAACAAGCGAAACAGTCAGTTCTAGCGTTACATATTAGTTGGATTATTATACATTCATTTCTTTTGATTGTGAAACCAGTCCGTGTTGGGAGCAACCGAATGAAAACAGTCAACACAATCCAGTGGTGTTTTCTGTACTGACTGTGTTATGCATCTTTGCCGCCCCCCCCCCCCCCCCCCCCCCCCCCTCCCAGGTGAAACCAGTCTTTAGTTTTTTTCTGGGATTGGAAGCATGTATTCATTCGGCATTGAACTGAAACCACTGTTTAGTGGTTTAGTTGACTGAATTACCCAGTTATTCTAGTGAGTTAAACCGATCTGTAGTGCTTTCATTAGGTGAAGTAAAGCAGTGGCATACAAGGTCTGTTCAAGAAATTCTGGAACATTTGTAATTTCGTACCAATGATGTGTTGGAGCGTAATGTGGTTGGCATCCCTGCACATGCCTGTTTTTTGTGTGTAACTGCCAGAAGTTTCATTTTTGTATGTCTGCTAGTTATTGTTCAGTGCTGTAATGAGTGGAACATTGTGCCACACAGTTTGCGAATTTTGAGATGGCAGAGTTAGAGGAGCAATGCGTCTGCTTTAAATTATACGTGAAACTTAAGAAAATCTTTACAGGGACACACCAAATTATGCAGGAAGCCTTCGGTGATGATTGCTTAAGCCGTTCTCTGTGTTGTGAATGGTTCACACAGTTTAAAAACTGCCTAACAGATGTTGAAGATAATCTTCATGTAGGATGCCCTTCGATGTCTACTGATGACGCTCATGCCAGGAACGTCAACAACGTTGGCATGCCAGTCGAAGAATGAATGAAACATTTCAGTTGGATCATGTCATGAAATCCTGAAATAACATCCTGGAATGCATCGAGTTACCACCAAGTTTGTCCCATAGCTCATGAGTCAAGACCAGAAAGACTTTTACCTCCCGATCTGTAAACAGCTTTTGGATCACGCAAATGAAAACGAGAGATTCCTTCAGAGAATCATAACTGGTGGTGAGACGTGGATCTACGTTTATGATATCGAGACCAAGGTTCAATCTTCACAATAGGTTGGGAAAGGTTCTCCAAGACCAAAAAGGGCTCATCAGGTCAAGTCAAATGTCAAAACCATGCTGACAGTTTTCTTTGTCTTTGAAGGATTATTTAATCATGAATTTATGCCACAGGAACAAACTATTAATTGATGTTGCGACACTTGAGAGAAAATGTGAGAACAGCCTGAAATGGGGTGAGACAGTTAATGACTCTTACATCATGACAACACGCCCGCACATTAATTACTGTTGGTGTGTGACTGTTACACAAAAAACGAAATCACTCTGCTGCTTCATCCTCTTTACTCTCCAGACCTGGCCCCTGCAGACTTTTTTCTTATTTCCAATTGAAAGGACAAAGATTTGCAGTGATAGTCGACATAAAAGAAAATTTGAAGATTGCGCTTCATGTGATCCAGCAAGAGGTGGACCAGGACTGCCTCTGGAAATGGAAATGGTGTTGGGAGTACACTTTCAGAAATTTCTTCCTCAAATTAAGGCCTTTGTCTGATACTAGTAGACCTCTTTCAGCCAGGAATGCCCCTTTTGCCAGTGCTACTCTGCTTTTTATGTCCACTTTCATCCGTCCATCATGGGTTATTTTGCTGCCTAAGTAGCAGAATTCCTTCATTTCATCGACTTCAGGATCTCCAATTCTGTTAAGTTTCTCCTGTTCTCATTTCTGCTACTTCTCACCAATTTTGTCTTTTTCTGGTTTACTCACAATCAATATTCTGTACTCATTAGAATGTTCATTCCATTCAACACATCTTGTAACTCTTTATCACTTACACTAAGGATAACAGTGTCATCATTGGGAGTGGTGTATCAGTTGTGGAGGAGAGTATTTCAAAGGAAGATATGTACAATAAGTAAAAGGTAAGGGTAGAAAAAATTTGTGGATTAAGTTCCAGAATTTTTTGGGAGGGTAGCCCCACCTCATGTGTATGTGAAGACCAGTGGACCCAAGTCAAAATAAGCAATATAAATTCTCCTGTGATTATGTACTGAAAGAAAAATTCTTCTTTTCACCACTTAAAACTGAGATATAAACTGCTGTGCATTAAATCATTCCAAGTGCAATTAGCAACATGTAACTAGTGAAAGCTTCATTGGGAGTACAAAGTTGAGCAAGCATAAAAGTTCTGTTAGGGATATGTGAACAAGAAAGGATACATAGCAGATCTTTCTGATTGTTTGCATTTTGTTTTACTCAAAAGGTGCAAAGATGTCTATTAATTACAAAAAATCTAGCCACTGAGCATCGCACATGGTCCATGTAATGTCCTCCTACTACCAGGCCCAGGGCAGCAGCCGGCACAGGGATGCTGTGTCGTGGCCAGTTACTGCTATCGCAGGTCCCGGGCCAGTGCTGTGCTCCACTCGGGCCGGCCATGGTGCTACCAGCTATCACCCCGCTCCGGCTGCTGCCCTGGACCTGGTAGAAGCAGGAGGAGGCTATGGCGTTGGCGCCATGCACCCACTGCAGTGACTGTCGCCGCCCTCCCCCCCCCCCCCCCCCCCACGCACACACACACAAAAGCATGAATAAGAATGAGAGTGAAATAACTCAAATCCAGAGACTAAGTGAAAAGATTCATATAACGTGTGTACTGACAGATACTTGCGTCAGTTGGTTGTTTTGCATTGAATGAAGCCACTGAAACTCGGTCAATGAGTGAAAACATTCATACAACAGCCACAACTGATGGAAACTTGTTTCAGTCAGTTGTCTCACATTGAATGAAAACACTTAAACCTGGTGAGTGAGTGAGTGAAAACTTTCATATAGCTGACACAGCCACGGAAACTAGTTTCATTCGGTTGTTTCATTCAACTGAAAAAACTGACTTGGGTGGAAGAACAATCGACTGACCCATTGGTTGTTGAAAACAGTCAGTTGTCCCATCACTATCTAGAGCCTGCCCTTTGTAAACTTGTTGCTAACAGAAGCTCTAGTTGATCCATATGATCTTCAGTTCAGAGCTCAGTTCAGAGCTCAGTTGATTCGTTCAGTCTTTCATTGCATATAGTTGTTCATTCATAATAATAAACGGAGTATTCATTTGCTCCCACAGCTGTTCAACGAACCATGTACCAAAGCTAATGTCTCATATCCTGTGAGTATATTTGTGAGTTACAATTTAATCTTAATGTACATTTAATAATTTGCTTACTTGAAGATCAAGTTATCAAACTCATTCTCATTTTATAAAGTGGAAAATCCAGGATGGAATAACAGCCATATTCTGAAGAGGATAGGTTCCTACTCACCATATAGAAGGGAGGTTGAGTCACAGATAGGCACAAAAAAAAAATAGTCAGTCAAACATGTAAGCTTTTGGCTAGAGAGGCCTTCATCTAAATTGGACAACTCTCTAATGCAACTCGCACACATGTGACCACAGTATCTGGCCTGTGCAGGCAGAGACTGTGGCCATGAGTGTGAGAGTTGCATTTGCGTGTGTGCATGTGTGTTTTGGCTATTTTGGATGAAAGCCTTTCTGGTTGAAAGTTTACTTGTTTGATCATCTTTTTGATGTGCCTATCTGCAACTCAACATCTCCGCTGTGTGGTGGGTAGCAATGTATCCTTTCAATAATATTGTAGTAACTTTCATTTTAATGAATTCTACTGTTTGCTTTATAACTGACAGTCGTGCTGTTTTGTTGGAGTGTGTTTGGGAAACCCACCTTTTATTAATATACTACCTACAGTTATAACAGCACAAACTTCATAAAATCCACAAACTCTTGTGTATTCATTTTTATTTTTTAGTCAGCAGTCTTCTGACTGGTTTGATGCGCACCGCCACGAATACTTCTCCTGTGCCAACCTCTTCATTTCAGAGTAGCACTTGCAACTTACGTTCTCAGTTATTTGCGGGGTATTTTCCAATCTCTGTCTTCCTCTGTGGTTTTTACCCTCTACAGCTCCCTCTAATACCATGTAAATTATTCCCTGACATCTTACCAGTTGTCCCACCATCGTGTCCCTTTTTCTTGTCATAGTCCTTCCCTCTCCGATTTTGTGCTGAACCACCTCATTCCTTACTTTATCGCTCCATCTAATTTTCAACATTCATCTATAGCACCACATCTCAAATGCTTCTATTCTCTTCTGTTCCAGTTTTCTCATAGTTCATATTTCACTACCATACAGTTCTGTACTCCAAACATACATTCTCAGAAATTTCTTCCTCCAATTAAGGCCTATATTTGATACTAATAGACTTCTCTTGGCCAGAAATGCCCTTTTTGCCAGTGCTATTCTGCTTTGTATGCCCTCCTTGTTCCATCCATCATGAGTTATTTTGCTGCCTCATAACAGAATTCCTTAACTTCACCTACTTCATAACCACCAATCAATATGTCAAGTTTCTCACTTCTGCTGCTTTGCCTTACCTTCGTCTTTCTTCAATTTACTCTCAGTCCATATTCTGTACTCATTAGACTGTTCACTCCATTCAGGAGATCCTGTAACTCATCTTCACTTTCACTGAGGATAGCAATGTTATCAGCAAATCTTATCATTGATCTTTTCAACTTGAATTTTAATTCCATTCCTGAACCTAACTTTTATTTCCATCATTGCTTCTTCGATGTATAGGTAGAACAGTAGGAACGAAAGACAACACCCTTGTCTTAAACTCTTTTTAAATCCAAGCATTTTGTTCTTGGTCTTCTAGTCATATTATTCCCTCTTAGCTCTTGTACATATTGTATATTACTTGTCTCTTCCTGTAGCTTACCCTTATTTTCCTCAGAATTTTGAACATCTTGCACCTTTTGACATTTTTGTACATTTTTTCCAAATGAACAAACCTTAAGAACATGTCTTGATTTTTCTTTAGCCTTGCTTCCATTATCAACCTCAAAGTTTTTATTTCTTCTCCATGGATTTTAATTCCTACTCCGAATTTTTCTTTTGTTTGCTTTACTGCTTGCTCAATATACAAATTGAATAACATCGGGGATAGGCTACAACCTTGTCTCACTCCCTTCCCAACCACTGCTTCCCTTTCATGCCCCTTGACTCTTTATAACTGCCATCTGGTTTCTGTACAAATTGTAAATAGCCTTTCACTCCCTGTATTTTACCCCTGCCATCTTCAGAATTTGAAAGAGAGTATTCCAGTCAACATTGTCAAAAGCTTTCTCTAAGTTTACAAATGCTAGAAATGTAGGTTTGCCTTTCCTTACTCTATTTTCTAAGATAAGTCGTAGGGTCAGTATTGCCTCACATGTTCCAACATTTCTACAGAATCCAAACTGCTCTTCCCCGAGGTCAGCTTCTACCAGTTTTTCTATTTGTATGTAAAGAATTGATGTTAGTATTTTGCAGCCGTGGCTTATAAAACTGATAGTTCGGTAATTTTCGCATCTGTCAACACCTGCTTTCTTTGGGATTGGAATAATTATTATATTCTTCTTGAAGTCTGAGGGTATTTCGCCTGTCTCATACACCTTGCTCACTAGATGGTAGAGTTTTGTTAGGCCTGGCTCTCCCAAGGCTGTCAGTAGTTCTAATGGAATGTTGTCCACTCCCGAGGCCTTGTTTCAACTTAGGTCTTTCAGTGCTCTGTCAAAATCTTCAAGCAGTATTATACCTCCTATTTCATCTTCATCTACATTCTCTTCCATTTCTATAATATTGTCCTCAAGAACATCCTCAAGTAATTGTTATTAATAAATATTTGCTAACAAAAGTTGCCTTTTGCCATTCAGTCCTTAGGAGAAGTCTAAGTTGTAAATACTATCTTTCAGTAATTGTCTTATACCAGGAAATGTTGATATTAATAAATAAGTAAATAACTTGGGCATAACTGAAGATGTACAATCTTGTACAAAGTATACCAATTTTACACTTGGGTTACATACTGTGCATCATAGTCTGCAGTTGTTGATAGGATGCGCTTTGATCTGGTCATGCGGTGGACCATGCTCTTGTACTGTTAATTTTTATCTTGTAATCAGTGCGAACAAGTTCATTTTACAGTTTTCCTTAAATAAATGCACCATCATGGCATCCAATGTAAATATTATTTGCACAAAAAACTTCTTCCTGCTTCATTAAGTAAAACATAGACAGTAGCATTGCACTTTCAGAATCCGATGGTGCTGCTACAGCTCTGCAAGGGGACTTAAAACTATGAGAGCATCTCCGTGTAACAGGTAGGAAGAACCCCTGTGCGACAGCTCACTAAGTCAGTTCAGGGACAGACTGCCTAAATTATCGCGGAACTAGGGTGGGAAAGCGCGGCCAGTTATACTGTATGCCCCTTATACCACCATCTACGAACTCGCCTGCTCAACTGAGGCATTTCTTGGAGGTTTAGCATGAGTGGGGGGAGGGGGGGGGGGGCTTCTTGCAAGCTGCAACCTCGAAATTGCCTCTCTAGTGCCTTTACATTTCTTAAAACCAAACTGATTGTCATCTAACACATCCTGAATTTTCTTTTCCATTCTTTTGTGTATTCTTGTCAGCAGCATGAATGCATGAGCTTTTAAGCTGATTGTGCAATAATTCTCACTTGTCAGTTCTTGCCGTCATCAGAATTGTATGGATGATATTTTTCTGAAACTCAGATGGTATATCGCCAGACTCATACATTCTACACAACAATGTGAAAAGTCATTTTGTTGCCACATTCCCCAATGAATGTAGAAGTTTTGATGTAATGTTATCTGTCCCTTCCGCCTTATTTGATGTAAAGTCTTCCAAAACTCTTTGAAATTGATTCTAAAACTGGCTCCCCTATCTCTTCTAAATCGATTCCTGTTTCTTCTTCTATTACATCAGACAAATCTTCTAGAGGTCTTCAGTGTACTCTTCCAACCTATCAGCTCTCTCTACTCTGCATTTAACAGTGGAGTTCTCGTTGCACTGTTAATGCTACCATCCTTGGTTTTAATTTCACTCAAGGTTCTTTTGACTTTCCTATATAGTGAGTCAGCCCTTCCAACAGTCATTTGTTTCCCAATCTCTTTACATTTTCCTTGCAGCCATTTAGTCTTAGCTTCCCTGCACTTCCTATCCATTTCATTCCTCAATGACTCGTATTTCTGTATTTTGGAATTCCCCTGAACCTTTTTGTACTTTATTCTATTATCAAGCAACTGAAGTATTTCTCCTGTTACCCATGGTTTCTTTGCGGCTACCTCCTTTGTACCCATATTTTTCTTTCCAACTTCTGTAATTGCCCTTTTTAGAAGTGTCCGTTCGGGTTCAAATGTCATACTTACTGACCTATTTCTCACTGCAGTATCTATGGCCTTGATTCAAACAGTGGAAAATCCAGCATGGAATGTAACAATATTAGGAAAAGGAAAGTTGTTACTTTACCATATAGCAGAGCAGAGATGCCGAGTTACAGATAGGCACAACAAAAAGACTCTTGTAATTAAAGCTTTCGGCCAATAAGGCCTTTGTCAACAGTAGAACAAAACCACACACACACACACACACACACACACACACACACACACACACATGGCTGCAGTCTCAGGCAACTGAAACCACACTGCAAGCAGCAGCACCAGTGCATGATGGGAGTGACGACTGGGTGGGTGTACGGAGGAGTCTGGGGCTGGGAGGGGGAGGAATAATTATGGGGGGTGCTGCAGGGCAGGGGAGAGGTGGAGAGCGGGGAGGTGGGGGGAGGGGGGGGGAGGAGAGAGATAAAAAGACTGGGTGGGATGGTGGAAAGACAGCTGTGTAGTGCTGGAATGGGAACAGGGAAGGGGCTGGATGGGTAAGGACAGCGACTAACGAGACCAGAGGGGTTACAGGAATGTAGGATGTATTGCAGGCAAAGTTCCCACCTGCGCAATTCAGAAAAGCTGGTGTTGGTGGGAAGGATCCGTATGGCACAAGCTGTGAAGCAGTCATTGAAATGAAGGATATCATATTTGGCAGCATGTTCAGCAACAGGGTGGTCCATTTGTTTCTTGGCCACAGTTTGTCAGTGGCATTCATCTGGACAGCTTGTTGGTTGTCATACCTACATAGAATGCAGCACATTGGTTGCAGATTAGCTTGTAGATCACATGACTGGTTTCACAGGTAGTCTTGCCTTTGATGGGATAGGTGATGTTCATGGCCAGAATGGAGTAGGTGGTGGTGGGAGGATGTATGGAACAGGTCTTGCATCTACATCTATTACAGGAGTATGAGCCATGAGATAAGGGATTTGGAGCAGCGGTGGTGTAAGGATGGACGAGTATATTGTGTATATTTCTTGTTTCGGGGTACAGCGAGAGGTAATTGATACCCTGGTGGAGAATGTAATTCAGTTGCTCCAGTCCATGGGAGGCTACTGAGTTACGAGGGGAATGCTCCTCTGTGGCTGGATGGTGGGACTTTGGTAGGTGGTGGGAGACTGGAAAGATAAATCATGGGAGATTTGTTTTCGTATAAGGTTGGGAGGATAATTACGGTCAGTGAAGGCTTCAGTATATTTTGAGAGGGACTGCTTGTCACTGCAGATGCGACGACCAAGGGTGACTAGGCTGTACGGAAGGGACTTCTTGGTATGTAACAGGTGGCAGCTGTCGAAGTGGAGGTATTGCCGGTGGTTAGTAGGTTTGATATGGACGGAGGTACTGATGTAGCCATCTTTGAGATTTGAGGTCAACATTTAGGAAGGTGGCCTCGGGTTGAGTGGGACCAGGTGAAGCAAATGGGGGAGAAGTTGTTGAGGAATGTGGATAGGATGTCTTCACCCTCAATCCAGATAGCAAAGATGTCATTAATGAATCTGAACCAGGATAGGGGTTTAGGATCTGGGTTTATAGGAAGGACTCCTCTAAATGGCCCATGAATAGGTTGGCATAGGATGGAGCCTTGCTGGCGCCCATAGCCCTACCCCGGATTAGTTTGTAGGTAATGCCTTCAAAGGAGAAGTAATTGTGGGTGAGGATATAGTTGGTCATGGTGACTAGGAAGCAGGTAGTTGGTTTGGAATCCATCAGGCTTCGGGAGAGGTGGTGCTTGCAGTGTGGTTTCAGTTGCCTGAGACTGCAGCTGTGTGTGTGTGTGTGTGTGTGTGTGTGTGTGTGTGTGTGTGGGAGGGGGGGGGTGTCATCTGTTGTTGAGGAAAGCCTTAATGGCCAAAAGCTGGAGCCTCTCTCTTCATTCATTAGTACTTCCATGTCCCACTTTTCTGCAGAATCATTTTTCATGACTGATCTTTTAAACTTCAACTGCTCTTCATCACTACTACATTGTGATCTGAGTCTGTATCTGGGTGGATAAGGATGGGCAAATAGCTGATGTGCAGGCGGCTGGGCTGTATTGTATGCAACCGTACTGCCCTGGCCTTACACCTGCAACAAGGGTGGCCAAGAGGTTGGTATGTATGCAGAACACGTACAATTGGCTGTCTGGCATGTAGCCTGTAGTAGCTACACCTACCTGCAAATGAGCTGATGGGTGCTCCCCAGTCCTGTGACCCATGGGGCAGTGTTGGAACAGCCTACTCTGGTGGATCTGAAAGAAGAATGTGTACAACAAATTAATAGCATTGTATTTGTACCACAGATCAATACTGCATTTCATATTTCTTCAATGTGTGACTGCCTCTTACATCATCTTTAACTTAGGTTCCTGGTGAGTTGTCTTCTATAATTTTGATTAATTACTGTTTGCTTTAGAGCAAAGTTGCTATTTCTGCACAATTTTCTCGTAGAACAGGCATAGCAATACGCTGTTGATTTGTTGCTATGTATACATTTTTAATTATTAGAACTGTGAACTTCTCAGTATACAATTTAAAGTGTAGTAGCGGTATTCTTTCCTTTTCTTCCATTTGTTAACTCTTTCACATTTTGTATGACCTGTGACTTTATTATTTACCAGCTCATACATCTTTGGTTCTATTTATATAATCTTTCTTAAGTAATTTCTTTATTTTCTTTTGCTTTTCCTCAGACCTCAGACTAAGGGCGTAAGTACACTTTCTTCACAGTCAAAAATTGTGCATTTTATTCTTCAGATTCTTGTAGGGATTTGAGAAAGTTTTTTTTTTTTTATTTTTTTTTTTTTAAGCTCCAATTTAAACAAGCTACCAAGGATGCCTCTGAGAGAGAACTACTACATACGAGGTTCATACAAATGAAACCTGGTGAGTGCATCTATCTTTGCCTTACAGGTAAGGTGGCACCACTTAACTGCGGGTATGGTGACGCCATCTATTGCTAGAGAGAGTGACACATGCACACCATTTGATGTTGCATAGCGCCAGTGTGATTACATGCCGAAGGGAAGGTGGTCACACAAGTTATCATCCACTACTGAACATGCAGTGGGGTAAGCAGGAACAATAAGGAGTGATTCGATTTTTGGCGGCAGAGGGAGTTGGAGGGCGTGAAATGTGTCGATGAATGAAGGCAGTGTACAGAGAGCACACCCTCCGAGTTGTTGTCCAATGGTGTAATCCTCCTGCATGATAATGCCCGCCAACCCATGGCCAATGTGGTGAAGACGACATTGCAGCAGTTTCGGTGGGAAGCACTGGAACATCCATCGTATGGTCCCTACCTTTCACCATGTGACTTTCATGTGTTTGGACCTCTAAAACAAGCTATTTGTGGACATCTATTCACAACAGATGACGAAGTGTGTGACTGGGTCCAGGCCTGGATCCAACAGCAGCCTACTAGCTTCTTCAAGGATGGAATCGACAAGCTAGTGTTGCAACGGGATAAATGTGCCGACAGTTTTGGCGACTATATTTGAGTATGTGTACTGTTTTGAGTTAATAAAACCGTTACTGTTAATTTACGCTAGTGACTGGATTTCATTTGAATGCCCCTTATAGAATGCTAAAGTGCACAAAGAAAATTTATTCATTTAAGTCACGTCAAGAAATTATGTTCTTATATTGTATGTTCTTAATTAAATTACTATTTTCCTAAATTTTCTTGGTTCTGTCTTTATCAGTTTAAAATTGTTGCTCTTCCTTTCTCGCATATAAATTTTGTCATGTATATCATTTTAGACTAAAGTGAGCTTGAGGAAAATGTACAGAAAAGGGATTCTTTAACTATGGTTTTCAAAAATACTTAACAACCTAGAAAACAAGATTTTACCTTTAACATACAAGTATACAAATGCACATGAATGTACAAATAGTGAAATAAATCTTCTATTTGCTATGTTAGTTGCAATGTGAGCGCCATGACTCCTCCTCCCCCCCCCCCCCCCCCAACTGAATCCAAAATGAAAGAAGCATGAAACAGAAGTTTCAGCTTAATTAGCGATGATCAGTACTTCTGAGTTGTCCAATCTGTATGTTTCATGGCCCCACAAATAAATAAATCCTTGTGAAAATTTGTTTTCGTTCATTAATACGTGTAACAGAAATGAAACAAGTGCAACCTTCATGAACTGTTTCTGTACCGCAATGGTGAATTGTTGAGCTTTGAGGAAGCTATCTTGTTTTACTCTTGTGTTATGTAAACAGAGAAACCTCATTAAACTGATCTTGCTCTTGGTATTCATTGGAATGGTAATTGGTTCCACTTTCACAACATACACAGGTTAAGAAGCACCTTTTTCCCCTTAACTATAGTATTTTGGCATTTTGAATTTTCTTTGTTGTATGACTCATCACCTGTGCACAAGAATTACATTCAATTTATCTTTACGACAACAGGCAAAAATAATTATGTATTGTCTTGTAGTGATCAGGTAATGTACTATGCATAAATGTTGTGATACATTTCCTATTTTAAAATCAAACTTTTATACCAAGTGCTAGATGGTTAAGTCATGAGACCCATGTTTGGGACTACAGAGGTTCAGCTTCCTTTAGCTTTTCTGTGATTTTGCTGCTTGATGCAAGAGTTTGTTTCTTCTGAAGTGCATGGCCAGTTTCCTCATTACCCTTTCCGATTCATCTAATGCTCCATATCTAAAGACTTCATTGTTGGTGGATTGTTAAACAGTAATTTGTGGTTGTGAGACACACCTATATCTTTCGTTATGGTATTTTTTACACTATCTATAACTAGTTATAAGTAAATTCAGACATCGTAAGTGAACTGAAATTTGTGATGTTATAAGAGGTGTTTTATGCAGTATCAGAGGATGTAAACTTCATTATTAAGATTCAAGTATTTGCCTTGCATAAAATACTATCTATCAGAATTTATATTTAGTGTTACATAATTTGTAACCTTCTCAATTTCAGGCTCGTCCGTTTATTTCTCAGGAGTAGATATGGTGGATGGGACACCAGTATTGGACATAAAACCATACATTCCACAGTATGACTGCCCTCTAGAGTCTGTGCCTGGCAGCACTGAACTGCGGTTGATGGATGGTATGTATGTTTTTTGATGAATGAAGGAATGATACGTTAGATTTTAGAACTTGTGTGTGATCTCTTTTCTTAAGGAACTGGTGCTTGCTTAGGAACTAGTGATTGTGTAACTTTAGCTGTTGGATGATACTATTTAGTAATAACTATTTGTAATAACTGTAACTAATGTTGTGGTGAAGTATAGAAAGTAGAATTGATAGGAATTTTTAATGTAAGGATGGAAGAGGAAAAGATGGTGAGGGGTAAAGATCATTATCACTGGTGGGTTGAAAGTACAGCTTACAATTTGAAATGTTGTTCTCAGGGGTGAATGTTATCTTCTGATATTTAATTGAGTGGAGAGTGTAAATTAGTGTCTTAGGCAACAATATTGAATGTGGATTTGTGATTTCTTTTATTAGATGGAGTTCTTAAGATTCCATTGATAGGTCAAACGTGTACTACACAGTGCACTTGATTTTTAGTACAACCTGATGTGATTTAGTTTCTATGTTAGAAATTTACTTTAAAAGCAAAAAAGCATCATGATAGATTTAAATTGAGCCAAAGCCTTGTTGAGAAACAGAAGTAGATTGAAGTAAAAATGAACCTAAGAAGAGTAATGTCAGAAACATGCAGTTAGGTAAAAAGTATAGTACTAACTGCTAAACTTAGGAAAACTCACCTTACCAGGTGGCTCCAAAAAATTCATGAAGTATATTAATTAAAATTATTATGCCTTACCTACATTTATTTTGCACTCTTTCTGTAAATGTTGCTTTGGTAATGAATTCACTGATGCCAATATACACAAGACACCTCAGAACACCTCTGCAAGGAAGGCCTGGGCAAATAGGGATTGAACATCATTCGTTGATGCACATTTGAATTATGTTTTATTAACATTACATAACATAAATTGGTAAACTTAAAAAGGATACCTCCCGAAACCAAAAGATACGCTTACCGATTTCTAAATTAAGAGTACTGTAAGGCAAAGATTTAGGTACGATGAAATTTTCCAGATATTCTTTATATTAGTGAGCATTTGAGAGTAAAATTACATAATCTTGACAGTAGAGGCTTTAAGTAAAATCGAACACCTCTTAAGAGCTTCTAGCAGTGCTTGAAATAATGTACACAAACTAACCAGCTAAACCTTAATGGGGTGCATCCAGTGACATTTAAATCAGCTTAAAATTTTTTTAAAGAAAAGCCATATACAACAACTATAATAAGTAATTTGAAGGTGAAACTTTGTTATACAATAACCATAATAACAAATGTGAAGGTGAAAGCTTTATGAATTTTTGGGAGCAACCTTCTGTTATTGAAAGTGGTTCGCACCTGGGGAGAACCCATGACACTCCACAAGAATGCGGCCTGGTAGCCCAAATTAACTGGCTCCAAAACATACAAAAGACTAGCTCCAAAACATACAAAAGACTGTTGTTACAAACACAATGAAATTAACACACACACAATGTACGAGATGGAATCCAAAATTTTTGGGACTGGTCCTGCCATCTGGAAAGTAGGTGTAGTAGATCTTTGCACCACTAGGTGGCGAGAGCTGCATATCTGATGAGTCAGTGTGTGGAGTGGCATTCAGCTGGGAGGATGTGTTGCGTGTCCACAGTGATTTCTGTAATTCTCTGTGTTTGGTGATGGCGTTTATACAATGGGTCTACGAACACAACAGTGCTTGTGTATCAAATTCAGTGTGAATCTCGGGAAAAGTTCTACAGAGCCCCTGCAATGATTCAATAAGTGTTTGGGGGACAGAGCATGAGCTGTAAGTGTGTGTTTGAGTGGAAGAGCCTGGGCTCTCCAAGACCCAAAAAAGTGAAACAGGTGAAGAGCAACGTCCTTGCTCACCAGGACCTTTTAGGCAAAAAACGACATGGCGGTTGTACTACACCCACCGTAGTCGCCAGATTTGGCACCTTAGGACTTCGCGCTTTTCCCAAAACTGAAACTCAAGTTGAAAGGCCATCGGTTCGACACTCTAGAGAGGATTCAAGAAGCATCGCTGGCAGTGATAAACACCCTCAAAGAACAGGACTTCCAGAAAACGTTTGACCAGTGGCAGAAGCACGTGCGGATGGGAACTACTTCGAGGGTGATGGTGACCATTAGTCCAAAGGTAAGGTTTTCAATCGATGGCAGTACCAGTCCCAAAAATTTTGGATAGCAACTCATAGTGTGGCAACAAGTAGTTGGATCTCACACTCGGAATTAGATTTAGGGATTAGCTGCAGTCCTTCCTTCAATACCACTCTGTTGTACCTTATAAGAAAGGACAAGTAAAAGGAAATTCGTGGTACCAGGTGATAGACTGCATCATGTAGGATGGCACTTCCGTGCGTAAGAGGCTGAGCAATAGAGAAATGTGGAGGGGGTGAGGTCTGCACTTGCGTGGCGGCAGAGAGTGGGCAAACAGTCTGTGTTGTCGAACTGTGTTGCTGAGGACAACAGTCAGGTTCATTTATCTACGGTACACTGTATTATGTATACTTCAAATCTGTGATAGAAGTAATACATTTTAAAACTGATTTTGATCAATTGTCCATGTGAGACAAATCTTACTTCACATCCACTGTTCCACAGCAGATGTCTGTGTGATATCAGAAGTGATAACAACTGATCCAGCTTTGTGAAGACGTCACATACAATTTTTCTCAAACTGACGATTGGTTAACTATAAGATCATTGAAAATGTTTGTAATAATTGCCATTTATTGTGATTTGGACTAAATAAGTAAAAATCTAACACACAAAAAAATTAACTTCAAACTCAAACCAAAATCATTACATTTGCCTGAGAGCTGCTCATACTACACACACACACACACACACACACACACACACACACACACACACATATTTTTTCTAATTCGTGCCTCGAAAATGACAGAGGTTTACTTGTCGAAATATTGGGAGTTTTTGATGAATTTATCCAGCCACATTCTCATGAGTAATTAGAATGTACAACATGCTGGGAAAAGATTAGGTTCTTCTTGGGCAATGTGTTGAAGATTATAGTGTGAATACATCATAAGCTACAAATTCGTAATGAATAAAGGCTAGGAAGTTCTCAAATACTATATATGCAATTGATACATTAACAGACATTTTTTAAATTGTAACCATTTAAAAACAAGAAATATTATTACTTTACTTTGTTCCTACGCCTACATCATAATTCCATTGTCACTGCTATTCGAGTCAATCGCCAAACAATCTGATTCTAAATTTAGGATGACAGATTCAAGTCTTACACAGTTATCACATCTCTGTCAAAGTTTTCTTTCTGAAACTTTTTCAGAACACTGCAAACAGTGTGCCCATGCTGAAGAGGGATGTCGTCTGTTGCTTCGTACACAGTGTCTGTTATCGGGAATGTTTTGTTTTTTACCCGACAAAGCTTTAAACCTGTGTCCAAATTAATTCTTTCAGATTATACTGGCAGTGATATGTGTGTAAACGCAAAACTATATGACCACATTCACGTGCAACAAGGTTCAGTTTGTATGTTCTGTTATCTGAGTTGTATAAATTAATGAGCCGCAGGAGTTCAGCACTAGCTAAGTTTATAATGTGCGAAATATTTTTATTTTTCAGACAATGAACAATATTTGCTTTCCTGGTGCTTGTAAGTGATGTTTTCTCTGTAACAGCAGAATGATTATTGGCATGGTAATTAAAATGACCAACATCCATACAAGGTATGGCAAGAATTGTTCAGTGAACTATTTCTTGAAAGTGACAGCGTTTATTTTCGAATGATAGATGCTGCTGTTTTTTTTACAACTAAATACAAGTTTACTCTTGGCAACAAAACAAGAAGGGCCAGCATGCGAAATAATTATCCCAGAACCTTTTTCTGTGGCAATTTTAAACCACCTCTACCATCCCTCATTTTCCAGCAGTATTCATGGATGTTTTATCAAGAACTATCTCCTTTTCTTATATCATTATCTTTAAAAGTGATGTGGTTCATGCTGCAACTCTGTCACTTCTTTCAATTAAAAACCCTCTCTTTAATATATTTGAAATCAATGTCATTTAAAAAATTATTTGCATAACGAAGCGTTACCTTTGAAAACAGATTGCTCATGCATAATTGTAACAAGTTTTTGTGATAGCAGGCAAGAGTGCTATGGGGAGAGGAGGGAAACCAGAAGGGGGGAGGGGGTTATGAAGTATTTATAACATTCTAGAAGACAAATGGCGACTTGTAAGTAGTCATAAAAGTTTAAGTTGTGATACTGGTAAAAACCTTGTACCAACATTTAAATCCTTTTCTTGAAAGAAAAGGACCTGATTTCACTACATTTTTTGCTTTCCCTGAGAGCCAAGGGAGGGCCATCACCCCCCCCCCCCCTTTCCTCTTGCCCCCAGGTATGGGCAACCTTGTTAGCGGATATTCCCTACTTATATACAATTTAAACATGGAGCTCTTTAAAATAATGCTGTCAAAACCATTCTTTCGTGTTACAGATTTCTTGCGACTCTGATGCTTTCCAGATTATATGAAAATAAATTTTCTTGAGGTTTCCACAGCTCTGACATGTTTACCATTTTCTGCACAGTTCTCTTGCCAAAATGTGCTTCTGCAGTTTGTTCTTTAGTCTTCAAAATGTCAAAAATAGGAGCTTTGCATTCTGTTTCACATTTAAAAAAGTTGTAAAGGCAGTACATAAACCTCCTCGCCTGCTTGTGAAGCTTCTGCATCTAAATCTACATGATTACTCTGCTGTAGATAGTTAATTGTCTGGCAGAGGACTCATCAAACCACCTTCAAGCTATTTCTCTACTATTCCATTCTTGAACAGTGTGAGGGGAAAGATGATCACTTAAATCTTTCTGGGCAAGTGTGATTGATTGGTATATTATTATTTGACTTTGTGCCTGCCAGTTTGACGGCCCTGGGTGTTGCCAGTGGTCATTGGCAGTGAGCATGTTTTTCTGTAAGAAGTTGGGGGTTACCCCCTCCTTCACATCTCCTTTTACGGTTGTCTTGCTCATTGCCATTTTTACTCGGTGAGTAAGTAGATCGTGAATAAGGGTTTCCTTCTACATGGTTAGGATGCCAGTTATTGTTACTCGGTTGCTGGTTATGCCCCGCCTGTCTTTTATTGTACGCTTCACCATTTGAAAAGTCATTATTCTTCGTGAACCCGTTCTTTCTGGGGCTGTTACTATTCGACTGTCGTGATTTATTGTTGTTTTGATTGCTCCTCACTTTGCCAGATTCATTTTGACATTGCATCTTCTTGGATTAAATCCAAAGAATCTAATGTTGGCATAAATTCTTTTAAGTCTGTGTCTGGGACATGTACGAGTTTTTCTCAGTTGGCGATGGGTAGTTTTCCTTTAAGAATTCCCAGTACATCTCTTGCCAACATCAGTTCATCACAGTAGTGTTGCTTAATGAGATATCTCTCAAATTACTTTTGTAAATTCCCGTTACGGGGGTTGAACGGTTTGGGATTGTAGACCTGTTTTCTTAAACATTCTTGTACAGATTGGGACCAGAACCTTGCAAGAAATTTGTTTTCAAAATGAGAAAAGGATGCACACTGTTGGGCTGTTTCTAGTGTCCACAGAGCTGCATTTCCTGTTATAAAGGATGTGAAAACTGAATCTTTCGCCTCTCTCCATGAGAGAGGCAAAATGTTTTTAAAACTTTTTATGAAGACGACAGGATGCACATGCTTTTTCTCATCATTGTATATCTGAAACTATGTTTTATCAACGATTCCTCATGTTTTACTTGGGCAATGGTTGGTAATACGCCTGAATCCGCGACACCAACAATGCCAGTAAAAGTCGGTGGAGTTTGGCTTGGCTGACTATTGCAGACAAATTTGGCCAATGGTTGGTAATACGCCTGAATCCGCAGCACCAACAGTGCCCGTAAAAGTTGGTGGAGTCTAGCTTGGCTGACTCTTGCAGACAAATTTATCGTCACGGCATATATTAACTGGAAAGTTGCTGTATTGCTCTCTTTTTCTCCGACGTACCTCGATTCTCGTGTTGCTCTCCGGCAACACGTGATGTGATGGGCAGGTCAATTTGGAACCGGCTCACTGCCTCAGAGATACGCTTGTCAGTGTGTTGGTGTAAGTTTTGTGTGAGATCATCAACTGTCCGGCTGAAAACCTTTATTTGATCCTTGAGCACGGCATGGGCATTGTCTAGCTTATTTACTCTGTTGTCAAGTTCATTGATTTTTTTCTGGAACATCTTTGTTTTGTTTTACAAGTTCCGAAACTTGTTGTTTTATCACATCCGTCTCTTGCGATAGATGTGAGATGATAGCCGTACCTTGTTCTTCTAAAAGGTCGTTTAATTTCTGAACAAGAAGGGCACCACACTCTTTCTCTCTTTTCCCCCTTGCCAGGGCTAGGGAGAAAGAGCTTTGGCTTGTACCTTTTCCCTTTCCTCACATTCATTATGTTCTGATTGTAACACATCTCTTACCTGACGTAAAAGTGCTTGTTCACATTGTATTCGTTCTTGCCTGTCTTTTCCTTGCGTTGTCTGTCCTGGATATCTCATTGTGCTAACAAAATTCCAGGAAAATCAGGACTAGGAACTGCTGTTGCTGATGCACCATCAGCTGATGCTGTGACATCAGTCTTCGATTCTGGCCTAATCTCATGAACGTATGTGCTCAGTTGAGCGTGTTAGGTATTTTCAGTAAAATTGTGAAATATTGGTCTCAGTTCTGGGTCCCTTTGAGGAATTTGCGAATGGGTATTGGAACTCGTGGACATTATCATCCATTTCTGTCTCAGATATAGTCTTACTCTCAGTACGTTTCTCCCTACAATGGCCTACCCATGCACATTCTATGACAATATACACAAAAACACAAGAAATATAACAAACCTTAAGTGACAGTGTTATGTAAGCCTATCATTAACTAAAATTCTTTCAAATTTACTCAAAACTTGACTCTGTACATGAATTGTGCTAGTTCACCTATACAGAACTTTCTGCTACTGCAGTCCAAGTTTTACCTATACTGAATTGTTAATTATCAAAAACACTGCAAAATTATCTTGTGATCAATGCTCTAAAGTTACCTTTGTGCATACTTCACTTTACATTACTCTATGCTAAACCTGGCAAGCAAATTCATATGAAATATACACTGCACTAAACTATCTCAAATTCAACACTATCATTCACTGCTTTTTGTAAACGAATCGTTTTGACTTCACTGCAAAAATATGCAAATATAAATTCACTAAAACATGTAGAAAATTTAAAATTTTTCACTGTGGGGAGAGCCCGGCCCGCTGCTCATTTATGTCTTTATTGTCCACCAGCCAGCAGCACTTGTATCTGCACTCTTATCTTTTGTAGTTTTTGGTTTATTGTTCTGGTTATTTGTATTTTTCTCAAAGCTGGAGCCCCACATCTACATCTACATCCATACTCCGCAAGCCACCTGACGGTGTTTGGCGGAGGGTACCTTGAGTACCTCTATCGTTTCTCCCCTCTATTCCAGTCTCGTATTGTTCGTGGAAAAAAGGATTGTCGGTATGCTTGTGTGTGGGCTCTAATCTCTCTGATTTTATCCTCATGGTCTCTTCACGAGATATACGTAGGAGGGAGCAATATACTGCTTGACTCTTCGGTGAAGGTATGTTCTCGAAACTTCAACAAAAACCTGTACCGAGCTACTCAGTGTCTCTCCTGCAGAGTCTTCCACTGGACTTTATCTATCATCTCCGTAACGCTTTTGCGATTACTAAATGATCCTGTAATGAAGCGCACTGCTCTCCGTTGGATCTTCTCTATCTCTTCTATCAACCCTATCTGGTATGGATCCCACACTGCGGAGCAGTATTCAAGCAGTGGGCGAACAAGTGTACTATAATGTACTTCCTTTGTTTTCGGATTGCATTTCCTTAGGATTCTTCCAATGAATCTGCCTGGCATCTGCTTTACCAACGATCAACTTTATATGATCATCCCATTTTAAATCACTCCTAATGCCTACTCCCAGATAATTTATGGAATTAACTGCTTCCAGTTGCTGACCTGCTATATTGTAGCTAAATGATAAGGGGAACTATCTTTCTATGTATTCACAGCACTTTACACTTGTCTACATTGAGATTCAATTGCCATCCCCTGCACCATGCGCCAATTCGCTGCAGATCCTCCTGCATTTCAGTAAAATTTCCAATGTTACAACCTCTCGATATACCACAGCATCAATCCACAAAATTGGCTCAGTGAACTTCCGATGTCATCCACAAGGTCATTTTATGTATATTGTGAATAGCAAACGGTCCTACGACACTCCCCTGCGGCACACCTGAAATCACTCTTACTTCAGAAGACTTCTCTCGATTGAGAATGACATGCCTGCGTTCTGTTATCTAGGAATCTTCAATCCAATCACACAATTGGTCTGATAGTCCATATGCTCTTACTTTGTTCATTAAACGACTGTGGGAAACTGTATCGAATGCCTTGTGAAAGTCAAGAAACACTGCATCTACCCGTGAACCTGTGTCTATGGCCCTCTGAGACACTGCAGCCACTTCTCACACATAGATAGGTTGCTTGTAGGATTTTGATGGGAATGGTACACGAAACAGTTCATTTTGACACTAGTAAAATACGTACCACCTGGAATTTCTACATACACAAAATATACATTTACACATAAGTTTTAGTTTGAGATTCTGAGTGAAACCAAAAAACTGAATACAGCTATATATCTGTTTGCACATCTATTCGGGTAGATTTATGTAACTGGTTCGAGCTGCACGCTTCGGGCTCCAGTTGTGATGGCGCTTTATGTACCTCCACAACGGATATATTTACAGGGTGTACATAAAGTCCGGGAACACTTTCAGTTATTTAATTGCAAAAGAACTAGACACTGTTCAGGTGTTGTACACACTGCATTTTGAAGAGAAACCCTGAAAGTTTTTTTTACAAACATTCGATATACAAACCTTGAGTGACCCCACAGATGTCAATACGGTAATCAAATTCTTGCCGTATCTGTCCCAACGTGGCATCGTTGACTGTGGCAGTGCTTCCCCCGTTCTCTCCCGGAGCTCTGCTACATCACTTGGTAGAGGCAGATTTTTAATGTGTCCTCACAGAAAAGTCACATGGACTGAGATCTGGTAAATCGGGGAGACCATTTCATCAAACAGCTGTCCACTTCTGTAGCATGGCTGTCATGTTTGTGACTATCGGCAAATTACCAAACTACGCTGTCACGGTATACATGAAAACAAAACTTTCAGGGTTTCTCTTCAAAATGACATATGTATGATATCAGTACAATGTTTGGCTCTTGTGCAATAAATAATTGAAAGTGTTCCTGGACTTAATGTACACCCCTGTATGTAAATCGGTGGTTCATGCCCCACATTTTGGTCGCCATTGTGGTGGTGCTTTATGTATTGGGTTTTATATCTTACAAAAAGGTTGAAGTTAATGTTATTGTGCCTGCTTCACAACTGGAAAATTATTTACGCCAGTGACTCAGTTTTGGTGCCTCTTGCAGTTAAATTGCCCTACATGGTGTTTGTATATTAAAAGATGCCACCACAAACATATTACAATGTACTACTCAAAATAATGAGTACATTGCAACACAAAATAAGAAATCAAAAGAAAAAGTGAAAAGCTGACAGCTCACGGCTTTCTATTATTTTAGTTTTACGAACCACTAACTCTGTATCAGATATGAAAACTTTATAATACGTACGGCTTTAAACTTGCATCCAATATGCAAAAAAAATTCCAGATGCATGACTGTATTTGTTGCTAAAATTGATTTTTGTTAATTGTTTTTACTTTTGTGAAAATGCAAGCCTAAGGAGATACTTGCGATTTCATTATGCGAGGATCGAAAAAATTTACTGAACTCAGTTTACTCAAATATGATTAAATATTGAAAATATTGATTACTTTTATTGTTGCAAAGGAAGAACCACTAATCAAGAAAAATCTCCTACATTTCCATTTATTTTTTCCTTGTCAAACTTAGAGAATATTAAGATATTTATTATGACTCTGGGCCGTTATCATTTAGAACAATGATGCTGACCTCTGCTCCCCTGTAAAATTTGCATAAAGAAATTAATTTTGCCACTTCATGAATATAGGAGCTGGTGCATATAAAAATGGACAACACTTTTAAGTAATGTTTGATTTATTTAGGCTAAATATTACATGAAACTTACATGTTTTTATGCCTCATAACAAAACGGCTTCTTACACTATGGAGGAAAAAAGGGGGGGGGGGGGGGGAGAAAAGGAATCTTTTTGTTAAAAAAAAAAATTGAAAAGAAAATTGCAATCACATTCACAGATCGTATTAATTGATTATTGAGTCTTCTCTTTGAAAGTTCACACAATAACATACTTCTTTTCGATATCAGTTTTGGTATATTTGCGAAGTTATTCAACATCATTTTTATCACGTTATGTAGCTTACTGCCACACAAGCTCTTGAATTCTCTTATTTTATTATGATGATCATTGTCCCTAGGTGCCAACGAAATCGTTCACACTCTGAAGAGAAAGTAGGTGACTGAAATTTCAGGAGAAGCTCCTGCCACAACAAAAAACGTCTTTGTTTTGATAACCGCCACACCTAATTGTGTAATCATATCCGTGGAACTCTCTCTCCTATTTTGCGATAATCGAAAACAAGCTGCTTTTCTTTGAACTTTTTTGATATCCTCCATCAGTTCTATCTTATGTGGATCCCACACCGGGTAGCAATACTCCAGAGGAGGGTGGACAAGCACATTTTAAGTAGTCTCTTTAATAGAACTGTTGCATTTTCTGAGAGTTCTGCCATTAATCACAGGTTTATGGTTTTTCTCTCCCCACAGCAGTATCTGTGTGATGGTTTGCCGTTTAAGTTATTCATAGTAGTAATCCCTAAGTATTTAGTTGAATTTACAGCCTTTAGATCTGTGTGTTTTATCACGTAACTGAAATTTAGTAGATTCAGTTTAGTATTTGTGTGGTTACTTCCCACTTCTCATTATTTAGAGTCAATTGCCACTTTTTCCACTATACAGATATCTTGTCTAATCGTTTTGCAATGTGTTTTGATCATAGATGAGGGTAAATCACATCATCATTTACAAACAGTCTGAGGGCTCTCATATTATCTCCTAAATGGTGTATGCAGATCAGGAACAGCAATTTTACTGTAGCACTTCCTTGGGGAACGCCAGATATCACTTCCGTTTAACTTGATGATTGTTCATCGATTCCTACATATTGTGACCTTTCTGACGGAAATTGCGAATCCAGTCACACTACTTAGGCAATATTCCTTAGGTATGCAATTTGATTAGTAGTCACTAGTGTGGAACTTCACGTTTATTGCTGTCACTTGACAGTTTTATTGGAAATCACACTAGAACGTTTATAGATATACATTCACAGCTACACTGCTACAAGAAAGCAACATCAACAGCTGAATGAATAATTCTGTTTCTCTGTGAATGAAACTGCTTTGGCAACAGTGCAGCTTGCAGGAGAGAGATTATCATGGTCTTATTTGTAACTCACAACTAGCTGCTCGGAGAGAGAATGAATCTGATTGGCTGCAGAACTGCTGCAAATTGGGCCGCCTTCCTATATGATGTGAACTGTACAGTAAGTTAATGTAAGCTTTCTTCAGTTGCAAGAAGTAGAAATTTGTTTGATAGCAAGACCCGTGCTACCAGTCTTAAATAGACAGTGCCTTTAATACTAAGAGGACCCAGACTCAACCTACCCATAAGGCTGGCCACAAAAACACAGATGGAGCATTACATATCACACCAAACTTTACACTGTTCACAACAGCAAAATTTACTGAATGTTGGATTGTATGCTCTTATCCACTTGTCTCACCAAAGGACAAACCCAGTAAACAGCAAATATGTAATTAGAAGGAAGTTTTACCATTGAAAGCTGATCCTTGTCAAACAAATCAAATGATTTAAATAGCAAGATGATAATTATCATGTATCCGCTTCTCTCAGAAGTCCACCCAGTTAACTAGTATTACCCAAGTTAATGCACCTTGCCAGACACTTGGCTTGTATAATGTGTCATAACTGCAGTTACAACAGTGCTGCTGCACTGCTAACAGTAAGCACCAACTTCAAGCTCCTCATTGTGTTTGGTGGAGAGATATAAACGTGCAGCTTGTGGTCCCATGACATCATGGAAAGTAGAACTTGGCACAGACAGTAGTTTGCAGTACCAGTGCAAAACGCTCCTCTACCACACACAAAGGCTAAAGAGCTACTAATAATTCCCCTAACTTTATTGCAGGCCTGTAGCAATCTGCGAGGCAGAAACTGTCTGCGGTTCCCTCGGTGTCTGTTGTTCGACTGTTTCTTCTTCCTAACATGACAATTGTCAGCAAGGTGGCCTGACTGTTAACACTGATATCAGACAGAGAAGAGGTGCAGCACACAAGGGCACTACTCACCAAACGAATCAGTTCCCCAGTTATTTTAAATGGAAGGGTGGTGGCCCTACAGAGGCATGCACTAAGTTCTGCTACATCACCTTCCTCCACCTGACTCTGAATGCACAGTTCATAATGTAGCTGTTCCTTCTTCAAACATACAACTCCCCTCACCAGTCGAGATGCCATCTTGCCTCCAAGTGCACTTGAAAACCGCAATACGAGTAGAGTCTGGCAAAACAATTATTTTACTACAATTGACTAACAGTGCCAAATAGGTAACAAAAAATTGTCAATCACAAGCCCTATAACCAAAAGTATCCATGCTCTGTTGCCAATTATGAGATGCCGCAATATGTCTCTACAGTGAAGAGTAAGGAAGGCCTGGGCAAATAGGGACTGAACGTCATTCATTAATGCACATTTGAGTTGCTATTTACTATGATTACAAAATTCCACACAATTCACCAAACTTAAAAGGATGGCCCCAAAAACCCAAAGGGTAAAGTTACCAATTTCTAAATTAAGATCACTACAAGGCAAAGATTTAAGTATTATGAAACTTAGCAAGTATTCTTTACATAAGCGAGCATTTGAGAGTAAAATTTGATAATATTAACAGTATAGGCTTTAAGTATAAGGAAGACTTTAAGAATAACAATAAACAAGTAAAAGGAAATTCCTGGTCCCAGGTGGTATAACAAAGAGCCATAATAAGGTAATGTTTTCTTTCTTCATTTACAAGAAGCAGAATTTTTTGTGGTTGCAAAACCTGCACTGCCAGTCTTAAGTAGGGAATTCCATTAATACTAAGAAAGGCCAGGATTAGCCACTCCATAAGACAGGCTGCAAGAACCCAGATGGAGCTTTAAAAGTCACAGCAAACTTTATGATGTGCACAACAGCAAATTTACTGAATGTCAGTTTGTACACCATTATCCACTTGTCTCACCAAAAGACCAACGTAATAAACAGCAAGCATGTAATTAGAAGGAAGATTTGCCACGGGAGGCTGAAACTGGTCAAACAAACCAAATGATTTATATAGCGAGATGATAATTATAGTGTATTGAGTTCTCTCAGAGATTGACCCAGTAAATGAGCATTATTGAAGATAGCATACCTTGTAAGACTCTTGGCTGGTATAACATGTTGTAATTGCAGTTACAACAGTGCTGCTGCACTGTTAAATGTAAGCATCACTGGATATTGATGGAGAGATGTTAATATGAAGCTTGATGCAGCCCACCCACATGCCCACCGTTGAAAGCACAGCCAATAATCCTTGACTGCATCTGGAATTTTTTTTGCATATTGGATGCAAGTTTAAAGCCGTACGTATTATAAAGTTTTCATATCTGATACAGAGTTAGTGGTTCGTAAAACTAAAATAATAGAAAGCCGTGAGCTGTCAGCTTTTCACTTTTTCTTTTGATTTCTTATTTTGTGTTGCAATGTACTCATTATTTTGAGTAGTACATTGTAATATGTTTGTGGTGGCATCTTTTAATATACAAACACCATGTAGGGCAATTTAACTGCAAGAGGCACCAAAACTGAGTCACTGGCGTAAATAATTTTCCAGTTGTGAAGCAGGCACAATAACATTAACTTCAACTTTTTGTAAGATATAAAACCCAATACATAAAGCACCACCACAATGGCGACCAAAATGTGGGGCATGAACCACCGATTTACATACAGGGTGTACATTAAGTCCAGGAACACTTTCAATTATTTATTGCACAAGAGCCAAACATTGTACTGATATCATACATATGTCATTTTGAAGAGAAACCCTGAAAGTTTTGTTTTCATGTATACCGTGACAGCGTAGTTTGGTAATTTGCCGATAGTCACAAACATGACAGCCATGCTACAGAAGTGGACAGCTGTTTGATGAAATGGTCTCCCCGATTACCAGATCTCAGTCCATGTGACTTTTCTGTGAGGACACATTAAAAATCTGCCTCTACCAAGTGATGTAGCAGAGCTCCGGGAGAGAACGGGGGAAGCACTGCCACAGTCAACGATGCCACGTTGGGACAGATACGGCAAGAATTTGATTACCGTATTGACATCTGTGGGGTCACTCAAGGTTTGTATATCGAATGTTTGTAAAAAAAACTTTCAGGGTTTCTCTTCAAAATGCAGTGTGTACAACACCTGAACAGTGTCTAGTTCTTTTGCAATAAATAACTGAAAGTGTTCCCGGACTTTATGTACACCCTGTAAATATATCCGTTGTGGAGGTACATAAAGCGCCATCACAACTGGAGCCCGAAGCGTGCAGCTCGAACCAGTTACATAAATCTACCCGAATAGATGTGCAAACAGATATATAGCTGTATTCAGTTTTTGGTTTCACTCAGAATCTCAAACTAAAACTTATGTGTAAATGTATATTTTGTGTATGTAGAAATTCCAGGTGGTACGTATTTTACTAGTGTCAAAATGAACTGTTTCGTGTACCATTCCCATCAAAATTCCCAGATTCGCACATTGTGTCTGTTCACGTTCACTTCACCATTAAGAAAGAATGTTGCTTCATCACTGAAAGCAAGTTTCGCACTGAACGCATCCTTTTCCATGAGCTGTTGCAACCGCGCCGAAAATTCAAAGCGTTTGACTTTGTCATCAGGTGTCAGGGCTTGTAGCAATTGTAAACGGTAAGGCTTCTGCTTTAGCCTTTTCCGTAAGATTTTCCAAACCGTCGGCTGTGGTACGTTTAGCTCCCTGCTTGCTTTATTCGTCGACTTCCGCGGGCTACGCGTGAAACTTGCCCGCACGCGTTCAACCGTTTCTTCGCTCACTGCAGGCCGACCCGTTGATTTCCCCTTACAGAGGCATCCAGAAGCTTTAAACTGCGCATACCATCGCCAAATGGAGTTAGCAGTTGGTGGATCTTTGTTGAACTTCGTCCTGAAGTGTCGTTGCACTGTTATGACTGACTGATGTGAGTGCATTTCAATCACGACATACGCTTTCTCGGCTCCTGTCGCCATTTTGTCTCACTGCGCTCTCGAGCGCTCTGGCGGCAGAAACCTGAAGTGCGGCTTCAGCCGAACAAAACTTTATGAGTTTTTCTACGTATCTGTAGTGTGTCATGACCATATGTCAATGAATGGAGCTACAGTGAATTTATGAAATCGCTTCAATCATTTGTAATAGCCCTGTACCTTGATATTTCAAAATTTATATTAGCTCCAGGTGTTGACCATAAAAAAATGTTACATTATTCATCAATCTCTTGATAGACTGAATACTGAAAGCTTGGACTTCATCTTCTGATTCTGCACTAGACGCTGAAAGCCTAGAATTTAGCACAATATGGAATTACATAAATAAATTTGAGACTTCTTAGATCTATTTGCCATTTATTCTTCAAGTATTGCACAAGTAACTCATCATGATGAACAACTCTTTCTCCAGAAACATTACAGTAGCTTTGTAATTTAGTGTATTAAAGTAAATGTGAACTCGGCAGTTTGGAATGTAAAGCAATGATTACATTTTACAGTCTTCTCTAGTTTACTCCACTTGATTTCAGCAGTGTTGCACTATAGCTTTGGTTCCATGACTGATGCATTACTGTAACCTCGGCTTGACAGTACATGGAGTGGGCCCAACTGCCCCTGCAGGTACTTCCTCCTGCGAAATTAATGCTATTGCCATCCCACCTTGAAGACATGCGTCACCCCTCTAGATAATTCACCATATGCAAGATACATAACAAAATCTCACAATATTTGTATTTCCTATGTATTAAATCATTGTCATCTTACTATCTGTGAGACTCATTTGTTGGAAAGTTAGATGTAGGGTTACACAGCACTCTTCTGGAGTAATATGTAACACCACATATTCCCTATTTAGACAGATGATCTTGTGACAGGTTTTTATACTGTTGTTACCAATTAAGTTCTGCACAAAAGTACAATTTTTCTGCTTTCCCTTTCTAGCCATCGTGTTACTGTCTTAAGACATTACTGTATCAGTTATGAGGGTTTTTTTTCTCCCCCCTTAAGGATAGTGTGGCGATATATGATGCAGTTAATATGTTCTTAACAAAAATTATATTCACATTCAACATTTGTAGCCATGTATTTATTTTATTTTGTTTGTATATGATGTTTACTCTCTTTTCATCTCCATAGCATCTTCCTCTTCATGAAGTTGCAGCATAGTTTACTTAATGCACTTTTGCAAATCTAAGTACAAGATATAATTCTTGGGATGGTCGCTTTGTAATATAACACAACTGATTCTGGCTGCTATAGCCTTCTATGTTAATTTTATCTTTTGCTCTTAGAGGAGTTCCATTTTGAGTACTTGATAACTATATACTGCCTTGCAGTAAGTATGTTGTGACTCTTTTATTTCCTGCATCTTCCATATTGAAGTCAGACTTTCACTTTCTCTCATTTTCAGTAATTTCCTATTCCGTCATACTCTGTAACCTACTACAATTCAGTTAGCTCTCCCTTTACAACATTGGAATAAGTAAAAAAAAGAATAAAATTAAAAATTAGTGTTCCACCTTGTAGAAACTGTCAATAACACCGTTTTCCTCGACATCTCATGACAATTGTTATATTTTCTTTCCTGCTTTAACAATTTACACATGTGGTTGCATATTTTATCTTTCATCTACCTCCTAAGTACTCGGAATATTATTTCAGTTAAAAATTACTAGTGAGCTACACATCATAAGAAATTATATTAGGTAATTAAAAAAAATAACTTTTGCTGCTATGAATGTCCACAGTCCGTTTATATTATAAGACTAATGTTTGCACATCATAAAGAATGTTCAGAGTGAAGTACCATGCCTGATCTTCTCTTGTAGTGATTCAAGAATTTCGGTGTAAATTCTAGAACCTCTTGGCCTTCTACCGTCTCGAACACACGATATTTTATATGTGAATGTGGGATGATAGAATCCTACCTACTGCGTGTCACATTTTTGTGTATGCAGGTTTGAAATTCAGTCACGAGAAGAATGTAGATGCGGCGGTCGAATGGCAACGACAAGTACTTGTCAGGCGATCCATGGAAGTTTTAGTGAAAGTGTATGGAAGAACCATGGAGCTTCTATGTTATCCTGTGCTAATTGCGTCAGGGATGATTGTTATAATAACAAGAACAGGTGAGAAGATACTCTTGAGGAAAACTCTTGTCTTAGCCTTGTTGGAGGGAAGACGTATATTATGGTTCATGTTGAGATTGGTCATGGTGCTGAAGCCAACTTTCACTTATATGTATATTAGGTTGTTTCTGACATTTGGAGGCACAAGAGACTTACGAAACAGTATATGTTTATGTGAATTGCACCAAAATATGATGCCATATGAAAGCAGTGAATGAAAATAGGTGTTGTAGGCTAATTTACTGATATGTTGCAATAACCCTAATAGCATAAGTAGCTGAACCTAACCGTTCCAGCAGATCATTGATGTGTTTCTTCCAATTCAGTTCCTCATCAATGCACACACCTAGAAATTTTGAGTATTCTGCCTTAGCAACAGACTTCCGTTCATAGTCTATATTTATCAATGGTGTTATGCCATTTACTGTACAGAATTTTGTTAGTACTTCATTTTTACAAATATGTGATGCTACTCTTGAATACATTATTTTTTCAAGAATTTTGGATAAAGCTGTCAGAAGTGAGATTGGGCAGTAATTGTTGGCATCAGATCTATCCCCTTTTTTATGCAATGGTTTAACAATATAGAGTATTTCAGTCTATCTGGAAAAATGCCCTGTTTGAGTGAGCTACTACATATGTGGCTGAGAATCCTACTTATTTGTTGGGAACAAGCTTTTTGTACTCTGTTACAAATTCCATCAAATCCATGTGAACTTTTACTTTTGAGTGAATGTTTATTTTCCTAATTTCAGTAGGAGAGGTAGGTTGAATTTCAGTTTTATCAAATTGCATATGTACTGCCTCTTTCATACACTGCCTTGCATTTTCTGATGATGAATAGCTGGATCCTATTTTCTCTACAACACTTAAAAATGATTATTAAAAATGTTTTCTACTTCTGACTTCTTGTTAACAACTTTTCATTGTGTTTGATAGAAATACAGTCTTCTGTGCTCTCAGTTGCCCCGTCTCCCTTTTCACGATATTCCAAATTGTTTTAATTTTATTATCAGATGTGCTCAATTTCAGACATAATACACATACTTCTGGAATTTTTAATAATTTTTCTTAAAACAGTGCAGTAATTTTCATAATGTTTCACTGTTTCGGGATCATCACTTCTCCTAGCTATAAGGTACATTTCCCTTTTATGTTTACAAGATATTTTTATCCCTTTTTTAAGCCATGGCTTTTTACATGGTTTCTTACAATTATATTTCACTGTTTTCCTAAGGAAACAGTTTTGAAATATACTCACAAAGGTATCATGAAATATGATAAATTTTAAACTAGCATTTTGTTCCTTGTACGCCTCATCCCAGTCTAATGGTTGCAAGCTTTCCCTAAAATTTTCAATTGTTAAATCATTAATTGAATGCACTATTTTGGAGGAGTGTTTTACATTACTGTATGGAGCTATATCATATACTATAACTATCTGTGCATCATGATCAGATAGACCATTCTTAACAGGAAAAAGTTTTATTTGATTAAATTTATCTTGGTCTATGAAAGATTATCTCTCAGTGTGCTGCTTTCCTGTACCACCCGAGTATGAAAATCGATAACTGATGTCAAATTGAAAGGACCAAGTAATACCTCAAGGTCAGATTCCTATTGGAGTTTTTTCTGAGAATCTACATTGGCATCCCCACAAACAATAATTTGCTTTCCTCTGTCTGACAGATAGCACAACCAAGAATCCAAGTTTTTCAAGAATAGTTGAAAATTTCCCAATGGGGACCTATACACAGCTGCAATTATAAAAGTGCCATTATTTAGTTTAAGCTCACATGCACATGCTTCTATATGTTGCTCTACGCAAAATTTTTTGGTTAATTTTTTTTTTCCACGTTATGACTGATTTTAACATACACAGCAACTTCTCCTCTCTCCATAGTGTCTATACTTACATCTGTTGAAAGCTTATATCCACCTACATTTACCATTTCCATACCTGTGACTGTATGATGTCCAGACAGGCATAGTACATCTATTCCATCCTCATTTTCTAAATCTTCTAAACAAACAAGAAGCTCATCTACTTTGTTTTTTAATCCCCTGATATTCTGATGTAACATATTAACATTATTTTTCACTGTGCTTCTATGTGAATCATGTGACATACTAACATTATTTTTCACTGTACTGTTATGAGAATCTTGTGATATTTTCACATCTCTTGTACCTGCCTGTCTGAACTTCCCATTAAGCTTAATTTCAATCAATGTAGGATGATTGGATAGTGATCTTGGCCTAAAAAAGTACTCCCATGAGTTTTAGTGCCCCTCCCCCTCCCTCCTGAAGATTCTGCTATCATCCCAGCCAGTTTACCCTTTCCTTTCCTATTGAGATGCAGGCCATGTCTTGTAATACTAATTAACCTTTAAATATTGAGGAAATGGAAAATAAATTCTAAGCATTGTACAATGCTGTTATCGCATTTTACTTGGTAAACATTTCTCTAATGGATATAGTTAAAATAACGTGAGTCTTTAAGTAGCATACAGTTAACAACATGCAATTCTCCTGAAAGTGTATAAATTATGACCTGTAAATTTTGAAAATTAAGAACAGAAACAAATGTTCCAATAACTATTTTGTAGCTCACAGAACATTGTAATGCCTGCAAGAGAAATGTGATCTTGCTGCTTTTCAATTCTAAGCGAAGTAACATTATTCCACTGACGAGTAAGATGTTTATCTTAATCTGTCGGGTGCTAGCAGTAGAATAGTTGACTAAAGAAAGGCATAACTGCCATGATCTTTCATAACTCGAAAGTGCTACACCATAGTTAATTCTGCAGAAAACATCATCTGAATACAATGAATACCATTTTCTTTACACTAAATGATGTGTGTTTCCAAATCTAGTCCTTACATATTTACCTTAGTCAGTAGTTAGGGATAGTAGAAGAAAATGTAATGAAAGTATACAGGATAGTAGAAGAGGAGGACCGTTGTATAGAACTTGAAACATGAAGAAAGACATTGATCAACTCAGGACCTAGTAGTCATCACACGAAATTCACAAAGAATGTGAATCCTGTGAAGACTTAGCACGCAACTGTAACTACTTTATGCCAGTGATGTTGAAAATTGTTCCCCTGTAACCATTACTAGGTACCTGTCAATCAATGTACCTCAATTAATATAGTTCCAAGACAACTTACCACCTACCTCAAATCTTTCTTTTTGTTTCTTCTTGATTCTCCACTAAAATTTAAGTTCATCATTGTTCGTAACCTATAGCTTAAACTTAAATGTACAACTGAATCTCATTTTTTTCTTTCTGTTAGTAATTTCCTATTTTAATGTTGATATTAAGTTATTAGTACGTAGTCTTTCACAAACCCCAGACAGTTCGGATAAAATGAAGTAAAATACTACTGAATAACCAAAGTTCATGACACCATTGTAAATTGTTGGCAAAAATCATTTAGTTTCGGTTTCAAAAGGCTGTAGAAAGCGAACTGCTGCTCAGATGATGTCAAATTTGAACAGCATATTATTGATGCAAGGGGAAACATCGTGGAAAAAAAAAATTACTAATAGATGGCATTGTAAGTGTCAGAAAGTGCACACCAACAAATGCATGGCAAATGGCTGCTCCTCAGTTTACGTCCGAGACACCCAATGTGACTGTCTCCATGAAGGATCCCATATCGCTGGTAAATCTCTTTTACAAGAACGGTGAGTCTGCACCAGTAGCCCTGCAGAAGTTTCAGACTCTCAAGCGTATGAAAAAAGGCATTGGTCTAATGACAGGTCCTGTTGAAATGTGATATGGCAGAGGGAGGAAAGCAGTAGATCTGATTCCAGAATGAGATTTTCACTCTGCAGCAGAGTGTGTGCTGATATGAAACTTCCTGGCAGCGCACACTCCGCTGCAGAGTGAAAATCTCATTCTGGAAACATCCCCCAGGCTGTGGCTGGAGGGGGGGTGGGGGGGGGGGGGGGGGGGGGGGGGGGGGGGGGGATAATATTGCCGTGGGCCATTTCATTTTTATAATGGCAAGTTTAAGTGAATAACATGCAGCTGTGAAATTTTGTTTTCTGCTCAGCAAAAATGCTGATGAAACTGTTTCAATGTTGAAAATAGCTTACCAAGATGGCGCTGCGGGAAAAACTCAAGTGTACGAGTGATTTGCTCAATTTAAAAATGGCAACATGTCGATTGATGACAAACCTTGTTCTGGATGTTCATCAGCTGTCCAAATCGATGAAAATATTGAAAACATTCGAAAGCTGTTGCTCACAGACCAATCGACAGACAATTGTTCAAGAAATTAGTGGGTTATCTAGGAGCTTGGTTCAGGGAATTTTAACGGAAGGCAGGAGACTAGCTCTTTCATTACGACAATACACCTGCACACGAAGCCATCTGTTAGACAGTTTTTGGCTAAAACTGGCATGGTTCCACTGCCCTACACACCTTATTCATGTGACCTGGCTTTGTGCGAATTTTTCTAATTTCCATGTATGAAAAGGGGCATGAAAAACACCGATTTGACAGCATTGAAGAAGTCAAGGATAAAATGAGGGAGGAGCTGTCAGCCATTTCTAAAATGAGTAAAAAAAATGTTTCGAAAAGTGGAAGTACTGGTGGGGACAAATGTATTAGTTGTAATGGCAGTATTTTGAAGGGGATAAGATCGTTAAGGTAAATGAAACTTTAAGATATTCTAATGTATGACAGCTATCGACGTTTGTCTGGATCATATTTCAGAGATGTAGTTTTTATTTCAAAAATCATGTACAGTCACAGTCTCTGTACCTGTTGTACTCCAATTGTCGTGCTGTTAATATGTAGTGTGAAAATGTCTGACGCTGATTTGTGTTCTTTAGTGAAAGATGATTGTGGAACACAGTCAAAAAGTGGCAAGAAACAGGTCATTCTTGGTGTTTGTTACAAGTTTCCAGAGAAAATATCTTTAGAAAACGTTATTCCAAAATTAATCTGTTTATCGAGGGTTCAAATATCGCTTCAGTTGTCCCCCCCCCCCCCCCCCCATTAAATTTGGAGTACCTGCATCTTTCAAATTTAAAATTCATCAAACATATGCTAACTAACACATAACTAATCATTATTTTAATTAAAAATCTACTTCTTGTTTCAAATTACGTATTGCACACAAAGTTCTAGTTTTCATTGTGGATATAAATTCTTAATTACCTTATTAATAAAGGTTGTTTAAATTTAGAAAACTTACAGATTAAATTTTTAGGGTAAAAATGAAAATAAGTATTCTTTATTTGGGTATGTTCATCGTTTTATAACACAGATGTGGACTCATATGAGCCAGAGTGATAAGCATCATTTTCACAGCACTGAGCACACCATTCAAATGCTGCCTTTTTACAGTTGCCACTGTACCACTGTGACATGAACCCAACAGAACTGGTCTTGAGCCAAGTTAAGGGATTTGTTGTGAGAAATACGAGAATTTAAGCTGCCAGACTTTCTGGAACTAGTGCATAAAGCTGTGGCAGGTTTCACTGTTGAATGCTGGCAGGATACATCACAGCACATCATGAAAGAGGAGGAGAAAATGGTGTGTTTGTTTTGGCTTCATGGATTTTGTTGTTGATCAACTTTTTATCGATGTAGCAGATGACTGCTCTAGTACTAAAATGTTTTTCTTGAATTCATGTATGAAGAAATTAAGAGATTACCGGATGACTCTTTGTAAGTTAAAACATTCAGTAAGCTTCAATATTTAGCTAAACAGTGAAATCCCTGCAGTACACTTTTGTGTCATCATATCTCGCTCAGAAATACTACCCTGTTTTTAAGTTAGGGTTTTTCATCCCTGCTGTTGTTAATTACAATGCTAAGATAACTAAGAATGAGAGCATGTCTTGCTTTCCCTCTGGCTCTCTAAGAAGCGTGCGCTATTGTCAGAGTTTTGCCAAATATTATTTCATTCTTTTTAAAAATTAAATGACATTGAAGCTGTATTGTTTCTGTGCTTGTGTCTTTTTATGTCATAACTGCAACTGCTTACATCACTGCATGTTAATTTGACTAGCTGGCCTAGCCACTGTTGTCCAAGTTATGGGACACTTCATGGTATACAGTTGCTGTAAAGAAACTTCTAAAGAAACAGAGATTACTTCATAATAGGTGTAAAACAAAGCATAGGGCTATAGATCCAAGGTACTGAATTAAATGCATTTGGCTGTCAGGAGAGCAATGTGTAAAGCCTTCAATGTCCCCCATAGCAGAATATTATCACATGATCTTTCACAAAACCCAAAAAATTTCTGGTCATATGTAAAGGCTGTTAGTGGCACCAGTCCCTAGCTAATGAGATAGGAACCGAAATTGAGGGTAGCAAACCAAAAGCTGGAATGGTTACCTCTGTTTTTAACTGTTCCTTTACAAAGGCAAACCAAAGAAAATGCCCCAATTTAATCGTCGTACTATTGAAAAGATGAGTGAAATAAGTATTAGCGTTGTGAGTGGTGTGTTGATTCATTAAAATTGTACAAAGCTTCAGTGCCTGGTGGAATCCCTGTCAGATTCTGCACTGAATTTGTGGCTGAATTAGCCCTCTTATGACTATAATCTATCATGGATCCCTTGAACAAAAAACCATGCCCAATTCTTGAGAAAAGGACAGGTTACACCCATCTACAAGGGTAGTAGAAGTGATACACAAAACTACTGTCCAGTATCCTTGACATCAGTTTGTTGTAGAATCTTAGAACATATTCTGAGCTCAAATGTATTGAGGTGTTGAACAGAATGACCTCCTCCTTGACAACCAGTATGGATTCTGAAAACATCAATCATGTTAAACCCAACTCACTTTTCTCACATGACATACTGGAAGCCTTGGATCAAGGCAGTCAGTTAGACGCAGTATTTCTTGATTTCTGAAAAGCATTTGATTCAGTACTGCACCTACCCTTATTATCAGAAGTACGATCATAGAGGGTATCAAGTGAAATTTGTGACTGAATTGAGGACTTTTTGGTAGGGAGGATGCAGCATATTATCTGGGATGGAGAGTGTAGTGTGTAATAAGACTAGTTAAATGGTATTTAATGAATGCTTCAATACCAGTAAAAGTTTAGCAGGTTGTGTATTACCTGATCCACAATATGTAATGGACAAGTTAGAAAGTATTGTTTTGCTTAAGTTCTTGTCAGCAAAACTGTATGGTTCACTTGTATACCAAATCAACATCATTAACATTATTTCAGATCACTTAACTGTAATTAACAGAAAGTTATAAGTATTTAGAAAACCTGATGTTTTGAATTAACATACTGTCATAAATTTCAGCTAAATTTATAATTACATTCTCATGATTGCATTATAACATTCCTGTAAAAAAGTTGGGAGAAATATCCTAGTTGTAATTAAATCAGTAATTAATTAGCAAAGTTCATCAATTTCAGCTTACCTAAAAACAGACTATTGGAACATTTATCAGTCATGTGATGTATTTAACATGACTTGTGCACTTCATATATCATATCAGTAAGGAAAAACCAATTAGATCAGTTGTAATTAACTTTTTCATTAATGATTCTCAAACATTCTGACATAAACACTATTGATTTTCAGTGACTCTGATACTACGAAATTATCGTTCAGAACTTTAACTTGAAATTCTATTTTGGCATTTTGTACTGGTACCTCAATTGATGTTAAGAATAAAATCCAACCTGAAATCAAGCTGTAACTAACGATTATGTGATAGATATCGTTACTGTAAATTCATAGCCAAATTGCCACACAAAAGTCAAAAGAATGGTATTTAGAAATGTATTCAGAATGAATCATCATTTATGGTCTTTAAAACCATACTAACAGTCTGTTGTAACTCATTAACTTTTCACTGTAAATCAGTAAATGTAATTGTTTTTGATAATAGGCCAAAGAACGTACATTGTTAAGGTAGTTTATACATTGAGTGGTACCAAGCACTTGAAGTCAGTTGCAATTTGGCCTATGTAATGATGCAAAATCTGTAGCAATTGCTGTTTTTTCAGTAGAAAACACCTTTGTGAATTTCTTACGGAAAATGCACCTGCTGTTAAAAGGATGTATCACTGTGTTGGAAAATATTATTTTAACATCCAAGTTTTCAATACGTCTGAAATCCAGGCAAATCTGCAGTATACATCCCCTAATGGACTCATTGGCGGAGGTGATTCGATGGTTCAAAGCTAAGTATTCCACTCCAAGAACTACATTACTCTCATACTACATTGAATATCTTGTGATGAGAAGTATTAGCCAGAATTACAGTTGGAGTAATGTTAGAATTGGTACATGTTGCTATAAAGTATAACAACAGGTCTCACTTTCCTTTTACTAGACCAACAAATATGCGCATGTAAAAAACGTGACTGTAATTAGTAGTAGAGTAAAGAGCATCTACTGTACCTGGGTTTGCTGGAATTTATGTGCAGATATGAGAAAGAAAAATGCAGGCACAGTGAAGAAGGCAACAACGGATGTGTAATTTGGATTTGCCAGTGAGGGGTTGCTTGCATTTTGCAGTCGTGCTTTGAGGTGCTGTGATCAAGCACGAAAGAAAATGAATGATGTTATATAGACTCTATGCCATGCTATCGTGATTTAAGTATTAACGTATGGTTTTGGTGAAGCATTGAAGCTTCATATATGAAACGTTGTCTGAAAAGCTTTGTTGATTATCAGTTGTTGTGAGTTGATTACTTATTTGAATATAAAAGAATTATGAAAACAGTGTTTTGTGATTGGTGGGCTAGTAAAGAACAACTGAAGAAAATGAGTAGGTAGAGGTGTAGGTAGGTAGAGGACTGAATGCAAAATGGCCGAACTTAGAAGATGATGTATTGAAATGGATTCAAGGACACTGTCAAAATGGCATTGGAATTAATAAAAAAAATGATGCTTGTATGCTAGTGCTACAGTGGAACTTACCAGATTTTCAGGCTGGTGTTGGTTGGTGCTACAGGTTTATGAAACACCATGGACTGAGCCTGTGAACCAGAACCAAAATATCTCAGAAAAGTCTCAAAAGTATGAAGAGAAAATGTTATGTTTCCATCGCTTCGTTATTCAACATTGTAGGAAAACCAATGTGAAACTAAGTCAAATAGTGAATATGGATGAAACTGCTCTCACATTTGATGTGCTGAGTAACAGAACTGTTGCCATGAAAGGTGCTAAAACTGTAACTAAAACAAACAAGTGGACATGAACAAATGCTCTACACTGTTGTCCTTTCATGTTGTGCCGATGGTACTAAACATAATCCAACAATCATTTTCAAGAGCTAAACAATATCAAAAACTTCTGAAATACCACCAAGTGATGGTGTTCATGTACATGACAAGAGTTGGATGGATGAAGCTGGTATGAAATTAAGGATTAACAGAGTATGGGAGAAAAGGAAAGGTGCTTTATTAAAGAAAAGTTCTTTTCTTGACCTAGATCAGTTTAGTATTGTACGAAAAATTCTTTGAAAGAGAAATTGAGACAGGGAAATACAGAGCTTCCTGTTATTCCAGGTGGATTTACTTCACAATTGCAATCTCTTGATGTCTCGATAAATAAACCATTTAAAGTGTGTATGAGAGAGGAATGGAACAAATGGATGATAGATTAAACGCAACATGAATTCGAGCCAAAGGGAGCTTTAAAACGACCTACAATCAAACAAGTGTGTCAGTGGATGAAACAGTCATGGTCTAGAGTGAGAGAAGACATTATTGTTACATCTTTCAAGAAGTGCAGCATGATAGTCTAGCTTTGCAGTCCAGTAATAAAAATGGAAAATCTTATTTCGTGAAAAAAAAAACTTGCTTAAAATAGTCCGTAAAATACTGCATCACCACTCTGGGCTTACTCTATATTGTTCATATGTCCAGCAATTTCATTGCTGTTGGCATGAAATATAACCCCATTGTGACGCTTAAAATTTGATTTGTAATCATGAAACCATCAGCAACAAACTGATAAAAGATAAAAGTGGCTGAAAGATGTGAACGGGAAATGGTTATCTCTCTCTCTCTCTCTCTCTCTCTCTCTCTCTCTCACACACACACACTACGGTCACAGCAACTACTGCTGTATGAGAAGGAGCTGGGAGGCAGAAACAGTTCAGCAATTCTTCTGGAAAACCTGGTATTTTGGAAATTACATTATACCTGGAAAAATTAGGAAAATCTCAGGGAATTTCATATAATCTCAGGCAATACTATGTTTTTAACCTTGCATTGGAATTTAGTTTTATTGAGTTCTGTAAATCACAAATTTTAAAATACTTGCTGTTTCAAAGTGTGGTAATTATATCAATATTATTTCACATAAATTATCAATGTTTAAATACTGTGGTTAAACTACTGCCTCATGGTAGTATATCTCAATTCAGAGGAAAGAAAATTCATTTTATTGTGGTGGTATGCTCCATCCCTCCTGCACACTCACCATTAATTTATTGGAGCTTCTTAAGACACCATCTTCCTCCCCGTACCTGGAATTCTAAGGGTTTTCTTTTTTCCGAATTTGAATAACCACTGTGAGAAAACCATCTCAGTTCCTCAGCATGTTGGTGGTGTTCTGAAGTGCCGCATGAATTCCTGCATTCCATATGGATGTCATGCTTACCAGAAATGCACTGACAACCCAGTGACACATGAACTGGAGTTAAACAAGATTAGAGAAACTATGGGCAGCCTTTCAGAGGTTGCATCTACATAGGTGTTTAACATGAGCATCACATCATATAAGAGAGACAGAGACGTGTTGTAGCTGCAACAGCTTGCCAGCAACAGTGACCCAGTCAACAACTGTGATGCCTGTAGGTGGTCACGCTGTAGTGTCTAGTTGACACAAGGTCCAACATAAGTATGTTCCCAAAAGCACTCCCAAGACAATGGAGACCACACAGCAACTTTAATCTTGTTACAAGAAACAATTCTGCTGTAGCAACCTACAGTGGGGTGATATTAAATCTGAAATTAGGCTTACAGAGAGCTTTCAAGTGTTAATTTATTGTAGCTAATATAACCCAACCAATCTAATCGAATAGGGTTTTTTGTTGACCTCATATTTGACGTTTATAATAGGTGTATCCTGGATGTAACAACTTCATTAAGAATGATCAACCAGCTCATTCCAACTGTGCATTTCATTACAGATCTGTCTCCACTCTTGCAGCTGGTGATGGAAGTACTGCCAGTTATGTGGCCAATGGGTGTGGCAGACACCCTATGTCATTCAACAGTACACCGTATAATGATTACAGCTAGCCCTTTTCTCTTTTCTAGATCTCAGAACCACCGGCCAAACAAACGTCAGATTTGCATGGCAGTGTTCAACACAATGGATCATGTAAGCCCAGCACATTTGTTAGAAAACATTTGGACATCACCACTGCATTTGGTGGCAAAGAAGCCAGTTGGAGAGTCCAAGTGTCCTCTTACTTTTTGTACAGATTTTTTCATATTGGAGCTTGACAAGGCTTATAAATAAATCCCAGTCCCCAGAGGATATACAAAAAGTGTGAATTCTCTTACGTGACATACATGCTATACAGTGCTGCAACACTTATCAAAGGTTTATTGGTGAGATGCTAAGATACCTAGACTTCTATTTCTTTGTCATTGATGATGTGCAGGTGGTACTATCTTCACCAGAAGAGCACAAACAATCATTTTCAAAAAGCTTTCTGCCACTTTGTTGACTATGAAATACTACTGAATCTCACCAAATTATTTATCCTCACTATTGAAGTGACGTTCATCAGACTCACGATATCTGCCACTGCCATATACCCACCTCCAGATCAGTTTGCCATTCTGAAGATGTATTTGGTCCTGATGACAGTGCAAGAGCTTTGTCAATACATAAGCATGATAAATGTCTTTCCCTGCTTTATATCTCATGATACTGAAATCCAAGCAATCCTAGCTGGCCTGACAGTGCATCGTCCATTTCCGCTGATTTGGAATAATGATCTACAGAAGGCATTTGAAGCATGACAAGCAAGCCTGGTGTGGGTTACAGCACTTGAATGTCCTGCTACTGAAACCCGTATGGAAGTCTTCTCAAATGCTTTGGCATGTTATGTGAGTGTAGTTCCACAGCAGTGTTCTCTAAAAAGCTAAAAGAAAAACTGCATTCTTGGCCAGTTTCTTGTACAGAACTTGCGGCTGCCTATGAGGCTGTAAAATATTTCAGGTTTATGATTGAAGGCCTCACCCTCACCATATATACCAGCTATTGCCCCCTGACATTCAAATTTTCATAGCTCCCAGAAATTTCATTGCCCATTTCACAACTTTCAGTACAATGTTGGAGCTGAAAATGTTGTTGCTAACACTATCCAAAGTAAACCAATTGATTTCAGTTTGCAGCCAACAGTGCAGAACAACACAGAATTGAAGGACAAGGCCACTCATTTGCATGCATGCCACTGCCAGGTGCTGATATGATAGTGTATTGTGACAAAGCAACATGCCAGCTACAGCTGTACATACCTGCATCACTACACTGCTGCAGATTCAAGTCTTTGCGTGGACTAAGCTGTCCAGGTATCCATGCTGTATGAGGGCACCAGCAACACTGTCCTTCTATGGCCTGCTGTGGAGAAAGTCTGCCGCTCATGGACGCAGGAATATCCCTTGCCAGAAATGAAAAGTGACACATCATATAAAGGAACCACTCTTGAACTTGGTTACTCCCAGAGACAATTTTGCATACCTACAAGAGCATCTCATCGGCCTGCTACCTATTTCTCGCAATTTCTGCTACTGTCTGATGGTGACTGACAAGTTCACAAGGTGGCCAAAAGTTTTACCCGTACAAGATCAGACAGCAGAGAGTATGTATGACTTGACTTGCAGTTGGGTAGTGCATTTCAGCTAACAAAACAGATTACATCTGCTGCAGCTTTGTGTATGGCAAGCCTCTGCAGTTGCCAGGTAAATTCGTTTTTTCATCTGTCACATGTGTCTGCACAACAGCTCTATTTGTTGTGAACCTCTGGAAGAATATGGTACCTTGTGCCACAACAAACAATCCACATTTGTTTTCACTGCCCTGGCCACTACAGAACACATCTTTCTGTGCAGAAGCCAATTATGTAAAGCTTTGGAGCCATCTTACCAAGACCACTACCTGTTTGTATGTAAACTGGCACCAATGATGATGCAATATGAATGACAAGTGTGATTCTGCCTGGAACTGCAGGCGATGTATAAACTAACAGTTGTCATTTGTTTCTACTTGTAAAGGGACTTTTGTAATGGTATCAGCATTGCACTCTTGTATGATGAGGGACTGGCAACATTGGGTCAGAGATTTACTAGGTACTCTGGCAGACTTTGTGTGGTGAGAACATTAGGTTGCACCTTGCTGTTGATCCGACCAGATGGTAATTGTAAGCACTACATGTATCCCACTTCCTCATCATCTCTGGACTGAAGCTGGCACACTACTTACCAGTGTACAATATGGGACCTTCTCTCTGTGACACCTCCGCTTCATCCTTCTCTCTTCTTGTCCTCACAATTGGTGGGTCTCTTGTCCTTGGTCTGAGTGACCTGCCCTTACTTTTTAACCTTCCCCAGCTTATCCCTCTTTTCTCTCTGAGGAAGAAACTAATAGTTCTGAAAGCTAGTATAATTCCTTGTACCTTTATAGGTGTATGTTAGTAGTACTAAGAATTTTGCTCCTGAGGGTAAAAACTGACCAGCTATTCTGTCTCATAATTTCCCTACTTTAAATGAAATTGTTGTGTGCCAAAATTGATTGTCGCTGAGAAACCTTACTCTAGCATGCTGACATTATTTTTTTAAGACATACATTTTCAAGAAACTTAAAAGATTACATGTAAGAAGTTTGAAATATTATTTATCATTTGCAAATATGCTCTAAAACCTGAAATATGATTCGATTTCTGAGTATGATAAAACATGTACAGCAAAAAGGTTTCTCTCATTTGCAACAGAAACTTATGGAGGATGTATACACTTAGACGCTTGAAAGGTTACTTTTGGACCAGCTTTTTGAAGAGGAAGATTATAAATGTGTGTAGGAAACTGTCTTAAGCCCTGTTGCAGTAAGCTGCATTGATAATCACATGTTGTGCATGTCTTTTATAACCCAAGCCCCTGAACTGGACAACAAAAGGAGAAAGCTACATTTTTACAACAAATGTAGATACCAATTTGTTGTACAATGATAAGCATAAAAAAAGAGACTGCCACGTCATTGTTAAAGACTATCTCTGACTTAGTTAATCAATTAAGTGCTCTCTCATCTTCTGCAGAATAGGCACTAGTTTTACTTTTTTTTAAAATCACACTGAAGAATACCTAGCGAAGGAAGTTAAATAAACAAACTGAAGAAAGTGGAGCTAAAGCAAGAACTTAAAGTAGTTGACACAGGATGGTGTGCTTATATCAGTAGAAGACATTCCCTTGCATGAAGCATCTCAGTATATTGTGTAAAATGTAGCCCTTTATGTATCAAGCTTTTTAGTGAATTTACATTAGATAGCCTTTTTTTTACTGCTGAGTAAACAGTTAGTACCATAAGCTACAATAATGGAGTTTCATAAGTAAATGCAGTTTGTAAAATGGAAAGTAAAAAAAATTATGCTTAATCTGCATGTATTATTTCTTTAATAATGCAATATGTCGTAGAGCTAGAATGAAAGTGCATTTTAATGTTAGAATCAGATTTTTACGCGGTAATAGTGTGTACACTTCAATAAAACTTTCAGATGGAGTAATGTCTGTGTGTTTATCTTTCTAGGGCAGTATTTTACCCCACTCTTCTCATTTGTCAGATAGTTGCTTACAAATTCACACCTATTTCTTATTTATTTATTCGGAATTAATGTCAAACAGTACTGCAGAACATGGGAAAGGGATGCAGTAATAGAGAACTGAGTATGACAGAGTTGTAGCCTGTCATCTGTGTTACTCAATCTATACATACAGCAAGCAGTAATATCGTACAACTCTGCTAAAATAAGGGGTTGACCGACCAGGCACATCATGAACCATCAAGGAATATATAGCTATGTTACTGAGTGTGGGGATAAAAATTGTAGAGAGGAAGTAAAATTAGACAACTTTAAGCAGTCTGAATAAGTGCAGATTGCTGTGATGAAGAAACATGTATAGGATAGCCTGACATGAAGCGCAATCTCTAACTGAAGACTGCTGCAACATTACTGCAGTTATGTAATTTTCCACAGAATTACATTTCATAGTTAATACTTTCAACATTTAATTAACAAATATGAAACATTATGAAGTCTGTATGATAATAAAAGCCTTTTTTTACGAGTAAATTGATTTACCATCGAAATTGTCATTATAGTCAGAGTTTGTTGTACAAATATTTAACAAGTCTTACGTATGTCATTGGCATGAGTCATTGAAACTTCTTTTCCCTTTTTTTTATGTTGGTAACCCCTTTTATTCAGAATATATATGTAGTCTCTGTTAACCATTTTTATTAAGCACCTTTTGCTTGTTTTAGGCTGTGAAAGTGAAGCAGATACATCGTTAATGGTACCAGAAGGAGCTGCAGACAGTATTTCAGTTGTGTTCCCGTCACACACTGAACGTATGGTGGCCGAGGGGGTAACTGCTCCAGCTCCCACGGCACGAATGGGAGAGAGAGAGGCTCCAGATGGAGAAGAAGAAACAGCAGATTCTTCTCAATCAGCTGGCAGGTAAACAAACACACAGTTCAAAGTACTGTGATTATTTTGGTTGGGGTATTACTGATCTCATATAGATTCTATGCCAAAAACACAACTGACCTTTTTCATGGGCTTTGTGATTTGCTGCCAGTAATCTGTCAGTTTCATGCAAGTCACTAAACATTCCACACTGGTAGTTTTCCTGTGTCTGTAACTCACAGTTGCAAAAGCTATCAGAACCATTTTCAAAATCCAGTGTACAATGATTTGATGCGTATCATGGAATAGCTTGAGAGTGTGTATTCCTAATTTCATAGTATTATCAGCTCATCATCTCCACAGTTTTCCCCTGAACGTCACTGATGCAGATTTGGTTCCTCTTCACCATCAGCAGAACGAAATGCTGCACTGGTTAATAGTGGTAGAGTTTTCCCTTCAAAACTGGCACAGTGCCATATTAATCATATTAATGCAGGTGTTTCCAGTATTTTCATTAGTGCAAGTATTTTTCTGATTTTGAATCTATTAGAAAAGATTCTAAATGCTACACCATTGTCTTACAGTCTGCAATTGAGCTATCAAATTTGACGATTTCCGTCTTGATGTAAACAAAAATTTATCACTGTCCTTAGTGAGGCAGTCACTGTTCACAACACACAACTGTTGTGTTAACCACTATATTTTTGAAAAATCAGCAATGACAGTTGGCTGAACTTTCCATCAGTGGGCGTAATTATCTTGGATGTAATTATTTATTTTGCAAGTTCAGGGCTGTTTTAAATTATTTTCAGAATCGCAAAGAAATCATAAAAACAGTGCAGTTGATGTGGTATATTAATTTTTTTTTGTTGTGCATTGTAATTCATGAAGCTTTTTATATAGGTTTAGGAAGGCTGTTTTTCCACAAATGTTCAGTATGTACCATTCATTGTCATTTGACATTTATGCAATAGTCATTCTCTTCCCTCACATGCACCATGTCAACAGCGATGCTTAGGAAGGCAGCTTGGATGTGCTGCTTTTGATATTTAACGTATCATCACATGAAGAAATAGCAATACTGGGTCTGGTGAACATGGCGACCAGGTTAAAAACATTTGACCACCAGCTGTCTGTGTCCAATGCATTGCTGTGGCAGATGTTTTTAAAACACTTTGGCATCTCTATGGTGCTGCACCATTCTGTTGTGTAAAATCATTACAGCCATTCCTTAAGCTTGTCCAGCTCTGATAGCTCCTGGCACTATCTGTTCGGGAAGAAAAGTTTCATCTTCACTATAGCACATAACATTCACTTTGCAGGAGTCACACACGTTCCACATAACAGTGCAGATTTTCTGCTCCTCTGTAGTGAATGTTTCATTCAGCTTTGCACCTGCATGAGAGGTTGCTTCATCACTAAAAACTAGTGTCACTGAATCAATCTTCTTACAGAAGGTCTTGCAGTGTGGTGCTACGTTTTAACCATAGGCTTTTGTAATTACCTGCTAAAGCTGTGTCAAGTTATAAACAACATGATTTCACCTTCTGTTGTCTACATAACACATGTCATAATGTAGTTCAGTGCTCTGCTGCCTCTTGTACTCATTGTTTTAGGGCTCTGGAGATAAGTTTCCTTTATCCTATTAACTACTACATATCCAGTGCGACATCCAGATCCAAAATCCTGACAGTCACTGTACATACCATGTTCATATGCACCAGTCGTGATGTGAACCACCAGAGTGATGCCTTGTTCCCTACAACATATGATTATATTAAAAGGTGTGCTTTGTAAATGCTCTTAGGGCATATTAAATTCATTCAAAAATATATGAAATTCTTATTTTTCCCCCTAAAAATATTTGTTTATTCATTGCTATTCGTGTAATTGGTCATCTCATGTTTTAGGTATGCAAGTGTGTATGAAAAGAATACAAATTTTCTGGCAAATATTTATCTTCAAGAGGTGAATTTCCAAGGGTTGACATTAGACACTTACAAATTAGGATCAGCTATAAATAACTTTTGTAATTTAAAATTTCCTTTGTTGGAGAAGAAAGAAGATATTAATTGAGAATGATTAGAAAGGAAGACAGGTTGTGAAGGACTCGGGTGTTGGCATTAAGATTTTTTTAAAATGCATCATAACCAATCATAGTTGGTTAGTCTGCAACTGAGCCTTCAGCATGCCTTACCGATTGTTGTTTACATGATTGTGCCTGCATTGAACACTCTCTCTCCCTCTCTACCCCCTCTCTCTTTCTCACCCCACTTCTTCTCCCCCTCGCTCCCTCCTTCCTACACTCTCCCACTCTTTCTCATTCTCTCTGCCATCTCCCTCTCATCTCCATCTGCCCACTCCATTACCCTTTCCCTTACTGCCTCTTCCCCTCCTCCACTCCCACCCTTCCTCTCTCCCTATCCCCCTTCTCCTCTCCCCCTCCACTTCTCATCCCTTCCCTCCCACCCCTCCCCCTCTTGCCTTCTCGCTCCCCCTCCCCTTCCACTCTTGCATTCTCACTCCCCCTCCCCTTCCACTCTTGCATTCTCGCTCCCCTTCCCCTCCTGGCTTCTCACGCCCCTTCCCCTCTTGCCTTCTCGCTCCCCCTCTTGCCTTCTCGCTCTCCCTCCCCTCCTCCTCTTGCCCCATCTCCCTCCCCTTCTCGCCGCCTCCCCTTCCCCTTCTCGCCACTTCCTCCTCCTCCACCTCTCGCCACTTCCCCCTCTCGCCACCTCCCTCTCCCCTCCCCCTATCGCCCCCTCCCCCTATCGCCACCTCCCCCCTCCTGCCGCCATGTATCACTGATTAATGGAAATATTCAAGTATATTTTTTCCCCTGTGTATCTGTTTCAAGGATGGCTGCAAGGGATGTAGTGCGTGTTCCACAGTGGGTCACCCATTCACCAACTCCAGAACTGAACGTAGCTTTCAGTGAAAGAGCCCGTGCTCAGTTGGAGAGTTTAGCAGCAGAAACTGGTTCTGATGGGACAGGAGCCACAGCAGAAACGATTGCAGCAGTGCTGCGGGAGGATCCTCGTTCTGTGTATCTACGTCGGCGTTGGGGAAGCCAATTCTACACTTTCCTTATAGCAGATCTCCATGTGAGTTGTAAATTTGATGATTCAGCGCATACAGTGAATGTTTTCCAGGTGCGTCCAGCAGGGAAAATGTGTGAATGTGGCCATCTCGAATGGCAATGCAGTTTACATGGCACAACCTCTGAATAGACACCATCTTCTTCTGTTTGGACAAGATGTGAAAAGGCTGTACAGGTGCAATGTAACTCATTAGTTTAAACTGAATTGTGCTTCCTATTGACTACAGAGCTCTTTCTTATATTGTTTTCTGGTAAGCAGCCTGGGCATTTGTGTTTTAAGGGTATTGTTGCACATGTGTGCCGATTTGACCTTCACTGTGGAATGCCATGTATTTGCCAAACACAACAACATTGCTGTTGTGCTTCTGCGGTACAGACACAAATTTAATGAAGTAGTTGGACTTTTAATTTATTATTGAAGATTATCTTCAAAGGTGTAAGAACTTTGCACTTCTGTAAAAATACAGCACTGTTGTAAACTATGTAAAAATATTATGGAATCAGATAAATATTAAATATGTTGATTATGCAATTATTTCTTTTCGTTTTAAATATAGATGTGCATTTGCTCATCATGAATTAAGTATATGACATATCTTTTAAAGGCTAACTACTGCCTTTAGTATAGTGTAAGTGTAATATATAGATTATGTGCATTTTGTCCTTGCATTCTCCTTATCAACTCCACAGCTGAGCTGATAAATCTGAGCTGACCGGGTACCTAACAAATTACTTTACGAATGTGTGTTGTAAGTATATAAATTTATTACATTTTCACTTGGTTGCAGCTGTATTACTATCGGGATGAAATTTTTAGCACCAAAGTATTACATATATGTTAATCAAGTTTTGGAAAGATCATACAGTCACCTACACTGAATGGATAAAAAATTACAAGTGTGCCCTCACATGCGTGTACATACGCACAAATTCAAGATTAATTTCATACAAAACAAATGAGAATAGCCAATTACACCCATGAACATGGAATAATCCTACTTGGGCTGTCACAAAAAATACACACACACACACACACACACACACACACACACACACACACACACACACACACATACACACAATGGAAGATACAGGTTGGAGTAACTGGATTGAGCATCCTCAAGGTTCTTCTAGAACCTCAACAATTTAGCTCCCAGTCACGTCATCTGGTTCTCCTCAGCCCAGCAAGCCACCTACATTGATACCGACCTCCACTTCATGGATGGCTCCATCAGAGTCTTTCTCCACATCAAATGCACCAACCACTAACAATACTTCTATTTTGACAGCTGATACTCAATCCACACCGAGGAGTCCCTTCCACACAGCACAGCTGCTCCTGTTCGCCACATCTGCAGTGATGAATGACCCCTCTCCAGATACGCCGAGGACCTCGCTGTTGCCTTCACAGACGGAAATTATCCTTCCCACCTTGTCCAGAAACAGACTCCCACATCTTGTCCCCCAGTCACAAACCATCTGCCATATACCCACAGACCAGCGAAAAGGGGTCCCTCCTTTGTGACTTGGTACTAACCAGGATTGGAGCAACTGAATCACACATCTCCCTAGGGATTTGACTATCTCTTGTCATATACAGAAATGAGAAGTATCCTCTGTACTATCCTTTCCACCACCTCACATCATGGCATTCTACCACCCACCCAAATATGAAATATCCTTGTCCATACCTATTCCACTCATCTGTAAAACATTTCTATACTTGCTTCCACAACCCCCTTCACAAGCATTTCTTACTCCATTAAAGACAGGGCCACCTGTGAAAGTAGCCATGTAGTATACCAACTTAGATGCGACCACTGTGCAACATCCTGCATGAGCATGACCACTAATGTGCTGTCCTTAATGGTCACTGCAAAAATGTGGACAAGAGGCAGCCTGGCCAACCAATTGCTGAGTGTGAAGTGCAACACAGTGGTTTACTTCAACTGCTTCACAGCCCGTGCCATCTGAATTCTTCCCCATACCAGCTTTTTTGAATTGCATAGGTGGAAACTCTTATGCTACATATCTTTCATTCCCATACGCCCCTCTCGCAGCCTCTACCTTTGCTATTCCCTGTCCACTTACCTTTGTACCCTACTTTGCTCCCACTCCAGCCTCACACACACACACACACACACACACACACACACACACCTTCTATCCCCTCAGTGGACTTTTCCTCTTCTTTGCTTCACTTGTCCCCTTTCTCAGCACAGCCTCTCAATGCTGTACCTAGGATCCTACTATCTTGTCTCTGCTTTCTTGTCTGCTCCCACAGGCAGCACTAAATCATCTTTCTCCTTCCATACCCTGCTAGCCCTACCCCTTATCCATCCCACACCTCCCACTTCAGCCAATGCTACTATTCACCTCAGTTGGGTCTCAGTGCACTGATACATATTGTATGTATGCAGGTGTGTGTGTGTGTGTGTGTGTGTGTGTGTGTGTGTGTGTGTGTGTGTGTGTGTGTGTGCGCGCGTGCGCGTGCACGTGTGCGTGCACGTGTGCGTGCGTGCGCGTGCGCGCGCGCGCGCTTTGCTCAATACGTCCTCTATCTGTCTGTTAGAAATAATTGAATTGTGTTATTGAAATAGACAAGATATTTCTCAAGAGTAAAAGACAGGGGACAGGAGAGTAGATATGACATTGAATGGGAGAAAATATACAGATGAAAGGATAACTGTGGTTTCAGAGGAGCATATTTAGCTCCGAGGAGAAGTAGTAGTAAATTGGTATCATAACATGTCCTTCCAGCCATATCTAGAGAGATTGTGTGGACATGTGCAGGCAACTTCTGCTCGATAACCTGCCTGATAAGAGTCTCATATGATGGATGTAGAGAAAAGCTAGGGAAAATACTAGGTCGTGTCTTTTGCATACAATATGCAGTACTAACTGACTCTATGCAAACCTCAAGGCTTTTGTGGGTGCCCTTTTTTTTTTTTCGCATTTCAGCAAGGGCATTTTTTCCCCTCTATTCATATTAAAATCGTGATCAGTTAACTGTATTTATTTTATGATTAACTTTATTATTGTCATTTACATTCGAAAACTGTGAGGGTGTAGATGCCTCCCATAGGCCTTTTGAGAGCTGTTGTGTTGTCAATTACATGTGAAGAAATAAAATAAAAAAACATTGTTTGTGTTTTTATTTTACTTACCAAATGTGAAAACAATCCTAGAAACTTCATTTATCACATAATAAGAAGTGAGCTGATGCAAGCCACTATAGAAATGAAGCAATAAGTCCAGGGTTTCAGAAGTGACAACAGTATTCAACTCTTGAAAAAACAGAAACTGATCATTGTAACAGTTTTTATGTACCTGCTATAGTGTCAGGCACATCCAGAGGTGGTAAGATATGTTTCCAAAAACTGTGTAAAAGCACTAAGTTTGGAGTAAGTATGCTTCCAAAAAAAGATATAGTAATTTTGTGGTACATTTACTTTACATGTCTCGTAGAGAAACTATTTTAGGGGTAAGCAGACTATCCGAAGGGTCTTCACAACAGCATGATTTGATGGTATGTATACTTCCTAAGGCCCTAAAAGCTATATTTCACAACAAACACAAACTACAACTGGCGCAGTAGCCTACCATTATATGCCAGGAGGGTACAGAAGTGGTACAACATATTCCCATAAACACAGTGAAGACATATGGTTACTGGGAAGTGTATTTTCCAAGGCCAGTGAAGCAGCTGAATCAGTGTTTGTCTGTAAAGTTGATGATATGTGCTAAACCACCCACTGCACAATGATTTATGTGTCTGATGCTACCCTTGGTTCCTCCATTGTGCATCATAATGATTGTGTGGTGTGGTGTGGTGATACGCATTTGAAATGGTCACCATCCCATAGCGGTGGTCATCAGGACATCTTTTGTCCCAGAAAATTCGAGGTTATGCTGTAATGGTCTTGAGATTTTACAAATATTCTTGAATGCTACTGAATGATTTTGAATATTGTAAAATAGTCACAAATTTTTAGAATAAAACTTGGATTTGCCACATATCACATTAATGCACATTTCATCAAAACCAATGAGTTGGCAATGTTATAATGACGTAGAAACAACTTCAGAATAACAGTATAGAGAGAAATTATATGAACAAAGAGTGGTTGTGTGAATGAACAATTTTGGCAACAAAACTGATCTAGTTCGAGAAAGAAACCAGTGAATACAAAATGGGAAGAAAGAAGATTTAAATCCATTTATATGATGATGAACCAAAACAAAAGTGTAAACTTCCCAGCAGAGCTCCTAAATTTTCTTATTGTATTGTAAACCTATTCAAAAAAGCTCCTAAACATCGCCATAGATGTGGAAATATTAACCGGAAAAGAAAAGGCAAGTCAGTATTCAGACTATGAGGCCCACTCATTTTGACTCGCATACCATTCTACTTTAAAAAGCTCCAATTTCTGGTAGGACTAACATTCTGTATAAGTATCAACAAAGCGCAAGGACAAACATTCGATTGCTGTGGAGTGAATTTAAAGAATTTTGTTTCTTGTGCAGACAGCTACATGTAGTGCATTCATCTGTTGGACACCACAAAACTTATTTTGTCTTTGCATCAAGAAGGAAAATGCCAAATGTAGTTCATAGCAATATACTTTGAATATGTTACATGCTATATGACAGAGATGATTAATTAAACATTTTTAATCAATATGGCAAACAATTGGAACAAAGGACCAAGCAAAGTGGGTCCTTTTTAGTCAGTTATTATATAATTTCTACACATTTAACTTAGTCATGAAGAAAGTGCCCTGGAAACTTAACATTAAAAAAAGTGATCAGGATTAGTGTACAAAGCCTTATGTCCTCTCCCTTTCAATTTAAGATTAAAACTTTTGCTGGAAAGCTGAGCAGTCAAATCTTGTATGTTGAATCAATAGAAAACTTTCATCTATTATTACCACTCTCCCACTCCTCCAGTAGTATCAGTGCGTCACTAACTTTTACTTTATCCCTGCAAGAGAGAGATGCCAATGATATCAGTATTTAAACGTAGCTTGAAAAGTTATGTACTTGAGACCTCACTTTATTCACTAGAGGAATTCTTTCAGAGAAATAAGTAAAACCCAGATTGGAAAGATATTTTTAAATTTTTTGACACGGTTTACTGTTAAACTAATGTAATAATGCCCTAATGTAAAAATTCCTGTTTTTCTCATTTCCATTTTTGGGTAACTTTTAAACACAAAGTGGGAAGTTTCGATTACTGTTCAAGGTTAAAATAGATGCAATAATGCCCTAAATATGAAACTGCTATCTTCACATTTATGTTGACTAGTTTTTAAGCTAATAAGTATGACTTTTGTGCACTGTTATTAATACTATAACAATGTCTTTATTCTATGTATTTTATTATGTACATTGACATGTTCCACATCTGAGTGACTTGCTCATATGTACAGATCTATGGAACAAGTATATAAATAAATAGATAAATAAAAAAGCTTTAGCCACAGATTAAGGTTGACTGGAGAAGTAAGTATTGTACATGACAGCTGATATGAACCTAATGACATACTGAAACTACATACTAGGCCCATACTTAAATGCAGAGCAGTGTAACTTAGAAGCAGTGTTCCACCATTTAAATATGTAACATCTTTGGTATGGGTATACAGTGAAACTGCATTTATACATTTCTCAGCTCTATGTTTTTGCACTTGTGCGTTGTATACTGTACACGTTTTTGATTTTGCATGCAAAGTTAGTTCATGTTTTCGATTTATACATTTTCAGACTTTTGCGCTATTTTTTTTACTCCTTCACAGTTATTTTTGTTGCCCTTATACATTCGAAACACCAAGAAATCATCTCAAAGTGTTTCGTATATGGTGTGGCCAGTGATTGTTAGTTTTCAGTCTGCATGCAAAGTAAAAGTTATTATTGTGGGCCTTAGCTACAGTACACTTGGCGACACTGTCGTTGTTGACCTTGTGGCAACTGGTTTCAGGTTGTATAATTTGGGGCAACATTGCTCTCAGTAGTGGCCTTCACACAATGCCACTTGGGGGTGCTGTTGACCAGCCAAGGAATGGGTAGCCGCTTATGAGCAGTTGCCACAAGACGTCAGGGAAAACAGCAGCAGTAGTGACAGTGTCAAAGTTGCTCGCAGCAACAGCTACACATGTTCTCAGTGGGGGCATGATGCACTTCGCCATGTGAATGAATGAGCACTGCAGAGTAGCGGTTCTCAATGGCATTGTGCAGTGGGGCTGTAAGGAAGGGGATTGCAGCCCGCAGTCCAATAGTCACACAATACATACCAATGGCTCTTGATGGTAGTGTTAGCAGGCAAAGAGCGTACTGAATGAAACTAGGAGTGTTTTTGCAAAGGGTGAACTCAATCTTTTTTTAGTGTAGTTTAGAGTTTTCGTACATGCTAAAATGAGTTCATCACCGAAGATGATGTCTTTCCGTGCAGGAGAAAGTAAACGTAATTGAAGAAGTGCAAAGAAGTCCTAGTGAACAGAGAATGAGTATTGCAAAGCATCTCAAAATCCCATGTTCTACATTAATTACCATACTGGCCAATGAAATGCAGATAAGATCTCGTGCTTTGAAAGCTAGGCCAAGCAGTAAGAAACACATGCGTATCCAGGGTGGAAAGTGTGCAGACTTGGTTTCAGCTACAGTGTGCAGCTAATGTATCTATTTCAGGCACAATAATGGAAGAAAAGGCTTCAGAATTCACAAAGAAGTTAAATACTGAAAACTTTCATGCTTGTTCTGGTTGGTTACAATGCATAAAAGCAAGATGTTGCATTACTGTCCACAGAGTTTGTGGGGAGGCTAACAGTGTGGATAATGTCACTGTAGAATGTTGGAAAAAGCATGATCTCCCAATTATAACTGCAAATTAGTGTGTGAAAGATATTTACAACACAGACGAAACGAGTCCCTTATTTTAACTTGTTGCTTGACAAAACATTGACATTTATGGGGGATGCCTGCTTTGGGGGGAATGATAAGCAAGCAAAGAGTGACGGTACTCCTTACCATAAATGCAGATTGCTCTGATAAACTCCGCCCACTAGTGATTGGGAAGCCAGCGAAGCCTAGATGTTTCAAGGGCGTAAAGTCGTATTCCACCAAGTATGAGACAAACAAGAAGGCATGTATGACTGCAAACCTCTTCAAGAGTCAACTCAATAAGTTTAACGCACACTGCATTGTGAGAAGAGAAAAATGCTTTTGCTTCTCAGCAGTTGTTTGGATTATTCTATGGCATTACAGTTCAGCAGCATAGAACTGGCATTTTTTCCAGCAAATTGCACAAGCCATGTTCAACCCCTTGACTTCAGCATCATTGCTGCCACAAAAGCAAAGTACAGGAAAATGCTGGTTCAGTGTCATCGCTGTGAAGGAAGATCCTAAACTGGACATATTGCAGGTAAACCAAAGAGTTGTATTGTGGTTGGGACACTCTTTACACATACACTACGTATGTATAACATTTCCTGTCAGTTTCTTCTGAACTTCACTAAATTTTTTTGAATAGATCTATAAATTAAATTAAATTTAGCATGTATGTAATTTTTAATTTATTTTTCTATCTAGGCAATGCAGTATGTAAGGACTGCATGGGATCAATTAAAGCCAAACACAATATGCAAGTGCTTTCAAAAAGATGGCAACACAAAAGATGAAACTCAATCTGACCCTGAAAATGCTGAACATTTTTATGTAAATTTTGATATATCAGAAGACTGACTGGGCTCATATTGGAAATGGAATTGATTTTATTGATTTCATTCAGTTTGAAGCTGATACTGCTGTTTGTTGTGTACAAAATGAGGATGAAGTAATACAAGAAGTAGTGCCAGTATCTGCTGAAATAAATAGTATTGAGGAACCGTAAAGATCGGGTTGTGAACCTGTGGACTCTCCCAGTCTGTCAGAAGCACTTACTGCATTGGAAGTAACACATCATTACAGAAGATGAAGAAACATCAGTGATGACAAGATATGCATGCTGATTACATATGAAAATTGATTTATGAATGCAGTATTGCTTCCAAAAAAAAAAACCACAATTGATTCATTCTTTAGGCCTAAATAACTTTAATTGTCCATAACTTAGGGATAAGCACATTCGAACTACTACACCTATTACTGTACAACATACGTATCTTCTGTCTGTGTGCACTTGAGTTTAATAGAAAAATATTAAAAAGTTTCATTTTAATGTTAATATCATTTGTATATTTATTTTATCATCTCCCTGCAAAAACTTATAAATGGGGTTTTACTGTATAATTAACCTAAACATGTGAGTAACTGCAAGGAAACTAGGTAACAAAAGAAATACTTCAGTTGCATGATAAAAGAAAGAAATATGAAAATGCTCAACAAAAAAGCAATATAAATCACTAAGAAATGAAGTCAGTAGAAGTTGCAGGGAAGCTAAAACAAGATGGTTGCAGAAAATTTTGAAGAAATCAAAAAGTTGTTCTAAGTACCGTCAGCATATAGGAAATCCAAAACAATCTTGAGTGAAATTAAAAGCACTGGAATCAACATTAAGAGTCAAAAGGAATTTGTGTGGTAAAGGTACAGGAGAGAGAGTGTGGGAGGGAAATGCAGACTGAGAACATTTGGTGGAGGAACTGCCTGTTAAAGTTATAGAAGAAGGAATGAGTGTTGATATAGGGAATCCAGTAATAATGTCAGTTTGTCAGAGCTGTGGAAAACTTGTGGTTAAGGCAGAAAGTTCTTAATGGAATCCTTCTGGGTGTACTGCTACATCATCTCCAATGTCATCTTCTAAAATAATCGGTTGTGGCTGTGTTGCAGTGAATTTCTTCAGGGCATGGGTCTGTCCTCTGAAGAAGGTCACTGTGATGCAGACAAAAATCAGTTGTTTTACTATTTTAGAATTTTGAATATTTTGTAAGATGATGTGGCAGTCTTAGGAGGATTTTAATGATTTTGACACTGACTGAGGAAGCATATATATTTATTAGTTAGAAGGGACATATGACATTCCTTTGGTATTTCTAAAATCATTGGGGGAAGTGTCAATAAAATGATTACTGTAGTTAGCGTGTAGAATCAGTGATATTGGAGACAAGACATACCACTGGACTTCTGCTGGAATGTCATATACAATTCCATAGATAGCAAATGCAGATATATGTGAAAAGTGTTCTACTATACAGAAGAATGTAGGAAAATAATTGAGAATCTATTAGATGACAGTCAGTCAGGGTATAAGAAAAGTAAAGGCACCAGAGAGAGAGAGAGAGAGAGAGAGAGAGAGAGATCTGATGACATGCCCGATAATGGGGGCAAGACTTGAAGAAAATAAAGATACTTCAGTGGATTTATTGACCTAGAAAAATTGTTTGGCAAGTTAAAATGGTGCAACAAGGTTTTGAAATTATTAGGGAAAGACTGAATACAATACATACAAGAGCCAAGAGGAGCAACAAAATGAAATATGAAATGTTTGGATTAAAAGAATTGAAATGAGGATACAATATATATATTGAAGAAGTAATGACAGAAATAGAAGAAAAGTTCAGGAATGGGACTAAAATTCGGGGTGGAAGGATATCAGTGGTAAGATAAACTGATGACATTGGTATTGTCAGAGATATTGAGGAAGAATTACAGGATCTGGTAAATAAAATGAACAGTCTAAAGAGCATAGAATACAGAATGACAGTATACCAAGAAAGGTGAAAATAATAAGGAATAACACAAAGCAGATTACCAATAAACTTGATATCATAACTGGGGGCCTTGTAGCAGATGAAATGGAAGTACTCTGCTGCTTTGGAGGCCAATTAACATATGATGGATATAGCAAAGAGGATATAAGAAGTAGACTGGCGTGAACAAAGTGGGCACCCTCTGTAAAAGAAGTATATTATATCAAATATAGGCTTTAATTTAGAGGAAGAAATTTCTGAGAACATATGTGTGGGGAATAGCATTGTATGGAATTAAGGATGTTTGGTATACATGCCACTCTCGAGATGATGATTATAATCCAGGAGAGAGACCTTTTTCGGGGGGGGGGGGGGGTTGGGTTGGGAGGATAGGATGGTTCAGTTTGTTACAGGTCACCTCAGAAATAAAATACATGAAATTCATGTCATGGAAACTGAAAAAGCCTTTTATCAGTCACTAAAGAACCAAATGTAGATTACAAAATTATGACTTCAATCTTTTTATCCCTGTGTAGGTGAGTTGCCTTTCAGTACACTACACCTGTCATGTTTTATTGTTATTTTCATTGGTGAGGAAGACTGCCCAGCATTTACTCTACTTCCATGTTTGGTTTGCTCATAAGGTAATCACATGAAGGACAGAGTACTGTTGTACTAGAGGCAAATCTGTGTGAATATAGTGAGTTGTGTAAACTTCTTCACCCAGAAAGGAAATTGCCCTTTTCTTTTCTGTGAAAGTATCAGTGTTTTCAGTAATATACAGTGCTTTTTTTCTAAAAAAAAAAAAGTTTGAGGGTACTCCGACATTGTATATAATCCAGCGAAAATTACTTATAACTGAAGTATGGGATACCACCCGTCTGCTTTTAGCCATGACGTCGTCAACATGTCGAACTACAAAAAAATGGTATCGGACTCTTCAATTGACTTTACAGTTGAAATGAAGCTGGCGATACCAAGAAACACCTAAACATACAAGAGAATGTGGTATCGAATACATCAGTTTACATCACCTCAAATGAAGCATGTGATTCCCATCAACCCCTGAACAATAAAAGAAAATGGTATCATACACTTCAATTGACCTATAATACACCTCAAATGAAACAGCAGACAGAATGGCAAACGCAAACGAATAAAGAACAACAAAGCAAAGATGGCAAAGAATCACGAAGGATCATGGTAGCGGGACCATAGAGACATCTATCAGTAGCTCGGCTTTGAGCATATGCATATCCGTTTAGCACTACCATCACCCACTATTAGCGGGCGAGGGCACTACATGCTAGTTGACCTGGCTACCAGCGATTCAGTTGTCGCGATCGGTTGCCGCAGCTTCGAAATGCTGGAAACAGTCAATGACATCGCTTTTCCCACCAAAAACTGCGTATTGCAATTGTTGTTGTTGTTGTGGTCTTCAGTCCTGAGACTGGTTTGATGCAGCTCTCCATGCTACTCTTTCCTGTGCAAGCTTCTTCATCTCCCAGTATCTACTGCAACCTACATCCTTCTGAATCTGCTTAGTGTATTCATCTCTTGGTCTCCCTCTACGATTTTTACCCTCCACACTGCCCTCCAATGCTAAATTTGTGATCCCTTGATGCCTCAAAACATGTCCTACCAACCGATCCCTTCTTCTAGTCAAGTTGTGCCACAAACTTCTCTTCTCCCCAATCCTATTCAATACCTCCTCATTAGTTACGTGATCTACCCACCTTATCTTCAGCATTCTTCTGTAGCACCACATTTCGAAAGCTTCTATTCTCTTCTTGTCCAAACTAGTTATCGTCCATGTTTCACTTCCATACATGGCTACACTCCATACAAATACTTTCAGAAACGACTTCCTGACACTTAAATCTATACTCGATGTTAACAAATTCCTCTTCTTGAGAAACGCTTTCCTTGCCATTGCCAGTCTACATTTTATATCCTCTCTACTTCGACCATCATCGGTTATTTTACTCCCTAAATAGCAAAACTCCTTTACTACTTTAAGTGTCTCATTTCCTAATCTAATTCCCTCAGCATCACCCGACTTAATTTGACTACATTCCATTATCTTCGTTTTGCTTTTGTTGATGTTCATCTTATATCCTCCTTTCAACACACTGTCCATTCCGTTCAACTGCTCTTCCAAGTCCTTTGCTGTCTCTGACAGAATTACAATGTCATCGGCGAACCTCAAAGTTTTTACTTCTTCTCCATGAATTTTAATACCTACTCCGAATTTTTCTTTTGTTTCCTTTACTGCTTGCTCAATATACAGATTGAATAACATCGGGGAGAGGCTACAACCCTGTCTTACTCCTTTCCCAACCACTGCTTCCCTTTCATGCCCCTCGACTTTTATAACTGCCACCTGGTTTCTGTACAAACTGTAAATAGCCTTTCGCTCCCTGTATTTTACCCCTGCCACCTTCAGAATTTGAAAGAGAGTATTCCAGTTAACATTGTCAAAAGCTTTCTCTAAGTCTACAAATGCTAGAAACGTAGGTTTGCCTTTTCTTAATCTTTCTTCTAAGATAAGTCGTAAGGTCAGTATTGCCTCACGTGTTCCAACATTTCTACGGAATCCAAACTGATCTTCCCCGAGGTCGGCTTCTACCAGTTTTTCCATTCGTCTGTAAAGAATTCGCGTTAGTATTTTGCAGCTGTGACTTATTAAACTGATAGTTCGGTAATTTTCACATCTGTCAACACCTGCTTTCTTTGGGATTGGAATTATTATATTCTTCTTGAAGTCTGAGGGTATTTCGCCTGTCTCATACATCGTGCTCACTAGATGGTAGAGTTTTGTCATGACTGGCTCTCCCGAGGCCATCAGTAGTTCAAAAGGAATGTTGTCTACTCCCGGGGCCTTGTTTCGACTCAGGTCTTTCAGTGCTCTGTCAAACTCTTCACGCAGTATCTTATCTCCCATTTCGTCTTCATCTACATCCTCTTCCATTTCCATAATATTGTCCTCTAGTACATCGCCCTTGTATAAACCCTCTATATACTCCTTCCACCTTTCTGCCTTCCCTTCTTTGCTTAGAATTGGGTTGCCATCTGAGCTCTTGATATTCATACAAGTGGTTCTCTTCTCTCCAAAGGTCTCTTTAATTTTCCTGTAGGCAGTATCTATCTTACCCCTAGTGAGACAAGCCTCTACATCCTTACATTTGTCCTCTAGCCATCCCTGCTTAGCCATTTTGCACTTCCTGTCGATATCATTTTTGAGACGTCTGTATTCCTTTTTGCCTGCTTCATTTCCTGCATTTTTGTATTTTCTCCTTTCATCAATTAAATTCAATATTTCTTCTGTTACCCAAGGATTTCTATTAGCCCTCGTCTTTTTACCTACTTGATCCTCTGCTGCCTTCACTACTTCATCCCTCAGAGCTACCCATTCTTCTTCTACTGTATTTCTTTCCCCCATTCCTGTCAATTGTTCCCTTATGCTCTCCCTGAAACTCTCTACAACCTCTGGTTCTTTCAGTTTATCCAGGTCCCATCTCCTTAAGTTCCCACCTTTTTGCAGTTTCTTCAGTTTCAATCTGCAGTTCATAACCAATAGATTGTGGTCAGAATCCACATCTGCCCCAGGAAATGTCTTACAATTTAAAACCTGGTTCCTAAATCTCTGTCTTACCATTATATAATCTATCTGATACCTACTAGTATCTCCAGGATTCTTCCAGGTATACAACCTTCTTTTATGATTCTTGAACCAAGTGTTGGCTATGATTAAGTTATGCTCTGTGCAAAATTCTACAAGGCGGCTTCCTCTTTCATTCCTTCCCCCCAATCCATATTCACCTACTATGTTTCCTTCTCTCCCTTTTCCTACTGACGAATTCCAGTCACCCATGACTATTAAATTTTCGTCTCCTTTCACTACCTGAATAATTTCTTTTATCTCGTCATACATTTCATCTATTTCTTCATCATCTGCAGAGGTAGTTGGCATATAAACTTGTACTACTGTAGTAGGCATGGGCATGGGCAATTACCAACACGAAAAAATGAAATAAAAAATTTACTTCCATGAAATAAATCTTTGGCACTCTTCCAAGTTCTGAACATCGTAAAAAAAATTACTTTGCCGACAAAAAAGTTTAGGGGTACACATCCACCAGCTTTCCCCCAAGAAACAGCACTGGTTATATATGTTGATAAGCCAGATCATTATGACCACCTGCCTGGTGGGTTCACCTTTGGCACAGATAACAGTGGCGACACTTTGCAACATGGAAGCAATGAGGCCTTGGTAGGTTACTAGATGGAGTTGGCACCACATCTGCACACACTAGTTGCCAAATACTGCAATGGGAGTGATGAGCTCTGACGCCAAGTTCAGTTGCATCCCAGATGTGTTACACCAGGTTCAGATCTGGTGAATTGGGGGGCCAGCACATTAGTTGGAACTTGACACTGTGTTCCTTGAATCACTCCATTACATGCCTGGCCTTGTTACATTGTGAATTATCTTGTTGAAAAATGCCAGTGCCGCCAGGAAACATGATCATCATGAAGGGGTGTAACTGGTCTGCAATCAGCGAATGATGCTCCTTGGCCGTCATGGTGCCTTGCACGAGCTCCACTGGATCCATGGATGCCCACGTGAATGTTCCCCAGACCATAATGGAGCTGCCACCAGCTTGTTTCCATCCCACAGTACGGGCATCAAGGAGCTGTTCCTCTGGAAGACAACGGATTTGTGCCCTCCTACGGGCATGACAGAGAAGGTATTCATCAGACCATGCAACACTGTACCAATGTCCAGAGCTAATGCTCTGTCTGTGGAGGTCCATCATTTGGAGTGTTCGACGCACTGTGTGTTCACTCTTGTATTCTGCCCAGCATTGAAGTTTGATGTTAATTCCACCACAGTTCGCTGCCTGTCCAGGTCTACATGTCCACCCAGTGTACAACGTCTGACATATTGAAGACATTTACCACAACAGTTGTTGAACACCTGACAAGTTGTGCAGTTTCCGAAATGCTTGTGCCAAGCCTCTGGGCCATCACAATCTGCCATGAGTCAAACTCAGATCTTGTGTCTTCCCCATTCTACACACGGACAACACGCTCACTGATACTACTGCATGCACCGCACACACATGACGCTGCTGTCATGTGGTGGGTTTATATTGATGGTAGGTCGCTGGTCATAATGTTCTGGCAGATCAGTGTAGATGTGTATTAATAATCTTTGGAAGTTGTCTATCACATGTCATAACAGTTTCTTTGGGGTTCAGTTGGAGTGATAAGCAGTGTTGATTATTCACTGATTGTATTGTTATGGTTTTGTGGTTTTTAAATAATTTTTATGTTTCAGAAACGACTTTTGATGTTTTGTCACATTGATAGTTGATAAAGTTTTCATGAAGTGCGACTATTGTAGCCATTTTGATGATAGTTGTGTGTTATAGAAGTGTAAAAGATGAGAAAATGGCCAACTTAAGATAGCAAATTGAAAAACTCACTGGCAAAGAAAACTGGGGGACATGGAGGATCATAAAGAGAACTATTTTAGAGCGTGACCGTATCATTGATATTGTAAATGGTGATAAGCCAGAAGAAAGCGGACAAAATTAGGAAGCTGATCTTGCTAAATGGACCAAGGCTAAAGCAGCAGCAAGGCAACAGCTAATTCTGTTGTTTGATACTAAGCTTTTACTTCATGTTGGGGAATGCAAGACTGCTAAGGAGATTCGGGATAAGGTACATAAAATTTTTGATGATCATTCAACTGAAAACACTTATTGCTTAGATACAAATTTCATAATATTGTCTGGAAAACATTTAGCCAAATTTGACAAAGTACAAGCACAAGTTTCATGGAAACTTCCTGGCAGATTAAATCTGTGTGCCTTAGTGAGACTTGAACTTGGGACCTTTGCCTTTCACGGGCAAGTGCTCTACTGACTGAGCTATCTGAGCACAACTCACGTCCCGTCCTCACAGCTTTAATTCCGCCAGTACCTTGTCTCCTACCTTCCAAACTTCACAGAAGCTCTCCTGTGAACCCTGCAGAACTAGCACTCCTGGAAGAAAGGATATTGCAGAGACATGGCTACTTTCTTCCAGGAGTGCTAGTTCTGCAAGGTTTGCAGGAGAGCTTCTGTGAAATTTGGAAGGTAGGAGACGAGGTACTGGCGGAATTAAAGCTGTGAGAATTGGACGTGAGTCGTGCTTGGGTAGCTCCGTTGGTAGAGCACTTGCCTGCGAAAGGCAAAGGTCCTGAGTTCAAGTCTCGGTCTGGCTCACAGTTTTAATCTGCCAGGAAGTTTCATATCAGCGCACACCCCGCTGAAGAGTGAAAAATTTCATTCTGGAAACAAGTTTCATTTTTAGACAAGCTGATTGACAATGGTGACCTCTGTGCATGATTTAGCAAACCTTGCCCAAAAAATTTGATTACATTTATGTTACATGTCATCATTTACCTGCTGAAGGGAAGACATGGAATAAGTCATGAAAACAGATCATTATGACGAAAGTGTTGCTACAGCAATGATGTTGAAAATGAAGATGAGCAAACAACAACAAAGATGCAAATGAACTTCATCTGAAGCAGATACATTAAAAATGTTTCATTATAAAAGGAACAAAGACAGAAAACGCTGTTCATGTGGTAAAGTAGGTCACTTGTCAAAACAGTGTAAGTTTGTATCAAATGTAAGGAAAAGGGCCATCGATCAGATGAGCGTATTAGCATAGACAAAGGAGAATACTGTGCTGTGTTGTTAAATAGTGTAACTTCAGTGGAAAATTCACGAGGTTGTAGTTTCACAGATCTTCAAAAATTGAGAAAAAAATTATAATGGTGGGACGTAAAAATTTTTCTGTGTATGTAAATTGACTGGGCTGTGATGAGTGATATTTTGGCAGTGGTGTGACACATGTAGCAAATCAACTTGATTGGTACACTAACTATGGACCATTTGAAACTCTGAGGAAGATGGATAGTGCCAAGAATGCTGCGTGAATTGCAACATTTGGCACAGGTCTAATTGATGTACAGGTATTCAGTGTTCAGAAAGAGATTTTGAAGGGATCGGTTTTTCCCTGATGAGTTCTGTAACTTTTTGTCTGTTAAGAGAGCACAAAAATGAATAAATTGAATAATCGAAAATGATGGCAGATAGTGGATATTTTTCAAAAACAATATTCCAGTCACTATCTTTACATCCAGTGGCAAAAATAAGCTTTATTGTGTAGCCGAGAAGGTTGTTCATCAAGAAAAGTCTCGTTTTGTTGCTGAAACTCCTGACAAGGGGTCATCGAAATAAACGCAATGTGCAGCAGTTTTTTGAAGTATCATGATATAGAGAAAAAGGTTGATAGTAGCTTTTGTAAGGGATGTGTCTTTGATAAGCATCATTGGGTGGCATTTGGTGAAAGAGTGCAAAAATCCACTTAACTTGGAGAATTGGTACATGCAGATGTTTGATAACCAATGGAAAAAAAAAAAAGATTTGCAGTGTCATTGATACTGTCCTGTTTTTAAGGGCGATTTTTCCAGTTTTAGACAAGAAGATGAAATTAAAGAAAAATTACAACAGCTCATCAAAACAAGAAAGACTCAGGCTGATGATACTGTGAAAGAATTATGTACAGATGGTGGCAATATCCAGATGGTGGCAAAGGGTAAGATGATGAAAATGTTCATAAGTTTGCTGACTCAACTGGATTGAAACATTCAATTACTACACAAAATACACTTCAGCAGCATGGAGTTGGTGAGCAGCAAAATATAATACCTTGCATGATGATACGCTCTCGAGTTGACTCAACTCTACTCTGCTTTACTGAATACTTAACAAAAGCATTGTGGGGTGAGGCCATTCTGGCTGCAATATAAGCTTTGAATTGAACTGGTCCCACTAAAACTAAAGATAAAACTCCCGTTGAAATATTTTTGTGGAAAGAAGGTCGTTTTGATAATTTGGAATGGAATTTTGTCATATGGTGACTTGGTTGGAGACTGTGGCTGTTATTTGAAGACAAATGTTGATGGTGTTGAGACAGCAACCAGCCACAAATTTATTTTCAGTTCCTTTATTCGAAAGGTACCATTACCAGTTTCGAATCATTACAATTCATCTTCAGACGGTTTTCATGCTTTCATTAGAACATGTGGTGCATTTTTTTACTGATTAACTGTCCTAAAATATAAATAATACATAATTATAAGCATGCCACACAGATGGTTGCGTTACAGATTTTCATTGAATGTGACTTACGTGAAATGTCAGTTTGGAGTCACATCCAATGCAAATCTGTAACGCAACCATTTTTGTGGCATGCTTATAATTATGTGTTATTTATATTTTAGGTCAATTAATCTGTAAAAAATGCACCACATGTTCTAATGAAAGCATGAAAACTGTCTGAAGATGAATCATAATGATTTGAAACTGGTAACAGTACCTTTTGAATAAAGGAACTGAAAATAAATTTGAGGCTGGTTGCTGTCTCAACACCATCCAAATTTGGAATGGAATGCTATGCTTGGACTCCTACACAAAAATGGAAAAAGTTTGATGCTAAATCTTTGAAAGGATGTGTGGTTGATTGTGATGGTTGTGAATACTGTGTTTTTTTTTTTTTTTCAGAAAACAAGGTGTGTACATGTATGCAGAGATGTAAAATTCAACAGGAAACAAGTACAAAAACCTCTTACTCAAGAGAATAAAAGCTTTTTGATGTATTGGATGTAGATGAAAATGAATGTGAAAGAGTTGATTTTGAAGAGAATAAACAGTGGAACTGTATGAACCAGGAAGTAGCTATTAGTGACTAAATGACTAGCAACCATTTGTATGACACTGAAGAACAAGTTGTGAGCAACTTGGAACGAAGAAGTGATGGCAAAGGAAGCCACAGGTTATGTGAATGGAGAAATCTGTCATGTTACTGTGAAGATTCAGCCAAGCCACCATGAATGGTGCTTCTTTGTGAGACACCAGGGTACTATAAAGAAGCAGTATAGTCAGGAAATTCGGGAGAATGAAAGAAAGCAATGGAGGAAGAAATGAATGCTCTGGGAAAAATAGAACATGGGGACTATTGTACAAAACTGAAACAAACAAAGTAAATGAAAACTGGTGGGTCTTTGCTACAAAATTAAATGCAAATAATAAATTGGTTCACTATGCAGCTCGATTTATGGCAAAAGAATATACTCAACATTTTGGAACAGATTGTGTTGACACATTTAGGCCTGTTGCAAGATTTGAGACAACGAGAGCCCTGTTGAGGGTATTACAGTTCAATTTTATGGCTGTATAAGGCAATATGATGTAAGGACAGCATTTCTTAGTTGTATCTTGAAGGAGAAAATACACACATGTATCAACCAAAACGTTCTGACAGTGATACAGGATGTGTATGTAAATTTCTGAAAGCCTATATAATTTAAAGCAAGCCTCAAAATGCTGGTATGAATATTGTTATTATGGTCTTAGTCCAGAGACTGGTTTGATGCAACTCTCCATGCTACTTTATCCTGTGCAAGCCTCTTCATTGTCAAATAACTACGGCAACCTACATCTTTCTGAATCTGCTTACTGTTGGTCTCACCCTACAATCCCTCGCCCAACACTTCCCTCCAGTACCAAATTTGTAATTCCTTGATGCCTGAGAATGTGTCTTATCGACTGGTCTCTTATTTGGTCAAGGTGTATCACAAATTTCTAATCTCTCCAGTTCTGTTCAGTGCTTCCTCATTGGTTATGTGATCAACCCATCTACTCATCAGCATTCTTCTGTAGCACCACATTTTGAAACCTTCTATTATTTTTTTATGTAAACTATGTATCGTCCATGTTTCACTTCCATACATGGTTAAACTCCAGAAAAGACTTCCTAACACTTAAATCTATATTTGATGTTAATAAATGTCTCTACTTCTTCACATTGCCAGTCTACATTTTATATTCTCTCTACTTCAGTCGCTATCCTTTGCTGCCCAAATAGCAAACCTCATCTACTACTTTAAGTGTCTCATCTCCTAATCTGATTCCCTTAGCACCACCTGATTTAATTAGACAACATTCCATTATTATTGTTTTGCTTTTGTTGCTGTTCATCTCATATCTTCCTTTCAAGACATTGTCCATTCCATTCAACACCACTTCCAAGTCCTTTGATGTCTCTGACAGAATTACAATGTCATCAACAAACCTCAAAGTTTTTATTCCTTCTCTCACAACTTTAATTCCTTCTCCAAATTTTTGTTTGGTTTCCTTAAGGCTTGTTCAACATTTTTCTATGGTTTCCTTTACTGCTTGTTGAATGTAGATATTGAATAGCATCAGGGATAGGCTGCAGCTCTATCTCACCTCCTGTTCAACCATTACCTCCATTTTATGCCCCACTACTATTAACTGCTGTCTTATTTCTGTACAAATTGTAAACAGCCTTTTGCTCCTTGTGTTTTAGCCTTGCTACCTTCAGAATTTCAAAGAGTCAACATAATCAAAAGATTTCTCTGAGTCTACAAAAGCTATAAATGTAGTTTTATTATCCTTAACCTCTCTTCTAAGATAAGTTGCAGGGTTAGTATTGCCATGCATGTTCCTAAATTTTTCCAAAATCCAAACTGATTTTCCCTGAGGTGTGCTTCTACCAGTTTTCCATTCTTCTGTAGTATTTTGCAACCATGACTTATTAAACTGATAGTTCAGCAGTTTTCACACCTGTCAGCAACTGCTTTCTTTGAATTATTACATTCTTATTGAAGTCTGAGTGTATTTCGCCTGTCTCATACATCTGGTACATCAGATGGGAGAGTTTTGTCATAGCTGGCTCTCCCAGGGCTATCAGTAGTTGTGACAGAATATCGCCTACTCCCAGGACTTTATTTCAGTTTAGATCTTTCAGAGCTTCATCAAATTCTTCTCTCAGTATCTCCCATCTCATCTTCATCTATGTCCACATGCCTTTCTATAACATTGCTTTTAAGTTCATGTCCAATGTGTAAACTCTTTACACACGCCTTCCACCTCTCAGCTTTCCCTTCTTTGTTTAGGACTAGTTTTCCATCTGAGCTCTAGATATTCATGCAGTTGTTTCTCTTTTCGCCAAAGACCTCTTTAATTTTCCTGTGAAACGTGCTTCTGAGTCCTTATACTTGCCATCTAGCCATTCCTGCTTTGCAGTTTTGCACATCCTGTCCGTCTCCTTTTTTAAACGTTTGTATTCTATTTCACCTGCTTCATTTGCTCAATTTTTTAGTTTTCTCATTTCATCAGTTAAATTCAATGTCTCTTGTGTTATCCAAGGATTTCTACTAGGCCTTGTCTCTTTACCTATTTGATCCTTTGCTGCCTCCACTATCTCACCTCCTGCAACTACCCATTCTTCTTCTACAATGGAAAATCCAGGATGGAATGTAACTATATTAGAGAAGGAAAGCTGCTACTCACCATATAGCGAAGATGCTGAGTCGCGATAGGCACAACAAAAAGATTAACACAATTATAGCTTTTGGCCATTAAGGCCTTTGTCAGCAATAGACACACACACACACACACACACACACACACACACACACGCAAACGCAACTTGCACACACGTCTGCAGTCTCAGACAACTGAAACCACACTGCGAGCAGCAGCACCAGTGCATGATGGGAGTGGTGACTGGGTGGGGGTAAGGAGGAGGCTGGGGTGGGGAGGGGGAGGGATAGTATGGTGGGGGTGGTGGACAATGAAGTGCTGCAGTTTAGACGAAGGGCAGGAGAGAAGGTGGGAAGGGGGGTCACTAGAGATGCAGTGACGAGCAGTCCCTGTCAAAATATACCGAGTGTCTCACTGAAGCCTTTACTGACTGTAATTATCCTTCCAACCTTGTACAAAAACAAATCTCCCGTGCCTTATCTTCCAGTCTCCCACCACCTCCCAAAGTCTCACAGTCCATCCACAGGGGAGCATTCCCCTCTTAACTCGGTACCATCTGGGACTGGAGCACCTGGATTACATTCTCTGCCAGGGTTTTGATTACCTCTCGTCATGCCCTGAAATGAGAAATATGCTGCCCACTATTCTCCCCACCCCTCCTACAGTGGTATTCCGCACTGAACCTACACAATATACTTGTCCATCCTTACACAACCCCTGCTCCCAATACCTTACCTCATTGCTCATACCCCTGTAACAGACCTAGATGCAAGACCTGTCCCATACATCCTCCTACGACCACCTACTCCAGTTCGGTCACTAACATCACCTATCCCATCAAAGGTCGGGCTACCTGCGAAATGTGATTTACAAGCTAAGCTGCAACCACTGTGCTGCATTCTATGTAGGCATGACAACCAACAAGTTCTCTGCGTGCATGAATGGCCACCGACAAAATGTGGCCAAGAAACGAGTGGACCACCCTGTTGCTGAACACGCTGCCAAACATGACATCCCTCAACTTGTTGTTGTTGTTGTGGTCTTCAGTCCTGAGACTGGTTTGATGCAGCTCTCCATGATACTCTATCCTGTGCAAGCTTCTTCATCTCCCAGTACCTACTGCAGCCTACATCCTTCTGAATCTGTTTAGTGTATTCATCTCTTGGTCTCCCTCTATGATTTTTACCCTCCACGCTGCTTTCCAATACTAAATTGGTGATCCCTCAATGTCTCAGAACAAGTCCTACCAACCAATCCCTTCTAGTCAAGTTGTGCCACAAGCTCCTCTTCTCCCCAATTCTATTCAATACCTCCTCATTAGTTTGTGATCTACCCATCTAATCTAAAGCATTCTTCTGTAGCACCACATTTCGAAAGCTTCTATTCTCTTCTTGTTTAAACTATTTATTGTCCACATTTCACTTCCATACATGGCTAAACTCCATACAAATACTTTCAGAAACGACTTCCTGATACTTAAATCTATACTTGATGTTAGCAAATTTATCTTCTTCAGAAACGTTTTCCTTGCCATTGCCAGTCTACATTTTATATCTTCTCTACTTCGACCATCATCAGTTATTTTGCTGCCCAAATAGCTAAATTCCTTTACTGCTTTAAGTGTCTCATTTCCTAATGTAATTCCCTCCGCATCACCCGACTTAATTCAACTACATTCCATTATCCTCGTTTTGCTTTTGTTGATGTTCATCTTATATCCTCCTTTCAAGACACTATCAATTCTGTTGAACTGCTCTTCCAAGTCCTTTGCTGTCTCTGACAGAATTACAATGTCATCAGCGAACCTGAAAGATTTTATTTCTTCTCCATGGATTTTAATACCTACTCCGAACTTTTCTTTTGTTTCCTTTATTGCTTGCTCAATATACAGATTGAATAACATCGGGGAGAGGCTACAACCCTGTCTCACTCCCTTCCCAACCACTGCTTCCCTTTCATGTTTCTCGATTCTTATAACTGCCATCTGGTTTCTGTAAAAATTGTAAATAGCTTTTCGCTCCCTGTATTTTACCCCTGCCACCTTCAGAATTTGAAAGAGAGTATTCCAATCAAAATTGTCAAAAGATTTCTCTAAGTCTACAAATGCTAGAAATGTAGGTTTGCCTTTCCTTAATCTTTCTTCTAAGATAAGTCGTAGGGTTAGTATTGCCTCATGTGTTCCAACATTTCTACGGAATCCAAACTGATCTTCCCCGAGGTCGGCTTCTATCAGTTTTTCCATTCGTCTGTAAAGAATTCGCATTAGTATTTTGCAGCTGTGACTTATTAAACTGATAGTTCGGTAATTTTCACATCTGTCAACACCTGCTTTCTTTGGGATTGGAATAATTATTATATTCTTCTTTAAGTCTGAGGGTATTTCGCCTGTCTCATACATCTTGCTCACCAGATGGTAGTTTTGTCAGGACTGGCTCTCCTAAGGCTGTCGGTAGTTCTAATGGAATGTTGTCTACTCCGGGGGCCTTGTTTCGACTCACATCCTTCAGTGCTCTGTCAGACTCTTCACGCAGTATCATATCTCCCATTTCATCTTCATCTACATCCTCTTCCATTTCCATAATATTATCCTCAAGTACATTGCCCTTGTATAGACCCTCTATATACTCCTTCCACCTTTCTGCTTTCCCTTCTTTGCTTAGAATTGGGTTTCCATCAAAGCTCTTGATATTCCTGCAAATGGTTCTCCTTTCTCCAAAGGTTTCTTTAATTTTCCTGTAGGCAGTATCTATCTTACCCCTAGTGAGATAAGCCTCTACATCCTTACATTTGTCCTCTAGCCATCCCTTCTTAGCCATTTTGCACTTCCTGTCGATATCATTTTTGAGACGTTTGTATTCCTTTTTGCCTGCTTCATTTACTGCATTTTTATATTTTCTCCTTTCATCAATTAAATTCAATATTTCTTCTGTTACCCAAGGGTTTCTACTAGCCCTCGTCTTTTTACCTATTTGATCCTCTGCTGCCTTCACTATTTCATCCCTCAAAGCTACCCATTCTTCTTCTAATGTATTTCTTTCTCCCATTCCTATCAATTGTTCCCTTATGCTCTCCCTGAAACTCTGTACAACCTCTGGTTCTTTCAGTTTATCCAGGTCCCATCTCCTTAAATTGCCACCTTTTTGCAGTTTCTTCAGTTTTAATCTACAGTTCATAACCAATAGATTGTGGTCAGAGTCCACATCTGCCCCTGGAAATGTCTTACAATTTAAAACCTGGTTCCTAAATCTCTTTCTTACCATTATATAATCTATATAATTTAAAGCAAGCCTCAAAATGCTGGTATGAATGTTGTTATTATGGTCTTAGTCCAGAGACTGGTTTGATGCAACTCTCCATGCTACTTTATCCTGTGCAAGCCTCTTCATTGTCAAATAACTACGGCAACCTACATCTTTCTGAATCTGCTTACTGTTGGTCTCACCCTACAATCCCTCGCCCAACACTTCCCTCCAGTACCAAATTTGTAATTCCTTGATGCCTGAGAATGTGTCTTATCGACTGGTCTCTTATTTGGTCAAGGTGTATCACAAATTTCTAATCTCTCCAGTTCTGTTCAGTGCTTCCTCATTGGTTATGTGATCAACCCATCTACTCATCAGCATTCTTCTGTAGCACCACATTTTGAAACCTTCTATTATTTTTTTATGTAAACTATGTATCGTCCATGTTTCACTTCCATACATGGTTAAACTCCAGAAAAGACTTCCTAACACTTAAATCTATATTTGATGTTAATAAATGTCTCTACTTCTTCACATTGCCAGTCTACATTTTATATTCTCTCTACTTCAGTCGCTATCCTTTGCTGCCCAAATAGCAAACCTCATCTACTACTTTAAGTGTCTCATCTCCTAATCTGATTCCCTTAGCACCACCTGATTTAATTAGACAACATTCCATTATTATTGTTTTGCTTTTGTTGCTGTTCATCTTATATCTTCCTTTCAAGACATTGTCCATTCCATTCAACACCACTTCCAAGTCCTTTGCTGTCTCTGACAGAATTACAATGTCATCAACAAACCTCAAAGTTTTTATTCCTTCTCTCACAACTTTAATTCCTTCTCCAAATTTTTGTTTGGTTTCCTTAAGGCTTGTTCAACATTTTTCTATGGTTTCCTTTACTGCTTGTTGAATGTAGATATTGAATAGCATCAGGGATAGGCTGCAGCTCTATCTCACCTCCTGTTCAACCATTACCTCCATTTTATGCCCCACTACTATTAACTGCTGTCTTATTTCTGTACAAATTGTAAACAGCCTTTTGCTCCTTGTGTTTTAGCCTTGCTACCTTCAGAATTTCAAAGAGTCAACATAATCAAAAGATTTCTCTGAGTCTACAAAAGCTATAAATGTAGGTTTATTATCCTTAACCTCTCTTCTAAGATAAGTTGCAGGGTTAGTATTGCCATGCATGTTCCTAAATTTTTCCAAAATCCAAACTGATTTTCCCTGAGGTGTGCTTCTACCAGTTTTCCATTCTTCTGTAGTATTTTGCAACCATGACTTATTAAACTGATAGTTCAGCAGTTTTCACACCTGTCAGCAACTGCTTTCTTTGAATTATTACATTCTTATTGAAGTCTGAGTGTATTTCGCCTGTCTCATACATCTGGTACATCAGATGGGAGAGTTTTGTCATAGCTGGCTCTCCCAGGGCTATCAGTAGTTGTGACAGAATATCGCCTACTCCCAGGACTTTATTTCAGTTTAGATCTTTCAGAGCTTCATCAAATTCTTCTCTCAGTATCTCCCATCTCATCTTCATCTATGTCCACATGCCTTTCTATAACATTGCTTTTAAGTTCATGTCCAATGTGTAAACTCTTTACACACGCCTTCCACCTCTCAGCTTTCCCTTCTTTGTTTAGGACTAGTTTTCCATCTGAGCTCTAGATATTCATGCAGTTGTTTCTCTTTTCGCCAAAGACCTCTTTAATTTTCCTGTGAAACGTGCTTCTGAGTCCTTATACTTGCCATCTAGCCATTCCTGCTTAGCAGTTTTGCACATCCTGTCCGTCTCCTTTTTTAAACGTTTGTATTCTATTTCACCTGCTTCATTTGCTCAATTTTTTAGTTTTCTCATTTCATCAGTTAAATTCAATGTCTCTTGTGTTATCCAAGGATTTCTACTAGGCCTTGTCTCTTTACCTATTTGATCCTTTGCTGCCTCCACTATCTCACCTCCTGCAACTACCCATTCTTCTTCTACAATGGAAAATCCAGGATGGAATGTAACTATATTAGAGAAGGAAAGCTGCTACTCACCATATAGCGAAGATGCTGAGTCGCGATAGGCACAACAAAAAGATTAACACAATTATAGCTTTTGGCCATTAAGGCCTTTGTCAGCAATAGACACACACACACACACACACACACACACACACACACGCAAACGCAACTTGCACACACGTCTGCAGTCTCAGACAACTGAAACCACACTGCGAGCAGCAGCACCAGTGCATGATGGGAGTGGTGACTGGGTGGGGGTAAGGAGGAGGCTGGGGTGGGGAGGGGGAGGGATAGTATGGTGGGGGTGGTGGACAATGAAGTGCTGCAGTTTAGACGAAGGGCAGGAGAGAAGGTGGGAAGGGGGGTCACTAGAGATGCAGTGACGAGCAGTCCCTGTCAAAATATACCGAGTGTCTCACTGAAGCCTTTACTGACTGTAATTATCCTTCCAACCTTGTACAAAAACAAATCTCCCGTGCCTTATCTTCCAGTCTCCCACCACCTCCCAAAGTCTCACAGTCCATCCACAGGGGAGCATTCCCCTCTTAACTCGGTACCATCTGGGACTGGAGCACCTGGATTACATTCTCTGCCAGGGTTTTGATTACCTCTCGTCATGCCCTGAAATGAGAAATATGCTGCCCACTATTCTCCCCACCCCTCCTACAGTGGTATTCCGCACTGAACCTACACAATATACTTGTCCATCCTTACACAACCCCTGCTCCCAATACCTTACCTCATTGCTCATACCCCTGTAACAGACCTAGATGCAAGACCTGTCCCATACATCCTCCTACGACCACCTACTCCAGTTCGGTCACTAACATCACCTATCCCATCAAAGGTCGGGCTACCTGCGAAATGTGATTTACAAGCTAAGCTGCAACCACTGTGCTGCATTCTATGTAGGCATGACAACCAACAAGTTCTCTGCGTGCATGAATGGCCACCGACAAAATGTGGCCAAGAAACGAGTGGACCACCCTGTTGCTGAACACGCTGCCAAACATGACATCCCTCAACTTGTTGTTGTTGTTGTGGTCTTCAGTCCTGAGACTGGTTTGATGCAGCTCTCCATGATACTCTATCCTGTGCAAGCTTCTTCATCTCCCAGTACCTACTGCAGCCTACATCCTTCTGAATCTGTTTAGTGTATTCATCTCTTGGTCTCCCTCTATGATTTTTACCCTCCACGCTGCTTTCCAATACTAAATTGGTGATCCCTCAATGTCTCAGAACAAGTCCTACCAACCAATCCCTTCTAGTCAAGTTGTGCCACAAGCTCCTCTTCTCCCCAATTCTATTCAATACCTCCTCATTAGTTTGTGATCTACCCATCTAATCTAAAGCATTCTTCTGTAGCACCACATTTCGAAAGCTTCTATTCTCTTCTTGTTTAAACTATTTATTGTCCACATTTCACTTCCATACATGGCTAAACTCCATACAAATACTTTCAGAAACGACTTCCTGATACTTAAATCTATACTTGATGTTAGCAAATTTATCTTCTTCAGAAACGTTTTCCTTGCCATTGCCAGTCTACATTTTATATCTTCTCTACTTCGACCATCATCAGTTATTTTGCTGCCCAAATAGCTAAATTCCTTTACTGCTTTAAGTGTCTCATTTCCTAATGTAATTCCCTCCGCATCACCCGACTTAATTCAACTACATTCCATTATCCTCGTTTTGCTTTTGTTGATGTTCATCTTATATCCTCCTTTCAAGACACTATCAATTCTGTTGAACTGCTCTTCCAAGTCCTTTGCTGTCTCTGACAGAATTACAATGTCATCAGCGAACCTGAAAGATTTTATTTCTTCTCCATGGATTTTAATACCTACTCCGAACTTTTCTTTTGTTTCCTTTATTGCTTGCTCAATATACAGATTGAATAACATCGGGGAGAGGCTACAACCCTGTCTCACTCCCTTCCCAACCACTGCTTCCCTTTCATGTTTCTCGATTCTTATAACTGCCATCTGGTTTCTGTAAAAATTGTAAATAGCTTTTCGCTCCCTGTATTTTACCCCTGCCACCTTCAGAATTTGAAAGAGAGTATTCCAATCAAAATTGTCAAAAGATTTCTCTAAGTCTACAAATGCTAGAAATGTAGGTTTGCCTTTCCTTAATCTTTCTTCTAAGATAAGTCGTAGGGTTAGTATTGCCTCATGTGTTCCAACATTTCTACGGAATCCAAACTGATCTTCCCCGAGGTCGGCTTCTATCAGTTTTTCCATTCGTCTGTAAAGAATTCGCATTAGTATTTTGCAGCTGTGACTTATTAAACTGATAGTTCGGTAATTTTCACATCTGTCAACACCTGCTTTCTTTGGGATTGGAATAATTATTATATTCTTCTTTAAGTCTGAGGGTATTTCGCCTGTCTCATACATCTTGCTCACCAGATGGTAGTTTTGTCAGGACTGGCTCTCCTAAGGCTGTCGGTAGTTCTAATGGAATGTTGTCTACTCCGGGGGCCTTGTTTCGACTCACATCCTTCAGTGCTCTGTCAGACTCTTCACGCAGTATCATATCTCCCATTTCATCTTCATCTACATCCTCTTCCATTTCCATAATATTATCCTCAAGTACATTGCCCTTGTATAGACCCTCTATATACTCCTTCCACCTTTCTGCTTTCCCTTCTTTGCTTAGAATTGGGTTTCCATCAAAGCTCTTGATATTCCTGCAAATGGTTCTCCTTTCTCCAAAGGTTTCTTTAATTTTCCTGTAGGCAGTATCTATCTTACCCCTAGTGAGATAAGCCTCTACATCCTTACATTTGTCCTCTAGCCATCCCTTCTTAGCCATTTTGCACTTCCTGTCGATATCATTTTTGAGACGTTTGTATTCCTTTTTGCCTGCTTCATTTACTGCATTTTTATATTTTCTCCTTTCATCAATTAAATTCAGTATTTCTTCTGTTACCCAAGGGTTTCTACTAGCCCTCGTCTTTTTACCTATTTGATCCTCTGCTGCCTTCACTATTTCATCCCTCAAAGCTACCCATTCTTCTTCTAATGTATTTCTTTCTCCCATTCCTATCAATTGTTCCCTTATGCTCTCCCTGAAACTCTGTACAACCTCTGGTTCTTTCAGTTTATCCAGGTCCCATCTCCTTAAATTGCCACCTTTTTGCAGTTTCTTCAGTTTTAATCTACAGTTCATAACCAATAGATTGTGGTCAGAGTCCACATCTGCCCCTGGAAATGTCTTACAATTTAAAACCTGGTTCCTAAATCTCTTTCTTACCATTATATAATCTATATAATTTAAAGCAAGCCTCAAAATGCTGGTATGAATGTTGTTATTATGGTCTTAGTCCAGAGACTGGTTTGATGCAACTCTCCATGCTACTTTATCCTGTGCAAGCCTCTTCATTGTCAAATAACTACGGCAACCTACATCTTTCTGAATCTGCTTACTGTTGGTCTCACCCTACAATCCCTCGCCCAACACTTCCCTCCAGTACCAAATTTGTAATTCCTTGATGCCTGAGAATGTGTCTTATCGACTGGTCTCTTATTTGGTCAAGGTGTATCACAAATTTCTAATCTCTCCAGTTCTGTTCAGTGCTTCCTCATTGGTTATGTGATCAACCCATCTACTCATCAGCATTCTTCTGTAGCACCACATTTTGAAACCTTCTATTATTTTTTTATGTAAACTATGTATCGTCCATGTTTCACTTCCATACATGGTTAAACTCCAGAAAAGACTTCCTAACACTTAAATCTATATTTGATGTTAATAAATGTCTCTACTTCTTCACATTGCCAGTCTACATTTTATATTCTCTCTACTTCAGTCGCTATCCTTTGCTGCCCAAATAGCAAACCTCATCTACTACTTTAAGTGTCTCATCTCCTAATCTGATTCCCTTAGCACCACCTGATTTAATTAGACAACATTCCATTATTATTGTTTTGCTTTTGTTGCTGTTCATCTTATATCTTCCTTTCAAGACATTGTCCATTCCATTCAACACCACTTCCAAGTCCTTTGCTGTCTCTGACAGAATTACAATGTCATCAACAAACCTCAAAGTTTTTATTCCTTCTCTCACAACTTTAATTCCTTCTCCAAATTTTTGTTTGGTTTCCTTAAGGCTTGTTCAACATTTTTCTATGGTTTCCTTTACTGCTTGTTGAATGTAGATATTGAATAGCATCAGGGATAGGCTGCAGCTCTATCTCACCTCCTGTTCAACCATTACCTCCATTTTATGCCCCACTACTATTAACTGCTGTCTTATTTCTGTACAAATTGTAAACAGCCTTTTGCTCCTTGTGTTTTAGCCTTGCTACCTTCAGAATTTCAAAGAGTCAACATAATCAAAAGATTTCTCTGAGTCTACAAAAGCTATAAATGTAGGTTTATTATCCTTAACCTCTCTTCTAAGATAAGTTGCAGGGTTAGTATTGCCATGCATGTTCCTAAATTTTTCCAAAATCCAAACTGATTTTCCCTGAGGTGTGCTTCTACCAGTTTTCCATTCTTCTGTAGTATTTTGCAACCATGACTTATTAAACTGATAGTTCAGCAGTTTTCACACCTGTCAGCAACTGCTTTCTTTGAATTATTACATTCTTATTGAAGTCTGAGTGTATTTCGCCTGTCTCATACATCTGGTACATCAGATGGGAGAGTTTTGTCATAGCTGGCTCTCCCAGGGCTATCAGTAGTTGTGACAGAATATCGCCTACTCCCAGGACTTTATTTCAGTTTAGATCTTTCAGAGCTTCATCAAATTCTTCTCTCAGTATCTCCCATCTCATCTTCATCTATGTCCACATGCCTTTCTATAACATTGCTTTTAAGTTCATGTCCAATGTGTAAACTCTTTACACACGCCTTCCACCTCTCAGCTTTCCCTTCTTTGTTTAGGACTAGTTTTCCATCTGAGCTCTAGATATCCATGCAGTTGTTTCTCTTTTCGCCAAAGACCTCTTTAATTTTCCTGTGAAACGTGCTTCTGAGTCCTTATACTTGCCATCTAGCCATTCCTGCTTAGCAGTTTTGCACATCCTGTCCGTCTCCTTTTTTAAACGTTTGTATTCTATTTCACCTGCTTCATTTGCTCAATTTTTTAGTTTTCTCATTTCATCAGTTAAATTCAATGTCTCTTGTGTTATCCAAGGATTTCTACTAGGCCTTGTCTCTTTACCTATTTGATCCTTTGCTGCCTCCACTATCTCACCTCCTGCAACTACCCATTCTTCTTCTACAATGGAAAATCCTGGATGGAATGTAACTATATTAGAGAAGGAAAGCTGCTACTCACCATATAGCGAAGATGCTGAGTCGCGATAGGCACAACAAAAAGATTAACACAATTATAGCTTTTGGCCATTAAGGCCTTTGTCAGCAATAGACACACACACACACACACACACACACACACACACACACGCAAACGCAACTTGCACACACGTCTGCAGTCTCAGACAACTGAAACCACACTGCGAGCAGCAGCACCAGTGCATGATGGGAGTGGTGACTGGGTGGGGGTAAGGAGGAGGCTGGGGTGGGGAGGGGGAGGGATAGTATGGTGGGGGTGGTGGACAATGAAGTGCTGCAGTTTAGACGAAGGGCAGGAGAGAAGGTGGGAAGGGGGGTCACTAGAGATGCAGTGACGAGCAGTCCCTGTCAAAATATACCGAGTGTCTCACTGAAGCCTTTACTGACTGTAATTATCCTTCCAACCTTGTACAAAAACAAATCTCCCGTGCCTTATCTTCCAGTCTCCCACCACCTCCCAAAGTCTCACAGTCCATCCACAGGGGAGCATTCCCCTCTTAACTCGGTACCATCTGGGACTGGAGCACCTGGATTACATTCTCTGCCAGGGTTTTGATTACCTCTCGTCATGCCCTGAAATGAGAAATATGCTGCCCACTATTCTCCCCACCCCTCCTACAGTGGTATTCCGCACTGAACCTACACAATATACTTGTCCATCCTTACACAACCCCTGCTCCCAATACCTTACCTCATTGCTCATACCCCTGTAACAGACCTAGATGCAAGACCTGTCCCATACATCCTCCTACGACCACCTACTCCAGTTCGGTCACTAACATCACCTATCCCATCAAAGGTCGGGCTACCTGCGAAATGTGATTTACAAGCTAAGCTGCAACCACTGTGCTGCATTCTATGTAGGCATGACAACCAACAAGTTCTCTGCGTGCATGAATGGCCACCGACAAAATGTGGCCAAGAAACGAGTGGACCACCCTGTTGCTGAACACGCTGCCAAACATGACATCCCTCAACTTGTTGTTGTTGTTGTGGTCTTCAGTCCTGAGACTGGTTTGATGCAGCTCTCCATGATACTCTATCCTGTGCAAGCTTCTTCATCTCCCAGTACCTACTGCAGCCTACATCCTTCTGAATCTGTTTAGTGTATTCATCTCTTGGTCTCCCTCTATGATTTTTACCCTCCACGCTGCTTTCCAATACTAAATTGGTGATCCCTCAATGTCTCAGAACAAGTCCTACCAACCAATCCCTTCTAGTCAAGTTGTGCCACAAGCTCCTCTTCTCCCCAATTCTATTCAATACCTCCTCATTAGTTTGTGATCTACCCATCTAATCTAAAGCATTCTTCTGTAGCACCACATTTCGAAAGCTTCTATTCTCTTCTTGTTTAAACTATTTATTGTCCACATTTCACTTCCATACATGGCTAAACTCCATACAAATACTTTCAGAAACGACTTCCTGATACTTAAATCTATACTTGATGTTAGCAAATTTATCTTCTTCAGAAACGTTTTCCTTGCCATTGCCAGTCTACATTTTATATCTTCTCTACTTCGACCATCATCAGTTATTTTGCTGCCCAAATAGCTAAATTCCTTTACTGCTTTAAGTGTCTCATTTCCTAATGTAATTCCCTCCGCATCACCCGACTTAATTCAACTACATTCCATTATCCTCGTTTTGCTTTTGTTGATGTTCATCTTATATCCTCCTTTCAAGACACTATCAATTCTGTTGAACTGCTCTTCCAAGTCCTTTGCTGTCTCTGACAGAATTACAATGTCATCAGCGAACCTGAAAGATTTTATTTCTTCTCCATGGATTTTAATACCTACTCCGAACTTTTCTTTTGTTTCCTTTATTGCTTGCTCAATATACAGATTGAATAACATCGGGGAGAGGCTACAACCCTGTCTCACTCCCTTCCCAACCACTGCTTCCCTTTCATGTTTCTCGATTCTTATAACTGCCATCTGGTTTCTGTAAAAATTGTAAATAGCTTTTCGCTCCCTGTATTTTACCCCTGCCACCTTCAGAATTTGAAAGAGAGTATTCCAATCAAAATTGTCAAAAGATTTCTCTAAGTCTACAAATGCTAGAAATGTAGGTTTGCCTTTCCTTAATCTTTCTTCTAAGATAAGTCGTAGGGTTAGTATTGCCTCATGTGTTCCAACATTTCTACGGAATCCAAACTGATCTTCCCCGAGGTCGGCTTCTATCAGTTTTTCCATTCGTCTGTAAAGAATTCGCATTAGTATTTTGCAGCTGTGACTTATTAAACTGATAGTTCGGTAATTTTCACATCTGTCAACACCTGCTTTCTTTGGGATTGGAATAATTATTATATTCTTCTTTAAGTCTGAGGGTATTTCGCCTGTCTCATACATCTTGCTCACCAGATGGTAGTTTTGTCAGGACTGGCTCTCCTAAGGCTGTCGGTAGTTCTAATGGAATGTTGTCTACTCCGGGGGCCTTGTTTCGACTCACATCCTTCAGTGCTCTGTCAGACTCTTCACGCAGTATCATATCTCCCATTTCATCTTCATCTACATCCTCTTCCATTTCCATAATATTATACTCAAGTACATTGCCCTTGTATAGACCCTCTATATACTCCTTCCACCTTTCTGCTTTCCCTTCTTTGCTTAGAATTGGGTTTCCATCAAAGCTCTTGATATTCCTGCAAATGGTTCTCCTTTCTCCAAAGGTTTCTTTAATTTTCCTGTAGGCAGTATCTATCTTACCCCTAGTGAGATAAGCCTCTACATCCTTACATTTGTCCTCTAGCCATCCCTTCTTAGCCATTTTGCACTTCCTGTCGATATCATTTTTGAGACGTTTGTATTCCTTTTTGCCTGCTTCATTTACTGCATTTTTATATTTTCTCCTTTCATCAATTAAATTCAGTATTTCTTCTGTTACCCAAGGGTTTCTACTAGCCCTCGTCTTTTTACCTATTTGATCCTCTGCTGCCTTCACTATTTCATCCCTCAAAGCTACCCATTCTTCTTCTAATGTATTTCTTTCTCCCATTCCTATCAATTGTTCCCTTATGCTCTCCCTGAAACTCTGTACAACCTCTGGTTCTTTCAGTTTATCCAGGTCCCATCTCCTTAAATTGCCACCTTTTTGCAGTTTCTTCAGTTTTAATCTACAGTTCATAACCAATAGATTGTGGTCAGAGTCCACATCTGCCCCTGGAAATGTCTTACAATTTAAAACCTGGTTCCTAAATCTCTTTCTTACCATTATATAATCTATATAATTTAAAGCAAGCCTCAAAATGCTGGTATGAATGTTGTTATTATGGTCTTAGTCCAGAGACTGGTTTGATGCAACTCTCCATGCTACTTTATCCTGTGCAAGCCTCTTCATTGTCAAATAACTACGGCAACCTACATCTTTCTGAATCTGCTTACTGTTGGTCTCACCCTACAATCCCTCGCCCAACACTTCCCTCCAGTACCAAATTTGTAATTCCTTGATGCCTGAGAATGTGTCTTATCGACTGGTCTCTTATTTGGTCAAGGTGTATCACAAATTTCTAATCTCTCCAGTTCTGTTCAGTGCTTCCTCATTGGTTATGTGATCAACCCATCTACTCATCAGCATTCTTCTGTAGCACCACATTTTGAAACCTTCTATTATTTTTTTATGTAAACTATGTATCGTCCATGTTTCACTTCCATACATGGTTAAACTCCAGAAAAGACTTCCTAACACTTAAATCTATATTTGATGTTAATAAATGTCTCTACTTCTTCACATTGCCAGTCTACATTTTATATTCTCTCTACTTCAGTCGCTATCCTTTGCTGCCCAAATAGCAAACCTCATCTACTACTTTAAGTGTCTCATCTCCTAATCTGATTCCCTTAGCACCACCTGATTTAATTAGACAACATTCCATTATTATTGTTTTGCTTTTGTTGCTGTTCATCTTATATCTTCCTTTCAAGACATTGTCCATTCCATTCAACACCACTTCCAAGTCCTTTGCTGTCTCTGACAGAATTACAATGTCATCAACAAACCTCAAAGTTTTTATTCCTTCTCTCACAACTTTAATTCCTTCTCCAAATTTTTGTTTGGTTTCCTTAAGGCTTGTTCAACATTTTTCTATGGTTTCCTTTACTGCTTGTTGAATGTAGATATTGAATAGCATCAGGGATAGGCTGCAGCTCTATCTCACCTCCTGTTCAACCATTACCTCCATTTTATGCCCCACTACTATTAACTGCTGTCTTATTTCTGTACAAATTGTAAACAGCCTTTTGCTCCTTGTGTTTTAGCCTTGCTACCTTCAGAATTTCAAAGAGTCAACATAATCAAAAGATTTCTCTGAGTCTACAAAAGCTATAAATGTAGGTTTATTATCCTTAACCTCTCTTCTAAGATAAGTTGCAGGGTTAGTATTGCCATGCATGTTCCTAAATTTTTCCAAAATCCAAACTGATTTTCCCTGAGGTGTGCTTCTACCAGTTTTCCATTCTTCTGTAGTATTTTGCAACCATGACTTATTAAACTGATAGTTCAGCAGTTTTCACACCTGTCAGCAACTGCTTTCTTTGAATTATTACATTCTTATTGAAGTCTGAGTGTATTTCGCCTGTCTCATACATCTGGTACATCAGATGGGAGAGTTTTGTCATAGCTGGCTCTCCCAGGGCTATCAGTAGTTGTGACAGAATATCGCCTACTCCCAGGACTTTATTTCAGTTTAGATCTTTCAGAGCTTCATCAAATTCTTCTCTCAGTATCTCCCATCTCATCTTCATCTATGTCCACATGCCTTTCTATAACATTGCTTTTAAGTTCATGTCCAATGTGTAAACTCTTTACACACGCCTTCCACCTCTCAGCTTTCCCTTCTTTGTTTAGGACTAGTTTTCCATCTGAGCTCTAGATATTCATGCAGTTGTTTCTCTTTTCGCCAAAGACCTCTTTAATTTTCCTGTGAAACGTGCTTCTGAGTCCTTATACTTGCCATCTAGCCATTCCTGCTTAGCAGTTTTGCACATCCTGTCCGTCTCCTTTTTTAAACGTTTGTATTCTATTTCACCTGCTTCATTTGCTCAATTTTTTAGTTTTCTCATTTCATCAGTTAAATTCAATGTCTCTTGTGTTATCCAAGGATTTCTACTAGGCCTTGTCTCTTTACCTATTTGATCCTTTGCTGCCTCCACTATCTCACCTCCTGCAACTACCCATTCTTCTTCTACAATGGAAAATCCAGGATGGAATGTAACTATATTAGAGAAGGAAAGCTGCTACTCACCATATAGCGAAGATGCTGAGTCGCGATAGGCACAACAAAAAGATTAACACAATTATAGCTTTTGGCCATTAAGGCCTTTGTCAGCAATAGACACACACACACACACACACACACACACACACACACACGCAAACGCAACTTGCACACACGTCTGCAGTCTCAGACAACTGAAACCACACTGCGAGCAGCAGCACCAGTGCATGATGGGAGTGGTGACTGGGTGGGGGTAAGGAGGAGGCTGGGGTGGGGAGGGGGAGGGATAGTATGGTGGGGGTGGTGGACAATGAAGTGCTGCAGTTTAGACGAAGGGCAGGAGAGAAGGTGGGAAGGGGGGTCACTAGAGATGCAGTGACGAGCAGTCCCTGTCAAAATATACCGAGTGTCTCACTGAAGCCTTTACTGACTGTAATTATCCTTCCAACCTTGTACAAAAACAAATCTCCCGTGCCTTATCTTCCAGTCTCCCACCACCTCCCAAAGTCTCACAGTCCATCCACAGGGGAGCATTCCCCTCTTAACTCGGTACCATCTGGGACTGGAGCACCTGGATTACATTCTCTGCCAGGGTTTTGATTACCTCTCGTCATGCCCTGAAATGAGAAATATGCTGCCCACTATTCTCCCCACCCCTCCTACAGTGGTATTCCGCACTGAACCTACACAATATACTTGTCCATCCTTACACAACCCCTGCTCCCAATACCTTACCTCATTGCTCATACCCCTGTAACAGACCTAGATGCAAGACCTGTCCCATACATCCTCCTACGACCACCTACTCCAGTTCGGTCACTAACATCACCTATCCCATCAAAGGTCGGGCTACCTGCGAAATGTGATTTACAAGCTAAGCTGCAACCACTGTGCTGCATTCTATGTAGGCATGACAACCAACAAGTTCTCTGCGTGCATGAATGGCCACCGACAAAATGTGGCCAAGAAACGAGTGGACCACCCTGTTGCTGAACACGCTGCCAAACATGACATCCCTCAACTTGTTGTTGTTGTTGTGGTCTTCAGTCCTGAGACTGGTTTGATGCAGCTCTCCATGATACTCTATCCTGTGCAAGCTTCTTCATCTCCCAGTACCTACTGCAGCCTACATCCTTCTGAATCTGTTTAGTGTATTCATCTCTTGGTCTCCCTCTATGATTTTTACCCTCCACGCTGCTTTCCAATACTAAATTGGTGATCCCTCAATGTCTCAGAACAAGTCCTACCAACCAATCCCTTCTAGTCAAGTTGTGCCACAAGCTCCTCTTCTCCCCAATTCTATTCAATACCTCCTCATTAGTTTGTGATCTACCCATCTAATCTAAAGCATTCTTCTGTAGCACCACATTTCGAAAGCTTCTATTCTCTTCTTGTTTAAACTATTTATTGTCCACATTTCACTTCCATACATGGCTAAACTCCATACAAATACTTTCAGAAACGACTTCCTGATACTTAAATCTATACTTGATGTTAGCAAATTTATCTTCTTCAGAAACGTTTTCCTTGCCATTGCCAGTCTACATTTTATATCTTCTCTACTTCGACCATCATCAGTTATTTTGCTGCCCAAATAGCTAAATTCCTTTACTGCTTTAAGTGTCTCATTTCCTAATGTAATTCCCTCCGCATCACCCGACTTAATTCAACTACATTCCATTATCCTCGTTTTGCTTTTGTTGATGTTCATCTTATATCCTCCTTTCAAGACACTATCAATTCTGTTGAACTGCTCTTCCAAGTCCTTTGCTGTCTCTGACAGAATTACAATGTCATCAGCGAACCTGAAAGATTTTATTTCTTCTCCATGGATTTTAATACCTACTCCGAACTTTTCTTTTGTTTCCTTTATTGCTTGCTCAATATACAGATTGAATAACATCGGGGAGAGGCTACAACCCTGTCTCACTCCCTTCCCAACCACTGCTTCCCTTTCATGTTTCTCGATTCTTATAACTGCCATCTGGTTTCTGTAAAAATTGTAAATAGCTTTTCGCTCCCTGTATTTTACCCCTGCCACCTTCAGAATTTGAAAGAGAGTATTCCAATCAAAATTGTCAAAAGATTTCTCTAAGTCTACAAATGCTAGAAATGTAGGTTTGCCTTTCCTTAATCTTTCTTCTAAGATAAGTCGTAGGGTTAGTATTGCCTCATGTGTTCCAACATTTCTACGGAATCCAAACTGATCTTCCCCGAGGTCGGCTTCTATCAGTTTTTCCATTCGTCTGTAAAGAATTCGCATTAGTATTTTGCAGCTGTGACTTATTAAACTGATAGTTCGGTAATTTTCACATCTGTCAACACCTGCTTTCTTTGGGATTGGAATAATTATTATATTCTTCTTTAAGTCTGAGGGTATTTCGCCTGTCTCATACATCTTGCTCACCAGATGGTAGTTTTGTCAGGACTGGCTCTCCTAAGGCTGTCGGTAGTTCTAATGGAATGTTGTCTACTCCGGGGGCCTTGTTTCGACTCACATCCTTCAGTGCTCTGTCAGACTCTTCACGCAGTATCATATCTCCCATTTCATCTTCATCTACATCCTCTTCCATTTCCATAATATTATCCTCAAGTACATTGCCCTTGTATAGACCCTCTATATACTCCTTCCACCTTTCTGCTTTCCCTTCTTTGCTTAGAATTGGGTTTCCATCAAAGCTCTTGATATTCCTGCAAATGGTTCTCCTTTCTCCAAAGGTTTCTTTAATTTTCCTGTAGGCAGTATCTATCTTACCCCTAGTGAGATAAGCCTCTACATCCTTACATTTGTCCTCTAGCCATCCCTTCTTAGCCATTTTGCACTTCCTGTCGATATCATTTTTGAGACGTTTGTATTCCTTTTTGCCTGCTTCATTTACTGCATTTTTATATTTTCTCCTTTCATCAATTAAATTCAATATTTCTTCTGTTACCCAAAGGTTTCTACTAGCCCTCGTCTTTTTACCTATTTGATCCTCTGCTGCCTTCACTATTTCATCCCTCAAAGCTACCCATTCTTCTTCTACTGTATTTCTTTCTCCCATTCCTATCAATTGTTCCCTTATGCTCTCCCTGAAACTCTGTACAACCTCTGGTTCTTTCAGTTTATCCAGGTCCCATCTCCTTAAATTGCCACCTTTTTGCAGTTTCTTCAGTTTTAATCTACAGTTCATAACCAATAGATTGTGGTCAGAGTCCACATCTGCCCCTGGAAATGTCTTACAATTTAAAACCTGGTTCCTAAATCTCTTTCTTACCATTATATAATCTATCTGACACCGTTTAGTATCTCCAGGGGTCTTCCATGTATACAACCTTCTTTCATGATTCTTGAACCAAGTGTTAGCTGTGATTAAGTTATGCTCTGCCAAAAATTCTACCAGGCGGCTTCCTCTTTCATTTCTTCCCCCCAATCCATATTCACCTACTACATTTCCTTCTCTCCCTTTTCCTACTCTCGAATTTCAGTCACCCATGACTATTAAATTTTCGTCTCCCGTTACTATCTGAATAATTTATTTCATCATACATTTCTTCAATTTCTTCGTCATCTGCAGAGCTAGTTGGCATATAAACTTGTACTACTGCAGTAGACGTGGGCTTTGTGTCTATCTTGGCCACAATAATGCGTTCACTATGCTGTTTGTGGTAGCTTACCCATACTCCTATTTTTTTATTCATTATTAAACCTACTCCTGCATTACCCCTATTTGATTTTGTATTTATAACCCTGTATTCACCTGACCAGAAGTCTTGTTCCTCCTGCCACCGAACTTCACTAATTCCCACTATATCTAACTTTAACCTATCCATTTCCCTTTATAAATTTTCTAACCTACCTGCCCGATTAAGGGATCTGACATTCCACCTTCCGATCTGTAGAACGCCAGTATTCTATCTCCTGATAACGACGTCCTCTTGAGTAGTCCCCGCCCGGAGGTCCGAATGGGGGACTATTTTACCTACGGAATATTTTACCCAAGAAGACGCCATAATCATTTAATCATACAGTAAAGCTGCATGTCCTCAGGAAAAATTACGGCTGTAGTTTCCCCTTGCTTTCAGCCGTTCGCAGTACCAGAACAGCAAGGCCATTTTGGTTAGTGTTACAAGGCCAGATCAGTCAATCATCCAGACTGTTGCCCCTGCAACTACTGAAAAGGCTACTGCCCCTCTTCAGGAACCACACATTTGTCTGGCCTCTCAACAGATACCCCTCCATTGTGGTTGCACCTACGGTGCGGCTCTCTGTATCGTTGAAGCACGCAAGCCTCCCCACCAACGGCAAGCTCCATGGTTCATGGTTCATCTTAATGACTGCTTTACAGCCACCAACACCAGCTTTTCTGAATTGTGCAGGTGGGAACTTTCCCTGAAATACACCCTATGTTCCCAGAATCCTCCTGGCCTCAACCTTCGTTAGTCATTGCCCTCACCCATCCAGCCCCCTCCCTGTTCCCATTCCAGTACTACACAGCCATCATTTCACCACCACACCCAGCCTTTAAATTTCTTTTTATTTATTTCCTTTCTGCTTCTTACCCCCCCCCCCCCCCCTCCCTACCTTCTCTTCTGCCCTCCATCTAAACTGCAGCACTTTACTGTCTGCCACCCCCACCATACTATCCCTCCCCCTCCCCACCCCAGTCACCACTTCCATCATGCACTTGTGCTGCTGCTCGCCGTGTTATTTAAGTTGTCTGAGACCGCAGACATGTGTGCAAGTTGCGTTTGGGTGTGTGCGTGTGTGTATGTGTGTCTATTGCTGACAAAGGCCTTAATGGCCAAAAGCTATAATTGTGTAAACCTTTTTGTTGTGCCTATCGCAACTCAGAATCTCCGCTGTGTGATGATTAGCAACTTTCCTTCTCTAGTATTGTTACATTCTTCTTCTACTGTATTCCTTTCGTGTGTTGCAGTCAACCATTGCCTATTGCTCTCTCTGAAGCTCCCAACATCCTCCTGTTCTTTCAACTCAACCAGGTCTCATCTCCTTAATTTCCTATCTGTTTGGGGAAAAAAAACCAGTTTTAATTTACAGTTCATAACCAATAAATTGTGGTCATGGTCCACATCTGCCCCTGGAAAGTCTTACAAATTAAAATCTGGTTCCTAAATCTCTGTCTAACCATTACATAATCAATCTGAAACCTACCGGTGTCTCCAGGTCTCTTCCACACATACATCATTCTTTTATGATTCTTAAACCAAGTGTTAGCAATGATTAATTTATGTCCTGTGCAGAACTCTACTGGACAGCATTCTCTTTCATGCCTTGGCCCCAGTCCATATTCACGTGCTATTTTTGCTTCCCTTCCTAACCCTATTATCGAATTCCAGTCCCCCATCACAATTAAATTTTCGTCCTCTTTAACTATCTGAATAATTTCTTTTATTTAAGCATAAATTTCTTCAGTCTCTTCATGGTACTTGAAGCTAGTTGGCATGTAACCTTGTGCGACTGTGGTACGCATGGCAAGAACTTTGTGTCTATCTTGGCTGCAATAATGTGTTTGCTATGCTGTTCATAATAGTTTACCTGCATTCCTAATTTCTTATTTATTATTATACCTACTATTGCATTACCTCTATTTGATGTAGTATAAATAACCCTCAGTTCACCTGACCAGAAATCCTGTTCCTCCAGTCACTAATTCCCACTATATCTAACTTCAATCTATCCATTTCCCTTTTTAAATTTTCTAACCTACCTGCCTGATTAAAGGCACCCATCTGTATATAGCCAGTTTTGTTTCTCCTGATGATGACGTCTTGTTTTACCTCCAGAATATTTTATCCAAGAGAATGCCATCATCACTTAACCATACAGTAGAGCTGCAGTTTCTTGGGAAAAATTACGGCTGTTGTTTCCCCTTGCTTTCAGCCGTTCACAGTATGAGCATAGCAAGGTGATTTTGGTTGATGTTACGAGGCCTGTTTAGTCAATCATCCAGGCTGTTGCCCCTGAAACTACTGAAAAGGCTGCCACCCCTCTTCAGGAACCAAATGTTTGTCTGGCCTCTCGACAGATACCTCTCCTTGTGGTTGTACATACAGTATGGCTATATGTATTACCGAGGTACATGAGCCATCCACCGATGGCAAGGTCCAAGATCCATGGTTCTTGTTAAATTTCTTACTGAGTGTAATTTATGAGAGAATTGTTTAGATCTATGTATGTTCTTTCATGAAAACCTGGTACTGCTGTTTTATGTTGATGATGGGTTGACTATGGACTCTACTGATGCAACATGGAAGTTTATTGAACAGTTTGGTAAACTTTTTCAGATCACTGTAGGAAAGGTTGATTACTTCTTGAGCTTACCTATCAAGAAACTTGACACTGTATTCAAATAAATAAGTCTGCATGTTGAAGAGAATTTTAGATAAATATGGTATGATGGATGCAAAACCATTATCTTTACCCTTTGAACCAGGGTTGACAATGTGTGAGTCACCTCCTTTTAATAATACTAGCTCTGCCGAGAAATGGGGGGAAGTTTGATGTACTCAACACAAAGTTCAAGACAAAATTTACCAGATGCTATTAATGATGCATGAAGAGTTCAAGACTCACCAACACAGGCAAATTTTGCATTGTAAAAATGAATAATCAGGTATATTAAATCAACAATTACAGATGGCAGTAAGCTTGAGAAGAATGAAAACTTTAATATTGAAGCCTTTAGTGATTCCGATAATGGTGGAAACAGAAGTACAAGACGATCAGCAAGTGACATCCTCCTCAAATTCCATGGAAGAGTCGAACTATATGGAAAAATACATTACAGCGATGTGTTGCTCTTTATTCATTGGACTGCAAGTGAAGCTTGCAAATCACTTGTGTGGTTAGATCCACTTCTGAAAGAAATTGCAGCTGTTGATGAATCCTCAGTTCCTATTTTGAAAGTAGATAACAAACATGCCATCAGATTTATTAATGGGTCAAGATCTTATGAATGATCAAAACACATTGAGGCAAGGTGTCATTACAATTTGTCAATTAGTTAAAGAGAAGGAGGTTAGAGTGGATTACACACCAACCAATAGACAGGCAGCGGACATTTTGACAAAAGGGTTGTCAGTTACAAAGTTACAGATGATGAAGGAACTTACAGGTAGAGTGTCTACTTTGTAATATATGTTAAACGTTGTGGGAGTTTGTGAAAGTGTGAGTGTTAAAGTACCAGTGTTTTCAATGTTGTGTGGTTATTCGCTGGTGGTATTGCTGTACTTTTGTGGTTTTGAAATAAATAATTTTTTTAAAATGGCATTTGATGTTTTGTCAACATTCTCTAACTTCAGTGTAAAATGTATGTTTATGCAGATCTTGTAGGTATTACTCATAACTTATTTAGCTGTACTTCACCATCTGGCTGAATAATAACTGTTAGTTTTTTGTCACAGCCAGCAGTGCATACACATTGTGATGGAGTTCAGTAATGGAATGAATCTTTCACTCTATTGTGAGTGTGCTGTTATGAAACTTCTCAACAAATTAAAACTATTTGCTGGTCTGGGACTTGAACCCACACATTTTGTTGTCTCTAGAAACAGAGTGATTCAGACACATCTCACTGCCAGACTCAAGTCACCAAATGCTAATATGTCTTCCCTACTCATTAAACTCCAACAGCTCTGATGCATATCTTGGTAGATCAACTATTGTGCTATAAAGATTATGGCAGAGACTCTTAGTGACAGCCTGGAAGGCATGATGAGGCGACTCATTTAAGACCTTAGCTTTCTTAGATCCATTGAACTTTAATGAGATTGTGGAGTTAAGAAGATCTTGAGGTTGGTTGGAATGTAATATTACAGCAAAGTTTATTGCATACATTTTAAACATTAATTTTCCATACATACTCTGTACTGTATTCCTGAGATTACATGTTGAAGGAGAATCTTCAGTTACCAGTAACAAATTAAAGCTTAGTACTAATTGTCATAAATAGTAAAAATTTTATTTATTCTCACTTAGGATAAAATTAATGCAGTAAATTAGTGTGAAAGATGCTGCTTTGGAGGAGGTGGGGGCAAGCAACTGCTTTCTCAATTATGTTAAAAAGTTCCTTTTTGTCTTGTACCACTAGCTTAATGTTTGCATGGTCAACTGGATATTTATCAAAGACTAAATTATCTCTGTGCTATAAAAATAGAGGCCTGTAAACAGTTGATATTGCAACTTTTCATACATATAACCAGAATCTTCTATCCTCAAATGTAGGCTGTAAGATAATTCATAGTGACTCAGATGTTAAGTGTAATGCATACACTTCCCTAAAATTACCATTATGAGAATAATCAATTAATTGGTTAGCAACCACTCTCCTTAAACTTTGAGCAAAATTTCTGCTCAGTGATGCATTCATGATAAATTGTTGCTCATTTAAAGCTTGTACCTCAAGTTATATGATATTTTGAAAAGGATAGTTGTGACGCACCATATAGCAGAGATACTGAGTCGCAGATAGGCACAGCAAAAAGACTGTTAGAAAGTGTGTTGCATTGTCACCTTACAAACTGCACTGTGTGCTCTACTTATGAGCCACACTGAATCAAGCATCTCTGCCATGCACAACAGACAGCTACAAGACCATGCTGATTGTTGGTGCAGCAACTCATGTCTTACATTACTTCTGTCAATATCATTAATCTTGTATTTCAGATTGATCACTCTTCCTGTGTCACTCTTGTGTATTTTCATGTATTTCCCATACCTTCCTGTGCCACACGAACTTTTATCTCTTTTAGCAGTCCCCCCCAACCACTCCTTCTCATCTCTATTCCAGACCACACCTACTGACTTCACCTAATTTAGTCACATCTGCTGTCACCTTTCTTCACACTTTCCTCCCACAGAGCTGCAACCCACATTACAATATTTTTATTTATTTTTTCCTTTTATCCCATTGTGTTTTCATACCAATTTCAGTTGGTTTTCACCTTTCAGTATCAGCCTACTTTCTCAGATTTCATCATGTTTCCCCACACTTCATCTGTTTAATGCTTTTTGTGATTTTAACCACATGTTTGGGTGTATTTTTGTGAATTGTTTTGGATGTATTTCTATGTTAGTTACATATTTTACACATTTTTTTCCCACCACCTTTGATAATTGCTCCTTCCAGAGAAGTTTCCTTATCCCTAGCCCGAACCCAGCACTGCATACTGTTTCTGCTTTGTTGCTTGGCTCATAGAATCTGCCCAAATGGCCTTTCCATCAAATTACCCATCTCCGGCTGCCACCCTTCCTTCCACAATAACCTCCATCTGTTCAGATCCCACCAATTCTTAACCCTCACCAAAGTAGTCTTGCAAAACCATATCAATCAGGTGCAAACCTCCTTGCAATACCTCCTTACCAACCACAAAATTTTTGTGCTATGCAATTCCAAATTCCTGGATCCCATATAACACATTGAAAATCTTGCCCTCCAGGAACTAGAGCAACGTGCACAAGGCCACCTGAAAAAACTGCCACCCTGTGCACTTCCTACTCCCATCTTGGACTACCACTACCTGCCACCTCTATGACAACCTCCAAACCTCCCTCACATCCCCTCATAGCTGACAAAACTTGTCTCACAGACCTTCTACATTTACTCCACCCTCAAAAACTCCCTCTCACCACCATACAGAATCCAGAACTTAAGCAGACCCGAAACACAGTCATGAACCTTTCCTCCAAAAGTCTTAGTCCTGCACAAATGTCAGTCCTTTCCAAAGGTCTCACTTTTTGCCCAACTGCCAAATTTAGTCATGCAGAACTTGTTAAAGATCTTCTCTCCTCCTCCAGGTCCCTACAGTGGAAACACTTTTTCACCACCAACTGTGCCAGTCAGACCCAATGAAAGACCAGTGATGAAGCCTGCCTGACTCAGTTCACTCCTCCATCCAACTATGATCCACATCCACTGCCCACCAAATCACCCCCTGTTGACTTTCCAGAATTTATTAACCTTGAACCTTGCCTCACCATCATTCCCCAAATCTATCAGCAGGCAAACTCATCTTACATGCGCAGAGAGAACTACAACCCACCACCTAAAAACTGATCCATCCTTTAATCCTACCAGCTGACAAAGGCTCCACCACTGTTGTTTTGAACCACCAGGTTTACCAGGCTGAAGAACACCACCAGCTGCCACATTGATCAACTTAAAAACACTGCCATATTGACCCCATTCCAGAAATCCACCAGGATCTCCAGTCTCTTCTCAAATCCTTAGGCCCATCCCAGAGCCTCTCCCTGGGGTCCATCTCTCTCCTCACCCCTACCACTCCCTGCACTCCTATATTCTACAAGCTTCCTAAAGTCCATAAACCCAACCACCCAGGATGCCCCATTGTGGTCTGTTTCTGTGCCCCCACTGAGAGAATCTCTGCTCTCGTAGGCCAACACCTTCACCCTATTACCTGGAACCTACTATATAAAAGATACCAACCATTCCCGCCAAAGACTCTCCGCAGTTCCTGTTCCTTTACCACATGGTACTCTGCTCATCACTGTTGATGCCACCTCCCTTTACACTAGCATCCTCAATGCATGTGGCCTTACTGCTATTGAACACTACCTTTCTTAATGCTGATGGATTCCAAACCTACACCCTCCTTCCTAGCCACCATGACCAACTATCTCTTCACCCACAATTACTTCTCCTTTGAAGTACAAACAGATCCGGGGAACTGCTGTGGGCACCTGAATGGCACCATCCTATGCCAACTCATTAGTGGGCCATGTAGAGGAATGTTCCTAAACAACTGGAATCACAAACCCTCATCTGTTCAGATTCATTGACGATATCTTCGTGGTCTGGATCAAGGGTGAGGACATCATATCCACATTCCTCCAGAAACTCAACACCTTTTCCCCCTTTCGCTTCACCTGGTCCTTCCTACCCAACCCAACAAGCCACCTTCCTAGATGTTGACCTCCACCTCAAAGATGGCTTCATTAGTACTTCTGTCCATATCAAACCTACTAACCACCAGCAATAGCTCTATTTTGACAGCTGCCACCAATTCCATACCAAGAAGTCCCTTCCATACAGCCTTGTCACAGGTGGCCGTAACATCTTTAGTGACAAACAGTTCCTCTTGAAATATACTAAGGTTTACACTGAGGCATCCACAGACCATAATTACCTTCCCAAGTTTGTACAAAAACAGATCTCCCATGCCTTATCTCTCCAGTCACTCACCATCTCCCAAAGTCCCACCATCCAGCCACAGAAGAGCATTCCCCTCATAACATGGCACCATGCAGGACTGGAGCAATTGAATCACATTGTCTGCCAGGGTTCTGACTACCTTTTGTCATGCCCTGAAATGAGGAATGTCCTACCCACTATCTTTCCTCCTCTCCCTCCCCAACACACACACACACACACACACACACACACACACACACTCTCTCTGTGGTATTCCGCCGCCACCAAACCTCACACCTGCACAATATACTCATCCATCCCCACACAACCCCACATCCCAACCCCTTACCTCATGGCTCATATCCCTGTAATAGACTTGGATGCAAGACCTGTCCCTACACCTTCCCAGAACTACCTACACCAGTCTGATCACAAGCATTACCTATCCCACCAATGGCCGGACTACCTGTGAAACCAGTCGTGAACTGCAAGCCAAGCTGCAACCACTGCACTTGATTCTATGTGGGCATAACAACCAACAAGCTGTCTGTCCGCATGAATGGCCACTGATGAACTGTGGCCAAGGAACAGCTGGACCACCCTGCTTGCTGAGCACACCATCTGACACGACCGTCATCATTTAAATGACTGCTTCATAGTCTGCACCATGTGGATCCTTCCCTCTGACACCCATTTTTCTGTATTGGGCAGGTGGGAATGATCCCTGCAATATATCTTATGTTCCTGTAACCCTCCTGGCCTCATTCTTCGTTAATCATTGTCCTTACCCATCAGCCCCTTCCCTGTATCCATTCAAGCACAACACACCCCACTGTCCTACCAACACACCCACATACTTTTTAATTCTCTCCTTTTCTGCTCCCCCCTCGACCTCCTCTCCCCCATCATGCTGCCCCATCTAACCTCCTGACTGCACCTAAATGCCGTACCCTCTCTCCACCTCATCCCTGTATGCTCCCACAAGCAGCAGTTTACCATCCCCCACCCTATCTTGCTGTCCCTCCCCCCTTCTGCTCCAGCCTCCTCCTTACCCTCACCACTCAGTTGCTTCTCCCATCATACGCTGCTGCTTACAATCTGCCCTCAGTAGCCAGAGACTGTGGTCATGTGTATGTGAGCTGCATTTGTGTGTGTGTGTGTGTGTGTGTGAGTGTTTTCTGTTCCTAATGAAGGCCCAGTTGGCCGATAGTTCACTTTCTGACACTTATTTTGTTGTGCCAAACTGTGACTCAGTGTCTCCACTATACAGTGAGTAGAAACTATCCTTTTCATGATAGTGTTACATTCCATCCTGGATTGTTTAAAGTTATATTGTCCTGCATTAATCTAGACCAAGTTTATCTTTTCTATTAAGATATGTTGCAATGATAAATTCTGGTTAGTTCATTACTATACAATAGAAAGAACCAAGATGCTTTCACCACCATATAAACATTACCAATTTTATTCAATACTTTCAACTAAATATAGCACTCTTGAATCAGGCTGGTGATTTTGGGGTAGAGATGACTATTTAAAGACAGTTGCAAGAATATGTTGTGATTTCCAAAATTATGTAATGTTTTGACATTTTGCTAATTTAGGTTGTACTATTTTGCATAACCTCTTAAAACTTTTGCTATTATCTGGTTTATGAAAAACGTTTCAGGTTAGTAACTCTTAAAAGTATGTGGAACATTATTGACCATCCATTGTCTGAAATCATCTATTTTCAAGTATGGCACCCATCTTGAAATAGATCTTTTATGAACCTCAGTTATTCAGAATCTTTATTAGTGACTGAATTAACTAGCAAGAGGTCTTATTTGATTCACAAAAAATATAACAATAAAAATATATCATCAAAGTTCAGAATCTTGTTGGCATTAAAGGAAAATAGGTAATTGAAATTATGAGGATACGAACTTTTTTTATGTCAGTTAGCTTGTAAGTTAATCAGTTTTATAAGTTAAAACTTGTTTTCAGGAAGTTGGGGATGTCTGCTTTCAAATAATTAGTAACGATACCTCTTAAGCTATCCATTAGCTCAAAATGATTTCTTATTATATGATTTGTTATAACTTGAAATAACCATAATGTGTAATCACTCAGGCTTCTAGTGAAACCAACTGCATTATTGTAATTGGAAGATAATTACAAATAAGTAAACTATAATTTAAATGAGCTTTTGCACAAATAACTGTTTGACGTATGCCTGTACATGTGCAGCTGCACTAGATTTAGGATAAAAAAGTGATGATAATCTAGTTATCCATGGGAACAAAAAATGTAACGGATGGATTAGTTTCAAACTTGGTACGTTTTATCACCACCACCTTTGAATTTAACAGGCAATTAGGGACAAAGAGCTGACTGAATAATTCAATGGCACCTACATTTGTAAAGAAAAAAAAAAATTCTTGACAATATCGAACTGTTGCTGATTATAATGGCATACATTTAAGTATCTTCTCATCAAGTTTCCTCATGTTATTTAGATGTGTTATTAGAACAAAACAGTGTTGTCGTGCACATCTATACACTTTCCCATGTATCAGTGCCTGTTTATTCCAGTTATTTTTTACTTACAAACTTGCTGACTGAAAAAGTGCGTTCACAAAAGAAGCTACTATAAAGAAATGATTCCTAGTTGTCATTGCTTCACACATTCACAATATTCCATTATTTCATTGATTCATGTACTTTGTTTCTCATTGTTTCATTTTAAGTTGTTTCTCCATATACAATATTATTTCATTACTTCCTCAATTACACTCCAAAATCCCTACTTTTCTTATTCACAAAAAAAGGACTCTGACACTCAACAGCAATAAATCACATTATTGGCAAAACATTACTTTCTATTGCATAACAGACAAAAATTTATTTAAATAAGCACTTTACTTGCTTCCTGCCTGGAGGGTGACTCCTTGACACATTTCATCCTTCATTAACTTTACTGAAGTTAACAATACTTATTTTTACTTCAACGTTTTTTGTCATGGCTTAAAAGGGCTGTAACATGGCTTACTGAAAAGATGAATTTTCATACAAGTAACTAAACACATGTCTTTATTGCTTTCCAAACGTTGCTGAAGTAATGTAGAATTAATTGCATTTTATGTTTAACCAATGATTTTTCCAATTTTGTGTACTTACACAGCTGGTCCCTACAGATGTTTTAAAATTTTTTTGTTTTGCTGCTATAAAATTTCCATTAAATTTGATACTGATAGTTAGTTGGCTTACATCTTACATTAATTCAAACCCACGGTTTTCTGTGATTTCCCTAAATTGCTTCAGGCAAATGCCGGGATGGTTGCTTTTAAATGGCTCAGCCAACTTTCTTCCACGTCCTTCCCTAATCCCATGGGACAGATGATCTTGCTGTTTGGTCCCCTCCCCCAAATCAACCAACCAACAAATCTTACTTCATATTGCATTTTTACTGAAATAAATTCATTACTATTGACACAAAATTTCATCATTGCAGAGAAAAAAAGGTTCCATCTCAGTTTATATAAAGTTTAAGAAACATTTTATATGTTTCCATCCTCTTATCTTTTGCCAGTACGTATTAACACACAAGCCTTTAACCCCAAAATTACTCATAGAAAATTTGATTATCATTGTACTAAGTCTTTTATATTAATTTGTGAATAGTAGGAGATAATAGGTTTCATCTTGTTTCAAACTACAGATAGGATAGACAGACAATGGAATGGTTCTAGAAAGGAAGGGTAGAATCACACAAATCGAGGAAGCACTATGTGCCATATAGTGTGCTTGTTAAAGAGTAATCAATTCTATATAAATTGGTGGATTCACTTTGAGTTTCACCCCCTGCTCTAGCACCTATTTTTACAACTTAGAGTGTAATTTCACCTTTATTTTTCAAAACATCGCTGGACCAATACAAATCCTTATTTTTCAAGACATCGCTGGACCAATACAAAACACAATAAATTTGCTGTAGCTCTGTCCCCAGTAAATCCAAAAGCAATGAATATTTTGCATCCAATGAACACAAAGGCAAATAACTTTACTAACAGCCTAAAAAATACTATTTGTATATTTAAATTAAACTTTTTTTTTCAAATCATTTACTTTATTGTCAGTTCCAAACATTCTTTCTGTTTCCATTGCAGGATTTAGTTCATCAACATTATTAATTTTTAATAATTTGCACAGAACAGCCACTCACAGTTTAGCAACAGACCACTTTTCTCATACAGCACTTCCACATTTCATTCCAACAGTATCTACATGAACTTACACTAATTGCTTTGTATTAATTTCATTAATAACTACCAAAGTTTCAGATTTTGCTTTAACCAACTCCTTACTATTGTAGTATAAACAGATCGTTGTGGGTCAGGTCCTTTTCTGCTATATGAAGAATTGTCATGTTAGCTAAAGATGTTCACAATGTTTAAGTAAAGTAGGAGGGTTCAAATATCAACAGACCCTCCGTGTGCACTGGTCCTATTCATACAGAGAGGGTGTATAAGGAAAGATATAGTCACAGTGCGCAGAAACCAGGAGAATGCTGACTACTTGCTGGGTGTCTGGTATGCAGTCCATGGACTCAGAAGATGTGCATAGAATAAATGATATTATGGAATCTCTTTGGAGAAAAATGAATGATTTTTTTGATTGCAGTGTAAGAAAGCCATTGTATTACTGGGAAATTGGTGGTGCTCTTGTTTTGAGTTCTCATAGAGAAGGAATGTTTTTGTGTCATGTTAATGGATTGAATTTTAAATGTAGGTATGCAGTAAACATCTATAAATGATGGTTGAAAGTGAAAATATGTATTTAGTCATCATTTGATAATTTGATATGTCATTAGTCGGAAAGCTTTAGCAACTTCCTGCAGCAGAGAAGATGCTTCGTAAAAGTCTGTATTGGCGTGGCACAGCATAGCTGGTCCATAAAATTCTGCATGGTGGCTGGAATTACATTAATTACATTCATCAAAAAAGAAGTAATCCTTTAACAAAACATTGTGACGCACAATACAGGATGCAAGGGAAATAGTACCAGGTGATACCAAATTAAACTGAACCAACTAACACGACCAAAGCCCAAATGTTTATTTTTATCTTTCACAGCACTATCATTTTCACATTGCTCTCATTCCTTGCTAATACACGTATAAAGTTTGACAACCGTTTCAATTCCTGCATGTACACAGTCTTTAACGTTGGATTTAATTAATGGCAAATTATTTACATTGTTGTTAATAACTAATAACCTACATTCTTTTCCAAACTGATTCTCACCCACATTATTCTCTACTTCATTAACAGTGACATTTATTACTTGTATACTTGTGGCTTCAGTGTCACCAAATGTAGTATTATTACATTACTCGCTTACTGCTAACCTCAGATCTGGTACATCAACAATACTTACATGTTGTCCTTCACAAATTAGTTCATTTCCATTGTTACAAGAGAGTGACTCCATCAGTGGCAAATTACTTACATTATTATTAACCATCAAAGTTTCATATTCTTTTTCTATCTTACATTCATTCGCCACTGTTGTTTACTTTGTCAAGAACATCATTCATTACTTCCACACAATCTGCCTCAATATCCACAAACACATCAACATTCACATCAGCTACTTCTTGCTCAACAAAACCATTTACATTAATATCACGTTTACTTACTGATTCATATATTTTGCTACTCTGTTGGATAATCTTATCTACTCCTCATTCAGTCGTTGGTGACTTATTTATACTACTCCTAATTGACAACATTTCACACACTTTTTTCTCAGTGAAGTTGTAGCAGCCTTGGCCAGCAGTTCTGTACAGTAAACTGTGCGAGTGTTCACGTGTGTGTCGTGCCTTGTGTGTTCAATTTTGTGCTGTCAAATTAGTGCCACACCGGCTGCCAGAGTAGTGTGTTTTGTCTATAAACTCTGTGACATTTTCTCTTAGTTTATAACAAACTACATGTTCATGTTTAGTCTATATTTAGTTATGTGATTGTGCATAGCCCTTAGTAATGAGTCAACTAGAGACTTATCACTCTCTCTCGAGTTTATATTTGCACACACTGCATCTAATAGACATTCTGTATTATTTGACCTATGAACAAATAAAGTCGTCAACAAAGCATAGAATATATTGTATTTGTGTTACTTATTTTTATCCAAAGAGACAGATAACTGGTTGGACAGGCCAGACTTATCCTTACAGCCAAGGATGTTATTTATGCCTGCCTGATGCACAAATTAGAGGAACTACTACTAGCATGGCGGAAAATCTGGCAACGAGCAACCCTGTTGTGTCCAGGCTTACTGTATGATTACTGCTTTTCTGGCCTCACAACAAGGTGCTTTGTTTGCTCAAGTGAAGCCAGTTTCTTTTATTCAGGAATAACTATCAACACCACCAAGTTCACGCTGGTTATGAGCCAGTACATACTGAAGTGTAAGATCTGATAATTTCACTACCAGGGGGTGGTTCGTACATCTGTCTCAAAGCGGAACTAATTATCATGTATCCGCTTTGCAAGAAGAATGCCTCTGCCAAGGCCTGATTAGGAAGACATCAGGGATCACAAACCATCCCAGTACTTGCGGCATTTGTGAAGTAAGGTTCACGCTGGCACAATACTGGACAGCCTGCTAAGAACCATGTAGAGCAGTTGGATGCCACCTGCCATTAAGGAAATCATCATGTTGCAATCTAAGATGCCTTTAGACAAAGTGGCAGAAATAGCAAACAAGGTGCAAGACGCCATATCACCTGAGCCTATCAGTGTAACAACCGCGCAGTGCACAAGCATGTTTGCCATGGTATTGTGCACCAACTATGACACACTGGTGGCAAAGGTGAACATGCTGATACTGCAGATCAGCAGTTGTTATTGTGATGCCAACAACTGTGACTGATCCATATTCCAGAAGCACTCATGCAGCAGGTCACCGATCAACTTGACTATGCCTGGGACAGAAATGCAGCAGGAGGTATGTTGGTACCATAGCAGATTTGGTAATCAAGCACATCACTTTAAACAAGCCCTGCATGTACCCAAGTGTCAGCAGCAGTCGGGTGTAGATCCTTCAGCTGATTGTCAGTCTCAGTCACAGTGTCTGTTTGTATGTGATTGATGTACAGGACAGAAATATCTGACACTGGGTCCAATGTATGTATCTTCCCATGAGCAATGTTACACTGGTGCAGGCTGCGTATGTCATTCTATCTAGCTGCTGCAAACAATTCTATTGTGACATACGGCATGTAATGTTTTGAGCTGCATCTAGGTTTATGCCATGCATATATGTGGAACTTCATGATCGTGGCCTTGATGTATGGCACACAATGTTTCGAGCTGCTTATAGGCCTATGCCAAGCAAATGTGTGGAACTTAATGATCGTGGCCATCACAGAGCCGATAATGGGAACAGAATTCGTGGCTTACTACAAGCCTCTGCCTGTGTCACAAACACATGCCCAATTGAACAAACCACAGTGTCTGCAGCTCATGGTCTAGTGGCTAGCATCATCATCATCATCATCATCAAACTACAGGACTGATGGCTATGGGATTCTGATCCCATGCAACCACCCAATCTGTCAAACTGATTGAAGCCAGAGACAGCCCTATTTCGAGATTTTCTGGCACTGATATGACCACCTAAAGATGTGTTGCACAACACTGTGTGCTACATAAAGATTACTTATATCTTGGAGGCTGTGATGTTAGCTGTGTATTGCTTAGCAGTTGCAAAGGCAGAATTCAACAGCACAATTCCAGAGGGCATCATACAACTGCCCAGTAGTCCTTATCTTCACTGTTTCATCTAGTGCCAAAAAAATGTGGCAAATGGAGCCCTTGCTGCAATTACAGAGCACTTATGCCTGTACAGTGCCAGACCATTATCTGGTGCCATTACTCCACGATTACAACTATGAGTTGTGTGGTGCCCATCTGTACAGTGTGTTGCACTGCGTCACAGCATATAAACAGGTACCTGTCAATGAGGAAGATATCCTGAAGATGGCTATAATTACACTGTTCAGCCTGTTTGAAAGCAAATTCATGACAGTTGGCCTCAGGTATGCTGCTTGGCATTGTTCTGAACACAGTGAGGTGTCTTTTTGGCCAGCCACAAATCGATTTTCTTGGCCACCGGTTTACCCGTCAGACTCCATACTGCTACCTCAAAAACTTGAAGGCATTTTGAAAATCCCTGATCCTTCCACTGTTAAGGAGCTGCGACAATGTTTAGGTGACCTGCTAAATTTTTTCCGTCGGCATGTAACAAGAGGAGCAGAAATTCAAGAATCATTAATGGCTGTGCTCACAGGCCTACACAGCAAAGGGAATGAAGCTGTAACTTGGACCGATCACATGACTGCTGCATTCGAACAAGAAAGGTAGATGCTGCATTGTTGATGCACCCTGACCCAAGTGCACCATTTGCATTGGTGGTAGATGCAAGCCAGATGGCGGTGGGCACTGTTACAGCAACACAACAATGATGCTTGGCAGCCTGTAGCCAGAAACTGTTAACATCTCAACAGAAGTGGAGAGCTTATGACCATAAACTATTAGGGATACATGAGGCAATCTAGTACGTCCGACCTCAGCTGGCGGCCTGTGCATTTACAAACTTCGCTGGCCACAAATAACCAGCTTGTGTTTATCGCTAAGCTCAGCATGGACATTCAACACACATCCAGGATTGAGAATGTGGTAGCAGACTGCCTCTCCTGAATCAGCATCTCTGCTATTGAGTACACAAAGATTGCAAAGGAACAATGCACTGACCAGTAATTGCAAGAGCTGTTGTAGGAAACATCTTTGTCATTAGACTTGAAATTAGTCAATGTTCCTGGCACTGGCATCAAGTTATACTGTGATGTATCAACAGCAAAACCACAGCCACTTTTAGTGGCAAAATTTCGGAAGAACATCTTTGAATGGTTACACAACCTGTGTCATCCCAGCACATGATCTACTTTATGCCTCACCACAGATTGCTTCTTGTGGCTAGGAATGAAGAAAGGCTGCTGTGAGTTGACACGATACTGCTTACAATGTCAGTGTTGCAAGGTCATCTGGCACGTACATGAGCCAGTTGGCGACTTCCCCAACAATACCAAGCGTTTCACTCACATGTACAGGGATGTCATGAGACCACTTCTGCTTGCGAATGGTCAATGGCACCTGCTGACAATGACTGACTGATTTATGCATTGGCCAGAAATGGCGCCTGTGGACATCATTTCCATGGGAACTTTGCCTTTGGCACATGCCTTCATGCTAAACTGGGAGTCTCATTTTGTCTGTCCTCTGCACATAACAACAGTTGTTCAAATTGGAACTGTTCTCCAAGCTGACAGCTTTTCGTGGCATGAATCATCACAAAACAACTGGCTACCACCCAGCCAGTGGTGTAATGATAGAGCGTAGGCACTGAACACTAAAAGCATTTCTAATGTGCCACATCACTGGGTGAACAGAACCTGTGCCGATGGTTCTACTTGGCTTACAGAATGTGTACAAACCCAGTCTGGACAGTTCCTTTGCAGAACTGGTGTACAGAGAGTCGCTATGACTGTCTGGCAAATTTTTGAATGTCACTCCGCAGCCTGATACTACCTTTGTCAGTCACCTTACAGATCACATCAAGGAGATCTGACCTCCGCAGCTGTCCAGACATGGAACTCCTTGTCACATTTGTCCACAAAGACCTCAGTATGTGTACATGTGATGTTGCATACGGATGGTGTCAAACCAGCCCTACAACCACCAAACTCTGAACCGCATCTTGTTGTGAAGAGGGGAGATCGTGCCCTGGACATTCTGGTCAATTGCAAGCAAACTACCATTGCCATAGACAGTGTCAAACCAGTATATGTCTTGAACAAGATGCCCTGCACTGATGCTCAAAGTAAGCAGCCTCGTACAGCACCCCCAATGCCATCATCTGGCACAGCAACAGCAACTCCTGCACCAGCACTGGCCACAAAGTCAGCTCCAGGGAATAAGCACCTCACGAGATCTGCTCAACGTGTCCACTTCCCAGCATGCTTTCTGGAGGTTGCTTTGCTTCCACTGAGGGTGGCTGTTCTAGCAACCATGGCCAACAGTTCTATATGGTATACTGTGTGAGTGTTTGACATGCGTGTCACACCGTGAGTGTTTGATTTCATGCTGTCAAATTTGTTCCATGCTGGCTGCCATGAGTGCTGTGTTTTGTCTATAAACTCTGTGCTGTTTTCTCTTCACTTACAAAAATGTGTATGTTCATGTTTGCTCTATGTTTCGTTCTGTGATTGTGCATAGCCCTTAGTAATGGGTCAACAATAGGCTTATTCATTCTGTCTTGAGTTTGTCTTTGTGTACACTGGGCCTAAAAGTCATACTGTATTATTTGACCTATGAACGAATAAAGTCATTGTCATCCCTGTAAATAATATATCATTTGTGTTATTTATTTTTATCTTAACAGCCAGGCTAACTGGTTGGACAGGCCAGAATTACTACTATGGCCAAAAAGTCATTAGCCTGGCTGACCATTTCATTTACTATTAATAAGCACCTTGTTTCCATTACAACATCTACCTTAGTCTCAACAGAATGCTCCTCATTTATGTTACTAATTGACAATGATTCATCCTCTTCTGTGACAGTAACTTCCTGTCCAATATCATTTACTTTCCCAGCAGCTTCAATCATTATCTGCACACATACCAATCCAAACTCACTTGCTCCAGCTTCATTTGTTTGCACCTCGTTTACATTCCTGTCACTATTTACTGATTCACACTCTCTCTCACCCTGACAGTTATTTTGATCATCCATATATCATAATATTCCGTCCACATCTTCTTAACTTGCTCATAATACTCATTTTGTATATCACTTAATTCATCCATATTATGTTTCTCCTTCCATGACTTCTTATCTCTTTCATCATGGACCATCAGGATATATATTACTCAGCGATGCATACTCTGCCTCCCACTCTTCCATCTCACTGTCTATGTCTTCACTTCCATTATCCAAATATATTTCCAGATCTCTATTACAATCAACAGTTTTACTACTGTCTTCTGAGGAACAAGTTGACTGAGCTGTGGCAGCTTCTGTGAGGACGCATACATGATCCCACTGGCACCCCTGTGCATGTGTTCCATCAACACCGGCCCTCGTCGTATTATCTTGCTTGGTTATGTGTTCCCTCTGGGGCTATGTGGTAGTGTGTGGTGTGTGGGACATGGAGCTAGATGGCTGGGCCTGAGTACTCGGTGTCCTGGTGATTGCAGCGATTTGAAGCCATTGACCTTTGGGCTATGGGAGCCCATATTTTCCTGCACATTGACCATTGCTATTGGTGAGTTTAGTAGGCAAGGAGTGGCTCTTGTCAGATGCAACCTTGTTACCAAGTACATCAGTCAATTTTCAAATATCCCAATACACAAGAAAGAGCAGCAGCTCCAGCTGCCAACTTAAACAGCACTCCATTAAACTCATACTAATGCCAGTCCATGCAGAAGGCAGTGACATGCTTGAACTCTTCAGTCAAGGGAATCTATTAATAGGCTTGATTCAAGCTGAGCACAGTGAAGCAATTAGCCGCAGAAAACCACCTAAAACAGTTGTGAAGATTAGGCAAGGGACTGATTCCAAAAAGACCTTATTGTTTAGAACCCTGTAATCAACTACCAGCCTATAGTCCTGTCCCTGATCTTTAGGGACAAGGAATATTGGTGAAGTATAAAGTGAAGCAAGGCCTAATTACCACATCCCACAACTTAACCCTGATCTTTTGCCTCAAAATTTTTATTTTAGGCAGCAGAAGATAACAAGGAGCCTGTTGAACTGGAACATTATCAATTAGATGAATATTATGTTGACTCAAATAACACCCAGTATTTCAGACAAGGTATGTGGAAGCTCCTGCAACAGGTCCAACAACTGTCCCATCTGTCCTAGCTGAAGATGACCAACCACAAACTCCCCAGTTTCACAACTTACAAAATTAATTAGGATCAAACTGTTACAAGAGCAGGGTGCTAGCTTCTGCACTGGAGGGAATTTAAAGAACAAGGTATTACATGCAAAGTCAAGGACCAGCACGGTCCACTGAATAAAAGTGCAGCCAAGCAACAAGGTGACCATCAAGTCCTTAACTATGACAAGTTACAAACAGATAAACTACCGCATACCTCACCAACCAGAGGTAACTCTTGCCCATTGGCAGTATGACATCTCTGGGAAGATGAACACATGAGAGACAATTTACAAGAGTGGCGGAACTCCAGGTACAATCTGTAATCAAGTAAGGAGACCGAACTGCCAGAGTCCAATAACACACAATCTGATTCCTGTCCAACATGCGTACAAACATAAGGAATGGGATATCTTTCCATAGCATGAATAAGCATACAATGAATCGGTAACTTACTCTGACAAATTCGACCTCCCTCCCCCCCCCCCCCCCTCCCAACCTCAGGGCATCAGTTAGGCCTACGGGTTCTTGCAACATGGCACTCATGGACAAGGGAGTCATTCACACTGCAACAGAAATAACACTTGCATCCAGACCAATCAGATCTGGATCAAGGTTTGTTACCCTGCAGAATAAAAGGCATCAGTGGTAGACATCAATCTGACCCACACTGCTCATCAGAAAAGATCAGAGCTTCAATTGTCTCTATAAATTCCAGAAATTCATCAAAATTAGTCAGGTGGTGAGCAAACACCAAGCGAGACTCATCCTCTGAGTGCATACATTCTAAAATATTGGAGATACTGTACGATTTGGTAATCCCCCATATTGAGTACTGACACAGCCATACACACTCATTCAACATGTTGGCCCAATGTCTTGGAAGATGCCTGCACCCACCAATAATACCTCTGCTCAAGCTCACTGCGCATCTGTGCTGACAAACTTTCTATCTATTATTCAAGCCATGAGCTGTCCTATGGAATCCTGATGTCCAAGGTTTCAGGGACTAAGATACTCATTGTCCCATTTGTTGATGGATAAAGCGATGAAAGGATCATATGGTGCAGTATGCACATGGCATCATCATTAGACTCAAACCAGACAAGCAACCAAAGCACTTGCTGCACTTGATGCAAATCATCGATAGACAACTCAGATATACTGGTAAGGAGGCACATAACAGGGTTGGGCAATTTGGCGAAGTGATCAGTAGACAAACTACCAAGATCTCAGGCATTGGACCACTTACCATTAAGGAGCTGATTACAACAAAACTTCCTGCTCCGACCCGCGCCTCATTCTCTATACTGAGGGATGCCACCATAACCTGCAAGTCCCTTACCTGATTAAGTAACTGTTGAACCACTTCCTTCTCGGAATCCTTAAGTTCAATATGACTGAAATCCATTAAGTGATTCTCCCAATGTGGTAGGTGCACCTGGATCCTACAAGAATGCTTATAGGTGGGTTAGCTGCCTCTAGGAAAGACGCATTACATTGCACATCTGCTAATGTGGCTGAAATAATACAGAGAAAGGCAACTACCTCCCTAAGGATTTTTGAAGAAAGGCAAAGTGGACTGTCCACTGCCCCACTCTTTCTGGCTGCCAGTTCTGGGATGCTACCTTCTATAGGCAGGCCATGAAGCTTTAATTCATACTGTAAATACTCCCTCTTAAGATTCGAAATCCCAAGACATTCCCTGGAATCCACGATAAATAATGACCTCCTGAAAACAACCACAAGTATTAATGCAATAACTCAAGGAATGACAAATGTATTGATACAGTAACTCAAAAGAACGACAAGTTACCTCAAAGGACAGACAACTCTACACCCTCTTTCCCGTGCCTTTCCCCCTGCCAAACAGAATACAACCATCCTCTGCAGCTACCAATTGAGACCCAGGGCAAGGATTGGGATTAATTAAAGGAAAACACATGGAAGGATGGCCCAACTGGTGCATATTTATCATTCCCAAACAAACATTTTATTTAATAACTATTATATCATAATCCAACTAACAGTTACCAATATTCTTGCCAAATACATACAAACAGTTGAGGTTTTTAAATTAAAATCACAATGCATAAGGACATTTCCATTATACGTAAAATTACAAATGGTACTTGAAGAACATGTCAACTGTGCATTACAATGGTGGCCTGATTACAAACAGTTAATTGATTAAATAAACATGTGGCGGCACTCTGTCTGTGTGAGTAATGTTGCAACTGTGGGCTAATCCCACAACAGGACTTGAATATAAGTTCAACAAACATTAAATAAAAGACATTAAAATACTTACATCTCCAACGGTCATTCCACTCTCATACAGACAACATACAGCCTAGCTGGCCAAACACTACCCATATGTAAAAACCGAACCAAACAGTAGTACTTCACTGATTGGCCACAAGCCTGTTACACATAAATCAAGTTAAGTGCTTAAATAAACTACTGGACCCCTAAAACACTATTAAAATGATGATGAAAATTAAACCTGCTTTTCTTAAAAAAAAAAAAAAAAAAAAAAAAATCACGGAACTCAGTGCTCAGTTTGCCCAAATGCTTTCATCACAAGCTTAAAAGAACCTTACAATAATAGAAATACTGACTGAATTACTTCCTAATCCAGTGACACCCCAACCACAGCATGATACCAAGAGGATGACAATAAACTATGAAAGGTCTCTGTTGGATTCCTTTCATGTTTAATTTCTTAAATCTGTTGCCATTTATGGAATAAATTCCTCTTCTAAATGTACTGTGGCGTTTCTGACTATCTGGGAGGAGACTGAGCAGTGGAACGTGTTACTTTTACACATAAACAAGAACGATCTGTCACACTACTACACTTTAAAGCACAGTTTATATGTAATTCTTATATGTAATTCATGTCACACAGTCTCATACGGAACCTACATCCGCTTTCTTTTATATACTGTATATGATAAGATACTGTCATCCCTCTTCCCTTTTGTGTGAGAGGATGAATGAGCATATGTATTTCTAGTTGCATGCTTGAGGGTAGCAGACAAGGCTGTCTGCTAGAGAACAGTAGGACCAACGTCGGAACAGGTAGCTACGCTTCCTAAAAGCAAAGAGGTTTCTATCCTTAGTATGGTCCTGTCCGTCCGTTGTCATGTTGGTATAGGAAGCTGCCCCTCTGGCCACTTCCGTTGGTCTTTGTGAGCCACCCTCAGGAAGCACGCTCGGCAGTAGGGCAGTTGCAGGGTGGCCGTGGCGAGCGTCTGAAGTGGTAAGATCTCCGGCTAAGCGCGTGTCTGTTAAGTCCGTAGGACAATGGATTTCTTAAGTTCAGCCTAACTGAAAATTTAATCACTTTTATTTCGGGTTTAGGTCTAAAATATCCGATGTTATCTTAAATTGTAGTGCAGTGTAATTATGGTGTGAAGTTCAGATTATTTTTCGGTAGTTGCTTTGTTACTACTTTGTGAGTAAAGTGGAACCACGTGTTGATCAGTAACTCTAACTAAGTTCATCAATCTCAAATCCGAATGTGCGTGAGATTATAACGTCTCGTCTTGAGAATATTTTTTTAATATAGCAACTTTTCTTTATGCTTTTCTTTATGTTCAACCCACGTGGGGTGTACTTTGCGAGACCAGTACCACATGCTTATATAACTGTTTGACCCATCAGGTTAATAGTAAGACGTTAGTAACCAGTTCAAGGTTTTTCTTTTGTCAATTGCTTTTCGATCTAATGTATTTTAATTATCAAAATTATTGTGGAGTTGTACGCTTTGTGTAAACCAAGTTGACCACGTGAAGCATGTGGTGTAATCATCAAAGTAGCCCTCAGCTATTCTTTTTGCGAAGATTTCACAAAGAGTTAATATGAATTTAGTATACCAGTGTGTGGTAATTACATGACGGACAGGATTGTGGTATGAACGTAATTTCTTTGGGTAAAAACTGAATCTGTTGGTTGTGGTTAATTTCTTCTTGCTTATGTTTCAATGTTCTTCGTGTGTTATTTTATGAATGCGGTGTTGTGTGCAGTCTCCCAATCTTGGCTCCATATTTTATGTGTTCCGTAAGATTACAATCTCACATTTTTTTTCAATCGTAAGTAAGGCACCAGCTCAGTTATAACTCACTTATAATATGCTGAAATTTCAATGAACAATCTTAAAATAAATTTCCAAATATAAACTGATTTCTTTCTTTTTATTTAAATTCTCCTTCTTATATATATATATTACCGGTTTTGTATGACTATTAAAAGATTATCATTAATGTTAGTCTGCTTGGTAAACCTAGACTAAATATCTGATGAAACAGTTGCCCAGTAATCCACGGTTAACGCCCCCAGACAGATCACGGCTTTTAACCCACTTTCATTGTCAATTAGCACCGATTTCAGCATAGCAAATTAAAGTTACAACCTTACACATCAGCATACAAAATTAGAGTTACAATATTACACATGGCGACCCTGTTCTGTGATTCCGCTAGACTCTGGAATCTCTGAAATGTTAGATTGCGAGCGTGTTATAATCTTAATTTTTTTTCCCTACAGCGCTCAAACAACTTCTGCGTTGTTTCCGAGCAGTCTTTCAAAAGGTTCACGGCGTTGTTGATCGGCGTTGCGTTGTTTGTCTTGTTTTGTTTTTTATATTTGTGTGTTTTATATGTCTGTGTGTTTTTTATTCTCGCTTGGAAATTCCACTGTTTCGATCAAAGACAAAAATTTGTTTTGCGTGTGAAAAAGTGTGTACTAGGTTGGGTATCTTTCGTGTGACTGTCGTAATTTTTGGGGGACACATTTATTGTGTTTAGTGTGTTGCGTACTGAGTATAAATTGCACTAATGCAAACACGTAACCAAGCTAAAAGTAAGCGGTCCAACAACGTAAGCAACATGGGCCAAGGGGATAATTTCATTTCCAATATTAACGCGTCGGGCGGTTCCGAAAATGCAATGGGGAATACTTCAGACGAAATGCAAAACAGCACGAACGGGCTCACAGCAGAGCCAGAAATTAATTTGCCTCCAACTAACCAAATTGATTTAGCAGAACTCATGAAAGCCTTATTGCAACAAAATAAAGAAAACACAGAAAAATCGATCCGAGAGCTAGGCGAACAAATGACGCAGAAATCAGAAAAATCGATCCGAGAGCTAGGCGAACAAATGACGCAGAAATCAGAAAAATCGTTCCGAGAACAAAAAGAATCATCCGAAAAATCGATACGCGAGCTAGGCGAACAAATAGACGAAAAACTAATCCATCAGACAAATAAAGTCGACAAGTCGATGCAGAGAGTGTCCGATGATATCTCACAAAGAATAAACAATCTGGCAAGTGAGATAAAAAGTGATATTATGAAAGAATTAGGCCGTACATTTGAACAAATCGATGATCGTCTGCAAGCTTTAGAACAGAGCAAGCGGAGGGGCGATACCGAATCTAAAGAAAGCGAAGAACAGCTACTTAGGAATTTCCAAGAGCTGAGGGAAGAATGCCAAAGGGAACACCAGCAGGTAATCTCGAGGGTTCAAGAGGCGGAAACGCATTGTCCCACGTCCGTTAGCAACACAATAGCGGACAACAGTTTAGCGATCCACGCGTTGGAACAGCAAATTGAACAATTGAAGCAGACTGGGGCGGAGGACAAGAGACAAATTGATGATAAGATTGCGGCATTAGCGGACACTGTAGGCGCGATGAATCTGACAGAAAGCGAGAACAATACTACACCGGTAGCGGCCGCAGAGACCGAAGAAGTGCGTTCGCTTCTTAGATTTCAGAAGGGACAGTTTGAAGTGAACAGACAACACAAAGCTGTAACAGGCGAATTACAAGAACGCGTGGCGCATCTGGAAAACCGCATGGCGTGTGATTCGGAACTCGCCGATAGCACTAAAAATAGCCGTACGAACAGTGCAGAGAGGGACTCCGGCCACGAGGGAGATTTTGACGACAGGGAAGAATGTAATTTAAGGGGCAGACATGAGAGAAACAGAAACATTCAAGGGCCTCGCCAGGAGGAAATGCGGGGATTTGATTTCAAACATTTCCTTACGGTAAGAAAGTTTGAGATATTCCGAAATTCGCAAAAAGGAATACATCCACGTGCATGGCTCGAGCAATTTGAGTTTTGTCTTCCCACCGACTGGGCAAGTTCACATAAGATAAAATATATGTGTGGCTATTTGGAAGGCGAACCGGCGATTCGCATGAGGTCGGCAGCGCGTCACTGCAACTCCACTCGGGAGTTTCGACAAGCCTTTCTGTCCGCCTATTGGTCGGAAGCAGCACAAGATAGGGTCAAACATGGCATAATTATGCTGCCAAATTTGAACCAGTCTGGTTTCGGCAGCCCTGCACGCCTATTCGACCACATGCTACGGCGTATTCGTGGTGTACTTAGAGTGTGCGGGGCTTGTCAGCGAGCAAAGGCGGCCACAGTGACTTATGCTGCATCATTGCACCCGATAATACCAAGAAAACTTTGTGACCTCGCGGCCGTGGATCTATTTGGGCCACTAATAAGATCTAAAGCAGGTTTTGCATATGTTTTCGTAGCGGTGGAGCTAACCTCCAAGTTTGTGTGTCTGACTCCGTTGAAGCGAGCCACAGGAAGGGCAGTGGCAACTGCATTTGCAAAGCAGTTTCTGCATGAAGTTGGGAGCGTAAAAAGGGTTATCTCCGATAATGGACCACAATTTAGATCACAATACTGGCAGCGGATGCTTCGAAGAAGAAGAATTAAACCTATATATATATCTCTCTTTCACCCCAGCTCGAACCCCAGTGAGCGTATTATGCGTGAATTAGGAAAATTATGTAGGTTATACTGCAGTCGTGATCACCGATCGTGGGACATTCACCTAAAAGGATTTCAGAATATAATTAATGAGTTGCCTAATACGTCAACAAAGCTTCCGCCAGTCACTGTGCTAAAAAACCAGGAGCCCCCAAGCAAAATCAAAGAGGTGATGCCTTGGCCATTAGAGCCGAAACTACGCCGGAACGCAATTGTTGACTTAGCTATACGCAACATCAAGCGTGCAGCAGAAGCCAGAGTCTAGGCGTATAAGAAACACGTGAGAAAAGCAGTGTTTCATGTAGGACAAAAAGTCCTTATCAGATCACACAAGCTGTCTAACAAACGGTCAGGTGTCTGCAAGAAATTTTTTAATCTCTTTAACGGGCCGTATCGGATAAGGAAGATTCCCCATGAAAACGCCATAGAAGTGGAAACTCTTCGATCGAAGAAATCAAAAGGGCTACACCATGTGTCAAACGTAAAACCATACATTGAGTAGACAGGGCAGTGAGGACTAGAGAGGACGGTGAAGAGAAACAATTGATTAGTTTACATTTGTGATAAATGCATCTTGAATAATATGTTGATAAAAATTAATGATAAAGATGTTTCTATGTGATGGATTGAAGTGGTGTTTTAATTTTTTTCTCCTTGTGCAACTAGGATTTAGTTTGATTCAAACGTGAAGATAAAAGGTTTCTTTGTGAACGAGTAAAATGCTGTTTATGTTTTTTTTGTGTGTAAATTGAAAAGAGTCGCTCCTGAGGAAAGCAAGATCGTTGCTGAATTAGTGCATAAACTCAGGGGAATATCCGATCTGTGGGTATTATGGGTCTGGCAAACCCAGGTCCCCAGCTGTTAGTAGCCTTGTTTCCGATTTTCTGCTTTCAGTGCTACTATCTATCTATCACTATTCTATATCTGTCAGTATAAATGAGGATCTCTTACTGTAGTATGCGTGCTGTATGAATATTGGGAGCACAAAGAAATTGTACTCAAACTCTCTTCCCTGGCAGGTAAAATTAAGCCGAGTCTGCCTTCGGATTTCTATGCTCTTACCGTAGATTGCGCCCTTAACCTTTATTCCTCGCACTTGAAAAACGGGCCAAGTCCCAGTCCCTTCGCATTTTTTTAATTGCTGCCTCGCTCACTATCGAGAAAGGGCTTCCAGTGTCAATGACACACTTAAAACATATTTCGTTTACTGCAACTGCACGACTGGATTTACTCCCGAAATTTTAGTACTCGTAGTTTCTTGCAACAAATCCTCTCTAATATCTTCCCTCTCTATATACCGTATGCACTCCTTTGCCATGTCGTTCATTGTTTCCGATTGGGCGCCTTCTGCGCTGATCGTTTGTCATTGCCGGTTTTGTTCATTTCCATTTGCTGGATTATGTCTAGGGTTAGCTGGCCGAATTTCAACATCATGAGGTGCTCCGCCTCTAGTCCTATTCCCACCGTGTTCACCGTAGTATCGATTCTGGTTGCCGTAACTGTTCCGTTCACGATTCTGTCTACGTCCTCGATCATTTCTGTTGTTCCACCTGTGTTCGCGACTGTCACCCCAGTTTCTATACGGCCGGTCCCGATTATTGTTCCGTTCGCGTCGCGACGACCAATCACGCCGTTGATTAGTAATACGGCCACGACTGCGGTCGCGCTGCTGTGCCCCGTAATAACTTTGTGCCTGATTAGGCGGGCATTCTCCTGTATTGTATTCCAACTCTTGGAGAAGCGTCTTAAACGTTTCCACATCCTCTTTGCATCGTCCCGCAAGAATGACGTGCCGCAAGTGCATCGGCAATTTGGTGATGCATATCCTAATTAGTTCCGCAGGCCCGTATGGGTCGTATAGGAATTGATTTGCCTGCAGCATGTGGTCGAATAGGCGTGCAGGGCTGCCGAAACCAGACTGGTTCAAATTTGGCAGCATAATTATGCCATGTTTGACCCTATCTTGTGCCGCTTCCGACCAATAGGCGGACAGAAAGGCTTGTCGAAACTCCCGAGTGGAGTTGCAGTGACGCGCTGCCGACCTCATGCGAATCGCCGGTTCGCCTTCCAAATAGCCACACATATATTCTATCTTATGTGAACTTGCCCAGTCGGGGGGAAGACAAAACTCAAATTGCTCGAGCCATGCACGTGGATGTATTCCTTTTTGCGAATTTCGGAATATCTCAAACTTTCTTACCGTAAGGAAATGTTTGAAATCAAATCCCCGCATTTCCTCCTGGCGAGGCCCTTGAATGTTTCTGTTTCTCTCATGTCTGCCCCTTAAATTACATTCTTCCCTGTCGTCAAAATCTCCCTCGTGGCCGGAGTCCCTCTCTGCACTGTTCGTACGGCTATTTTTAGTGCTATCGGCGAGTTCCGAATCACACGCCATGCGGTTTTCCAGATGCGCCACGCGTTCTTGTAATTCGCCTGTTACAGCTTTGTGTTGTCTGTTCACTTCAAACTGTCCCTTCTGAAATCTAAGAAGCGAACGCACTTCTTCGGTCTCTGCGGCCGCTACCGGTGTAGTATTGTTCTCGCTTTCTGTCAGATTCATCGCGCCTACAGTGTCCGCTAATGCCGCAATCTTATCATCAATTTGTCTCTTGTCCTCCGCCCCAGTCTGCTTCAATTGTTCAATTTGCTGTTCCAACGCGTGGATCGCTAAACTGTTGTCCGCTATTGTGTTGCTAACGGATGTGGGACAATGCGTTTCCGCCTCTTGAACCCTCGAGATTACCTGCTGGTGTTCCCTTTGGCATTCTTCCCTCAGCTCTTGGAAATTCCTAAGTAGCCGTTCTTCGCTTTCTTTAGATTCGGTATCGCCCCTCCGCTTGCTCTGTTCTAAAGCTTGCAGACGATCATCGATTTGTTCAAATGTACGGCCTAATTCTTTCATAATATCACTTTTTATCTCACTTGCCAGATTGTTTATTCTTTGTGAGATATCATCGGACACTCTCTGCATCGACTTGTCGACTTTATTTGTCTGATGGATTAGTTTTTCGTCTATTTGTTCGCCTAGCTCGCGTATCGATTTTTCGGATGATTCTTTTTGTTCTCGGAACGATTTTTCTGATTTCTGCGTCATTTGTTCGCCTAGCTCTCGGATCGATTTTTCTGATTTCTGCGTCATTTGTTCGCCTAGCTCTCGGATCGATTTTTCTGTGTTTTCTTTATTTTGTTGCAATAAGGCTTTCATGAGTTCTGCTAAATCAATTTGGTTAGTTGGAGGCAAATTAATTTCTGGCTCTGCTGTGAGCCCGTTCGTGCTGTTTTGCATTTCGTCTGAAGTATTCCCCATTGCATTTTCGGAACCGCCCGACGCGTTAATATTGGAAATGAAATTATCCCCTTGGTCCATGTTGCTTACGTTGTTGGACCGCTTACTTTTAGCTTGGTTACGTGTTTGCATTAGTGCAATTTATACTCAGTACGCAACACACTAATCACAATAAATGTGTCCCCCAAAAATTACGACAGTCACACGAAAGATACCCAACCTAGTACACACTTTTTCACACGCAAAACAAATTTTTGTCTTTGATCGAAACAGTGGAATTTCCAAGCGAGAATAAAAAACACACAGACATATAAAACACACAAATATAAAAAACAAAACAAGACAAACAACGCAACGCCGATCAACAACGCCGTGAACCTTTTGAAAGACTGCTCGGAAACAACGCAGAAGTTGTTTGAGCGCTGTAGGGAAAAAAAATTAAGATTATAACACGCTCGCAATCTAACATTTCAGAGATTCCAGAGTCTAGCGGAATCACAGAACAGGGTCGCCATGTGTAATATTGTAACTCTAATTTTGTATGCTGATGTGTAAGGTTGTAACTTTAATTTGCTATGCTGAAATCGGTGCTAATTGACAATGAAAGTGGGTTAAAAGCCGTGATCTGTCTGGGGGCGTTAACCGTGGATTACTGGGCAACTGTTTCATCAGATATTTAGTCTAGGTTTACCAAGCAGACTAACATTAATGATAATCTTTTAATAGTCATACAAAACCGGTAATATATATATATAAGAAGGAGAATTTAAATAAAAAGAAAGAAATCAGTTTATATTTGGAAATTTATTTTAAGATTGTTCATTGAAATTTCAGCATATTATAAGTGAGTTATAACTGAGCTGGTGCCTTACTTACGATTGAAAAAAAAAGTGAGATTGTAATCTTACGGAACACATAAAATATGGAGCCAAGATTGGGAGACTGCACACAACACCACATTCATAAAATAACACACGAAGAACATTGAAACATAAGCAAGAAGAAATTAACCACAACCAACAGATTCAGTTTTTACCCAAAGAAATTACGTTCATACCACAATCCTGTCCGTCATGTAATTACCACACACTGGTATACTAAATTCATATTAACTCTTTGTGAAATCTTCGCAAAAAGAATAGCTGAGGGCTACTTTGATGATTACACCACATGCTTCACGTGGTCAACTTGGTTTACACAAAGCGTACAACTCCACAATAATTTTGATAATTAAAATACATTAGATCGAAAAGCAATTGACAAAAGAAAAACCTTGAACTGGTTACTAACGTCTTACTATTAACCTGATGGGTCAAACAGTTATATAAGCATGTGGTACTGGTCTCGCAAAGTACGCCCCACGTGGGTTGAACATAAAGAAAAGCATAAAGAAAAGTTGCTATATTAAAAAAATATTCTCAAGACGAGACGTTATAATCTCACGCACATTCGGATTTGAGATTGATGAACTTAGTTAGAGTTACTGATCAACACGTGGTTCCACTTTACTCACAAAGTAGTAACAAAGCAACTACCGAAAAATAATCTGAACTTCACACCATAATTACACTGCACTACAATTTAAGATAACATCGGATATTTTAGACCTAAACCCGAAATAAAAGTGATTAAATTTTCAGTTAGGCTGAACTTAAGAAATCCATTGTCCTACGGACTTAACAGACACGCGCTTAGCCGGAGATCTTACCACTTCAGACGCTCGCCACGGCCACCCTGCAACTGCCCTACTGCCGAGCGTGCTTCCTGAGGGTGGCTCACAAAGACCAACGGAAGTGGCCAGAGGGGCAGCTTCCTATACCAACATGACAACGGACGGACAGGACCATACTAAGGATAGAAACCTCTTTGCTTTTAGGAAGCGTAGCTACCTGTTCCGACGTTGGTCCTACTGTTCTCTAGCAGACAGCCTTGTCTGCTACCCTCAAGCATGCAACTAGAAATACATATGCTCATTCATCCTCTCACACAAAAGGGAAGAGGGATGACAGTATCTTATCATATACAGTATATAAAAGAAAGCGGATGTAGGTTCCGTATGAGACTGTGTGACATGAATTACATATAAGAATTACATATAAACTGTGCTTTAAAGTGTAGTAGTGTGACAGATCGTTCTTGTTTATGTGTAAAAGTAACACGTTCCACTGCTCAGTCTCCTCCCAGATAGTCAGAAACGCCACAGTACATTTAGAAGAGGAATTTATTCCATAAATGGCAACAGATTTAAGAAATTAAACATGAAAGGAATCCAACAGAGACCTTTCATAGTTTATTGTCATCCTCTTGGTATCATGCTGTGGTTGGGGTGTCACTGGATTAGGAAGTAATTCAGTCAGTATTTCTATTATTGTAAGGTTCTTTTAAGCTTGTGATGAAAGCATTTGGGCAAACTGAGCACTGAGTTCCGTGATTTTTTTTTTTTTTTTTTTTTTTTTTTAAGAAAAGCAGGTTTAATTTTCATCATCATTTTAATAGTGTTTTAGGGGTCCAGTAGTTTATTTAAGCACTTAACTTGATTTATGTGTAACAGGCTTGTGGCCAATCAGTGAAGTACTACTGTTTGGTTCGGTTTTTACATATGGGTAGTGTTTGGCCAGCTAGGCTGTATGTTGTCTGTATGAGAGTGGAATGACCGTTGGAGATGTAAGTATTTTAATGTCTTTTATTTAATGTTTGTTGAACTTATATTCAAGTCCTGTTGTGGGATTAGCCCACAGTTGCAACATTACTCACACAGACAGAGTGCCGCCACATGTTTATTTAATCAATTAACTGTTTGTAATCAGGCCACCATTGTAATGCACAGTTGACATGTTCTTCAAGTACCATTTGTAATTTTACGTATAATGGAAATGTCCTTATGCATTGTGATTTTAATTTAAAAACCTCAACTGTTTGTATGTATTTGGCAAGAATATTGGTAACTGTTAGTTGGATTATGATATAATAGTTATTAAATAAAATGTTTGTTTGGGAATGATAAATATGCACCAGTTGGGCCATCCTTCCATGTGTTTTCCTTTAATTAATCCCAATCCTTGCCCTGGGTCTCAATTGGTAGCTGCAGAGGATGGTTGTATTCTGTTTGGCAGGGGGAAAGGCACGGGAAAGAGGGTGTAGAGTTGTCTGTCCTTTGAGGTAACTTGTCGTTCTTTTGAGTTACTGTATCAATACATTTGTCATTCCTTGAGTTATTGCATTAATACTTGTGGTTGTTTTCAGGAGGTCATTATTTATCGTGGATTCCAGGGAATGTCTTGGGATTTCGAATCTTAAGAGGGAGTATTTACAGTATGAATTAAAGCTTCATGGCCTGCCTATAGAAGGTAGCATCCCAGAACTGGCAGCCAGAAAGAGTGGGGCAGTGGACAGTCCACTTTGCCTTTCTTCAAAAATCCTTAGGGAGGTAGTTGCCTTTCTCTGTATTATTTCAGCCACATTAGCAGATGTGCAATGTAATGCGTCTTTCCTAGAGGCAGCTAACCCACCTATAAGCATTCTTGTAGGATCCAGGTGCACCTACCACATTGGGAGAATCACTTAATGGATTTCAGTCATATTGAACTTAAGGATTCCGAGAAGGAAGTGGTTCAACAGTTACTTAATCAGGTAAGGGACTTGCAGGTTATGGTGGCATCCCTCAGTATAGAGAATGAGGCGCGGGTCGGAGCAGGAAGTTTTGTTGTAATCAGCTCCTTAATGGTAAGTGGTCCAATGCCTGAGATCTTGGTAGTTTGTCTACTGATCACTTCGCCAAATTGCCCAACCCTGTTATGTGCCTCCTTACCAGTATATCTGAGTTGTCTATCGATGATTTGCATCAAGTGCAGCAAGTGCTTTGGTTGCTTGTCTGGTTTGAGTCTAATGATGATGCCATGTGCATACTGCACCATATGATCCTTTCATCGCTTTATCCATCAACAAATGGGACAATGAGTATCTTAGTCCCTGAAACCTTGGACATCAGGATTCCATAGGACAGCTCATGGCTTGAATAATAGATAGAAAGTTTGTCAGCACAGATGCGCAGTGAGCTTGAGCAGAGGTATTATTGGTGGGTGCAGGCATCTTCCAAGACATTGGGCCAACATGTTGAATGAGTGTGTATGGCTGTGTCAGTACTCAATATGGGGGATTACCAAATTGTACAGTATCTCCAATATTTTAGAATGTATGCACTCAGAGGATGAGTCTCGCTTGGTGTTTGCTCACCACCTGACTAATTTTGATGAATTTCTGGAATTTATAGAGACAATTGAAGCTCTGATCTTTTCTGATGAGCAGTGTGGGTCAGATTGATGTCTACCACTGATGCCTTTTATTCTGCAGGGTAACAAACCTTGATCCAGATCTGATTGGTCTGGATGCAAGTGTTATTTCTGTTGCAGTGTGAATGACTCCCTTGTCCATGAGTGCCATGTTGCAAGAACCCGTAGGCCTAACTGATGCCCTGAGGTTGGGAGGGGGGGGGGGGGGGGGGGGGAGGGAGGTCGAATTTGTCAGAGTAAGTTACCGATTCATTGTATGCTTATTCATGCTATGGAAAGATATCCCATTCCTTATGTTTGTATGCATGTTGGACAGGAATCAGATTGTGTGTTATTGGACTCTGGCAGTTTGGTCTCCTTACTTGATTACAGATTGTACCTGGAGTTCCGCCACTCTTGTAAATTGTCTCTCATGTGTTCATCTTCCCAGAGATGTCATACTGCCAATGGGCAAGAGTTACCTCTGGTTGGTGAGGTACGCGGTAGTTTATCTGTTTGTAACTTGTCATAGTTAAGGACTTGATGGTCACCTTGTTGCTTGGCTGCACTTTTATTCAGTGGACCGTGCTGGTCCTTGACTTTGCATGTAATACCTTGTTCTTTAAATTCCCTCCAGTGCAGAAGCTAGCACCCTGCTCTTGTAACAGTTTGATCCTAATTAATTTTGTAAGTTGTGAAACTGGGGAGTTTGTGGTTGGTCATCTTCAGCTAGAACAGATGGGACAGTTGTTGGACCTGTTGCAGGAGCTTCCACATATCTTGTCTGAAATACTGGGTGTTATTTGAGTCAACATAATATTCATCTAATTGATAATGTTCCAGTTCAACAGGCTCCTTGTTATCTTCTGCTGCCTAAAATAAAAATTTTGAGGCAAAAGATCAGGGTTAAGTTGTGGGATGCGGTAATTAGGCCTTGCTTCACTTTATACTTCACCAATATTCCTTGTCCCTAAAGATCAGGGACAGGACTATAGGCTGGTAGTTGATTACAGGGTTCTAAACAATAAGGTCTTTTTGGAATCAGTCCCTTGCCTAATCTTCACAACTGTTTTAGGTGGTTTTCTGCGGCTAATTGCTTCACTATGCTCAGCTTGAATCAAGCCTATTAATAGATTCCCTTGACTGAAGAGTTCAAGCATGTCACTGCCTTCTGCATGGACTGGCATTAGTATGAGTTTAATGGAGTGCTGTTTAAGTTGGCAGCTGGAGCTGCTGCTCTTTCTTGTGTATTGGGATATTTGAAAATTGCATGTTTTTACAATTGCCTTGATAATGTGGATGTCTACAACCATTTGTTCAAGGTCAGGTATTGTCCAGACTTTGTTCTGCTGGGTTAACAATGGAAGCCATCCAAGATTTCTCTTGCCAGGCACCAGATCTCATTTTTGGGGCACCTCGTTTCAGGTGATGGCATTTGGATCAACCAGAAATGGACAATAAACCTGAAGAAATTTCCTCCACTTAGGAGTAAAAAGGAGGTGATCAGGTTTATAGGAATGGCTAATTATTCATGCAACTTGCTGCTCCCCTTAATAATTTGCGCAGAAAAGCAGAGAGCTTTGTGTGGGGAGAAAGTTGGCAGTGTGCTTTTGAGGCTTTTAAGACTGCCAACACTAGTCCTCCAGTATTGGATGTGCCTGATTTCTATGGGAAATTTATAGTCCAGACTGCCAGACTGACACTTTGAACACTGGGATTGCTGTGGTTCTTCTCCAGGAGGATCTGAGTGAAAGACAACCTTTAGCTTTTGCCTCAATGAGACTGATGTGTCTTGAACTTAGATATTCAGTGTATGAGGGTGAGGCCTTAGCCATTCTATTCACCCTTTAAAAGTTCATATTTTATCTTGAACACAGAGAATTTGATTTAGAAACTGACAATCAGGCATTGAGTTGGGTTCTGGCTAGATCCAGGAAAACTGATAGGATTGCGAGGTGGGCTGTCAGCATATCAGCCTTCCATTTCAAGGTACACCATGCATGTTTGAAGAGGAGGATCTGGGAGCCGAAGGTGAAGCTGAGGGTCCTCATGATATTGTGTGCAATGTATTAGTCAAAGTACCACAATCATTTGGTAGCTTTAAGGCCAAACAGGATCAGGATCTATTGTGGGGACACATTAGGAGGCAATTGTTGTCTGGAGAGTGTGTTCCGAAGTATTTGTTAAAGGATGGGATTTTGTGTAAACAAATAGGCATACTCAGTGTGCCAAAGATTTGTCTCCCTGTTGAGTTAGTTCCCTCCATCTTTCATTATTTCCATAACTCTTTGGTCAGTGGTCATTTAGGTGTCTACGAAACCTTGGTGAAGGTATGCGTTCACCACACATGGCCTTCATTGTGCAGGGATATTTGCAATTTGGTTAATGAGTGCAAATCTTGTAAGGGGGTTTACCTAAACACTAACTCGCCCAGAGTGTTGCTGCAGGCCGAGCAAGAGCAGCATCGTATGGATAAACTCTTTATTGATTTCCTATTGCCCCGCACTAGGTGGGGCAACTGTTACATCTTGGTTATTGTTGATGTGTGCTTTCAGTTTGTTAGGCTGCTCCCTAGCTGAGGGGTTACCCCTTCCATTAACATATGTCACCTAAACAACAGCTTCTCGTGATTTTGTCCTCTAAGGCCCTTGTTAATGATAACACTTCAGCCTTTGTTTCCTGGCAGTTTAGACAGTCCTGTTTCCACAATGTCATTAAGCATATTATCACCATGCCATATTATCCTCAAGTGTTCTTTGTGGAGATGGTCATTCGTAATCTTAAGGGGCTCCAGAACGCCCTATACTTGCAATGTTAAAATAACGCTTATAAATTACATCTTTCCTCACAAAGTATTTGAGGTAGGAAGTTAAACTTTTTACAGATTATTTATTGGAATATGGGCTACAACTTAACACAGGGATTTTACAAAATTTTAGTTCAGTTATTAAAGATGATTTTTTTTCAATTGTAATGAAAATTCACAACATTTTTTTGCAATTTTTTATTTATATATTCAAAAATATACAGTTTTTTTTGGAAAAAGGCTGTGTTAAATTATGCAGAAGGTACTGTGTAACATTTACTGAAAGTTTGAAACAAATATGTTTGGAAGATCTTAGAAAACATGTAATTAGTATGAGAAAATAAAAGTTTTGGGAATCGAGCGACAAAGATTGGATTAACTTTTTAGTGCATTCCAGGTCCATAGGATGGATTATCTTCATCCTCTGCAAACTCCTCCTCCAGCTTCCTCTTGTTCCTCCTCCTGTTTACTCTTGCTTGTATTTCTAGACTCTTTACAGCCCTGTCTGCAGCCTGAAGGCGTTCCTTGTCTAAAGCAAGCATCGCTCGTACCATGTTAGAACCTATCTTCATTCCCATATTTCTAAATACCTTGCACCTTACAATGTTGCCATCATTGAAAGTCGCAACAGCATGATACACACCAAAGTGAAGTGTTTCTATTCCAACAAATGCAGTCTTGGGGATTCTCGACCATATAACACTATTTACACTTTCATTGGGGTTTTGAGTTTTTCCGTGAATACACTTTTTCAACAGTTCAGGTGCTGCTAAGTCTCTGAAAATAGGTTTTATCACCTCCATTATTGCATGAGGCAGACTATGCTTATGAGTGTACATTTCACCAGTTAGCAATCCTTTGTTATATTTACACCAACTGTCTTCTTCTTTGGGACACAAGCTATGTTGGGGATTTTCATCGGTTGAAGAAGTATGAAAAAAAAAGAGCCCAAACAGCCTTCTTCATTTCGTCGACACTTTGTGTATTTTGCCTAATAGCCATTCCATAATAGTTCTGCATTTTGTCAATTACACTGTCAGTTAACCTTCCCTTCCCACCCAACCCTTTACCATCACTGAGTTTTTGTTTTTTGTACGAAGCTTTCAGTCGCCGAAGTCTTGTTCCCATTCGCTTCTGTACGTGTCTAATACACTCAAATTTCTGCACTACAACATATACTTTATCTCACATCACTAAAATGTACCTGATGAACACGGACGTTAATAATAGCACCATTTGACAGCAGTTTAACAGCGCCACAGTGGGTCACGCCCATGTAGAACACCTTTCAAAAAAAATTTAAAAATAGTTGTTGTCTTCAGAATTGAATAAATTATATATCTATTAAAAGGTAATAGTCTGCAGATTCAGAAAACGCAAAAAAGTAAAAATTGAACTTTTCATGATTTTGAGCCTTTCCGGAGCCCTTTAAAGCATATACCATATTAAGTCTCTGAGAAAATAGGTTGGTACCCTTCCCTGGCTCAACTTCGCATTCAGTTCTGCCCAGCATGAGGCATCCAAGGCTCATCTTGTCGCTCTTATGTTAGCGTATCCCATTAATTCTCTCCTCTCCAACTTATGGATCATTAACGACCTTTTACCCACTCTGATCACTCTGGGTCTCCTCAAGGAGAACTGGAAGTGGGCTAGGCAGAATATTGAATTGGCTCACTGCTGTCAGGCAAGGCACTACAACCATGGCAGACAGCTCTTTTGGGGTAAGCTGGAAGATATGATTTTTGTTAGAAATTTCATGGAGTGAGTGCAAAGTGGTGCTAGTGTTGGTAAGTTGACCCCCCCCCCCCCCCCACACTTTGTGGGATCATGTTCTATCACAAGGTTTTGGGGCTGGTTAATTTGCTAGTTAAGGTGTCAGCCACTGGGTAGACCTTCCAAGTTCATCTTAATCTGTTGAAGCTTCTTAATTAACGTACCTTTCCTTCTTGCTGGGGGAGAGGGATCTGTTGGTTTGAGTGGGGGGAGGCTGAGCTGTGGTGGCTTCTGTTAGCATGTGCATGTGATCCTACTGGTGCTACTTGTGCGTGCATTCCATTGACTCTGGCCCTCATTGTATCATCTTGCTTGGTTGTGTGCTCCCTCTGGCACTGTGTGATAGTGAGTGGTGTGTGGGAAACGGAGCTGGAGGCGTGTGCCTGAATACTCGGCATCCTGGCTATTGCAGCGATTTGATCCATTGACTGTTGGGCTATGGGGACCCGTGTTTTCCTGCAGTGTTGACCATTGCTGCCTGTGAGTTTAGTGGGCAAGCCGCTCTTGTCACCAGCAACCTGGTTACGAAGTGCATCAGTCAGTTGTGGTGTGCTAAATATGCCAAAATGTATTAGACAACTTCTTAGTAGCAATGAGCAGGGGGACAGTATTATCAATTGCCTACCTGGAGTCCTGAAGCTATTGGCCTCCTTGCCATTTATTTGAAATCATATGTGAAGTTTTTTCATTAAGTACTGTACTCAAAGATTTTCAGTTCTGCCCCATGTGAGCTAGCCAGGAATACAGTTTCTTTATGCCTTTCAGTGACCTCTTTTGGGGGCTATGTGTGTCAATCTGGAAGCTTCTGTAAGCACCAAGCTAGTGTTTTGCAATTTTTAATCTATTGCTTGAAAATATTGTTTGTTATTTGATACTACTGATTGTAATTTCTGTTTGTTGTAGACCTTATAGCCCTTCCTGGAGCAAGTTATTGGACTTGGTCTATAACTAAAGTGGTGTTCGCTAAACCTAAACGTATGCTCGTGTGAGTCATGTGTGGCGCATTTTAGTATTGGCACACTCTCTTACTCTGTGTTGAGGAGCCCTTTGGATTATAGGTGTACATTTTAACTGGCCATCTGCCACTTGGTGCATATCCAAATTACAGTGTCTATTAGTCCCTAAGAGGCACCAGTAGAGGTATGCCTTGACGGCTTTAATCTTGTTTGGATTATTATGTAATAATTATTTTTTTTAAAAGAGTGTGTACATTGTTTCTTGTTATTGCTGGGAAGGGTAACTTGCAATTTTTATGAGCCGAGTGCTCCTATACTGAAGTTTTAATAGCTGGTTTTCATGAAAATAATCTTTAATTAGCCATTGTTATGTATCTTAATTTCCATCAAACTTGTTTGCTGTTTGTTGTTTGGTATATGTTGTTAGCTTTGTATTGGCAGGGGTTGATGTATGGCTGTTCTGCTGGTCTGGGACAAGGACGCGATTTCCTTCTGCTTTGATGGCTTTCCCATCATTGGACGAGGCCTAGGTGTTAACAGGTCACATGTGCTTCTGCAGATCGCATATTCCAGCCACAAGATGAGTAGTTTATTGTCATCCTCTTGGTATCGTGCTGTTGTGGGGGTGTCACTGGATTAGGAAGTAATTTAGTCAGTATTTCTATTACTGTAAAGTCCTTGTGAGCTTGTGATGAAAGCGTTTGGGCAAACTGAGCACTGAGTTTCTTGATTCCTTAAAAAAGGGAGGTTTAATTGTCATCATCATTTTAATAGTGTTTTAGGAGCCCAGTAGTTTATTTAAGCACTTAACATGATTTATGTATAACAGGCTTGTGACCAATCAGTGACGTACTACTGTTTGGTTCGGATTTTACATATGGGTAGTGTTTGGCCAGCTAGGCCGTATCTTGTCTGTATGAGAGCAGAATGACCATTGGTGATGTATGTATTTTAATGTCTTTTATTTAATGTTTGTTGAACTTATATTCAAGTTCTGTTGTGGGATTAGCCCACTGTTGCAACATTACTCACATCGACAGAATGCCGCCACATGTTTATTTAATCAATTAACTGTTTGTAATCAGGCTGCCATTGTAATGCGCAGTTGACATGTTCTTCGAGTACCATTTGTAATTTTACATATAATGGAAATGTCCTTATGCATTGTGATTTTAATTTAAAAACCTCGACTGTTTGTTTGTATTTGGCAAGAATATTGGTAACTGTTAGTTGGATTATGATATAATTGTTATTAAATAAAAATGTTTGTTTGGGAATGATACATGATGCATCAAATTGGGCCACCCTTTCATGTGTTTTCCTTAAATTAATCCTGATCCTTGATGTGGGTCTCACTGACATGGCGCCAGCTAAATCATCATGACCAAATTAAATGACTTCCAGTCCCGTATTACATTTGTTTTCAGTTACATTCTCGTTTGACAGCTCATTAGCAGCAAATTTGAACTGGTATTTTCTGTTACATTTTCATTTTATTGCTTATATTGAAGCCAGTTGTCTAAGATTTTATTTAAATTCTGTACGCTTGAACTTCCTTTTGTAAGGTCACTCTTCATTTCTGAATGTAAACTAGCACTGTCTTCTGTGCAAATACTTTTAATGTCACTATAGAATTTTTCCATTTTTGAACTTAAATCTTTCATTAACTTCTACATTTTGGATTGAAAATCCTTATTTACTGACACTCTGTCTTCTAAGCTGCTCATTTTGGCAAAATATCTAACAGATACTCGATGACACTTTTACCTCGGGTACTCAATGTTGGCTGCTGCTGATGCTGATGGCTGCTGTTTTCTCGTCAAGTCATCTGCTTGTCTATCTGTGTTTACATCTGGTCTGCACCATGTCAGTTGAGTTCCCTTGCTGATTCTCTGCCTGCGACCAGATTCCTTAATGGTGGCTTCTGTTTGAAGTCTGTGTTACATCATGAATTGTACTTTAACATAGACATGATTTTCTCACACATTGTGCAACATCATTTGCTGTTAGTCACCTGAATTACTGCATCTTATTGTCATTATCACTGTCAGTCACTTTTGGTCTTAAGTTTATGTTGTGCATCTGTTCTCAAAATTTGTGTGCCACTGTTCCATATGAGTATGAGTCTTTTTCATCGCCCAAAACAGAGGTGGTTACCTCACACAGCGGCACCATGTGTGGCATGCCCCTTACCTGTTGTTGATGTTGCACTCTGCTTTGTGTGTCTTAAAACGTATCTATGAATAAGTTTGATTTAATATTGTGTACTGATCATTGCAGTTGGTCTGTCGCACCCATAGTCCTGCTTTCTTACACAGCTACTGTAAGATTTAACTACAAAGTTAAATGAATATTTAATCCAGTATAATATTTCAGCTGAGTATTTATTACGATCTCAAAGTAAATCAAAGCATCTTGACAAATCTGAAATAAGCAGTAATATACTTTCAATAAAGAAATGAATCCCACTCAACATGCTACATGCTTTCTCACAAAGTACTGACTCCTCATGCCAACATGGCTGACCCTTTTCTGACAGATGTATGTAACAGTACACAATAAACTGGAAGAACAAGCATTTTACTTGTGGTATGAGATAAATCCTATGTTTGATTAAATATGTAAATTAAATATGAAGCACTACGTAAAAATTATTACTCAATATTACAAAGAAAGAACAAGTTATTTCTTAACTGCATGAGCTAACATGTAACTTTGAGTCTCAAAACTAATACAAAATTTCTAAGTGTAAATGCACTAATCTCTGTACTTTACATAAAATATTCAGAATTCAGTACACTGACTGGTTTGTAGATAGTTTTGACATTTGCAGTACACACACTGCTTTATGGATAATCTTGAAGGTTGCAGTACGCTGACTGCTTTATAGAAAATCTTGAGGTTTGCAGTATGCAGACTGCTGCATAGGGAGTCTTGAAGTTTGCAGTACGCAGATGGATTTGTTGAATGAAATGTCTGACCAATGACCAGTCTTACTATTTTTCCTTTGTCAAGATACTTCCAACGCCTCCTTCCCACCTTTACAATCATTCAAAAATTAATTAATATATTTTTTTTCCCCAAGAATATATGCGCGATATTTTTCCCACGTGGAATGTCCCCCCCCCCTCTCTTTCGTATGTTGATAGAGACACTAACAAACGCAAACACCCACACAAAATTCAAGCTTTCGCAACCCACGGTTGAGGGAAGGAGAGGGAAAGACGAAAGGATGTGGGTTTTAAGGGAGAGGGTAAGGAGTCATTCCAATCCTGGGAGTGGAAAGACTTACCTTAGGGGGAAAAAGGGACAGGTATACACTCGCACACACACACATTCGAGAAAGTGGGATGGGATTTAGAGTAAGACCAGGTGAATCAGATGGAACCAAAGGAGTTGAGGTTGGAGAGGAAATTCTGGAGTTCTTCTTCACTGTGCGTCCAGATCATGAAGATGTCATCAATAAATCTGTACCAAACTTTCTCGAACACCTGGAATCCATACACAATCTGTTACCCCCAGAAACCATCCTTGTAACCATTGATGCCACTTTCTTATACACAAATATTCCACACATCCAGGGCCTGGCTGCGATGGAGCCGATCACCTGCCACCCTACCTAAAACCTCTTTCCTCATTACCTTAGCCAGCTTCATCCTGACTCAAAACATTCACTTTCGAAGGCCAGACATACCAACAATTAAAGGGAACAGCCATGGGTACCAGGATGGCCCCCTCATATGCCAACCTATTTATGGGTCGCTTAGAGGAAGCCTTCTTGGTTACCCAGGCCTGCCAACCCAAAGTTTGGTACAGATTTATTGATTACATCTTCATGATCTGGACTCACAGTGAAGAAGAACTCCAGAATTTCCTTTCCAAGCTCAACTCCTATGGTTCCATCAGATTTTCGTGGTCCTACTCCAAATCCCATGCCACTTTCCTTGATGTTGACCTCCATCTGTCCAATGCCCAGCTTCATACATCTGTCCACATCAAACCCACCAACAAGCAACGGTACCTCCATTATGACAGCTGCCACCCATTCCATATCAAACGGTCCCTTCCCTACAGCCTAGGTCTTCATGGCAAATGAATCTGCTCCAGTCCTGAATCCCTGAACCATTACACCAACAACCTGAAACAGCTTTCGCATCCCGCAACTACCCTCCCGACCTGGTACAGAAGCAAATAACCAGAGCCACTTCCTCATCCCCTCAAACCCAGAACCTCCCACAGAAGAACCCCAAAAGTGCCCCACTTGTGACAGGATACTTTTCAGGACTGGATCAGACTCTGAATGTGGCTCTCCAGCAGGGGTATGACTTCCTCAAATCCTGCCCTGAAATGAGATCCATCCTTCATGAAATCCTCCCCACTCCACCAAGAGTATCTTTCCGCCGTCCACCTAACCTTCGTAACCTCTTGGTTCATCCCTATGAAATCCCCAGACCACCTTACCTACTCTCTGGCTCCTACCCTTGTATCTGCCCCCGGTGTAAAACCTGTCCCATGCACCCTCCCACCACCACCTACTCCATTCCTGTAACCCGGAAGGTGTACACGATCAGAGGCAGAGCCACGTGTGAAAGCACCCACATGATTTACCAACTGACCTGCCTGCACTGTGAAGCTTTCTATGTGGGAATGACCAGCAACAAAGTGTCCATTCGCATGAATGGACAGTGTTTGTTGGTAATGAGGATTACCCTGTGGCTGAACATGCCTTGGTGCACGGCCAGCACATCTTGGCACAGTGTTACACCGTCCGGGTTATCTGGACACTTCCCACTAACACCAACCTATCAGAACTCCGGAAGTGGGAACTTGCCCTTCAGTATATCCTCTCTTCCTGTTACCCACCAGGCCTCAACCTCCGCCAATTTCAAGTTGCCACCGCTCATACCTCACCTGTCATTCAACAACATCTTTGCCTCTGTACTTCCGCCTCGACTGACATCTCTGCCCAAACTCTTTGCCTTTACATATGTCTGCTTGTGTCTGTATATGTGCGGATGGATATGTGTGTGTGTGTGTGTGTGTGTGTGTGTGTGTGTGTGTGTGTGTGTGTGTGTACCTGCCTTTTTTCCCCCCCCTAAGGTAAGTCTTTCTGCGCTCGGGATTGGAATGACTCCTTACCCTCTCCCTTACAACCCACATCCTTTTGTCTTTTCCTCTCCTTCCCTCTTTCCTGATGAAGCAACCGTGGGTTGCGAAAGCTTGAATTTTGTGTGTGTGTTAGTGTTTGTTAGTGTCTCTATCAACATACCAACGCTTTCGTTTGGTAAGTTACATCATCTTTGTTTTCAGATATATTTTTCCCACATGGAATGTTTCCCTCTATTATATTCATATACAGGATGTTACAAAAAGATACGGCCAAACTTTCAGGAAACATTCCTCACACGCAAAGAAAGAAAATATGTTATGTGGACATGTGTCCGGAAACGCTTACTTTCCATGTTAGAGATCATTTTATTACTTCTCTTCAAATCACATTAATCATGGAATGGAAATACACAGCAACAGAATGTACCAGCGTGACATCAAACACTTTGTTACAGGAAATGTTCAAAATGTCCTCCGTTAGCGAGGATACATGCATCCGCCCTCCGTCGCATGGAATCCCTGATGTGCTGATGCAGCCCTGGAGAATGGCGTATTGTATCACAGCCATCCACAATACGAGTACAAAGAGTCTCTACATTTGGTACCGGGGTTGCGTAGACAAGAGCTTTCAAATGCCCCCATAAATGAAAGTCAAGAGGGTTGAGGTCAGGAGAGTGTGGAGGCCATGGAATTGGTCCACCTCTACCAATCCATCGGTCACCGAATCTGTTGTTGAGAAGCATACGAACACTTTGACTGAAATGTGCAGGAGCTCCATCATGCATGAACCACATGTTGTGTCATACTTGTAAAGGCACATGTTCTAGCAGCACAGGTAGAGTATCCCATATGAAATCATGATAACATGCTCCATTGAGTGTAGGTGGAAGAACATGGGGCCCAATCAAGACATCACCAACAATGCCTGCCCAAACGTTCACAGAAAATCTGTGTTGATGACGTGATTGCACAATTGCGTGCGGATTCTCGTCAGCCCATGCATGTTGATTGTGAAAATTTACAATTTGATCACATTGGAATGAAGTCTTATCCGTAAATGAGGATTGACACATTGTTAGATGAACCATTCGCAGAAGTGTACCCGTGGAGGCCAATCAGCTGCTGATAGTGCCTGCACACGCTGTACATGGTACGGAAACATCTGGTTCTCCTGTAGCACTCTCCATACAGTGACGTGGTCAACGTTACCTTGTGCAGCAGCAACTTCTCTGAAGCTGATATTAGGGTTATCGTCAACTGCATGAAGAATTGCCTCATCCATTGCAGGTGTCCTCGTTGTTCTAGGTCTTCCCCAGTCACGAGTCATAGGCTGGAATGTTCCATGCTCCCTAAGATGCCGGTCAGTTGCTTTGAATGTCTTCCTGTCGGGACAACTTTGTTCTGGAAATCTGGCTCTATACAAACATACCGTGCCATGGCTATTGCCCCGTGCTAATCCATACATCAAATGGGCATCTGCCAACTCCGCATTTGTAAACATTTCACTGACTGAAAAACCACGTTCGTGATGAACACTAACCTGTTGATGCCTGTAAACATTGCACTGACTGCAAAACCACGTTTGTGATGAACACTAACCTGTTTATGCTATGTGTGTGTGTGTGTGTGTGTGTGTGTGTGTGTGTGTGTGTGTGTGTGTGTGTGTCTTCAAAACTTAAAGCATTGTACATAACACATATGTATGTGACAGAGTAATATAAGTGAGCCATTCCTCAGGACAATATAGTAACATCATAGAGCATATTTGCATATAAGTAAGTGTTCACAATTTTGTGTGCTGGTATATTGCAGAAAAAAAGACATAACTAAATGTTTACCACTTAGGTGACAACTTATGAGAAAATCAGACATAAATAAATAATACAGTATGGCAGAGCATAATTACATTTAATAATGCAGGAATGCTAACTTGTTTCCCAGATCCTCCTATATAATAGGCTTTAGTCACTTAATTAAAGCAGACACAGTAAATGAGAAGGATCTCAGCAATAGAGACATATATGAATAAGTTTGATTTAATATTGTGTACTCATTGTTGCAGTTATCTGTTGCAGCCATAGTCCTGGTTTTTATATGTTCTAAACAATCCCGAACAATCCTCGGTATTGTTATAAAGGGTTTTTTAATAAAATTACAATTAAAACTGTTATCTAAATATTAATGTCTGATACCATCAGTTGCATTGGTACTTATAGAACGAATACATATAATAAACTTTAACCATCTGATATTTTATAAATGTCAAAATCCTCAAATATAAAATATTAATAATACTTTGGATGTTTTTATTAATTACAGAAGATTCATACTGAAGTGAACATTCCTACCAATTACAGGACCTACATTTTTCAATACAATTTCAGTGTACTAATTATCTCATTAGTAACTATTCCACAAATACATGTTTATCTACACCCCTATAGTATTTACGAGGTGCATTCAAGTTCTAAGGCCTCCGATTTTTTTTTCTAATTAACTATTCACCCGAAATCGATGAAACTGGCATTACTTCTCGACGTAATCACCCTGCAGATGTACACATTTTTCACAACGTTGACGCCGTGATTCCATGGCAGCGGCGAAGGCTTCTTTAGGAGTCTGCTTTGACCACTGGAAAATCGCTGAGGCAATAGCAGCACGGCTGGTGAATGTGCAGCCACGGAGAGTGTCTTTCATTGTTGGAAAAAGCCAAAAGTCAGGTCAGGTGAGTAGGGAGCATGAGGAATCACTTCAAAGTTGTTATCACGAAGAAACTGTTGCGTAACGTTAGCTCAATGTGCGGGTGCGTTGTCTTGGTGAAACAGCACACGCGCAGCCCTTTCCGGACGTTTTTGTTGCAGTGCAGGAAGGAATTTGTTCTTCAAAACATTTTCGTAGGATGCACCTGTTATCGTAGTGCCCTTTGGAACGCAATGGGTAAGGATTACGCCCTCGCTGTCCCAGAACATGGACACCATCATTTTTTCAGCACTGGCGGTTACCCGAAATTTTTTTGGTGGTGGTGAATGTGTGTGCTTCCATTGAGCTGACTGGCGCTTTGTTTCTGGATTGAAAAATGGCATCCACGTCTCATCCATTGTCACAACCGATGAAAAGAAAGTCCCATTCATGCTGTCGTTGCGCGTCAACATTGCTTGGCAACATGCCACACGAGCAGCCATGTGGTCGTTCGTCAGCATTCGTGGCACCCACCTGGATGACACTTTTCGCATTTTCAGGTCATCATGCAGGATTGTGTGCACAGAACCCACAGAAATGCCAACTCTGGAGGCGATCTGTTCAACAGTCATTCGGCGATCCCCCAAAACAATTCTCTCCACTTTCTCGATCATGTCGTCAGACCGGCTTGTGCGAGCCCGAGGTTGTTTCAGTTTGTTATCACATGATTTTCTGCCTTCATTAAACTGTCGCACCCACGAACGCACTTTCGACACATCCATATCTCCATCACCACATGTCTCCTTCAACTGTCGATGAATTTCAATTGGTTTCACACCACGCAAATTCAGAAAACGAATGATTGCACGCTGTTCAAGTAAGGAAAACGTCGCAATTTTAAGTATTTAAAACAGTTCTCATTCTCGCCGCTGGCGGTAAAATTCCATCTGCCCTTACAGTGCTGCCATCTCTGGGACGTATTGACAATGAACGCGGCCTCATTTTAAAACAATGCGCATGTTTCTATCTCTTTCCAGTCCGGAGAAAAAAAAATCAGAGGCCTTAGAACTTGAATGCACCTCGTACATCAGTAATTTTCTGTTTATAGTCTAAAATACTTTTTAAATTGGATTTAATGGACTGTTATGTCTCAGTCTTGAAGTCTCATATCTTGATGAATAAGAAAATATTCTGGGAGCTGATACTGTGAAGGATAGTGAATTTCAAAAATGGCTTCCCCCACTTTGTTCACTCTATAACTTTGAAGATGGTCAGTTCCACTTTTACAGATCACAGTTTTAATGGATAGAGAGATGCACTTCTCTTCTTTTGGAATCATATCCAGAAGAGAATTAATTCAGCCATTAATCAGTCACAGTTTTTGTTGAGCTTCACACTACATGACACAGTGACAGAAACATCAAAGTAACAGTGCACAGGAAATAACTTATAGTACAATCACCAAAATTAATTACCCTGTACAATATACAGTGTTTGTCGTCGATCATTAACACATAGGTTTCATCGTGGTGTGGGATAAAGGTAATGTGTAGTAACAACACAGTTGAATGTAACATGCGCTTTATTCCGTATTCGACACAGGATGGAAACACATCAAAGTACATGGCAGGCATAAGTCACACTGCATCTTAGAATCTCAGATATTCCACACCAGACCACTGTCACTAGCCAGAGTGTTTCCTCTATGCAACAGCTGTTGTTGGTGGTGGAGACCCCACAGAGCCACACATGGGGAGTGTGGAGCACTGGGGGAGAAGCTAGCTGGGGTGTGTTGCTGTTGTGATCATCTTCACACCTGTGTGCATGACCAACTGTGCTGTGGCCAGCTGCAAAGCAAGGTGTGGTGGGATGTTTTCTTGCTGATCACAAGGGATGGGCATGATGATGTCAATCATGCTCCATGACATATAGACGGTATTCATTAAGGTGAGGGCAGGGTCAGTGAAATCGGAGGTAAAGAGTGAGATCGACGAAGATTGTCAACATTGTGAGGCTAGAATGTGAGCATGACAAAGTGGCAGGGGTGCTGATGTCAGAATGCATAGGATTGGCTTGCAGGCTGTTGTGATGTCTTGGGTGCCTTAATGTTGAGGAAGTCCTAAGGTGAGAATTGTGATGTGATTGAGGCTGTAGCTTGGGATTTTGTAGTTATGAGAGAAATGTTGGGTGATAATTCTGGTGCTTACTTGATGTCACAGCATGCTGCCTCTCAACCACAAAGAAATTATTGACTAATATGACCTGAATGACCTGAATGTTGTCTGGCAGAAAGTGCTGCACATCTAGTTGGAACATGAAGGTGCTGTTGCTGTTTGAGCTGGACAATGTGTCATTGGGCTGTCAAGCAACCAGAGGAACTGTGTGGGTCACAGTGATTAGTACATTGTTGGTATAGGTGATGTCACATAAGGCCCAAGCTGATTTTAAGCAGCTGATTGCCACAGAGGTGGGCTTACCGTGAAGCAGTATGTCAAAAGTGTTAGTGCCGTGTCTGTTGACTTTGTGAGGACCAGTGTAAGGCAACTGTAGTGAAGGATGGATAGTGTCATTCCTGAGCAAGACATAGTCACAGTCTGGCGGCACCTTATGAATGAAGATTTTTGGAGAACTGTGAGGCTGTGGAAGCAGTCCCCTGAGCTGTGTGAAGTGTTGTTTGACTAGTGGTGAGGGCAGGGAATTCTGAGCTCCCCGTTGGTAGTACTTATAGCACAAAGTCTACAGGCAGAGTGAGCAAATCACTACAGATGACTTCTCTGAGGGATATATGGAGATCGTCTTTATATGCAATGCATATATATGATAACAGCAATGGTAATTCTACCATTTAGCAAATGCTGTGTACAGTGCCATAGATTCATGAGGCCGTTGGTTTGTGAGTGGTAGTCCATTGTGTGGTAATGCTGTGTACAGCAGAGGTTGCATAGTTCCTTAATTAGGAGCAGTTGTCATCCTCGGTCAGTGGTTATAGAGATAGGGCAGCCGGAATGTGATATCCATGTGTCAACAAATACCCTTGCTTTTGTCTCTGCCAAAATTCATTGAGGGTAATGGCTTCCACTGAGTATGTTACACAGTTGATGATGGAGAGTATGTAATGACAGCCGTCATTCTCAGAAAGAGGCTCTACCAGATTGAAATGGACATATTTGAAATTGACATTTTGGTATCTCAGAATGACAGAGTAGTGGCAGTGAGTAATGACCCGCTTTGCTGCACTGGAAAGCCATGCACATATGTGTCAATTTTTGGCAATCCTTTTTGACATTAGGCCATGCAAACCGTTTTTTGACTAGTTGTGTAGATGGTCATAGGCTGGGTGTAATATGTTACAGAGTTGGTCCAATATAATCTTTCTCATTGATTTAGGAACAAGAGGTCAAGCTCGATTTTGCAGAAAAACACACAATTTTTGTTTGATGGATCTAGGTATGGGACAGCTTTTATATATAAGTTGGTCGGGTGATGCTGAGGGTATTAGATTAGGAAATGAGACGCTTAAAGTAGTCAAGGAGTTTTGCTACTTGGGGAGCAAAATAACTGATGATGGTCAAAGTAGAGAGGATATACAATGTAGACTGGCAATGGCAAGGGAAGCGTTTCTGAAGAAGAGAAATTTGTTAACATCGAGTATTGATTTAAGTGTCAGGAAGTCGTTTCTGAGAGTATTTGTATGGAGTGTAGCCATGTATGGAAGTGAAACATGGACGATAAATAGTTTGGACAAGAAGAGAATAGAAGCTTTTGAAATGTGGTGCTGTAGAAGAATGCTGAAGGTTAGATGGGTAGATCACATAACTAATGAGGAAGTATTGAATTGGATTGGGGAGAAGAGAAGGTTGTGGCACAACTTGACCAGAAGAAGGGATCGGTTGGTAGGACATGTTCTGAGGCATCAAGGGATCACCAGTTTAGTATTGGAGGGCAGCGTGGATGGTAAAAATCGTAGAGGGAGACCAAGAGATGAATACACTAAACAGATACAGAAGGATGTAGGTTGCAGTAGGTACTGGGAGATGAAGAAGCTTGCACAGGATAGAGTAGCATGGAGAGCTGCATCAAACCAGTCTCAGGACTGAGGACCACAACAACAACAACTAGAATCTTGAAGGAGATACATAATTTTTCAGTCTTGCGACTGTTCTTTTGCTGATTTATCATAGTTGGTATGTTTTGGAGAGGGCATTTGTTCTCAACAGATAATCTGTGATGAAATTGTCTATTGTGTGGAGTGTCCGACATCAGTTGTGATGAGCTGGATAGTCTAGGAGATGGAACCATCAAGGGCAGGAATCTTTCGAATGGTTGTGTATTGAGTCCATTCAAAGATTGGTGGTTTGTGTAAGTGATGACGGGTCTGCCCTTAACATCATATTTAAACAGATGGACTGCCTCATATACTGTCAATACTTCTTGATTGTAGGCAAACCATTTGCGCTGAGAATGTCAGTTTATAAGGTGGGGCTGGGGGGAGGAAACTGACTGTAGTATGCCCACCACTTGCTGCAGGACTACCTCAATGCTGAAGTTGCTTATGAGTAATTTAACTGTTAATTGGACATTAGGTAGTTGGTGCACTGGAGTCACGGGATGAGTGAGACAGTCAAGCGGGTGTTGCACACTTGGAGACCACTTGACCCTGTGCTTAATGGTCATGTTCTTGCCGGCCAGAAATTCTGCGGGTGGGATTTTTATGGTGGCAGCACTAGGGAGGTGTCAGCAGTAGAAGTTAATCTTGCTGATAAAGGAGTGTAGTTTGTGGAAATGGTGCAGTTGAGGTAGTTACTTACAGTATTTGGTTTGTTGTGGCATAGGGCAGATACCTGTGAGGAAGACTACTTTGGGCTGACAAAACTGACACTTGTCATTAATGACAACATTGTTTTCAATAAGCACAATGAGAACTTGGTTGAATGTAGCTCATGCTCTTCCCTGAAAGGGGAGAAAACTCTAATGTCATCCAAATATGCATACAAAAAGGAAACTAAAATGGGATACTGTCAATATATCAGTGCCACATGTGGGCTGTGTATTCGATACCGTAAGGCATGTAAAGAAATTAATAAAACCCAAAGGGCATGATGATGATCATCTATTGAATGTCCTCCTCACTTAACGTATCTGCAGGTGTGCCTTTTAGCGATGTAAGGCACTGGAAACTAATGCACCTGCGAGGTGATGGGTGAAGTCTTGAATGTTGGGGATCAGGTAATTCAAGGCCCTGTAGTCTCCACATAGCCCAACTGCACCATCTCTCATGGTCACTAATTTGGTAGGGGAAGCCCATGAACTATAAGAAGGTAGCAAAATTCCAGCTTGTAGTAGTTTGGACAGTGGCTGTTATGGCCACACATAGCTTATCTGTTGGTAACTGCTGCACTCTGTGGTAGATGAGGGTGGAGTGGGAGGGGGTGGGGGTAGTGGTGGGGGAATGGGAGGGTGATGGTAATCTTGCGGACTGTCCCATTGCTTACTGCACTTTGCATAAATTGCACTTGGTGGCTGTGTGGCGGGCATGCAAACACACTGAGTTGGCATTGACGGAACATGAATAGAATGTACGTTACTAACCTGGGTCTTATGTGGAGGCTGTGTTGTCTTGCATGCTGTGGTAGTACGTGTGGAGGCCATGTTGTCATGCATGCTGTGGTGGTATGTGTCTCTGCTGTACTGTGTAATAACTTAGATGCTGCATTGGAGTTGGTGGGAGCAGATGGATGAGAGTTTTGAACCAGAATAGAAGCCAAGTGGCGTTATGTGGTATCAACTTCACCCAACACCACATGAATGGTTCATCATATGGTTTCATTTCAATTACATTGGTGTTTTGACTCTAAACTTGTGTCAAAGTAAGGTCTGCAGTCGTGCCAGTGATGTGATGCAGCCGTGCAGGTATTATTGACATTTGTCACTCATCTCATAATACTGCGTACGTTTTGAGAGAGTGGTAGTAGAAGTATGCCATGACGCAGAGACCACAACCAACCACACCAGAAATGGAGCAACTGCTGTTTTAATGTAGTGTGATGCATGCTAAATCTGCAGTAGATGGAAGAGTAGGAGGAAGTCAGCCCCAAGCAGCAGTTCAGTCATGGCTGCAATGAGAAAGCTGCACGAAAGCTATGCAACGAAGCCAAACTCTAAGGTACGAGATGCAGGTATGTCAACAGTAATAGAGGAGTCACTTGCTATGCAGACCTGGATGGCAGGTATGCCACTCATCACTGGAGAATGTCCAGGTGGGTGAGGTACTCATGTTTGAACCAGTGTCAGTGAGAAAATATTGTCTATGTATGCACTCAGGGATGTAGAATGTGCAACTCTGCTGAAGAGGAAGTTTGTAAACATTTTGTCAATATATTGCAAGGTGAGGTGACCTGAATTGTTGTTGTGACCTGGTGCACCTGTTGCAGATCTCATTTCGCCTTTGGTTAAACACATGGTGGCCCTCAGTTGAATGCCGTGTCATCAAACTTCATGTGGAACCAATGGAGCCATTCCCATGTAGAAAGTCAGTGCGTGTGATTGCCAACTGTGTGAATGTTTGTTGTGGTAGGCTGAAGGTCACCATCCATTGTGGTAGAATTGAAGTCATGCTCAGTATTGGTTGGGCATCGCCAGTCTGGTTCGTCTGCACCTAAGTGGTTGGCGCAGTGATGTAGCTGCTGTGAATCACAGTTGGCAACATTGTTATCTGCAGAGTCTATACATTGCTGGTGTTGTAAAAACATAAAATCATGTCTGTTAATATGAATTTGCTTACCAGTAATACACATTTGTCTCAAATTATAGCCAATTGTATTTAAAGGTGGGAGCTTGGCGATCCAGAGTCCAAAGTGTGTGATCATGCATGAGGTTAATATGCACTGAGGTGCGTAATCAGTGTCAAAGTTGTGAAGGTGTCCTGTTCTCTAGCCATTCATGATAGGTGATATGGTTTAACTGCTACTAAAGGATATTTGAAAGGTATTGGAGTAGTGCAGCATTGTATTTATTGCTATCTGAGGGACCCAGAATAATTTCACTAATTACGTCAGTGTGTTCACTGAGGTGGCTAACCAAAACAACAAATTTTTCACTGTTGTCCAAGAGGCCATGGGTGGCCAGAATGCACTCATTGATTGGTCTGGGAAGAGACAGCTAAAGTTGTGAACTAAAATGGGCAATGGAGTCGTTGGTGCACAGTTGTGCTGATATCCAGGACAATGTCCAGAGAGGCACAACAAATGGGTTCACAGTATCCATTTGTGCCACAGATGTAAGTTTGGCAGTCATGTCGGAGAATTGTCCAACCACTTGGATCATGTTATGTGGCGCAAATGGGTTGATCAAGATTAGATGTGATGCGATGGGCACATCAACATCAGTGAACATTCGAGAATTTGTATGTCCAAGAAGCTGGTACACAGCAATGGAATGATATGCATGCAAAGTAAAGTCTGGAATGTATCCACCCAATAGATTGTCTGTAGGGATACATTGTTCAGTACTGTAGGTAACATTGTCATCACTGGAGACACTACACTGAGAATGATTGTTCTCCTGCTTGAACAATGTCAGGTGCTGAGTATGTTGCTGCAAAGCACTAAACACATCTGTACAAAATTGACTGTCTTGTCATAGGAGTTTTGATGCTCGACAGTTGCAAGATGACTTTATCATTGATGTGAAGTATTTGAAATGGGAATGTAGAAGCATTCAGATCAGTTGTAACAGTCATAATGTGTCAGTAGTATCTACATCTACATGATTACTCTGCAATTGACATTTAAGTGCTTTGCAGAGGGTTCATCGAACCACATTCATACTATCTCTCTACCATTCCACTCCCGAACAGCGCGTGGGAAAAACGAACACCTAAACCTTTCTGTTCGAGCTCTGATTTCTCTTATTTTATTTTGATGATCATTCCTACCTATGTAGGAGAAAGTTGGTGACTGAAATTTCGTAAATAGATCTCGCCGCAACGAAAAACATCTTTGCTTTAATGACTTCCATCCCAACTCGCGTATCATATCTGCCACACTCTCTCCCCTATTATGTGATAATACAAAACGAGCTGTCCTTTTTTGCACCCTGTCAATGTCCTCCATCAATCCCACCTGGTAAGGATCCCACACTGCGCAGCAATATTCTAACAGAGGACGAATGAGTGTAGTGTAAGCTGTCTCTTTAGTGGACTTGTTGCATCTTTTAAGTGTCCTGCCAATGAAACGCAACCTTTGGCTCGCCTTCCCCACAATATTATCTATATGGTCTTTCCACCTGAAGTTGTTCGTAATTTTAACACCCAGGTACTTAGTTGAATTGACAGCCTTGAGTATTGTATTATTTACTGAGTAATCGAATTCCAACGGATTTCTTTTGGAACTCATGTGGATCACCTCACACTTTTCGTTATTTAGCGTCAACTGCCACCTGCCACACCATACAGCAATCTTTTCTAAATCGCTTTGCAACTGATACTGGTCTTTGGATGACCTTACTAGACGGTAAATTACAGCATCATCTGCGAACAGCCTAAGAGAACTGCTCAGATTGTCACCCAGGTCATTTATATAGATCAGGAACAGCAGAGGTCCCAGAACGCTTCCCTGGGGAACACCTGATATCGCTTCAGTTTTACTTGATGATTTGCCGTCTATTACTACAAACTGCGACCTTCCTGACAGGAAATCACAAATCCAGTCACACAACTGAGACGATACCCCATAGGCCTGCAGCTTGATTAGAAGTCGCTTGTGAGGAACGGTGTCAAAAGCCTTCTGGAAATCCAGAAACATGGAATCAACTTGAGATCCCCTGTCGGTAGCAGCCATTACTTCGTGCAAATAAAGAGCCAGCTGCATTGCATAAGAACAATGTTTTCTGAAACCATGCTGATTATGTATCAATAGATCATTCCCTTCAAGGTGATTCATAATGTTTGAATACAGTATATGCTCCGAAACCCTACTGCAAACCGACGTCAATGATATAGGTCTGTAGTTCGATGGATTACTCCTACTACCCTTCCTAAACACTGGTGCGACCTGTGCAATTTTCCAATCTGTAGGTACAGATCTATCGGTGAGCGAGCGGTTGTATATGATTGCTAAGTAGGGAGCTATTGTATCAGTGTAATCTGAAAGGAACCTAATCAGTATACAATCTGGACCTGAAGACTTGCCCGTATCAAGCGATTTGAGTTGCTTCACAACCCATAAGGTATCTACTTCTAAGAAACTCATGCTAGCAGCTGTTCGTGTTTCAAATTCTGGAATATTCCATTCATCTTCCCTGGTGAAGGAATTTCGGAAAACTGCGTTCAATAACTCCGCTTTAACGGCACAGTCATCGGTAACAGTACCATTGGCACTACGCAGCGAAGGTATTGACTGTGTCTTACCGCTTGTGTACTTTACATACGACCAGAATTTCTTCGGATTTTCTACCCAATTTCGAGACAATGTTTCGTTGTGGAACGTATAAAAGGCATCTCGCATTGAAGTCTGTGCCAAATTTCGCACGTCTGTAAATTTTAGCCAATCTTCGGGATTTTGCGTTCTTCTGAACTTCGCATGCTTTTTCCGTTGCCTCTGCAACAGTGTTCAGACCTGTTTTCTGTACCATGGGGGATCAGTTCTGTCTCTTACCAATTTATGAGGTATGAATCTCTCAATTGCTGTTACTACTATATCTTTGAATTTGAGCCACATCTCGTCTACATTTGCATAGTCAGTTCGGAAGGAATGGAGATTGTCTCTTAGGAAGGCTTCTAGTGACACTTTATCTGCTTTTTTAGATAAAATTATTTTGCGTTTGTTTCTGGTCGATTTGGAAGAAACGGTATTGAGCCTAGCTACAACGACCTTGTGATCACTAATCCCTGTATCAGTCATGATGCTCTCTATTAGCTCTGGATTGTTTGTGACTAAGAGGTCAAGTGTGTTTTCGCAACCATCAACCATTTAAAATTCGCGTGGGTTTGTGGACTAACTGCTCGAAATAATTTTCGGAGAAAGCATTTAGGACAATCTCAGAAGATGTTTTCTGCCTACCACCGGTTTTGAACAAGTATTTTTGCCAACATATTGAGGGAAGGTTGAAGCCCCCACCAACTATAACCGTATGAGTGGGGTATTTATTGTTACAAGACTCAAATTTTCTCTGAACTGTTCAGCAACTATATCATCGGAGTCTGGGGGTCGGTAGAAGGAGCCAATTATTAACTTAGTTCAGCTGTTAAGTATAACCTCGAACCATACCAATTCGCATGGAGTATCTACTTTGACTTCACTACAAGATAAACCACTACTGACAGACACAAACACTCCACCACCAATTCTGCCTAATCTATCTTTCCTGAACACTGTCTGAGACTTCGTAAAAATTTCTGCATAACTTATTTCAGGCTTTAGCCAGCTTTCTGTACCTATAACGATTTCAGCTTCTGTGCTTTCTATTAGCGCTTGAAGCTCAGGGACTTTCCCAGCACAACTACAACAATTTACAACTACAATTCCGACAGTTCCTTGATCCAAGTACGTCCTGTATTTGCCATGCACCCTTTGAGATTGCAGCCCACCCCGTACTTTCCCAAGGCCTTCTAACCTAAAAAACCACCCAGTCCATGCCACGCAGCCTCCGCTACCCATGTAGCTGCCAGCTGAGTGTAGTGAACTCCTGACCTATTCAGCAGAACCCGAAACCCCACCACCCTATGGTGCAAGTTAAGGAATCTGCAGCCAACATGGTCACAAAACCGTCTGAGCCTCTGATTCAGACCCTCCACCCAGCTCTGCACCAAAGATGGTAGTCGGTTCTGTCAACGATGCTGCAGATGGTGAGCTCTGCCTTCATCTCATAAGCAAGACCGGCAGCCTTCACCAAATCAGATAGCTGCTGGAATCCAGAGAGAATTTCCTCAGATCCAAAGCAACACACATCATTAGTGCCGACATGTGCCACCACCTGCAGCTGGCTGCACCCTGTGCTCTTCATGGCATGGAAGGACCCTTTCCACATCAGGAATGACTCCACCCGGAATGCACATGGAGTGCACACTGGATTTCTTCCCCTCCTTAGCCGCCATATCCCTAAGGGGCCCCATTACGCGCCTAACATTGGAGCTCCCAGCTACTAATAAGCCCACCCTCTGCGATTGCCCGGACCTTGAAGGCTGAAAATCATCCTCTGAAACAGGGCAGGCAGGTGCATCTGGCTCAGCCAGAGACAGTACCTGAAACCTGTTTCTCAGACGCACCGGGGAGGCTTTCTGATCAGCCTCCGGGGACGTCTTTTGCTGCCTGGCACACCTTGGAATGACCTCCAATTAACCACAGGCTAGGGCTCAGCCCACTGTGGGCAGCAACCGGGGGCAACCACAGTGGCAGACCGATCTGAGGGCAGATGGGACGAGGTTGACATCCCCGTGATACCCAAGTCCGGCTCCCCACAGTGGTGCCCATTGGCAACAGCCTCAAGCTACGCAACCGAAGTCAGCGCTGCCTGCAGCTGTGAGCGAAGGGATGCCAACTCAGCCCTCATCCGAACACAGCAATCACAGTCCATGTCCATTCTAATCGATGTTGAACAACAGTTACTGAAACATGAGCCCGTGCCTTGATAACGTGAGGGAAACACGCAAAGAATGTGTGAACTAACCTGTACAAATGCCTAACGACTGCGCTACAATCTGCCTGAATTTACGATTACAGTAACTAAAACTCGAAATTACACCTCCTATACGAAACTCACACACAATGTAAGTAAGAATCTATGAAGTAAACACAGAAAAGAAGCTACATACGTATCTTTCTGCGCTGTCGATGTGCACCAACTGGGAGCTCAGGCCACAGGCTTTACCCCGGGATGGGATGAAGGTAATGTGTAGTAATGACACAGTTATGCATAACATGCACTATATTTTGTAATTCATGCAGAATAACTACATATCTAAGTTCATGCAGGCAAAAAGCACACTGAATCATTGTTCCTAAGATATTTCATGCCAGGCCAAGATGCTAGTCAGAGTGTTTCCTTTCTGTGGCAGCCACTGTCACTAGTGGAATCCCCACAAGCACTTTTAGGTTATCTATTTACTAGCTCACCCAAGATTTTAAGACACAAAGATGTTATGCAGTTTCACATTCTTTACAAACATATTTGTTGCATGTGTGATGTTGGGATGCAGACTTCCACTTTAACTTAGTTGTTGCTTGTTCATTTGCCCAACTGAGACTCTTAACATGACCCAACATAGATATGTTACTTGTTCGCCCTGATTGCAGACTGGCAATTTTGCAGGAGGAATGACAGGTGTAACAATATGTTGTGATTTCTGAAACTACTTAATGTTTCAAAATTTTACTAGGCTAGATTTTACTATTTTGCATGGACTCTTAATACTTTACTGTTATCTGGTTTATGAAAAATGTTTCAGATTAGCAAATCATAAAATTATGTAGAACATCAGTATTCATCCATAGATCGAAATCCCATATTTACAAGCATGGCATCCACTTGAGATAAGTCTTTTATATCCAAAAATGTCCAAATCTTAATTAGTGACTGAATTAACTAGTGAGAGGTGGTGTTTGATTCAGAAAACATATAGCAGTAAAAATACAGTAGAAGCCTGTTATACCATGGTCTGATACACTGTGGATGCTGATATAATGCGGTATCTTCACCAAAGTAATATACCATTTATGAATGTTTTTGCACTCTTTGCATACTTTATAAACTCGAAAAAAAAAAAAAAAAAAAAAAAAAAAAAAAAAAAAAAAAAAAAAAAAAAAAAAAAAAAGAACCTTATTACAGTCTGCATGTAGCCTTTCTTCAGTATAATTTACTACTGCAACCTACAAGCTCTTTAAACAACAACCACAATAGATGAACATAATTAAACTAAACCTTTAGTTTATTTCATCAACATATCAGGATTGTTGCTGGACAGAAGCTTTAAATATACATCTTACTGTCAACATTGTGACACAGTCAACAAAGTGAGTATGTTCCTGACTATGCAACAGTGCTTGTCAATAATCAAAATGAATACAACCATCATATGGATCATGAATTATTCACTCATTATCTAGATTTTTTGTGCTTGTTATGATGTCACAGAAACAGAAAGTACGTTCCATGAGTAATAAACTAAAAATTATTGATAGTTTGAAGAATGGTGAAACTGAAGCAAATATACCAAGCAAGTGTGGTGTACCTGAAGGAACAATCAGGGGATGGGTGAAAGAAGAGAATAAACTTAGAAGGTTTATAAACACAGTTAATAGTGATGTGGTGATGGACAGAAAAAGGACCAAACTAGGAAAAGACAGTGCATTTGTAGGTGGTTTTGAATAAAGAGAAGTGAATGTGTGCCACTTTCTGGGCTAATTATTAAAACTGAAGCTGAAAAATTTCACTTTGATTTACGTGACAAAAAAGATTTTACAGCGTCCAACAGATGGTTTTCAATACCGAAATGTTGCCATGGAACTCACCAAACAACCGTTGAAGGAGAAATGAGGTCTTGCAACAGTGAATCTGCTTCACAGTCCTTGAAATTTGCACAAAGTAATGGTAGATGAAAATTTAAATGGTCATCAAGTGTATCATTGTGATGAAACAGCACTTTATTATTGATTGATTGGAAAAATAAAAAACTTTGTTTTTGCCAAAAACATGAAGGCATTAATTCAGCTGCTGGACCAGGGCATCATAAGAGCATTCAAGGTATATTACTACTGTAAACTGCTCACCTCAATAGTAAATTCAGATGAGGAAATGGAAATGTTCTTGAAATCTGTAAGTCCTAAGAGAGTTGTGTATTCATTAGTCTTGTTGTGGCAAAGCATCAGTCTGGCCACTGTTAGAAACAGCTGAAATAAATTTTCCATTGAAGAACATGGAACACACGAATGCTGTAGTGACATAGATTTCAACAGCAGTGACATCCAGTCTGCATACGATGTTCTATAGTGCAATCTTGATCTTGAAGACTTGAACTGTTGGGTAGTTGTCGACAAAGAAGAATCAATTTTGGAGATCATAAATGACAAAGATATTATTGATTCTGTTCAAAATGAAACTAATGAAGCAGTTGAGGATGAGGATGATGAAGCTGAAGAAGGATGTTTAGATGAAGATCCCTGTACACATGAAACACTGGTTAATGCAAATAAAGTCATTATGTGCATCCCAGTACACATGAAATACTGGATAATGTAAATAAAGTAATTACAAGCATGGAACAACAAAGTGAAAAAAAAACTGAGTTCTTGCTGCTGATGAACTTAAAACAATATACACCAAATAAACTGCACAAAACAATCCACCAAAGAAAGCTGACTGACTTCTCTAAAGCAGTAGAATAATGGTGTACTGTAGCTTGGATGCAGTGTTGTAAATTATTACACTTCATTTGCTATGTACATTATATACTGTACTGAAACTTGTGTTACTGCTTCATTGACATTTGAGTGAAATTTGTCTAATTGCTGTACCCTATTTGATAAGTTTCTGAAATGTTTTACTTCTGATGTTCTTTAAATTTAAATACAGTATAGTACAATATATATAATATTGCATTGTGTATTCTTTTTAACTTTCTGTGGGTAGTTTATCATTAATGGCTCACTCTTGATATAGGATGGGTACACTATAATGTGGGGATAAAGTGTGTTCCCCAACAACCACGTTATATCAAGCTTCTAGTGTATAGCATCAAAGTTCAGAATCTTGTAGGCATTAAAGCAAAATAAGCAGTTGAAATGATGAGGGTCTGAACTTTTTACGTCAATTATTTTGTAAGTTAATTAGTTTCAGATAATTAAAAAGCGTTCTTTGAAAGCTGGAAATGTCTGCTTTCAAATAACTGGTAACAATACCTCCTATTCTGTCTGTTAGCTCAAAAGTGTTTTCTCATTATATGATGTTGTTGAAACTTCTGTTAGCATAACGTGTAAATAACCAGTCTCCTAGTGAAACCGATTACATCATTCTAATAAGGACGACAATTACAAATAGCTAAACCATAAATTTAAATGAACTTTCACACATATAACAATTCAACATACGCTTGTACATATTGTGTGTGCAGCTGCATTTGAAATAGAATGAAAAAAATGAAAAATTTTAGTTACTCATGGGAGCAGAAAACATGATAGAGGGATTAGTTTCCAACTTGCTGTGTTTCAAGATGAATGGGGAATCATTACAGCAATGATACAGGCCGAAAATGGGGAAATCCACTAAGTTAAGTGACTTTGACAGGGGGCAGATGCTTATGAACTGGCACCTGAAACAAGCATCTTGGAAACAGTCAAGCTGGTTGACTGTCATGAGCATCTGTGGAAACTGGTGAGACTATGAATAGTTGACAAAGCGTTGAGTGTCCGCACCTCATCAAAGAACACACAGATCAAAAGCTTACACAACCTGTAACAGAGGATAATGACCTGTCTGCAGCAGATGGCAGCCTTCTGCTCTGTTATTGACTGTCAGTTACAATGGAAGTGGCCAGGGGATCATCAAGATTGGATTGTGGCTCCATAGAAATGTTTTATGTGGTCAGATGAATCATGTTTCTTGCTACCCAAGATCGATTGTCGAGTATAGATATGTCATCACCAAGTGAACAGCTGCTGAAAGTGTGCACTGCACCTGGGACACAGGTTGATTGAGGCATTCACCTGGACTTCCATAGGACTTAGGACAGTAACTGAAGGCACTACGACAGCTGTGTTGTACACGAATGCTATTGCAGACCACTTGCATCCCTTCATGCTTGATGTCTTCCCTGACAATACTGGTGTCTTTCAACAGTATCACTGTTCATGTCACAAGATCAGAATTGTGTAAAAGTGGTTTGATGCACAGGGTTGTAAACTCAACTTGATCTCTTGGCCATCAGATTTGTATGATGGAACATCTCTGGGACATATCTGGGACACTATTGGGCAGCTGCTTTGCACTCACGTATCAGCAGCCTGTAATTTATGAAAATTATGTTATCTGTGCATTAACATCTGGTGCTACATACCCTCAGAAACCCACTAATGAACCAAGTGAGGTGGCACAGTGGTTAGTTCACTGGACTCACATTCAGGAGAATGGTGGTTTCCCGATGGGACTGATGACCTCACTGTGTGGTCCCCTTCCCCAAATCAACAAACCAACATATTAATGACATGCTGAAGCTGTGCCAGGTGGAATTCGTGATATGTGTTCCAAAGGTGGACTAACATACTATTAAGCAGTTGGTCATAATGTTTTAGCTCATCAGTATGTGATTCTGTGGTTTCATTGGATAGGTTCTCAGCCATATCATGTAACTAAATAATGTATTCTTGGATGATGTGACTTACCAAATGAAAGTGCTGGCAGGTCGACAGACACACAAACAAACACAAACATACACACAAAATTCAAGCTTTCGCAACCAACGGTTGCCTCGTCAGGAAAGACGAGGCAACCGTTGGTTGCGAAAGCTTGAATTTTGTGTGTATGTTTGTGTTTGTTTGTGTGTCTGTCGACCTGCCAGCACTTTCATTTGGTAAGTCACATCATCTTTGTTTTTAAATATATTTTTCCTTCGTGGAATGTTTCCTTCTATTATAATGTATTCTTGGCATAAATAAGCCTCAACAAACATTAAATTGTGTATTGCGCACCAAATATTACTATTTCATGTCCATTAGTAAAAATATTGATTCACAATTGAAGCAGACAAGAAGAAAACACTTTTTAGCTTTGCATAGGTGAAAACATAACAAAACTTTTTTTACCTTTCATTTGTCTATTGGTGCACTGACAGAGTAATTATTTTTGGCAAGGTTCACAATAATGAGCAAAGAAGTTATTAAGTTATTGGTGTCCCTTTAGCTATCTTCTAGTGTATGCTGACTGTTGCTTCTGTATTTCAGGAGGACCAACTCAGCTTGAAATGCAGAATGAGTGGATGGTCTGCCTCTATTCCACCACATCACTTGCACACCTCCTCCCATTTTGATTATAAAAAAAGTTTGAAGTATTTTAATGTTTATATTCCTAGCCACGCATCTCCTGAATCATGCCCAAGGCAAATATCCACTATTTTTGTCCATTAGTTCCCACTAACATTTTAAAATACAGTGACCAGGTTTTTCTGTAATAATATGCAGTTTAAATGAACACTGAATTTGTTGTTCTTTAGGCACAAGCAAAATGTCCCTATGTTAGCTAATCACCATTTACACTATAGTCACAATCACATGTATTTTACTACTCCTTCTGAGTTTGCCATTGCTGTTCAGTTCTGTATGGCTACCCTTGATTAAGTAATCTTTCATACATCTGAAAATTAAACACATTTATGTACTTCCATAGGCGATGAAACTTGGTGTGAGCTTCCATGACCAGTTTGGTGTACTATGCCATGCTGGAATGATTCAGGTTAAATTCAGTGATTGTCGAATGCATTTGAATCTTCTGTATTTGCTTTCCACATGCGATCTTTGTTGAAATTATTTCTGAGAATGATATATAAATGTTATACTTCTTCTTTGTAATAATTTTTTTTATTGCACATCATTAGATAATGTGTAATGGTGTAATATTTTTCTTGTTCATTTCTGTGACAACAGCTTGTTGATTGTGATGGCAAGAAAATTCATTTCTATATATTCTCTGTAGATTATAATAAATACTAGAAAATTATTTTCAGTTCAAGTTACGGTACTTAATACCTTCTTAATCTCACAAATAAACATTTATATCACTTCCAGTTATTGTTAGTTTGTCTATGGTGTAAATATTGTATACACATAAATCACACCATGTAATCACAATTTTTCAGTATTAATCCCAATTGACATCTTAAATTACTTCAGATGGAATGTAAAGACCCACAATTTTTTGTACCTTTCTTTTTCAATTATCTCAAAGCCTTCATTGCCTTTTTTCCACACAGCTGTGTATTCTTGTTCGCTGTACTACAGGACTTACATATGTAACATATTGTTGTCTGCACACATTGTCTTCCACTCTTAATAAAATAATCTTCAGTCTTGATAAACTAGTAATAGGCTCAAAGTCTAGATACAAAAGCATAATAAGCTCACAAGTAAATTCTTCATGCAGAATTCACTATTGTTTTACCATCTTCTATTATATCCTTCTACTCAAACCTCTTGTGTTCCAATTTCATATATGTTTCAAGGGCTGCCATGTCAGGGATTCTGCATGGTAGCTTTAAATATATTCCTTACTGTTATTATATTTCTCTTCCTTGCACTGGAAATAATTGTCCACATGATTAAATAGCAGTGTGCATTTATTGCATGAATGTATACAACTTGCTTTCTGTATGGATATTTGAATACAACTATACAAACTAAAAAAAATTCCAAGCCTTTTTCTTGTCTAATTTTTTCATTTACATTCTTGCATACAGTTTTCGTTGATGACCTTTGACATCACTTATTTTGAGAATTCCCTGTGATATCCATGTGGAGTTATAAGTTCTGTGCAATACTTGTTGTGATGTAAAGGTGTCAGCTGACAAACTTCAAATGCCATATGCCACCCAAGAAGTAACTCAAACTGATACCCATACAACACAGACAAATGCATACAATATATATAATATCATATTCAAAAATGTGGACCTCCACTCCCCTTGCAACACTCCCTTTTACCATACCATAAATAAACTGCACTATTACTCATTTACGTAAGATGATTAGGGTACAGAAGACTTCAGATTTGTGATTATTATTTTTTTTCCATTGTTGCATATCACATTCAACACAAGCAATTACACAATTAGGTTTGTTTGAAAGAACAACACTTATTCTTTATAGCAATGACTGCAACAAGTAAAGATATTACATAACTCATAAGATATTGCAAAAATCTCATTCTGTTAATTGAGAGAACTGCAATTTAGCATATTTTTATGTCATTTTTCATAAGTGGCATTTGTTTTAACTTGTAAGAACTAAATATCTTTAAAAACAAGCATTCTTTAAAAAATAAAATAAGTAAATAAAAATGGAAAGTAAATTTTTGCCAAAGGTGATGTCTGTCTGTGCTAAAAATGGCCCCCTATGGGAGGGCCAACCTTTTTATTTCAAATGGGACCTGCCATTTTTTATTGCGAATTCTGATTCTACAGGTACAGCCCCAGATCCAGGGTTTGGACTGTCTGACATCCTGGTTACTGCAGAGGCCCAGAGCAATTTTAGATTTAGTGCAGTACAGGAGAGGTTGCACTCCTGCATGTGTTTTTAATACGTTATTTAGGGACATTTTAACTGAGCACCACACCTTTACAGCTGTGTTGAAACAGGAGGACTCTGTTGGTTGCTTTGTTTTTTTCCTGATCATGTCCTCAAGGTCTGACTGCCTTAAAACTTCTTTCTTTGATGCAGGATTATATGAAAACTTGCAGGCACTGGAGCAGATGAGATGTGATCTGAGTACTAAATTCCTCGCCTGTTCAGATTCTCTGAGTGCCCTTTAGTCTCTAAAATGCTTGTACCCAGCAGATGAAGTAGTCTAGAATATCCAGGATGCCCTCCTCCGCCTACAATGGCTGTGGAAGGAGGTGTCTTTCTGCTGAGTGCCAGGGCATGTGGGTATTGTGGGGACTGAAAGGGCAGATGTAGCAGCCAAGAAGGTGTATCAAGTGCTCAGTTATGTCAGTGTTCCATTCCCCTACATGCTATTGCCTTGCTGTTAAGATACAGAATCTTGCATCAGTGGCAGGATGAGTGACTGGAATTGACACACAATAAGCTCCAGTTAATAAAGCCCACAATGCGCCTCGGTGTACTTCCTTTCAAGCAAAGTGTGCTCCCTGCCGCCGTTGGATAAGCAGCTGCAGCAGCAAGTCGTATACTCCTAGCTCACTCATTTGTTACATAGTTTAATTCTTAATTTCTTTGCGTGTTTTTGGTACTTGCATTGTTTAATTCATAAATTTCGGGCGTATTATAGTATTTGAGAGTTGTAGCATCGCGTTTTAGTACCTGAATAGTGTAAATTCGCGTAGTCATCTGTCATCTGTTTTTGTTTTGAACGGCCAGTGTCGGTTGGTCACAGTCAGTGTGCTCCCTGCCGCCGTTGGATAAGCAGCTGCAGCAGCAAGTCGTATACTCCTAGCTCACTCATTTGTTACATAGTTTAATTCTTAATTTCTTTGCGTGTTTTTGGTACTTGCATTGTTTAATTCATAAATTTCGGGCGTATTATAGTATTTGAGAGTTGCAGCATCGCGTTTTAGTACCTGAATAGTGTAAAATCGCGTAGTCTCCTTCCGCCGCCGAGCAGTGTGTCAGCAGTGCACAAGTGGCAGTATTACTGCATTTACTAGGCAATCTTGTATTTTAATAACCGTTTCAATTTTGTGTCGTTTTGTTTGTGCTCTCTGTAGATTAGTTCAGACGTTCTTTGCACAACAGTTTTTAGCATGGATAGGGACTGCAACTGCTGTGTTCGGATGCAGGCTGAGTTGGCATCCCTTCGCTCCCAGCTTCAGGCAGTGTTGGCTTCGGTCACACAGCTTGAGGCTGTTGCCAATGGGCATCACTGTGGGGGTCCGGATGGGGGTTTGTCGGGGACGGCCAGCTCGTCCCACGCATCCCCCGATCGGACTACGACTGTGGTTGCCCGGGATACTGCCCGCATTGAGGCTGATCCCTCACCTGTGGTAGAGTGGGAGGTCGTCTCAAGGTGTGGCAGGGGGCGAAAGACATTCCGGAGGACTGAACGGAAGGCCTCTCCAGTTTGTCTGACGAACCGGTTTCAGGCTCTGTCTCAGGCTGATACTGATCTTCAGCCTGACATGGCTGCTTGTCCTGTTCCAGAGGTTGCCCCTCAGTCTGCAAGATCCGGGCAGTCGCAGAGGGTGGGCTTACTGGTAGTTGGGAGCTCCAACGTCAGGCGCGTAATGGGGCCCCTTAGGGATATGGCAGCAAGGGAGGGGAAGAAAACCAAAGTGCACTCCGTGTGCATACCGGGGGGAGTCATTCCAGATGTGGAAAGGGTCCTTCCGGATGCCATGAAGGGTACAGGGTGCACCCATTTGCAGGTGGTCGCTCATGTCGGCACCAATGATGTGTGTCGCTATGGATCGGAGGAAATCCTCTCTGGCTTCCGGCGGCTATCTGATTTGGTGAAGACTGCCAGTCTCGCTAGCGGGATGAAAGCAGAGCTCACCATCTGCAGCATCGTCGACAGGACTGACTGCGGACCTTTGGTACAGAGCCGAGTGGAGGGTCTGAATCAGAGGCTGAGACGGTTCTGCGACCATGTGGGCTGCAGATTCCTCGACTTGCGCCATAGGGTGGTGGGGTTTCAGGTTCCGCTGGATAGGTCAGGAGTCCACTACACGCAACAAGCGGCTACACGGGTAGCAGGGGTTGTGTGGCGTGGGCTGGGCGGTTTTTTAGGTTAGATGGCCTCGGGCAAGTGCAGAAAGGGCAACAGCCTCAACGGGTGCGGGGCAAAGTCAGGACATGCGGGGACCAAGCAGCAATCGGTATTGTAATTGTAAACTGTCGAAGCTGCGTTGGTAAAGTACCGGAACTTCAAGCGCTGATAGAAAGCACCGAAGCTGAAATCGTTATAGGTACAGAAAGCTGGCTGAAGCCAGAGATAAATTCTGCCGAAATTTTTACAAAGGCACAGACGGTGTTTAGAAAGGATAGATTGCATGCAACCGGTGGTGTAGTGTTCGTCGCTGTTAGTAGTAGTTTATCCTGTAGTGAAGTAGAAGTGGATAGTTCCTGTGAATTATTATGGGTGGAGGTAACACTCAACAACCGAGCTAGGTTAATAATTGTCTCCTTTTACCGACCCCCCGATTCAGCAGCATTAGTGGCAGAACAACTGAGAGAAAATTTGGAATACATTTCACATAAATTTTCTCAGCACGTTATGGTCTTAGGTGGAGATTTCAATTTACCAGATATAGACTGGGACACTCAGATGTTTAGGACGGGTGGTAGGGACAGAGCATCGAGTGACATTATACTGAGTGCACTATCCGAAAATTACCTCGAGCAATTAAACAGAGAACCGACTCGTGGAGATAACATCTTGGACCTACTGATAACAAACAGACCCAAACTTTTCGACTCTGTAAGTGCAGAACAGGGAATCAGTGATCATAAGGCCGTTGCAGCATCCCTGAATATGGAAGTTAATAGGAATATAAAAAAAGGGAGGAAGGTTTATCTGTTTAGCAAGAGTAATAGAAGGCAGATTTCAGACTACCTAACAGTTCAAAACGAAACTTTCTGTTCCGACACTGACAATGTTGAGTGTTTATGGAAAAAGTTCAAGGCAATCGTAAAATGCATTTTAGACAGGTACGTGCCGAGTAAAACTGTGAGGGACGGGAAAAACCCACCGTGGTACAACAACAAAGTTAGGAAACTACTGCGAAAGCAAAGAGAGCTTCACTCCAAGTTTAAACGCAGCCAAAACCTCTCAGACAAACAGAAGCTAAACGATGTCAAATTTAGCGTAAGGAGGGCTATGCGTGAAGCGTTCAGTGAATTCGAAAGTAAAATTCTATGTACCGACTTGACAGAAAATCCTAGGAAGTTCTGGTCTTACGTTAAATCAGTAAGTGGCTCAAAACATCATGTTCAGACACTCCGGGATGATGATGGCACTGAAACAGAGGATGACAAGCGTAAAGCTGAAATACTAAACACCTTTTTCCAAAGCTGTTTCACAGAGGAAGACCGCACTGCAGTTCCTTCTCTAAATCCTCGCACCAACGAAAAAATGGCTGACATTGAAATAAGTGTCCAAGGAATAGAAAAGCAACTGGAATCACTCAACAGAGGAAAGTCCACTGGACCTGACGGGATACCAATTCGATTCTACACAGAGTACGCGAAAGAACTTGCCCCCCTTCTAACAGCTGTGTACCGCAAGTCTCTAGAGGAACAGAAGGTTCCAAATGATTGGAAAAGAGCACAGGTAGTCCCAGTCTTCAAGAAGGGTCGTCGAGCAGATGCGCAAAACTATAGACCTATATCTCTGACGTCGATCTGTTGTAGAATTTTAGAACATGTCTTTTGCTCGAGTATCATGTCGTTTTTGGAAACTCAGAATCTACTATGTAGGAATCAACATGGATTCCGGAAACAGCGATTGTGTGAAACCCAACTCGCTTTATTTGTTCATGAGACCCAGAAAATATTAGATACAGGCTCCCAGGTAGATGCTATTTTTCTTGACTTCCGGAAGGCGTTCGATACAGTTCCGCACTGTCGCCTGATAAACAAAGTAAGAGCCTACGGAATATCAGACCAGCTGTGTGGCTGGATTGAAGAGTTTTTAGCAAACAGAACACAGCATGTTGTTATCAACGGAGAGACGTCTACAGACATTAAAGTAACCTCTGGCGTACCACAGGGGAGTGTTATGGGACCATTGCTTTTCACAATATATATAAATGACCTAGTAGATAGTGTCGGAAGTTCCATGCGGCTTTTCGCGGATGATGCTGTAGTATACAGAGAAGTTGCAGCATTAGAAAATTGTAGCGAAATGCAGGAAGATCTGCAGTGGATAGGCACTTGGTGCAGGGAGTGGCAACTGACCCTTAATATAGACAAATGTAATGTATTGCGAATACATAGAAAGAAGGATCCTTTATTGTATGATTATATGATAGTGGAACAAACACTGGTAGCAGTTACTTCTGTAAAATATCTGGGAGTATGCGTGCGGAACGATTTGAAGTGGAATGATCATATAAAATTAATTGTTGGTAAGGCGGGTACCAGGTTGAGATTCATTGGGAGAGTCCTTAGAAAATGTAGTCCATCAACAAAGGAGGTGGCTTACAAAACACTCGTTTGACCTATACTTGAGTATTGCTCATCAGTGTGGGATCCGTACCAGATCGGGTTGACGGAGGAGATAGAGAAGATCCAAAGAAGAGCGGCGCGTTTCGTCACAGGGTTATTTGATAACCGTGATAGCATTACGGAGATGTTTAACAAACTCAAGTGGCGGACTCTGCAAGAGAGGCGCTCTGCATCGCGGTGTAGCTTGCTCGCCAGGTTTCGAGAGGGTGCGTTTCTGGATGAGGTATCGAATATATTGCTTCCCCCTACTTATACCTCCCGAGGAGATCACGAATGTAAAATTAGAGAGATTAGAGCGCGCACAGAGGCTTTCAGACAGTCGTTCTTCCCGCGAACCATACGCGACTGGAACAGGAAAGGGAGATAATGACAGTGGCACGTAAAGTGCCCTCCGCCACACACCGTTGGGTGGCTTGCGGAGTATAAATGTAGATGTAGATGTAGATGTCAACGGGATGAGGTTATCCTTATTCATCTTTGCATGGGGCACAGCCCTATGATGTCTGGCTTCTTGCTCCAGTGAAAGGTCCCTCCCATATGTGGTGTGCAGATCACTAGGTGCCACATTTTATTAGACTGTGTTTCTGACTAGTGGCAGTGGCAAATTTGCCAACAGATCTGCCCTCTGTTTTAGCTAATGCTCAATAAATGTGATGAGAATATTAAGGTTTTGTTATTTGTTCAACATGTTTCTGAAAACTTTAGGGAAATGTTTTTAATGTGTTAACAGGGTGACTGGCTCACCTATGCTTTTTGTAAGTAGTCAGCCAGTCACATTTCCCTGTGCCTTTCGTTTAGCTCCTCTGCTGTTTTATTTTTGTTTTAATCCCATGATATCACATTTTCTCCTTTCTCCATTATCTTAGAGTGTGTGAGATAGAGTGATTGTGTGGTCAACACAAGTGAGGTGAGAGGGACTGCATGAGTGTCATTTTGTAGGTTTCCTGCTCGTTGTGTGATGACATTTTCAAAATTCTCTCTATCTATCTCTCTCTCTCTCTCTCTCTCTCTCTCGTGGCAGATGGTACTGTAATACACAAAATTCAGCTGTTCCAGTTTTAGCAATTGAAAAGTGATTCATTTGATTCTACTGTGCCACAGACAGATGTTCCCTCTGAAGTTATTAACTTTTAATCTCAAACACTTTTTTCATGCTATGCTTATTTTTTGAGATATTTAATTGTCCCATGTTAAAACAAACACTCTGTATAGGAAGCAAGACCAATATGCCCTTCATGCCTGTACATCTTTTGATGTTGCTTAAGTATCTTTGTTAAGCCACTGAACCTTCAATGTGTGTGTGTGTGTGTGTGTGTGTGTGTGTAATATTCATTTTACAAGATACCAATATTTTAATCTGGTGCACTTTCAGGTAATACATAAATTTTCATAGTCTACATTTTCCTTCAAAGAAGGGAAAGATGAAAGATGGAGAAATATATAGAGTTTCTGTAGAAGGGAGAGGTAATTCAAGGCAGTATTATACAAGTGGAAGAGGATGTAGATGAAGATGAGATGGGTGATATGATACTGTAAGAAGAATTTGGCAGAGCACTGAAAGACCCAAGTCGAAACAAGGCCCCGGGAGTAGACAACATCATGTCAGAACTGCAGATAGCCTTGGGAAAGCCCACCATGACAAAACTCTTCTATCTGGTGTGTGAGATATATGAGATAGGCAAAATACCCTCAGATATCATGAAGAACATAATAATTCCAATTCCAAAGAATGCAGTTGCTAAAGGGTGTGAAAATTGATGAACTATTAGTTTAAAAAACCATGGTTGCAAAATATTAACACAAATTATTTACAGAATAAAACTGGTAGAAACTTATCTCAGGGAAGACCAGTTTGGATTCTGGGGAAATGTAGGTACACACAATGGAATACTGACACTACAACTTCTTTTACAAGATAGGTTAAGTAAAGGCAAACCAATGTTTGTAACATTTGTGGACTTGGAGAAAGCTTTTGACAATGTTGACTGAAATAGTCTCTTTGAAATTCAGAAGGTAGAATGGGTAAAATACAGGAAGCGGGAAGCTCCCTATAACTTGTACAGAAATCAGATTGCAGTTATAAGAGATGAAGGGCATGAAAAGGAAGCAGTACTTAAGAAGGAAGTGAGACAGATTTGTAGCCTGTCCCATATGTTATTCAATCTGTTCACTGAGCAAGCAGTAAAGGAAACACATACACAAAAAAATAATGGAGTGGGAACTAAAGTTCATAGAAAAGAAATAAAAACTTTGAGGTTTGCTGATGGTGTTGTAATTCTATCAGAGACAGCAAAGGACTTGGGATAGCAGTTGAAAGGAATGGACAGCATCTTGAAAGGATGATATAAGATGAACACTACAAAAGCAAAACAAGGCTAATGGAATGTAATTGATTTAAATCAGGTTATCCTGAGGGAATTATGTTAGGAAGTGGGACACTTAAAGTAATATAAGAGTATTACTGTTTGGGCAGCAAAATAAATGATGATGGATGAAGTAGAGTGGATAGAAAATATAGGCTGACAATGGTAAGAAAAGCGTTTCTGAAGAAGAGAAATTTGTTAACATTGAATATAGATTTACTAGTAGCTGTTAAGAAGTGTTTTCTGATGGTATTTGTATGCAGAGTAGCCTACCTATGGGAATTAAACATGAACAATAAACAGTTTAGACGAGGAAAGAATAGAAGCTTTCAAAATGTGGTACTACAGAACAATGCTGAAGACTGGATGGGTAACCATGTAATACTAATGTTTTGTCAGACATGCACTTACTGTGTATTAGTGAACACTGGCTAAAAGAGTCAGAATTACCTTATCGGTATATTCAAAACTTCAGATTAGTCCACCACTATTCTAGGAAAAATTACAAAGGTGGTGGAACTTGTATATACGTAACAAATAGCATTAGCTGTGAACCTTTCCATCCCTGTGAAGTGTATTCCTTAGACAAAGACATTGAAATAGCTGGGGTAGTACTTGCCAACCTATATATGTATATAATGTGTTAATGTGTGTATATACAGGGTGTTTCAAAAATGACCGGTATATTTGAAACGGCAATAAAAACTAAACAAGCAGCGATAGAAATACACCGTTTGTTGCAATATGCTTGGGACAACAGTACATTTTCAGGCGGACAAACTTTCGAAATGACAGTAGTTACAATTTTCACAACAGATGGTGCTGCAAGTGACGTGAAAGATATAGAAGACAACGCAGTCTGTGGGTGCGCCATTCTGTACGTCGTCTTTCTGCTGTAAGCGTGTGCTGTTCACAACGTGCAAGTGTGCTGTGGACAACATGGTTTATTCCTTAGAACAGAGGATTTTTCTGGTGTTGGAATTCCACCGCCTAGAACACAGTGTTGTTGCAACAAGACGAAGTTTTCAACGGAGGTTTAATGTAACCAAAGGACCGAAAAGCGATACAATAAAGGATCTGTTTGAAAAATTTCAACGGACTGGGAACGTGACGGATGAACATGCTGGAAAGATAGGGCGACCGCGTACAGCAACCACAGAGGGCAACGCGCAGCTAGTGCAGCAGGTGATCCAACAGCGGCCTCGGGTTTCCGTTCGCCGTGTTGCAGCTGCAGTCCAAATGACGCCAACGTCCACGTATCGTCTCATGCGCCAGAGTTTACACCTCTAGCCATACAAAATTCAAACGCGGCAACCCCTCAGCGCCGCTACCATTGCTGCACGAGAGACATTCGCTAATGATATAGTGCACAGGATTGATGACGGCGATATGCATGTGGGCAGCATTTGGTTTACTGACGAAGCTTATTTTTACCTGGACGGCTTCGTCAATAAACAGAACTGGCGCATATGGGGAACCGAAAAGCCCCATGTTGCAGTTCCATCATCCCTGTATCCTCAAAAAGTACTGGTCTGGGCCGCCATTTCTTCCAAAGGAATCATTGGCCCATTTTTCAGATCCGAAACGATTACTGCATCATGCTATCTGGACATTCTTCGTGAATTTGTGGTGGTACAAACTGCCTTAGACGACACTGCGAACACCTCGTGGTTTATGCAAGATGGTGCCCGGCCACATCGCACGGCCGACGTCTTTAATTTCCTGAATGAATATTTCGATGATCGTGTGATTGCTTTGGGCTATCCAAAACATACAAGAGGCGGCATGGATTGGCCTCCCTATTCGCCAGACATGAACCCCTGTGACTTCTTTCTGTGGGGACACTTGAAAGACCAGGTGTACCGCCAGAATCCAGAAACAATTGAACAGCTGAAGCAGTGCATCTCATCTGCATGTGAAGCCATTCCGCCAGACATGTTGTCACAGGTTTCGGGTAATTTCATTCAGAGACTACGCCATATTATTGCTACGCATGGTGGATATGTGGAAAATATCGTACTATAGAGTTTCCCAGACCGCAGCGCCATCTGTTGTTGACAATTGTAACTACTGTAATTTCGAAAGTTTGTCTGCCTGAAAATGTACTGTTGTCCCAAGCATATTGCAACAAACGGTGTATTTCTATCGCTGCTCGTTTAGTTTTTATTACCATTTCAAATATACCGGTCATTTTTGAAACACCCTGTAGATCACCTAGTGGTAACTTTTCAGTCTTCCTCAGAAACTTTGCACTATTGCTAGAAAAAGCTTGTCATAACAACTCAAAAAATATAATAATATGTGGTGATCTCAACATTGATTTCCTTGAAGAATCTGCTCGAAAGTCCCAATTAGAAAATTAATGATGTCATTCAACTTAAATATGAAAGTTATATGTCCTACGAGATTAAACAGCTGTCTTGATCAGGTTGCTACTAACACTGATTGCACTGTAAAAATTATTGATGTTGGTTTTTCAGATCACAGTGCACTAACAATATATTTTAATCCACCACTCAATGTACTCCCAACAGGAAAAACAGTTATTAAATGTAGAAGTTATAGTGATAGCAACATAAACAACTTTTTACTTAGCTTAGAGAAAGAAGACTGGCAAAGTGTATTTACTTCCTCAACAACAAATGAAAAATATGACAATTTTCTGCAGATATTTGAATATTACTTTAATTGCCATTTCACAGAGAAAACAAAGACTATCATTAACAAAAAAAAACAGAATGCTTGGGTCACAAAATGTATTAAAACTTCATCAGAAAAGATGAGGCTGCTGCACAGACTTAGCAAACTGGACAGTGGCAAATCCAAAGAGTTCAAGGTATACTATAAAAATTACAAAAACACATACAGGAGAGTTATCAAATGGGCTAAAAAGCTCATAATGATAAAACAATCAGGTGCTCTTCCAACAAATGTAAGACCATCTGGAGTATAGTAAATGAACAGACTGGTAGAAAGTTAAGGATAGAGGATAAAATCACACTAAATATAGAAGGACAAAAGACTGAAAATGCACATAAAATTGCCAATAAAGTCAACAGCTATTTTTCAGAAATTTCCACAAATCTCCTAACCAACTCTTCAAATACTGTTCATTCTCCTCCCACAAATCTCCTGATCTCGTGACTAACTCTCCAAACACTGCACACTCTTGTCTAAAAAATAATACTCCTCTGAACTCCTTTTTCCTATCTCCTACAACACTGTATCAAATTGAAGATATTATTAAAAAAAGAGTCAAAAAGATTTATTCTGCAGGGCATGATCTGATACCCTGCTTCTTACTTCATAAGTGTTCAAATTACATCAGTGGACCCCTGTCAAATATCATAAATACCTCATTTCTAGAGGGAACATTTCCAAACCAGCTAAAACTTGCTAAAATTATACCTCTCTACAAGAAGGGAGAGAAAACGGACATGATAAACTATAGGCCAATTGCTACACTATCTGCCTTCTCAAAAATATTTGAATAGAATATGTTAACTGGATTAGAAATATGTTTAAATTCTAACAACATAATCACATCTTCCCAATACGGATTTTGGAAAAATAGGTCCATCACACATGCTCTGTATGCATTTCTAGAAAAGTGCTCAAGTTTTGTTGACCGTAAACAACCTGCTGTCGGTATATTTCTTGATCAGTCCAAGGCCTTTGACATGGTCGACCACAAGCTGCTGCTTATGAAACTCCATAAGTATGGGATTAGAGGTATGGCCCACAATTGGTTCCATAGCTACCTTAGTCAAAGAAAGCAATATGTAGAAATAAGAAAATCAGAAACATTCAGGCACTGCAGGTCAGATATACTACATACAACAAATGGTGTCTCTCAGGAATCTGTCCTTGGCCCTGTTCTTTTCATATTGTTCACAAATGATTTCCCAGAACACATACCAAATGCCAGCTCCTTTCTGTATGCGGATGACACAAATATCCTGATAACCAGTAGAGGTGACACATTGCAAGATGCAGTTAATGAAACTACCTGTCATTTACAATCGTGGTTTGAAGCAAATAGACTACTCATAAATACTCAAAAAACTGTAAGTATCAACTTCCATACTATACAAAATCTAACCCCCATCAATGCAGTTACAGTTATCAGCAAAGATGACATTACAAACAGGCAGGACACCAAATTTCTTGGACTTACCATCATAACACACTAAATTGGAAACCACATATTGAGGCATTGTGACAAAAGCTTAGTAAAACCTGCTATCTATTATGATCATTAAAAGACACAGGCAGTGTAGATACCTTGAAGCTGGTGTACCATGCCCTGTTTGAGTCTGTCTTGAGCTGGCCTAATCTTCTGGGGAAGGAGCTCTGATTGTCTCACAATTTTCAAGTTACAAAAACAAGTAGTGAGAATAATGAAATGAAAAAAAGAACTAAACACTGTAAACCACTATTTCGACAGCTAAAAATCCTGCCACTGCCATGCCTCTATATATTGGAACTAGCTTGTTTTACAGTACAGCACTTGGATGCCCTTGACAGAAATGCAGACTACCACACACATGACACCAGAAACAAAACACAGTTACAAATTATAGCCCACAACACAAAATTATATGCGAATGGGGTTAAATGTATGGGCATTAAAATATACAACCAACTCCCAACAGACATAAAAATAAGCAAAAACCCAAAAATAATGAGAATTAAATTAAAGGATTTGCTAATAAATCACTGTTTCTATTCCATACATGAATTTCTTGAAACAAAATTTTAATTACTTGCAATAAGCTGTTTATTCAGTTGTAGATGTTTCTACTTAGGAAGATAATTTAATTATTGTATCTCATCTATATTCTGTCTGTATCTCATATATGTATTCTGCTATGTGAAGTATGTACCACAATATTTTAATTACTTGTAATAAGCTGTATATTCACTTGTAGATATTTCTACTTAGTAAGATAATTTAATTATCGTTTGTTACTCATATTCTGTCTGTATCGCTTAAATGTATTCTGCTATGTGCAGTACGCACCACCATCATCTCTCATCACACACCACCTTTTTTATATTTTGTCCATATATCCTATATGTATTCTGCTATGTGAGTTATGTGCCACTACTGTCATCTCTCATCATATACCATCTTAACATAATTTTTCAAATTGACTTGTCCTATATCATGATGTGCTTTGCTGTACAAATTGTATGATCTACAGGACCAATAATAAATCAAATCAAATTAAACTAATGAAGAAGTATGGAATAGATCTGGGGTTTCAAGAAATTTGTGGCAGCGCTTTGGCTAAAAGACGGGATCGGTTGATGTGACAAGTTCTGAGACATGAAGAGATCACCAGTTTAGTATTAGAAGGAAGTGTGTGTGTGTGTGTGTGTGTGGAGGGGGGGGGGTTTACAGTTGTAGAGAGAGACCAAGAGATACATGAATACAGTAAGCAGATTCAGAAGGATGTCGGTTGCAGAAGTTATTCAGAGATGAAGAGGTTGCACAAAATAGAACATCATGGAGAATTGCATCAAACTAAAGTGTGCGTCATTTATGTTGGCGGCCGAGTTTAGGTTCGTTCTGCGCATCTGACATCACAAAACACAGTCAGCCAATGAACAGAGAACGACGTTGCCACATCTCGACTGCAGTGCAGAGCATGGACGAGTGTCTTCAGTTTTAGAAACGTTCAGTCATAAATAAAGTAATAGAACAAAAGCAATGTCTTGATAGCAGACATTCTTTTATAGAAAGCTTGGAAAAAGCATTCTTTATACCAATTGCTTCACATTCTATTAATTAATTAAACCAAACAAGCAATAAGACTCCTAATTCAGGCGATAGCAAGGAAAGGTGTTTGTATCACTCTCACGAACCGCTTTTTCGCAATAAAGAACAGCAGTAATTGTTTATTTCCTATTGTACTTCGACAAAACGTGAGTAATTCATAGTCATACCAACAATCTTTGTCAGTATTTTGCGTTGCGTTAGCGTAACGGCTAAGATGTTTGGCTGCTACGCGAAAGGTTATGAGTTCAAACCTTTTGCGGTGCGTAATATTTTCATTATTTAAAAACAATATCGAAGTGCCTTACTTCACGAATTATATTCGTTTGAATGCAATTTTTTGAAATTTCTAGTGCTTTGTCTCTTCATTAACCCTTTCGCTGCTGCAGACACATGCTCGCCGTGCAGACACATGGTGTTCCCACTGCTTTGACACACTTATCATTCGATTTCACAAAAACTATTTGGCCCAAAAATTTGATTTTTACACGTCTTCTTGACTGATACCTTCCCCCCATAAACGACTTAATTTTGTTTCGATGTTCATCGCAGTTATTATGCAGCATTAAATGTTGTAAACCATTGCACGAAATTTTGAAGAGTTTACAGAGGTAGAAGTCCATAGCGTATACTTTCCGTATGGTCGATTTTAGTTGCCACAATGTTGAGAATGAAATGTGGACAAGATACCTAAATTTCATATATAATTTACTGTATAACAATATCTCATTTAATTTAAGTACGACATAGGTGTCGTATGTAATATTGAGAAATATTCCGTCTTTCGCGACTGTAATAAAAGTATTATTTACACCGGACGCATTTGGCTTTATTTTAAAGCACCTCAATCAAGGAAAGGTATGGCACATACACAATGGTACTCATGTTCTCTTTCTTGTTTTTGTTCCACAGTCGCAGTTTTACCAATGGTACTGAAATATATTCCTCTTCTGCACCTGTAATAAGGGGCTTATTTAGACCAGACGCGTTTCTCTCTTTTGAAGAATCTTCAGTGGACAGTATTTTGTCTCCTCCATTGCCAAGTCACCTTTCGTAGTTTTGTGCTGCGGTAACACAATATTCAACGTTTGTGTTGGCAGATCAGTGTTTTAGCAAATAAATGATGTTTGTGTGCGCCACACACAAAAATTATATTTGACATAGCTCAGAGCACTTCACTGATAGACGGTATATTCAAGTCCTAATGTTTTGTAAGTCCATAGTTTTGTTTAATGTATTTTGTCTACTTCCTTTTGATTGATTGAAGTGCTTTAAAATAAAGCCAAATGCGTCCGGTGTAAATAATACTTTTATTACAGTCGCGAAAGACGGAATATTTCTCAATATTACATACAACACCTATGTCGTACTTAAATTATATGAGATATTGTTATACAGTAAATTTTATATGAATTTTAGGTATCTTGTCCACATTTCATTCTCAACATTGTGGCAACTAAAATCGACCATATGGAAAGTATACTCTATGGACTTTTACCTCTGCAAACTCTTCAAAATTTCGTGCAATGGTTTACTATATTTAATGCTGCATAATAACTGTGTTGAACATCGAAACAAAATTAAGTCATTTATGGGGGGAAGGTATCAGTCAAGAAGATGTGTAAAAATCTAATTTTTGGGCCAAATAGTTTTTGTGGAATCGAGTGATAAGAGTGTCAAAGCAGTCAGAACACGATGTGTCTGCACAGGCGAGCACTGCAGTGACAAAATCGCGCACAGCGCAGAATGCAGGAAGCACGTCTTTGTAGCAGCGAAAGGGTTAATGTGGCCGTGGTGGCTTTACTTCATGAACTGCGCGCTCCCCCCTAAACGTAAGCTTGCGAACTATGCTATACTATGGCGCTGCTTCTATTGGCGCGTGCGTCGTGTGCAACTGGCAACGCAGCAATCTCCCGCGTCTGGGCGGGCATGCACGAGCCGCCAAGATAAAAGAATTGAACTATAGTCTTTGGACTTTAGACTACAGCAGCAACAAACAGTCTACATTTCTGATTTCCTAACTGGTCAATTTTTTTCAACATTTTATCTATTTTTGCTGTGTCCTACTAGTCTATGACTACTTGAAATTTTAAAGTTGTTTACAACTACCACATCCTGTGTTTCTAATTGTTAGGTAGAATATAGTCAGTTCCATATTTCATTCCATTTGGTACTTGCAGAGCCCATTGTCTATTTGTTTTCTTCTGGAAGAAGTTGTTGAGGTCAAGCATATTGGTCTTAGTGATGGAATTTAATCAGTGCATGGAATTTGCATTGACCATACATGGAGGAGTTCATCCCCCACAAATAATCAACAAGTCTTCATTTGTAGAAATGAAACAACAAAAGATAGATACTTCTACAGCTAAATAGTCTGCCTAAATGTCTGACTAGTATGTATTGTTGTGATGCAGGAACATACTGTCATGTCTTCATCTTTTACAAATGATTTTAAGCAAGTCTGCAACTTGAGGCTGGCAAAAACAAAGCTGTAATTCATTGCCTTTAATGGTGTTGTTGTTGTTGTTGTGGTCTTCAGTTCTGAGACTGGTTTGATGCAGCTCTCCATGCTACCCTATCCCGTGCAAGCTTCTTCATCTCCCAGTACTTAATGCAACCCACATCCTTCTGCATCTGCTTAGTGTATTCATCTCTTGGTCTCCCTCTACGATTTTTACCCTCCCCGCTGCCCTCCAATGCTAAATTTGTGATCCCTTGATGCCTCAGAACATGTCCTACTAACCGGTCCCTTCTTTTTGTCAAGTTGTGCCACATACTCCTCTTCTCCCCAATTCTATTCAATACTTCATCATTAGTTATGTGATCTACCCATCTAATCTTCAGCATTCTTCTGTAGCACCACATTTTGAAAGCTTCTATTCTCTTCTTGTCCAAACTATTTATTGTCCATGTTTCACTTCCATACATGGCTACACTCCATACAAATACTTTCAGAAACAACTTCCTGACACTCGAATCTATTAATGGTACTGTTCACATATCATGCATCAAGACATGTATCATGATTGAATAGACTGAGAATTCCTTTGTATCATTGCAGACTAAATGCCAGTTCTGCTGTCTCTCGGGAAAGCCGCGCGGTCTGCGGCACCTCATCACGATCCACGCGGCTTCCCCCGTCGGACGTTCGAGTCCTCCCTCAGGCATTGGTGTGTGTGTTGTCCTTAGCATAAGTTAGTTTAAGTTAGATTAAGTAGTGTGTAAGCTTAGGGACTGATGACCTCAGCAGTTTGGTCCCATGAGATCGTACTACAAATTTCCAATTTTCCAGTCCTGCTGTCAAGAAGTATTAACCTGTAAATATTGAAGCTTTGTCACTTTAGTGTGGTTTCAGAATTGCCTGAGGTGGAGAGGGGCCTAATGGTTTAACTTATTTATGCACCACAGTGACAACTAAATAGTTGTAAAATTTGCCTGTGGTCCCCTGTTGTGTCCAGAACTTGCATTTTTGTTGTCTTGTTGGCATTTGATGTGGAACTATATCTTTGAGAATATAAGTCCAGTGATGCACTTTACTCACTGCCCCAACCTTTGTTTTGAGACACTTAGAATGATACAGAAAACCTGAAATGTTGAAAATGCTGCATCAGTAACATCTGATGTTCAAAATGATAGTAATTTACTCTGTGCAAAGCTAATTTCTTGGGGATTTGATATTTATAGTGAACAGTAAACGTTTCAATACACTGAGACTGCAGAATTGCATCAGTTTCACAAATCAAATCACCCTTTCAAAATTTCATCTCATCTTCATTGACTTCCCAGTTGACAGATGCATGTTTGGAATGAATCCTGATTTGTAATGGAAATGGTTGCATAAATTCTATCAATACTTATGGAAAAGAATTTGCTTTCCATTTTTGTAACTGAAATTGTGTGCAAGAGTTCAATACTATCAAGAATAATTGATGCATTGAGAAGGCCACAGTTCATTACAATTGGTGGAAAGTCATCAGGTAAAACAGAAGTGATATGTGGCTTTCCCCTAGGAAGTTTTATAGGTCCTCTGTTGTTCTCAATCTGTATAAATGATTCTGGAAACAGTCTGAGCGTCCCTCTTATATTGTTTGCAGTTGATGCTGTCATTTATTATCTAGTAAAATCAGCAGAAGGTCAAAAGCAATTACAAAATGATTTATACAAGATATCTGTATTGTGCAAAAAGTGGCAATTTAACTCTAAATAACAAAAAGTTTGAGGTCATCCTTGTGAGAACAAAAAGAAATTAATTAAATTTTGGTTACATGATAAATCACATAAATTTAAAGACAGCCAGTTCAACTAAATACCCAGGGATTACAGTTATGTACAACAAAAATTGGAAAAGTCACATAGATAATGTTATGGGGAAGGTGAACCAAAGTCTGTGTTTTATTGGGTGAATACTTAGATTAGAAGATGCAATCGATCTATTAAAGAGAGTGCCTTCACTATGCTCGTCTGCTCTCTTCTGGAGTATTACCGTGTGGTATGGGATCTGTACCAGATAGGTTTGATAGAGGTCACTGAAAAAATTCAAAGATCAGCAGCTTATTTTGCTTTATCATGAAATAGGAGGGAGTGAGTCGTGAATATGATATGCAAGTTGGGGTGTAAATCATTAAAACAAAAGCATAGGGGGGGTTTGTTGCAGTAAGATCTTTTCATGAAATTTCAGTCATGAACTTTCTCTTCTGAATTTGAAAATATTTTGTTGATGCCAGGCTACATATGGAGAAATAATCATCTACTTAAAATAAGAGAAATCAGAACTCACACTTTATGTTATATCCTAGCCAGTAATGCCAACCGAGCCCGCTGCCAAAAGGTTGGCAGCATCAAAGTCCGGACGCCGTCTGCATAAGCAGCGCCAGCGATACAGGAAATCGCCGCAAGTCTGCGCACGCCACCGCTGGCTTCTGGCTTCTTAAGCGCTGGAGTCGCGAGCGCTAGGACAGTTCTGTATTTGCCGCTCAGTTGTATACTCGCCACCGATTTGTGTACTTGCTAGTGAGTTGTGTGTTCATTGCAGCAGAGTTGTTGTTTGTCGTCAGCCGATGCTGACCTAGCCGCTCCGACTCGAACTAGACAGATTTCTGTAGACACGGAGTTCACTACTGTGTTTCTGTATCTTCGTTAATAAAGATAAGTACCGACTTTTATTTAATCAGAGTGTTTGGGTTTTCATCTTTCTGTTCACTGTTCCAGTGGACCGGTCGGCCCGCTATTAAAAGTGTGGCGGTGATTTCGTACGCCGTTTCTACAGCGAAGTGTTTGTCGCTACGAACGCCGCCACAAAACTTTAAGTGTTAGTTTTCCCATGCACTGTTTAAGAGTATAATGGTAGAGAAATTGTTTCAAGGTGGTTCAATAAACCCTTTGCAGTTATTAAGTGTGAACTGGAGAGCAGTCATGTAAATGTAGATGTAGATACTGTTGCACAGAGAAATGGTTTAATAATTTCTGGAAATTAATTTGGGATAAAAAATTGCAAACTAAAAAGTTAAAGTGTTTTCCCAGCTCTTATCATCCCCTCCTCCATCAGGAATGTGACACTGTGTTTGTGTGTTGAAAATATGTACGAAGAATCTGTCAGCATACACTGACCACTCCAATGACATTACAACTAATCTGAATGCTCTCATATTCAACAAAAATTGGTTGAGCGAAATTGCGTATTTCAACCAAGAACTTCTGAGAAAAATAAATCCTTATGGAATAAAGTGTTGGACTGTTGCATATTTAAGAAAACACTTTATTTCAGTATTTGAAAAACTCAATACACTGTGATGTTTTCCATTAATTGAATGAAGTGCTGAAGATCATACAAGTATCAGATTTGTAAATCCTACATTGGTATGTTTGGTATTGACATGTTTTTATTTTGCATTTAAGCTCTGAATTGTTTTATGGACAAAATTAGTATTCATACAACACACTTTTTTGTACAGTTGTGCTTATGGTTTACTTTATACATGGAATCCATACAGCTACAGAATCGAGAACAATATCTTGACAGACTTACTTTCATATTTGGTGATTTAAACCTCTACTTCCTCTTCCATTGTAATCTATATTTCAAACAGTCTGTTATCATGAGACTGTTTTTACCAAATAAACAGCCAGTTTGTATTGGATAAAATCACTTCAAATTTGAGAATTCCAATCTGACTATATTATTTGATACTTTAAAGTTGAATAATTGTATAAAATATAAAGCTAAAAAATATTTGCAAGTTACATCCTTCCAGTTATACATTTGGAATCATAATCACTTATCAGTGGAAAACTGGAAAGCATGAGAAGCTATGCTGCACTCAACTTCCATTACGGGTAATGTTCATGGTGATCAGGTTAAATGATCCTTTCAGAAGAATGCCATACTCATGTGTACATGAGAACAGTATAATGGCCATAGGTTTGTGTTTATTTTCATAACCTGCAATCCTATAAATAGTTCTTTGTGTTGACTCTTATATTTCTTTGAAAACAATGACATTTGAAATATGCAGAGTAGGAGGAGATCTAGACATTAACTGCCGTGCCTGGATTGTGTGATATTTGTTCTTGTAACAATTGAAAGTTTCCAAATAATATTTTTGAATTTCAAATACTATGTTTTGTGTTTAATTATACAAGACCAAACGAGTGGGGACTTTGACGTGATCTGAATGAGAAACAAATATTATAAAAGATAAAGCAAACAGTAATATCCTAAACAGTGATACTACAATAGAAGTGGACAAAGTATCAAACTTTCTCCAGTCTGAAATGACAAGCCTGATAAATGGTTTTGTCAGGCTGATGCAAAATTAACAATTGTGGAAATACAGACTGAAGCAACCAAATTCAATTACTTCTTAGCATAGTTAGAGCCCTGATTTTTTGAAAATAGGTGCAGTCTTGTAAACAGTGACAAAAGTAACGCATGTTTGTTAGCTAAAGAAAGACTGTTAATGACTTTTAAGGAAGGTGAAGAGCATCAAATTAAGAAATTAGTTAGTGAATTATAAATATGTAATATGATGACCAGTCATTTACTTTGGAAAATGGAAAATGAAAGGTTGTGGAGGAATGGACATTTCAAAAAAAATCTTAAACTCTGTCTGGCTAGACAAACCTCCTGTTAGCATCTGAAATATTTTAATAATTTCTGAAGAAAATTTGGACAAACTAGCACAAGTGACTCACCGGATTATGGAAATGTGAAGCAATCATGAACTTCTGTCAGTTTCCTATGGCATGTGAGTCTTTTGTCAGTGAAAGGTCTTGTGTTAAGGGTGGAAAATCCAGATGTAGGGAGCAACAGTATTGATTGCAATGATGTTCTTGTAGCATAGGCTGCAGCAAGCCAAGATGAAATAGTTCCAGAAAGTAGTACTATTTTCATTTTCATTACAGCTCCAACTGTAGACCTGAGAAATGTGTCCAACCTTGCAAATGGAAAAGTGATGGAAACACTAATTGGCGGACACAGTAACGGCTGAGTGTTCTGCCACAACAGTTATATCAGATTGCTAATATCAATTGTTTGTTAGAGATAAAACTTCAGGGCTATGTTTTCTGGTCAACTATGGTTCTGATGTTTCAATTAAACCAGTGTGTCCCAAGGGTAAGGTTAAATAGATAGGCTACAAACTTTATGCTGCAAATGGATCTGAGATTAAAACTTATGGATCAAAGTTATTGAATATTGAATTTAAAATGAAGTTTTTAGTGGTCTTTCAGTGTAGTCGATACAACAAAGGCATAATAGGTGCAGGCTTTCTTTGTTAGTTTAGTTTATTAATAGATCTGAAAAGAAAATTATTAGTTGACAGAAACAGATGTGGCTCCACTCCAGTGTGCAGTTGATTTGTATGATTCTGTTAGTTTGCTTCATACTAGTTGTAAATATTCTGAACTACTTACAAATTGAACTGACAAAATCCACCCTTATGCCAGGAGAAATAAAATATTACATCGCAACCTGCAGTGGCCCTCCAGTGTACTCAAAACCCCACAGGTTAGATTTACATAAAACCAAACTGGCTAAATAAGAGTTTCAGTTTCCAAACAATCCTAATATAATTTGCCACCTCTAAATCCCAGTGGCCTATCCCTCTGCACATGGCAAAAAAGCATGTGTTTGTGGAGACTACCAACATCTGCTGTCCTGTTCCTCACATAAATTATGCAAATTCCATCCTTGTGGGCAAGAAAATATTCTCTGAAGTCAATCTCCCAGTCCTCTCAATGCTTATTAACAAATCGCAGCAGCTGAAAATGAAAAGGAATAGAGTGTTGTGATCACACCGTTTGGACTTAATGAATTAAATTTCATGTTGCTTGGCTTCAGGAATGCACCCAGTACCTTACAGAGATTTGTTAATGAAGTTCTGAGATATTTAGATTTCTGTTTTGCATATTTAGATGACATACTGATAGCTTCTGGCTCTCAAAAAGAACACGCTAAACATTTAACTATCATGTTTCAGTGACTGAACAAGTTTGGTGTAAGGATTAATTATGGAAAAACTGTTTTTGGTGTTTAAGAAATTATCATTGTAGGTCATGTGATAACTCCAGAAGGTACAAACCAAACCCAAAATGAGTACAAGTGATAATTAATTTCAAACATCCAGGAACTGTATCAGAATTCTGTCATTTCACTAGCATACTGGATTTTTACTGATGGCATTTGGAACATACCACAAAACATCAAGCTTCCTAAGTTATTACATAAAGAATTGCAGGAAAGAAAGCATATACTGGAGAGAAAAAGCAGTAAAGCAGTTTAGGAAGTGCAAAAAGGACATTGCAAACACAGCCCTTTTAACATTCATTAATATAAACAACAGTGTTGCACCAGAATGAAGAAGGAACATAGAAACCAGTTGGTTTCTTCTCCAAAAATTTCTTGCCATCGTAAAAGAAATGTTCAACATATGATCAGGAACTTCTCAGCAAGTACATGGGAATAAAGTATTCAATATACCTGCTTGAAGGATTAATGATTTGCCAGCTGGCATAAGAGATAACTACTTTCATTCCCATTACTATAGCTGTGATTTGTTTGTCTGGCCACATGATGTGAAGTAATTGTTGGTAAAAATGGATCTTATGAAAAAAGGAAGTCTTTGTTTTCTCAGTAGATCACTAAAGTGAATAGAGGTGCCCAGTTTTGAGTAGGTCTAGTAAGCTCAGAAATATATGCTTATATGCTTAGAGAGATATGACAAGCATTGTAACAAATATAAAATCAGATGCAAGTAGGACAGATGAAAATATGAAGCACTTTTAATAACTTGTATGAAGATCCACACTGAATTTGATAGTCAAGCCTCCTTTGTGTTTGACTCCTTTACTTACACTCTAATCTTCTGCCAGCCCACATTTTGTTTTTAGTAAAGGAGCTGTCAACTCAAAAAATCAGTGACTCCCTCTCACCTCTCCTCTCCATGCTACGTTCAATTAGTGTCATTTTCATTCCAACAAAACAATGTGACATATGGTTATTCAGCAGAGTATTATATCACTCTTTGATTAAAATTAATTTCATCTATTTGCATACATAAGCAACAGCAGTTTTAATTAAAATTTAGTCACATATACCAGATGTAAACCAAGTGTGTGTGTGTGTGTGTGTGTGTTTTAGTTCAGAGTGCAATTTGGAAGATGAAATTTTTGAATTCTATTAAAATCAATTGAATTTCAAATATTTATCAGTTTTGTTTTGACAAGCACTGCTACTACCTAAAATAATGTACTCAACTGAAAAACATTTGGTGTTAATATTAGTGAATTCCTACATTACAGACTGTTAAAAGAAACTTTAAATTCTATTACTGAAACTGGTATTGCAATATCAGTTGAAATTATATAATTAATATTGACACACTTAAAGTATTATCTTCATTAAAACTAATAACATACTAAAATGGAGACAATTAACTTGAATTGAAATGTTCACTCTATTTAGCATACATCACAGCCTTATTTGGAATGATTAGACACAAATGCTAGTATTGTCTTTTAAGTGTCCACATTTTTCAGGAAACAGTATTTGAATGTTGACAACTTTCACAAAATATATTGATAATGTTCTGTGAGTTAATATTGTGAGAAATGTGTAAAAAACACATCAGAATGATGCAAACAGCTAAGCAAAACTTGAGCTTTCAAAATTTCCCACATGATCTTAAATAGAGTATTGTCATTATGGCACCTGTAAACAGAGAAAAAAATCTAAAATTAGAATGAGTAATAAATATTTTTATTCTCTTAATTTCATTTTAGTTGGAATGCACTTCACCTCTAATTGTCTTGGTGTTGACCAGATGTGGAATTCAAACTGTTTCAAAAATTAATTATATTGCTAACATGTCTGTACTGTGGCTCTTTGCAACATATTTGTAGCCAAGAAACATGGATGTGATTACATAGATTTTTCAGGCATTTAGCCACTTGGAATGGAAGCTCTTCATCGGTTTTTAGATAATTTTACTGCTTTTATCCAAGCATCAAATTTTTGAAGGAAATCGAAAATGATGGCAAATTAACTTTTTCAGATCTTTTAATACACAAAAAAGAAAACAGGATTTTGAGACACAGTGTATACTGTAAACCAACACAAATGAACCGCTACCTCCATGCTACTAGTTATCATCCCCGACATCAATACACGGGAATTTTATATACAAGTGGTAAGAGAGCCTATGCTATTTTGGATTCTGATAAGTTGATGCAGTAACTGGAATATCTTAAGGTTGTTTTCAGGCAAAATTGATGTACTAATCATCAAATGGTTCATGCTTTCCAATTTGGACCACTATGTGAACCAACAATGGACACTTCTAACACGATTGCTTTTTTACCTTTTTCAGGGAGTATTTCTTTGAAAATTTAAGTATCCTCAGAAAATATGATAATAAAAGTGTTCTTTTGCCTCTGGCTGAAACTAAAGCCCTTCTGGGATCCGTTAAAGATGATTTGGAATTGAGGAAGCCTGAAGTATATGGAATTCCCTGTCATTGCAGAAGGGCTTATATTGGATAGACACAGTTCATGCCCGATGTGTGGAACATCAACATCAATCAGCATCGTACATGTCTGCTCTAGCCTGGAAAATCTGCCATTGCTCAACATTGTCTCAATGTAGGGCATAACATATCATTTAAAGAGATGCAAATTATTGATCCAACTTCCCATTACTGGGATTGTGTACTTAAGGAATCCATTAAAATATGATTATCTGATGACATTACTAACAGAGATAAAGGTTTTAAGCAAGATGTGGAGTCCTATTTTATTGGTAAAAAAACAACAGTGGTATGGTTTTTAACTGGCTGCATCTTCATTTGCGATTCATCACATTTTTTAGTTTCTACTGCTGGCTGCACTGCAATTCTTTGCTTTGCAGAGGGCGTATAGAGGAGCTGCTGTATCTGATGTTACCTCAGTTCTGGCATGCTGTGCATCTACAGTCTCACCTGAAGATGATACCCAGTTGGGCTGTCAAAATATTGTGTCATCAGTATGATGAAATTCGATTGCATACCCTTGAAGACCATCAACGAAACATGGATATTTGCATAATGTAATCTAGCTGTTTGTAAATTGCTCATTTAAAAGCAAAGATAATTTGAATATAAACTTTTTCATTATTCACAAGACGTTAGTGAATAAGATAAATTCAGTCTGTGTTTTCTGAAATGCAACTAATTAATTATCCTTGTTAAAGCAATAGGACATTACTTAAAACTCAAACTGAGCTGACTATTGCAAGTTAGGCAACATATATATATATTGTATTTAACATCCATTATAGTAAAATTGAGATAAGTTCAGAATAGTGTGATATTGTTGCTTGCAAAGGTTGGCTAAAATTCGCAGCAGTAGAGTAAGATTGCAATGTGTGTTGTTGTTTTTGCTGAGGTGTCATGATCAAAATATTGTTCTGTTTGTCAAAGTTGTGCATCATATTAATTCTCATGTCACCAGTCACATCAAGCAACAAGCTGGCCTATCTCTAGTTCATGAAAGGATCCATTACACTCATTGACAGCTGGATTTTTTTTCCAAGGATTGTTTTGGCTTCATTTAATGATTGCCTCAAAAATTTTGGCTTTTCCTTAGGATTGGCTGGATGGTGCTGCTGCTTGCAGTATACTGGGTATTTTATTCTGTAACTGCCTAGCATTTGTGAAATTTGAACATATCTGTGATAAAATCTCACAGAGAAAGCTTTTAATGACACAGCTTTAAATTTTGCACTGTCTGCCAAGTGTGTACCAGTAATTGATTTTATTAGTTCTATTGAACAGGCTGTTTGATGTAGCAGATGAGGCTAGGAGTGAAGCATGTCATGTGTTGAATGGAGCACAACCATCCAAGAGCAATGTAACAGTGGCTGAGAGGTCTGCTTTATATTCACTTAGAATTGATCCAGATATTGTTATTTTACTTACGGACAAGGGCAATGCCATAGTTGTGTTGGAAAAGCAGGATTATGTTCAAAGACTGCAGTGTTTACTGTCTGATTCAGCATATTGTAGGCTTTGTGCTAACCCCACAAAAAGTGGCAAGAGAAAGACTAACAACCTCCTGAAGAAAAGGTCCTTGTCACAGGCAATTATCAAGTCTCAATTCTTATTGTGTTGTTCCCCCTAGCTTATATGGCATCCCTGAGACCAACAACAAAGGGTTCCTCTCCTTCCAGTCATGAGTTACATTGGTGCTCCAACATACTGTGTAGCAAAACAACTTACTACTCTCTTGTGCCTTATAATAGGTCAATGTGAGCACCACATTAAGAACTCAGTGGATTTCTTACTTTGATTAGAGTGGATACATTTGAATGACTTTGATATTCGAGTAAGTTTTTATATGGACTTTCTCTTCACTCATGTTACTGTGTCTAACTCATTACAGTTGATTGAGTAAGGGTTGGTGCTGGATTATGATACCTATTTCGACATGTGTTGACTTCCACTTACTTTTCATTCAATGACCAGAACTATGAGCAGACAGATGGAATTGCAATGGGAAGCCCATTGTCACATATCATTGCCAATTTGTTTAGCTTGCTTTCTGATTGTATTTTTATTGTGCCTATCTGTGACTCAGTTTCTCCACTGTATTATATTTTAATTGATTTGTTAATAAGCAGAGCACTCACTCTTCATGGGGAAGGAAGTACTGAAAGCAGAATACAAGGGCATACTGAAAGTGGATAATGAAAAAGAAGAAATAATATGGTTTGATCTCACATTTTAGTATATTTTAGTATGATGACATTTAGTCTGTTGCCTTTATATGGTGATGCTATCCTCATTCAAAACCACTGCTGCTCTTGCTTAGTCATTCAGATTTCATAGCAGCATGTAACATGTTAGAAAAATATTTCTGTATATTTAATTCTTGGAGATAGGCAAATAAATATTTATAAGAGTACTTTATAGTGAATAAAAAATTGGCTTTGATTTTGGTTTCTCACCTCCTTCACTTACTGCTGAGGTTTGTTGGCAGGTTCAGTAAGCATCTGATGAAACAATCCTCTAATTTTTCTTTTCATTTGACCTACTGTTAGCTCTGGCCGCTGGCGACACAGAGCAACAGTCCCTACAGACATATACATTAACATCAAGTTAAAGTGGCAAAATGTAGCTGACTGTTAAACACAAGAAAGTTATCAGATAGATAGATAATTTTATTAGCTCAAAGATATAGCTTTTGCTGAGTTGGTACATGTAATGTTAACACAACACATGATTATACTACTTGTTTTGCTTTATCACTTTTTTGCTAATTTTACAGTTATCCTAATTTCCATATTCTTGGGTATTTTTGCCACATAAAAGTACAAGAAACTATACTATATTTTAGAACAATTATTTTCCTTTTCAGAAAGGATAGAGGAGTAAGGTGCGGGAGGTAGAGAGACAAGACAGGCCACCCAGACCCCAGGTTGACAGGGACCCACTGTGGTGTGAGCAACCTGCACTTCCATTCTATCCTTTCCCAATGTGCCACCCATTCTTCCCTGAGAAAGGAGCTATGGACTGGAAAGTTGCACAGGTCACACCACAACACAAGAAAGAAAACAGAAGTAATCTGCTGTATTACAGTCCCATATTGTTGACATTGATTTAGGATTTTGGAGAATATACGAAGTTCGAACACTACAAGTTACCTTGAAGAAGAGAATAAAGTGATGAATGGTAGTCATCGGGATCTCAAATTGATTCTATATTTATAGATTTACAGGAGGCTTTAGACACTATTCCTCCCAAGTGACTTCTAATCAAATTGCGTGCTATGGAGTAGTGCCTTAGTTGAGCAATTGGATTTGTAATATTCTGTCAGAAAGGCCACAGTCCATAGTGACTGAGACAAAGTCACCAAGTAAAATAGAAGTGATATTTGGTGTTCCCAATGCAGTTTTATAGGGTCTCTACTGTTCCTTATTTACATAAACAATTTAGGAGATAATTTGAGCAGCCCCCTTAATTGCAGGTGATCTTGTTGTTTATTATTGTAAAGCTATTAGAAGATCAAAGCTAATTGCAAAATGATTTAGGCAAGATATCTGTATGGTGAAAAAATTGGTGATTGACCCTGAACAATGAAAACTGTGAGGTCCCTACTACTAAAGGCATCCATTAAATTTTAGTTAGAGAATAAATGACGTGGTTCATGGTGTGGGTTCCTGTAGTCATGTCCTAGTTCATGAACCATGGGCAATGCATGAGTGGCCAAGTAAGTGGTCCCGACAGTCGGGATACCAGTTACTTTGGAATAAGGCTGGGCATCTCAGACATATTCTGAGTCGTGGTCACCTTTGTGCTCATACGGCAAAGACTACCAAATCCACCTGTTAGTCCCTCAGCCGTTAGGGGTAAAACCCAATGGGACTCGGGGCAAGTAAGGCTAGCAACATGCTTCCCTGGTACTTTAAATATGATGCTGGCAACAATCAGAGCAAAATGCCTTGGACCTTTGGAGGTGATGGAGTCCCACCTCTAACTGACAAACCAGGGACTCCTAAGATACGACTTGGCAAGCAAATGGTAATGAGATGGGGCGCTATTAATATCAATGGGGGCTACTCTGGGAAGAAGGTAGAGCTGGCAGAGGCTGCAAGTAAGATGGGGCTGGACATTTTAGCTGTTAGTGACATTTGGGTAAGGGGTGAGAAAGAAGAGGAAGTGGGAGAATACAAGGTCTACCTGTCAGGAGTCAAAGCAGGAATAGCACAATGGGGTGTAGGGCTTTACATCAGGAAAGAAATGGAACCCAGCGTATTTGCAATAAGGTATGTAAACGAACGACTGATGTGGATAGATTTGACAGTGTCTAGCAAGAAAATTAGGATTGTGTCAGTATATTCGCATTGTGAAGGGACAGATCAAGATAAGATGGATAGTTTTTATGAGGCACTCAGTGATGTAGTTGTTAGAGTAAAGGACAAGGACAGTGTTCTGCTCACAGGTGATTTTAACGCCAGGATTGGAAATCGAACAGAAGGGTATGAAAAGGTTATGGGTAAATTTGGAGAGGATATGGAGGCCAACAGGAACGGGAAACAACTCTTGGATTTCTGTGCCAGTATGGGCTTAGTAATCACAAACTCCTTTTTTAAACATAAGAACATTCACCGGTATACTTGGGAAGGCAGGGGAACCAGATCTGTCATTGACTATATAATAACAGATCAGGAATTCAGGAAGGCTGTGAGGGACACACGTGTATTCAGGGGATTCTTTGATGACACTGATCATTATTTAATCTGCAGTGAAATTGGGATTGTGAGGCTGAAAGTGCAGGAGGTCAGGTCCATAGGTAGGAGGATAAGAGTGGAGAAACTTCAGGATAAGGAAATCAGGCACAAGTACATAACAGCGATCTCAGAAAGGTACCAGTTAGTTGAATGTAGTCAACTACAGTCATTGGAAAAGGAACGGACAAGGTACAGGGACACAGTACTAGAAGTGGCTAAAGAATGTCTTGGAACAGTAGTGTGTAAAAGTAGGATGAAGCAAACAGCTTGGTAGAATGAAACAGTCAAGACAGCCTGTAAAAGGAAAAAGAAGGCGTATCAAAAATGGCTACATACCAGAACCCAGGTAGACAGAGAAAGTTATGTTGAAGAAAGAAACAAAGCCAAACAGATAATTGCAGCATCCAAGAAGAAATCGTGGCAAGACTTTGGAAACAGGTTGGAGACTATGGGTCAAGCTGCTGGAAAACCATTCTGGAGTGTAATTAGCAGTCTTCGAAAGGGAGGTAAGAAGGAAATGACAAGTATTTTGGACAGGCCAGGAAAACTGCTGGTGAATCCTGTGGATGCCTTGGGCAGATGGAGGGAATATTTTGAAGAGTTGCTCAATGTATGTGAAAATGCGATCAGTAATGTTTCAGATTTCGAGGTAGAATGGGATAGGAATGATGATGGAAATAGGATCACATTTGAGGAAGTGGAAAAAATGGTCAATAGATTGCAGTGCAATAAAGCGGCTGGGGTGGATGAAATTAAGTCGGAACTCATCAAATACAGTGGAATGTCAGGTCTTAAATGGCTACACAGGATAATTGAAATGGCCTGGGAGTCGGGACAGGTTCCATCAGACTGGACAAAAGCAGTAATCACACCAATCTTTAAACATGGAAACAGAAAAGATTGTAACAACTACAGAGGTATCTCTTTAATCAGCGTTGTGGGTAAAATCTTCTCAGGTATTGTTGAAAGGAAAGTGCGAGTATTAGTTGAGGACCAATTGGATGAAAATCAGTGTGGGTTTAGGCCTCTTAGAGGTTGTCAGGACCAGATCTTTAGCTTACGGCAAATAATGGAGAAGTGTTATGAGTGGAACAGGGAGTTGTATCTATGCTTTATAGATCTAGAAAAGGCATATGACCGGGTTCCTAGGAGGAAGTTATTGTCTGTTCTACAAGATTATGGAATAGGAGGCAAACTTTTGCAAGCAATTAAAGGTCTTTACATGGATAGTCAGGCAGCAGTTAGAGTTGACGGTAAATTGAGTTCATGGTTCAGAGTAGTTTCAGGGGTAAGACAAGGCTGCAACCTGTCTCCACTGTTGTTCATATTATTTATGGAACATATGTTGAAAACAATAGACTGGCTGGGTGAGATTAAGATATGTGAACATAAAATAAGCAGTCTTGCATATGTGGATGACTTAGTTGTGATGGCAGATTCGATTGAAAGTTTGCAAAGTAATATTTCAGAGCTAGATCAGAAATGTAAGGACTATGGTATGAAGATTAGCATCTCCAAAACGAAAGTAATGTCAGTGGGAAAGAAATATAAGCGGATTGAGTGCCAAATAGGAGGAACAAAGTTAGAACAGGTGGACGGTTTCAAGTACTTAGGATGCATATTCTCACAGGATGACAACATAGTGAAAGAACTGGAAGCGAGGTGTAGCAAAGCTAATGCAGTGAGCGCTCAGCTACGATCTACTCTCTTCTGCAAGAAGGAAGTCAGTACCAAGACTAAGTTATCTGTGCACCGTTCAATCTTTTGACCAACTTTGTTGTATGGGAGCGAAAGCTGGGTGGATTCAGGTTACCTTATCAACAAGGTTGAGGTTACGGATATGAAAGTAGCTAGGATGATTGCAGGTACTAGTAGATGGGAACAATGGCAGGAGGGTGTCCACAATGAGGAAATCAAAGAAAAACTGGGAATGAACTCTATAGATGTAGCAGTCATGGCGAACAGGCTTAGATGGTGGGGTCATGTTACACGCATGGGAGAAGCAAGGTTACCCAAGAGACTCATGGATTCAGCAGTAGAGGGTAGGAGGAGTCGGGGCAGACCGAGGGGAAGGTACCTGGATTCGGTTAAGAATGATTTTGAAGTAATAGGTTTAACATCAGAAGAGGCACCAATGTTAGCACTGAATAGGGGATCATGGAGGAACTGTATAAGGGGGGCTATGCTCCAGACTGAACGCTGAAAGGCATAATCAGTCTTAAATGATGATGATGATGAAAATGATGAATAAATGACGCAAATCTCAAGGCTGTAAATTCAACTAAATACCTAGGTATTACAATAACAAACAGTTTGCATTGGAATGACTACATAGAAAATGTTGTGGAGAAGATGAACCAAAGAGTACATTTTATTGTCTGAACATGTAGAAGATGTAACAGATCTACTAAAGAGACTGCTTACACTATGTCTGGAGTATGACTGAGCAGTATGGGATTTTTGTTTTCCAGCTAGGCTTGATGGAGGTTATCGTAAAAGTTCAAAGAAGGGCAGGCCATTTTGCAATTGCAAAACAGAGGAGAGAGTGTCACGTGTATGGTACATAAGTTGGGGTGGGAATAATTAAAGTAAAGGCATTCTTCGCTGTGGCAAGGTCATTTCATGAAATTTCATTCACCAGCTTTCTCCTTGAAATGTGAAAAAATTTTGATGATGCCCATGTTCCTATAGAAAAATGATCATTGTAATAAAATAAGAGAAATCAGAGCTTGCTCAGAAAAATTTGTGTTCATTTTTATCATGCATTGTTCAAAAGTGGAATGGTAAAGAAGTAGTCTAAAGGTGACTTGATGAATCCTCTGCCAAGCACTTACATGTGAATTGCAGAGAAGTCATGCAGACATAAATATACTTGAGAGTTTTTGATCACCTGTTCAGTAATAAAATACTTAGTTACTCACAGTTTGGATTTCAAAGGAGTTACTGTACTGAGACAGCTATTTATATGTTCGCTGAACACATCATAAAACTTTTAAAAGATAAAATATCACCATTTGGGATCATCTTTGACTTACACAAAGCACTGAATTGTGCCAGTTACACTACTTTATTAGATAAATGAATCATGGGACGAATTACGTGGTTCAGCACATGTCTGGTTTAATTCCTATTGAAGAAGTAGGGTGTTGAAAGTTCAAGTAATATGAATAGGGACACAATATAGTCTGGATGTGGATTAATTTAATGGGCATTCAACAGGATTCAGCCACATTATTTTATTTTAATTATGGGGAAGAATTAGTACCTTTTGCAGATAATATGAGCTTTATTAACAGACTAAGCAAAGAAGCACTAACAGGGAATAGAGAAAGTGATGTTTCAGGTTTAAGAAGAAGTTAAGCTACATTCTGATAATGGAAGCAGATAGAAACTTCAATGGTGGTTGAACTTGTGCAGGAACATATGTAAGTAACAGCCTGGACTTTAATTTTCACTTAAAGTGGGATTCTTTACATTCCTAGGTTTTACCTTCTCTAGTTTCCTCATGATGTTGGGATTAGATACTATTGTAGTACTTGGTAAAGGATTGAGGGCTAGCCGGCCGAAGTGGCTGTGCGGTTAAAGGCGCTGCAGTCTGGAACCGCAAGACCGCTACGGTCGCAGGTTCGAATCCTGCCTCGGGCATGGATGTTTGTGATGTCCTTAGGTTAGTTAGGTTTAACTAGTTCTAAGTTCTAGGGGACTAATGACCTCAGCAGTTGAGTCCCATAGTGCTCAGAGCCATTTGATTGAGGGCTAAACCATAAATCTGGTAATGTGCACTGACTGTATTTTACCAGGGCATAAGGCCCCATGTGTCAAGTCACATGATGTAATTGTTTGGTTATGTCACCAGAAATGGCATTATGCTAGCCAGACGACACCTGACTCAGGTAGAGGAAGCCTTGGATACTGCGAAAACTTGGTAATTTCTTAAGGATAGTTCAGAATAGCCATAAGGTTTTTATTTTAAATATGAATTGTATTGAGTAAATGTTTTAGAATGAGTAAGGATGATGGGAGTAACATGTGTATCAGTAATTAATCATAGTTATCATATAGAATTAAGGTCATGGTTTCTAAGTGTAAGTCAAGAATATTAGGAGATGTAATATGGAAAGTTTGACACCCAGAGAAAATAGCTCAATAAAATAAGGTTAAGCCATAGTACAGCACTGACGAGTTAGAACAAGAACAAAGAGTCCCAATGGTATTGGTTGATCAAATCTTACTGTCTTCATGTCATGTGGCATTGTCTCAAAACAGAAAAATGCATGATGCATCATTGGCTGTGAAATTCTCAATTAAACCACTCTATGTCCCTTGAGAAGCAATTTCACAATAACGGTAGATCCACCAACAATTGCAACTATGAAAAAGATTTGATATAGTGTAAAAGTCTATCAGATGTTAGGATGATGTATAGAAGTGTCTATAGCTGGGAAAATTATAGGATTATTGTACAGTGCAGATAGAGCTGGTATATTGCCTGTAGCTGGGTCAATGGTATCAGAGAGCTCTTGAAGTGATGAGATTGGATAAATCTCCCAGAGTGAGAGGAGTTAGTAAAGAATTACTAAAACAAGAAAGAAGTGGTAGGTTATGGAAGTACAGATATCTCCCCTAGACACAATATCTTGAGAACACTGCCAAAGCAAGGTTACCATGGTTCACTTACGGTTGTAAATAATTTTTTTCTGAATTGCTAAGGTGCATGAATACAGTACAAAATGACAATGTGAAAATCATAAAGTTCATGCAAGCAACTATTGCCAAACAATATGGCAGTGCACATACCATTCAGTTTGTATAGGTACCAAGTTATGAGTGTATACTTGTAGAAGATGATACAATGAGATTTAGATAAGATGCAACCAGTTTGTAGTGCTAGGAATCCATCTTGACACCCACTTCCTCTCATGTAGTGGAGCCAGAAACTGCTGTTCAACAAAGAATTTACTGCCCAAGGATGGAGCAAAGCACAAACCAATGCCAGTGACAATAAAAGAAGTGTAAATAGTGTAAAGAAACAAATGACACTGTGAGTAAAGTAGAAGATAGAAAGTATAATTACTTTTAAATGTATCAGAACTTATGTTGCAGCCAACTTACAAACGGGAATCCAGAGGGCTGAATTTTCTTAGAAGAAGAAAGAGTAACAGCATGAGCCATAAGCCATAGCCAAGTACTGATTCTAGAACATTCACAGTTGTGCCCACCAGCTGCAGCCATTGACTCGCTAACACAGCAGGAGTGAGGTGTGTTCGTGATGCCTGACCAGCATGAGTCAATGCCTGGGTCACTGACCACCCTTCAGGAAGTTTTTGCAGTTCAGACCACTATCATGTCATTATATCCACACCCAGAACAGTCACACCTGTTCAAGACATTTCTGCCTGACAAAGAAACACAGCTTCTTCCAGGTGGTCAACACCAGATAGTGGCATTTAAACCCCCATCCCATGAGCAGCCAGTCATCAGTCCAGACACTGGGAAATGTTGGAGGCCCAATTCATGGCAGATGCCATCGAACAAGCCATCAGCATGGCAGGGCCATGCACCTCACATGCAGTGTATCGGTTATTGTCATGGGATTTACTGACACAGTCTTGGGGCTTATGCGTGCAGCAACCACTGCCACCACCCTATGCATTGCTGAAGTCTACAGCCCAGGGTTCATCTCTGTGGGTGACACTGCCTGCCATGGTGCCAGCAGGACACCACCAGTTGCAATGTAATATGCCTTTCTTGTGTTGTTGATGGCCGCATGCTTCCAGCCAGGATCTATTTCTGCCGCAGATGACTCAGTGCTCTGCATATCAGCAACACCAAGCTCAGCATGACACATGCATGCAGCATGCTGTTTGCTTTGCCTACCTTGCCTGCCACATGAAGAGGAAATATTATGAGCACAACATCAAACCACATCAGAATCAAGGGCTCACCTGAATGATTGTCCAAGTCTGAGAGAGTAATAAAGTACTTTTATATTCACTGTTTCTGCAGCCTGTGTCAATGCCCTCATGTCTCCCTCACCTGCAGGTCCCAAGTGGGACTTGAGCACCTCCTGATAAACACCCAGACAGCTCCCACAACCCAGCAGCAGTCATTGCACTACCGACTCATTACATAATGTCTCTTCCTGTTCCATTTGCATGTGGAACACAAGAAGAGTGTCTACTCAAATGTGTCTGTGCATGCTATAAATAGTTTGATATTATCTTCTTGGTTGTGATGTGGGTGATACATAGGAGGCTGTAGTACATTCATAGATCCCTCAGTTTCACTGGTTTTTGGAAATGGGTTTTATGTGATAAATGGCATCAACCATCAGCCCAGTGCAAGCATCTCGCATTTGCTGTGGTTCAAACAAACATGTGACCATTCATGCTGCCCCTCTTTGTATATGTTAAATATTCCCTATTAGTCCTATTTTGTATTGGTCCCACACACTTGAGTAATGTTCTAAGATGGGTTGTGTGTGTATTTTGTGAGCAGTCTCCTTTCTAGACTGTCTGTATTTTCATAACTGTGCAATTTTTCATCTGCCTGACATTGTACCCTCAGATATCGTGGTTTTGTGAGATGTCCATGTGAGGCATATGAGCTGATAGTCATGCTGATTTCAGGTATTTACCAACTTTTTTTTTTCATTCATTCACACATCATGTTCGATATGTTCCTTAATCAACAAGAGCTTTCAGGAATGTGCAATGAGTCATGTTCTGCATAAACTAACAGAAGCAGTCATTGCAGGCTATTTTTGTAAAGTATACTAACAAAAATTTACTGCTAATGATGATGTAATTATGGGAATAGCTTCTAGATTATGTTATATATGTATATGTATATTAGGAGAAATGCGGCTACTATGAAAGGTGTAAAAAGGTGCTGCTCATCCTCTTAAACTACTAAGGTGCTGTTTTCATCTGATACTTAGCAAAGGCAACATCTGTTCAATGCAAAATTAAAGTTAAGCAAAATTTACATCCCTGAGTTCACATATTCTCATAAATAGTAGAAGAAATGACTAATAAGATTTGAATCAAATTAATCACAATGCATTCCTCCTGCTAACATGGTTTCCAAAGGTTAATGCAATTGATTATGATAATTGACCATCATTGGTTAAGATAAATAGCATTTCACAAACATGTTGAACACAGAAGATATTTCAAATTTTGAAAAAAAAAAACAAGTATGTTAGAGAAATGTTTATATGTATAAGAAGCTAAATTTGGAGGGATTGTGCTGAAAATGATGAAAAGATTGAGATACACAGAAAAAAAGCACCTTATACGTACCTGCAATAATTTCCTGGATAATATTCAGTGTCTCATTTAGACCTGCAACACAAATAAATTTTGTTAATTCTATAAATATATGTACCTTTTATTATGCTTCATTAATGTGTTTCTTCTTTTCTTTGTTTTTAATGTTTTTAGAGTTTTTAAAATTATAATAATTTCAAGTTAAAAGAATCAAACAATGGACAATCCAGGATAGAATGTAACAATACGAGAGAAGGAAAGTTGCTATTCACCATATAGCGGAGATGCTGAGTTGCGATAGGCACAATAAAAAGATTCACGCAATCATAGCTTTCGGCCATTAAGGCCTTTGTCAGCAGTAGACTCATATACACAGATGCACACACACACACTCACGCAAGCGTAACTTGCACACTCATCTGCAGTCTCAGAGAGCTGAAACTACACTGAAAAGAGATAGAGATAGATGATACATAGATAGATAGATAGAGGTAGAGAAAGAGAGAGAGAGAGAGAGAGAGAGAGAGAGAGAGAGAGAGAGAGAGAGAGAGAGTGTGTGTGTGTGTATGTGTGTGTGTGTGTGAGAGAGAGAGACAGAGAGGGGGGGGGAGAGGGGGAGAGAGAGAGAGAGAGAGAGAGAGAGAGAGAGAGAGAGAGAGAGAGAGAGAGAGAGAGAGAGAAGTTGGAAACTGCATTATTGATGTGAGCAATTGCCCAGATGATTTTGTTAATGTCAAACCTGATGTTAAGTGTGATAGAACACATAGGAGTCTTAATGCCTTTAGTGGCTACACTACATTTGACACTGACATCAGAACCGTGTAAACAGCCCACGAAGATCAAGTACACTCTGCTAACAAAGATGATATGACTTGACATCATGCTGTTAAAAGATCGTAAAACTATTCTCCAGCTGGGTGACAGGTAGTGTCAGAATTTGTACAAAACTACTTTAATTGTGCAAACGAAATGACCAGGATACTTAAAATTGTGTGGAGCTATGATTTTTTTTAATTTTTTAATTTTTTTTATTTTTTTTTTTTTTTTAGGTGGGAGTGTTCTATCAAAGAATATTATATTATCATTGCTGTAATTATTTTTATTTTTGTGGTGGCATTGTCAACTTATAATGAACCTTGAATGTGCAGTAAAGCTTGACATAAGGAACATCACTAGGGGTTTGCCACATTCAAATATGATGATTATGATGCTTTCAGAGTAATACACCAACGTGGCTGAAGTGAACTGTTGTTTGTGAAAGTGTTGGGAAGACACACAGGAGAACGGTATCTTTGCAGGTGATGTGACTGATACATCTCCTTTCCCTTTGTTACATCACATTCATCTCATTCTGTACTAAAAGTTGCTGGTAAAAGGTTTCTTGTACAGTGGACAAGGTATCTGCATTGCCGCGTTTAGACATAGGTTGAAAATAGATTTTGTACTTGTAGCTAGACAAGAACAGCACCCAGCATTGTAGGCAGTGTGCTGCCTTGCCAAACAAGGAACCATGAGCATTAAACAAGGAAAGCAAAGGTTTATGGTCAGTAATAAGGTGAAATACGGAGCGATATGAACAACATTACATTTCTGGAGAGTATAGACTATGGCAAGCTCCTCTTTTCCCAACTGAGAGTAATGATGCTGGGCTGGAGTGAGAGATTTAGAGGTAAAAGCTACAGGTTGTTCAGCACCATTGGCATATTGGTGTGCTAGGACCAAGCTGAGGCCATACTGTACTGCCAACACTATGTGCTGGTCCAGAGAACACTTGGCTAAACAAGGAGCTGGGAGTAGTTTGGATTACAACATTTGAAAAGCACATTCATAATCTAGGCTTCAGCAAAAATGTACACTCTTCCATAACAAGGCATGCAGTGGGTTGGGCAATGTGGTCAACTCTGGCACAAATTTGTGGTAGTAGGCTATCTTCCCTAAGAATGTCTGGAGATCCTTCATGGACGAGGGACGAGGCATAGATGTAACAGCAGAGATGTGGTCTGGCAGAGGGTGAATTCCATCCTGTGAGACCTTGAACCTCAAATAAACAATAGAAGGTGGAAAAAACTGAGATTTTGCAAAGTTACACTTTAAGCCAGCAGACTGTGAGACGGAGAACAAAGTGCACAATTTTTTCAAGTGTTCAGCCAATGTGGATGCCGTGCCAACAATATCATCCTTATAATTAATGCAATTTGGGTCAGGCATAGTCAGTTGCTCTGTAAACTGTTGGAAAGTAGCAGGGCCACTAACCACACCAAAAGGAAGGTGCTAATACTGATAGAGACCAAAGGAAGTATTCAAAACCAGAACTTGCCAAGACTCTTTGTCCACAGGTACCTGCAGATACGCTTCAGACAAACCAATTTTAGAAAAGTACTAGCCACTCAATATTTTTACCAACAGTTCCTCTTGGTGTGGGAGAGGATACACATCCATAAGCAGTTGCGTGTTGGCAGTAGTACTGAAGTCACCACAAAGGCAAAGTTTCCCCGATGTGCATGATAAAAATGAGGCCTAGCTGTGGATTTCAAAGAAATATGAGCAGAAAAATTTGTAGCACATCCTATGAAAAAAAGTCCAAATACTTCTCACACAGTGTTTCCAATTGAGAATACAGCACCTGATTGGACATGTGGTGAACTGCATTGGTGATAAAAAATCCAAATGCCTGAAATTCGTCCATCCTGAACAAGTTCTCCTGACCGGCATCAGTAATCACCAAAAATGTAATGGAATGAGCCACTGATTTGTAAGAGGCAGATGCTGTAAATTGTCCAATTGCAAAGTTCTGTTTGGGATAATTGACCACCTCCCATGTGACCAGTGTCAACAGCAGTGAGCCTAAACTCATGTAGGTTTGAGAATTCAGTAACATCAGTGCAGCACCTGTGTTGACCTGTAGCTGGAGCACTTGGTAAAAAACACTTAACTCAATAAGCAATCTGGGAGAAGTCATAAACTTTGGAGTCACACAGTTTACATCCATGTCCATGTCCTTTGGCGGACGACACATGGAAACAATGTGGCCTTTCTTCTGGCATTACACGTAGCCCAGTGCTTAGGGCATGCCAAATATTAATGATGGACAAAACAGAAAGGACAAGAAGGAAACAGAGAATGCTGATACTGGGCTTTGGTGGTTGTTGCTGTTTGGGGTGGCCTTGGTCTGTTCGGCACAGGGCCGACATGTTTACTACCGCCACTGCTGCTTCCTCAAGCAAGCTGTCAGTCATTCTAGTGGGCACATCATGTGACACTATTGCTACATTGCCCCATGCATGCTTCAGTTTGATTACCTGCTGCCTGAGAAACTTCAAAAGATTGTAATATTTACAAAACTTCTGCCAGAGGGGGCTTTCACAGAATAAAGCCTTCTGATGCACTTCCTTGTCTGGAACTAAATAGATATTTGTGTTGCAGTCCATAGAGTCTGCATAAGAGTCATTATGGGCATCAGTAATGAATTGACACTTGCGGCTAAGGCCGTGAAATTCAGTTGATCAGGCCCTGTATGACTGGTCTGGTTTCTTGTGGCACCAATAAAATTCAACTCAAACCACTATGACATGCATTCATTTTCAACCGTAGCTGAACAATAAACTGCACATGTGATCAAAAGTAAGAGCTGCCGGTTCTTTTAAAGGGGCAAGTTGACTCAGTAATTGATACATCTTAGGTGGAATCCACAAGAGGAATAAGGCTTTGCACAAATTTGAGTCCGTCACACTGAATGCCAAAAAACGCTGTCTGAGTTTTTTTCATAAGTTTCCCAATCCTCAGCTGAATAATCATATGGAGGAAAAGTGGGTGGATAGACCAATGGAACAGTACCCTGTCTGTTAATGGAAGCCGACAGAGTGGTCACTGGCAAAGTAAGCTGTTCAGTCAGGGCCAGAATAATGGTATCAATAGTGACTAAAGCTGATGAAACAGCACTTAAAGACTGTGCTCATAGAAACTGTTCCAAGCTTGTCACCAATCATGTAGTAACCAAGTAATACATAAAACTAATCCAAGTAACACAAATATGGCTTTATTCATAAACCTCTGAACAATAGCAGAAATAAGGCCCATGTTATATAATAGGTAGTAAAGTCCTTTTGACTACACTGCAGAGCACACTCAGCAACTGGTTGCTGTTCATCCCCAAGGCAGACCATTCATTGTATCCATTCGTGCATTATACCAGATTGGGGGTTGTATTCCACATATAGAAAGCAATGAAATGAAAACATGTAAGCCCATAAATGACATGATTAGTTTGAATTTTGGTCACAGCTTTAATGTTGTGTGTTGTGACAGTTGTTATTACTGTATGTACAAGTCAGGTTTTATGGTACAAATAATTGCAGAAGTGTAGGTGGTTATCGTGGAATGTTCAAAAAGTATGTTGTATAAGTTGATAAGATTGGCGGAAGATGGCAGTGGGTGAAACATGGAGTACGTGAAGGAGAGAGAATCTTATTTCATGGCTTCACTTGAAAAATTTGTAACCTTAGTGGAGTAATTACTGAAGCAGTCAAGGCCTGGTGGTACTGGGTAATGACTGGAGTGCTCCTGAGTTTCCTGGGAGTAGAACTATACTGGCAAGAGTGTGAAACAGGGAACTTGTTTTTATTCTGTTAGAGAATTTCTGGAAATTTAACAATTATTCTCCAATATTCTATAATAACTAATACTTTATTATAATATATTTTTGTTTATTTATGTATGTATCTAATCACAGTGTAAGTTAAATGGTTCTTGTATTATTTAATTATACACTTAATGAAAACTGCTTAAACTCTATTAATGTCACATTTATCGTGTGTCAATATAGGTTTATATTGTCATGGAATGTGCTTTTTAACATTTATCACATGGCTGTTAAAATTGCTATTTCCAGCCTCTACATCGTGCTCATTATACACCATTACCTCCAGAATCACCCGAAGCACAAGCACTGTGGTAATCTGAAATAAGGGGCAAAGAAAGATGAAATGAAGCAGAAGAAGCATAGAGCATCAGATGTTAGTCAGCTCAAATGAGTAACTCAAAGAAAGCATCATAGAGACGTTACACCACCATGCAAGCTACTGATGAAGTTTAAAAGGGGTCACATTGTGCTTGGAGACAGGTAGGGATTTTTCTACCATCTAGTATAGGTCTCACTATCAAAGGAGGATATATAATGAAGAATAAAAGTAAGTAAAAAATATGAAGACAATTGGAGGACAAATTTCATGCTGTAGTGTCAAAAAACTAGGTTTATTTTAAAAAAGCACAGATCAATAGGATGAAAGACAAAAGATGAAAATAATGAAATGGAGAACAACAAGCAATGGAGAAGGGAGAAATGGGGAGGGGATATAGTGATTAGGCAGCAAGTAGTTTCATTCTCTGCTTTGTGGATTAGTCTAGAATACATGACACTAACAGCACGAAATTACTAAAATCATCCAGTCTCAAGATTTGGATAAACATTACCATAATATAATTTCTCTCATAGATATTCTGATGATTTGGGAAGTGACTGGGATAATTAAATTCCATTAGTTTAATTTAAACTCTGGATTTGTAAATCTCTAAGATAGCACATGATTGGTAGTTCCTTTTTGGTGGAATTTCCTTTGGGATTTTCCTGTGCTGAATTTGTTCTAAGGAAAAAGTTGCACACTGTATTGCAAAATGAGGAATTAAGGTGCATGCCAGAGGGTAGAAACAGTAGTTTCATTTATACCACATTTACAAAATAAAATGGAAAGAAATCAGAAGTTTTACCTACAATAACCCAGTGTATATGACTTTAAGTGTAAACTGAGTATAACTGCAGAAGAATTCAAATTGTTGCCAATTCATCAGCATTTGGAACAATCATAATTCACAGAACATTGATACTCACTAGACTCTAGTGATGATGGTGTTGGTGGCAGGAAATTAATATTTGGTAGACGTTGTGATCCCTCTGGAGCCGCTGGATTTTGTGCAGGAGCAGATAACCCCAAACGAGAAAACATGTTAGGATCAAAACCCATACTGCGAGCTGCCTGCATTAATGGAAGAAACATACGTGGATCTGTCATTCCTCCAGGAGATGGTCCACTTAGAGAAACATTTCTTGTTCCTGGAACATTATTGCTACATCCTGCTGAGGTACCAGGCCTGTGCTGCATTCCTGTTGGTCTGGCTTCATGAGATGGATCTGCAAATATTACAAGGAAGTTATGTAACAGAATTATATGCAAAACTGAAAGTGAGCACTGAAAGCAAAACTGCCCAACTGCACATTTATTGAGAGAGAGAGAGAGAGAGTTTGAGGAAGAGGGATTTTCAGAATGAAAGAAAATGAACAGAGAACATGTTTCAGGAAAAAGGATAAGAGAAAGCTAGTGCACTTCACAAAAGAGCACTGCATGATATCTGACAGACAATGTTCATGTGATGCCTGTTAAATATGAATGTTTTTGTACTTTCAACATTGCAGCACAGTAAGAAATTGTGATAATCTAATATATAAGGAACTATCAGCCTCGATTGCAGTAATGAAACCAACCTTTACCCAGGTTTCAGCCTAAATAGTTGAGCCTTCTGCAGAAGGTATACCTGAATCTGTAATTTGTCTAAGAGGGCATGGGCTGTTTTAGTTTTATTTCTAGACCATGCCCTCTTAGACAAAATAATAAATTCAGGTATATCTTCTGAAGAAGGCTCAATTATTTGAGCTGAAACCTAGGTAAAGGTTGGTTTCATTACTGCAATCGAGGCTGATAGTTTCTTATATATTAAATATGAATGTTAGCTTCATCTCGTTTCATCTCTTGTATTTATTGGTCATTAATCACCACTAACATACGTGAAACATGATGAACTCACTGATCCCACTTGGATTGCTGACAAGCTGTACGATTTTTCATGACTGGTTTACAAGAAACAGGAACTGACATTTTTATTGTGTTTTAACATATTTAGGATTGTATGTTCTGGAGTTATGTCTGACAACATGTGACACACTTACAGATGTTGATCTTCCTTAGACAATATCATTTTAATAATGTTATGGTATGTTCTACATAAACAACTTAGATTGTTTGCAAATGATGCTGTCATTTACTATCTTATAGAGTCATCAGATGATTAAAACAAACTGCAAAATTATTTAGACAAGGTATCAGTACTGTGTGAAAAGTGGCAGTGTCTCTAAATAATGAAAACTGGGAGTGACTCAGATGAATATAAAATGAATCCATTAAATTTTGGTTTCATGATAAATCTCACAAATCTAAAGGCTGTAAATTCAAGTAAATACTCAGGTATTACAATTAAAAATAACTTGAGTTGGAATGATCACACATATAATATTTTGGGTAAAGATAACCAAAGACTATGATTTATTGGTAGGACACTGAGAAAATGCAACAGATCTATTAAAGAGGCTGCCTACACTATTATTGTATGTCCTCTTCTGGAGTATTGTTGTGCAGTGTAGGCTCCACATCACATAGGATAAATGGAAGACATCAAAAAAGTTCAAAGGAGGACAGCTCATTTTTTACTATCATGAAATACTGGAGAGAGTGCCACAGCTATGATATTGTAATTGGGATGGCAATCATTTGAATGTCAGCTTGCTTTTTTTGTGGCAATTTCAATCACCAACTCACACAGAAAGATTTAAGTGTTAGTTTTTCCCATGCACTGTTTGAGAGTGGAATGGTAGAGAACTAGCTTGAATGTGGTTCAGTGAACACTCTGCCAGACACTTAATTATGAGTAGTGTGTAGATGTAGATGAAGTATTTGGTAGATGTTGTGATCCCTCTGGAGCCGCTGGATTTTGTGCAGGAGCAGATAACCCCAAAAGAGAAAACATGTTAGGATCAAAACCCATACTGCGAGCTGCCTGCATTAATGGAAGAAACATACATGGATCTGTCATTCCTCCATGAGACGGTCCACTTTGAGAAACATTTCTTGTTCCTGGAACATTATTGCTACATCCTGCTGAGGTACCAGGCCTGTGCTGCATTCCTGTTGGTCTGGCTTCATGAGATGGATCTGCAAATATTACAAGGAAGTTATGTAACAGAATTATATGCAAAACTGAAAGTGAGCACTGAAAGCAAAACTGCCCAACTGCACATTTATTGAGAGAGAGAGAGAGAGTTTGAGGAAGAGGGATTTTCAGAATGAAAGAAAATGAACAGAGAACATGTTTCAGGAAAAAGGATAAGAGAAAGCTAGTGCACTTCACAAAAGAGCACTGCATGATATCTGACAGACAATGTTCATGTGATGCCTGTTAAATATGAATGTTTTTGTACTTTCAACATTGCAGCACAGTAAGCAATTGTGATAATCTAATATATAAGGAACTATCAGCCTCGATTGCAGTAATGAAACCAACCTTTACCCAGGTTTCAGCCTAAATAGTTGAGCCTTCTGCAGAAGGTATACCTGAATCTGTAATTTGTCTAAGAGGGCATGGGCTGTTTTAGTTTTATTTCTAGACCATGCCCTCTTAGACAAAATAATAAATTCAGGTATATCTTCTGAAGAAGGCTCAATTATTTGAGCTGAAACCTAGGTAAAGGTTGGTTTCATTACTGCAATCGAGGCTGATAGTTTCTTATATATTAAATATGAATGTTAGCTTCATCTCGTTTCATCTCTTGTATTTATTGGTCATTAATCACCACTAACATACGTGAAACATGATGAACTCACTGATCCCACTTGGATTGCTGACAAGCTGTACGATTTTTCATGACTGGTTTACAAGAAACAGGAACTGACATTTTTATTGTGTTTTAACATATTTAGGATTGTATGTTCTGGAGTTATGTCTGACAACATGTGACACACTTACAGATGTTGATCTTCCTTAGACAATATCATTTTAATAATGTTATGGTATGTTCTACATAAACAACTTAGATTGTTTGCAAATGATGCTGTCATTTACTATCTTATAGAGTCATCAGATGATTAAAACAAACTGCAAAATTATTTAGACAAGGTATCAGTACTGTGTGAAAAGTGGCAGTGTCTCTAAATAATGAAAACTGGGAGTGACTCAGATGAATATAAAATGAATCCATTAAATTTTGGTTTCATGATAAATCTCACAAATCTAAAGGCTGTAAATTCAAGTAAATACTCAGGTATTACAATTAAAAATAACTTGAGTTGGAATGATCACACATATAATATTTTGGGTAAAGATAACCAAAGACTATGATTTATTGGTAGGACACTGAGAAAATGCAACAGATCTATTAAAGAGGCTGCCTACACTATTATTGTATGTCCTCTTCTGGAGTATTGTTGTGCAGTGTAGGCTCCACATCACATAGGATAAATGGAAGACATCAAAAAAGTTCAAAGGAGGACAGCTCATTTTTTACTATCATGAAATACTGGAGAGAGTGCCACAGCTATGATATTGTAATTGGGATGGCAATCATTTGAATGTCAGCTTGCTTTTTTTGTGGCAATTTCAATCACCAACTCACACAGAAAGATTTAAGTGTTAGTTTTTCCCGTGCGCTGTTTGAGAGTGGAATGGTAGAGAACTAGCTTGAATGTGGTTCAGTGAACACTCTGCCAGACACTTAATTATGAGTAGTGTGTAGATGTAGATGAAGTATTTGGTAGATGTTGTGATCCCTCTGGAGCCACTGGATTTTGTGCAGGAGCAGATAACCCCAAAAGAGAAAACATGTTAGGATCAAAACCCATACTGCGAGCTGCCTGCATTAATGGAAGAAACATACATGGATCTGTCATTCCTCCATGAGACGGTCCACTTTGAGAAACATTTCTTGTTCCTGGAACATTATTGCTACATCCTGCTGAGGTATCAGGCCTGTGCTGCATTCCTGTTGGTCTGGCTTCATGAGATGGATCTGCAAATATTACAAGGAAGTTATGTAACAGAATTATATGCAAAACTGAAAGTGAGCACTGAAAGCAAAACTGCCCAACTGCACATTTATTGAGAGAGAGAGAGAGAGAGAGTTTGAGGAAGAGGGATTTTCAGAATGAAAGAAAATGAACAGAGAACATGTTTCAGGAAAAAGGATAAGAGAAAGCTAGTGCACTTCACAAAAGAGCACTGCATGATATCTGACAGACAATGTTCACGTGATGCCTGTTAAATATGAATGTTTTTGTACTTTCAACATTGCAGCACAGTAAGAAATTGTGATAATCTAATATATAAGGAACTATCAGCCTCGATTGCAGTAATGAAACCAACCTTTACCCAGGTTTCAGCCTAAATAGTTGAGCCTTCTGCTGGTAGTTTCTTATATATTAAATATGAATGTTAGCTTCATCTTGTTTCATCTCTTGTATTTATTGGTCATTAATCACCACTAACATACGTGAAACATGATGAACTCACTGATCCCACTTGGATTGCTGACAAGCTGTACGATTTTTCATGACTGGTTTACAAGAAACAGGAACTGACATTTTTATTGTGTTTTAACATATTTAGGATTGTATGTTCTGGAGTTAAGTCTGACAACATGTGACACACTTACAGATGTTGATCTTCCTTAGACAATATCATTTTAATAATGTTATGGTATGTTCTACATAAACAATTTAGATTGTTTGCAAATGATGCTGTCATTTACTATCTTATAGAGTCATCAGATGATTAAAACAAACTGCAAAATTATTTAGACAAGGTATCAGTATTGTGTGAAAAGTGGCAGTGTCTCTAAATAATGAAAACTGGGGGTGACTCAGATGAATATAAAATGAATCCATTAAATTTTGGTTTCATGATAAATCTCACAAATCTAAAGGCTGTAAATTCAAGTAAATACTCAGGTATTACAATTAAAAATAACTTGAGTTGGAATGATCACACATATAATATTTTGGGTAAAGATAACCAAAGACTATGATTTATTGGTAGGACACTGAGAAAATGCAACAGATCTATTAAAGAGGCTGCCTACACTATTATTGTATGTCCTCTTCTGGAATATTGTTGTGCAGTGTAGGCTCCACATCACATAGGATAAATGGAAGACATCAAAAAAGTTCAAAGGAGGACAGCTCATTTTGTACTATCATGAAATACTGGAGAGAGTGCCACAGCTATGATATTGTAATTGGGATGGCAATCATTTGAATGTCAGCTTGCTTTTTTTGTGGCAATTTCAATCACCAACTCACACAGAAAGATTTAAGTGTTAGTTTTTCCCGTGCGCTGTTTGAGAGTGGAATGGTAGAGAACTAGCTTGAATGTGGTTCAGTGAACACTCTGCCAGACACTTAATTATGAGTAGTGTGTAGATGTAGATGAAGTATTTAGTCTTTAAATTGGTTTGATGCAGTTCTCCATTAGTGATTATCTTGTGTTTATCTATTTATCTCTGTATAACTGTTTCACCTATTTATATGAATGCGTGGCATCTGTTCTTTCTGCAGAAAGAACAGCCATCGCAAATTCATATCCCTGATTCATCTCAATGGGCAATTAATCCACAACCTTCAGTGTGGACACACATTTATGTTAGGTCTCTGGCAGAGTCTAAAGTTAGTGAGCATGGAGGATATGGGTGGGGATTATGAAAAGGTGGGAATGTGAGTGGGAATGTGAGTCAGCTGGAGAGGGTGCCAGATAGTCCATGCATTTGCTATAAATACTGTGTCCACATGGTGGAGTGGTTAACGCAACTGCCTAGTAAGCAGGAGATCCTGAGTTCAAGTCTCAGTCCTGCATATGTCTTCACTCATAAACACTGATTCTGCATGAAGTTACGACGCTGCTGATATCAATAGTTCCTTCCCTTTCCTTTCTCTCCCCCTCCACCTTCATTTTATATAATACTACAACCACGACTGTAGCTAGAACCTTCGTAAAACCTAGGATTCCATATTTGGACTGGTGAGAAGATAGAACTGATGAAAAAATTAAAAGATATGTATATCAACAGCACTGAACTGTTTTTGATGCGGGCAGAGAACAATGGATGCTTTGCTTATGATATTTACCCATCTTGGGTGGAGCACTACACTTGCTCCAGGACATGAACTTTGCTTGGAGCAAGAATGTACCCATCGTTGAAGGTAATGTGAGAGGGGCTGGGGATGTGTACAGATATAAGCCTCATGCTTTCCCATCACCAAAGTTTTTATCAGTATACTTGATGATGTGGTTGTTTGTTCACATAAATTATTCACCAAGATCCAGCTCTACACCTATGAATTAATTTCTCTTATGAATAATGGCTATACTTTCAAGAACTTGATTCAGAAATCAAATATTGTCTGTCTTTTTGACTGTTTAACTCAGTGAGTTTCAGTTCTGTATGTGATCGCTGATTTTGGCAATGAAACAGTCAGAAATCTCCCTTAGTTTACATTCAAATAATGTCATACGGAATTCCAGAGGACTTTCAGAAGTAAGTTACACATTATTAAGGCACTTAAAGTAACTTTTATTGAATGCTGCACTACACTCAAGACTGGTATAGATACCGGAAACTATTTTTTGATGTATCCACCAAATCTTTGTAAACGATTGTTGGAACATTCTACCAATTATTCTATATTACTCGACGATAGAAATCTGCTCCTTGGTAACAGAGCCACTTGAGAAATTCTGTGTGAACATGCTTATTATTGGAAAGTATATGAGTGCTGTCAATCAGTTGCTTGATTGCCTGAACATTATTGTCTGTGGTCGATGTTAATTTCCTCCCTTCTCAATCAGCATCACCCATGTCTGTGTGGTCTTTTCAAATTATTGGCACCCTTTCAATAGAGATGAACATGCCATTGCATTTAGTCCATACACTGCTAAGATTTCACAGTGAGTCTGTGTACAACTTAGATGTTTTGCCAACAAGAATTGTACTGCCCTGCTTATATTTCAGCTTTAATGTATGTACCCAGATGCTTTGCCGTTTTACTCCCACACTTTTATACTATTACCTATTGCAGCAGAATGTTGTTTGTAGGAAACCCAGAACATGTACCCTCTTCTGACAATGCACCACTCTTGTTGCACAATAGTCTTAATATGGGACAACATGTGTAACTTACAGACAACCTGTGATTGTCTTTTGCACCAGGCTATAAAACTCTATTCTGAATTCTAGATAGGACTAGCATATATATATGTTTAAAAAGAAAGATGATGAGACGTACCAAACAAAAGCGCTGGCAGGTCGATAGACACACAAACAAACACAAACATACACACAAAAATCTAGCTTTCGCAACCAACGGTTGCCTCGTCAGGAAAGAGGGAAGGAGAAGGAAAGACAAAAGGATATGGGTTTTAAGGGAGAGGGTAAGGAGTCATTCCAATCCCGGGAGCGGAAAGACTTACCTTAGGGGGAAAAAAGGACAGGTATACACTCGCACACACACACACATATCCATCCGCATATACACAGACACAAGCAGACATTTGTAAAGGCAAAGAGTTTGGGCAGAGATGTCAGTCGGGACGGAAGTACAGAGGCAAAGATGATGTTGAAAGACAGGTGAGATATGAGCGGCGGCAGATTGAAATTAGAAATTAGCGGAGATTGAGGCCTGGCGGATAGCGAGAAGAGAGGATATGCTGAAGGGCAAGTTCCCATCTCCGGAGTTCAGACAGGTTGGTGTTAGTGGGAAGTATCCAGATAACCCGGACGGTGTAACACTGTGCCAAGATGTGCTGGCCGTGCACCAAGGCATGTTTAGCCACAGGGTGATCCTCATTACCAACAAACACTGTCTGCCTGTGTCCATTCATGCGAATGGACAGTTTGTTGCTGGTCATTCCCACATATATATATATATATATATATATATATATATATATATATATATGAATATAATAGAGGGAAACATTCCACGTGGGAAAAATATATTTAAAAAGAAAGATGATGAGACTTACCAAACAAAAGCGCTGGCAGGTCGATAGACACACAAACAAACACAAACATACACACAAAATCTAGCTTTCGCAACCAATGGTTGCCTCGTCAGGAAAGAGGGAAGGAGAGGGAAAGACAAAAGGATTTGGGTTTTAAGGGAGAGGGTAAGGAGTCATTCCAATCCCGGGAGCGGAAAGACTTACCTTAGGGGGAAAAAAGGACAGGTATACACTCGCACACACACACATATCCATCCTCATATACACAGACACAAGCAGACATTTGTAAAGGCAAAGAGTTTGGGCAGAGATGTCAGTCGGGGCGGATGTACAAAGGCAAAGATGATGTTGAAAGACAGGTGAGGTACGAGCGGCGGCAAATTGAAATTAGAAATTAGCGGAGATTGAGGCCTGGCGGATAGCGAGAAGAGAGGATATGCTGAAGGGCAAGTTCCCATCTCCGGAGTTCTGACAGGTTGGTGTTGTGGGAAGTATCCAGATAACCCGGACGGTGTAACACTGTGCCAAGATGTGCTGGCCGTGCACCAAGGCATGTTTAGCCACAGGGTGATCCTCATTACCAACAAACACTGTCTGCCTGTGTCCATTCATGCGAATGGACAGTTTGTTGCTGGTCATTCCCACATAGAACGCTTCACAGTGTAGGCAGGTCAGTTGGTAAATCACGTGGGTGCTTTCACACGTGGCTCTGCCTTTGATCGTGTACACCTTCCGGGTTACAGGACTGGAATAGGTGGTGGTGGGGGGGTGCATGGGACAGGTTTTACACCGGGGGCGGTTACAGGGGTAGGAGCCAGAGGGTAGGGAAGGTGGTCTGGGGATTTCATAGGGATGAACTAAGAGGTTGCGAAGGTTAGGTGGACGGCGGAAAGACACTCTTGGTGGAGTGGGGAGGATTTCATGAAGGATGGATCTCATTTCAGGGCAGGATTTGAGGAAGTCGTATCCCTGCTGGAGAGCCACATTCAGAATCTGATCCAGTCCCGGAAAGTATCCTGTCACAAGTGACTGGATCAGATTCTGAATGTGGCTCTCCAGCAGGGATACGACTTCCTCAAATCCTGCCCTGAAATGAGATCCATCCTTCATGAAATCCTCCCCACTCCACCAAGAGTGTCTTTCCGCCGTCCACCTAACCTTCGCAACCTCTTAGTTCATCCCTATGAAATCCCCAGACCACCTTCCCTACCCTCTGGCTCCTACCCCTGTAACCGCCCCCGGTGTAAAACCTGTCCCATGCACCCCCCCACCACCACCTATTCCAGTCCTGTAACCCGGAAGGTGTACACGATCAAAGGCAGAGCCACGTGTGAAAGCACCCACGTGATTTACCAACTGACCTGCCTACACTGTGAAGCATTCTATGTGGGAATGACCAGCAACAAACTGTCCATTCGCATGAATGGACACAGGCAGACAGTGTTTGTTGGTAATGAGGATCACCCTGTGGCTAAACATGCCTTGGTGCACGGCCAGCACATCTTGGCACAGTGTTACACCGTCCGGGTTATCTGAACACCAACCTGTCAGAACTCCGGAGATGGGAACTTGCCCTTCAGCATATCCTCTCTTCTCGCTATCCGCCAGGCCTCAATCTCCGCTAATTTCTAATTTCAATTTGCCACCGCTCGTACCTCACCTGTCTTTCAACATCATCTTTGCCTTTGTACATCCGCCCCGACTGACATCTCTGCCCAAACTCTTTGCCTTTACAAATGTCTGCTTGTGTCTGTGTATATGAGGATGGATATGTGTGTGTGTGCGAGTGTATACCTGTCCTTTTTTCCCCCTAAGGTAAGTCTTTCCGCTCCCGGGATTGGAATGACTCCTTACCCTCTCCCTTAAAACCCAAATCCTTTTGTCTTTCCCTCTCCTTCCCTCTTTCCTGACGAGGCAACCATTGGTTGCGAAAGCTAGATTTTGTGTGTATGTTTGTGTTTGTTTGTGTGTCTATCGACCTGCCAGCGCTTTTGTTTGGTAAGTCTCATCATCTTTCTTTTTAAATATATATATATATATATATATATATATATATATATATATATATATATATATATATATATATATATATATATATATATATATATTTTACTTCTAGTATTGTGGTTGTGAACTCCAGAGTTCAGTGTAAATTCACTCTTGTTATTAACCACAAATAGACCTACCATTAGGCAGTATATGTTTTGGCATTTAACCTCACTAATTACCTAAATTCAAGAACTGAAGATTTATGTTAGCTGCACAGCTGGCTGCAGTGTTCATTGTAAATGTGCCTCTGTTGTTGTGCTTGTACATAACTGTTTCACTATAACAAATATTGTACTGACATAAAAATGCAGTAGGAGATAAACAGCACCTATTTAATATAAGACAGGAAGGCAATTAATTTCCTGTTAACTATATTGCCTTAAGTTTAATAGAATAGGTGCTTCTCTTTGTTATATGTAACTTGACTTGTTACACTTGCTTGAAAGTTTGCCTTCTTTGAAACCCAAATGAGCAAATTAAACTTTAGCTGTGAATTCTGCTGCATATCACAGTTCAAACAGTAATTCTGGAAAAATGCAGTGGTTTCGCTTCACAAAAATTGGGATTTTCAGTACCCAAAAGTCACGAGCTTTGTTTACTCATGAATCCATTCTGATGGTAGTATGCTTCATCTACAAGCCAGATACAGCCAACTTTGAATCTGTCATTATCTGTCAGCATGAGAATATGCAAAGTCAGCCCTTCATTGCATAAGAGGTAGTATGACCTGGTGACTGAATTTTGAATAGAAACATGTGTAGATTGTTTGTCAGTATTGCTCGTGTACTGGAACACTTCAAACTAGTTTCTGCTTTTTAATTCTTTGGATGGATTTCTTTGGATGTTACTCAATAATTCAAAACTCCGGTGACCTTTTTTCAGGACTAACAACAGTTGACTTGGGACCAATAAATCATCAGCCATGCTGCCTGTCCATTTGAATTTTGTAATGCGTTTGCAAATGGTTTTTGCATTGGGTCATTCTGTACCATTAAATCTTGTTTGAAAAAAGTGTCTTGCTGCCAGAACACTGTATTCTAACATATGATATTCCAGTATCAGAAACATGTGTGGCTTAATCAAATACATGATTTCAGCATCTTATGTCAGTACGATAAACTTCTCTCACATTTCAGTGGTGAAATTGATGATTCTAGGCTTTGGATTACTAGTTATAAGCACTACATATAGTGATTACTGTGCCATCTGTAAACAGCTTTTGTAACTACTACATCGAAACAGGGAGAGGGGGGATGAATAATGATAATAATAATAATAATAATAATAATAATAATAATAATAATAGTAATAATAATTAGATGAAAAGAAGCAGAAATTACAAGCATTGGCCAAACGACTTAGAAGATACAAAAAAAGTGAAAATAGAAGGAAACAAAACCAAACATTCAACACAAACCAAAAGAAATTTTACCAGACAATAGATAACACACACATTAAAATAGACAGTCCACCAAACATAACAGACATGGAACACTTCTGGAGCAACATATGGTCAAACCCGGTACAACATAATAGGCATGCACGGTGGATACAAGCAGAAACAGATACATACAAGATGATACCACAAATGCCTGAAGTGATAATTTTGCAACATGAAGTCACCCAAGCAATTAATTCTACTCGCAATTGGAAAGCCCCTGGAAAAGATAAAATAGCAAATTTCTGGCTAAAGAAGTTCACCTCAACACATTCACAACTAACTAAATTATGTAACAGTTACATTGCAGACCCATACACATTCCCTGATACACTCACACATGGAATAACTTATCTGAAACCTAAAGATCAAGCAGACACAGCAAACTGAGCAAAATATCGCCCCATAACATGCCTACCAACAATATACAAAATATTAACTTCAGTCATTACACAGAAATTAATGACACATACAACACAGAATAAAATTATAAATGAAGAACAAAAAGGCTGTTGCAAAGGAGCACGAGGATGTAAAGAGCAACTGATAATAGATGCAGAGGTGACATATCAAGCTAAAACTAAACAAATGTCACTACACTACGCATAAATTGATTACCAAAAAGCTTTTGATAGTGTACCCCACTCATGGTTACTACGAATATTGGAAATATACAAAGTAGATCCTAAATTGATACAGTTCCTAAACATAGTAATGAAAAATTGGAAAACCACACTTAATATCCAAACAAATTCAAATAATATCACATCACAGCCAATACAGATTAAGTGTGGAATATACCAAGGAGACTCATTAAGTCCTTTCTGGTTCTGCCTTGCTCTGAACCCACTATCCAACATGCTAAATAATACAAATTATGGATACAATATTACTGGAACATACCCACACAAAATCACACATTTGCTGTAAATGGATGATCTAAAACTATTGACATCAACAACTCAACCAATTACTAAAGATAACAGAAGTATTCAGCAATGATATAAATATGGCTTTTGGAACAGACAAATGTAAGAAAAATAGCATAGTCAAGGGAAAACACACTAAACAAGATGATTACATATTGGATAACCACAGCGACTGCATAGAAGCGATGGAATAAACAGTTGCCTATAAATATCTAGGATACAGACAAAAAATAGGAGTAGACAATACAAATATTAAAGAAGAACTAAAAGAAAAATATAGACAAAGACTAACAAAAATACTGAAAACAGAATTGACAGCAAGAAACAAGACAAAAGCTATAAATACTTATGCTATACCAATATTGACCTACTCATTTGGAGTAGTGAAATGGAGTAACACAGAGCTAGAAGCACTCAATACACTTACACGATCACAATGCCACAAATATAGAATACATCACATACATTCAGCAACAGAAAGATTCACATTAAGCAGAAAGGAAGGAGGAAGGGGACTTATCGACATAAAAAACCTACATTATGGACAGGTAGACAATTTAAGAAAATTCTTTCTAGATCGAGGAGAAACTAGAAAAATACACAAAGCGATCACTCATTTAAATACATCGGCTACACCACCTTGAAGCTGTACTGGCCCATTTAACAACCAAAAACAAAGAAATAGTGGTTGCTGGTGATTTCAATGTAGATTTCCTCAAAGACTCTCCCAATAAGAACTTATTTGAGTTAGTAACACTATCATTCAACTTAATCCCCACAGTAAAGTTCCGCACTAGGATAGCCGCTTGCTCACAAACAGCCATTGATAATATATTTATAGAAAAGTCCAATGAACAAAATTATATTACAAAACCAATAGTCAATGGCCTCTCAGACCATGACATGCAGTTCCTTCTGTTAAATTTTAATACTGAACAGGATATAAAATCTGTTAAATCTGAGCTCAAGAGGGTAATCAGTAATCCAAAAATTGATTATTTTAGGACACTCCTCAGAGACATTCACTGGACTGATGTTTACAGTGCTCATGGCATGAATGAAAAATATAACATTTTTGCTAATAAAGTGCTTACCTTTTCGAACACTGCTTTCCCCCAAAACTTATCAAGGATAGAGCAAAGTCTACAAAGAAGCCATGGATTACTCAAGGAATAGGAGTATCTTGTAAAACAAAAAGAAAACTGTATCTGTCAATCTGAAACATTTCCAATGTTGATGCTATAGCACATTATAAGAAATACTGCAAAATATTAAAGACTGTAATACGGATGTCAAAGCAAATATATTACAAGGAAAAGATAATCATATCAGATAACAAAATAAAGACAATATGGGATATAGTGAAGGAGGAGACCGGTAGAACCAGACATGAAGAGGAACAAATAGCATTAAGAGTAAATGATACATTGGTGACAGATGTGTATAGTGTTGCAGAACTTTTTAACAAACATTTTATAACTGTTACTGAAAAGATGGGGTTGTCAGGTTCGGTAGATGCTGCTATGGATTACCTTAGACCAGACATTTCAAGTAACTTCCATAATATGAATTTGACCCTCACTACTCCAACAGAAATAATGTCCATCATAAAATCTTTAAAATCAAAAACATCTAGTGGGTATGATGAAATATCAACAAAGTTAATTAAAGAATGTGATTCTGAGCTAAGTAACATATTAAGCTATCTGTGTAACCAGTCGTTTATCAGTGGAATATTTCCTGAATGGCTGAAATATGCTGAAGTTAAGCCACTGTTTAAGAAGGGAGATAAAGAAATAGCATCAAATTTCCGTCCAATTTCACTGTTGCCAGCATTCTCAAAAATTTTCGAAAAAGTAATGTACAGTCATCTTTATAACCATCTTATCTCAAATAACATACTGTCAAAGTCACAGTTTGGATTTCTAAAAGGTTCTGATATTGAGAAGGCTATCTACACTTACAGTGAAAATGTGCTTAATTCATTAGACAAAAAATTGCAGGCAACTGGTATATTTTGTGATCTGTCAAAGGCATTTGACTGTGTAAATCACAATATCCTTTTAAGTAAACTAGAATATTATAGCGTAACAGGAAATGCTGCAAAATGGTTCAAATCTTATATCTCTGGCAGGAAACAAAGGGTGTTATTAGGAAAGAGACATGTATCAAGCTATCAGGCATCATCCAACTGGGAACTAATTACATGTGGGGTCCCACAAGGTTCCATTTTGGGGACCTTACTTTTTCTTGTGTATATCAATGACCTTTCATCAGTAACATTACCAGATGCCAAGTTTGTTTTGTTTGCCGATGATACAAACATTGCAATAAATAGCAAATCAAGTGTAGTCTTAGAAAGATCAGCCAATAAAATATTTGTGGACATTAATCACTGGTTCCTAGCCAATTCTTTGTCACTAAACTTTGAAAAAACACACTACATGCAGTTCAGAACTTGTAAGGGGTGTCCCAAGAGTATATGTCTAACATACGATGACAAGAAGATAGAAGAAGTGGACAGTGTTAAATTCTTGGGATTACAGCTTGATAATAAATTCAACTGGGAGGAGCACACCACAGAACTGCTGAAGCGTCTTAACAAATCTCTTTTTGCAATGCGAATTTTGTCAGACATAGGGAATTCAAAAATGAAAAAGCTGGCATACTATGCTTACTTTCATTCCATAATGTCATATGGGATTATTTTTTGGGGTAATTCATCAAGCCAAGCTAAAGTTTTCCGGGCACAAAAACGTGCAGTAAGAATTATATGTGGTGTGAACTCAAGAACATCCTGCAGAAGCCTGTTTAGGGAACTAGGGATACTAACTACAGCTTCCCAATATATTTATTCCTTAATGAAATTTGTCATTAAAAATATATCACTTTTTCAAACCAACAGCTCAATTCATGGAATCAATACTAGAAATAAGAATAATCTTCACAAGGATTTAAAGTCACTTAGTCTTGTACAAAAGGGTGTGCATTATTCAGGAACACACATTTTCAATAACTTGCCAGCAGCCATAAAAAGCTTAACAACCAATGAAATTCAGTTTAAGAGAAGCCTAAAGGATTTATTGGTGGCCAACTTCTTCTACTCCATTGATGAATTTCTTAGTAAAACCAACTGATTTGTATATAAATACAACATAACTTCTGCACAATTTCAGTGCAGTAATGTGTTCACTGAAAATTTGTGTGTGTGTGTGTGTGTGTGTGTGTGTGTGTGTGTGTGTGTGTAAGTATAATCTAACTTCTGCACCATTTCAGTGCAGTAATGTGTTTATTGTAAATAAGTATTACAGTAGTTGTATTACATGTTTATTACCTTATAAACAAATAAAAAACTTTTTTATTTTAAATTCAATGCATTAGTATTTGTAAAATGACTCTTAGTGTTCATTAAAAAATGACGATCATTCCACTTGGGACCTGTGGAATGGTACATGAGCTTATTTGTTTTAGTTGTAAATATTTGTCATGTATTGTTGTTTTTCTGACATGTTCCACATCCTGGAGGACCTCCTTACTACGGATCAATTGGAATGAAAGTAAATCTAATCTAATCTAAACTACAATTTCATAACCACCTCTACAACCCTTTAGATCACATAACATCAACAGATACGGAGAAAGTAAATTGGAAAAAGAAAACACTACATGGCAAGCACTCGTATCATCTAACACAGCCACACATTGATCAAGACGCATCCAACACATGGCTAAGAAAAGGCAATATATACAGTGAGATGGAAGGATTCATGATTGCAATACAGGATCAAACAATAAACACCAGATATTACAGCAAGCACATTATTAAAGATCCCAATACCGCAGTAGATAAATGCAGGCTTTGCAAACAACAACTAGAAACAGTAGATCACATCACAAGCAGATGTACAATACTAGCAAATAGAGAATACCCCAAAAGACATGACAATGGAGCAAAAATAATACAACAACAGCTTGCCATACAATATAAACTAATAAAACAACACGTTCCCACATAAAAGTATGCACCACAAAATGTACTGGAGAATGATGAATACAAACTATACTGGAACAGAACCATTATAACAGATAAAACAACACCACATAACAAACCTGACATCATACTCACCAATAAAAAGAAGAAATTAACACAACTAATCGAAATATCCATACCCAATACAACAAATATACAGAAGAAAACAGGAGAAAAAATTGAAAAATACATCCAACTGGCTGAGGAAGTCAAGGACATGTGGCATCAGGATAAAGTTGACATTATACCAATTATACTATCAACTACAGGAGTCATACCTCACAATATCCACCAGTACATCAACGCAATACAGCTACATCCAAACATATATATACAACTACAAAAATCTGTAATTATTGATGTATGTTCAATGACCCGTCAGGAGTTCCCCAGGTAAGTGTGATAGGACTATTGTTTTTGTCTATATAGATAAATGATTTGGCAGACAAGGTGTGCAGCAATCTGCAGTTGTTTGTTGATGATGATGTGGTGTATGGTAAGATGTCAAAGTTGAGTGACTTTAGGAAGATACAAGATGACATAGAGAAAATTTCTAGCTGGCATTATTAATTATTTTTCTAGCTCTACTCTATAAAGTACTGGCCCTTTCCCTACTCCAACAACTGGAGGAAGTATCTGGTGCTCCCCTGACAGACAAGGAACCACTTTGACACTTATCATGAGATGTATTAATTTGCAACACAACACAATGCGGTACAACAGTCACTTTGCTTTCGCTACATTCTCAAGGTTCTGTGTTACATCACCGAGCTTGATAACAGGTTGATGTCAGCTGACTTCTACAAACTTCGCTGGTCCATAACTAGAAAGCCCTCTTCATCTCTTTGTTAATAGACTGTAGTTAGGTATATTAAAGTTAATCATTGTCATGTTGTTGGGGAGTGCACAGAAAAGTGAGTAAATTATTTTTTATTGAATTTTGTTTTATGATTTCTTCAGTTGTGTAGTTCATGACTTTAGGTTCAGAGGGTTGGTTTTTATTGCTATGTCCTATTTACTCAAATAGCTTAATTTTTCTCCGTAGATAAATTATACAAAACATGGCAACAGTACAGTGTCATTTATTTGAAGTTGGGCGTCATTCTACTATTGTTGGACAAATGAACCTATGTGCCTTTTATGCAACAAAGTGTTAATCAATGATGTTATGAAACTATCCAAACTGGAGAAGGTGTCACACTGACAAAACAGCTCAAGATTTGCAATACTTTCAAATATTTAAAGAAAAGCTTCCAAAGAGACCCACTGTGGATGGTATGTTCATTTTGATGGTTTGCACGTATCTTACATTATCTCCCCATTTATAGAAAAATCTGGAAAACTGCATGCTACTGGGGGCAGTTAATTTTGCCAGCCACTGCAGAGATTTTAAAAACTGTTCTACACAAGCCCACTTTATGAAGTTCTCAAAAAATTCCTTTGAGCAAAAACACAGTTCAAAGATGTATTGATGGAATGAATTATAATACTGAAAGCACCTTGTATAATTAGCTGCAAAGGACCTATTTCTCCATAGAGTTGAATGAGTCAACTTTACCTGGTTATTAACCATTGTTATTGGCATACATTCATTTTGTTATGGACCAGAAATCCATGAAGAACTGCTCTTTGCGAGAATTGTGACAACAGACACTCAAGTTGAATCAGTATTTAATGTTATGAAATATTATGTCATGGAAAAAGTGATCCCTCTGTGAAATAGATTAGCAGCAGCAGATGGAGCACCTGCCATGTTTTGACACTATCATGTTTTCAGGGCCAATACGAGAATATTTTTCCACACAAGTGACTTATCATTTGGCACCCCCTCTCCCTTCTTATCCCTTGTATGCTGTCAACCATGTCAGTTTTCACTACTAATTGTAAAACTTATTGTGTCCAAATATTGCATTTGCATGCCCGTAGTGTCCGTCTCACCAAGGTGCCCAAAGCAGCCACTACTAACTGTTATGTTTCCCTTATAGAAATCTTACACTTGTTGCGCATCTGGAAACCCTCTCAACTTGGTGCCTGAAGCAGTAGCTTGTGTCACTTGTGCCTTAAATCAGCCCTGCCTGGATTTATAAGCTATTTTAAAATAATGTACCCACATTACTTGCAGTACACCGAGTCATCCATCAACAACGTACAGTTGCTAACAACCTGAGTGGTTGGTTGCATCAGTCTCTTCAACTTGTCATTAACACAGTACACAAAATTTGAGACAACATTGAATTCTATGTTATTTGCTCAATTACTCAAAGAAAATGAAGAGGACTAACTGATTATTCCTTCACAGTGAAGTACAATGGCTGCCAAAAAAAATCTTACATTTGACAAACTTATTCTCACTATTGTAGACTGTTTTAGACTTTCTGGATATGGAAGACCCAATTTTAAAAGAAAATTCAATTAAGGGGAAACCAGGTATTGCTCATTTAACAGACTTGTTTACTAGATTTAATGAAGTTAAGTTGTGATTACTTGGTAACTATCTAAATTAGATAAAAACAGAGTCCACCATCTCAGTTTTTCTTGTCATAATTAAACTAATGAAGCAAAACACAGGATGATGTGAATTTTCTCAGTTTTCCAATTTGCCACAGAAAAACTGCTAGGATGATGACATTTCAACCTTTGTTCGACATTTAAATGTCATTCTCACAGACTGTGAAACTAGGTTTGAGGATGGTTTGACTGTGGAAAGACCACAGTGGATTATCAATCTGTACATTGATATTGAAGAAACAGATCTAATGTTACAATAAGAACTGACTGGAATAAATACTAATGATGAACTCAAGATGTAGGTTAGAAAGTGATGTCAGCAATTCAGGCTCGAGTGAGATGAACTTGTTACTTATCCTGTATTATGCATTATTTGATAGCCTTTCTATTTTCATATCTGATTGGAAGTGGTTTCAGTGTTGTTGCCAATTTTGAAACAGACTGAAAGTCACTGACCAAGGAGATTTAAAATCAAACCTAACCAAACTGAAGCATTTATGTATTAATTTTAGTAGATTTGCGTTTTATGTCATTTAAATTAAGAAATGAATAAAACTTAACACAATCTAAAATGAATTTTCACTCTGCTGGAAAATATGCACTGATATTAAATTTTCTGGCAGATTAAAATTGTGAGCTGTACTGGGGTCAAGTCCCAGTCCAGCACACATTTTTAATCTACCAGGAAGTTTGAAAACTTATCCCGTTTCTAACTTTTTTTGCTACGCTTCTAAAGCTAAACCTATCAAAGTGATTATCATTGTATTAGCTGTCAAATTTATATTTGAAGTTGATGAATTTCTAAAAATTCAATGTATGAAAGGCAGGGGTCAATGCAAAGCAGAAAGAATTGGCATGTGGTCTATGAGGAAAAAAAGTTTGGAACCTCTGTTGTAGCCACTGGTCCACAATCTTTCACAAGACCTGATGGTTCCATGTCTTGAGCCGTTGTTACTGAGAAAAGATCGCCCCAGGTGTGCAGTTCCTTAAGTCAACACAGCTACTGTACTGGCTGTGGCCTTCCATGGAGATAGCACCACCACCTAGTTCACACATGCACACTGCCATGAACCATGCATGCTGCTGGGTGTTATGCTGAGGTAGCAGCCTGTGCCTGAGTGAATACACACACCATTGCGACACCATTAATAAAGCTGACACCATTTGGTGACTTTTGTGGGCATCCATCGACAGTTTTGGAACCCAACGAGCACAAAGTTTTTTGTAGCCTAAATGTTCAGTAATGATAGAGTGTACAACAGATCTTGAAACTTCCAGAATTTCCATAGACAAAGCAGTTATGGTGAACCTACAATTTTCTCTAATCATTCTGTCAACTCATTCAATAATGTCGGCTGTAATGACAGAATTGCGTCCTTGGTCCCCTCATCATGCACTTCATTTCGGCCATCTTTAAATTTTCGGCACCATTCACACACAACACCATTAGTCATGAAGTTATCACCACACACTCAGCTCATCCTCCAATGAATTTCTGCTGTACTACTCCCTTCTGCTTGCAGAAGCTGAATTACACTTCATAAGGCATACTTGGCGGGATGCAACAATGGCGGCAGCCATATTTACATGGCTGTAGTGCAACGCAGACTGATGCCTTGAGGTTGGCAATGGTGGAGGGTGTAGTGCGAGAGTTACACAGTAGCCTACAGCGCATGTCCACTTTCTGCCACTTGCGTAGCTTCTATACTAAGCGATTGGAGATTGAAAAAAGAAAACGGCCCTTGTAGAATGCAACCCGCTGTCCCATACATACCATTCTGCCGCAGAAGTGATCATCCTGGCTGATAATGATGCTCACATTGCCAATATCATTAATACTGTTGCACACATTTATCATTACATTTGATGTCAGTAGATAGCCAGTAACAACAAGCAATGTCGTGGGACAGCAATCAGCAGCATCATTTCAATGTGGTCACTTGAAACAGACTATTTTTTACTTTTTTCCATATTATTGCAGTGAAAATGTCTAATCGTATGTATTTCAAGGTTGGATGGAAGGTTCAACTGGTGAAAATGGACTTAGTTGTTCAAGTGAGTGACTTTAGGGGGCACACTAAGGAACAGATGATGGTTTGCACCCAGATAGGTGTGTACAACAATTTGTTCTGAGTATTGTGGACCTGGTTATTACACAATAGAACGTAGAGAGTGCTCATGGTTGATACCGAGATGTGAGGATTACAGGTGTCTGTAGCAAGAAGTATAATGCTAGTATTAATATTAAGTTCTTTTCTATTCTATTTTCCTCTTTTTGTGGGCATAGGCTTTGCAATGAGTGTGCCAGGGATAGAGAAGGCTATGATTATGGAGGTGGTTCAGACCTTTCTGAACCAGATGATACAAATGCAGGCAAAAATCATGGACTTGCATAAGCAGTTAGATGCAATAAGGGGGACAGATCCTCATCCATTATCTCAATGCTTATCCTAGGTGCTAGTGCCACTAAGCTAGTTTCTCCTTTCGTTGATAAAACAGGGGAGGATCAGTTAGCACTTACAGACTATCTGTTTGTAGCCCCAAAGCTGGGATGTTACCCAAGGAACAGTTGCTGCATATGGCCAAGTCAGATTTGGTGGAAGGTGCCAAAATGTACATGATTATCATGAAGAATTGAGGAATGCTCACACATTTGAAATTCTGATGACAGGCTTATTGCAATGGTATAGGAGGAAGAGTAGTAATAGATATTACAGGAAAAAAATTGAATTATGTGTCACAAAAAAGGGGAGTCAATTGAAAGTTTTGTGGAGAGGATTAGGAAGCTTAAAGTTAATATATAAGCTAATGGAAAGAAATGATACAAACATGTTCCTACTGAAAGAGGAATAACAGAAGCATTAGATGCATTTTGCACTGTTTGCATTTAATGTACCATATAAATGGGCAGAGTTTCCTAAAGACCTAGCTGCAGCCATAAGAATGGCAACAGCATCAGAAGAAATAGAAACAGTGACTCGAGTCTGTGATAAGGGAATTTTCTTTGTGGAAGACAAATTTTGCCATTGTGGATGACCAAGCCAAGTACGATGAGAGTGCTGTCAACTGCAATGTAGTAAATGTGGGTGAGTAGGCCACCGAGAACAAAACTGTAGACAGAAGTCTGATAAGGGGCATGGTAAGGTATCACAGAATGGGAATGGTAACCCACTGTTAAACAACAATGGGGTCCAGTGGCATGCCCACTAAATTTTAGCACACCTAAAGTGTGTGCAGAAGTGGAATTTTACTTAATTGGTTTAGTGCGTGGAAGAGAATATAAGTTTTTATTGATGTAGGTGTATATGGACCTCATGAGAAAAAGGAAGTAGGGTGCACCAGATCGTAGGTTATGTGCGGTGGGTGGTAGAGATGTGCATTAGCTTGGGTGTCTGGATGGAGGCAAAACAATTACAGGGATGCCTGAAAGTTTTGACTCATATAGAGGAAGGTTACTATGCAGTTGTAGGGTTATATATCTTACATGAGCATCATACTGAAATGGACCTCAGACAGCATGTAGTAGAACTAAATGGGGCATTGTTCTAGCTGGGGAAATCTACTTTCTGTGCCACACTGCACCAAGTTCATTGCTCATGAAAGAGGAACCAATTAGATTGTATGCATGGCCACTAAGGATTAATTTAAATGATAAAATATTACAAACCACTAAAAGAGAATGATGAGTTACCTAAGGCAAGGTGTTTTGTGCACAGAAGTATGGCATGTGTACAGGAGCTGGCCAGTGAGCAGATAGTGCCCATCAGAATAGATAACTTTGCGACCAAAGACATGGACTTGTCTGAAGGATTGACAGTTGCCAATTTGGAGATTTTAGAGGAAGATAATATGGATGGGATAAATTTGTACTCTGCACAAAAGGATATAGTTTTTGTTGTGATTACAGATATTTCAATAACTGCACAATTATGGATGCTTATCCATACCACAAAATAATAGAAACTGTGGATAATTTGAGGCAATGCATTTACTTCTCTACCACAGATATAAGAAGTGGCTATGATAGGTTAGAAATAGCCAACATTTGCAGTTCCTTTGTGAAATTACCTGTTTCAGCAAATGCCATTTGGATTAAAAAACATGCCAGCCATATCTCAGTGTTTGTTAGATGAAGTTTTGCAAGATTTAAAACCAAGGCAATGTATGGTATATTTGTATGACCTACAGTCTTTGCAAAGAATGTGGAGGGACATATTCTATGTTTAAGGAAGGCATTTAAGAGGTTACATGCAGTGCATGTGACTCCCAGTCATGAAGGAGTCGTGATGGACCTTGAGTAGTAAAAGCAATGCAAGATTTTCCAACACTATGTATGAAAGAGAAGTTACAGTCGTTTTTCAGGCTTAGTAAATAATTAGAGGAAGTTTGTTCCAAAATTTGCAGAGATAGCATGACCTCTTACTCATCTACTGAAAAAGAAAGTAAAGTTTTGTCAGATCTGAGTATGAAGAGCCAGTAAATTAAAAGAAACATTGATAACCAGTCTGGTGTTAGTTTCTCCAAATTATGAGAAGGAAATCGTATTGTCATCTGACACAAGTGGTCATGCACTTCACTTCACACTGAATCAAGGAGTGAACAGAGCAAAGCATCCAGTTACCTCTGACTCACACCAGTTGAATAAAGTGGAGAAAAATTGGTCTACAACAATGAAGAAAATACTGAGCCTTATGGCGTAATGTAATTTCAGTACTATTTGTATGATAGGAAATTTAACAACACACGATAAGTTATTACTTTAAAGTGAGTTTGATTTTGAGGTAATCCATCGACCAGGCAGAACACATGAGAATGTGGATGGCCCCAGCTGAAATGTTAAGTGTTACAATGAGTGTGGTACATCACTACAATGTGGCAGAAACAACAAGCTGGTGAAGAAGACTGTAAACTATCTGCAATGCGCCCACAATTAATTGTGCTCAACAGACTGGTATGTAAGAAAACAAAACTTGGACCTCGTGTTGTGATTCCAGCTATGCTGCAGGAAGAAGTATTGACATGGCCACACAGTCATATATTAGTGGACCATAAAACCAGGGAACAGAGAGTAACTGACCAATACTGATGGCAAACACATAAGCTGAATGTAGAGCAGTACATGAAGAACTATGTAGTGTGTGCGAAGTGGGGTGAATTGAGCCATCAGTGTATTCCACTGCAAAGATTACTGGAGGCTAACCAACCATTTGAAATGACCAGTATAGACATATTATGAATTGCCATATGTTGTTGTTGTGGTCTTCAGTCCTGAGACTGGTTTGATGCAGCTCTCCATGCTACTCTATCCTGTGCAAGCTTCTTCATCTCCCAGTACCTACTGCAACCTACATCTTTCTGAATCTGCTTAGTGTATTCATCTCTTGGTCTCCCCCTACGATTTTTACCCTCCACGCTGCCCTCCAATACTAAATTGGTGATCCCTTGATGCCTCAGAACATGTCCTACCAACCGATCCCTTCTTCTGGTCAAGTTGTGCCACAAACTTCTCTTCTCCCCAATCCTATTCAATACTTCCTCATTAGTTATGTGATCTACCAATCTAATCTTCAGCATTCTTCTGTAGCACCACATTTCGAAAGCTTCTATTCTCTTCTTGTCCAAACTATTTACCGTCCATGTTTCACTTCCATACATGGCTACACTCCATACAAATACTTTCAGAAATGACTTCCTGACACTTAAATCTATACTCGATGTTAACAAATTTCTCTTCTTCAGAAACGCTTTCCTTGCCATTGCCAGTCTACATTTTATATCCTCTCTACTTCGACCATCATCAGTTATTTTGCTCCCCAAATAGCAAAACTCCTTTACTACTTTAAGTGTCTCGTTTCCTAATCTAATTCCCTCAGCATCACCCGACTTAATTCGACTACATTCCATTATCCTCGTTTTGCTTTTGTTGATGTTCATCTTATATCCTCCCTTCAAGACACCATCCATTCCGTTCAACTGCTCTTCCAGGTCATTTGCTGTCTCTGAAAAAATTACAATGTCATCGGCAAACCTCAAGGTTTTTATTTCTTCTCCATGGATTTTAATACCTACTCCAAATTTTTCTTTTGTTTCCTTTACTGCTTGCTCAATATACAGATGGAATAACATCGGGGAGAGGCTACAACCCTGTCTTATTCCCTTCCCAACCACTGCTTCCCTTTCATGTCCCTCGACTCTTATAACTGCCATCTGGTTTCTGTACAAATTGTAAATAGCCTTTCGCTCCCTGTATTTTACCCTGCCACCTTTAGAATTTGAAAGAGAGTATTCCAGTCAACATTGTCAAAAGCTTTCTCTAAGTCTACAAATGCTGGAAACGTAGGTTTGCCTTTCCTTAATCTTTCTTCTATGATAAGTCATAAGGTCAGTATTGCTTCACGTGTTCCAGTATTTCTACGGAATCCAAACTGATCTTCCCAGAGGTCGGCTTCTACTAGTTTTTCCATTCATCTGTAAAGAATTCGTGTTAGTATTTTGCAGCTGTGGCTTATTAAACTGATTGTTCGGTAATTTTCACATCTGTCAACACGTGCTTTCTTTGGGATTGGAATTATTATATTCTTCTTGAAGTCTGAGGGTATTTCGCCTGTTTCATACATCTTGCTCACCAGATGGTAGAGTTTTGTCAGGACTGGCTCTCCCAAGGCCGTCAGTAGTTCCAATGGAATGTTGTCTACTCCGGGGGCCTTGTTTCGACTCAGGTCTTTCAGTGCTCTGTCAAACTCTTCACGCAGTATCGTATCTCCCATTTCATCTTCATCTACATCCTCTTCCATTTCCATAATATTGTCCTCAAGTACATCACCCTTGTATAGACCCTCTATATACTCCTTCCACCTTTCTGCTTTCCCTTCTTTGCTTAGAACTGGGTTTCCATCTGAGCTCTTGATGTTCATACAAGTGGTTCTCTTATCTCCAAAGGTCTCTTTAATTTTCCTGTAGGCAGTATCTATCTTACCCCTAGTGAGATAAGCCTCTACATCCTTACATTTGTCCTCTAGCCATCCCTGCTTAGCCATTTTGCACTTCCTGTCGATCTCATTTTTGAGACGTTTGTATTCCCTTTTGCCTGCTTCATTAACTGCATTTTTATATTTCCTCCTTTCATCAAGTAAATTCAATATTTCTTCTGTTACCCAAGGATTTCTAAGAGCCCTGGTCTTTTTACCTACTTGATCCTCTGCTGCCTTCACTACTTCATCCCTCAAAGCTACCCATTCTTCTTCTACTGTATTTCTTTCCCCCATTCCTGTCAATTGTTCCCTTATACTCTCCCTAAAACTCTGTACAACCTCTGGTTCTTTCAGTTTATCCAGGTCCCATCTCCTTAAATTCCCACCTTTTTGCAGTTTCTTCAGTTTTAATCTACAGGTCATAATCAATAGATTGTGGTCAGAGTCCACATCTGCCCCTGGAAATGTCTTACAATTTAAAACCTGGTTCCTAAATCTCTGTCTTACCATTATATAATCTATCTGATACCTTTTAGTATCTCCAGGGTTCTTCCATGTATACAACAATTGCCATATATTGATTATAATAGACCATTTTTCATGTTATGTGGGGATGGTGGCTGTCCCAAACCAGTAAGCAACACAGTGGTTCAGTCTGTGGTGACTAATTGGTTGTTGAAGTTTGACATTCAACAGAGACTGATTATGGCCCAGGGCACCAATTTCATGTCAGAGTTAATGAAGCAAGGTTTTTATTTATTATATATTCATAAATTATGGACAAGCCTATTGCACCCACAAGCAAGTGGGAGAACAGAGCCATTTCACTGAACAATAAGAAAGATATTAATCATTATGACAACAGTCAATATAATGGATGGGGCAAACTTGAATTCTTCCAGCAATTTGAGTATTGTGACATTCCTGGGTTGTAACCACACCACCGTGTTTCGTCATCTGGGATGGACAACAGTCAATATAATGGATGGGGCAAACTTGAAGTCTTCCAGCAATTTGAGTATTGTGTCATTCCTGGGTTGTAACCACACCACCATGTTTCGTCATCTGGGATGACCTTGGGAAAAATGTTTAGATCATTTCAGAACTCATTTTAGATCGCAGGAAACTTCCACATGATGTCATATTCATTCAGCAGATTTGGCAATGAATGAGGTGGCACAGTAGTTAGCACACTGAACTTACATTCGGGAGGATGACACTCCAAACCTGTGTGTGGCCATCCTGATTTAGGTTTTCTGTGATTCTCTAAATCACTTCAGCCAAATGCTGGGATGGTCCCTTTGAAAGAGCATTGCTGACTTCCTTCCCTGTCCTTCCCAAATCTGATGGGACCGATGACCTCACTGTTGGGTTTGCTCCCCCAAATCGAGGAACCAACCAACCAATTTGACAGTCATTCTTCTCATCACCAAACCTTTCATTAAAATTTGCTGAACTGAACTCCAAGTCACTTGAGACAACCCTGAAACTTCTTTAATGGTCTGTTGTAAATCTTACAGGATGATTTTTTAACTTTTTCATCATACTGAGTTTTGGAAGGGCGACCAGAGTGAGATTTCCTATTGATTGACATTTCACCACTTCTGAAATGGGAAAATGACATGAACCCTTGAGTCTTATTCATTGTATTATCCTTGAAGGCTCTTTTTAACATTTTAAGAGCTCCTGTGCCAGTTTTTCCAAGCAAGAAACAAAAATATGTGTCTGCGTGCTGTGCATGAGAATCAGCCACTAAAAAATGAAGTGCACACAAAAGAACTGTAACTAGGAAATTTAAAAATATACAAGCCAAACAGGACTTCCCTTAGCAATGATGCTTGAGTTATTGACTCAGGAATGGTTCCTCTCTATTCTTCTAGCAGCAGAATGTGGTACTACAAAACTCCCTGTCCACCACAACATTTGTTTGGTTTTTCTTTTTTTAGTTACTGCCTTACATACAGAAACATGTTTCTTGATTCTTTGTATTTCATGAAAAATGTAACTGTTACACACATTGTGAATTACATTCATACAATGGAAAGTGTTTGCAAATGAATAAATGAAATTAAGAAATTTTGGAAGTCATGTCTTTATAGAAGCCCAAAAAAGAAACAGTTAATATTCTTCACATTACTTGAACTTTGGGTGCGAGGCTGAGTTGGAGTGGTTTGGCCATGTGTGCTGTGCTGTGCAGTTTCTGTAGTTTGCTCAGTATCTCTGTGTCGGCGTGTAAACTTTGTATACTGAGATCCTGATGTACTGCTGAAAACTGTTTCTAAAATTTCTTGGCCTTTACCCTGCAATGATAAAAGGAAATACGTTTTTAGAAAATGCAATTTCTGAAAGTACTTTCAATACAGTAAAAAAGATATATAAAGTAAAATTATTCTCTCAGTGTTTGAGCTTAAAAATAAAAATTACATACATTTGAACATTTTGTACCTGAAATTTTTGATATTTTGAAATATGACAAAATCATATAGAGCTACACAATAACTCTTTCAAACATTGTATACCATAAATTCCATCACAATCAAGGTTCTTCAGGAATATTGAACAAATCAAGTTATATTGGTTTATTTGGCATATTTTCACATTTTCACACCATATTGTGTTATGAAATTTCCTTCTGGTATGATGCACCTAAAGTAAATAAGCGTTATTTCAGCAGCAGTTAGCAGTAAAAATATTGTGTAATGCAGATAAAGTATATCTTGCTGAAGCCTTTTTTTAAGGATCTTGATTTCTTTGGCTCACTTCCTAATACTCCTTACTGGTTTTTCTTGCCAAAATGAAGATCAGTTTCTACTAAACTCTGATATAGACAGTCACTATACAAGACACAGAAATGATTTTCTTGTAAACTTTGCCTCCATGACCTGGGTTCAGACTGGAGTTATGTATTTGACAAGCTCCTGTCTAATATAAAGCAAGAAATTCGGAATTCCTACCAGTTCAAAAGAAAATTAAAAACATACCTCATCAGTGACTCTTTCTACAAATTATCTGAGTCTTTAGATTCAGAGATTGAAAATTTATATTAACAACAAGGCAAGTAGCAATGTGTGTTATGAAGCTGTATGATGAGTAATAATATACAATAAATAGGAGTCAGTATTTATGGATGAGAAAGTATTACTCTTGAAAAATTGTAATCGGTAGACAGTAAGCCACAAAAAGCAGATAAAGCAGGAGCTATATATTAAAACTGAGAAGGCAGCACCTTGTTTCAAAGCAGCAGCATTCGTACTAATGTATTCCATTAATTTTAAAAATCATAAGTGAGAATATCATTAGGCAGTACAGTGAGAGTTTTATTACTAATACATGATGCAGGTAAAGTTTCTGTGATGGCTTTGTCTCATACTAATTGTATGCCTTGATTCATTCCAAATTCATGATGGTTCTCCTTGATGGGATCTACAGAACAAAATAAATGAATGAATGACTGAATAAGTGGATACATTAACTGGCTGCTTTGCCTTCAAGAGAGAGTTTCTCTTCTACAAATATCATCAGACAGAGGTCACGTAAGAACTACTGGTAACCTGTTTATATCTGACAAAGAAGCCATTCTTGAAGATTTACTGTTAAAACAATAATAAAATGCTATTTGTTCACATTTTTAGCCCTTTCAGAGAAAACTGGCGATTAGATGTAATTAATTCAGTGAAGTTTGTGATAGGTTGAAGCTCTGTTAGTCCCTGTGGCATGCTTGAAGAGCATAATTGGTGGTTTTCTTTTTCACTTCAGGTATGTCTTAATTTATAACATATAATTAACATATAAATTCTGGGTAGAGTAAAAGATTTCTACTTATCTGACTTTCCATTTCTTGACATTTCTGTCTAAGTTTATATCTGAGATGGGTATCTAGATCTGATATGAAATGCAGATTTACTTATCACAAATGTTCAAAAGACTGTTTTATGTTAAACTTGGGGTCATGTTCATCAAATTTATTGAACAAGTTTTCACTTTTATAGTGGGACATATTTGAGGTACTATGCTCTGAACTCAATTCAGTTTGTCTGTGACTGCCAAATAGCTGGCGGAGGCTATCTCAAAATACGGTGAGTTTTAAGTATGTTAAATTTTTATTAGCTAGCAAATGACTAGTACACACTTCCTTTCTTACAATACTGGAGAGTTTCAGCTCTCTAACTACTAACATGGTCTTTTACCTTGACAAGACATTCCCACGGAGAATTGTCAGTGAGGTGAGGGAGCCAGTACCAGAAATTCTGCTCCTTTCTTGTTTGTGTATCTTTTGATTCCATTTTGGCTGCCTGGGATGGCTCTGTTTTCAGCTGTGGATCTTCAGTTTGCTCTTGCTCCTGGTCATCATCTGGGTTCAGCTTCTGTTCCACATCTAGATTTTGTTCTTGTTCCTGTTCGATTTGTTTTTGTTCTTGCTTTAGCTCTTTTTCTTCATATTGATCTTTTTGATCTTGTACCTGTTCTTGTGAGAGTTGCTGCTGCTGGTCCTGCTGTTGCTGCAGTTTCTCCTGTTTTAGTTTCTGCTGTTGCTGTTCTGTTGATTTTGGTGATTGCTGTTGATAGACACTGAATCGTCTCTGTGTGCGTTTAGATGTCTTGGTTCTGCTTACATTCATTGTTCCTGCTAGAAAAAACAAACAGTGCAAACTATTTATAGTGAAAATAGTCATTTAAAGTAAACTAAAATAAAACCAGTATGGAAATGAAATAATTTATGCATATAACACACAGCAGGATCTATACATACAGAAAGAAAAAAAAGTGCTAATTTGTGAACTCAAGTGTTTGTTTTTCTGGAAAAAAAGTAAAGATTAAAAGAACTGAAACTAACCTCAAATCAATTAGAAAAGGCTCGAAGATTCAAGGCCAAAAGAGAGACATCTGAATTAGAGAATAACAAAATCAGCAAAAAAGTATAACTAGCAGAAGAGATTTGAAAAACTGAGAAATGACTCCCAGTGTTGTTGACTACTCACAGATAAGAGAGGTAATGTTCAAAAATTGAAGAATTGATCAGACAAAATGGGACAACAATGGAGAATAATGAAAAAAAAGGCAAATGGTACTAAAAAGACAGAACAGGTATAAGAATTGATCATTGATAAAAGAGGGCTGAAAGAGGAAAATCAAATATGTGGAAATAATTGTAATGCCAGAGGAAGCAGGTTGTAGAAATGAGACTTACGGAAAAGAAATAGACAATAATAGGACTAACAGGTGTAAGTTTGTGGCAGGTGGGTGATGAACACCAACCAGAGGGTTGCCACTTATGACTATTTTCCGAAGTACTGGTGCTAGGAATAAGAATTATTTACATGGTAATGCATATATAAAGGTCATGCCAATTGTGCTTGACCATATGATTTATATTAGAGTGTTTGGTACCTGTACAGGTTCTCTAAGTTCCTTGAGTCTCAGTGATAACTTAGGGGCTGTCATGCTTGCATAAAATGCTGCATGATGATTGTGCCTCAACTGGTACCTCACAGATGATTCTGTCCACAATAAATGAAGCCTTACCAGAGACAGGGCTGGTGTAGCTAATGGTGCAAAGATAAAAAGGACCTATTTTGGAAAAGGGTCCACAATTAATGGTCAAGCAGATTAACACTAAGCGTTCTGTGTTGCTGAAATATTTAAGTGTATGTGGTGTTCTTCACTGTCTGTTTCTCTGTAGTTCAGAAAAATGTTGACTCTTGCATGTTATTTTGCAAAATATGAATTTCTTTATAAATAGTCAACAGTGCCATAAAATAAAACAGGATTTTTGATTGCAAAGAACTTTCACCACAATGAAAAACAGGAAACATGTATTCAGCATAAGCTGCACGAAATTATATACATGAACAACAATCTGATGATGAACCAATTGGTCCCAGATTGGTAATAATGCAATTTCTTCTTAATAAAGAACAGCGGATGGTTGCTCTTTTTACTGTTTCATAATATAACCTGTATCCTTACAGAGATGCAGTCTCACTAGGTCAATTTTCAACAAAATAGCACCGAGCGACAAAGCCAAGAAATGACTGTGTTTAAGAAAAGTTTGGAGACCAAACTGTATAATACCATGTTCCAAAGAAGTGCTGATATAAAGAAATGATGGCAGTGACTAAAATGAATAGAGAATTATTTTGATTACATAACAAGTAACAGATTTCAGAATAGAATACAATAGAATAGAATATAGAATAGAATAGAATATTTTTATTCACCTTTCAGTATTTTTCATACAATTGGCTTCGTCAAAGTTTACAATGGAGTACAGTTAAGTACAATAAACACTTACATACACAGAATTATTTAGCTTATTTAAGAATTGAAAACATTTCTTTATCACGTATTAAAAGCTTATATTATAATGAGTATTTCCTAGGAATTCTTCAATTGTGTAGAATTCACTGCATTTTAACCAATTTTCCAATACACTCTTGAATTTATTAAATGGGGCTGTATGAGCTGAGTATGGTATCTTATTAAAAATTTTTATGCCCAAATGTTTATAGCTATTATGGACAACAGCTAGCCTTGAGAAAGGAACATCCAACAAGCGACTATTTCTGGTATTGTGGGTGTGTACATCACATCTCATGCTGAATTTGTCCAGATTTTCTTTAGCATACATTAAAAAATTATATATGTACATGCTAGGTACTGTCATTGCACTAAGATATTTAAAATGGTTTCTGCAGGAATCTCTGGTTGCTAATCCTAGTATACATCAAGGAGAAGTTGGTAATGATATGGTGTAAAAAAAAAATAAAACCACTCAGAGCAACAACGCATCTGTAAATAAAGTACTCATGAATATCCTAAATTGGTTTAGTTCTAATGGATTTAAAATTCATGTGTCTCACGATGATGAAGTTGATATAATACCGCCGGCCGCGGTGGTCTAGCGGTTCTAGGCGCGCAGTCCGGAACCGCGCGACTGCTACGGTCGCAGGTTCGAATCCTGCCTCGGGCATGGATGTGTGTGATGTCCTTAGGTTAGTTAGGTTTAAGTAGTTCTAAGTTCTAGGGGACTGATGACCTAAGATGTTAAGTCCCATAGTGCTCAGAGCCATTTGAACCATTTTGATATAATACCAAGAGGTAGTGATAAAGTAGGTTCCTCTAAAAACCTGGGTTCACAATTTGCTAACAAATCGAACTGGTCCTGTCACTCAGTTGATTTTTCTAAAATTCTCATTTTAGCATATTTTTCCTTACCTCTACATGTGTTGATCGGATCTGAAAGGCTTAAGGAGCTACAACCTTAGAGTATCCTGTTGTGTGGCATCAACTTAAAACAAATACTACCTATGAAGACCACAGTTTCTGAGCATGACCTTTATGTTCATATTAAAAGGGATTCTTATTATTGTGGAGAAAGGTCTCAGTTATTCCATCACAAAAGTATCAACACTCTATCATTATATGTATTTTTTTTTATTTAAGTACCAGAACTTAAGAGCAACAGAATAAAAATTGTTTTACAAGCCACAGTATCATTTGCTGATTTGTTCACCCAAATTTGTGTATGCCACTTATTATGCTAAAGGAATGACAGATTATTGTATCGTGGTTTTTGTTTCATTATAAATTCTGAAGTGATGTAGCAAGACCATTGAAAACAGAGTTGCAACTAATTAATAATAGTTTCAACACATTAATTCCAGTTATTAATACATCATAAAGTTGCAATGCATTCTCATCAAAACAAATTGGTATCAGTATAACAGTGAAAGGAATGAATAATAAATCAACTCACTAACCAAGAAATGTGGTTTGGCATGTTTTGAGTTGTGTAGTTGCAGATAATAATGCTAGAATATTTAAAAATAAATTTTTTATCAGTTAATTTTGTGATGTAATTCAGAAGTTATACACAAAGTGTCAGTTGGCCAAAATGAACCATAAAAGTATTGAAGTATGTAGGTAACCAAATATTTTGTTAAAGCCTCAACATGGACCTTTGATTTCTTATACTCTTAAGCTAGTGAATTTGATATTAAATTGCATGTTTCACTGGCAATAACAATCAGTTTCAGATGAAATGTGATAATCTGCAGTTATTTCCACAAAAATATATTAATCCTTTCCCACTTTTTGACCATGTTAAAAATATTTTCTGTCAGTTACCTCTATACTGTTATACTATTGCACATTTAGAGTTTCCAGGATCTGAAAGCCGACTGTGTGTTCCATGGACAGCTGTTACACTGTACATTTCATTAGTTTTGCAACAGTACAACTTTTGCTTATATGCGTCAAGAAGTAATTATTCAGTTTCTGTGATTTTGAATTGATGTTTTCATATGAATAATACATCTGTATGTATTATGCTGAACTTATTTGATTCCATATAATGATACCAAAAAATCTTTTTTTAAAGTCCTTTTTATATTCTGAGGGAAGATACTGTAGTGTTTATTTGCACTACGTGATTTTTGATGTTCTACATTTTTTATATTCTATAGAAGCTTTTTCATACAATTATCTTGTGATACAATATTTCAAAAGTATTATCTATAAAAATAAAAAAGAGATAAGTTTAGCAAAATGCAGAAATACACTGACATTGAATGCATAATATTTCATTCACTCTGGATGCTTTAATTAATTAGCTGTCAAAGAAACCACTGATCTGATGTTATCAAATGAAAACCGTTACATGTATTACACAGTTAATTGACAGAAAATGCAGCAACTGCTCCTTTACGTGAAGATACTCACTTTCATAAGTGAACTCCAATTATATTGTATTCATATAATTGATAGTATGATTCAAGTATGTTTTGATGTATTATTTCAAAAGTGACATGATATTCATATAAATGTGAGTTGCATTCACAGGAGTATTCCAGATATAATTGTTGATTGCATAATTGAGATTGCAGGCTAAGACAATTATCTACATCCCAATAATGCTTAATATTTACTTTTTTAAATTGCCATCTGTTCCTGATTGGTCTGTTTTTGGTGCAAGTAAAACTGTGATATTTATTCATAATGCAGTTCTAGTTATGCTGCTGACTTTTGTGTTCTGATGACACACAGCTATTTCTGGAGAATGAAATAAAGTGCATATGTAGCAAACAATTAGAGTAACTAAATGAATTTGCATCTATTATCTGTTTATACACAATCTACTGAGATATGAGTTGTTTCTGGAACAATGTAAGTGTGGCAGAACAACCTTAAAATGCTGAAACAGGATCTGAAGTGAGTAAGGAGTTTGACAAAGGGGGTCATGCAGGACAATTTTTTAAGATCTTGAACTAGTAACAGCATCAGTGCCTGCGTCTAAGGTATCTGTGTCTTTAAGACACAGGGGCTTCTGTCATCAATGAATGGCTATGTTTATGGTCATGAAACAATAAGAAAGATAATTTTTACAAGGAAATACATAAATAAGCCTTAGATCAAAAAAGTACAATGTATCAATTGAAACTCATGTCTAGTTCCCCCCTGCCTCTGCCTCCATTCCCTTGTCCCACACACACACAACACAGTTGTAGCATAATTGCGTGGAATAAAAAGTATTAAAGTTCATGCAGATAGCCAGCAGCTTCTAGGCCAAGACTGTACCCAGCAAGGGACAAGGGCAAGCGGGTGACCCAGCTCCTCCCCTAGAATTTTTTTTTTTTCCAAACAGAATTTGTGTCCTGCCTTGCAGCATAGATGGGTGTATCAATTTGAAGAAAGACAGTACATGTAGGAAAAGTGTGCCCAGAGCCATTTGTCTTCAGTCTTCAGTTCTTAATACTATTCATCAATCATGATACTAACATTTGTCAGTTTTGTGATGAATGAATAGTTTTAAGATTTTATACCCACCCTCCCTTCTCACTCAGGCCATTCACAAATATATGAATTATCTACTGCTGTTAAGATATGTCATCATCCAGAAGCAAACGTTGAATGAAACTCCATTGCATGCACTAACTTTGAAAAATATTCCATGCTTTAATAAAAGCATAAATTGTACAATGTTATTTTCAAAATTTCTGAATTAGAAATAAAAGTACAGAAAAGGGGATATACTGAGTATTGCTCCATAATGGTTTTTTTATACATATTAGAAATATGTTCTTTTCACATTGACAGAACAAATAATAAAAATAAGTGACAAGAACAAACTTTTAAAGGCTACTGTAAAAAGCATTACATGTTCAGAATTTTATCATTGCTGTCATAAGAAAATATACCATATGCACAAGCTGTGTCAAAAGGGTTATTTTCAACAACAGAATAGAGTTACCTTTAATTTTATTCTGAAAACGAATGTCAACTCAGAGTCAACAAATATTTCAGTTTCATCTTTTTAGCATTAATTGCATGATTGTGAAGTTTTTCGTATCTGTTATCTAACTTGTTATGGTGAAGTGCTATGATGTAAACAAAAAGAGAGACAAAAGTTCAAATTAACAAAGCATGTAATAAATACAACTTACAGTTTTCTGTATCTGCTCTAGTCCTCTGTACTCTCCAACTACCAGTTGCAAGGAAAAGCAAATACTGAAGGCTCTTCAAACTGAACCTACCAATTTATCTGTTCCACAGATATTAACACCTCCAGCATTGAGACAATGCTGTTCCTGACCAATGAGATGGGCTTGCTTTGAGAAGGAGCAACCAATCAGATGCAGCTAAGGCAGATGGTGGGGGTAAAGATCTCTGACGTAGCAATGAGAAAGAAACTGAAATGATGACCTTGGTCAGTACCATTCCAGCCAACACAATCTTTTATGAGCTTTCCTTATTTCCACATTGTGTCGTTAAAATACAGCTCATGTTTCATATACTTCTGTGAGCCCTCGTGGCTGAGAGAATGAAAGCCCCAATTTTTTCTTAAGCTTGGAATCTTAAACCATATAACAATGCTTATGAAACAAAGTGGTGTTGTTTGGTTAGGTCCCTGAGATAAAAAGTAGAGAGGGCAATATTTATTTGGAAATAAAATGAGATGCGCATTTGTGGCCATTTACAACCTTTACATTGGGGAGGGAGATAACATGCCAAAGGATAGAGACAAATTGTTATTTGAGAAAAGAAAGGTCAGTCCTTCTTCTTAATTTTTTCTCTAATAATTAACTCTGGTAATATATGTGTCTTAATGAAAGAAATATTGTTGAAAAATTTACAGATGTCAGTCACATAATAAATGAATAATTGTGTCACATATCTTTTGATATGGTTTACAAGGAAAGTTACTTATAATGAACCCAGGAAGATTATGGAATTTAATTGTCTCTTAAAAGTGATGCTGCTATTTGTGTTTCCTGTTCTAATAGCTGAAATAAGGATCCTCACTAATCACTTTACTAAGTCTAATTTTTTAGCCATATTTTATTTAATTACCATGAGGTACACAATCTTTTAGAACTACATTAACTCCTCATTCTGAAAAAAATCTCTGATACATGAGTGGAATAAGTTTGGATTTAATATTGTAGAGGGGAGGGGCGGGGGAGGAGGGGAAGATATGGCATCTGAAAGTCATAGGTATTTAAAATCATCCAAGATCTGGGCTAATGTCAAGATAAGAAATCTAATATTAATATTAATTTGACATGTAATGTATTCTCTTCTTTACATGCAAGACACAGATACGCAGCATAAATATGAGGAACAAAGCCATGAAAATCAAAATAAAATGTTAATTTATCTGGAGGTGAAGCCCAAGCTTAGTTATACAAGAAGGGTTATAGAAATTACACACAGTCACATTTAAGGAACCATGTTGTCATTTTCTTCATGTGATGTAGGCCAGTCACTGGAAACCTAAATGTGGATGGCTGGATGATGAGCTGAATTCCTCTTCTGAATATGAGTCCAATAGCTTAACCATTGCATCACACACTATAGTCACAGGCTACGAATGCTATGAATGATGTGTATACTTTGTTCACATGCAGTTCTCGTTCATAAAAATCACAGCTAGGATGAAAAGAACACACTTGTCCATTATGGTGAATGAAAGGAAAGGTGTGCCTCACAAAAAACAGAAAACTGGATGAAGAAGTTAATGTACTGGCAGAGCAAATCAGGAGGTGAGCATATTCCTAGGGTATGAGTGGACATGTCTCTTGTTTCCACATGGAGGATGAGCTAGTAACTCATTTTTTAAACAAAAAACTGTTGGATGTTATATTAGAACAAATAAGCCCTTGGTCACAAATATTAAGTCAAAATTGACCAGGTTTCGATGCTACTATGAGTGTCCTCTTCAGAATTAGACTAACTGTTCTAAAACATATTAGGTATATAATACATTAATAAAATTAAAGTTTGTACTGACCGGAAAAGATGCAGTACTTACAAGTCACACATTAAAAAAGATCTAAGCCGGAAAGGCGACGTCATGAATAGTTGTGAGATGGCGAGCTGCTAAGGGCTGCTCATACTGTGAACAAGGGTTGCAACAAGTCTTGCAGCCCTTAGCGGCTCACCATCTCACAACTATTCATGATGTCGCCTTTCCGGCTTAGATCTTTTTTAATGTGTGACTTATAAGTACTGCATCTTTTCCAGTCAGTACAAACTTTAATTTTATTAATGTATTATATAACTAATATGTTTTAGAACAGTTAGTCTAATTCTGAAGATGATGCTCATAGTAGCGTCGAAACCTTGTCAATTTTGACTTAATATTTGTGACCGAGGGCTTATTTGTTCTAATATAATTCTGACATGGTCACTGAACCTTAGCTGCTATGTTCAAAGTTTTACTGTTGGATGTTTGGTGAACGAACATCTGACAGTGCCATTTTTTAAGTATAACCTTTTTGGGATAAAGTAATGTTTTTAAAGTTTTCTCTTGTGTATTAATGTCAAAAGTGTTCTGTAGCTCTAATAATTATGCATATTATGATGCATAAATATATAAAATAAAAGAGAAAACTTGAGTGTTGGCATAGCTTTAATGAAATATATTAAGACACTTTATCACTGATCACAATAAGAACAACTGAGCAAGACAAACTAGGAGGAAAGGGAAGCTGTTTATTGTTTGTTGTTGATACTGAAACCTATGGAGTAAAGATTAATATAAATGACTTGTCAGTTTTGATGTTAGTGCTGTATAGACCTCCTACAGGAAACATGGATGCATTCCTGAGACAGCTAGATATTCTTTTATCCCACCTGTCTTCTAAGACCAAGAGTTTAATAATGGCAGATGATTTTAATGTCTATTTTCTTAATGAGAGCAGTAGTAAGGAAGATTTAGAACATATAGCTGAGTCTTTTAACCTGCTGACAGTAGCAGATTTTCTGACAAGGGTGACTGATAATGGTTGCAGAATGACTGTTGATCATTTAAAATTACATAATATCCTCAATAAAAACCAGTTTGGCTTTTGTGCTGGTCTTTCTACTGAACACACAATTTTCTCTTTTAACAATCAAGTTTTGGAAGCCATAAACAAAAAAAGTCGCCAGTAGCTATTTTCTTATGATTTCTTGAAAGCCTTCAATCGTGTAAATGATCCAATTCTTTTGATAATGGCAGAATATTTAGTTTGGAAATTACTGTGTTTGTGGCTTCAGTCATATCTAAAGGATCAAAAGCAGATTCTGATGCTGAAAGGTTTATCTGTGGAACATGCTTTGTCTGAGTGGCCACCGTAAGTTGCAGTGTGCCATGAGACTTTGATTTAGGTCCACTGCTATTTCTTATTTTCATTAATGACCATCCTCTTTGTTCCAATACAAAGAGTAAATTTACCCTTTTTACAGGTGATACCACAATTCTCATTGATCATTTGTCAGAAAATAGTCTTCAACAAAGTTTTCACTGAAATCTTAAACTTGTTTTTATCAGTTCCATACTCCATAAAGAAACCTCGAAGAAACTGACATAAAGTGTAGAGATCAAATGATACAGAAATTTGAGGATACAAAATTGCTGGGTGCTTATATATGCAGCAAATGTAATTGGTCAACTCACATTCTTCATCTTTCCAAAAGACTTGGCTCAGCAATATTTGCACTACTGCTTATTGCTTCAGCAGGTGAAACTGACACCATTAAGGCTTCCTGCTTTGGCTACTTTCATTCATTAATTTTGTATGTGATTATGTTCTGGGGGAACCAACTCTGGGAAGGGGGAAGGGGGGAGCAATTCACTGGGAAAAAAAGCCACTAGAATAATGAATAATGCATAATGAGTGGTGTCTACCATAAGCATTTGTGCAGGTACCTGTTTCAAAGTATGTGGATACTTACCATCTCCTCAAGGTATATTTTTCCTTGTTGACTTTTGTCTGTAATAACTTTTCTCTGTACAAGGACAACAATAAATATCATGTCTACAACACAAGGACCAAAAACAATCCACACATTGAACTGAAAAATCTTAGTCTGGTTCATAAAGGAATTTATTATTCCAGCACTAAGCTGTTTAATACACTCCCATTACATATTAAATGTCTTCATAAACAACTGCCCAAATTCAAACAAATTCTCATATAGTACCTAACAGAGAAATCTTTTTATACAGTTGATGAATTTCTGGCACAAAATGAATAAGACTGCCAAAATTACAATTATGTTAGAACTAGATTTGATTACTTAAATATAATCTATAATTGAAATATATTGTGATCCATCACTAATCAATCAGTGTAAACTAGAGTTTGTGTCATATTTTTCATCTTCTTATCATTTCTAACCTTACAATTGCTGCGTAACTTGTTTCAATAGATTTTATGTAATAAATTCTCTTTAACATGATTGTCTTGCTCCACTCAAGAACAATGTAATCTACAATGTCTGTGTCTTATTTTTCATCTTTGTAAAAATATGTTATGTTCTAACTTTTATCACTCACATATTATTTTGGGCACTGTCATAGGCAAGTGAAAATTTGGTTTTTGTATTCATGTATGTATTTACTTACTGTAATAATTAGTATAACTCTGTTTCCTGTAAATATTACTTATCTTCCATAGTGAAACAAAATTTTGCATTAATTCAGTATATGTTTTGTAATTGACATTTTATTTACATTATATCATTATTGCCATGAAAGTCATATTTGAACCCTGTACAGTTTGACACATGGCATATCCTCCAGATTCGCTTGCTACCTTGGTCTATGGAACATGAAATAAAAAATAAATAAATAAATAAATAAAAACAAATTATGATTTCAAAGTGGCAGATGAGCAATGCCATGTTGCATCCTGATTTGAATACACTGAACTCTCAACATAGGATAACACTGTATGACCATCACCACTTCCTGATTGCCAGCTGAAATATCATAAATTTTTGTTAACACAAAATAGTCAAAGGACAAAATGCAAAAGAGAAGAAGGGCAAATGTGTAAGGTACTTTGACATTTTCATCATTAGACAGGTAGTTTTCTCACTTGAGTTATGATGGAAACTGGCTATTGGCAGTTTGGAGTTACCATTCAGAAACTTACCATAAATAGATAAAGGTACAACTGAGTGGAGTAATCTCATTGTATAGCTATAAATTATTTTGGAAGGCTAAAGAAAATAAATGACATGTTTTGGCTAGATTGGTCCAAGTAGAGAGGAAAGAATCACACAATCAAAACTATAACAACTGAACTTGGGTGTGATTATGTAGCCAACTTCTCCACATACAAGCCCCATCTGCCTTGAATGTATTCACTTCAGTTGCAAGCTCTCTCATGTTCAAACACATACCTGGGAAAAGAATTCAAAACATCTAAAACCTGCACCATGTTCAAAGTGGGACTTAAGGCCCATTGTCTCCAATTCTCAAGGAGTGATATTATCCAGAGGTGACAAAGACTACAACCTTATTTTACTTCAACTCAAGGAGCAAGGATTTATGGTTGTCGTCTCTCACTGTATTATGGTGTCTGACATTGTAACTGTTTTCAAGTGTAACTACTTTTTCAAAACACAAAAATGAGATTCAGTGACATGTGCATAGCAGACTTCTCACCAGCATCAGAAGAGACTATGTCAAAGATCCAAGTTGAAAAATATTGGAGTAGTAGCATAATGAAGGAACAACTATTAAGGAGCTAACTTATCAATGAAACTCTTATCGCACTAAATATTCTATGTTAGAGTACATTTATGTATCTTATACCATGATTAATGTATTCTGTTACAGTCTGTCATGTCCAGTTGTTTGTAAGTGATGTAATAAAGGAAATCAACAAGATTTTCAAGTAGAACAAGTTTTTGCTTCATGCTGAGGTGCACATCACTGATGAAGAGGGATTCTTAGTTTGTTCTATGGGAATTGAGGTTGTTACCTTAAGAGGCAATATTGATTTTTTGGAGAACATGTTTATTGCATGACCCTTACCGTTCCTCTACAAAAACAGTAATAACATGATGTGACAACTATTCTTACACACTGCTTTACAATGTTTTGTTGCATATGCATATTAGTGCTATTTCTGTGTTTTGTCCGCTGGCTTTACCATAGGTTAATAAATTTTCTCTGCCACTCTCTCTTTTTCTTTGTTTTATAAAGAGTTTGTCCCACATTACATACACAACTTCATATTGTGCTATGTTTTATACAAGAAGTGATGGAATTTGAACATGACTGATGTGTTATTTGCTAATGGGTCTTGTGAGGTGAATATTTGTTTTGGATTGTAAAGGAAGCTTGTGGTAGTTTCCTCAATGATTTGATAAGAATGTATAATGCAAGATTGTAGTTTTGGTGAAAAATTGATTTATTTCATGAACTGTTGCTTAATTTGTGAGGTCAGATGCCGTGAATGTTTGATCACTTTCAGCACTGTTTTACTGATTTTGGACTGTAGTCAGCCAACATTGACTGTAACTGAATACTGTGTAGTTCAGGGCACCACTGTTAAAATTATAATTGTGGTATCAGTTGCGAAGTGTCTCACCCATTGCCTTGTAAACCCTGCTTCACATGAGGAATGAATGATTGAGCTATAGCACAGATCACATGAGGGTGGAATATCATTTGTGGAAACTGGTCAGTGCTGTAGTCATGTAGACATTTCTAAAACTCTATGCATTATTCACCAGTTTGGTACCAGATTCTATACTGATGTGGTTAATACCACCTGAGGGCCTAATGCAGTGTTTTTGTTTTGGATACATTATGTCTGCTTCAGCCTCCTTAGAGCTGGGACACCTTAACAGTATCTAACAGCTCCTGAGTCTCTACTGAAGTGTGCACATTCCATTTTGTATTGCTTAGCAACATTCCACTTAGATACTTAATCAATGTGACTGTGTCTAGTAGCACTCCAGTAATACTGTATTTGAACATTAGAGGATTATTTCCAATTTACATTCATATAGACCTCTGTTTGCACACTCTCAGTAACCTTTGGTTGGCCTGAAGTAGTTATGGAGATACATAGACCTAGAGCTATTTGAGATATAGACAATCATTCTCAAGGGTTGAACCACCTACACTGAGTACTGGAAAAATTGCCTACAGAGGTGTCCATTGCATATTGCCAACCCGTATCAGAATGACTCAGGAGGGCTGGCTCGGGTACTCTCAGTCCAGCTATGTGTCATCGGGCCCCACTCTGTGCAGTCTGGCTGGTCAGACTCTGCTCTATTAGGCTAGCTTACCAGCCTGCCTGGTTGTCAGTGTCTCATGTATCACCATGCAGGCTGCCTGCTGGGCTTTGCTCTACCAGGTTGGCCTACCAGACTGCTAATGGCTCACTTATCATGGCCACTGAGTGACTTGCTTGTGCACAGAGTAATGTCATCTATCATCTCAAGATGAGTTGATTGCTAATGTGTGTACTGCCTTCTAATGTCACTGACTGACAAAATTAAGAAGAAATACAAATTATTGACCATCAAAAATTGAGTGTTTTCTTTGATTTTCTGGAAGTTAACTATTATCATTCACTTTTCTGCAGTTCCTTATGAGAAAGAAGGTTTAGCAGTCCAATGAGTATTTTATTTTGTATGTACGTGGCAGTAGTTAGCACAATGGACTCACATTCAGAACGAGAATGGTTCAAATACCTGTCTTGCCATCCAGAGTTAGGTTTTCTGTGATTCCCCTAAAACATTTAAGGCAAATGCTGGGATGGTTCCTTTGAAAGGGCACTGCTTGTTTCCTTCCCCATCCTTACCTAATCCAAGTTTCTGCTTCATTTCTAATGATGTGATCATCAACAGGATGTTAAATACTTAACTTTTAAACAATAAACTTCATCTTCCTTCATTTTATTTGTTATCTCTTAGGGAAACATTTGCACCTTCCACAAGATACAATTGTCAGGTAAACATAATTGTCAATAGTATTCAAATTAAATGTTTAAAAAACAAATTGACAACTGCCGTAAACATGTTTTACATGGTGTGGGAGAGGGTGCGATTTTGGATGTCAGGAATGACAAGGAGAACATCTTGAACTTGATAGATGGAACTGCTACCTGATCAAGTGTGGTAGCAGAGTCTTCTAATGATCAGCCCAGAAAGTTGGTGGAAATGGTATGCTCTGAGCCACAGAGGAAACAGTATGTCCACAGTTTTAATCTCTGTCAGATGAAGAATCTGGCCAACAAACAAAAGGGCAAGTACCATTCCAGCTGTGTATGCAGTATCATTGAACGCAGAGAACAGATGTTTATTGCTTTCTTTTAGTTGGTATTATTTACTCTGGCCTGGTGTGAGATGGATGTAATCTGTCAAGAGGTGCAACACCTGATGGTGTGGTAGGCATAATGTATGAATGCTGCAAATGCACTTCTTTCTCAAATAAAATAAACGGGAGTTACTGAGTCTATCTCATGGGGTCAACATGTGAATATTTAGAAAGTGGAAGAGAAAAAGTACATCGAAAGTGTGTGTGTGTGTGTGTGTGTGTGGGGGGGGGGGGGGGGGGGGGGGGAGTGATATCCAAGAATGCATTGATCCATTGATTTATCTGCATCTGATGTGTTGGTTTGTGAGTCATTCTCTCTTCTGTGTTATTGAGCTCACACAAAATGGTTCAAATGGCTCTGAGCACTGTGGGACTTAACATCTGAGGTCATCAGTCCCCTAGAACTTGGAACTACTTAAACCTAACTAACCTAAGGACATCACACACATCAATGCCCGAGGCAGGATTCGAACCTGCGACCGTAGTGGTTGCGCGGTTCCAGACTGAAGTGCCTAGAACTGCTCAGCCACACTGGCCGGCAAGCTCACACAGAACAAAACTCCATCCAAATAGGCCTGGAAATGCCCAACAGTACTGACCAACTGCCGTGTCATCCTCATCTGATAGGCATCACTGAATGTGAATTCTGGACATGGATGTGGTCAGCACAATGCTCTCCTGGCTATTGTCAGTTGTTTGTGACTGGAGCAGCTACTTCTCAGTATCTCCTCAACTGGCCTCACAAGGGCTGAGTGAAACCCACTTGCCGACAGCACTCGGCAGACACAACTGGTAACCCATCTATATGCCAGCGAAGCCCGACAGTGCTTAACTTAGGTGATCTGACAGGAACTGGTGCTGTTGGCACACTGAACAAAGGAGAACAGTTTCTAACTAAATTAGCTGAGAGTCTCATCCTAACTGTAGAGGTTATCAATTTGCATGTCTCAGCCTTCTTATGTAAGCAACAAAGTGAAACGCTATGCCCCTAGGAGCCCTGTTTGAATCCACAGATACCACGTGCAATTTACCTGGTTTAGGAGTATTTGCTATGAAACAGACATTTACAGGTTAATTGATCTTTAACCCCTTCAACGTGATGCTTTATTGATGTTTCACAGTTACATTCTAAATTACATTATTTTAATTGTATTTTTTATTTTTTTTCTAAGATTTTTAAGGAACACATATGTGAACCTTCTTCAGATTTTAAGCAGTAGATAATAACATATTTTATAACACATATTAAGAATTTTGCTAATGGAATTTTAAAAAACTGTTGTTATTAAATGCACATAAACATACACACACCAAAAAAAGTTTTGCATCACCTCGGTTCTGAGAGTTCCAGAACCTGTACAGAAAATTGAAAAAGAGATCAACATTAACATCATTTCCACCCTTTTTATTGCTCATGAAAACCACACATTGCATGTTGTACCACCATTCAGCGAGACCTTCAGACGTGGTGGTCCAGATTTCTGTATACACCGATACCTTCAATACCCAGTAGCATGTCCTCTTGCATTGATGCATGCCTGTATTCCTTGTGGCATACTATCCACAAGTTTATCGAGGCACTATTGGTCCAGATTGTCCCACTCCTCAATGGCAATTTTGCATAAATCCTTCAGAGTCGTTGATGGTTCACTTCGTCCATAAACAGCATTTTCAATCTATCCCAGGCAGGTTCAATAGGGTTCATGTCTGGAGAATACGCTGGCCACTCTAGTTGAGCGATGTTGTTATCCTGAAGGAAGTAATTCACAAGATGCGCGTGATGGGAGCACGAATTGTCACCCATGAAGATGAATGCCTCACCAATATGCCGCCAATATGGTTGCACTATAGGTTGGAGGATGGCATTCACCTATTGTGCAGCCATTATGGCGCCTTCTATGACTACCAGTGGTGTACATTGGCCCCACACAATGCCACCCAAAAACAGCAGGGAACCTCTACCTTGCTGCACTTGCTGGACAGTGTGTCTAAGGCGTTCAGCCTGACCGGGTTGCCTCCAAACATGCCTCTGACGATTGTCTGGTTAAAGCCATATGTGACACTCATTGGTGAAGAGAATGTGATGCCAATCCCGAGCAGTCCATTTGGCATGTTGTTGGGCACATCTGTACTGCACTGCATGATGTCATGGTTGCAAAGATGGACCTCGCCATGGAGTCGGGAGTGAAGTTGCACATCATGCAGCCTATTGCACACAGTTTGAGTTGTAACACAACATCCTGTGGCTGCTTGAAAAGCATTATTTAACATGGTGCTGTTGCTGTCAGGACTCCTCCAAGCCATAATCCTAGGTAGCCGTCATCCACTGCAGTAGTAGCCCTTGAGCGGCCTGAGCAAGGGATGTCAGCAACAGTTCCTATCTCTCCGTATTTCCTCCATGTTCGAACAACATCACTTTGGTTCACTCCGAGATGCGTGGACACTTCCCTTGCTGAGAGCCCTTCCTGGCACAAAGTAAAAATGCAGATCTGATTGAACCACAGTATTGACTCTCTAGGTATGGTTGAACTTCAGACAACACAAGCCGTGTACGTCCTCCCTGGTGGAATGACTGGAACTGATCGGCTGTCGGACCCCCTCCATCTAATACGTGCTGCTCATGCATTGTTGTTTACATCTTAGGGCAGGTTTAGAGACATCTCTGGACAGTCAAAGGGACAGTCTGTGATACAATATCCACAGTCAATATCTATCTTCAAGAGTTCTGGGAACCGGAGTGACGCAAAACCTTTTTTGATGTGTGTGTAATTATTTCACTTCTTCTATATGGTTCCTGTCCTTGAAGTACACCCTTCATAACTACATTTTGGGGATTATTCTCTATTCAGCTGAGTCATACGTTCAAAAATGTCATAAGTGGCACTGGAAGCAGAGTTGACCAAGTGAGGTGTCACAGTGGTTAGCATATTGGACTCACATCCAGGAGGACAATGGCTGAAATCCAGGTCCAGCCATCCAGATTTAGGTTTTCCATAATTTCCCTAAATCACTCCAGGCAAATGATGGAATGGTTTCTTTGAAATGGCATGGCCGATTTCCTTCATGACCAACCCCTCCCCATTCACCTCATGTGAGATTGTGCTCCATCTCTTATGACCTTGATGTGGATGGGGCATTAAACCGAATGTTCCTTCCTTCCAAGCAGAGTTTGGTGCGATTTAGCGACAAAATTTGAAACTACGCAACCTACACAGACATGTGATATAGGTCCCAAGTTAGTAAAAAACAATTATTAATTTTATGACACAGTAAGAGTCGATCATCTTCTAGCAAACATAAAGACCGCTCCCGCCATCCAGTTGTGGTCATTGCATCCCCGCCCAATACAGTATACTCAGAGTGGCCAGAAGACAGAGGACGCTACTGGATGTGATGCAACTCATCAGGTGCAGAAGCCTATGCGATGAATTTGTCTCTACACACCTCTGGTAGAAATGGTTTCCTGATACCTCACATATAGATCAGTTGCTATCTGTCACACAGCCCCATATGACTCTGAGAAGGTGACATGACTTCCATTCGTTGAACGCTTGTTGTTGCCATGCATGGCGGTTTCCATATGTGAAAACTGTCTCTGTGATGTCGAAGATCTATGTGCAACTCTTTTACTACACATCTGTTCTCTCATATTGTGGCTAAACTCGCGCCATACGCCATGTATAGCCACAAATCCAGGCGTATGTATTGCACATTTGTAAATAGGACATCCCGTCTTGTGACAATCGGCCACTCAGTTAATTATGTACGAGTACATAAGCACATCAGATGAAATATCTGTCAGCCCCAGGAGATGTCAAGCTAACGCTGTTTAACATGGACTTCATTCTTCATAATCACCTCATTTCGACGAGGAACGAAATTCACAAGTCTCTCGTGGTATGACTTGTGCAGATGAAACCACACATTGGTGATTAGATCCTGTAAAGCTACTAAACTGTGGGAATACTGACTTCTGCATTTCATCTGGTATTCCAGAGAGTCTTGCACATTTTCCGTGGGATTAAGACTTGGAAATTTAGATGCCCAATCAAGATGCGACAGGGTGCCTTAGTGTTCATCAAACCAGGAATGTATGCATGCAGCTCAGTGAACGTGGCTGGTTGTCGTCTTCTTGGGGGAGAAGAATGTCCATAAAGATCTTGAAAAAGGCCAACACTTGGCCAACGAGTGTAGAAGTAAATGTACTGGGTCATGTACATAGTAAATTTGATTGGATTCATGGTACGAAAAAAACCTCCAAATATCATAGAACCCTCTTCGGCACACCCTCCTCACCGCGGATTAAGTGCCTCATTGGGCTGTCGGTGTACTCAACGTCATGAAAAAAGGCAAACTCGCAACTCATCACAACACATATGCCCCCACTCGGGCTCTGTGTTCTTTGGGCCTTTGAAGATGATGTGCTGTTTTATGGGAAGCTGTGAGCAATGGTCTTTTTGCGAGGTACCTGATTTCAGATGTTCAAGCATGTAAATGCCTATATACAGAGGGGTCCAAAAAAATGTATCCACTATTTAAAAGTCCATAACTGGCGAACTAATTGATGGAATTGTCTGATCTTTGGTGAAAGTGTAGCTTAAAGTCCAACTTAAAAATATCACTGTAGGTGTTCGAAATGGTCACCATTAACATCCACACACAAACGATGCCACCGAACTGCAGCACGAACTGCTGACTGCAACGTGTTCAGTTGGATATTTGCACATGAATGTACAATGGATTCTCGAAGTTCATCCAATGTGCGTGGCTTTTGTCGATAAACGACGTCCTTTAGTGTTCCCCACAGGTAAAATTCCAGAGGAGTTAGGTCTGGGGAACGTGGTGGATAATCCACAGCACCTCTACGGCCTATCCATCTTCTCATATATATATATATACACTGCGGTATTTTTTGGTTCTTTAATTGCAATACCATGACATCTGCAATATTCTTGTAACAGTATTGGATGAATAAAACTGGTGCAAAAAAAAAAAAAAAAAAAAAGGTTCAAATGGCTCTGAGCACTATGGGACTCAACATCTTAGGTCATAAGTCCCCTAGAACTACTTAAACCTAATGTGTTATATCATGAGAGACGCTGCAGTGCTGAATTATAGAATCGAATGTATCATAGACAGGGTCGTTTGAAGACCCAAACCGTCACTTGGGACCAACCAAAACTTTTAAAGGTGCTACCAAGACGTCAAGAAAAGGCAGTTAATATCTGACGGAAATTGGTGGGGGGGGGGGGGGGGGGGCGCCAGGCGTGAAATGTTACGTCGCTTCTGTGGAAAACTGTTCCACTGGTGACTCATTTGCTCTACATTTAATACTATGCTTGAATGACGTACTACGTTTGTAATAAAACAGAGCTTTTTGTGTAGAGATAATTGTTTCATAGCTCGCTTACAGGACTTGAAAAAAATTTACGAAGATCATTTAGTCAGAACGACTTGCAGATTTTGCACGCAATCTCTGAAAAAACTCTGAAGAAGAATGTCGTTGAGGAGCACAGCAAGAATAATTGATTCTGCGCCTCAGTGACGAGTAAGATAATCAGTTTCCGGAAGAGACGCAGTGTTACACATACAGTTTTCAGGAGAATCTACCACATCAGAGCCGCGAATTCTTTACAGAAGAATGGAGAAACTGGTAGAAGCCGACATCGGGGAAGATCAGTTTGGATTCCGTAGAAATATTGGAACACGTGAGGCAATACTGACCTTACGACTTATCTTAGAAGAAAGATTAAGGAAAGGCAAACCTACGTTTCTAGCATTTGTAGACTTAGAGAAAGCTTTTGACAATGTTGACTGGAATACTCTCTTCCAAATTCTAAAGGTGGCAGGGGTAAAATACAGGGAGCGAAAGGCTATTTACAATTTGTACAGAACCCAGATGGCAGTTATAAGAGTCGAGGGGCATGAAAGGGAAGCAGTGGTTGGGAAGGGAGTGAGACAGGGTAGTAGTAGCTTCTCCCCGATGTTATTCAATCTGTATATTGAGCAAGCAGTAAAGGAAACAAAAGAAAAATTCGGAGTAGGTATTGAAATCCATGGAAAAGAAATAAAAATTTGAGGTTCGCCGATGACATTGTAATTCTGTCAGAGACAGCAAAGGACTTGGAAGAGCAGTTGAACGGAATGGACAGTGTCTTGAAAGGAGGATATATAATGAACATCAACAAAAGCAAAACGAGGATAATGGAATGTAATCGCATTAAGTCGGGTGATGCTGAGGGAATTAGATTAGGAAATTAGACACTTAAAGTACGAGGGCAGTTCAATAAGTAATGCAACACATTTTTTTTCTTGGCCAATTTTGGTTGAAAAAACCGGAAATTTCTTGTGGAATATTTTCAAACATTCCCGCTTCGTCTCGTATAGTTTCATTGACTTCCGACAGGTGGCAGCGCTGTACGGAGCTGTTAAAATGGCGTCTGTAACGGATGTTCGTTGCAAACAACGGGCAGTGATCGAGTTTCTTTTGGCGGAAAACCAGGGCATCTCAGATATTCATAGGCGCTTGCAGAATGTCTACGGTGATCTGGCAGTGGACAAAAGCACGGTGAGTCGTTGGGCAAAGCGTGTGTCATCATCGCCGCAAGGTCAAGCAAGACTGATCTCCCGCGTGCAGGCCGGCCGTGCACAGCTGTGACTCCTGCAATGGCGGAGCGTGCGAACACACTCGTTCGAGATGATCGACGGATCACCATCAAACAACTCAGTGCTCAACTTGACCTCTCTGTTGGTAGTGCTGTCACAATTGTTCACCAGTTGGGATATTCAAAGGTTTGTTCCCGCTGGGTCCCTCGTTGTCTAACCGAACACCATAAAGAGCAAAGGAGAACCATCTGTGCGGAATTGCTTGCTCGTCATGTGGCTGAGGGTGACAATTTCTTGTCAAAGATTGTTACAGGCGATGAAACATGGGTTCATCACTTCGAACTTGAAACAAAACGGCAATCAATGGAGTGGCGCCACACCCACTCCCCTACCAAGAAAAAGTTTAAAGCCATACCCTCAGCCGGTAAAGTCATGGTTACAGTCTTCTGGGACGCTGAAGAGGTTATTCTGTTCGATGTCCTTCCCCATGGTCAAACGATCAACTCTGAAGTGTATTGTGCTACTCTTCAGAAATTGAAGAAACGACTTCAGCGTGTTCGTAGGCACAAAAATCTGAACGAACTTCTCCTTCTTCATGACAACGCAAGACCTCACACAAGTCTTCGCACCCGAGAGGAGCTCACAAAACTTCAGTGGGCTGTTCTTCCTCATGCACCCTACAGCTCCGACCTCGCACCGTCGGATTTCCATATGTTTGGCCCAATGAAGGACGCAATCCGTGGGAGGCACTACGCGGATGATGAAGAAGTTATTGATGCAGTACGACGGTGGCTCCGACATCGACCAGTGGAATGGTACCGTGCAGGCATACAGGCCCTCATTTCAAGGTGGCGTAAGGCCGTAGCATTGAATGGAGATTACGTTGAAAAATAGTGTTGTGTAGCTAAAAGATTGGGGAATAACCTGGTATATTTCAATGCTGAATAAAACTACCCCTGTTTCAGAAAAAAAAATGTGTTTCATTACTTATTGAACTGCCCTCGTAGTAAAGGAGTTTTGCTATTTGGGGAGCAAAATAACTGATGATGGTCGAAGCAGAGAGGATATAAAATGTAGACTGGCAATGGCAAGGAAAGCGTTTCTGAAGAAGAGAAATTTGTTAACATCGAGTATAGATTTAAGTGTCAGGAAGTCGTTTCTGAAAGTATTTGTATGGAGTGTAGCCATGTATGGAAGTGAAACATGGACGATAAATAGTTCGGACAGGAGGAAAATAGAAGTTTTCGAAATGTGGTGCTACAGAAGAATGCTGAAGATTAGATGGGTAGATCACATAACTAATGAGGAGGTATTGAGTAGAAATGGGGAGGAGTTTGTGGCACAACTTGACGAGAAGAAGGGACCGGTTGGTAGGACATGTTCTGAGGCATCAAGGGATCACAAATTTAGCATTGGAGGGCAGCGTGGAGGGTAAAAATCGTAGAAGGAGACCAAGAGATGAATACACTAAGCAGTTTCAGAAGGATGTAGGTTGCAGTAGGTACTGGGAGATGAAGAAACTTGCACAGGATAGGGTAGCATGGAGAGCTGCATGAAACCAGTCTCAGGACTGAAGACCACAACAACAACAACTATTACCGTGAATTATATTTAACAAGAGCACTATAGTCAGAAAGAGAATAAGTTCTAGAGGATCCACATGGAAGAAATTAAAGGAGCAGACAACTTTCATAATAAAGTCTATCCTGCGATCGAATACACCATGAAATGGAGGTATAGAGAGGTTCGAGGCAGCGTAGCGAACGCGGTATGAAAACATTGCCGTGCATGCCGACGGGCTGACACCAAAGCTGGAGCAACCAATAGTATCGCTACGTGAGAAAGGTAAGGTGCTGGCAACTACACCGTATTAGCAAGCCCTCCAGCGATCCACTCAATCTTGTTTAACTATTAACTGAAAAGCACAGACGGGCACGTGGAAAAAAATGGTCAAATGGCTCTGAGCACTATGGGATTTAACTTCTGAGGTCATAAGTCCCCTAGACTTAGAACTACTTAAACCTAACTAACCTAAGGACATCACACACATCCATGCCCGAGGCAGGATTCGAACCTGCGACCGTAGCAGCAGCGCGGTGCCGGACTGAAACACCTAGACCCGCTCGGTCACAAGCAGGTGGAAAGACCGAGGAGATTTTAAGAGTATTAAATTCAGGAATTCAACTATTAACTTGACTGTGAACGCACTGAAGTAAGCGTGTCTGTCACAGCAAAGTTCTAGAAAAGACAAATAAATGTTATCGAATTTGCCATAGTATAAGCACAGAAAAAAATATATGCATCAATATACAGCCTCGACAAAAAAGTGAAGCACGCAAAAGATATGGTTGGATGTCAAAGTACCTTCGTACACGCACACATCATAGGCGGGTATTTAAATGATTAGAGTTGCAGTTGTCTGTGACAGGTATAATGACCACCAGAGTACATTAGTGTTGTTCATACATTACTGGTCATTAAAATTGCTACACCAAGAAGAAATGCAGATGATAAACGGATATTCATTGGACAAATATATTATAGTAGAACTGACATGTGATTACATTTTCACGCAATTTCGGTGCATAGATCCTGAGAAATCAGTACCCAGAACAACCACCTCTGGCCGTAATAAAGGCCTTCATACGCCTGGGCATCGTGTCAAACAGAGCTTGGGTGGCGTGTACAGGTACAGCTGCCCATTCAGCTTCAACACGATACCATAGTTCATCAAGAGTAGTGACTGGCGTATTGTGACGTGCCAGTTGCTCGGCCACCATTGACCAGACGTTTTCAATTGATGAGAGATCTCGAGAATGTGCTGGCCAGGGCGGCAGTCGAACATTTTCTGTATCCAGAAGGGCCTGTACAGGACCTGCAACATGCGGTCGTGCATTATCCTGCTGAAATGTAGGGTTTCGCAGGGATCGAATGAAGGGTAGAGCCACGGCTCGTAACACATCTGAAATGTAACGTCCTCTGTTCAAAGTGCCGTCAATGCGAACAAGAGGTGACCGAGACGAGACGTGTAACCAATGGCACCCCATACCATCACGCCGGGTGATACGCCAGTATACCGATGACGAATACACGCTTCGAATGTGCGTTCACCGCAATGTCGCCAAACACGGATGCGACCATCATGATGCTGTAAACAAAACCTGGATTCATCCGAAAAAATGACGTTTTGCCATTCGTGCACCCAGGTTTGTCGTTGAGTACACCATCGCAGGCGCTCCTGTCCGTGATGCAGCGTCAAGGGAAACCGCAGCCATGGTCTTCGAGCTGATAGTCCATGCTGCTACAAACGTTGTCGAACTGTTCGTGCAGATGGTTGTTGTCTTGCAAACGTCCCAATCTGTTGACTCAGGGATCGAGACGTGGCTGCACGATCCGTTACAGCCATGTGGATAAGATGCCCGTCATCTCGACTGCTAGAGATACAAAGCCGTTGGGATCCAGCACGGCGTTCCGTATTACCCTCCTGAACCCACCGATTCCATATTCTGCTAACAGACATTGGATCTCGACCAACGTGAGCAGCAATGTTGCGATACGATAAACCGGGATCGCGATAGGCTACAATCCGACCTCTATCAAAGTCGGAAACGTGATGGTACGCATTTCTCCTCCTCACACGAGGCATCACAACAACGTTTCACCAGGCAACGCCGGTCAACTGCTGTTTGTGTATGAGAAATCGGCTGGAAACTTTCGTCATGTCAGCACGTTGTAGGTGTCGCCACCGGTGCCAACTTTGTGTGAATGCTTTGAAAAGCTAATCATTTGCATATCACAGCATCTTCTTCCTGTCGGTTAAATTTCGCGTCTGTAGCACATCATCTTCGTGGTGCAGCAATTTTAATGGCCGGTAGTGTATTTAATGTTATTACCAGGCCTGCTCCCCCTCCCCCCCCGCCACCCCTCCGCCAATCAACCATGGACCTTGCCGTTGGTGGGGAGGCTTGCGTGCCTCATCGATACAGATAGCCGAACAGTAGGTGCTACCACAACGGATGGGTATCTGTTGAGAGGCCAGGCAAACGTATGGTTCCTGAAGAGAGGGAGCAGCCTTTTCAGTAGTCGCAGGGGCAACAGTCTGGACGATTGACTGATCTGGACTTGTGACACTAACCAAAACGGCCTTGCTGTGCTGGTACTGCGAACGGCTGACAGCAAGGGGAAACTACAGCCGTAATTTTTCCCGAGAGCATGCAGCTTTACTGTATGGTTAAATGATGATCTAGAGTAGCATGGAGAGCTGCATCATACCAGTCTCAGGACTGAAGACCACAACAACAACAACCAGTCCTGGAAGAATATATAGATGCGTGAACAGCATCAGAAGTTGAGCGATAATTGTGAAGGACACGTAAATTCCACGTACTCGTATGAGACGGCATTATCAATACCTGACAGAGTTTTAAGGGGGTCTCGTTGTGGATGTCGAACTGGCCAACTTGTCGAATCTTGCAATATCCAGATTTGTGAGGTATTTGGATGTGACAGCTGCCTTATGTTAGAGTGCATGGAAACGTGAGTGCAAGCATACCCGTCGTCAATGCTCCGGTCGATCACGTCTGACCAATATAAGGGTTGATCACTGTATTATGTACCAAGCACACTGCAACGCCTTCACTTGTGCATCTTACATCAGAGAACAGGTAATGGACATCCTACAACATTCCGTGTCGTTCTGCACCATTGGTCAGAAACTAGCAGCAGTTGGGCTATGGAATTACACCCCCACCCCCCTTTTCTATAGGCTGCCACTAACACCACAACGCCGGCCGGAGTGGCCGAGCGGTTCTAGGCGCTTCAGTCTGGAACCGCGTGACCGCTACGGTCCTAGGTTCGAATCCTACCTCGGGCATGGATGTGTGTGATGTCCTTAGGTTAGTTAGGTTTAACTAGTTATAAGTTCTAGGGGACTAATGACCTCAGAAGTTAAGTCGCATAGTGCTCAGAGCCATCTGAACCATTTGAATTTGAACTAACACCACAACAAAAATGCCTACATTTGGAGTGGCGCCATGACCTTGTAGCATGGACTGCTGATGAATGCCGTATTATTACACTGTGTTAAACGTCGAATCGCGATTCTGCAGTACCGCGGATGACCATTTGACCATCGTTGGAGAGTACGGCTGTAACCTGGGGCGAGCTCCCATTCTTACAATTTTTTGGACATGCACAGCGGTGTTACTCCTGGCATTTCGGTGAGGGGAGCCATCGGGCAGACAGGTTGTGACTGCTAGTGGTTGAGGTAACTCTGATGGTCACTGACTGTAGTTCAAATGGCTCTGAGCACTATGGGACTTAACTTCTGAGGTCATCAGTCCCCTAGACTTAGAACTACTTAAACCTAACTAAGGGCATCACACACATCCATGCCCGATGCAGGATTCGAACCTGCGACCGTAGCAGTAACGCGGTTCCAGACTGTAGCGCCTAGAACCGCTCGGTCACCCTGGCCGGCCAGTATTGTAGTGCCAGTGCTTGTCCATACATGGCAGGTGGCTCTATGAACTGTATGAATGATACTGAGGTTCTCCCATGGCCTTCAAGAACCCCACATATATCCCTGGCAGAACACGTGTCGTACTAGTTGGGATGACGATTCTGTCCTAGCGCTATAACAGGTGGAGGCCAGATTGTCTCAAGAGAGGATACGATGGCTTTACGAAACTTTATGACATCCTTCCAAACCGAATTAGTGTATGCCTCCAGTCCAGAGGGGGTGCAATGTCATGTTGGTGAGTGGGCTCATACTACCAGTTTCTTTATTAATTTGTCTCGATTTTGTAACAACTGAAATAACATCATGTACCTTCCCAACCCATGAAATTTTATGTCGTTTCCTCCTCCTCTTTTGGGCACTTCACCATTTTCGTTAAGCAGTGTCTTTGCATAACCAAATACTTGAAGACGACTTTTTTGACACTATTCGGTGTTCAATAAGAAATGTGTTACAAAGGAATGCACAGAAAAATACGATATTGCGGAATGCCGTCCAAGTTTTCACGAGATTGTTAACTCTCGATAATTTCTGCTTTGATTTCATACAGTCTATGGAAGGAACATTGTGAATTTTTTTTTGTTAGTGGAGCGAGGAGAAAACTGTAAAATAGTATCTCAGATTTCCTAGACATTGCCACAAAATTTCATATTTCTGTACGCATGTATGTTACTCTAGACGCCCGATCTCATTCTACGGCTAACGTACCTTTTCTGTGGACTTTCTTTCATCGCAAACTGTTTTGTTATAAGGAGAATATTGTTACGGCTGAAATCAATAGGGTGGCATCATGGAGTGGCTCTCAATCCGTCAAAGAAGTTATGATGGAGTGAAGAGCTGAAATGGAACTGAATTCGATAGGACTGCTGCGACAAAGGCGAAGTTCTGCAAACAGCTTGGACAGTAGAAGGATGAAAGCTGCTGAGGCAAACTGCATGTAAAACAATGACACAAGGCATAACTGAAATCGACAGACGTGGCTTCGATATTTGAGAGACAACGATTACACTACAGCGCCCAATAAATCATGAAAAAAAACTGCTGTAGTGGAAGTAACATTGGTGTTTCGTTAGTTCTAGAGCGGAGTTCTGTTTGGTAGCTGAAAAAGCGAAATTTTCAGGCACTCTGAGCAAAACAGTAAAATCATTTGAAGTACCGTATTATGTTGAACAGCAAGGTCTGTTTAGGAACATTGAGCCCTACTATAAACTGATTAATCGAAACAAACTAACAATGAATCCAAACGAAATCGTCGCACTAAATGATTTTGAAATGAGGTTGTATAATATGTGGCTGCTCCAAAACATTCTAATTACGTATACCATAGGACTTGGCTCGAAATTGTAACACATATATTGACAATGATAATATAAAATTGAGTACAGTGTGTTCACTTGATGTGATCTCTATTAGTGCCTGAAGATAATTCTAGCTTGCTGTTCAGACTGCAGCCGGCCGGAGTGGCCGAGCGGTTAAAGGCGCTACAGTCTGGAACCGCACGACCGCTACGGAGCAGGTTCGAATCCTGCCTCGGGCATGGATGTGTGTGATGTCCTTAGGTTAGTTAGGTTTAAGCAGTTCTAAGTTCTAGGGGACTTATGACCACAGCAGTTGAGTCCCATAGTGCTCAGAGCCATTTTTTTTGTCCAGACTGCTTGAAAGTACACTCCTGGAAATGGAAAAAAGAACACATTGACACCGGTGTGTCAGACCCACCATACTTGCTCCGGACATTGCGAGAGGGCTGTACAAGCAATGATCACACGCACGGCACAGCGGACACACCAGGAACCGCGATGTTGGCCGTCGAATGGCGCTAGCTGCGCAGCATTTGTGCACCGCCGCCGTCAGTGTCAGCCAGTTTGCCGTGGCATACGGAGCTCCATCGCAGTCTTTAACACTGGTAGCATGCCGCGACAGCGTGGACGTGAACCGTATGTGCAGTTGACGGATTTTGAGCGAGGGCGTATAGTGGGCATGCGGGAGGCCGGGTGGACGTACCGCCGAATTGCTCAACACGTGGGGCGTGAGGTCTCCACAGTACATCGATGTTGTCGCCAGTGGTCGGCGGAAGGTGCACGTGCCCGTCGACCTGGGACCGGACCGCAGCGACGCACGGATGCACGCCAAGACCGTAGGATCCTACGCAGTGCCGTAGGGGACCGCACCGCCACTTCCCAGCAAATTAGGGACACTGTTGCTCCTGGGGTATCGGCGAGGACCATTCGCAACCGTCTCCATGAAGCTGGGCTACGGTCCCGCACACCGTTAGGCCGTCTTCCGCTCACGCCCCAACATCGTGCAGCCCGCCTCCAGTGATGTCGCGACAGGCGTGAATGGAGGGACGAATGGAGACGTGTCGTCTTCAGCGATGAGAGTCGCTTCTGCCTTGGTGCCAATGATGGTCGTATGCGTGTTTGGCGCCGTGCAGGTGAGCGCCACAATCAGGACTACATACGACCGAGGCACACAGGGCCAACACCCGGCATCATGGTGTGGGGAGCGATCTCCTACACTGGCCGTACACCACTGGTGATCGTCGAGGGGACACTGAATAGTGCACGGTACATCCAAACCGTCATCGAACCCATCGTTCTACCATTCCTAGACCGGCAAGGGAACTTGTTGTTCCAACAGGACAATGCACGTCCGCATGTATCCCGTGCCACCCAACGTGCTCTAGAAGGTGTAAGTCAACTACCCTGGCCAGCAAGATCTCCGGATCTGTCCCCCATTGAGCATGTTTGGGACTGGATGAAGCGTCATCTCACGCGGTCTGCACGTCCAGCACGAACGCTGGTCCAACTGAGGCGCCAGGTGGAAATGGCATGGCAAGCCATTCCACAGGACTACATCCAGCATCTCTACGATCGTCTCCATGGGAGAATAGCAGTCTGCATTGCTGCGAAAGGTGGATATACACTGTACTAGTGCCGACATTGTGCATGCTCTGTTGCCTGTGTCTATGTGCCTGTGGTTCTATCAGTGTGATCATGTGATGTATCTGACCCCAGGAATGTGTCAATAAAGTTTCCCCTTCCTGGGACAATGAATTCACGGTGTTCTTATTTCAATTTCCAGGAGTGTATTTTAAAAACAATGGAAACTGTGAAATGGAACGAGACGCGCGGGTCAATTTTCAGCAAATCAGAAACGTTCATCCTTCCATAAATTCACTTATCTGGAGTGGCTATATTGAAATATAGTCGCCGGCCGAAGTGTCCGAGTGGTTCTAGGCGCTTCAGTCTGGTACCGCGCGGCCGCTACGGTCGCCGGTTCGAATCCTGCCTCGGGCATGGTTGTGTGTGATGTGCTTTAGTTAGGTTTAAGTAGTTCTAAGTTCTAGGGGACTGATGACCTCAGAATTTAAGTCCCATAGTGCTCAGAGTCATTTGAACCTTTTGAAATATAGTCACTGTTAAAGCTATAACTAACATTTTTGTAAAATATTATGTATGAGCATGAGGATGGAACTTCCAATAAGTATTTTGCTAAGTTCAAAGCCAGATCAAAATATATTTGATTGATAGTTGTGTACATAGTGCAGTTGATGACATCACAAAGTTGTATGAATACATATCCGAAAAATCATACATACATACAGCTGTATGCATTTCTCAGCTGTGTGTAAATGTGCTCCGTGGGTACATCTTCTGAGATCGAGGTCATTGGCGGCAATGTTACGAGTAACTGCTCGTGGCAGATGATTTCATATCCTTAAGAGGGTTATACACTGAGAATGATCACTGCTCGAAACTAGTTACTGCTGGTGGAAACGATGCCCACCCAGAAAAAGTCATTATTACTATGATTTAGTTTATGTCACTGGTATGAAAAAGAAATGTATTCAGATCTGTGGGACTGGCTCGCATTCTTACGAAGTCCAATTCAGTTAACGATATACAGTCTGAATTAATTAAAATAGCACAAAACCACAATGAACGCTGTATGGTAAACGTATTTTGTCAGTAATTGCAGACTGGATCAGACTGCATCCCATTACGTCCTATAGAGTCACGGCAGTCATTAACACCAGGAATGGTCTCGCAGAGCGAAACACGTGTGCATGGGTTTCGCACTGCAACACGCTGACATTCTAGGAAAGACAGCAAATTAAGTTGGACAAGGTTCTGGATGTATCCGCCACCGAGCAGTATTCCCTCAGAGGTGTTCCACTATCGTAAACTATGGCTGCACCTTGCAGCCACAGCTCCATCATGACACTCAGGGCAGTTCCTTTATTACCACAAGGTAAACTCCTAATGGCAAATGGTAAATAGCAGATGGCAAACTGCTGGCTAATGGTTAGTGGCTAAAGACCAATGGCTAATGCCTAACAGCTACCACCTATCAACTACTTACTACTAGTAAATGGTTATCTGCTAAAGGTAAATGGCCAATGGTTAATGGTTAATGGATAACAGCTAAAGGTTATTGGCTTGTGGCTCTTGCAAAACTGGAAATGGCGAAGGGCTAATAGTAATCGGCAAGTGGCCAATGTCTAATGGCGATTGGCAAACGGTAAATGATGTCACGACAAAGTATGGTCTAGTCACCAAACACACCTATGGAACTTTCGTTATAGTGGTGTACACATAAGAAGGCGAGTGGTAAGGTGATGTGCAATGGCAAGGAGCAGTGACACACCAACGAACAGCGCCATTCTGCCTTATCTGTTTGTAGCGTGTGCTTCAGGGTGTGCCTAGAACAAGCATTGACTTTAATGTTTGTTCACGTGTAGTAAGGGTACTTAGCCACTGTGGTGTTTATTATTGGTAGCATAAAACAAACATGACAAGTACTACGTTAAGAAGCGACAGCGATAGTTTTTCCGAGCGTAAAAATTGTTCTTGGGACAGTCAGTTGCAGAAACAGTGGTCTATTGTGACGCTTGCTCGGTGTCCTGTAAGCTGCACTCTGTGAAATCTGCACCCAGCGAAATTTGCACCCAGCAAAGGTAGAGGAAGGGTTCACTAATCTTCCCCGTCCCATTCCGGTTCAAATGGTTCAAATGGCTCTGAGCACTATGGGACTTAACATTTGTGGTCATCAGTCCCCTAGAACTTAGAACTACTTAAACCTAACTAACCGAAGGACATCACACACATCCATGCCCGAGGCAGGATTCGAACCTGCGACCGTAGCAGCCGCGCGGTTCCGGACTGCGCGCCTAGAACCGCTAGACCACCGCGGCCGGCTCCCATTCCGGGACTAGCCCAGCAGGTTGAAGAGCCGAGGTCCTGCCACGGCTAGCCTTTACGCGGTGTGTGAGGAGTTGAGAGGCTTGAACAAGAATCGTTATACCTAAATTACAGTCACGGATTTTAAAAATCATATCTCTCCCACAAAGGATCTGTGGTCTCCAGTGGCCCAATACTGAGCAATTACTGAGTAATTACATTTCGTTTGATTTCCTACGCCTTGTATCGGTTTGCATTGAAAACATTGCACAACAGTAAAAATGTCAACGGGCGGTATGTGCTGTATGTCTTGTTTGGAAACAAACGTGTTACATTCACTCACGGTACTTGCTATTGACAACAGCTAGGCCTACTTTACTCTTGGTCCTCAAGCTTGCATTCCGTACTGCTCGGTTCAGTCCAGGATTTGTTTTTTTCTGGCAGTGTTAGCTGTAGATTAACAGTGATACACAACAGTATGGACAGGTTTACGTACGAAAAGTCCGCCGATATGCATCTCGTGTATGCAATGGAAAAAAGCCACGACGACGATATGCTCAGCTGTTCCGTCAAGGACGGCAAACACATAACAGTAATTTTGTATCTGTACATACTCGTCCATGAATAACCGGATCCTTTCGTATTATCACTTTTTAGGTAACCTGTTAGAGGCTCTGTCACTGCTGTGAAAGTATTATCTCAGAAATAAAGATTCTTGGGGTAACAAAGCCTATTAAGTCATAGTTACATTATTACTTTCCTACTGCTCAGACAAACCTGTGACCATTAGTACTACATTTCTCTGTATATAACGAACGTCTCCTATTAGGCCTATTTGGTATAGATCCCACACTCATGAGCAATGTTCTATGATGGGTCGCATGAGTATTTGTATGATATCTCCTGTGCAAAGAGATTACGTTTCCCTAATATGCTACCAATGAGCCGAAATCTGCCACTTGCTTTACCTACAACTGAACCTATGTGATCGTTCCATTTCATTGCCCTACAAATTGTTACGCCCAGGTGTTTGTATGAGTTGCCGATTCCAAATGTGATTCGTCGATATTGTAGTCGTAGGATACCATATTGTTTCCGTTTTGTGAAGAGCACAGTTTTACGTATCTGAACATTTAAAGCAAATTGTCCCCCTTTTAACCACTTTGAAATTTTATCAAGATCTAAATGAATAATTTGTGCAGTTTTTTTGAGATAGTACCTCGTTATACACTCCTGGAAATTGAAATAAGAACACCGTGAATTCATTGTCCCAGGAAGGGGAAACTTTATTGACACATTCCTGGGGTTAGATACATCACATGATCACACTGACAGGACCACAGGCACATAGACACAGGCAACAGAGCATGCACAATGTCGGCACTAGTACAGTGTATATCCACCTTTCGCAGCAATGCAGGCTGCTATTCTCCCATGGAGACGATCGTAGAGATGCTGGATGTAGTCCTGTGGAACGGCTTGCCATGCCATTTCCACCTGGCGCCTCAGTTGGACCAGCGTTCGTGCTGGACGTGCAGACCGCGTGAGACGACGTTTCATCCAGTCCCAAACATGCTCAATGGGGGACAGATCCGGAGATCTTGCTGGCCAGGGTAGTTGACTTACACTTTCTAGAGCACGTTGGGTGGTACGGGATACATGCGGACGTGCATTGTCCTGTTGGAACAACAAGTTCCCTTGCCGGTCTAGGAATGGTAGAATGATGGGTTCGATGACGGTTTGGATGTACCGTGCACTATTCAGTGTCCCCTCGACGATCACCAGTGGTGTACGGCCAGTGTAGGAGATCGCTCCCCACACCATGATGCCGGGTGTTGGCCCTGTGTGCCTCGGTCGTATGCAGTCCTGATTGTGGCGCTCACCTGCACGGCGCCAAACACGCATACGACCATCATTGGCACCAAGGCAGAAGCGACTCTCATCGCTGAAGACGACACGTCTCCATTCGTCCCTCCATTCACGCCTGTCGCGACATCACTGGAGGCGGGCTGCACGATGTTGGGGCGTGAGCGGAAGACGGCCTAACGGTGTGCGGGACCGTAGCCCAGCTTCATGGAGACGGTTGCGAATGGTCCTCGCCGATACCCCAGGAGCAACAGTGTCCCTAATTTGCTGGGAAGTGGCGGTGCGGTCCCCTACGGCACTGCGTAGGATCCTACGGTCTTGGCGTGCATCCGTGCGTCGCTGCGGTCCGGTCCCAGGTCGACGGGCACGTGCACCTTCCGCCGACCACTGGCGACAACATCGATGTACTGTGGAGACCTCACGCCCCACGTGTTGAGCAATTCGGCGGTACGTCCACCCGGCCTCCCGCATGCCCACTATACGCCCTCGCTCAAAGTCCGTCAACTGCACATACGGTTCACGTCCACGCTGTCGCGGCATGCTACCAGTGTTAAAGACTGCGATGGAGCTCCGTATGCCACGGCAAACTGGCTGACACTGACGGCGGCGGTGCACAAATGCTGCGCAGCTAGCGCCATTCGACGGCCAACACCGCGGTTCCTGGTGTGTCCGCTGTGCCGTGCGTGTGATCATTGCTTGTACAGCCCTCTCGCAGTGTCCGGAGCAAGTATGGTGCGTCTGACACACCGGTGTCAATGTGTTCTTTTTTCCATTTCCAGGAGTGTAGATAACTACACCATCTGCGAAAAGCCCGAGGTTACTAAGATATAGTCTGCAAAGTCATTTCTACGCGGCATTAACAGGGATCCCATCACACGTCCCTGGGGCATACTCGAAGTTACTTCTACGTATGTTGATGGTCCCCCATCCAAGACAACTTGCTGCGTCCACCCTACCAAAAAACCCTTAGTCCAGTCACACATTTCGTTTGATATCCCATACGACTGTATTTTTGATAGTAGCGTAGATGTGGCATTGAGTCAAATGCTTTTCTGAACTCTAGAAATACTGCATGGCTTTCAGGACACCATGTGAAAAAACTGTGAGTTGAGTTTTTCATGGTCAGTGTTTTAGGACTCCATGCTGTTTTGAGTGGAGGAGATACCTTATTACGTTTGAGGTCAGAATATATTCTAAGATTCTACAACAAATGGAAGTTGGACATTATTTTTGCGATTCACTTCTGACACTCTTCTTGGAAATGGGTATGACTTCCGCTATCTTCTAACCACTGGACACGGTTTTTTTTCGAGAGATCTATGAAAGATTACGGTTACAAGGAGCCTAACTCAGACAGAAACCTGATATTCAATGACTGGACGCTGAAGCTTTGTTAAATTTAGCGATTTCAGCGGTTTCTCAAGACCACTGACACTATTATCTATTTCACGTCGCTTTGCAGTAGTGCGAGAATTATGTAGGAGAAATACTGCTGGATAAATCTGCATATCATTGCTGTTATCACAAATTGGAATATACATAGCATAACAAAATTGTATATCAAGTAAGATACGCTTTGCCGGCCGGAGTGGCCGTGCGGTTCTAGGCGCTACAGTCTGGAACCGAGCGACCGCTACGGTCGCAGGTTCGAATCCTGCCTCGGGCATGGATGTGTGTGATGTCCTTAGGTTAGTTAGGTTTAATTAGTTCTAAGTTCTAGGCGACTGATGACCTCAGAAGTTAAGTTGCATAGTGCTCAGAGACTTTAAGATACGCTTTAAAAGAAAAGTGTATTAATCACAAGTTACGTGACATGATAACATACAAAACCAAAAAATAAAGGTGACAAAGCATAATGATTTTTCATATTAGGTCTGGGTACACTTGGTAACGTTACCGATGGCAATGCCACTGAAGGGGAGTAACTAAATATGGTTTCCAGAAATTCCTTTCGTAAAAGAAGGCGAATTCAATAGTCCAGAATTTGAATCAAGAACTCTAGCCAACTTGAGTAACTCAGAAGTAGATATCCTGACGCAATAACGGCAAGTCTTCCTGTCAGAAAGATCTGTACGTGAAGCCGGGAAATTTGCGCAGGTCACACCAATCTCAAGAGAGGAAATAGGAATAACCCGATGAATCACAGACCTATATCACTGACGTCGATTTGCAGTAGGATTTTGGAACATATATTGTATTGGAACATCATGGAGTACCTCAAAGGAAACGATCTGTTGACATATAGTTAGCACGGATTCAGTATAATCCTTCTATGAAACACAACTAGCTCTTTATTTTCACAAAGTAACGAGTGCTGTCGACAGGGGATAGCACAATGATTCCATATTTCTAGATTTCCAGAAGGCTTTTGATACCGTTCCAACCTGTGTGCCTAAGGAGTATCGTCTAAGTTGTGCGAGTGTATCTGTGATTTCTTGTCAGAAATGTTACAGTTCATAGTGATTGTCGGAGGGTCATCGAGTAAACAGAAGTGGCATCCGACGTTCCACAAGGAATTGTACAGACCCTCAACTGTTCCTAATTTGTATAAATGATTTAGGAGACAATCTCAGCAGTTACATTGAGTGCAGATGACGTTATCGTTTACTGTCTAGTGAAGTCATCAGAAAACCGAAACAAATTGTAAAATGCTTTGGACGAAATATCCGTATGTAACAAAATGTAGCAGGTGACGCTAAAAAATTAAAAGTGTGGTGTCATCAACATAAGTACTAAAAGAAATCCGGTAATTTTCGGTTACACGATGTATCAGACAAACATGTTGTTTTTGTGGTATTCAGGCCAAAGACTGGTTTGATGCAGCTCTCCATGCTACTCTATCCTGTGCAACCCTCTTCATCTCTGAATAACTGTTGCAACCTACATCCTTCTCAATCTTCTTATTGTATTCATCTCTTGGTCTCCCTCTGCGATTGTTATCGCCGCACAACCCTCCAAGACTAAATTGGTAATCCATGATGTCTCAGAATGTGTCATATCAACCGCTCCCTTCTTTTAGTCAAGTTGCGCCACAAATTTCTTATCTCACCTTTTCTGTTTAGTACCTCCTCATTAGTTACGTGACAGACCCATCAAATCTTCAGCATTCTTTTGTAGCACCGTATTTCAAAAGCTTCTACTCTCTTCTTGTCTAAACTGTTTACCGTCCATTTTTCACTTCCGTGCATGGCTACACTCCAGACAAATACCTTCGGAAAAGACTTCGTAACACTGAAGTCTGTATCTGATGTTAACAAATTTCTGTTCTTCAGAAACTTTTTTCTTGCCATCGCCAGTCTACATTTTATATCGTCTCTACTTCGGCCGTCATCAGTTATTTTGCTGCCCATATAACTAAACTCATTTCCAACTTTAAGTGTCTCATCTCCTCATCTAATTTGCTCACCATCATCTGATTTAATTCGGCTACATTCCATTACCCTCATTTTGCTTTTGTTGATGTTCATCTTACGTCCTCCTTTCCAGACGTCGTCCATACCATTCAGCTGCTCTTCCCTTTGCTATCTCTGACAGAATGACAATGTAATCGGCAAACCTCGAAGTTTTTATTTATTATTACTGGACTTTGATTCTTACTCCAAATTTATCTTTGGTTTCCTTTACTGCTTGCACGACGTACAGATTGAAAAACGTCGGGGAGAGGCTGCAGCTCTGTCTCAGTCCCTTCTCAACCACTGCTTCCCTTTCATGTCGCTCAGTTCTTATAACTGTAGTCTGATTTCTGTAAAAGTTGTAAACAGCCTTTCACTTCCTGTAATTTAGCCCTACTACCTTCAGAATTTCAAAGAGAGCATGCCAGTCAACATTCAAATGTTCAAATGTGTATGAATTCCTAAGGGACCAAACTGCAGACGTCACCGATCCCTAGACTTACACACTATTTAAACTAAGTTATGATAAGAACAACACACACACCCATGCCCGAGGGCGGAGACGAACCTCCAGTGGGAGGGGCCGCGCAATCCATGACATGGCGCCTTAAACCACGCGGCACCAGTCAACATTGTCAAAAGCTTTGTGTAAGTCTACAAATGCTATAAGATAAGTCGTGGGGTCAGTATTACCCTGCGTGTTCCTACATTTCTCCGAAATTCAAAATTGATCTATCCCGAGGTCGGCTTCTGCCAGTTTTTCCATTTTTCGGTAAAGAATTTGTCTTAGTCTTTTGTAGCCATGACTTACTAAAATGGTTGCCGGTAATTTTCACGCCTGTCAGCAACTGCTTTCTTTGTAGTTGTAAGTATTATTTTTTTTTTGCGTCTGAGGGTATTTCGATTGCCTCACACGTCTTGCACACCAAATGGAATCGTTGTGTCATGGCTGGATCTCCCAAGACGCTGACGGAATGTCGTCTACTCCCGGGGCCTTGTTTCGGCTTAGGTCTTTCAGTGCTCCGTCAAATTCTGCTCTTAGTATCGTATCTCCCGACTCATCTTCAACTATGTCCTCTTCCATTTCTATGATATTGCTTGCAAGTTCATGTCCCTTGTATAGACCCTGCATATACTCCTTCCACTCTTCGGTCTTCCCTTTTGCGCTTAGGTCTGGTTTACCGTCTGAGCTCTTGATATTCGCACAGCTGCTTCTCTTTTCTCGAAGGGCCTCTTCAATTTTCCTGTAGGTTGTATATATCTTTCTCCAGGTGAAATATGCTTCTAAATCCCTACATATGTCGTCTAGCCACTTCTGTTTATCCATTTTGTACTTCCTGCCAATTTCATTTTTAGATGTTGGTACTCGCTTTTGTCTACTTCATTCGATGAATTTTTTCTCTTTCATCAGTTAAATTCAATATCTCCTGTGTTATCCAAGGATTTCTACTAGGCCTTGTCCCTTTACCTATTTGATCCTCTGCTACCTTCACTACTTCGTCTCTCAAAGCTGCTCATTTGTGCTTCTACTGCATTCGCTTTCCCTGTTCTAGTCAATCGTTGCCTAATGCTCCCTCTGAAACTCTCAACAACCTCTGGTTCTTGCAACTTATACAGGTCCCATCTCCTTAATTTCCTACATTTTTGCATTTTTTCAGTTTTAATCTATACTTCATAACCAATAAATTGCGGTTAGAGTCAACATCTACCCCTGGAAATGTTTTATATTTCAATATCTGGTTCCGAAATCTCTGTCTTACCATAATACAATCAGTATGAAAACTTCCAGTGTCTCTATGTCTCTTCCAAGTACATAATCTTTTTTCATGATTCTTAAAAACCAAGGGTTAGCGATGATTGAATTATGCTCTATGCAAAATTGTACCAGGCGGCTTCGTCTTTCATTCCTTTCCACAGTCCATATTCACCTTCTATTTTTCCTTCTCTTCTTATTCCTTTCTATCGAATTCCAGTCCCCTAACACCATTAAATTTTCGTCTCCCTTAAGTATTTGAATAATTTCTTTCGTCTCATCATACATTTCTTCAGTCTCTTCATCATACGCGGAGTTAGATGGCATATAATCTTGTACTACTGTACTGGGTGTTGGCTTTATGTCTATCTTGGCTACAATAATGCGCTCACTACGTTGTCCATAGTAGCTTACTCGCATGCCTATTTTCTTGTTCATTATTAAACCTACTCTTGCATTACCTCTAATTTTTTATTTGTAGCCCTGTATTTACCCGACTTGAAGTCCTATTCCTCCGTCACCGAACTTCAATAATTCCCACTAGATGTAACTTCAAGCCATCCATTTCCCTTTTTAAATGTTCTAACCTACTTATCTGGTTAAGGGATCTAACATTTCACCCTCCGATCCCTAGAACGCCAATTTTGTTTCTCGTAATGTCGTCTTACTCCTGAGTTTCCTCGCCCAGAGATCGAATGGGGGATTATTTTACCTCCGAAGTGTTTTACCCAAGAGGCCGCCATCTTCTGATGCCATCAGACAAATACAGGGCGAGGCAGATAAAAATAGCTCGTGTTAAGTATAGAGAAAATGCAGTAAAATTACAGAAACGAAAAGCTGGAATGCAGTTACCATTTATTTACAGTGAAAAACACATTTATAAAAGATGTTGAAAGTGACATCCTGCATCAATATACAGCTGTGCACGTATAAGCATATTCAGATACACCCGGTGTGAAATTGTGTTATCGAGGGCGGCAACTTCATGGCGGACGTTGTCTTTCTGTTCGTGTATTGTGTGTGGATTAGTTTCATAGACCCTGCTGTCCAAGTGTCCCTACAGGAAAAAGTCACATGTTGTTAAATCAGGCGAACGTGGTGGTCATAAATGTTTATTGACAATTCTTTCCTCCGTGAAGACATCATGGACTCGTTCGAGGGATATCAGACATGTGGCATATTGCCCCATCTTGCTAGGAGAAGCAGCATTGTCTTTCATATTCAATGAATTGAGCGCGAAATGTATCAAAAATTTCCATATATGCAACCTGTCGAGGGTAGAGTCAAAAAATATCGGTCCAGTGATGTGCGATCCTGTTACACCGCACCAAACGCCGATTTTTTCATCGTGGAGTGGTTGCTGGCACACAGTGTTACGATCTTCCGCTGCCCAGCACCATGTGTTCTGTGAATTGACATGACTGGAAAGATGGAACCATGGAAGGGTTCTAACAAACTATTGTTGATGTTATCCAAAAGCCACGTGCAGTAACCTACACGTTTCTGACTGTCATCCTCCCGTAATTATCGCACAACCGTCACACGATATGGCTTCAGATTAAGATTTTTCAATATCTGCTGGCAACTTCACCTATACGTATTGGGCCAATTTACGAGCAGACTTCTTTGGGCTCTGAATAATTCTTCGGCGAACGTCTGCAGTAATTTCTGGTGTGCGAACTGAAGGAATTCTTTGTCTTTTACAGTCTTCGCAGATCTGTAGGCGGAACAATTTTTATATAGACGCTCTAAAAATTTCGCGAATTTCCTTAATCGAACCTGTTTTCACATATGCTTCCACAATTTCAACTCTTCCTTCTATCGAGACAGTCATTTTGCAGACCGCAAAGGGAAACGTTTATCTTCACTGATGAAATAAACCAAAATGCTGACAGAAGAATGCTAACAATCGATTACTGCATAAAACTGACAATTGTTGTAGCTGTTTATTCTATTTCAGAAGTCTAAAGATTGCATTCGCATTAAAAGGGGAGACGGGCTACTTTTAACTGCGACAACCTGTGTAAAGGCATAAAAGTTAGGAAAAACTTTATTAGAACTAAACCAAAGACTGTGTTTTAATGACAGAACACTCAGAAGATGCAACAAATCTGCTAAAGAGGCTGCCTACACTACGCTTGTTCGTCCTTCACTAGAGTACTGCTAGACGATGTGGGATCCTTACCAGATAGGATTGACGGAGGACATCCAAAAAGTTCAAAGATGATGAGTACGTTTTTTACTCTCGCGAAATAGGTGAGCTAGTGTCATGGGTACGATGCACGAGTTGGAGTGACAGCCATTTAAAACAAGGGCGTTTTTCGTTGGGGCGATATACTTTCACGAAATTTCTATCACCAACTTTCTCCCCGGATTGCGAGAATATCATGTTGACGCCCACCTACACAAGGAGAAATAATCATCGTAATGAGATGACAGAAATCAGAGATCGCCCGGGAATATTTACGTCTTCGTTTTTCCGCGCACTGCTCGAGACTGAAACGGCAGAGAAATAGGTGAAAGTGGTTCGATGGACCATCTTCCAGTTATCTGAGTGCGAATTTCAGAGTAGTCTTGTAGATGGAGATATGCATCATAAAATAAGGAAAAGTAGAATAACACGTTAAAATAAATAGGGCGAGTGCCATATGCCTATGTAAGAGGGAATATTGTAGAGTGTTACGTAGACAATTGACGGCGATCTTGCACCTCTTCCGGCAATACGATATTTTGCTTACGTTGCCGGTCATTTGCATGGCAGCGTCTGCTTGGCTCGGTTAGGGCCGCACATCACCCCCGCGTAGGGAGGGTCTGAGCGAGGACACAGTTGCAAGTGACGTAGCGAGCAGATAGTTTCCAAGAATACTGGTTGAAAATTTCACAGATTTCTGTTTGAGTGCAAATGTAACTGGGTGCAGTTTTCATACATCGCGTGCCTCAGCATTGCTGATTACCGGAAAAGGGAAGGGCTGGAGTGTAAGGTGTGGAGCAGAAACGAGAGCACACTGGTGGGGGCGCATAATATTCTCCGTCTCTCTCTGCGCAGAACCCACCAAACAGCCGCCTTCTTCTTGCATACGACTATAGCCCAGGATCTTTTTTCGCGACCATGATGGAGGTGTGGCGAGCAGCGACAACGGTAGTAACCCAGCTTCTGCTAGACGGTTTCTGTTGGTCCTAGCTGACAGTCTGGACACAGAGCGATCTTAATCAGCGTTGCAGTTGTCACGGCGTCAGCTATGACTGATCCTTTTAAATGCCGGACTAGAAATCTGTAACGAGGAGATCATGTAATCTTGAAGAACAAGGTACAGGCCCTGTTCGAACTGTCCTTGTTGGTTCATCTTGGAGCCTTAGAGTTCATCATACATCGGCAGAAAAGTATGCAATATGCTTGTACTCCATCAGACCACATACCCCAATGTTGCACAAGGGGAATATCCTCAAGCAATCCCAGAAGCACCCGCAGCAGAAATCGAATGATCCCTGTCTGTCAAGTTTTCTTGCAAGAATGTGGGGCCCAGTGGGATGATCACTTAGTCACCTAACCACAAACTCAATGAGAAATGTTGATGATGTCACGACTCTTGAAGAGCATATAGGTTTACTTTAAATTTGAGCATTTTATTATGGAAATTAATACGAGGGTCACTCCAAAAAAAATGCACATTATTTTTTTTTAAATCCATCTTTTATTCTACATGTTTGAAAGTTCTACAGTGTGTAGATACATCCTTTAAGAGTAATATTTTCATTTCTCCACATAATTTCCATCCCTCTCAACTGCCTTACGCCATCTTGGAACCAGCGCCTGTATACCCACACAGTAAAATTCTGGACCAACCTGTTGGAGCCACTGTTTGGCAGCGTGCACAAGGGAGTCCTCATCTTCAAACCTTATTCCACGAAGAGAGTCTTTCAGTTTCCCAAAGAGATGATAGTCACATGGAGCCAGGTCAGGACTGTAAGGCGGATGTTTCAGTGTTGTCCATCCGAGTTTAGTGATCGCTTCCATGGTTTTTTGACTGACATGTGGCTGTGCATTGTCTTGCAATAGCAAAACATCCTGCTTTTGCCAATGTGGTCGAACACGACTCAGTCGAGTTTGAAGTTTCTTTAGTGTCATCACATATGCATCAGAATTTATGGTGGTTCCACTTGGCATGATGTCCACAAGCAAGAGTCCTTCGGAATCGAAAAACACCGTAGCCATAACTTTTCCAGCAGAAGGAGTGGTTTTGAATTTTTTTTCTTGTTTCTTTGTGAGCCACTGTCAACATCCTGAGAACCCACTTGGCACAAACCTTTTTTAACGCCAACACTTTCAGTATTCTGCAAACACTTCCTTCCCCTATCCCAACGTAGCGTGACAATTCGTTCACTGTGATGCGTCTGTCAGCAGTCACCAATTCATTAACTTTCTGCACATTGTCTGGAGTGTGGGCAGTACGAGGCCTGCCGCTGCGAGGACAATCTTCAATATTGCGTGCCCACTTTCATCACGCAACCTGCTTGCCCACTGACTAACTGTACTGCGATCGACACCAGCATCTCCATACACCTTTTTCAATCTCTTGTGGATGTTTCCCACTGTCTCGTTTTCACAGCGCAGAAATTCTATGACAGCACGTTGCTTCTGACGAACGTCAAGAATAGCAGCCATCTTGAAGACATGCTGTGACGGCGCCACTCACGGGAACAGGTTGAACTAAGTTTGAAAACAAGCGGGAAGGATGTATCTACACACTGTAAGACTTTCACACATGCAGAATGAAAACTGTATTTTTACAAAAATAGAGTGCATTTCTTTTGGAGTGACCCTTGTAGAAAAGTTTACATTTCAAATACATTTGTACTCACTTGAACGATATCTCATACTGAAGTCAGTGGCAGCTCATAACCACACATCCGCAGTTGTGGCGCAAATGGTCCGTTCGTTGGCTCATGTTTAACAGAAAGTTTCTGTTTGTACACTTCTGGCCAAAAAACCACCAAAATGCAGCATTCTGAAGGACTATGTTCAGTGGCACCAGGGTAAATGTAATACGTGCATACTGAGCGGTTGCAGTGTTAGTGATTCATTTATCACGGTCATCGGCGAACAGATGCCGGTCAGAAGGCCTGTCTGCGTACTCTGTGTTTTGATTCTGCAGGCTGTGACTGTGCTGAGTTTCGAGACGTATAGTGTTTTCAAAATTCATTTTAGGGTACAGCCACGCCCCAAGACGAGAACGTACTTCTACTGAACAGCTTGAGCCATTTGGACGTGGTCGTATTGTGGGCCGGTGGGAGGCTGGATGGACATGTTGACGGATTGCTGTACTTGTTGGACACAACGTATCAGCAGTATGTCTCTGATTTCAGCAGTGGTCTGTGGAACATTCCCACACCAGTAGACCAGATCTGGACGTCCACGTAGTACGGGTGCACATAAAAATCGACATATTGAGTGAGCAGCAGTGACTGACTGAACACCATCCAAGGACGAAATCCGGGCACATGTTGCATCCGTGTGTCATATGGGGCCACTGGGAATCGTCTGTTTGCAGCAGGATTAAGGTCACATGCGCGTTTAGGCAGGCTACATCAGTCACCATGACACCGCATGAAAGAGATGGCTGGAGAGTGGAAAGTCACTCTGTTGTCTTCGATGGTAATATTAAGTTCTACCCGGCCGGTGAGGCCGAGCGGTTCTAGGCCCTTCAGTCTGGAACCGCGCGACCGCTACGGGCGCAGATTCGAATCCTGCCTCGGGCGTGGATGTGTGTGATGTCCTTAGGTTAGTTAGGTTTAAGTAGTTCTAAGTCCTAGGGGACTGATGATCTCAGATGTTAAGTCCCATAGTGCTCAGAGCCATTTGAACCATTTGAAAAAAATGGTTCAAATGGCTCTGATCACTATGGGACTTAACAGCTGTGGTCATCATTCCCCTAGAACTTAGAACTACTTAAACCTAACTAACCTAAGGACATCACACACATCCATGCCCGAGGCAGGATTCGAACCTGCGACCGTAGCAGTCGCGCGGTTCCGGACTGCACGCCTAGAACCGCGAGACCACCGCGGCCGGCGAACCATTTGAAGTAAGTTCTGTCTGTTGAGAGTGATGGACATACACGCGTATTATATAGTCATTGTGAGCTGCCGATTCCAGAGGGCCTATCCCAGGCTTCATGATGAAGGAGCCGTCAGTTATAACTCACTGTCACATTTGGTATTCCTGCAGTGTAAAGTAACCATTGCTCGCTTCCACGTGCTACGATATTTCTTCGACAGGAAGAAGATGTGCTTTGCCAGCAGGACAGTGCATGTTCACATATGGTTGCTGCAACGCAACACGCGCTTCCTGGTGTACAAAAACTGTCCACGCCGGCAAGCTTACCAGATATCTCGCCAGTTGAACATGTACGGGACATGATGAAACAGGAACTTACTCATTCTTCAAGACTTGCAAGAACCATAGCAGAATTGCAACAAAAGTCGTAACATGCCTGGGACACCCTATCGTGGGACGCCATTCGGCACCTTTACGATCGTTTGCATGCGAGATTACACGCCTGCGTAGCCACCAGAGGGGGATTTGGGGGGGGGGGGGGGGATGGCGGATACATTGTGTATCGATGCGACTGTGTGCGTACCCTTTACTGTGACGCGTTTTTCATTAGGTCTGAATTTGTTGTCATATACTCTCAATGATGAACTAAGTGTTATCTCACTTGTCACTAAAACAACCTTGGCCTTGAAGGGGTTCCAGTTTTTCCGGCAGTGTGTTATTTTTTACTTTCACCTTTTGCCAATTGCCACTGTGAATCATGATACAGCTTGTATGATAATTTAATAAGAAAGGAGCATTTTGCCTCGCCTAGTTTATGGAAATAACGGGAAACGTTAATCGATAGTCTGAATGGAGATTAGGTACATCATATAATACTGTTTTATTTATACATTCTTCCAAAGACTTTTTTCCGTTATGTAATTTCAAAATGTGCTGCACTGTAAATTAATTTCTCAATATCAGTGACTAAAGACAAGAACGCAGCAATACGAAAGTGTGTTGTAGTATTATTTACTTGTATTACATTTTGCACTAAACTGTTACTCGTTGTTTTCTAAGTCATCCTTCACAGTACATAATGTATATTTTAACAGGTACTTCTTATCTGTTTTTTTAATTAGTTAGTTTTAGTAATCTCTTTAAACTTCTTAGGCAATTTATTGTAAATTTTTTGTCCTTTGTAGACAATGCTGATCTGATTTTTATGGTACTTGGTCTCTTTAACTTCTTAGTCAAGTTATTTTACAAATTTTGTTCTTGGCAGAAAATGGTGTTTTAGGTGTAATGGTAAATTGTCACCGTTCTGTAAACAGCACACGTAACTGTCCTTCGCTCAGCTCTTCTCCTGAAAAGTCGAACGGACCCCATTCTGGAGGTTCGAGGCTGAAATCCTTGTGTAGTCATCGAGATTCATGTTTTCCATGGTATTGCTGTTCCTTTGAAAAGAACGTGGGTAATTTTTCTCATCTTTGTCGTCTCACAAAGAGGACATCCGGCAACCGGACTTTGTAATTTTTTATATTTGTGCTACGTGAAGTTCAGAACTCAAATATCAGTACCTCAAAGCTATTCGACGCAACTGACATTATCGAGGAAATAGACTTTGAAATTATCCAAGGAAGTTTAATTCACTAATATTTTCACTACGGACTGCATGGCTCTTACTAACATATGAGAAAGGTGATCAGGCAGTCAATGGATTGCTGATCCGAATCTCGCTTTTGTCTTTTTTTCGTGTTACTTTTTTCGATCAGGTCGAATGACCACAGCATTTAAAAATAAAATTCATGGAATATATACTAATTAACAGTTATGTAATCATAATTTTTATGAAGAAAGCATGTCTTATTGTTTCTTATTACATGTTGCAGGTATTGAAAATAAAAGTTTTTAATCCTCGACGCTTTAAAAAGATGTTAATAAATTCGTAATATTTCTTAATTCAAACAATCTTTAATAAAATATCGATAATTGTTGTTGTGGTCTTCAGTCCTGAGACTGGTTTGATGCAGCTCTCCATGCTACTCTATCCTGTGCAAGCTTCTTCATCTCCCAGTACCTACTGCAACCTACATCTTTCTGAATCTGCTTAGTGTATTCATCTCTTGGTCTCCCCCTACGATTTTTACCCTCCACGCTGCCCTCCAATACTAAATTGGTGATCCCTTGATGCATCAGAACAAGTCCTACCAACCGATCCCTTCTTCTAGTCAACTTGTGCCACAAGCTCCAGTTCTCCTCAATTCTATTCAATACCTCCCCATTAGTTATGTGATCTACCCATCTAATCTTCAGCATTCTTCTGTAGCACCACATTTCGAAAGCTTCTATTCTCTTCTTGTCCAAACTATTTACCGTCCATGTTTCACTTCCATACATGGCTACACTCCATACAAATACTTTCAGAAATGACTTCCTGACACGTAAATCTATACTCGATGTTAACAAATTTCTCTTCTTCAGAAACGCTTTCCTTGCCATTGCCAGTCGACATTTTATATCCTCTCTACTTCGACCATCATCAGTTATTTTGCTCCCTAAATAGCAAACCTCCTTTACTACTTTAAGTGTCTCATTTCCTAATCTAATACCCTCAACATCACCCGACTTAATTCGACTACATTCCATTATCCTCGTTTTGCTTTTGTTGATGTTCATCTTATATCCTCCCTTCAAGACACTGTCCATTCCGTTCAACCGCTCTTCCAAGTCCTTTGCTGTCTCTGACAGAATAACAATGTCATCGGCGAACCTCAACGTTTTTATTTCTTCTCCATGGATTTTAATACCTACTCCGAATTTTTCTTTTGTTTCCTTTTACTGCTTGCTCAATATACAGATTGAATAGCATCGGAGAGAGGCTACAACCCTGTCTTACTCCCTTCCCAACCACTGCTTCTCTTTCATGCCCCTCGACTCTTATAACTGCCATCTGGTTTCTATACAAATTGTAAGTAGCCTTTCGCTCCCTGTATTTTACCCCTGCCATCTTTAGAATTTGAAAGAGAGTATTCCAGTCAACATTGTCAAAAGCTTTCTCTAAGTCTACAAATGCTAGGAACGTAGGCTTGCCTTTCCTTAATCTTTCTTCTAAGATAAGTCGTAAGGTCAGTATTGCCTCACGTGTTCCAGTATTTCTACGGAATCCAAACTGATCTTCCCCGAGGTCGGCTTCTACTAGTTTTCCCATTCGTCTGTAAAGAATTCGTGTTAGTATTTTGCAGCTGTGGCTTATTAAACTGATTGTTCGGTAATTTTCACATCTGTCCACACCTGCTTTCTTTGGGATTGGAATTATTGTATTCTTCTTGAAGTCTGAGGGTATTTCGCCTGTTTCATACATCTTGCCTACCAGATGGTAGAGTTTTCTCAGGACTGGCTCTCCCAAGCCCGTCAGTAGTTCCAATGGAATGTTATCTACTCCGGGGGCCTTGTTTCGACTCAGGTCTTTCAGTGCTCTGTCAAACTCTTCACGCAGTATCATATCTCCCATTTCATCTTCATCTACATCCTCTTCCATTTCCATAATATTGTCCTCAAGTGCATCGCCCTTGTATAGACCCTCTATATACTCCTTCCACCTTTCTGCTTTCCCTTCTTTGCTTAGAACTGGGTTTCCATCAAAGCTCTTGATGTTCATACAAGTGGTTCTCTTATCTCCAAAGGTCTCTTTAATTTTCCTGTAAGCAGTATCTATCTTACCCCTAGTGAGATAAGCCTCCACATCCTTACATTTGTCCTCTAGCCATGCCTGCTTAGCCATTTTGCACTTCCTGTCGATCTCATTTCTGAGACGTTTGTATTCCTTTTTGCCTGCTTCACTTACTGCATTTTTATATTATCTCCTTTCATCAATTAAATTCAATATTTCTTCTGTTACCCAAGGATTTCTACTAGCCCTCTTCTTTTTACCTACTTGATCCTCTGCTGCCTTCACTACTTCATCCCTCAAAGCTACCCATTCTTCTTCTACTGTATTTCTTTCCCCCATTCCTGTCAATTGTTCCCTTATGCTCTCCCTGAAACTCTCTACAACCTCTGGTTCTTTCAGTTTATCCAGGTCCCATCTCCTTAAATTCCCACCTTTTTGCAGTTTCTTCAGTTTTAATCTACAGGTCATAACCAATAAATTGTGGTCAGAGTCCACATCTGCCCCTGAAAATGTCTTACAATTTAAAACCTGGTTCCTAAATCTCTGTCTTACCATTATATAATCTATCTGATACCTTTTAGTATCTCCAGGGTTCTTCCATGTATACAACCTTATATCATGATTCTTAAACCAAGTGTTAGCTATGATTAAGTTGTGCTCTGTGCAAAATTCTACCAGGCGGCTTCCTCTTTCATTTCTTAGCCCCAATCCATATTCACCTACTACGTTTCCTTCTCTCCCTTTTCCTACACTCGAATTCCAGTCACCCATGACTATTAAATTTTCGTCTCCCTTCACTATCTGAATAATTTCTTTTATTTCATCATACATTTCTTCAATTTCTTCGTCATCTGCAGAGCTAGTTGGCTTATAAACTTCTACTACTGTGGTAGGTGTGGGCTTCGTATCTATCTTGGCCACAATAATGCGTTCACTATGCTGTTTGTAGTAGCTTACCCGCATTCCTATTTTCCTATTCATTATTAAACCTACTCCTGCATTACCCCTATTTGACTTTGTGTTTATAACCCTATAGTCACCTGACCAGAAGTCTTGTTCCTCCTGCCACCGAACTTCACTAATTCCCACTATATCTAACTTTAACCTATCCATTTCCCTTTTTAAATTTTCTAACCTACCTGCTCGATTAAGGGATCTGACATTCCACGCTCCGATCCGTAGAACGCCAGTTTTCTTTCTCCTGATAACGACATCCTCTTGAGTAGTCCCTGCCCGGAGATCCGAATGGGGGACTATTTTACCTCCGGAATATTTTACCCAAGACGACGGCATCATCATTTAATCATACAGTAAAGCTGCATGCCCTCGGGAAAAATTACGGCCGTAGTTTCCCCTTGCTTTCAGCCGTTTGCAGTACCAGCACAGCAAGGCCGTTTTGGTTATTGTTACAAGGCCAGATCAGTCAATCATCCAGACTGTTGCCCTTGCAACTACTGAAAAGGCTGCTGCCCCTCTTCAGGAACCACATGTTTGTCTGGCCTCTCAACAGATACCCCTCCGTTGTGGTTGTACCTACGGTACGGCTATCTGTATCGCTGAGGCACACAAGCCTCCCCACCAACGACAAGGTCCATGGTTCATGGGGGGGATATCGATAATTAAGAATTTCTATTTGGACGGCGCGTCACTTGTAAATAGAGACAAGAAGACGTGCATTTTTCATAATAAATGGTTATTAGGTAAATGTTAATTAACATATATAGGGTGAACATTAATAAACCGATAAACTGCAGGGACGGATTCCTAAGTGGAAATGGAGGGAGAAGGGTCCTACGAACATGTGTCCGGAAATGCATCGTTGCCAGGGTAGACGGCGGTGACAAATGACATTTCATGTGACCACATGCCTTGTGGTCCTTGTGTGTTACATGCTATGTGATCGACGCAGGTTACTATGGTATTCATGTCGGGAATAAGTCGAGATGGTGTTTGTGTACGGCCAAGCATAAGGAAACGGTCGAGAGGTAGCACGGCTATCCCGAAACAAGTATCCTCACAAACACCAACTACACCACTGGCCATTAAAATTGCCACACCACGAAGATGACGTGCTACAGACGCGAAATTTAACCGACAGGAAGAAGATGCTGTGATATGCATATGATTAGCTTTTCAGAGTATTCACACAAGGTTGGGACCGGTGGCGACACCTACAACGAGCTGACATTAGGAAAGTTTCCAACCGATTTCTCATACACAAACAACAGCTGACCGACGTTGCCTGGTAAAATGTTGTTGTGATGCCTCGTGTGAGGAGGAGAAATGCGTACCATCACGTTTCCGACTTTGATAGAGGTCGGATTGTAGCCTATCGCGATTGCGGTTTATCGTATCGCGACACTGCTGCTCGCGTTGGTCGAGATCCAATGTCTGTTAGCAGAATATGGAATCGGTGGGTTCAGGAGGGTAATACGGAACGCCGTGCTGGATCCCAACGGCCTCCTATCACTAGCAGTCGAGATAGGCATCTTATCCGCATGGCTGTAACGGATCGTGCAGCCACGTCTCGATCCCTGAGTCAACAGATGGGGACGTTTGCAAGACAACAACTATCTGCACGAACAGTTCGACAACGTTTGTAGCAGCATGGACTATCAGCTCGAAGACCATGGCTGCGGTTTCCCTTGACGCTGCATCACAGACAGGAGCGCCTGCGATGGTGTACTCAACGACGAACCTGGGTGCACGAATGGCAGAACGTCATTTTTTTCGGATGAATCCAGGTTCTGTTTACAGCATCATGAGGGTCGCATCCGTGTTTGGTGACATCGCACATTGGAAGCGTGTATTCGTCATCGCCATACTCACGTATCACCCGGCGTGATGGTATGGGGTGCCATTGGTTACACGTTTCGGTCACCTCTTGTTCGCATTGACGGTACTTTGACCAGTGGACGTTACATTTCAGATGCGTTACGACCCGTGGCTCTACCCTTCATTCGATCCCTGCGAAATCCTACATTTCAGCAGGGTAATGATCTTGAGCCCTTTGAGGTCGGAGCCGGACTGTGCGTAACTCAGATTTGGAGGACCAGGTTCTGCAGGATATTGAGACGAACGCTAAGTACAAGCTCCAGGCAAATGACGCACAGCATAGTGCGAGGCAAAGTACGAATATGTTTATCCTGCGTGACAACCGTTACTATCCCTATCACCTGCAAATCCCATGGAGGACTTTGAATATCTACTGTGACGTGGACACGATGCAGCTCTGTACTGTGTTCTGGGACGAATTGTTGTCGTTGCACGCACACGGTCCATTTTCGGACACATGTTCATAGGGCCTTTTTTCTTCCATTTCCAGTAACGAATTCGTCGTCCCTGCAGTTTGTCGGTCTCATTAACATTCACCCTGTATATGATGAATTTTATATTTACGAGGGTAATCCCAAAAGTAAGTTCTCCTATTTTTTTATAAGTACATAGACCTGTGTGTTTCTACAGTGGTTTACATCAGTTTACAGCTTGAACATTTAGCTATTTTTCGACATAATCACCGTTTCTGTCCATGCATTTTTGTAGATGCTGTGGCAGTTTTTGTATGCCCATGTCATACCAGCTCGCCGCCATGCTGTTCATAAAGTTATTAACCTCTTCTTTAACCTCGTCGTCGGAGATGAATCGCTTTCCGGCCAAATGTTCTTTTAAGGAGCAGGTGATAGTGAATGGGCGCCAAGTCAGGACTATAGGGTGGGTGGGTGAATATGTTCCACTGAAACTGTTGCAGGAGAGCAACGAACGGTTTGCCGAGCGATGTGTGGGCGAGTGTTGTCATGGAGAACGTGTACGCCCTTGCTCAACATTCTCCTTGTCCGGTCTTGAATTACCCGTTTGAGTTTTTTCAGAGTCTCACAGTACCTGTCAGCGTTAATTGTGGTCCCAGTGGGCATAAAGTCGACCATCAATACCCCTTTCCGATCCCAAAAAAACGATTGTCATGACTTTACCGGCAGACTGCGTTTGTTTGAATTTCCGCAGTTTTGGCGAAGAAGGATGCCGCCACTGGCGTGATTGTTGCTTGCTCTTAGGTTTCGTCACCCGTAACAATTGAGTCCAGAAAGTTGACCTGTTCGGCTGCAAGACGGTGAAGAAATGCGCCGGAAGTGTCAACTCGTTGCCGCATGTGGTCCTTAGTCAGCATGCGTGGCATCCATCTTGCGCACACCTTCTGGTAGGTCAATGTTTTGGTTAAAATTCTGTGAGCGGTTCTTCGGGAAACCTCAAGAACCAACGTGCAGAGATCATCCAGGGTGATCCGCCGATCTTCACGCATGATTTGCTCAACCTTCAACACTGTCTCCTCAGAAACTGACGGTCTCCCGCACCTTTGTTCGTCGTGAATTTCGGTCCGACCAGCTGCAAACTCTCTACACCACCTAAGAACATTTTTGACATCCATACACTTCCGTCAGTTGGCGATGGATTTCAATCGGCGCAGTACCCTTTGCGTTCAAAAACCGAATAACTGCACGCAATTCGCACTTGGCGGTAACATCCAACGGGAGCTCCCAGTTTGCACACAGCGCGTGAAGCACTCTTCATAACAGTGTGACCAACTGTCACACAAACAGAGTTTTGTACTTATAAAAAAATAGGAAACCTTTCTTTTGGGATTACCTTCGTAAATGATATAGGCAATCGAATTCATGAAAACAATAAACGAAAGAAAAGCCACAGCGCGATTCCAACGAGTGATCCACTGATGAACCAATTACCACTCTCCGATGCTACCAAGACAGCCACGCGGCCCATCGTGAAAATTAACTTAACACTAGTAAAGCAAAGCTCCTGCGGAAACTTTAAAGTCGATTCTCTCGACAATTTTTGGGAGTTGCGTCGACCTGCCTGGGGACATTGACAGTTGAGTTCTGAATTTCACTTACCGTAAATACAAAACATTACAAAAATCCATTTGCCGGATGGTGTCCTTGTTAGTGGTAATAACAACGTCATCGACAGGACATACATCTTAATCTCTCTTCCTTCCTCCACTGACGCAGTGCGAAATGTTATGAGTGTCTCGACTGAGATGAGGTCAATATTTTCGTGATCGCCCAATAAACCGATTAGAAAAACTAGAACGAAGTCAGAATTGGAGACGTCGATAATAAACGAGGAACAGTGACAACTGTTCGGTTTCTTTAATTCGGTTGTTTTTATCTCCGCTAACAAACTGGATTTGTCCGTCCTAATATTGTTCATTTTCCCAAGCCGGTCTCGGCAAGAAGCTTTCGAGTGGAGCAAACAGCTGCTCGGCACGTCTTCCGAGTCATTTATTCAGTGCGATTCCCGGTAAACTTTCTCGTGACCACCGTCTACAAAGTCGATACAGCTGTTGCCTGGGAAGTTTTACTGCAGAACTTTTGGTGCCCTTCTACGGCAACCAATGCTGAACTGAAAGCTTCCTTTAATCTGGCCGTTCACCTTGCAGCCTCAGTGAGATTAGCAGAACACTGTTTCAGCATTTGCCTAGTAACCAGTCTCAATAATGAAGGTAAATGTCTTCAGAAGCCTAGTAAGCATATCAAAATATTAACGGCAAGGAACAGCATTTACTAGAAAATACACTGACCGAAAAAAACATCGCAACTACAAGAAGGGGTTGTGTTGGTAGGCGTGTTTTTACGTGTGAAAAATGATGTGTATTCATATGTGGTGCCACTTTGAGGATACAAATGAGGTTTGCTTTAAATACACTCTGTAACGGTCGTGAGCGTTTGTTACTTTTGAGATTGGACGTGGAGAGATGATGTTAGTCAAGAATGCCTTTAAGGCGACAAAGACGCCAAACGCCTCACTGAGTTTGAACGAGGTGGTGTAATACGGCTACAGCTGGATGTTCCTGCAGAAAGATGTGGCAGGTATGTAGCCACTGTATATGATAACTGGCACCGGTTATCACGAAATTGTACGGTCGCAAGAAGCGAGCTCCGAACGGCCGTGTGAGACTATCGACATCATGTTCGGCATATGACTCTGGCGCATCGTACTGCATTTGCAATAGCAAATTGAGCAACAGTTGTAACCACAGTGACAGAGCCAACTGTTACAAATCGGTTACTTCAAATGCAACTCCAAGCCAGACGCCTTGAAGCGTGCATTCCACTGATCACAAACCACCGCCATTTGCGATTTCAGAGCTGGCAAGCGGCAGCTCATTGGAGGACAGGGTGGAGTTCTATTTCGGTGCCGCCGGCCGCTGTGGCCGAGCGGTTCTAGGCGCTTCAGTCTGGAACCGCGCGACCGCTACGGTCGTAGGTTCGAATCCCGCTTCGGGCATGGATGTGTGTGATGTCCTTAGGTTAGTTAGGTTTAAGTAGTTCTAAGTTCTAGGGTACTGATGACCTCAGATGTTAAGTCCCATAGTGCTCAGAGCCATTTTTGAACCATCGGCATTGAACGTTGGCGCAGTGGCAGAGCGTTGCATGGTGATAAATCCTGATGCCTTCTTCATCATGCTAATGGGAGGTCGAGAGTCCGTGGTCTTCCAGGGGAACAGCTCCTTGACACTTCTACTGTGGGGCGGAGACAAGTTGACTGCGGCTCTATTACGCTCTGGGGAACGTTCACGTTGCCATCCATGGGTCCAGTGCACCATGATAGCCAAGGAGTATAGTACACTGGTTTCAGGCCACGTACACCCCTTTGTGACGATCATGTTTCCCGACGCCAGTGACATTTTTCAACAAAATAATGCGCTTGTCACACGGGCAGAAGAGTGATAGAGTGGTCCGAGGAACAGAGGGGCAAATTCCAGTTGATGTGCTGGTCCCAACTCGCCAGATCTGAAACCGATCGAACAAATCTGGGATGTGATTGAACGTGGCATCAGAGCTTATCGCCCACTTCCCCGGAATTTAGGGGAAATAGGTGATTTGTGTGTGCAAGTGTGGTGCCAAATACGTCCAGGCCACATTGCTTCCATGTCACGAGGCGTCGCTGCTGTTATAAGTGTCAAATGTGTACATACCGGCTCTAGGATAGGTGGTCATAAAGTTGTGGCTGATCAGTGCATGAAAATGATTGACATTTTAGCGAAACTGCACAAAGCAGGCACGAGTAACACCATCTACATTCTTTACATAAGGAAAGATAACAAAGCAGGTTTCTCAGACGGAAATCGTTTTCTAATGTTAGTTGTTATTGAGTAGAACGTGTCATGTCCAATGTATAATGCGAGACGACTAGAAGTATGTGTAGGTATTCGACAGCGGCAGTATCGTGGATTATTGAGACTGCTTTGTATCGATCCGCATTATAGCTGCTCGCGTTGATCTGAAGCCCCCAAATGTCATGCGAATAGGCAATTGATTAGATCAGGAGGCTCATCCTCAGTGCCACGCAGGCTTTCGGTGGTCCAATGAGTCCTGCGTCACAGTGACCATAAACATAGTTCTCTCGATCGTACCGGTCGGCAACTAGGCCTTCAACTAACAAATGCAGACGCTTGTGATTGCCATAATTCAAACTTTGAAGATATTTATAATTAAATCTTCTCTTGTTCCAAGTTCCAGCAACAAAGGGAGAAATTCCTCTTAGAACTGATAAAGCTCAGGGTACCATTACCTACAAGAACTACTTGTCTTTTATTACATTATGATATCGCAGATCTTAAACGTTTAATAAAAAATGGTTCAAATGGCTCTGAGCACTATGGGACTTAACATCTGAGGTCCACTTTTAGTGGTTAATTAACATAACGATTTGTATCTCAAGAGTAGAGACTGTACCAAACTGTTTGTCAATACTTTTCGCAAAGAAAACTTAATTTCCACTTCCCCATTTCGAAATTTAAAAAAATCAGCCACTGGCTGTTTCGCTGTAGACGCTACCCAGCTTACAGTTATCTCAATCGACAATACGTCAGCTGCTCACCAAACACTGCGAACCAGCAAGCACACTCCTAGTGCTCTGCATATTACAAAAATACAAAAAAACCCTCTTCTCTGTATCTGGTTATTGTTGACCCCTTCTCTGACCACTGAGAAAAGACGCGTCTGCCCTCAGGGTAGGTGACGTCCACGATAGCTTGGCCGCGCCCTGCATTTGACCGTTGACTGCACTTCCTGGCTCCTTGTTACACCACACTCCCACTGAACTATGTGTCGGTTGCTGACCAAAAACCAACTGTGGCCTGCTCCAGCTGTTGCACAAGGCGACAACTTGGGCCTGCCACACCACAGCCAGAACAAGTCTGGACAGCGATAGCTTGGCCGCTATCCACCAGGCTACCAGCAGAGGCTAAAGTTGTAGTTTCTGCATCTCTCCGTCTCGCTGATGGAAGCCTCCAGCCCCAGCCTGCTTCCACATGCAACCTCGGCCATCGGCCAACGCCTGATTGCTGGCAGTGCCCTGCAGGATTACTGGATGCTCCACTGCAGCCCGGCGCTGGTCTCCAGCAGATGCAGGCACTTCCGAGCAGTGCAGATCATTCTTTTCTTACTCTGAAACGTCCAAGCCCAGCCCACAAATATGGAAAACCTCGGCCAACACGCGATCCTTGGCCGACAACGTATAGTAGGTTGTCCAATGCTTTCACGACCGTGAAAGAGCTGGCTTCCAGAAGATAATGTTGGTTATACTTGCTACAGCTGATTGACTTCGACCGTGCCGCCCCACCCCAATTAGACTCGAAACAGCACTGCTGCAGCCCGTGCTCTCTCTCTCCAAACTACGACCGCCAGAGCAGCGCTACCATGGCCAGTTGGGCTGGTAGGAAGGGCAGCCTGCCAGAAATATCAAATAAACTCTCGAGCTGTTACAGAATTTATTCTGATATTTACTTCTAACTGCTGTTGCTCTTAAAATATAAAGAGCAGTTGAACAATGGAATGTAGATCAGTAAATTAAGAAATAAGTGCATCTTACATTTTATTTTGCAACTTTTCACATAGTGCTTTGGACACAGTTGCCTGTCAATCCTTGCTGCTTCATCTAGATCCATACCCAAGTGAACCTTGTAGGAAGAAAACACACACATCTATACCTACATCAGAATAACAACGTGATTGACAGTTAAACATGGCAGTTGGGAATGTGATCAGTTCGCGCAACTGCAATATTGCTCTGGTAGTAGTATCTATGTACACTCCTGGAAATGGAAAAAAGAACACATTGACACCGGTGTGTCAGACCCACCATACTTGCTCCGGACACTGCGAGAGGGCTGTACAAGCAATGATCACACCCACGGCACAGCGGACACACCAGGAACCGCGGTGTTGGCCGTCGAATGGCGCTAGCTGCGCAGCATTTGTGCACCGCCGCCGTCAGTGTCAGCCAGTTTGCCGTGGCATACGGAGCTCCATCGCAGTCTTTAACACTGGTAGCATGCCACGACAGCGTGGACGTGAACCGTATGTGCAGTTGACGGACTTTGAGCGAGGGCGTATAATGGGCATGCGGGAGGCCGGGTGGACGTACCGCCGAATTGCTCAACACGTGGGGCGTGAGGTCTCCACAGTACATCGATGTTGTCGCCAGTGGTCGGCGGAAGGTGCACGTGCCCGTCGACCTGGGACCGGACCGCAGCGACGCACGGATGCACGCCAAGACCGTAGGATCCTACGCAGTGCCGTAGGGGACCGCACCGCCACTTCCCAGCAAATTAGGGACACTGTTGCTCCTGGGGTATCGGCGAGGACCATTCGCAACCGTCTACATGAAGCTGGGCTACGGTCCCGCACACCGTTAGGCCGTCTTCCGCTCACGCCCCAACATCGTGCAGCCCGCCTCCAGTGGTGTCGCGACAGGCGTGAATGGAGGGACGAATGGAGACGTGTCGTCTTCAGCGATGAGAGTCGCTTCTGCCTTGGTGCCAGTGATGGTCGTATGCGTGTTTGGCGCCGTGCAGGTGAGCGCCACAATCAGGACTGCATACGACCGAGGCACACAGGGCCAACACCCGGCATCATGGTGTGGGGAGCGATCTCCTACACTGGCCGTACACCACTGGTGATCGTCGAGGGGACACTGAATAGTGTACGGTACATCCAAACCGTCATCGAACCCATCGTTCTACCATTCCTAGACCGGCAAGGGAACTTGTTGTTCCAACAGGACAATGCACGTCCGCATGTATCCCGTGCCACCCAACGTGCTCTAGAAGGTGTAAGTCAACTACCCTGGCCAGCAAGATCTCCGGATCTGTCCCCCATTGAGCATGTTTGGAACTGGATGAAGCGTCGTCTCACGCGGTCTGCACGTCCAGCACGAACGCTGGTCCAACTGAGGCGCCAGGTGGAAATGGCATGGCAAGCCGTTCCACAGGACTACATCCAGCATCTCTACGATCGTCTCCATGGGAGAATAGCAGCCTGCATTGCTGCGAAAGGTGGATATACACTGTACTAGTGCCGACATTGTGCATGCTCTGTTGCCTGTGTCTATGTGCCTGTGGTTCTGTCAGTGTGATCATGTGATGTATCTGACCCCAGGAATGTGTCAATAAAGTTTCCCCTTCCTGGGACAATGAATTCACGGTGTTCTTATTTCAATTTCCAGGAGTGTAGTTCCGCATTGAGTACGTTGGGAATTGAGTCCTCATTGGAGGATGCCAATAGTCTTATTACTTTCCTAAGCTGTTTCCTAGTTAGCTTCACACATTCTATAAAAGGAACATATCGCACAGAGAAAAAAAAGCATATATGTTACAAATACACAATTGTTGTCAGCAGGTGACTGGCGGATGTGGTAGCAGAGCGATGTGACAACTGCGCGCAGGACAGATTGTACAACCAGTTTCAAACTGCGGAGATCACTCTTTTCTTACTACGAAAATCCGATTGGTTGTTGTTATGGGAGGTTTCCTGTAAACAAGCTGCTGTTAGTTACGTTTTTATTGTGATGCAGTTATAATTCTGAAGTTCACGAAAGGGAAAACAGACTCAAAACAAACTTATCTTAAGTCACAATACAGACAATTGTTTCGACAGATTCCAGCAACAAATTTATTTACTCTTTTTGCCTGCTTCCTCCTGTCACTGTGTAACGTTCTATTGACTGCACAATAACTCTCAGTAAGGACACATTACATACAATACTCGACATACAAGTGGCAAGGGACACTTAAATTCGTTATGGGTGGTCCCCGGCTGTGACGTCACGTCCGTTCTCAGCTAACAGCAGACCAGTAGTTTCTCGAAGGCCTTGTTAAACCCATTTTTACTATCAGAAGTAGGAGCCCTCTGTACTTAATTTCTCACTCCCGTATTTAATCAAGTAGTCTTCCTACTACATTCTATATGCACAAGAAGTGAAACGTAAAGTCTTTGCCAGACCCTGATGGGCTCATTGGTAGCGATCGACCAACTTGTCACCCTCTGCCAATGGCGCCACTGGATGTCGTAGGGTAGGGTGTGGGCTCAGCATACCTCTCTCCAGGATGTTGTTGTTTGCGTGGACGTGGAGCCGCTACTGCTCGGTCTAGTAGCTTGGCCTTACGAAGCTGAATGTACCTCGTTTGCCGCATGGCAGTTTTTTTTAACACTCTGCTATAGAGGCGGACAAGCACAATACTTAAAACTTTGTTATTTGCTATTTTTCCTGCTGTTGCAATTTTAATGGCCAGCAGTATTATTTTCGAACCAACCTACCTACAGAGAGCGTGGAGAGGCGTACAAACGGCCAATTTTCTCTTGCTCAATATGCGAATATAACAGGACAGAAAATCTCTATATTGGTGCGAAATACGCGCCACTATCGGCTGCACAGTGGCCTTTGGAGTATATGCACCTAGATGTGGAATACCAGCAAAGATTCTTGATGAGATTCAGTAAGAGTGTTTCGGCAGATCAGAAGTAATGATCGATCTTTTATAAATTTTTGTTAGAACGTTCAAGATTGGAAACATGGTCAAGATGGAAAATGGTCCCTTCACAGAATGGAATACGTATATCATGGGTTGCACGTGGTCACCTGAAATATTGGAATAATCATTGAGTGTAGTTAGTCCTTGGAGAGCAATTAGAGCACCAACAGAATTCAAAGTAACTGCTGCTACCGTGCTGCTTAGCAATTGTTCGTTGGCAATAAGACGAATAACGAATGAATAGTAATTTCCGTCTTAGATCAGCAAAGAAGATACCAAGAGGAGTCGTACATACTGATTATGAGATTAGGCATTTGAAACATTTGTGGGACATGGTTTATGACTTTCCCTTAGATTAGTGAATGACGTGGGTGCAGAAGATTGAATTGTTTCAAACAAAACTTTTATGTGTCGCTGCGTACATACTCGTCGCCGCGAAAGGTCTTTCTGGAGCTGGGGGAGAGTCTTGGGAACAATGATATTTCTTAATACTAGAAGCATATTTCATGAGGATTTACATCAATTTTTATTTCCCACGTCTTAAAGGTTAAAAGAGGTTGGAGGCCTGAGTAGGCGGGATCGTTTCTGCACTGACTAGAGCCGTCTTAGAAATATCTTGACAGTGCAGTTCCTCGTTTAATGTCACATTACGCAGAATTTCTGGAGTAGCGGAAACCTCCGTTCACGCTGTCAAAAGTTTTATTTACGAGCGTGGCAGCGTGTTTATTGCTGATTGTTCGAGGGCTGTAGTCGATTAAACACATATGAGCTGAATTTTGTTCCTTCTTGTTTTGTATGCTATCGAGATACACTATATGATCAAAAGTATCTGGACACCTAGCTGAAAATGACAAGTTCGTGGCGCCCTCCATGGGTAAAGCTGGAATTCTTTATGGTGTTGGTCCCGCCCTTGATGAAAGCTTCCACTCTCGCAGGCATACGTTCAATCAGATGTTGGAAGGTTTCTTGGAGAATGTCAGACCATTCATCACGGAGTCCTGCAAAGAGGAGCGGTATCGATGTCGGTCGGTGAGGCCTGGCACCAAGTCGGCGTTCCAAAATATCCCAAAGGTGTTCTTTAGGATTCAGGTCAGGACTCTATGCAGGCCAGTCCATTACAGGCATGTTATTGTCGTGTAACCACTCCGCCACAGGCCGTGCGTTATGAATATGTGATCGATCTTGTTGAAAGATGCAGTCGCCATCCCCGAATTGCTCTTCAACAGTGGGAAGCAAGAAGGTGCCTAAAACATCAATGTAGGCCTGTGCAGTGACAGTGCCATGCAAAACAACAAGGTGTGCAAACCCCCTCCATGAAAAATACGACCGCAGCATAACACCACTGCCTCCGAATTTTACTGTTATCACTACACACACTGGCAGATGACGTTCACCGAGCATTCGCCGTACCCACACGCTGCCATCGGATCGCCACATTGTGTACCGTGATTCGTCACTCCACACAACGTTTTTCCATTGTTCAATCGTCCAATGTTGACGCCCCTTACACTAAGCGAGGCGTCATTTGGCATTTACCGGCGTGATATGCGGCTTATGAGCAGCCGCTCGACCATGAAATCCAAGTTTTCTCACCTCCCGCCTAACTGTCATAGTACTTGCAGTGGATCCTGATGCAGTTTGGAAAATTCCTGTGTGATGGTCTGGATAGATGTCTGCCTATTACACACTGCGACTCTCTTTAACTGTCGGGGGTCTCTGACAGTCAACAGAAGAGATCGGCATGTGCGCTTTTGTGATGTACGTGGCCCTTCACCTTTCCACTTCATTATCACATCGGAAACAGTGGACCTAGGGATGTTTAGGAATGTGGAAATCTCGCGTACAGACATATGACACAAATGACACCCAACCACCTGACCACGTTCCAAGTCCGTGAGTTTCGCGGAGCGCCCCATTCTGCTCTCTCACGATGTCTAATGACTACTGAGATCGCTGATGTGGAGTAGCTGACAGTAGGTGGCAGCGCAATGCACCTAATATGAAAAGCGTATGTTCTGGGGGGTGTCCGGATACTTTTGATCACATAGTGTCCATCTTACCTCCTGAGATTAAGACTTGCATGACAGAGCAGCTACATCAGCATATTTACAAGGTCGAAAAAGCGAATAAGCTGAATTAGTTTCACTAATTTACCATTAAGCTTCGCATCAAAAAGGAAGACTTACAGGATCATTCTATATTTTTTGGGAGAGTATAACTACACATATAACAGTCTGTTCCCACGGAGAGCTTCTGGACTGTCCTATGGACTGTCTGTCAGCTACAGTGCCATGTTGACGTATCACTAACTTAAACGAAGCTAGCATGTATTTATGTTATTGTTTGCATTTTTCTCGTCCCATACTGCCATCCTCAATGACAATAATTATACATGGGTAACAGACTGCATTCGATTTAGAGTTCTTTATTTCCCAAAGTATTATACGTACAGATATGACTGATGCAGGAGTAGAACCGATTTTGCATTGTGCCCACCAGTTGCCGACAAAGCAGCGAAAAGAGTTTTTGTTTGTTGGAACATAAAGGATTTTTATCTGTTACAACAGTGCAGCTTGCATTCAGAAGGCATTGAGGAAAAGAACTGTCATGTAAACAGAGCTTTTGTATCGACACTTTACCGCCAATAGTTGTCTCTGTAAAGAGAAAAGTAACGGTTGACTAGATGCAATCTTGGAGAGGGTGAAGAAAAATTTCGTACGCAATCCAAACAAATCAACGGTCCGCAAAACTTGGAATACAGCAGCTAACTGTGCAGAAGATTTTGCGACGGTGGTTACATTTCAAACCGTACAGTATGCAGCTCGCGCAACAATTAAAACCGGAAGATTATGGTTGGCGCCTTGCATTTTGCATCACAATGCAGGAAGCGATTGAGAAAGAACATTTCGCCTTTAGGTTGTTATTCAACGTCAATGCAACATTCCACTTACCTGGAAAGGTTAACTGCCACGATTTGAGGGAGTGGGGCAGCGAAAATTCTCATGAAATTGTGACTCATGAAGAGATTCTCTGAAGGATCACGTTTTCTGTGCAGTGTCACAGACGAAGCTGTATGGGCCATTATTCTTCTGTGAGAAGACTGACGGATACCTCTTACCTTGATATGTTGCAGTTGTGGTTGTTTCCACAACTGACTGCTGATGCGGAGAATTTCATCTTCCAAGAAGACGGGGCACACCATCAATGGAACATCGACGCCCGTTACAACCTTGTAAGATGTGTATATTTCTATTGTCTATTGTCAAACCACAATTTATGAAAGTTGTTTATATTTTATTAATAGGATTAAGTACGAATAATTAATATTTGTCATGTTGGAAATAATTGTGGTAGCAGGGAATGTCTGCACCAAAGTATTGTTGGCAAGAGAGACCGCACATTGATATAATTTTAAAAAGGGCGGGAGAGGCCGCGTATGGATACATTTTAAGAAAAGAGCGGGAAAGATCGCGCATTGATACATTTTGTAATGGTAGCAGGGATTGTCTGCACCAGAAAGCATTGTTGGCAGGAGAGACCGCACTTTTAGCGTTCGTTGGAAGTCAGTAGTAAGCGAGATGTGAAACGAGTCGGTAGCAGGTTTGAAGCGAGAGATTGGGAGGAGCGGTCTGCCTGCCAGCCACTAGCTGTGGTTTACAAGAGATTAGAAACGGATGTACAGAGACATCAGCTAACTATTATCATAAGAGGAACTAATACTAAGGAATTAATTTTTTGAGAAACTCAAGACTACTGAAGGTATGTTTGCGCATTGCTAGTTGTAAGATTATCGTAAAAAGTAAGTCCCATTTGAACGTGTGTAAAATCATTTCATTCAGAATATAATTAATTTTTGCCAGCAATATTGCATTTCTGATTTTAATCCATCCCAAAAACCATCAACGTAAAACCTTGCAAAATTTTATTGTTGTCAAGAAAAAGTTTAACTATGAACTACGTAACTTCAGTCAAATTAATTTAAGAATAACGTAAGCTTTGCTATTAATGAATAACGTCAGCTTTGGTAATAAATACAACCACTTATTATGACAGCCCACCAGCAGCTAATAAAGTATAGTAAAACAGAGTAAGTATATTTATGTCGCAGTTCGATGTAGCAGTCAGATGGCGATCCAGTAACAGTAAAAAAGGTAAGGAACAGTTTTGGGTTATTGCAGGTAACGACTGAGGGCCACGACGACGACACATTCTATGTTTCGGGGAAATAATCCGAAAATAACTTTTAATAAGCAGCATTTAAATCTGTATGCGAAGATTGACAAAGAGAATTAATTTCAAAGGGAAGATTTCACAGGGTGTATACGGCCCGGGACATCCGGGAAAAACCCGGGAATTTTTTCAACCTGGACAAATCCGGGAAAAACCCGGGAATTTTTTAGAATTCCGGGATTTTTCATTGTTTTAGATTTCAGTTAGTTTTGTAGGTTTGACGTGTAAGATCAGATACGCTGACGAAGAACTTTAGTCCACAACTGCTGAATAATACTGCAGCAATGAAACATAAATCAGAGAATAACACCAAAATAAAAGTTTAGTTGGATAGAAAATGGGTAATTTACACAATGCACAGACCAGTTTGCCGACACCGAAAAGTGTCAAAGGCTTTAGGTCGAAGATTATGCAGTACGTCCGTAACAACTAACGTGTATTCGATGTGCGTGACGTCACAATTGTTTAAATTTAGTTTTGTAGGTTTGACGTGTAAGATCAGATACGCTGACAAAGAACTTTAGTCCACAACTGCTGAATAATACTGCAGCAATGAAACATAAATCAGAGAATAACACCAAAATAAAAGTTTAGTTGGATAGAAAATGGGTAATTTACACAATGCACAGACCAGTTTGCCGACACCGAAAAGTGTCAAAGGCTTTAGGTCGAAGATTATGCAGTACGTCCGTAACAACTAACGTGTATTCGATGTGCGTGACGTCACAATTGTTTAAATTTAGTTTTGTAGGTTTGACGTGTAAGATCAGATACGCTGACAAAGAACTTTAGTCCACAACTGCTGAATAATACTGCAGCAATGAAACATAAATCAGAGAATAACACCAAAATAAAAGTTTAGTTGGATAGAAAATGGGTAATTTACACAATGCACAGACCAGTTTGCCGACACCGAAAAGTGTCAAAGGCTTTAGGTCGAAGATTATGCAGTACGTCCGTAACAACTAACGTGTATTCGATGTGCGTGACGTCACAATTGTTTAAATTTCTAACAGATCACCAGAAAATATTACGAATAGTGGCTTGAGATGCGTTACTTTCAAAGTAAATTTCCATGCAAGATGATTTATGTTACGTGTGAGAATGTGCAGTGAATTTCTTAAATCACAGGACGTTATAACTCTCATTCAAAACGTAACACTTTGAGGATCAGCCATTTGAAAACTGTCGGGCCCAGAAGATAAGTCATTTATGCCACTATTTAAAATTTTACCGGCACATTTGTATTTGATATGACTTAACATGTAACACACGCTAAAAAAAGACCGAGCTTCAGGTTAGTTTTCATATTTAATATTGTTCTTTCATAGATAAAAAATTATGCAATCGATGCCAAAAAGTGTAATTGACCTTCAAAAACATGCGCATAATGTGTTACTGATCAATGTCACAAGTCTCTTCATGCCAGAACACTTCGACTTTTCCACGCAACTGATAATCATTTTGGCACGATTTTAATTGCCAAATTAGAGACTGTTAGTAGGCCTACGGACTTCCTATCATTGTAGGACTAATAACAGTGGATGCCAATAGACGATGCAATTCTCGTTCGTACATACACATCTGCTTACGAGTTAACCGGTGTAGAAACGCACTTAACTGAGCTGAGCGAGCTCGGCGTAACTTCGTAATGTACGCGCCGCGGCCTGTCTTTCTCCTAGGCCTCGTGCTCTGAATAACTGCCGTCATTCGCTAGCGAGGTCACGTGACATGAGCTATGACTGGCTGACAAAAGTGCATCGCTCAACGCAATCTCTATTTTAGAGTTTCGGAAGCTACCGTGCTGTAATTTGTGGAATTTGTGTAAATACTTTCGCAATACGAAAATAATTGTCTCGCATCAAACAACTTTCCAAACGCATTGTTTTTCCAGGATTTCGTTTCCTAAAGTGGTGGGACGTCCTCCGCCGGTATAAGACCTTTACGATTCAAAGGACTGATACGTATTATAGCTCCGAGGGAAAGTATACTGTTACTTAACCCGGATGTATTTTTACCCGCTTTATACGCAATTTCATCCGGGACAAATTGTGTTTTTAACCGGGAAATCCGGGAAAAATCCGGGAATTTTTTTTTCTTGTCCACGTAGACACCCTGTTTCATTTGTTATTATTAAGCAAGAGGCAGAAATCCTAAGGGATGTTTCATAGGTTATTGTAAAAGGGAAGGTTGAGTAACAAAGGAGAAATAGAAGAGTCGGGAAGGTTTCAACCTAAACGACCAACTTCCGCATCCTGATGATGCTGTTCTCTTCCATTGGCGCCCCAGGTCGCTGACCTATCGCCTTGTGATTTTTTCCTTTGGGAATAAATAAGGACCGTGTTTAAGTACCCTCACTGCCAAAAGCACTAGCACAGCTCAGAGAACACGTCAACGCTGCTGCGATGACCATTGACCGGATGTTGCTACATAGGGTACGGAAAGAACTTGGGTACCGCTTGCACACGTGTCGCGTGACAGGAGGGGCACTCATAGATCGTTTGTAGAGTGCAGACTAGAGATTTGGTGAGTTCTATTCATGCATCAATAATACTAATACATGCAATACTTAGGAAGCTATAGAGCTCTGAAAACGAATGACTCGTTTATAGTAGATTGTATTTTTTGTGAGTAAGTATGATCTACATTTACATCGATGCTCTACAGACTGAACTGCATGGTAGAGGGCGCTACACATTGTAACGCGTATTATGCTTTTCCTTCCTGTTGCATTCGCGTATTAGAGCGCTAGAAGAATGACTGCTGAAATGTCTCTGTGCGACCTGCACGTAGTCTAAGCTTGTCGTCGCGGTTCCTAAGGAGGCGATACCTAGCGTCCGTGGCATATTCCTAACCTAATACTTGTTCTCGAAACTATGTAACTAAGTTTTCACCTAATAGTTGACGTCATTTGCAAGTGAGTGGCGGTCAGTTTTTTCAGCTTCTCAGTGACGTCCTCCCGCCCTTCTTGAGTATTGCTCATCAATGTGGGATCCGTACCATGTCGGGTTGACAAAGGAGATAGAGAAGATCCAAAGAAGAGCGGCGAGTTTCGTCACAGGGTTATTTGGTAAGCGTGATAGCGTTACGGAGATGTTTAGCAGACTCAAGTGGCAGACTCTGCAAGAGAGGCGCTCTGCTTCGCGGTGTAGCTTGCTGTCCAGGTTTCGAGAGGGTGCATTTCTGGATGAGGTATCGACTATATTGCTTCCCCGTTCTTATACCTCCCGAGGAGATCACGAATGTAAAATTAGGAAGATTCGAGCGCGCACGGAGGCTTTCCGGCAGTCGTTCTTCCCGCGAACCATACGCGACTGGATCAAGAAACGGAGGTAATGACAGTGGCACGTAAAGTGCCCTCCGTTACACACCGTTGGGTGGCTTGCGGAGTATAATTGTAGATGTAGATGTAGATATCCCCTGTTAATCCTGTTTGGTATGGGTGTCACTGATCTTAACATCGTTCTTAGGATCTTCTTCTACACACATACACACCGTATGGTGCATGCTGGAAGGTACATCATACCACCATTAGTCACTTCCTTTTCTGGTCTATTCGCGAAAAGAGGGAGGGGAAAACGACTATCTATATGCCTCCGTACGAGCCCTTTTTTCTCTTACCTTATTTCCATTGTCCTTACGCGAAATATGTGTTGGCAGCTGTCGAATCGTTCTGCAGTCAGCTCCAAAAGCTGGTTCTTTAAATTTTGTCGATATTGTTCTGCGAGAAGAACGTCGGTTTCCCTCGAGGGATGCCCACATGAGTTCACGAAGCATCTCTGTAATACTTGCGCGCTGATCGAACCTGTTGTTGTTATCGTGGCCTTCAATCCGAAGACTGGTCCGACGCAGTTCTCCATGCTAATCTACCTTGTGCAAGCCTCTTCATTTCCGAGTAACCACTGCAACCTATGTCGTTTTGAATCTGCTTACTGTTTTCATCTCTTAGCCTCCCTCTAGATTTTTGTCCACCCACACTTCCCTCTAGTGCTAACTGGTGACCCCCTGATGTCCTATCAATCGATCCCTCCTAGGAAGATTCTGCCACAAATTACCTTTCTCCCCAAGTTATAGTCAGTATCTCTTCCTCTTTAGTTACGTGGTCTACCCATGTAATTTTCAGCACTTTTCTGTAGCACCACATTTCAAAAGCTTCTTTTCTCTTACTATTTAAACTGTTTATCGTCCATGTTTCACTTCCATACAGGGGTTCATTCCGTACAAATACTTTCAGAAAAGACATCCTGACACTTGTATACTCGATGTTAACAAATTTTTCTTCTTCGGAAACGTTTTTCTTACCACTGCCAGTGTACATTTTATATCCTCTTTGCTTCGGACATCACAAGTTATTTTGATGCCCAAATAGTAAAACTCATTACTAATAAAAGTATCTCGTTTCCTAATCTAGTTCTCTCAGGCTCACCTGATTTAATTCGATTACATTCCATTATCACTGTTTCGCTTTTTTGGTCTTATATAGCCCTTCCAACACACTGTCCGTTCCATTCGACTGCTCTTCCAAGTCCTTACCTGTCTGTCAGAATTACAATATCATCGCCAAACCTCAAAGTTTTTATTTCTTCTCCCTGAAATTTAATGCCTACTTCAAATTTTTCTTTGGTTTCTTTTATTGCTTACTCAGTGTACTGATTGAATAACATTGAGGATAGGCTACAAATCTCTCTTTGATGATCCTCGGCTCTTATAACTGCCATCTGGTTTCTGTACCAGTTGTAAATAGCCCTTTGCTCCCTGTATTTAGACATGCTACCTTCAAAATTTCAAAAATACTGTTCCAGTCGACAATGTGAAAAGTTTTTCTAAGTATAAAAATGCTATACACGAAGGTTTGCCTTTCCTTAACCAGTCTTGTAAGCTAAGTCGTAGGTCAGTATTGCCTCGGTGTTCCTGCATTTCTCCCAATTCGAAATTGATCTTCAGCGAGGTCGGCTTCTGCTAGTTTTTCCATTCTTCTGTATAGAATTCGTGTTAGTTTCTGCAACAATGAGTTACTAAAGTGATAGTTCGATAATTTTCACACCTGTCAGCACCTGCATTTTTTGGAATTGGAATTATTATATTCTTCTTGAAGTCTGAAGATATTTCGCCTGTCTCATACATCTTGAATACCAGATGGAAGAGTTTCGTCATAGCTGGCTCTCCCAAGGCTATGAGTAGTTCTGACGGAATATCGTCTATTCCCAGATTGTTGTTTCGACTTAGATCTGTCAGACCTGTGTCAAATTCTTTTTGCATTATCATTTCTCCCATCTCACCTTAATCTATGTTCACTTCCCTTTCTATGATCTTACCTTCAAGTTTATCTCCCTTGTATAGACCCTCTACATACTCCTTCCACTTTTCATCTTTCTCTTCTTTGCTTCGGAATGGGTTTCCATGTGAGCTCTTGATATTCATACAGCTGGTTCTCTTTTCTCCAAAGGCCTCTTTAATTTCCCTGGTGACGGTATCTATCTCTCCCCTTATATGTATGCTTCTAAATCCTTACATTTTTTTCCTCTAGCCATTCCTCCTTACCTATTTTGCACTTCCTGTCAATCTCATTTTTAAGACGTTTGTATTCTCTTTCCCCTGCTTCACTTACTGCATTTTTATGTTTTCTCTTTCCATCAATCAAATTCAGTATCTCTTGTGGTACCCAAGAATTTCTACTAGGCCTGGTATTTTCACCTATTTGATCCTCAGCTGCCTACACTAATTCATCTCTCAAAGCTCCCCATTCCTTTCTCCTGTTTTTGTCAATCGTTCCGTAATGCTCCCTCTGAAACTCTAAAAAATCTCTGGTTCTTTCAGTTGATCTAGGTCCCATCTCCATATATTCTTAATTTCTTCCAATTTCTTTTGTTTTAATCTGCAGTTCATAACTAATAAATTGTTAGTGTCTAAATTTGCTTCTGGAAATCTAGCAGTCTGCCTCTGAATTGCTCCGATGTCTTCCTTTAGTCCGACCTGGAGCATATCCCAAGTACTCGACCAATACTCAAGAATGGGTCGTACAAGTGTCCTACATGCGGTCTCCTTTACAGATGATCCACACTTTCAGAAGTTCTCCCAATATATAAAGGGAAAGTAACGAGTTGTTTTGTGGTAAAGATGAGGTTTTGATACAAAAAAGAGAGGAGATACGCTCTTCAATTGATTAACTCCAGTGTCTTCACATGTTTGTTTCTATAAGTGGCCGCGGGCGGCCGTATGGCTAGCTCCGTCGTACCAGTATTGTTTAAAAATGTGTATTCCAACCGTATATGAAAAAGTGTTATAAAAGTTATTAGGAAGGCCAAGTTTATTCATATATTTACATCAATCACACCTGACTGTTCATCATTTCGCCCGCGCCGAGAATCCACAGCAGACAAGAGGAATCTGCGCGAACAGCGGATGGGCGATCCTTTATCGGCAGTGTCGTAATCAGCACTATGCACAATGAAACTAATGTGAAGCGGTACGTAAGAAAAAATCGGAATATTGATCTTAAATGTATTGACGTTCGAGGTCTGTTGATATTAGTACCAGTTAAAATTCACCCAGGATATGTGTACAGATTTATAAATTACCTTCCAATTCCTTTCAATTATTCTTTCCAATCAATTTTTTGAATTACTCAAGCAGCAATTACAAATCAGTTTCTATTATTTTGTCCCCCCACTCATATGCCATTATTCACACAGCAGCATCATTAGGAAACAGTCACAGATAGTTGCTCACATTCTCCGTCATATCATTCACGTATACAGGGAATATGAGCTGTGCTATCACACTTCCCTGGGGCACACCTGCTGATGAATTGAACATTTTTTTTTCTAGCAATCTCCTTCGTAAACTGTTTTAATTTTCCCAGTACCCTACCAGCAAAATCAACTTTGCCAGCTGCTTTACCTACGACTGAGCCTGTGCGATCATTTTCTTTCATATTACCAAAAATTGTATTCCAGTTGTGACTAACTGCAATTATAGTCATAAAATACTAAATTTCTGCGTTTACTGAAATGGACAGTTAAATTTTCGAAATATTTAAAACAAGTTGCCAATCCTTACCCTACTTTGAAATCCTATCAGAATGTGACGTTATATTTTATAGCTTTTTTCTGATAGAACTCAATTTAAATAACTACATCAGCTGCAAAAGACCTGAGGTTACTACGAAATGTTATGATTACCAGCGATTATGTGCTTCTAATGTCCTTACACAACTTTTTTTTTGTAATTATGAGCTGCAGTACCTATTTAAGAAGGTGCCATCTGAATGATACGTACACGATGTGCCAGTAACACGAATCGTTTGGAAGAACGTGAGGTTTTTTTTTCAAGTAATTAACATTTGCATGATTTCATCTTTTGAAATTCGAAATTTATTGATGCTGCATGTCACAAATAAACGGATATTTTAGTCAGTGTATCTGTGTATTGAAATTTGGATTGCTTAGAATTGCTTATTATTATCGGAATAAAATTCTCATTAGTGTCAGAGTCTGAAATACTTGAGCTATTGTAGATAGTAAGCATAAGAACGACAGTGTTTACCATGCTGTGAAATGGTCACGCTCCTAGAAGAGTGTAATCAATTTGTAACTACGGGAGCACATCATACAGGGTAATTTGAAATTGACCCCCAGCTGTCACGACATGTTCTGTATCAGACACCAATGGGTCCTATCACTTCTCTTGGCACACTCAGAAAGCTTGTTAACTACTGATTATCCTAGTAGCTACATGCTACAGTTCCACGATTGTAGTTTGATTCATCGCTAGCATCGCATTTGTTGATAACTTTCTCTCTGTCTATCTGTCTCTCTCTCTCTTTGTGTACGTACGCGCGCGTGCCATTAGGTTAAGTAATGTGTAAGCTTAGGGACTGATGACCTTAGCAGTTAAGTCCCATAAGATTTCACACACATTTGATTTCTTGACCTAAGCAGTTTGGTCCCATAAGATCTTACCACAAATTTACAAATTTTTACTAGCTGCCAACAACATGTATATTTATTAAAATCAGAATTTTGGTTCCTTTTAGTCATATAACCATCTTAATAATTGTATTGAAAGTTTTAATTTCCATGTAGTTCTATCGCTGCTATTCATTCCACATACGTCTGTTGTCATTTCCGTCTTAAAAGCAGCAACGGAGCTCTAGACTTTGGAGCTTGGCAGTGTCTACAATTCGATCAAAAAAAAAACAAGTGAAAAGCTTTTTTATTGGAAGCTCCTCCCCATCCATGTCACAGAGGACACAGCAACGAAACACAGAAATCGACACGATGACGTTTCGCGACTGCTTGGTCCACGTTTGAGAGCGTAGAGGAAGGATAACTGATATATTGGTAAACTTCCCGAAGTTGATAAACATGCCTGCTCTCGCTGCCATCTGTGAGACCCCAGGGCACCCAAGAAGTTAAACCTAGGCCTAGTAGCATACAATAGTGTCAGAATAACTTCTAGCCTGATCTCTCCTAGATGGCGTAACTTCTGTACGTGGTGTATAAGAGCCCTACATTTATACGTCGTTTCGTTTAACATTTTAGGCCTGAAGATTATCCTCATTAAACTGTTTTCGCATCTACACTCCTGGAAATTGAAATAAGAACACCGTGAATTCATTGTCCCAGGAAGGGGAAACTTTATTGACACATTCCTGGGGTCAGATACATCACATGATCACACTGACAGAACCACAGGCACATAGACACAGGCAACAGAGCATGCACAATGACGGCACTAGTACAGTGTATATCCACCTTTCGCAGCAATGCAGGCTGCTATTCTCCCATGGAGACGATCGTAGAGATGCTGGATGTAGTCCTGTGGAACGGCTTGCCATGCCATTTCCACCTGGCGCCTCAGTTGGACCAGCGTTCGTGCTGGACGTGCAGACCGCGTGAGACGACGCTTCATCCAGTCCCAAACATGCTCAATGGGGGACAGATCCGGAGATCTTGCTGGCCAGGGTAGTTGACTTACACCTTCTAGAGCACGTTGGGTGGCACGGGATACATGCGGACGTGCATTGTCCTGTTGGAACAACAAGTTCCCTTGCCGGTCTAGGAATGGTAGAACGATGGGTTCGATGACGGTTTGGATGTACCGTGCACTATTCAGTGTCCCCTCGACGATCACCAGTGGTGTACGGCCAGTGTAGGAGATCGCTCCCCACACCATGATGCCGGGTGTTGGCCCTGTGTGACTCGGTCGTATGCAGTCCTGATTGTGGCGCTCACCTGCACGGCGCCAAACACGCATACGACCATCATTGGCACCAAGGCAGAAGCGACTCTCATCGCTGAAGACGACACGTCTCCATTCGTCCCTCCATTCACGCCTGTCGCGACACCACTGGAGGCGGGCTGCACGATGTTGGGGCGTGAGCGGAAGACGGCCTAACGGTGTGCGGGACCGTAGCCCAGCTTCATGGAGACGGTTGCGAATGGTCCTCGCCGATACCCCAGGAGCAACAGTGTCCCTAATTTGCTGGGAAGTGGCGGTGCGGTCCCCTACGGCACTGCGTAGGATCCTACGGTCTTGGCGTGCATCCGTGCGTCGCTGCGGTCCGGTCCCAGGTCGACGGGCACGTGCACCTTCCGCCGACCACTGGCGACAACATCGATGTACTGTGGAGACCTCACGCCCCACGTGTTGAGCAATTCAGCGGTACGTCCACTCGGCCTCCCGCATGCCCACTATACGCCCTCGCTCAAAGTCCGTCAACTGCACATACGGTTCACGTCCACGCTGTCGCGGCATGCTACCAGTGTTAAAGACTGCGATGGAGCTCCGTCTGCCACGGCAAACTGGCTGACACTGACGGCGGCGGTGCATAAATGCTGCGCAGCTAGCGCCATTCGACGGCCATCACCGCGGTTCCTGGTGTGTCCGCTGTGCCGTGCGTGTGATCATTGCTTGTACAGCCCTCTCGCAGTGTCCGGAGCAAGTATGGTGGGTCTGACACACCGGTGTCAATGTGTTCTTTTTTCCATTTCCAGGAGTGTATATTCAGTCTCGAAACTTCGTATCGAAATTGTATCTAAGAAAAGAGTTGGAAACCAAGCAAGTATCCCCACGTAAATAAGGAGAGAAACCAATAGCAGTTGTACATTAGGAGCTCGAAGTCTGTGATACAACGCTTCTTTAGCTCTGGGCTTAATGTGGTTAATAGCTGTCGTTGTTTCCAAGGCGTTGCAAATGGTATTTTCTTAAGTTTGCCATCTGCTCTGCTCTCATAGAAGACTGTATCGCTACAGAAATTATGAAGGCTACGTGTAGCCGCCAGCAGCCGTTACGCCTGTCGCCTACGGGGCCGGCCATGAATTCTGTAACACGGCCCGCACTCAGCCTGCTGTCCCGCGTCTGCGCGCTTCCGCATCACGGGGTGGCAGAGGCAGCTCGTCTGACACTTTTCAGCCTGATGCCTTTCCCCCCCGACTTTCCCACCTGGCCTCCACTGTCAAAGGACAGAGCGGGGTTGCACAGTGCTCAGAACTTGCACTCGCTTTCAGGAGAAGGGGATTTCAAATCCCCATCCGGTAAGCACATTTATGTTTTCCTTCATTTCCCTTAATCGCTTAAAAAAAATGCTAGACTGGTTTCTCAGAAAAGGACATGCCCGATTTTCTTCCATGTCCGTCCACAGTCTAATCTTCTGCTCCGTCTCTAATTAACTTGCCGCGCGGGATTAGCTGAGCTGTCTAACGCGCTGCAGTCATTGACTGTGCGGCTGGTCCCGGCGGAGGTTCGAGTCCTCCCTCGGGCATGGGTGTGTGTTTTGTCCTTAGGATAATTTAGGTTAAGTAGTGTGTAAGCTTAGAGACTGATGGCCTTAGCAGTTAAGTCCCATAAGATTTCACACACATTTGAACATTTTTCTAATTAACTCGACATTGACGTAAAGCTGAACTCTAATCTTCCTTCCGTCCACAATCAACGACAAAATACTATTTTTTTTACAGATTTGTTCCGTAGTGAAACCTTCATTTCGGTACTTCTTATCTACCTAATGGTTCCTAAGTGTATCAGTCTAGGACGCAGAGGGATTTCGGACAAAAAACTGTATTTTTACTCGAGAGATTATTCAAAAATGGACGCCCTGAAGTAATGATGTCATCACGAATGAAGTTTTATTCGCGTGATGTACGGCTTGTGCACTATGTTTAGTCAAAGTCTTTGGGAAGGTTGTCTCGGGCAACAATTTAGCTTGCACAGTCTCCTGTAGCTGTAATGCAGCTGTGCGGTCATTTATAGAGCTCATACTGCAGTGGCTGTGTTGTTAAGAAGAACATTTGGTCTTCATAACAACACACGCACAGTAGTATTGAAACTGTACAGTAGTTTCCGCTCTATAAGCAACAGGTTTCGCTGCTCGCTCGCACTGGGAAATAGAAACACAGGCGGCTCCCCAGCCAATTTTATTACACTACACGACGCGGCCGGCCGCGGGTGCAACAGAACCCATGTGGACGGATGGAAAGAAATGTGTCAGGCTTCATAATACGTATTTATATGTGTCGTGTATTATCCATTTGTTGTACGTGAATGTGAATCTGCACATGAACTTTCCTAATCCTCCTCACACCTTTCCGTAAAGAGCGTGGCCAAATCTTTGTTGGGAAGTAGTTCTGTAGTATAATAGTGCCAACCTTACTCCTGGGTAGGGGATCAGAGAGACAACACAGGCAGGTAAAAGTCAAAGACTTTCCAGTGTCACAAGATTTGGGGTGGAGAGGTTGGTCACGGCCAAGTGGTTCGACCACCCCCTCCTCCGGGTGCCCGCCATATTCTAAGGGTGTTACAGAAGACGGGTAAGTGAGCAGACGTGTCCTCAGTGCGTCTGTCTCAATGTTCACGCATGGAAGAGAGGTATTTGAATATTTGTACTAATTCTTTTATTTCCAGCTTCGGATTGTGTAAGGTAATGAATGTGCTCGTCTAATTCCGGAAATTTGACCCCCTGTGTTAAAGTATCTGGTCCGCAGTTTGCCCGTTACCCTCCTCACATAGTGAATGTCCTATGTAAAATATTGGGAGTGGTATACATTTGGCCAACGCAATTCTGTCTTACCGGTAGAAATGTGCGTGCAGATTAGTATATAATATACCCGAGTTATAAGTTGTAAAATTGTAATGTCTGTAAACTGAAACAATTGCTGCTATCGCTGTAAAGTCGAGTGATAATGTTTAAAATAAATAGGAAATCAACTGTCATCAATCTTTAACATACCTTAAAAATCACAAAGAAGTCCAGTTAAAGGAATTTATTTAAAATAAAAGCTATAGAATGCAGGGACCCACACATCAGCGTGTGAGCTCTGCAGCCCCTTGCCTAGTATCGTACAGAAAGGACACGCTCTCTAGGTAGCGCTCTCAGGCTCCCCTCCCCAGTTATCCGTTGCGCAATTTTGATTCAGGGCTTGACGACATTAACTTTCATCTGACGTCCCTAGGCAAGGAGGTAAGACGGTAAACTTTCAGTATCGTATTTATCCGTCTATACCAGGCAGCGACTTACAGCTAAAATGTCCTCCCCTGTAGGGGAATCATGTAATTGTACTAGTACAGGTGCCGAGGCAGGTACCACGACATATGGAAGTTTTGGTAGAGCGTGAGTCGTGCACGAATAGCCAAAGCGGATAAGGCGACCGCTCGCGTGAAGCGGTAAATCCGGGTTCGAGTCCTTGGCCGGCATGAATTTTCAGTGCCGTCATTCCCTTACACAGATGATGGTTGTTCCTATTCGCAGCTGCGAATACATTTCATGTATGTTTAGAGACACTCATGATGGTGTTGGATGGTTCAAAATGGTTGAAATGGCTCTGAGCACTATGGGACTTAACATCTGAGGTCATCAGTCCCTTAGAAATTAGAACTACGTAAACCTAACTAACCTAAGGACATCACACACATCCATGCCCGGGGCAGGATTTGAACCTGCAACCGTAGCGGTCGCGCGGTTCCAGACTGAAGCGCCTAGAACCGCTCGGCCACTCCGGTATTATTGTAGATAGTATACAACGCTGATTCCATAGATTGATATAATTTATCAAGCGATGTTGTCAGCAAAGGATTTAGAGCCACATATTGAGTTATTGTGCCCCACACATGCAACACGAGCCATTCAGATTGTTGTAGCCACTTTGATGAGCGTAGTTTACTTGGTGCGAACGTCATCGTACATGTAACAAATGTTTTATATCTGTACATTTTTATATCCACATAAACCATTCCATTAGAACTACTGATAGCCTTGGGAGAGCCAGCCCTGACAAAACTCTACCATCTGGTGAGCAAGATGCATCAGACTGGCGAAATGCCCTCAGACTTCAAGAAGAATATAATAATTCCAATCCCAAAGAAAGCAGGAGTTGACAGATGTGAAAATTACCGAACTACCAGTTTAATAAGCCACGGCTGCAAAATACTAACACGAATTCTTTACAGACGAATGGAAAAACTGGTAGAAGCCGAACTCGGGGAAGATCAGTTTGGATTTTGTAGAAATGTTGAAACACGTGAGGCAATCCTAACCCTACGACTTATTTTATAAAATAGATTAAGGAAAGGAAAACCTACGTTTCTAGCTTTTGTAGACTTAGAGAACGTTTTTAACAATGTTGACTGGAATACTCTCTTTCGAATTCTGAAGCTGGCAGGGGTAAAATACAGGGAGCGAAAGGCTTTTTACAATTTGTACAGAAACCAGAAGGCAGTTGTAAGAGTCGAGGGGCATGAAAGGGAAGCAGTGGTTGGGAAGGGAGTGAGACAGGGTTGTAGCCTATCCCCGATGTTATTCAATCTGTATACTGAGCAAGCAGTAAAGGGAACAAAAGAAAAATTCGGAGTAGGTATTAAAATTCATGGAGTAGAAATAAAAACTTTGAGGTTCGCCGGTGACATTGTAATTCTGTCAGAGACAGCAAAGGACTTGGAAGAGCAGTTGAACGGAATGGACAGTGTCTTGAAATGAGGATATAAGATGAACATCAACAAAAGCAAAACGAGGATAATGGAATGTAATCGAATTAAGTCGGGTGATGCTGAGGGAATTAGTTTAGGAAATGAGATACTTAAAGTAGTAGATGAGTTTTGCTATTTGGGGAGCAAAATAACTGATGATGGTCGAAGTAGAGAGAATATAAAATGTAGACTGGTAATGGCAAGGAAAGCGTTTCTGAAGAAGAGGAATTTGTTAACATCGAGTATAGATTTAAGTGTCAGGAAGTCGTTTCTGAAATTATTTGTATGGAGTGTAGCTATGTATGGAAGTGAAACATGGACGATAAATAGTTTGGACATGAAGAGAATAGAAGCTTTCGAAATGTAGTGCTACAGAAGAATGCTGAAGATTAGATGGGTAGATCACATAACTAATGAGGAGGTATTGAATAGAATTAGGGAGAAGAGAAATTTATGGCACACCTTGACTAGAAGAAGGGATCGGTTGGTATGACATGTTCTGAGGCATCAAGGGATCGTCAATTTAGTACTGGAAGGCAGCGTGGAGGATAAAAATCGTAGAGGGAGACCAAGAGATGAATACACTAAGCAGATTCAGAAGGATGTAGGTTGCAGTAGGCACTGGGGGATGAAGATGCTTGCATAGGATAGAGTAGCATGGAAAGTTGCATCAAACCAGTCTCTAGACTGAAGACCACAACAAAAACGAAACCAAATCCAACCATTTTATTCTTTTAATTAAAAAACAAAACGGACTATGTACAGATGATGCTGTTTGCAGTTTACGAAGTAGTTATTTTTAATAATGAAAATGCTCTAGAAAGACCAGTATAACAGTTACAAAGAATAGTGCTTCACACAACTTGCAGTTATCAAGTAGTAAAGCAAAGGCGACGGCAGCAAAATTAAGTCTCATATTTTAATTAGGTAAAATAGTAAACTAAGTAACAAATTTCAAATGCTTAGGGTGCCATAGTGCACATGAAGATGAAATTTATTTTCGGTAAAAGCTAGAGAATTTGAACCTAATTAGTGGTTCTGTCAAACGAACCTTCTATGGGAAATTGAGGAAAGAAACACTGCTAAAATTTTAGAAAATTTTGTCTCTTATAGTTGTAATATATCGATTCTAGCTAAGTAGATTTCAAAACACCAGTTTTCATTCTAAAGAATCGTCAGTTGTTAAAGTAACTCTGGGAGTACCTAAGTGGAGTGTTGTAGGTGCGTTAAGTGATCTGGTGAATAATACAGATGTTCCGTGAGGCAGATCGTGGACGAAGCTGTTTTACGAGTGTATAGGGAAGCAGCAACGCCAGAAAACTGTAACGAAATTCAAGACAATCTTGAGAAGAACGACGCATGGTTCAGCGATTGGAAATTGAACTTCAACGTAAATAAATGTAGCGTATTGCGCTAAATAGCCGAAATAGACCATTAAATTTGGCAGTAAACCATTTGAAACAACGACAACCTTAAAACACCTACAAGCGACATGGAGCGACCCCAAAAAGCTAGTTGTAAGAAAGGTAGATAGCATACAGCTTTATTGGCAGAATCCTAGGGAAATAAAACCATCAACGAAATAGATTACCAACAAAATACTCGTTCGACCTATTCTTGGGTACTACTCTCAGTATAGGGCCCGTACCAGGTAGGACTAACAGACGAAACGGAAAAGATCCTAAGAATAGATGCACGTTTCGTCATGGGTTTGTTTAGCAAGAGCCAGGTTGTTACGGAAATGCTCATAAAATTTCAGCGGCCGACAGTACTACAGCAGCATTTTGCGTCACAGAAATCATAGTGTTGAACTTCTGAGAACACTTGTTCCAAAAATGGTCGGACAATTATACTATTTCGTCCCATTGACCATGAAGGTAAAATGACTACATAAAAGACACATAATGTGTACCAGACAATAAATGGGCAAGTTCTACGCAGAATCAGAGAGGAGTGGAAAATGTGGAGAAGAAAGAAACTAAATTCAGAAGAAGGAACAATATGATAAGGCATAGTTAAGTAAGTGAGGAAGAACATCCACAGTACAAGGGGGTAGCTGTAGAACGCAAAAATTGAAGGGATAGACAGAAATTGAAAAGTGTACAACAAACAAATGAGGAAGCCGGATGTAAGCGTTACTGTGAGAGGGAGAGATGTTGCCACAGGCGTGGAAGTCGTGGCAAGTCACATCAGACCAGTCAGACGACGGTTGAAAAGAAGCAGAAGACTTTTGTCAACTGTAATTCCTGCGCAGCACGCACCATTCGCGAATGGAACAGTAAAAGGTAGTGACAGTAGAAGATGCTCAGAGCGTAAGATGGCCTGCGGAGTACTGGTGTAGATGCAAGAATTTGACGAAGGCCGAGAAAGGATGTACGAAAAATCCCAGAGTGCATAAATGAAGATTCTCAAATACACATCAGGACACAACTTACGAGATCGAAAGCGAAACACAGAAGTAAGACACGAATTAGGACTAATGCTTCTAAATGAAAAGATACAGTGATAGAAAAGGTAATGGAACAACCATATTAGTAGGACGGATATGACCAAAAGAATCCGAAGAGCACTATGTAATGCGAATTTCACCGCCAGATGTCACGAAAGATGGATCCGCGAGGAACAAAGGAGGCGGGGCATTGTGTTATCAGTACCAGCAGACTGGGTTGGTCGGGACAGCTGAGTGACTCCAAACGTGGGATAATCTCTGAGCCTCACCTGTGTAACAAACCCATCAGTCAATTGATGGTGAGGTGATTATGAAGTGGAATGGGTAGGAATTACTGCAACCTTCACGTACTGGCGGACAGGGACCGTTGAGTATTGCAGAGGGCGATTGTAACAAATCGCATGAAATCGGTGGAAGTAATCAGTCGCGATCTGCAAAACATTATCAACAGTCCAGCTAACACACAGACTGTGCGTAGGGAGTTAAAAAGAATACGGTACAGTGGTCGAGCAGCTCCTCATCAGTCACATATTTGCTCGTATGTAGTCAATGCATAGCGAGGCTTGAGGTGGTGTGAAGGGAAACGCCTCTGGACATTTATATATATATTTTTATTTATTTATTGCCAAATTATAGACCTGTTACCTGACGTTTAAAACATGTCGTATATCTTACAATTTTCGTTTTTCATCTTTTTGCAGTTTTCTTTTCTTTTGTTTTATCTACAACATTTACGAAGAATGATACTTTTCAAAATAACAATAATTTAAGGTTGAAATATAAATAAAATTTTGTTGTTTTTTAAGAAGAATAGGATAGAGGAGAGATTTGTTAGTATCATTACCGAATGTGACTGACGGTGAATACCTCGGAATGGTTTCTTCGAGACGTTGACCGCCAATCGCACACACACAGAAACACACGCGCACGCACGCACGAACACACACACACACACACACACACACACACACACAACATATACAAATGGTTATTAGTAGAGAAATAATATTGCTTATCCTATTTGTTACTAATCCTATGTATTAACTACTTTAGGTGCCCATCCGTGTACAGCATTTGGTGATTTCTTGGCTGGATCGCCAGCACATTATGCTTATTTACTGTCACATCTCAGCTTCTTCTTCCTGTTCCTCCTCATTGTCAGTATTTTCGCTGTCACTGTGGGTATCGCTGTCCACCCTCTGGAGATTGTTGTTACGTTGCACATGGGCATGTCTGTTATGTCGTGTCCGCATGTACTCTTCATGTGTTGTTTTTGAAATACTGTTTGTCAGTACGTTTAATTGTGCCCATTGTTCTTCGTCTCTTATTGCTGTGTATATATCTGTGTCTGTATCTGTGAAGTCTAACTGTAGTGTATGTCTATTGTTCGCGTATTAGTCGCAGAAAAAGACAGTGTGTTCTGGGGAACCTTCTTCCCCGCATACTGACGTGAGGTCTGGAACATGAAAAGGAATGAGAATTCAGAAAGCGGACGTAATTAGTTAAGTATCAACTTAACTTTAATCCATTAATGATAAACGTCGCTCTTGACATTACATGATTCACAACATTATCTGTTCAGAACACATTCTTGAAGATAGTAATTATAGTAACTGAATATGGCGCCTTGCTAGGTCGTAGCAAGTGACGTAGCAGAAGGCTATGCTAAACTGTCGTCTCTGCAAATGAGAGCGTATGTAGACAGTGAACCATCGCTAGCAAAGTCGGCTGTACAACTGGGGCGAGTGACAGGGAGTCTTTCTAGACTGGACCTGCCGTGTGGCGGCGCTCGGTCTGCAATCACTGATAGTGGCGACACGCGGGTCCGACGTATACCAACGGACCGCGACCGATTTAAAGGCTTGCGGTGACACCACACATGTAAGTGTCTGCCTCAGACTCACGCGGTTTAAGTGCGTGGGATAAGGTCCGTGCCCGGTTAAGAAATGTACCATACCGCGGCTGGGATCGAATAGTCCCATTCTCAACCACTCCCATATGTCAGGGAAGAAGTCGTGCAGTCTCTGGACGCATCTGGACAGCGGGAGAATGGGAACGAGTCATTTGGAATGATGAATTGCTGTGTCGTCCGAACAAGACACAGCCAGAGCAAAAGCACCACACATGCGAAGATGCGAGCTGCTGCCGGTGCCATAGAGAAACGCCACTTGCGCGAGTTCCACCAGCGGCACGGGCTGCGCTGAGGATGAAGATATCGACTTGGCCTCGCCAAAATGCCGGCCGAGTACAATCCGCCAATGCCGAACGACAACGGTCAGAAGCCTATTCAGAAGATACGAGAGCAGCTCTCACCCACTTGGTTACAGATCATCGTCCAGGGCTGACGTAATCAGGGAACGTCGTAAGTGGCAGTTGTTGTAAATTGCATACTGTGAAGTTTACCTACGATTATTTGCAGTTTCCAATTGAGAGCCGTTTTTGTGTTATATTACAAGCTGTGTTACAGACTTCATTATTCAAGAAGTCACGAAAATAAGTAAACCTTTATAACTCATTTGTGTGAGTTTGTTACTAATTTGTTGGAATGTCCTGTTACCTGACCCTGGGGCATAGCTGTGTAATTGTAGCAGGGAGAAATTGTCTTAGCGGTGTACTGTACCAGAAGCCGTTTCACGAACTCACAAACTCGGTCTGCCGTAACAACTGTGGCAACTCGGCCTCCATAACAGTAGCGACGAGGGAATACAAAATGAATCACGTTATACCTGGTGGTAATCCGATGGAAGGAATTGGGTTTGGAGAATGGTTGGAGAACATTAACTACCATCAAGTGCAGAGCCAACAGTGAAGCTGGGAGTGGGTGTTTGGGGCTGTTTTGCCGGCCGCGGTGGTCTAGCGGTTCTGGCGCTGCAGTCCGGAACCGCGGGACTGCTACGGTCGCAGGTTCGAATCCTGCCTCGGGCATGGGTGTGTGTGATGTCCTTAGGTTAGTTAGGTTTAAGTAGTTCTAAGTTCTAGGGGACTTATGACCTAAGATGTTGAGTCCCATAGTGCTCAGAGCCATTTGAACCGTTTGGGGCTGTTTTTTGTGGCTGGGATGTGGTCCCCCAGTGGCGCAAACGCTAAATGTGGAACGATAAGATCACATTTTACAGCAAGCGTGTTCAGTTGAGCACTATTGGTGAGGACGTACGTATGGGACGCCATTCTTTGTATGAAGGCAAATTTTGTTCGACGTTTTGAAGCTGGGCTGCGACCGAAACGTGTCAATATAAAAGAATTTTTTGAACAACAAATGACAGTCTCTGACAACGACCTTTTAGTTCTCACATAAGAAATGCTCTTTTTTCTTTTCGTAGTACTACCGCCATATATGTAAACGACATGACAGGCTTCAGAAGTACACCAGTAATCTTGTAATGTGGTACTATCAGGTGCTTCCTCTTTGTTACGGAATCATATTGCATTTTTCCACGTAGCGGATAGACTGAGTCTACTTATCTACAAGAGTCGCCACGCCAGTACTTTACTGTAGACAAAAGCACCACAAGCGAAAAAGCAGTGTTGTAGGTTCTGTCTGCTACAGAACTTAAGCTTGGGAACATCAGCGGCGCTGCCACACTTCCCTGTGCCACACCCAGTCCTCCTTTCCTTTCTGTTGAACGTTTAGCACTTCAGTACGGCGTACTGGGTTATATCAGCCTAAAATTCTTCGATCTAGCCAAATACATATGAAGATACTTCGTATAATCATATCTTAGTTACCAGTTGAGAATGTGCTGCAGTGTCGCACAGCGTCGAACTCCAGAAAGAAGAATTCTGCTTGTGCACCTGCGCCTACTGTTTGCTAAGGATCTGTCTGTGTCTTGCACGATGTAGTTCTCCTGAAGGTATGCGGTTTCTTTGAAAGTAGTTTCTTCCCATCCGGGAACGTCTTAACGTTCAAGCTTAAAATATTCTGTAGGTTTCTGGAAGAACAGGGTTTGAAGGGTGATCCAGGATTTTGGCGAAAAGTGTCACGATCAGCAGTTCTGCGTTATCATTTCTTTCCTTGCTGGTCAGAGACTGATCATGAATATTTCCACCAATTACGTGTAGGTACCTACGGGTTGAGTGCCGCCGTGTTAGCACGCGTTACACACCGCAGTTACCGAGGCGGATAAAGCGTGTACAAACAAATCAAAAACTTCCATAACTCGACTTCGTGCTTTAGAGACAAGCAAAAGTTAATGGCGGGGTACACGGAAATACCCAGAAATGCGCCGGAGTGGCGATCACATGATAATGTAGTACAGAGTACCTTGCCTCAGTATTGGGAGTCATATCGACTGGACGAGGTACGACCAGAAAAAGAGACAATAAGGCACGAGGGAAACAGCCACCTGGTCGAGGTGAACTTCTTTCTCCCCATTTAGCTGTGATGACGTTCTCAGAGCCTGCTTTAAGGGGCTCCGGAAAGGCTCAAAATCATGAAAAGTTCAATTTTTACTTTTTTGCGTTTTCTGAATATGCAGACTATTACCTTTTAATAGATATATAATTTATTCAATTCCGAAGACTACAATTATTTTTAAATTTTTTTTGAAATGTGTTCTACATGGGCGTGACCCACTGTGGTGCTGTTAAACTTCTGTCAAACGGTGTTATTATTAACGTCCGTGTTCATCAGGTACATTTTAGTGATGTGAGATAAAGTATGTGTTGTGGCTAACCTGTGATGGTTCAATATATATCGCTGGTGTGATTGTCGATTGTTGCATGTTTATTTACTCTGTCGTTATCTCGAAAATATTCGTAATTAATTCTGTTTCTTGAGTCTCTGTTTTGTTGAAGTATAATAATGAGTAAAAGTAAAGTTGCTGTTGCGACTTTCAATGATGGCAACATTGTAAGGTGCAAGGTATTTAGAAATATGGGAATGAAGATAGGTTCTAACATGGTACGAGCGATGCTTGCTTTAGACAAGGAACGCCTTCGGGCTGCAGACAGGGCTGTAAAGAGTCTAGAAATACAAGCAAGAGTAAACAGGAGGAGGAACAAGAGGAAGCTGGAGGAGGAGTTTGCAGAGGATGAAGATAATCCATCCTATGGACCTGGAATGCACTAAAAAGTTAATCCAATCTTTGTCGCTCGATTCCCAAAACTTTTATTTTCTCATACTAATTACATGTTTTCTGAGGATCTTCCAAACATATTTGTTTCAAACTTTCAGTAAATGTTACACAGTACCTTCTGCATAATTTAACACAGCCTTTTTCCAAAAAACTGTATATTTTTGAATATATAAATAAAAAATTGCAAATAAATGTTGTGAATTTTCATTACAATTGAAAAAAAAATCATCTTTAATAACTGAACTAAAATTTTGTAAAATCCCTGTGTTAAGTTGTAGCCCATATAGCAATAAATAATCTGTAAAAAGTTCAACTTCCTACCTCAAATACTTTGTGAGGAAAGATGTAATTTATAAGCGTTATTTTAACATTGCAAGTATAGGGCGTTCCGGAGCCCCTTAACATAGGACTTTTACATGAAGACATGGCCGCATCGCAAACCATGTCCGGTACATAAGCCAATAAATCACTTGTGATGCATGAAGCCGTTCGATCTGACGCCACTTCGGCCGTTTGCATGTCGGCTTCGCTGATTCTTTTATTCAAATATCTTCTCATTTGCCCTCGCAGACGTTTCCACTGGAGAAAGAATAGAGGTGGTCACCGGGAATAGAATCCGACACCATAGCGTCAGTAGCCATCACCGCGTTAATCACTAGACCACAGCTGCCTGGTCGTCTTACACATTACGGCGCGTGGCAGTAGTCAGGCTAACAGATCATCCGTCCTTTGTTTAGCTCGTGCTACGGGACGATCGAATGATCGAAAAATTTACTAGCCTGCGAGTCGCTACTATAGAAACTTGGCGTGTTAATTCGTCAGCATACGTGTAGAGTTTTACAATGAATGAACGTCTTGAAGTTAGTATACAAGTAAACCTTTTCAGGGTAGTATACCTGGCATACAAACCTACGAATAGACGTTGAAATTTTAGTACGAGTACTACTCGCATACTATTCGCAGTATGCACTCGTGTTCACATTCTCGCGGGTAACACTTTTTTTCTTTTTTCTTTTCTTTTTTTTTTTAAGATAGTCTTGTATATTCGTTGGTTTACTTACCGAACATACTGTAAACTTTTCGACTAGACAATATTTTTATTCGTGGCTTCATCTTCTAATATACACATGACATGATTACTGTACATATTTTTAAATTCCGCGTAATAACTAATCTGCTTTTCAAATTGCTAAATGCAATTGATTTATAGCATTAGCCATGCTCCGTGGTTTTTGGCTTGCTGTCCCCGGTTGATCCTACCGTGAAACGCTGGAAATGAATTCTATCAATGAAAGAAAGAGATAGTGCCATAGTTAAATGGCTTGGTTCAAATGGCTCTGAGCACTATGGGACTTAACAGCTATGGTCATCAGTCCCCTAGAACTTAGAACTACTTAAACCTAACTAACCTAAGGACAGCACACAACACCCAGCCATCACGAGGCAGAGAAAATCCCTGACCCCGCCGGGAATCGAACCCGGGAACCCGGGCGTGGGAAGCGAGAACGCTACCGCACGACCACGAGATGCGGGCGTGCCATAGTTAGATTAATAACTTAAAAATTAGCCTTCCCCATAACTGAGTGCCTGAAGTGGTTATCAGGTCAACGGGCAACGCCAAGCAACTTCAAAACAAGTCACCTCGAGAAGGACTTCAAACTGATCTTTGGAGTGATGACTGATTTATTTTTACATCATTTCTTAACTACATGCCTGTCTGAAGCTAACTATACCAAGTACTTAAAAAAAATAGTTTTATGGGCATCACAAGAGAGTAAACTGAAAGTGGAATGTGGCGAGTAATATTTCTGACAACCAATATAATTTATTGAAGAGTTTTATACATCTTAACCACTCTGTCTTTACACATTTTAGTGTGGTTACAGAGAACTACGTTGTTGACGTCCACAGTACGAAACAATCATCACTGCCAACATTGGCATTACATCTATTTCCATTTGCTTAAAAAGTAAGAGCATTTAGGGTAAGGTGTAAAGTTGTGTAATAATTCAAGAAAGTTCTTCCAGAATTCAGGAAATGCACTTTGAAGCATTAGCTGGTACGAATGGTCCTGCCACTGCGTCCTTCAAAATTTGGAAGTGCGAGTTGTTACGGTTCATCAATAAAACTGCCACCCCCTAGATTTGGGACTTGTGGGCAAGGCAATATTAGAATTTAGCTGAGATTCATGCCCTCATGTTTCTGTATTCGTGCTTTGGTTAACTGTTCAATATTGTTTGTCGACCAATCTGTGGCATAGGCACGGACGTTCTAAGTTCTTAAAGGTGCTGTTTGGTGATACCACAAAAAGGGCATAAGAGGTGATGTTGCAGCAGCACGTAATATTACAGAATGTTGGAGCGACGTCGAAAGGACGTAGACTCGAACGACCTAAGGGGACAAGAACTAATGAAAACATTCAGAAAATTATAGAAATTCTACGAAAACGCAGAAGCTTAGTTATTCAGATGACGACAGATATGACAAATGTTCGCAAAGAGATGATAGATCTTGCCTAACGACTTGAACATGACGGAAGGTGTACAAAAATTTTCCATCAGAAACTTCACTGGGGATTTAAAAGACAAGAAAATGACGATCGATAATTTCAAAGGCAAGCTAAAACTAAAGAAAAGTGCAGTTGAACAAATCGAAATTGAGGACGATACTGACAGCTTCTTTTGTAATCCAGGATGTCATTGCCATTTAATTGGCAATCAGCGTCAAATGATTAGTAAGTATTACACTGAGGTTTTAGCCAAGTTGATAGGGGAACAGTAAAGAAACTGATTTTATTTCATTTATCGCATTAAATACCCTAGAGAACGGCAATAAAATTACATAAGTATAAAACGAATATTTATTAGACATGTTTGATGCGAGAAATAAACTTGTCTATAAGACTGAAACATAGCATACAAACAGCAAATAGCAAATAGCTTTTAAAGTACTCATAGCCCGATCTACCGCTGAGGAATGAACTTAAGAGCTGCTAGTGTATCTTCTAAAAATCATTTCATTCCCCTTGACATACTCCAAGAGCATAGTTCCTCATAATGTGGTTGATAGTTTGTTGATGAACGTCGCAGTAACACGAGACTGCCTGAACTAAGTCCCATTTGTGAAAATCTGCACATCTTCCGTGATTCTGACTGAGATTCTGTTCAGTCTGATCCCGTCCATGAACGGTAGTTCTGGCACTGGCGGGGGAGTTCTTCATTTGTAAATACACATTATACACTGAAGTGAAAATAGTCATGGGATACCTCCTAATATCGTTTTGTTCATCGCAGTACAGCAACTCGACGTTCATGGACTCAACAAGTCGCTGGATGTCCGTTGCAGAAATATTGAGCCACGCTGCCTCCTACCGACGTGTACAGTTGCGAAAGTGATGATGCTGCAGGGTTTTGTACACGAACTGATCTCTCTATTATGTCCTATTAATGTCTGACGATCTGGTGGCCAAATCAAAAATGTTCAAATGTGTGTGAAATCTTATGGGACTTAACCGCTAAGGTCATCCGTCCCTAAGTTTACACACTGTTTAACTTAAATTATCCTAAGCACAAACACACACACCCATGCCCGAGGGAGGACTCGAACCTCCGCCGGGACCAGACGCACAGTATGACTGCAGCGCCTTAGACCGCTCGGCTAATCCCGCGCGGCAAGTGGCAAAATCATTCGCTTGAATGGAGTAGAATGTTCTCTCAACCAATCGCAAATAACCGTCGCCCATTGATTGGCGCATTGTCATCCATAAAAATTCCAGCGTTGTTTGGGAACATGACCTCCATGAGTGGCTCCAAATGGTCTCCAACTAGCGGAACGTAACCGTTTCCAAACAAAGGTCGGTCCACTTTGGCCTGAGGACCCAGTCCATTCCATGTAAACGCCACCAGTGCGTTGTTGACACTTGGGTCCATGGCTTCGGAGGTCTAACGTCGCACTCAAACCCTACCATCAGCTCTTACCAACTGCAATCGGGACTCGTGTGACCAGGCCATGGTCTCGAGCCAAGGAGTGGCGCTACAGGCGATGTCGTGCTGTTAGCAAAGGCACTCGCGTCAGTCATCTACTGCCATAACCCATTAACCCCAAAGATCGCATCACAGTCGTAACGGAAATGTTCGTCATACGTTCCACATTGATTTCTTCGTTTATTTTGAGCAATGTTGCTTGTATGTTAGCACTGACAACTCTTCGCAAACGCCATTGCTCTCGGTCGTTAAGTGAAGGCCGTTGGCCACTGCGTTGTCCGTAGCGACAGGTAATGCCTGAAATTTGGTATTCAGGCGATCTCTTGACTCTGTGGATCTCGGAATATTGAATTCCTTAACGATTTCCGAATTGGAATGTCCCACCTGCCTAACTCCAACTACATCCCACGTTCAAAATCTGTTAATTCCCGTCGTGCGGCCACAATCACGTCGGAAACCTTTTCACATGACTCACCTGAGTACAAATGACAGTTCCATACATTACTTGCACTTTTACACCTTGCGTAAGCTATACTACCGCTATCTGTCCTATATATGCATATCGCTATCCCATTAATTTTTTACCTTAGTGTAAATGCATTATAGACGAGGTTATGGAAAGACGTTCCACCGATAGTGCCAATGCTCTGAGTTTCAGTTGTCTGGCTGAGATACTGCTTCCTGGAGAGTTGATCACCTAAATTTCAGCCTGTCATTCTGAGTGGTAGATGGGCTTGACGGACAGGGAGTTGCATGTCGATGGAAATTCTTGTCTACTTTCCCATAAGGCTATCAGTTGTCAGAAGACAAGTTGGCTTTCTAGTTTACTTTGGGATGCAATGTTCGTTTGCCTCCATGTGGTGCACTGTCGACATATCTCACAACGCGAAGAAAATGAACTAGTACTACCTCGCAACCAGTTTGTCTTAGACTATCTTAAGTGATAAATAACAATCGAATCTGGGGAAAAAGGAAGGGTGAAGAACAACGGGCTAACCTGCAATTACCTCTGCCTGATAAGAGTTTTCAAAGTCAAACGCATTCCTTTCTTAGAGCTTCCTCTATATAAACTAGATCTCGCTACATGATACATGTACCCGCACCACAAACAGAGAATTACGTTGAGGGAAAGATTTTCTCAAATTTTGAAGAAAACAAACAAGAGGGTGGTAACTAACGAACTAGAAAATTGTTTTGAAAGACGGATAGCACTACTGAGGCATGTCGAGTGGTGTGAGCATTGTAGCACTATATTTACATGGAGCTCAACCGTTTTTAAACGAGCTTGAGTTGTCAGGTTACGTCTTCTGTTTAACAATTTTCAGGTAATCTGGACGGAGTTACTTTTTATGCATTGAAGGAGAGATAGAAATATTAGACTGAGCATGAGGTTGAAATAGAAATATTAGACTGAGCAGAAAGTAATATGTAACTGAAGAGAAACAGCCACGGTTCTGACTAAATCAGAAACAGGAATAGCTGATTACCAGACGCCATTTGTGTAAAACAGGTGACGATCGGAAAACTGATCGCGACCGGAATGGCTAAACCGCTTCAGGCCTTAACGTGTAAACACGACAGCGAGAAACAGTTCCCGAAATTAGGTTTCCATCTTCCGGAAGGAAGTTGTGTCATACGTGAACGTAGCGACGGAGCGTAGCAGCGTACCTTCCCAGGCAGACTTCTCGAGGCTTCGGAGAAAGCTGGCAACGGCGCGCCGTAACTCGACACAGGCTCGCGATATTACGAACCTCCCGCCGCTCTTCCGTCTCCGGCAGGCCTCCACTCGTCGTAAAACGCCAAACAAATACTTTTACGAGAACCGCGGGGGAAAAGTAAAGCACCCACTGGCGGCAGCCCGGCAGGAAGCCATGTTTCTACGTATTCCCTCAGGGACAGTGTGTACCCTCGTCTCACAGGTGCAGTCTGCGCGGTCGGCACAAGTTCATTTATACAGTGTCGGCAGCATTTCCACAGGATGTTGCTGTTAGTAATGGTGTCATTGATAGACGATGGGGAGGGAATACGACGAATCATGAACTTAGCTGGTATTTTGTTTCACTTGCTACGATTTAAGCTGTGATACTAGGCTCCACTCGAAACAAAAGCTCGTAAATCGTGAAACAATGTGGAAAAACAGCCAAATATTTTTGAGGACCAGGCTATAAATTTTGTTACCGCTCGTTTCACTCACAGCGGTTTCAGCTATGATAATATTATTTTAATCTACTCATTAATGTACTTAACCTGACAAGATCAGGGCTATGGTATCTCTCTTACATCTAACCAGCCATTCTACATACACCGGTGAGAAACTCAAGGAAAGAAACATTTGCTTGATGTGAATCTGTCAAGTCAAGCAACATAGTTCGATGAAACTTTGAGCATACACAGAAAAAAGTGCTACCGTATAGAAAGGAAGATAAATGAAAGAAATACGCAGTGAGACGAACAGAAATGACATTTTTATTGAAAGATAATAACTACGATGAAGTCACCGCGATTCGTGACTGTCCCCTGGACATTACGAGGCAGGGCGTGGTTCTTAATTGGGCGTGTGATCACTGCGGATGGCAAAGCATGCTCTACAACGTGGTCCGACGCTCTCCACGAAGTTGGTAGGGATTTCCTGTGGTAGGGTCTTCCAGTCCTCCAACAGTACAGTCCACAACCGTCGTTGGTGCATGTGGACTGCTGCAGTACGAGGCGTGTTTTTTTAAATAAGTACCGTTTTGAAATTAAAAAAAAGAGGTGCTAAGATAACTCAATAATTTTATTTTTACATGAAAGCCTATACCTTAATCCACGCACTGACGCCATTACAGCCTGATTCTTCCTTGTTTACATTGTGTACTGAGTGTTTAAGATGCCTCCGATAATCGTGAGTCCCGCCGACTGTGAAGTACGGGCTGTTGTAAGATTTCTTAGTGCTAAAGGCCTAAAAGCGAACGATATTCATCATGAGATCTGTGCAGTCTACGGACAAAACATTATGAGTGATGGAATGGTGAGAAAGTGGGTGAGAGTACTTAAAGATGGCCGCACAAATGTGCATGATGAACAACAGTGGGCGTTCTTCGGTCGTTAATGAAAGTTTGGTGCAGGAAGTGGACAATAAAGTGAGAGAAAACAGACGCTTTACAATTTCCTCCTTGCGGGATGACTTTCCTAATGTTTCTCGTAGTGTTTTGTATGGCACTGTGACCGAGCACCGAAAATTGAGCGCACGTTGGGTACCGAAAATGTTGACGAATGTGCACAAAACCAAACTTTATACAGTGCATTGACTTTCCTTGAGCGGTGTCACAACGACGGTCATGATTTCTTAAGCCAAATTGTTACGGGCGATGAAACATGGGTTGCCTCCGTCACACCAGAATCAAAGCACGAGTCCATGGAAGTTGAGCAAGGGCATCGTTTTGCTGCAAGACAATGCCCGTCCGCATGTGGCGAATCAGACCAAAGATCTCATCACATCTTTTCGATGGGAAACTCTGGATCATCCTCCGTACGGCACCGACCTTGCGCCCAGTGACTACCATCTGTTCCTGCACTTGAAGAAACACCTGGGCGGTCAGCGTCTTCAAGGCGATGACGAAGTCAAAACAGTGGTGATGCAGTGGTTAACAAGTCAGGCGACAGACTTCTACGAGGAGGGTATTCAAAAACTGGTACAACGTTATGATAAGTTCCTCAATATTGACGGAAATTATGTAGAAAAGTAGATTAAGGTACAGGCTTTCATGTAAAATGAAAATTATTGAGATATCTTAGCACGTCTTTTTTAATTTCAAAACGGTACTTAGTTAAAAAACATGCCTCGTACATTTTCCCAAAGCATCCCACACGTGCTCGGAGGGGCTTTAGTCGGAGGAACGGGCTGGACAGCCCATCCACTGAATATCCTCTCGTTCCAAGACGTCTCCCAGCCGCGCAGTTCGATGTGATCGCGCACTGCCATTCATAAAAATGAAAAGACGCACTTGGGGAAGAAATACACTGTCACAGTTACGCTGAGCGGTGAGTGTACTGTGTTAAAAGATCTGGAGGTCATGCAACGTTATGCCTCCCCACGTCATAACATCTAGACCACTAAAATGGTCATGTTCTACAATGCTGGAGGTGGGAACACGTAATGCTCCCAGGAATAGCGATGTACTATCTGTGTACTATCCGTCACACTTTGAGCGATCTAGAACGTGGTGCTGTCATGTGCAGTAATTGACCTTGAGCAAATGGCTTCACAAGCCACGTCACCTTTCTGTGATGTTATGTCATCACTTCCCTTTCCTTGGAAACAGACCAATACGATAGATTGTAGGCCAACACAAGCGCATTTAGATCTCCCAACTGCAGTTCCAATATTTTACTGGCCGTTAAAATGAAACATAGTAGTCAATATGACGCCATTTTGGCCATGTTCAAAAGTAACCGAGTAACATGAATTATTTATCAAAGCTACGTAAAGATATTGAAAATACTGCAGTATTTCCACATATGTATCATTTGACAAAGAAAACGTAAGCTTGTAAGGTTACAATACGCTTACTCACTATCGATAGCTTCAGTTCATGGTTTTGGTGTATCTGTTTTTCAGCCGTTTCTCATTCACATTACAACTGTGATGCTCGTCCGTAAAAAATAGGCGCATGATGGATTTACTTTTGAAAGTAGGATAAGAACTTTTAAAATTAGCGATAAGTTGACAGGAGCAGATACTGAAGCAGTCGTATTTGTCTCCTTTTCATGTAATGGGAACGTATGCAAATAGACAATGGTGCATCCTTGCAGCCCTGCCAAGAACTATCTAGCACATTTTTCGGATGCGATGTCAGGTGCGTCGCATATAGGCGGTAGCTGTGATATTTTTTTAAAAATGTCAACTACCAGAAAAGCACAGCAAAATCAGTGATCAATTAATAAACAATCCTGTGTAGGTGTACCTGTAAAATGTGTTTTAAAAGAGCGGACTGTTTGTAATTGAGTCTCTGCAATGTCTGGACATGACAGAGGATAAGATGTATAGGGACAAACAAAAGTATTTGTAGTAATTGTAATGATGTAACATTGACTGAATTAACAATTTGTGTTAGTAATCATTACTAAGAGAAAAGATAATTTCTCATTTGGAAACTAGATGTTTTTGCTATAAATAACTGAATGGTATTTGCAGAGTAGAATTTCGTTATATTTAACAGTTTGCAACAAAAAAAATATGTTCTTACTTGCCGTGGCAATTTATTAATTTTTTGAAATCATTAACCCTGCTGCAATTAGCCACTGGTGAATTAACACGTTTTCAAGTGACGACTATACATAGCTTCAAGGGAATATCCTAAGAATTTGTCATCAAAAATTACTGTAGCAATGGGATGAAAGCTGGATTTTTCTATTAATTTTAATAACATATCAGAAAAAAAGTAAACTAGCAGACCATACCCTCAAAAAGGAGGTAAGAAGAGATTTTTTTCTTTCATTTCACTTTTTCGGGGTGCACTCAGCCTCGTGATGCCAACTGAGGAGCTACTCTACCGAAAAGTAGCGGCTCCGATCAAAGAAAACCATCATAACGACCGGGAGAGCGGTGTGCTGACCACACGCCCCTCCTATACGCATCCTCAACTGAGGATGACACGGCGGTCGGATGGTCCCGATGGGCCACTTGTGGCCTGGAGAAGGAGTGCCTCTTATCATTATCGTCTACCAACATCCACCCAAGACGTAGTGAAATGTGATTCAAACTTTATATGCTTTATTTGCGACCGATCCTGCATCATTATTTTGAGGCAATTACGAATATCTTCCATATAACATGTTAGCACATTAATAAGTTAGTCACCACCGCAACGACTATCAATAGCGATATTTCTGATAATCGATTTACCAATTTGATGCACGACATTGGGACCGGAAGCTATTCTTTTATTCCTTATTCTAAGCGCTGTGTAAAGATTATCAAATAATATTACAAGTTTCTCATGAACTGCATAAATTGGAGCTATGCTCAAAAGAATCTGAACAATATGAATTTTGCATCATGTTCAAAAGTATTCCATTACTTACCAAAACATGTGGAGACATTGGGAATACTGCTGTACCTTGGCACTATTGATCTAACTTACCTATTAAGAAGCACTTATCAAGGGTATTAGTTCGGTCCCTGTACCCCACTAAGTATAAGGCACAGTGGAGCCCAAAATTAAATATTTCCACATCAAAATTTTCTGTGATATTTATCAAAAATAGGTTGCACACACACATACATGCTACGAATCTGGCATAGGGTATGTGAATTCATACTCGATAAGCACTACAAACACTAGAGCAATTCTGTGCAGTAGGTCATTCTAGTTAGCGTCTTGCACGTGGATTCTTTTGCAGGCTCAGCGTACTTCTCAGAACCCTCTCAATGAATGTAGGTCGTGCATCTGCCTACCCTATCCCTAAGCACATGTGTGCGTCTCATTTCGAATTGCCTTGTAGTAGCGTAGCAGTATCTTTAATTATGTAACAGGCTCCAAATGTTCATCACTGCTCTTGTCATTAAACGCTTTCGGGCTATTTCTCTTGGTTAAGAACATTATTTTGTTTGAAAAGCTTTGTTCCACTGTTCTATAGATAGTAAACCTACACCCTTTCAGCACTGCAGTGTTCTTAGGCTACTGCTGTTTATAGCTCATGTGCATCTCGGCGCACGTCTTATACAAGACACCTAAACAGTGCGAACATACTGAAACTGCTCTGCACAGAAGGGTAAAATCGTTGAGTCACGATGGGGAAATTTAAAACGGCTGAGACAAAGTATCTACTTGGTGTTACGAATACCTGCCGGTCTTACACACGGATAAGCGCATGCTGATGACATGAGTAGGGGAAAAGGCCCATAACTCTTGAGGGCAACATTAGTGGTATGCAGATGGACTCGGTCGCATCTTTCAAATACAGGACTACAATAAATAATTCATTCGTTTTCGAATTTCTATTTTTTCCGAAGCATTGCAAATATGAGTGATGCAGGAATAGAAGAATGAACTCACTGATTAAAACTGTGTGTCGGACCGAGACTCGAACTCGGGACCTTTGCCTTTTGCTGGCAAGCGCTCTACCATCTGAGCTACCCAAGCACGACTGACGCCCTCTCCTCACAGCTTTACTTCTGCCAGTACCTCGTCTCCTACCTTCCAAACTTTACAGAAGCTCTCCTGCGAAGGTCCCGAGTTCGAGTCTCGGTCCGGCACATAGTTTTAATCTGCCAGGAAGTTTCATATCAGCGCACACTCCGCTGCAGAGTGAAAATCTCATACTGGAAACATCTCCCAGGCTGTGGCAAAGCCAAGTCTGCGCAATATCCTTTCTTCCAGGAGCGCTAGTTCTGCAAGATTCGCAGGAGAGCTTTTGTGAAGTTTGAAAAGTAGGAGACGAGGTGCTGGCAGAAGTAAAACCGTGAGGACGGGGTGTGTGTTGTGCTTGGGTAGCTCAGATGGTAGAGCACTTGCCCGCGAAAGGCAAAGGTCCTGAGTTCGAGCCTCGGTCCGGCACACAGTTTTAATTTGCCAGGAAGTTTCATATCAGCGCACACTCCGTTGCAGAGTGAAAATCTGATTCTGAACGAACCCACTGAGTTTGTACTGTGCCCGCCAGCTGCCGTTACGACTGCAGTGCCTTGACAAAATGACAACAAAGCAAGAAAAGAGTTTTTGTGAGTTATAATATGCGAGTTGTTTATCTGTTATAGCCTCCAGTACACAAAGCATTGTTCGTTGGTATCGATAATTTAAGGACATTTGGCACTAAGTGTGCAAGATGCGACCGTAGAGACAGTGATGGAAAGTTTCGTATGCAGTCCAAAAACGTCAACGGTCCACTCAAGCCACGAACATGCAGTATCGCTGCTGAGTGTCGAAGATTTTGCGACGGCAGTTACATTTCAAACCGTACCATCACCAGCTCGTGCAACAATTAAAACCGGAAGATTGCGATTGGCGAGTTCAGTTTTGCATTACAAACAGGAAGCGCTTGAGGATAAACGTTTCGTCTCCATGCCGATATAAAGCGACGAAGCAAACATTGCAAAGGTTAATCGCCACGAGTGCGAGTGTGGGCCACTAAAAATCCTCAAGGAACGATGGCAAATCAACGAGATTCGCCGCAGGCTAATGTTTTCTGAGCAATGCCACAGACGATGCTGTATGGGACAATTTTCTTCTGTGAGAAGACTGTGACGGGTTCCTCTTACCTTGGTATGTCGCATTTGTGGTTATTTCCACAATTCTGAGAATTTCATTTTCCAACAAGAGGGGGCACCTCCTCATTGGAGCGTCGATATTCGTCGCTACCTAAACGACGAACTTCTGCCTGGGCTTAATAGTGAAGATGTGGCTGTGTTCGCTTAACCCCGTAGGTCACCTGACCTAACGCATTCTGAGGTTTTCCTTTGGGGTTATATTAAGGACGTGTTTATCTATCCCCATTGTCAAGAACACTGGAACAGCTGATAGAACACATAAATTCTGCTGTGATGACCATTGACAGGATGTCTTATATAAGGTGCCGTGTGACCAGAAGAGCACTCATAGAATATTTGTAGAGTGAAAATTGCAGCTTAGTGAGTTTACGGTTCTATTCACACATCAGTCATGTTTGTACACGTAACACTTTGGAAAATACAGAGGTTTGAAAACGAATGAATCTCGTATAGTAACCCTGTATATAGACGTAACACATGAAAATGTGAATCTACCCAAACTTGACCAACAACAACAGCCACCAGGCATCGTAATGTCTGTTCACAATTTCATTGGCTTTTATCCAATGACGTTGGACTACTAAATCTTACCAGGAAATGAGGCGACCACACGTGTACAACTGGACGTAGTCGTGTCCTCCATATTCAACAGATAATATGGGCCGTACGAGAGCTGCCAACAAGCGGGCGTTATTAAAAGCCAGACAGATAAGCTGCGTTATTTAACTGTCGCAGCTACCCCGTGGACAAGAACTTTAACGATGAGGCGGTTACAAAGGATCCTGTATACGGGAATGTGAACACAGAGATCACCAGTATGGTAAGACAAAAACGCATCTGATGTCTGTCAGAATCGCTGCTGGTGGCCCAGCAGTGCACGGCTTCTAGGATTAGGCCTCAGAATTTGGAATGAAGGAAAAAGAAAAACCAACAACGATATAGGAAGCACCTGAGGAATAACTGCGCAGCTCATGTTGATTTCCTCAGAAAGGTACAAAATTTAAAAAAAAAAACGAATTTACGTTATTTGTAATTTCAGCCATTTTGTGCAAGTATTTTCTGGTGGACCTTGAGGGTATATAAAAAATACAAGCACAAACATACGGCCTATATTCTCTCGGCAAAACAAGGAAAAATTGTCAAGCAATTGTAGAACAATACAGTATTTGTTTGCTGCAGTTAACTCATTAGAGCACGATAGAAAAACGTCAACCCATAGAAAACTCTCAAAACGTCTCCTTCTGCTGCACAAGGGCGAACTTTTCGAACCGTCACCCGCCGTCAAAGAGTTTCAGAGGTATCAATGAAACGCTGTAAAAGAGCTTCTGTATGTGGGATATGCGTTACGTTATATAGACTAATTTTTCATTACACCAAGGGAAATTCTGTCATTCTGCACTTCATTATGATCGTCCCACGCCGATACTTCCCCCTCAGCAACACCCTCGTCAGAGAAGAATCTGTTATTGCTGCAGACCCTATCCGATAAATCGTTTTTTCCCTTATACAGGCTGTTACAAAAAGGTACGGCCAACTTTCAGGAAACATTCCTCACACACAAATAAAGAAAAGATGTTATGTGGACATGTGTCCGGAACGCTTAATTTCCATGTTAGAGCTCATTTTAGTTTCGTTCTTCCACCTACGCTCAATGGAGCACGTTATCATGATTTCGTACGGGATACTCTACCTGTGCTGCTAGAACATGTGCCTTTACAAGTAGGACACAACATGTGGTTCATGCACGATGGAGCTCCTGCACATTTCAGTCGAAGTGTTCGTACGCTTCTCAACAACAGATTCGGTGACCGATGGATTGGTAGAGGCGGACCAATTCCATGGCCTCCACGCTCTCCTGACCTCAACCCTCTTGACTTTCATTTATGGAGGCATTTGAAAGCTCTTGTCTACGCAACCCCGTTACCAAATGTAGAGACTTTTCGTGCTCGTACTGTGGACGGCTGTGATACAATACGCCATTCTCCAGGGCTGCATCAGCGCATCAGGGATTCCATGCGACGGAGCGTGGATGCATGTATCCTCGCTAACGGAGGACATTTTGAACATTTCCTGTAACAAAGTGTTTGAAGTCACGCTGGTACGTTCTGTTGCTGTGTGTTTCCATTCCATGATTAATGTGATTTGAAGAGAAGTAATAAAATGAGCTCTAACATGGTAAGTAAGCGTTTCCGGATACATGTCCACATAACATATTTTCTTTCTTTGTATGTGAGGAATGTTTCCTGAAAGTTTGGCCGTACCTTTTTGTAACACCCTGTATAAATCCAGAACGTTTGTAGACGCCTTTCTGTCGTTTTAATCTACATCGACACGTCATTGACTAGGTAATGGCAAACAGCCTTCTTCGATACGGTATTCGAACCGCTCGCTTCGTTCTCCTTTTTACTCCCACCACATCCGACGCGGCTGTGGACTGTGCTGCCACTTAACTGTGTCGTTAGAGCAGGCGCTGACGGATCCACAAGTTTCAGGATTTCTATATGTTTCGTGCTCAGCCTGTTATATCACTTAATTGCCGCCATTTCAAGTTTTGTTGTTGTTCTCATTGTCTTCATTCCAAAGACTGGTTTGATGCAGCTTCTCCATGCTACTCTATCCTGTGCAAACCTCATCATCTCCAAGTAACTATTGCAACCTACATCCTTCTGAATCTGCTTACTATATTCATCTCTCTATCTTCCTCTACGTTTCTTCTTCAGAAACGCTTTTCTTGCCATTGCTAGGCTGCATTTTATATCCTCTCTACTTTGACCATCATCAGTTATTGCTTCCCAAGTAGCAAAACTCATCTACTACTTTAAGTGTCTCATTTCCTAATCTAATTCCCTCAGAATCACCTGACGGCAGAAAAGCGGAGGTAGGTACAGCTCTATGATCGACGACAGTGAGGTCGGGACAGACAGCTGGCGCCTGCTGACGGTCATCTTCATGTGTAATGCCTCCGGCAGGGGTGTATTAGAGACAGGTGAGACGTCCATCGCGTCGTCGAGAGGAGTCGACACGGGTACCGACTGATTCAGAGGGGGCGCAGCTGGCAGCACCGCTGCAGACGCGTAAGACTGAGATAACGCAGTGGCCGCCGCAGGAAGAGCGTCTCCGATCGGCGTCTGAACCAGTCTGCGTCGGAGACGTTCAGAACGGACATGGCCTTCCCGGCCATAACCTGAACAACTGCACGGCTGGCCATCGTACATGACGACAGCCGGCAATAAGCAAGTAGGAAGGAACGTTCTCCGTAGTTCAGTTTTTATCTGACGGACACCATTTAGGACACGATATGTTTCGAACGTCTTCCATGTTTCAGCAACGTGACTGCCGACGTTGCCGTAATGTTTAAAGGCGGCGACCACAATGTCCGACGGTATCTCAAACGGGAGTTCGAAAACCCGCAACGTTCGGAGGCCAAAACCAGCGTGATCAACCACGACAGCTCCTATATGACCGTCAGAGCATCGGAAGTTAAAAGCATTAGCCTGGCGCCGCTCAGCGTCCGCGCACAGCTCTTCATTCATCAGCTTTACGTACATAGTAGCACTGAAGATCTAAAAATGAATTCCGATAATATTTTTTTTTTTTTAGGAAATTGTGGTAAGATCCTATGGGACCAAACTGCTGAGGTCATCGCTCCCTAAGGTTACACACTGCTTAATCTAACTTAAACTAATTTACGCTAAGACAGCACACATGCCCAAGGGATGAATCGAATCTCCGACGGTAGGAGGGGGGGGGGAGCGGGGGGGGGGGGGGGCGTGCGGACCGTGACATGGCGCCTCAGAGAGCGCGGCTTTCAGCTTGGCAATTCCGAGAACACCTTATGTCATCCCATGTAAAACGTTCTACGTTATAGGCCTTCGATCGCTCATGATCCAAAGGAAAATTTAATTTAATTGTGGCTTGGCAGTAAGAAAACGCCATGACGGTCGATGAAGTCGGACTACGCGGAAGTAAACAAACGCGCGTTCTCTCGCAAGCAGCACAATAGGCGAGACGCAAACAAGGCGTGCGCACCCCACCACTGCCCCTAGACCATTGAGGCTACCTAATGCCGGGCATTGAGGTGTGTTCACTCTTCGCCTTCAAGGCGGCTTTAAGTCTGCTGGGGACACATTCAATGGAGTGTCTGTATGTCTGTGGATACAGAAACCAGAACAGGTAGCGATGTTGGACGCTGCAGTCTGGAGTGAAGTCGACGTTATAATCTCAAAAGTGTTCCATTGAGTTCAGGTGGGAACTGTGGGCTGTTCAGTCAATTTCAGGAATGTCATTGACAACAAACCATTGCCTCACAGACGCTGCCTTATGACGGAAGGCTACTGTACACAGTATACGCCAGTGTAAAATTTCTTATCCCTCAGCATTTCTTTCTTCTTAAGTGTAAGTGCAACTGCAAGCGGACCACACCATAACCATCGATCAGTGCCTCAAGGCTGCCCGCTCTATGCTTTCGCCATGGAACCATTGCTTTGCGGTCTCTAAATAAAAAAAAGGGGAAGCGTCTTTGATTGATAATCAAAACGTCCTCGGTCGCTGGTTCGAAACCAGTCATCGCCTAAATTATGATTAACTATCAACATTGGCAGCCGAAGAGTTTCGGCATAAGAAGTCACCCTCATTCTGTCAACGGTCTTGACAAAGAGGGCGGAGGAGCGGACAGTGGTTCAGGGCACTGTCTTGTCCTTGAGGTGGGAAACCGCCCCTGGTTAAAGACGCATAACGTGGATCCGCAGGACACGTGACCTGTAACTGAAAAAGTGTCATGATGATCTCTCCACTGGCAAAAGATTCTGGAATAGTCCCCCATTCGTATCTCCGGGAAAGGACTGCCGAAGGGGAGGTGATAATGAGAAAAAGAATGAATAACCAACGAAAGGATAACGTTCTAAGAGTCGGGGCGTGGAATGTCAGAAGCTTGAACGAGGTAGGCAAGCTAGAAAATCTGAAAAGGGAAATGAAAAGGCTCGATCTAGATATAGTATGGGTCACTGAAGTGAAATGGAAAGAGGCAAGAATTTCTGGTCAGATGAGTGTAGGATAATATCAACAGTAGAAGAACGAGGGAAGGATTCGTTATGAATAGAAAGGTAGGGTGGAGGTGTGTTTCTGTGAACAGTTCAGTGATAGGGTTATTCTAATCAGAATCGCCAGCAAACCAACTCCGACAACGATAGTTCAGGTATACCTGTCGACGTCGCAAAATGAAGATGAAGAGGTAGAGATAGTGTATGAGGATATTGAAAGGGTAATACAGTATGTAAAGGGGGTGAAAATTTAGTAGTCATGGGGGACTGGAATGCAGTTGTAGGGGAAGGAGTAGAAGGAAAGGTTACAGGAGAATATGGGCTTGGGACAAGGAATGGGAGAGGAGAAAGACTAATTGGGTTCTGAAACAAGTTTCAGCTAGTTATAGCGCATAACATGTTCAAGAATCAGAAGAGGAGGAGGTATATTTGGAAAAGGCTGGGTGATACACGAAGATTTCAGTTAGATACATCATGATGAGACAGAGATTGCGAAATCAGATACTGAATTGTAAGGCGTACCCAGGAGCAGATATAACTCAGATCACAATGTAGTAGGCTGAAGTGTAAGAGATTAGTCAGGAAGAATCAATACGCAAAGAACTGAGATACAAAAGCACCAAGGAAGTGTAGAATTTATGTCAGGCGACATACTATCTGACTTTCGGAAAAATATCATCCAGACAATTTCGAAGACTGCAAGAACTGACAAGGGCGACAATGACTGCACAATTAGCTAAACAGTTCATGCATCCAAGTTCCTGACAAGAATAATATACAGAAGAATTGAAAAGAAAATTGAGGATGTGGTAAATGACGATCAGTTTGCCTTTACGAAAGGTAAAGGTAAGAGAGAGGCAATTATGACGTTGAGGTTGATAATGGAAAGAAGACTAAAGAAAAATCAAGACACATTCATAGGATTTGTCGACCTGGAAAGGGCGTTCGACAATATAAAATGGTGCAATATGTTCGAAATTCTGAGAAAAATAGGGGTAAGCTGTAGGGAGAAACGGGTAATGTACAAAATGTACAAGAGCCAAGAACGAAGTTCTCGGATTAAGAAGTGTGTTACACAGGGATGTAGTGTTCCGTCCCTACTGTTCAGTCTGTACATCGAAAAACCAATGACGGAAATAAAAGAAAGATTCAGGAATAGCATTAAAATTCAAAGTGAAAGGATATTACAGAATATGGATTGAGAGTATATCGAAGGAAGGCGCAAGTAATGAGAAGTAGAAGAAATGAGAACAGCGAGAAACTTAACATCATCATTGATGATCACGAAGTAGATGGAATTAAGGAATACTGCTACCTATGCAGCAAAATGATCAGTGATGGACAGAGCGAGGAGGACATCAAAAGCAGACTAGCATTGGCAAAAAGAGCATTCCTGGCCAATAGAAGTATACTAGTATCAAACATAGGCCTTAATTTGAGGAAGAAATTTCTGAGAATGTACATTCGGAGCACAGCATAATACGGTAGGGAAACATGGACTGAGGGGAAACCGGAATAGAACAGAATCGAAGCATTTGGGATGTGGTTCTACAGACGGATGATGAAAATTAAGTGGACTGATAAGGAATGAGGAGGTTCCGTGCAGAATCGGAGAGGAAAGAAATATGTGGAAAATACTGACAAGGAGAAGGGAGAGGATGATAGGATATTTGTTAAGCAATCAGGGAATGAGTTTGATGGTACTAGAGGGAGCTGGAGAGGGCAAAGACTGTAGACAGAGATTGGAATACATCCAGCAAATAATAAGCGCTACTCCAAGATGAAGAGATAGAAACAGGAGAGGAATTCGTGACGGGTCGCATCAAACCAGTCAGAAGACTGATGACTCAATAAAACTAGGTGTCCAGGTACTTTTGATCGGATAATGTACCTCTCCAAAACGATTCCAACACCTCATCCAGTCCATGGCTCGACGTGGTACTGCAGTTTTGAGGGCTCAGGAAGTAGCTGTTCGGTATTAACATCGGCTGCCTACCGATGACCTTTACCCATTCATTTTCCAACGAAAGTAATTTTCAAGGAATCAGTCATGAAAATAAAATTACTTTAATGAATTTCACTCTGAATCAGACATTTTGAGGTTACATATTTACCTGAAAACGAGCAATGAAACCAGAAATGAAAATGCAATCTCTTGGTGGAAGCCCCGCACCAAAAAACTGCAACGTCAACTTAGTTACCAGTATTTTCTTTAATACAGAAGAGGTTCTTGTTACTGATTACCTTAAAAAACATAAAATAATTATTCTTGAGAGAAAGGCTAAATTGCAATAGGACCTTTCATCAGAACTATGACTTACCAAGGTTAGTGCTTTCACAAAGGAAAAACTGGTGGATGTGAAGTACAAATTATTGATCATCTATCCTAGTCACGTGATTCGTACCCCCTCCCTGACTTCCATCTGTTCCCACATCTAAAGGAAACTTGTGAAACTTTTTGAGTCTAATGCAAATTCAATGCCGGCCGCGGTGGCCGAGCGGTTCTAAGCGCTTCAGTCCGGAACCGCGCGACTGCTACGGTCGCAGGTTCGAATCCTGCCTCGGGCATGGATGTGTGTGATGGCCTTAGGTTAGTTAGGTTTATGTAGTTCTAAGTTCTAGGGGACTGATGACCTCAGATGTTAAGTCCCGTAGTGCTCAGAGCCATATGAATCATTTTTTTTTTTTTTTTTTTTTACAAATTCAATGGCAGCAGTAGTGGGCTATTTGCCGTCAGACATATTTATACTGGAGAAACGTTGGACTAAAGAACTGCCCAAAAGGAATACTAAGACGAAGAAAGATATTTTTTTAACTTGATACGAGTTTTTAACTATAAAGTCAAGCACTTTTCACTTTGCCTTGATTAAATCACTTATTCCAAATGAGGTTGAGATCATGGACTTGAGCCAACCATTCGACATGTTCTGATTAACGTCGACTCAGTACGATGTTGCAGCGCCAAATGAGGTAGAGATCAAGGACTTGAGCCAACTAACTTATACTCGTTAAGATATTGCAGTGCCTGTGTTTTGAAAAAGAGAATTGCAGTATTCATTCGGACATGCATCATTCTTCTTATCAACAAAGGCACTTCAGTATCATATTTATCCGCCGAAACCGGACCTTGACTTTCAATTAAAATGTCCTCCCCTACACGGGAGTTACATAATGTGTGTACGAGTGCAGGTTGTGACGCAGGAACGACGACATATGGAAATTTGAATCTGGCCGTTGGTCGTGCACGGATAGCCAAAGTGACGGAGGTAGTGGAAAATACGTGTTCGAGTACCAGCTCAGCATAAACTCTCATCGTCATCATTCCCTTATACAGCTGATGACTGTTTGTATTCACAACTGCGAATACGTTTGTTGTGAAATTCTGCACTACCCAACCAGTCGGTTAAGGCCTAGGGTTTGTAAAATGATGATTAAAATCAAAAGAATGAGTTCCAAAATACTGCAGCAGCATGACCTGATACCTTTGGCACTCATGATTCGAGAAATGAGAAGATTAAAGCCAAAGCATGGAAACCGGGTGCTTGCTGCAATACTTACGGTAGCAAATGTGTGTGTCTGAAATGTGTGTCTCATTCACTACTTTATTATGTCGCTAAAATCTTCAGATCACTTGTTGTTAAAAATTATACTTTCTGATGGCGTAGTTAGTCATCATTTGGCAGATGTTTCGACGTAGCTAAGCCCAAAATGCGTCAGCAAATATAACAGGCATATTATTATAACATATATTTATAACAGGCGATCTGTTGATTTTAGCGACATAATGTACATTTACATCGATAGTCTGTAAACCACTGTGAAGTGCACGGCAGAGGGTACATCCCATTATACCAGTCATTAGAGCTTTTCCCGGTTCCATTCATTTTTGGAGACCGGGTAGAATGTTTAAATGCCTCTGTGCATGCTGTAATTAGAGTGATCCTGTCCTTACGATCCTTATGGGAGCATATGAAGGGTAGTATATTCTAGAGTCATCATTCAAAACCGGTTCCGGAAACTCTGTAATCAGGCTTTCTCGGGACTATTTACCTTTATCTTCAAGAGTCTGTCACATCAGTTCTTTCAACATCTTTGTCACACTCTCTCGCAGGTCGAACAAACTTATCATTCGTGCTGCCTTAACAATCCTGTCTGGTGTCGATTCCACACACCTGAGCAGTATCTAGGATGGGTCGCACGAGTGGTTTTTAAGCAATCTCCTTTGTAGACTGATTGCATATCTATAATATTCTGGTTAGCACACTGGACTCGCATTCGGGAGGACGACGGTTCAATCCCGTCTCCGGCCATCCTGATTTAGGTTTTCCGTGATTTCCCTAAATCGCTTCAGGCAAATGCCGGGATGGTTCCTTTGAAAGGGCACGGCCGATTTCCTTCCCCATCCTCCCCTCACCCGAGCTTCTGCTCCGTCTCTAATGACCTCGTTGTCGACGGGACGTTAAACACTAATCTCCTCCTCCTCCTCCTCTAATATTCTGTCAATAAACCGTCTGCTATCTGCTTTACCCACGAATAAGACTACGTGATCGTTCCACTTCATGTTGCTACAAAGTGACACATCTAGATATTTCTATGAGTTTACATATTCCATTTATGACTCACTGCTGTTGTAGTCATAGGATACTATGAATTTTAGTTTTGTGATGAACATAATTTTGCATTTCTGAACATTTAAAGCGAGTTGCCAAATTTTACATAACTTTTAAATCTTATCAAGATCTGACTGAATATTTATGCAGTTTCTTTCAGACTGTACTTCATTATAGATAACTGCATCATCTGTAAAAAGTTAATATTGATTGTCCGCAAGTCATTAATGTGTAACATTAACAGTAAGGGGCCCAACACATTTCCCTAGAGTACGCCCGAAGTTACCTCTACATCTGCCGATGACTCTCCATCCAAATCTTCAATCCAGTCACAAACTTCTCTTGATATCCCGTACGATCACACTTTGATAATAAGCGTAGGTGTGGTACGCAGAGATATCAGAGCGCTCAGAGTTCACTTATCACTACAGGTCCATAACGCTCGTTGTGGTCAGTAAGGATTTCTAAACATAATACACGACTTTTAATAGACTCACAAGTGCTTGTGTCCCAGTTTCAGTCCGGTACTTAACCATGAGCTAACGGTCCACATGAAGTTGTAGTTAAATAAAGGTTACATTTATACAAGTAAAAGAAGTTACGCCGTATTCGAAAGATAAGCAGAACTAGTTGCACTCCACCACGCTTTTCTGTTAAAGTACAGCTTACATTATCGTTTTGCCGCCACTATTTGCATGTTGATGGATTTATTTTGATAAATTTTATTTCCAGTCAATATTTTCGCAGTCACTTCATTACAATTTTTTTAATTATTTAATTCAATTTAACACGGGACGACCGAAAGGATCAACATGGTATTCTAAGTAATCGAATCCCACAAGAAAACTCCTGCGCACGTTTGTTTGGCGATATCGAATTTAAAAAATGGACTTGAGCTGCTTGTTCCTAGGAAGCACTTACGCGAGACTGGATAGATAAGTTCAGTAACAAACACACGGATTTTTTGTTGTAAAATTATAATTGTATGTGTTTCCCAGTACAATCTTTAACCTGTTAAACGCGTTGTATGCAGAACGTTTACATTTTTTTTTATTCCTACACAAAAGAAATTTGTTTCGAACTCTACATAATAATAGTTTACAGCAAGTATGATCCGTTCATTCCGGAGAAACTTGTTCTTTACAAGAAAATTAATAAGGTTAGGAAAAAGAAAATATTTGCACGGTTCCAAATCTAATAAAAGAGACGAGTGGAGAGTAAAGCTAATTAAAGCTAACACATTTTTGTTATCACAACAGTGGATGTTATATCAGGCGCACTGTGCTTGTGTAAGAGAACTTTTTTGCACGTTTGCGCGTTAATCGTATTCGCTTCTGCTTAAACACACTAAGCACACCGGCCAATAGCGTTGCGTAAGAGACAGTCCCCAAACAATCACTCTGTCGCGAAAACAGTCCCTGTCACTTTTCCCACCGATAAAACGGTTTGAACTTTTTTCCAGTGTATTTCCAGCCTCTCAAACTCACTGTTTACAGAGCAGTTTTGTCACCAGGATCTGATGGATTTGCGTTTCTGTGCCATATGTCTTTTAAATTGTGCCCCAAAATTAGAATTACGATTATGAAATTTCGTATAGTGAGCTTTTTTTTCAGGAGTCAACAAACGCGACACCCGTCGTATATTCGGTATTTTTATCGCTCAGAGCTTCGTTCAGATTATTACGCTCCCACTTTAATGAGATTTTTTGTCATCCACCAAAATGTTGCGACTATTAAACATGATAGTTTTTTTATCACGATATCATGAATTTGATACGAACACGATTAAATTTATTGATCCATTAATAAACAGTACGTAGTTGCTTCATTGAAATCTGTGTCTGGGTCACAGTCCTCGTTTTTAATTAAACATGCATCATACCGATTTTAATGAGGTGACCATCAGTCACGATATTTATAGCTCTTTCCCGAATTTTTTCAAATGTAATTTGGGGCACCTATTTGTCCGGGAATTAACAATCATGTAACGATTTATCCCGAGATAGAAATTTATTTCCTCTGTATAGGTATATTTTATTATTAGTTTTAGTTAAGTTGGCGAAGCTGTTTGACAGAGAGATTCTACTCTTACCAAAGAGTACCAACTTACATTGTTATATACAATATCGTTGGTTTTGGAATTATCAGAGCAGTGTATGTTCTACACAAGGTACAAAGCTGGTTTCTGTCGACATATGTGATCTGTATGCGCGAAACTACATAACACTGTATTGTGTGCTATGTAGTGTTACGCTATATTGCGTTAAATAAGTGTAGTTGTTTTTCTTTGTTAGTTACCATAATTAAGAATAAGCTTAAGAGGCGCAAGTACTCCTTCAGTGAATAATTACAAAAAGAACTTCCATTCATCAGGGACATTAGCCCTTTGGACTCTAAATGAAAACTGAGATACAGCAAGTGTGCTTCTAGTTTGTCAATAAGCCACAGTGGACTTGGAGATATAGAACTCCACTTAAAAAGTGATCAACATGAAAGAGCAGTCTCCGCAGCAGTGCCTAGTGTAACATTAAAGTCTTTTTTTTTTTTTTTAAATCTGAGAAACTCTGTGGTAAGATAGAGCCATTACTTACTACTGAGGGCGTCCTCGCATGTCACACAATCATAGCTTCAGATCTATGGGTCGTACATCGAGGCTTTTTCAAGCAACACTACAGCTTTAATTTTCATGTCCATCCGCAAAAACAGAGGCCGTAACCATGAATGTGTTAGCTGCTCTTCATGCTTTAGATATATTACTATGCAATTTGGAAATGGTAGCCAGACAGAGATCAAAGTTTTTCCTCTCCTTGTTAGATAACTTGATTACATAAGCAGTGTAACAATATTACCATTAAAACAATTGCCTAGAGAAATTTTAACTATTGTGAGTGATTATTTAACAGACAGTCTCAGAGAAAATGTTCTAGAAGAAAAATTTGTTGGGCTGTGTGCTGATAATGCTTATTGTAATTTTGGACAAAGAAAAGGTCAGAAACGCGTTTCTACCAATCTAGAAGTGCATTTCGGGCATGGACTGATAGGAGTTGGGTGTACTGCCCATATATTGCATAATACTGTTCGAACAGCTCTGATATTTTGCCTGTAGATGCAGAAACGACAGTTTCCAAAATATTTCTGTACTTCAAATCATACACTGTGAGAATTGAAACTCTGAGGGACTTTTACAGCTTTGAGGAAAGAGATTTTGCAATGAATTTGGATTACTGTCAGAAAAGGTGGTTAATACTATTCCATCCTGTTTAACGATTCATGAAAATGTTTAAACCACTAAGATCATTCAATTTGAAAAGAAATGTCTATTGTTTCCTCGAAATATCTCTCTCAGAACCTCTTCTCTGAAGTATGGTTAGACAATGTACACAGTTAGGCTTCAGCATTTCATGAAGCAGAGAAAAAAGTTAAAGGACGATCTACAGCGTGGGTCAGACTCAGTTAGGCAATATTGCCCAGTCGAGCACTATCTTGAACACCGATGACTGTGACACAACTATTACTAGCAAGTGTGCGTTATCCCAATTTTGTAATCTTTACTAGCATGCAACAATATATATAACATATAATCAAAAACTGTTTAATCGAATCTGGCCGACACTGTATAACATGATATGACATTCACAATAGGCAGGAATTACCGTATAAACCGATCAGATAGTTAAAAAAAACGGACAAGGATACTGGAAGAGTAAATATCGTTCCTTCAGAAAACTTAAAAAATTGCAGTTAATCCGTGTGTGGAAAGGCCAACGAAACAAAAAGGAGAGGAAGGGATGGATATAATAGAGTTGACTGATTTAAAACAGGCATTCAAGAAAACAAAACATACAGAAGCATCTGGATTAGATGAAATTAACTCGGAACTGATATGATGTGGTGAAACATTTCTAGAATTCAGATACTCCATCTATATATAACATGTGTGAAACTTCAGAAGAATAAAGATGCGCTAAAGTTATTCACTGCTTAAAAAAGGAGACAGAAGTAATTAATTACAGGGGAATAATTGTTCTGAATGCTTCTTATTAATTCTACAGCAAAATAGTTAATGAAAGGCTTCGAAATATCTCTGACTCACATTAACAGAATCTTCCGTCGGTTCTTGGTAGAACAACATTATAATAATAAATGAAAAGCACCAGTTTGCTTTTGTTCTACAATATTATGTTTATTGCTAACCGGTTTTCGGCTTACAAGGCCTTCTTCAGGCATTTACTGAGTATTATCACCAAAGAAGTTAAATGTTAGCAGACAACATTGGAAGAGAAGTAACACATCTAGAGTGAAGTAGAAACATACAGTGAGTAACATCTTTGCAATGAAATAGTAAAAACTGAACAGTACATAAATAACAATGGAGTTGACAGGAAAACCTTTAGCACAAAATAAGAATAGCATGCCTACATAACAGTTTCTATTGATAAACAAAACTATTGAAATAAGATAAAATTAGTACTAGGCAAGGTTGCATCAAGAGGTATGAAACATGGAGAGTGATACACAACCAATTAAAAAAGAAGAGACAGTTGTCAATGTAAATACAGAATACACGAGGAACTTAAGCCATATCAATACGATAAACAGAAATTAATAAATGCAGGAAAATTGAGGTGTTTGAGGGAACCTACAGTTTGAGAGTGCAGTGGTACTGCATTTTAACATTAACATTATAATCAAAGCAGTGGCTGTATACCAGTTTACTGTTCATATTTTACTTTGCTCATTTATTTAATGTAAACTGGTATACAGCCACTGCTCTGATTATAATGTTAATGTTAAAATGCAGTACAACCGCACTCTCAAACTGTAGGTTCCCTCAAACACCTCAATTTTCCTGCATTTATTAATTTCTGTTTATCGTATTGATATGGCTTAAGTTCCTCGTGTATTCTGTATTTACATTGACAACTGTCTCTTCTTTTTTAATTGGTTGTGTATCACTCTCCATGTTTCATACCTCTTGATGCAGCCTTGCCTAGTACTAATTTTATCTTATTTCAATAGTTTTGTTTATCAATAGAAACTGTTATGTAGGCATGCTATTCTTATTTTGTGCTAAAGGTTTTCCTGTCAACTCCATTGTTATTTATGTACTGTTCAGTTTTTACTATTTCATTGCAAAGATGTTACTCACTGTATGTTTCTACTTCACTCTAGATGTGTTACTTCTCTTCCAATGTTGTCTGCTAACATTTAACTTCTTTGGTGATAATACTCAGTAAATGCCTGAAGAAGGCCTTGTAAGCCGAAAACCGGTTAACAATAAACATAATATTGTAGAACAAAAGCAAACTGGTTGCTTTTCATTTATTATTATCTCTGACTCACTTTTATTAGGACAACAGGCCGGCTTCTGTAAAGGAGATCCCATACCGACGATGTTTTTCCTCTGAAACAAGCTGTACAATAAAGGCGAGAATTCGATTTGGAAACACACCTAGCATATATCGACTATGGAAAAGCATTTGACTCCATTCGCAGTAAAAACTCTGGCCAATATTGGAGAAAAGAGATATCCCCAGGCACCTGATAAAATTACGCCAAAGTTTGTATAAAAACCCCAAAATAAGAATAGATAACATGAAAGAGCTGATATCAGAAATGGAGATAAATCAGGGACTAAGGCAGTTGGCCATCAGCACAGTTCAACATGCACATCGACTAGCTGGTCAGGAATTGGATGGAGGGCAGAGTAACTCAAGGCATAAGAATAGTACTGATAAGTTTCTAAATACGATGCTTTTTGCCACCGACCAGGTAATCGTACAGGACAGAGAAGACGAATTGCAAATATCGGTACGTAAATTAAACAATATAAACATAATTTATAACCTGAAGATATCGACAACAAAAACAAAAAAAAAAAACAATGGCCTTTGTAGGAAAATAACTGCCAGGACCAAAATAATGATATGTAACATATTAACAGAACAGGAGTCCCATTTCCAGTATCTAGGACGTAACATAACGTTTGAAAAAGAAAAAGACTCAAATAAGAAAATTAGTGCCTGTCAACGTACATGTGGCAATATAAGAACAACACTGAAAGGTGAATGGAGAAGAGAAACCCAAATGAAATCTTACGAAGTCAGGGCACTGCCCACAGTACTATATGGAGCGGAAAGTTGAACATTAAGATCAAAAGACACAATGCAACTTAAAACGTCAGAAATGGCCTTTGTAGGAAAATAACTGCCAGGACCAAAATAATCATATGTAACATAGTAACAGAACAGGAGTCACTTTCACTTAGATCAGTGAAAGGCCGCACAAGAAGTCAAAATGCGAAATAAGGAAATAAGTAAAGAACTGAGGATGCAACCGTAAACTGAAAAAATAGTGTAACGAAAGCAGGACTGGAAAGAGTACGTATTGCTTATGTCACGTCGGAGAACCCCTTGACAAGTGATGGAATACAATCCTACTGGAAGGAGTGTGGGAAGGCGGAGGAAGAAATTGTGAAGCCGGAAAAGGGCATGAGGCCTGTTCCTGAATTGGCGGCAGAAGAAGAAGAAGAAGAAGAAGAAGAAGACTAATCAATTTACCATCCCAGTAGATACTTCTTTCTGATATATCATGGAGTACATTACTCAGCGAACTAAGTAGCCCCATGATACTCATCAAGAGCCTCTCAAAGGACATGGAAAACAAAGGAGAAGGGAGCAGCCTCTTCTACCACTGTCTCTACTCGTGATAAGGAAATATCCGTGTCCAAAGGCAGAAATCAATGAAGCCCATTACAGAGATACGGTGTCCCTAGGAAACATCGTACTAATCAAAATGTTCGTGTCACTAATGTGCACCTCTGCCGAAATGCTCTGCATACTCTCCAGCGATTGCAGACTATTATTCCCATAGCAGGATTAGGATAATTAGAGATTAACAAGCCCTCGAGGCTATCACTGACATTAATTAATTTTGCCTGTATTTTAAATCGTGATTTTATGTGTTTCACTAGGCTGAACGAGAGATAGCAAGTAGGCAGTAATGAGGCCCTGTATTGAGGTACTGCCAATAATTTTTGCTGGTCGTAATTGCAACTAATTTATAAATTGGTAATTTTCGCCAAAATGGCGATTGCCGTTGTAAGGGAGCCCTTCGTGCTGTTTCAACGGCCCTTCACGCACTGATATACTACAGAGGTGTCACAAAAGCGGTCCTGGCCGTATTAGAGGTTAATGTCTGCCAACCCAACTCAAGTAAGAAACTTACCGAACTTAGCTTGGCTAAACAAAGTAGAGCCCTCTGCCCAATAGGCTGTTTTCTCTGAAACCACAAGAAACACATAACCCCACAGCAATAGCTCTGCCTCACTGGATTCCGGTTTCTTCGGCCGTCAAATCGTGTTTACGTGGATGGTGCAGTCATTCTCCAGACCACACGGACCTACTGTTTAGGCATCATTTTGAGACATTGTAACTGAGTTCTCCAGTAGAGCCGATAATGGATTGCCGGATAGTAGGAGAAATGGTCAGCGTCCTTGTTGCTCGCTAGTTCAGACACCCAGATCATCCGATTTTACTACGGCAACTCGAATTTTCATTGCTTGGTGACCACCGACGCCTCCATGCCGCCGCTAAGGTAATTAGCCACGTACTACCGCCATGTGGAATCTTTAGCATCTCTCTGTTCATGTTCAATTACATGTTTTGGCGAGCTCTTATTACTTATGCACGTGGTTTTTCTTGATTGACTGAGTGGTGTCACCGTCCTAGTAATAACTTTCTGGCATTCAGACACTTTTGCGGCCTATTTCAGTGCCTGTCTACCCTATTCGGTCGTGGGTTTCTTCGTTAATATATTTGTAGTGTTTTAGGAAAATATCCATATTACATTGAGTCTGTTGTCGACTCTCGTTGAAACAGAGTTGTGCTACTTCTTCCGTCCTTAATCTGCCCATTATGATCATGAAGACAAGGTAAGAAAATGGTTCAAATGGCTCTGAGCACTATGGAACATCTGAGGTAATCAGTGCTTTAGAACTACTTAAACCTAACTAACCTAAGGACGTCACACACATCCATGCCCTAGGCAGGATTCGAACCTGCGACCGTAGCAGTCGCACGGTTCCGGACGGAAGCGCCGGCAAGCCGGCAGGACAAGGTCAAATCATGCTTGTAGTAGGAGACAAATTCGATACTTTAGGCACGATCAGGCCAGGAAGTTGGTTGGTATATATTCGGTAGCATGTGATTTATTTCTAGGCTATTTTTGCCAGTGCATATATTTAGCTATGTGTTTAGTACGTGAGTAAGTGTGACTGTACTAGGATAGTCGCAGAAGCGAAAAGACTTTGCTATTCCGTAATCTTAAATTAATACAAATGCATTTTTGTTCAATGCTAACACGTTTTAGTGTGCCTCAATGAATAACCATTCCCATAACACATCAGTACACAGAAAAAGGATGCACCACGAAGGAATTATCCAAATGGGGCGGAAATCATTAGATGTGTTGATGTGATTCTTGAGTTTCTCCCGGCGTATTTGATAATCAAAATATCCACGGGTATGCTGCCGGTCTATAGTGTCCAACGGGCACTATAAACCGGCAGCATACCCGTGGATATTTTGATTATTAGATGTGTTGTACATGTACAGTCAAAAAACTGATTACAATTACTGGAGGATTTTTCAAGAGAAAGAGCTTCACTAACTGAGCAAGTCAATAACGTTTTGGTGTAAGTCTGGCCCTTATGCTAGCAGTTATTCGGTTGGCATTGATTCAGAGTTGTTGGATGTCCTCCTGAGAGACATCGTGCCAAATTATGTCCAACTGACGTCTTAGATCGTCGTCATAATTCCGAGCTAGTTGGTGGACGCTGCCGATAATGCTCCATACGTTCTCAATTGGGGAGAGATCAGGCGACCTTGCCGGGCAACGTAGGGTTCGTCAACCTCGAAGAAGGCAGTAGAAACTCTCAAGGATTACGGCGGACATTATCTTGCTGAAATGCAACCACAGGGCAACAAAACGGATGGGGGGGATATCGTCGACGTACCGCTGTGCTGTTAGGGTGATGCGGATGACAACGTCGACGATACTCCACGCCCTGTTTTGCTGCTCTTTATACCAAGCAATCCTGGGCTTGCATTTCAGCAAGATAACGCCCACCCGCAAACGGCGAGAGTTTCTACTGCTTGCTTTCGTGCTTGTTAAACCATATCTTGCCTAGAAAGGTCGGATCTCTCCCCAACTGCGAACTTTAGGAGCACTATGGGTAGAACCTTCCAACCAGCACGGGATTTTCACAATCTAATGCTCCAATTGGACAGATTTGCCACTATATCCCTCCTATCAATCAAACCTAATTACTGCGTGCATAAGGGCCAGAGGCGGACCAACAGGTTATTGACTTGCTCAGTTAGTGAAGCTCGTTTCTTGAATAAATTATCCAACTTTTCTGAAATGGTAATTATTTCTCTGTTCATGTACGTTACACCTACAGATTTCCGTCCCATTCGGTTAATCCCTTCGTGGCGCGTCGTGTTTTTTGTCTTAAGCCACGTACACACTGCCCGTGGATGCATGTTTCTGTTGGAAACATTGTTTTCTGAAATGTTTCGCAAGAGTTTCCTACTTTTTTTTCTGGTCTCTGTTTCCGTCCACACTGGCGGCAAACATTTCTCGCTGTGTGTTCAAATGGTTCAAATGGCTCTGAGCACTATGGGACTTAACATCTTTGGTCATCAGTCCCCTAGAACTTAGAACTACTTAAACCTAACTAACCTAAGGACATCACACACATCCATGCCCACGGCAGGATTCGAACCTGCGACCGTAGCGCGCTGTGTGTTCACGCCGTTTGCAGTGCTCCTTGTATTATTGTGTTCGTATCGTCTGCTGCTGCATTATGTCTAGTGTCGAAGAAACAATAATGATATGTGGTGCTGCATTATTAATACTAGAAGGTTTACACAAACTAAATGAAAGGCGTCCTCGTCGTTGGTGGAGAAAAACATTCTATAGAAGAACTGGCGGAAATAACTTGCTACGTGAGCTGACTGTGGAAGACGGCTCTGGCTTCCGTAATTTCACTCGGATGTCATCTACCAATTTTGAATATCTGGCAAATATGACATCACTATTTGTTTTAAAAAAAGACACAAATTTCAGGAAAGCAATTTAAGTCAATCAAAGGCTTGAGTTACTCTTCGTTTTCTGGCAACAGGAGATTCATTTCAGAGCCTTGCGCATTTATTTCACATTTCGAAGCAAGCAATATCTCAGATAGTACGTGAAGTATGTGGAGCTCTGGTGGAACTACTGAAGGATTATGTGAAGGTAAGTATATGAAAAACATCGTTAAATAAGTATCTTTTTGAAATGTTATTATTTGTCAATTACATTACATATCCCATCAAACACAACTTCTCCAATTGTGTTATCACTGTCTTCATAACTCGTAAATGTAAAGGGGGAATTATTACTTGATGATGATGATGATGATGATGATGGCCCTGCCACATTCATACCCACTGTCGACTGCTGACTTTCAAAATATGCTACATGCTGTTTCATTAACACTTCATTAAACAAATCCATTGTTTTTGCTCTTTCTAACTCTGGCAATTTCCGGAACACTGATGCCACATACTGCCCATATGTACTACATTCATCGTTCTTGTGCTCTTCTTGTTTTTGCAACCTCTTCATCTTCGTTTATGCCCTCTGGTGAATGTACGAAAACCTGAAATCAAATTTCTTTCTGTCAGATACCTGCGACTGAAAACGATTGGCGTGAAATAGCATGTTTGTTCTCACAGATTTTTCAGTTTCCCCATTGTGTCGGAGCAATTGACGGGAAACATATTGCGTTACAGCGCCCTGTTGGTAGTGGAAATGAATATTATAATTATAAAGGTTCATTCAACATTGTGCTGCTTGCTGTCGTCGATGCCAGCTACAAAATTTTGTATCGGCTGCCAAGGCAGAATATCAGATGGTGGTGTGTTCAAAAATGCGAACATAAGTGAGTTAATTAACAAAAAGACAACTTGCCACAAGCTGAATGCTTACCTGTTGGCACAGAGGCCCTACCATATGTTTTTGTAGCAGACGATGCTTTTCCCTTACAGGAAAACATTATGAAACCCTACCCGGGAAAACATGTTAAAGGTTCAAAAGGGAGAGTTTACAATCACAGACTTTCTAGGGCCAGAATGGTTGTTGAGGACACTTTCGGTATTATGGCTTCAGTTTTTCGTGTGTTTAGAAAACCTATGTTGCTACAACCGGAGAAGGAAAAACTGTCACACTTACAGCTGTATGTCTCCACAACTTTTTAAGGCGAAATGCTGAGGCAAGGAACCAGTACACCCCACATGGAAGCTTTGATTCCTACGATTTACAAACAGGTGAGATGATTCCAGGCACATGGAGACTAGATGACACTGCATCAGTTTTCATTGCAGCACAGAATATACCAAGGAATTCCACGAATAAACAAATTCGAGACGAGTTCGCTAACTATTTTTTAAGCCCACAAGGAAGTGTATCGTGGCAAAACAACTATGAGTGAATGTGACTGTATACCATACAATACAAATAAAGACAAACAAGCATAATTGTCGTACCTCATTTTCCGCAGTATCTGTTGTCTCCTTCGGCTCATGAACATCGTCCACGAACTGCAGTAGCCGATAGCCGAACCAGTTGGAGTCATATGCAGTGTGCCGAACGGAGTGGCCGAGCGGTTCTAGGCGCTACAATCTGGAACCGCGCGACCGCTATGGTCGCAGGTTCGAATCCCGCCTCGGGTATGGATGTGTGCGATGTCGTTAGGTAAGTTAGGTTTAAGTAGTTCCAAGTTATAGGGCTCTGATGACCTCAGACGTTACGTCCTACAGTGCTCAGAGCCATTTGAACCATTTTCATATGCAGTGTCTGCACCGCTACCAGATGGTCTGCTGGAAATAATGTTTATTTTCTCACGCCTATAGGCAACCACGAGCGATCGTATTTTTTTCTCTACACTTCCCTTGTCCGTGCCAAAAGCTGCTGCAATTTTTGCAAGTCCGTCGTGTTTTTTTAACAGTGTTTTTATATTCCTTGCTCCGGACGTTCCATAAGTAATCCTCCGCCTGGTACCTGGCAATTAAATCAACAATTTGTTGCCTTGACCACTCCATTATTTTAGAAAAATAAAGCGGAAACAGCACTATAGGAAACACAACACCACTTAACAGTTGACGACACATGCACACACGCTAGCGCCGTACAGTGGTGACAAGTGGTAGCTAGCCTGAAACATTGTTTCCTTTGATCTGGACCGACACTGCTACTGATAGATGTTTCTGTGTTTTGAAACATGTTTCCAAATGGTGTCCACATCAAGTAGCCAGCTCAGTGTGTACAAGGCTTTAAAGTGTAGATGTACAAATTAACCATTCGGATTTTGAAATGAAGATCATCCAAACTTTCTTTCACCTTCTTCTAGGCAATGAATCCTAGTGATGACTTTGATATTCAATAGTTCAAGTAAACCAACACACACACACACACACACACACACACACACACACACACACACACACACACACATATATATATATATATATATATATATATATATATATTCAACGATATATATATATATATATATATATATATATATATATATATATATATATATATATATAATCGTATCGTTGAATGTGTGTGTATGTTCCACATTTCCTCACAAACCACTAGATGACTTCAAACGAATCTGGTACTCAGACTTCTTATTGTCTGGAAAGAAGAACTGTTGCATAACTGCCAACTGCCTCCTGACTCCCGTAGGGACAGGGGGTAGGGTGAAAAATGGTTGATAATCCCTGACATTTAGGCTGCCCCACATAACTGGCATGTTGTGTGCGTAGTATCGAAATGCATTCCCAAGGGTGTATGGGTAGATGGATCTGACTGAGGACGGGGAGAAGGAGATGGATAGAAAGGGAGGAGGAGGCCATCAGAGAAAGGAAGGAGGATGAGATGGACGCAGAGAGGAGGAGGAGGAAGGCAAGGAGGGGGAAGAGAGATGGGCAGGGGAGGAGGAGATGGACAGAGAGGAGATGGCTGTAGCGAGATGAAGGAGGAAATGGACAAAGATATGGGGGAAGAGGGGATGGACAGGGATAGGGGGAGGATGAGGTGAACAGCGAGAAGGGGCAAGAGATGGACAGTGGGGAAGGGGATAGGAGGAGACTGAAAGAGAACTGAAGGGGGATTTGAGAGAGAGAACGGGCAGATGAGGAGACATGTGCAGTATATGAGAAATACGGGTATGTGGGCGAAGCTCTGAATAAAAAACTAGTATATTAAAATTCAGTCAACAGTTGCCTTGTAACATGGCCATAATTAATTCATACTTTGGCAATCTGTTGGGTTGCATCCGAGGGAAATAAAGGAGTTCAAACTCTGGAGGAAAATGCTAATTACAGCCACCCAGGAAGATGGAGTGACCCGCAATGGTCAATTTCAGAAACTGTTGTAAAATTCAATTCTTGATTTTCTGTTACTGTGAAAACCAATGATGCTATTTCGACAGACACTCAATGAAATCGGCGAATATTTGGTTTCTACACTGGCAGTTACACTTGAAATTAATAATTTCAACACTAATACACGATAGGATTATTTGCCATGTCATTGGACTGAGTAATTTTTGATCAGTATCCAATATGTATCTCTTTCCTATCCTCGGAACATCAACACTTTCTATAATCTTTAGGGCCCGATCATAAAGTGTAGTTTAGTTAAGATATTCTCGTGAAAATTTACGTCACCAAAGTATTGTGAAACCAAAGAGACATTTTTGACTTTTAGCACTTCCAGAAATTAAATAACCTTTTGATATGCATCCAACCAGTTGATAAAATTCCATCTTTTTCTTTTGTATATAAGGCAGTATGATTATTCAATGCCGCCCGGTGTGACCAAGCGCTTCTAGGCGCTTCAGTCTGGAACAGCGCGACCGCTACGGTCGCAGGTTCGAATCCTGCCTCGGGCATGGATGTGTGTGATGTCCTTAGGTTAGTTAGGTTTAAGTATTTCTAAGTTCTAGGGGATTGATGACACAGATGTTAAATCCCATAGTGCTCAGAGCTATTTGAACCATTTGATTATTCAATAAACATGAGTCATTTTTCATAAAACACTTTTACTTGGTCCATTTATATCAATATACAGGGTTAAAAGGTGTAAGTGCAAATATTTCTATTGTTGACTGAGGACAGTGTACCGAACGTCATTACATCAGTACCTCCAAGCACACGTGGCAAAAGCAAACCATTAATGCTTATCTTCCTGATCAGGTGGTGTTGAAGCGGGGACGCTTGGACGCAAAACGGGTAGCCTATACTGACAGGTTAAAAAAAATGGTTCAAATGGCTCTGAGCACTATGGGACTTAACATCGGAGGTCATCAGTCTCCTAGAACTTAGTACTTAAACCTAACTAACCTAAGGACATCACACACATCCATGACAGAGGCAGGATTCGAACCTGCGACCGTAGCGGTCGCGCGGTTCCAGACTGAAGCGCCTAGAACCGCTCGGCAACACCGGCCGGCTACTGACAAGTGTAGTCCATTTAGTGGTGCATTACAGCCGTCAGCAAATGTCAGGTCTTAAAGTCTGTTATGTGTTTGTTTCGCGCAGAGAAAAAACAACCAGCACACTGTTGTTCGTCCATATTAAGCTATCACACACAAAAATACGGGCACTTAGACCCGTTCCAAACTGTATGTCGTTTGGGTTACGTTGGTCATTCATTGCCTTACTTTGTTATCGAACCACAATCGTCGCAGCAGACGCGGTACAGCTTGAGGCCTCTTGTAACTTTTGACGGACGTCAACGAGGTGCATGTTGCATCCGGCAACGTCTCGCGCCACGCCGACTAAAGCTGTCCACTGCTCGAGCTCCGCAGCGTACATGTTACAAGTAAGAACAAAGAAAACACTTTGTAATTTATATAAAATAAAAGTATTGTAATAAACTCATTAGATTACGAGGTTTTGCTTCGGGCAACAATTTGTGTCCATTTTCAGTAAGTTCAAGAGCTTTTAACCATTTATTACTACTCATGGCACCAACTCGCTGCTGGCGAGGGGAATTTCATTTGTACTGTTGGTTGGCATAATAATATTGCATAAGTTGTTTGTTTGTACAAGACAGGCAGAGCCGGCCCCTGTGGCCGAGCCGTTCTAGGCGCTATAGTCTGAAACCGCGCGACGGCTACGGTCGCAGGTTCGCATCCTGTCTCGGGCATGGATGTGTGTGATGTCCTTAGGTTAGTTAGGTTTAAGTAGTTCTTAGTCTAGGGGATTGATGACCTCAGATGTTAAGTCCCATAGTGCTTAGAGCCTTTTGAACCATTTTTTTCGAGACAGGCCGACTGCCACAATGTTAACTATATACAATACGATGCATAGCGTAGGTGGCAGATTTCTCTGTGATACTGTGCAACTTTTGTATGACTACACATCTTTAACGTTGTCTGTAAATGGGTGCATTGTAATGCGCATTTATGTGACAAGAAAGGAAAGGTAGATCTGAATTAAATGGCCCATCGATGACGAGGTCAAATATGCAACAGGAAATCATCCACGTGCTATTCAGGAAGCTATGGAAATGTTCATCTTAATGGATTTAAGGAAACCGCCGTAGAAACCTAACTCTGAATGGCAAGACAGGAATCTGAACTCCGCTCCTCCTGAAAGCGAGTGTAGTGCCTCAACAGTGTGCAGCTGCACACCGTACTCAACTTAGGCGCCTGATGGAAAATTTTCACTAGTGGTTGGGGATGTATGCATTACTGCGTGCCTGTTACTCCATATGTAGTGGGAATATCTTTTGTAAGTGTTGAAAAACTCGCTGTTGTTGCCGCAGTAATATTTATGGTTTAGTTTACACAGCTTTTAATGTCAGATAAACTACTTTTTCTCACGAATAAACAAAGTATTCATCATCAACACACAATATAACGGATTAGTTCTTTTTGGAAATGACACGAGTTGCTGTGACCGGAAAGTCTGTGAGGCGTTCGAACTTCTAGGCGTTTCGAACAGCCAACGCCTATCTACTGTTAAAGTTAACTCTGAAAACTGAGACGGCTGTGTGTGCTGTCGGCTGACTGAAGAAATTCGCAGTAAAAGGGAAACGCCACTGAACCAACTCTAAAGTTCAGTAGCTATATATTTCCTATCTTTGACCGTGAGCAGCTACACAAGGCGCAAGTAGGTAGTGCAGAGGAGCTACACAAAAATCTCGAGTCCTACTAACAGTGTAGTGCTGCCAGAGATAATTGCTGAGAGGCGAGACGAGATAATGCTAAATTCTACGTCACTGGCTGTAAATCGACCATCACAGGCTTGGCGCGGCGCACTATGACGATGCCCGGAGGTCTGTTAAAAAAACATGGCATTTTTACATGTTAGGATCATTGTTTACCACGTCTAGGCGCGGGGTCAGGTGGCCAAGGCCGCATGACGGGTTTAAGAGTCATCAAGGAGCTATTTGAAATGTGTTGGTTTTCCTTCATGTGTCACTGCGTGCAGGCTGCCGTATTATGACTTGGCTCGAGTGGAAGCTAGCAACCACGTGCTTACAGCGGGTCTGACACAGATGTGTCACTGGAAATCTCGACTTGAGTCACAGAGGTCCACTCGTTAAGGCAGGGGTGTACAGGCTTGCTAGTTCTGTGGGCCGCAAACGCCTTAATGTCACTGCGTAAGAGCCGCAAGTTCAAAAATATCGTGCCGCGAGACAAGTCATTCCGAATTCGGAGCCCCTTGCCCCAATGCCAGCCAGACCAGGCACAAAAGAACTATATTCTACAAGGGCCCGCCCTCCTCATTTTTGGATGGAATGAAAGATTACTGAAAAAGAAAAAAAAAGAAAAATCACAAGTACGAATTGTGAGGGGCGGGCCATAAGCAGATCAATGGCGAGCCGCGAACTGTGTATCCCTGGTTTAAGGTAACAGCTGTCTTCAGAAGCTGTGGCCAGACAGCTCAGTCATGCAGTTCCAGGGATGAAGTTTTACTCCCTGAGACCCACAGAAAGAATGTTTGCGTTTCTACTGTCTGTACACCCGTGTCTGTTCATGGTTCTGGTTTCGCCTCTCGGTTTCTCCCACATTAAACACTGGCGGCTCTTGTCACAGACCACGACAGAGTATTTTCAATATTCACACTGATTTCATATTTTCTGACTGATATAAATTTCGACAAGCTTGTTCTGTAGTGGTTCAGTTCAGTCAGTTTTGACTTCCCCGTCGTGGCCTATTTCCGCTCAGCGATCATCACTGTTATCATCTTCCGTTAGCCCCTTATACCTACTGCAAACTTCAAACTTGATCTTTCGATTTCCTCCTTCGTCTTCCCATTGAGCAACGTATTATGCAATTAAAATCTGAGGAATTAAAAAAAATTTTAATGTAGAAGATTGTTTAGGAATAATACCGTGTGTGTGTGGGAGGGGGAGGGGCGGGGGGGGGGAGGCAACCATGACTCTCCTGTAGAAGAGTGTTTAAATAATTAAGCACGTTAACTAGTGCTTCACAATATATATATATATATATATATAGACCACAACAACATATATATATATATATATATATATATATATATATATATATATATATATATGTTGTTGTGGTCTTCAGTCCTGAGACTGGTTTGATGCAGCTCTCCATGCTACTCTATCCTGTGCAAGCTTCTTCATCTCCCAGTACCTACTGCAACCTACATCCTTCTGAATCTGCTTAGTGTATTCATCTCTTGGTCTCCCCCTACGATTTTTACCCTCCACGCTGCCCTCCAGTACTAAATTGGTGATCCCTTGATGCCTCAGAACATGTCCTAACAACCGATCCCTTCTTCTGGTCAAGTTGTGCCACAAACTTCTCTTCTCCCCAATCCTAATCAATACTTCCTCATTAGTTACGTGATCTACCCATCTAATCTTCAGCATTCTTCTGTAGCACCACATTTCAAAAGCTTCTATTCTCTTCTTGTCCAAACTATTTACCGTCCATGTTTCACTTCCATACATGGCTACACTCCGTACAAATACTTTCAGAAATGACTTCCTGACACTTAAATCTATACTCGATGTTAACAAATTTCTCTTCTTCAGAAACGCTTTCCTTGCCATTGCCAGTCTACATTTAATATCCTCTCTACTTCGACCATCATCAGTTATTGTGCTCCCCAAATAGCAAAACTCCTTTACTACTTTAAGTGTTTCATTTTCTAATCTAATTCCCTCAGCATCACCCGACTTAATTCGACTACATTCCATTATCCTCGTTTTGCTTTTGTTGATGTTCATCTTATATCCTCCCTTCAAGACACCATCCATTCCATTCAACTGCTCTTCCAAGTCCTTTGCTGTCTCTGACAGAATTACAATGTCATCGGCGAACCTTAAAGTTTTTATTTCTTCTCCATGGATTTTAATACCTACTCCGAATTTTTCTTTTGTTTCCTTTACTGCTTGCTCAATATACAGATTGAATAACATCGGGGAGAGGCTACAACCCTGTCTTACTCCCTTCCCAACCACTGCTTCCCTTTCATGTCCCTCGACTCTTATAACTGCCATCTGGTTTCTGTACAAATTGTATATAGCCTTTCGCTCCCTGTATTTTACCCCTGCCACCTTTAGAATTTGAAATAGAGTATTCCAGTCAACACTGTCAAAAGCTTTCTCTAAGTCTACAAATGCTAGAAACGTAGGTTTGCCTTTCCTTAATCTTTCTTCTAAGATTAGTCGTAAGGTCAGTATTGCCTCACGTGTTCCAGTATTTCTACGGAATCCAAACTGATCTTCCCCGAGGTCGGCTTCTACTAGTTTTTCCATTCGTCTGTAAAGAATTCGTGTTAGTACTTTGCAGCTGTGGCTTATTAAGCTGATTGTCCGGTAATTTTCACATCTGTCAACACCTGCTTTCTTTGGGATTGGAATTATTATATTCTTCTTGAAGTCTGAGGGTATTTCGCCTGTTTCATACATCTTGCTCACCAGATGGTAGAGTTTTGTCAGGACTGGCTCTCCCAAGGCCATCAGTAGTTCCAATGGAATGTTGTCTACTCCGGGGGTTTTGTTTCGACTCAGGTCTTTCAGTGCTCTGTCAAACTCTTCACGCAGTATCGTATCTCCCATTTCATCTTCATCTACATCCTCTTCCATTTCCATAATATTGTCCTCAAGTGCATCGCCCTTGTATAGACCCTCTATATACTCCTTCCACCTTTCTGCTTTCCCTTCTTTGCTTAGAACTGGGTTTCCATCTGAGCTCTTGATGTTCATACAAGTGGTTCTCTTATCTCCAAAGGTCTCTTTAATTTTCCTGTAGGCAGTAATCATCTTACCCCTAGTGAGATAAGCCTCTTCATCCTTACATTTGTCCTCTAGCCATCCCTGCTTAGCCATTTTGCACTTCCTGTCGATCTCATTTTTGAGACGTTTGTATTCCTTTTTGCGTGCTTCATTTACTGCATTTTTTTATTTTCTCCTTTTTATCAATTAAATTCAATATTTCTTCTGTTACCCAAGGATTTCTACTAGCCCTCGTCTTTTTACCTACTTGATCCTCTGCTGCCTTCACTACTTCATCCCTCAAAGCTACCCACTCTTCTTCTACTGTATTTCTTCCCCCCATTCCTGTCAATTGTTCCCTTATGCTCTCCCTGAAACTCTGTACAACCTCTGGTTCTTTCAGTTTATCCAGGTCCCATCTCCTTAAATTCCCACCTTTTTGCAGTTTCTTCAGTTTTAATCTGCAGGTCATAACCAATAGATTGTGGTCAGAGTCCACATCTGCCCCTGGAAATGTCTTACAATTTAAAACCTGGTTCCTAAATCTCTGTCTTACCATTATATAATCTATCTGATACCTTTTAGTATCTCCAGGGTTCTTCCATGTATACAACCTTATATCATGATTCTTAAACCAAGTGTTAGCTATGATTAAGTTGTGCTCTGTGCAAAATTCTACCAGGCGGCTTCCTCTTTCATTTCTTAGCCCCAATCCATATTCACCTACTACGTTTCCTTCTCTCCCTTTTCCTACACTCGAATTCCAGTCACCCATGACTATTAAATTTTCGTCTCCCTTCACTATCTGAATAATTTATTTTATTTCATCATACATTTCTTCAATTTCTTCGTCATCTGCAGAGCTAGTTGGCATATAAACTTGTACTACTGTAGTAGGTGTGGGCTTCGTATCTATCTTGGCCACAATAATGCGTTCACTATGCTGTTTGTAGTAGCTTACCCGCATTCCTATTTTCCTATTCATTATTAAACCTACTCCTGCATTACCCCTATTTGACTTTGTGTTTATAACCCTATAGTCACCTGACCAGAAGTCTTGTTCCTCCTGCCACCGAACTTCACTAATTCCCACTATATCTAACTTTAACCTATCCATTTCCCTTTTTAAATTTTCTAATATATATATATATATATATATATATATATATATATATATATATATATATATATATATATACTGTTCTGTACGACTCCATAGACAACGGCGAGAAGAGGTAGGCTACAGAGAGGTGCAGCAACTGTCGTTGTACGAAGGCTGGACAGGAGCAGAAATGATTAGCGAACAAGTTAACACAGTTAACAGAAGATTTACTTCACTCGCATTTCTCTAAGTGTTGGAAGACTCATTAGAAATAATACAGCAAGAAATAAGTTCAGCTATTACAATGTCAAGAAGGTTGAGGCTCTCTAAACTAAAGCACGAACAATGGTGTGGAGCCGCGACTGGGTGGAGCTGCGTAACATCACGTGGCGAAGAGGCTCGAAGTGCGAGGTGTTGTGGGCTGCCGCCGGCCGAGGGCAGAGGGCACTCGTGTTCCAAAGTTACTGGAGGCATGGTCCAGTGGGTGTGCACCATTGGGTCGGCCAGATCCGCAACGACCGCTATTGGTATCTGACAGAAACTTGAAATTCTGTTGCCAGCTTTGACGCCCATGTGGTGGTATCGATATGTGATGCCGCAAGTCCCTTATGAAAGTTACGGTATGCAAGAAAGGCGAAGCTACATTTACTGAGTTTACAGATTTAGAGACAGCTTTCAACAACTGTTGAGTGGAATACACTCATTGAAATTCTGAAAATATCTGGGATAGACGACTCTGAGCACTATGGGACTTAAATTCTGAGGCCATTAGTCGCCTAAAAAAATGGTTCTGAGCACTAGGCGATTTAACTTCTGTGGTCATCAGTCGCCTACAACTTAGAACTACTTAAACCTACCTAACCTAAGAACATCACACACATCCATGACCGAAGCAGGATTCGAACCTGCGACCGTAGCTGTCGCGCTGTTCCATACTGTAGCACCTAGAACCGCTCGGCCACCACGGCCGGCAATCTGGGATAAAACAGAGGGAATTAATATTTACTTACAACTTGTACAGAAACCAGATTGTAGTTATAAGAGACGAAAGGTATGAAAGGGAAGTAATAGTTCAGAACAGAGTGAGACAGGGTTGTAAGCTACCTCTAATTTGTACCAAGGGTGGCACTATTTTCTGTTTATGCACTCTAAGACAAAAGAAAAAATCAGATGCTCCATAAAGGAACTATCAGAATGGAACAGAAATCGGTAGATATGATGCACATATACAAACAAATGATTGCAATTTTAAAAATTGAATGATTTATTCAAGAGAAAGAGTTTATCAAAAAAATGGTTGAAATGGCTCTGAGCCCTATGGAACTTAACATCTGAGGTCATCAGTCCCCTAGAATGGCTCTGAGCACTATGGGACTTAGCTGCTGAGATCACGAGTCCCCTAGAACTAACCAACCTAAGGACATCACACACATCCATGCCCGAGGCAGGATTCGAACCTGCGACCGTAGCGATCGCGCGGTTCCAGACTGCAGCGCCTTGAACCGCTCGGCCACCCCGGCCGGCTCAGTCCCCTAGAACTTAGAACAACTTAAACCTAACTAACCTAAGGACATCATACACTTCCATGCCCTAGGCAGGATTCGAACCTGCGACCGTAGCGGTCGCACGATTCCAGACTGAAGCGTCTAGAACCGCTCGGGAACACTGGCCGGAGCTTAACAAATTGAGCAAGTCAATAAAGCCCTGGTCAACCTCTGACCCTTAATGCAAGCAGTTACTTGGCTTGGCATTGATTGATACAGTTGTTGCATATCCTCCTGAGCGATATCGTGCCAAATTCCGTCCAACTGCCACTTTAGCTTGTACTAATCCCGAGACGGTTCGAGAGCCCTGCCCATAATGCTCTAAATATTCTCAATTAGCGAGAGGTTCAGGGACCTTGCTGGCCAAGGCAGGACCTGGCAAGCGAAAAGACAAGTGGTAGAAACTTTCACCATGTGCGGGCGGGCATTATCTTGCTGGAATTTAAGCCCAGGATGTCTTGTCATAAAGCGAATTAAAATGGGGCATAGAATATCGTGGACGTACCGCCGCGCTGTTGGGATACCGCATATGAGAACCAAAGAGGTTCTGCTATAAAATTAAATGCCAACCCAGACCATCAGGCCACATGGCAGGCCACATGGCAGGCGACAGTCGGGTTGGTATCCCACTGCTGTCCAGGGCGCCTCCAGACACGTCTTTACTGGTCATTGGGGCTCAGTTCCAAGCAAGACTCATCACTGAAGACCTACTCCAGTCATTGAGATTCCAAGCTGATGACGTTCCATTCGAATAATTGCTTCGTGGTGCATCTTCTCTTTATATTAGGGCTTGTGCCTGTCTAGCTTTATGAGCCGCTGGTCGGAGATGGTGTATGCTCCTTCTGGAGATAGCGACTCCAAGCTGTGTCGGGAGGTTCACCGCTAGTTGAGTTCAGGGCTGTTGACTGCTGAGTATACAAGGCGACGGGCGACGGCATTGGAGGCAGCCCCGTGTCCTACAGGGCACAGTACACAGAAGGAAGAAGTGGGAGATAATTTTGACATTTTGGACACGGTACATTAATCCGTGACCCGCACCCAAATATGAGCAGCATGTACCTACAGGTAGAAAGATTGATTTTCGATCAGGCACTGTAAGCTGGGGTTTTTGTTACTTCTGTTCTCGTTTAGCTGCACTAACTGAACTGTTTTAGACCACTGGAATCTTTGGTAACTTGTCTGTTAGATGAATCTATCAAGAACCAGTTATTGTTTGTAAGGTCTCTATTTTTGGTGTTCGAGGAAATTCATGTGAGCTTTACATTTTCATAAGGGCAACGGCCTTGCCGCAGTGGTTATACCGGTTCCCATGAGATCACCGAAGTTAAGCGCTGTCGGGCGTGGTCGGCGATTGGATGGGTGACCATTCAGGCCGCCATGCGCTGTTGCCATTTTTCGGGGTGCACGCAGCCTCGTGATGCCAATTGAGGAGCTACTCGACCGAATAGTAGCGGCTTCGGTCAAGACTGGGAGAGCGGTATGTTGACCCGATGCTCCTCCTTTCTGCATCCTCCCCTGAGGATGACACGGCGGTCGGATGGTCCCGATGGGACCCTTGTGACCTCTAGACGGAGTGGTTTTTTTGTTTTTTACGTTTTCATTGGATTTGTCACATTTCACATTGCACGCTAAACAGTAGTTTTCGATAGTCGATACGGTACACCAAGGAGGTTAGTACAAGCAGTTAGCTTTGGTTGTCACGGCATTGTCGTTGGATTAGGCTGCGGCTGTAGTGGAGCGGCGTGGCGCGATCAAAGCAGCGTGGCGCGGCGAGCAGAGCAGCAGTGGCGAAACAAATCAGTGCTGCTCAGCAGCGCGTGGTTATAGCTGCGCTGCAAACAGTTCGCCGCTGACCAAATCAAACATGTTTGTTTCACAGAGCGGCGACCAGGGCGTTCGAGTGACTCCGGCTGCGTTTGGGCAATGCCAGCAGCATTCGGCTGTTTCTGTGGGAAGCAGATTCAGTACTGTTGTTTGCGCTCGTATTTCTTTTGTTGTACTGTTGAGAAAATGATATCAGCAGACGTCTTGAAGCAGTTGTTTTTATCTGGCGTCCCTTATACACTGAAGAGTGAAAGAAATTGGTGTACTTGCCTAATATCGTGCAGGGCCTCCGCGAGCACGCAGAAGTGCCACAACACGACGTGACACGGACTCGACTAATGTCTGAAGAAGTGTTGGAGGGAACTAACACCATGAATCCTACAGAGCTGGCCATAAATCCGTAAGAGTAGAGGGTGGAGATCTCTTCTGAAAAGGGCGTTGCAAGGCATCCCAGATATGCTCAATAATGTACATGTCTGGCGAGTTTGGTGGGCAGAGGAAGTGTTTAAACTCAGAAGAGTGTTGTTGGAGCCACTCCTTAGCAATTCTGGACGTGTAGGGTGTCGCATTGTCCTGCTGGAATTGCCCCAGTTAGTCGGAATGCACAATGGACATGAGTGGATGCAGGTGGTCAGACAAGATGCTTACGTACGTGTCACCTGTCAGAGTCGTATCTAGACATATCAGGGGTCCCGTATCACTCCTGCTGCACACGCCCCCCCCCCCCCCCCCCACATTACAGAGCCTACACCAACTTGAACAGTCTCCTGCTGACCTGATCCATGGATTCATGAGGTTGTCTGCATGACCTACACGTCCATCAGCTCGATACAATTTGAAACGAGACTCGTCCGACCAGGCAACATTTTTCCAGTCATCAGCAGTCCAATGTCGGTGTTGACGGGCCTAGGTGAGGCGTAAAGCTTTGTGTCGTGCAGTCACCTAAGGTACACGAGTGGGCATTCGGCACCGAAAGCCCATATCGATGATGTTTCGTTGAATAGTTCGCAAGCTGACACTTGTTGATGACCCAGCATTGAAATCTACAGCACTTCTTTCACGTAGAACGATTCTCTTCAATCATCATTGTTCCCGTTCTTGTAGAAGCGATGTCGGGGATTTGATGTTTTACCGGATTCCTTATATTCACCGTACACTCGTGAAATGGTCATACAGGAAAATCCCCACTTCCTCGTTACTTCGGAGATGCTGTGTCCCATCGCTCATGCGCTGACTATTAACGCAGCGTTGAAATTCACTTAAATCTTGATAGCCTGCCATTGTAGCAGCAGTAACCGATCTAAAAACTGCGCCAGACACTTGTGTTTTATAGACGTTGCCGACAGCAGCACCGTATTCTGCCTGTTTACGTATCTCTGTCTTTGAATATGCATACCTATACCAGTTTCTTTATCGCTTGAGTGTAGAACCCGTGAAACAAGCATCAACAGAACTGATTCATTTTGGACAAGGTATCTGATGAGGTGGCAGCAGTATTACAAACTACAAGTACACAGTACATTTCCTTATTGTCTTATTTCTTTCACTGTCTTAAAACGATCAGCGATAATAAAGTTGAAGTTGCATTGCTGAGAAACACGTGAAAATCGAATTTTTAATGTGAGAAAAATTTTTCAATACTGTCTCATTTGGAAAAGTTCATTTGAAGGTGAACTGAAGTTTCATCCTGACTAACAAATTCCTTGCACAAAATGCTCGATGTCTACTGTACATTGCTCATTGATACTTATGGATCGCTGCAGGCCAATGAAGGTGTTGTGAAGAACACATACCTTTCACAACATCGTCAGCATATTCACGTGAAGTTTTCATTGGCTTCAAAAATGTACCCAATTAGCACTCATTATTCCAAAAGCACATTTTATTAATCGTAGTGAACTGGAAAAGCATTTGTTGAAATATTTATTCCACGAATCTAAAACACATTGACTGTAATATTTGATACACTGCCTGAACAATAGATATGCCTAATCACAAATGAATACAGAATGAATAGAGAGTCTGGTAGTATATTAAGCTCCCCTTCTTGCATCTTCTTGCATCAAGCGAAATACACTAAAAGAATAAAATCTACTACCACCTTTCCTTTCCTTCCCATATCTCCCAACATCGGTTACAACGAATTTCCCGTGACGATCTGCAGATGCTTGTAGTATGATTGATTCAAAATGTTTATAACTATAAAACATTGTACCAGAATTTTCCGAGCATTTTAGGCGAATGTGTTGTCTGTCTACATCATCGGCTGCAGTTGAAAATTTCTCTATGTTAAACAAATAATTTACAGTATCTAGAAAAAGAAACTCGCATTTGGAGTGCCTGGGGGCAATCTCACAACACTTTGGTAGTTGACTCTACAAAACTTACAACGGTTTTGAGTCCTGTTGTGAATGTCACAGCCATGTCCTGAAAACTTCCTCTGGTTTTTAGGAACCTGTAGCATCAGCAATCGATGGCCCTTAAAATGACGTTATTTCATCGGAAAAATCTGTAGTTACTTGATAATCGGTTAGATATGGATGTTTCGCCTATTAACCATATGGCAAAATATTCTCTTCTTCGCATACTATCATTTGCCAAAATCCTGTTTCGATATCTCAAACCGATCATAAGATACGAGGAATGTTACGAATATTTCGTCCTGTCTTCTACGCTTTAGCGCGAGTGCGGGACGAAGCGCTTTACGTACGATCCGTTTCCTGGAGATTAGTGATAGATGGCGATATCCTTCTAAATTTAAAGAATAATTCAGCTTGTTAGGTACATTTAATACGCAGAAACGTAAGACCTAACATGCATCAAACGCAAATTCATATCGAGCCCTATTTTTCAATGCAAACAATTCGAAATTCTTGCAGTAGGTTACTTAATTTTGAAATATCGCAGTAACTATGACCATTAACGAAATTATGAAGCTGACACGTAGAAGCTATGAGATGCGTAAGAACCAAAATTTTTTAGTCTGTAGTTTCTTTAAAATCGTATGAGAAAGAGTGCAGATCGGCCGGCTTGCGCAGTCGCCTGCCGACGTAGTGAGCCTGCCGGCTGCTGCGCCGCTCTCTTCTCCACTGGCCGAGCGAGGTGGCGCAGTGGTTAGCACACTGGACTCGCATTCGGGACGACGACGGTTCAATCCCGCGTCCGGCCATCCTGATTTAAGTTTCCCGTGATTTCCCTAAATCGCTCCAGGCAAATGCCGGGATGGTTCCTTTGAAAGGGCACGGCCGACTTTCTCCCCCGTCCTTCCTCAATCCAATGAGACCGATGACTTAGCTGTTTGGTCTCTTCCCCCAAACAACCCAACCCCTCTCTTCTCCAGTAAACCTGGTCGACAAGCAGAACAGCGGCAGCTCCGATCTGCCCCGTTGGACTTGTCGTGTCCTGACACGGGACTGAGCGAATTTAGGGGATTTGCGGCCAGTCTGCAGTTTCCGAACGGTGAGGAGGAAATGCAGAAAGACAAATTCCCAGTGAAGGCAGGCCGATGACTTGGATCAGCGCCAGACGCTGTCACTGGCCATCTACGAGAGGTGCAGGTTCTGGGACTCGACAGGGTGCTTGCAGTAGGAGACTCGTGGAATTCAGGGTTCTGATTGACACTATTTATTTTCTATCAGACTAATACCACGCTGAAGGCAAATTATAAACATTAGAAAAAGCAAAGGAGGCAGTTTTTTGCACAACAGAAGTCGGTGTCTGAAGCCACGGGGGCACGTGCTAACAAAAGTAGCGAAGACTTGCAGCACGTTAACTAAAAACTTGAGAACAGTACTGCAAGTGAGGAAAACAGACACGTCGGAGCTTAGCGAGACTGGCGTCGAGCGACACAGAGTCGGGGTCCCAGCGATCTGAGTGAGAACTCTTCCTGGATACAAAAAAGTGGGATTTTAAACAAACGTGGCGGCGCACCATTTCTCCCTTCCTATAGTTGACTCACCAAACGGCACTTGACATCTTCTGCCAATCGTGTGCTGCACCCCCTACTCTTAGTCGGAAGGTAGGGATGCTTCTGGATTTTACATTAACAATCTCCAAGTTTGGGATCAACAGCGTTCGGCTGAAAGCCACTGCCACTCCTTTCATGGCCAGCAAAAACAGTCTTTTACGTCACTTGGCGTCGCCCTCCGTCCTTCTGTGGGTGGAGAGTGCTGTAGTAGCACTCTAACCTCTGTAAACCCAATGATGTTGCAGTTCTCAGGAGCAAGTACCGAGCTTGTTGCATCTGCTAAGACGCGCCTTCTCGTGGCCATCTTCTACCGTGACGCCTTACCACAGCGCCTAGGCGGTAGATGGAGTTACCAGTTAATTCTCTGAAGTGAAACTTCTCCCCTGGGACAGCTGCCTAGAGTGTCTGCAGTTTGGCACAGCTCTAGTGTTACTATTTATCTTCGGTAACCTAAACGCCACCACTTTCGTCTGCTCTCTGTATTGTGTCTCTGATTTTCTACCTTGAAGTGCCCTTGATGACTCCAAATAGCCTTAAGCGTAACAACGTACAAGTCATTATGTCGTCAATATGACAGGCTACTCCACTAAAATCTGGAAATTAGGAATTCAAAGTGACGCTAGTGAGAGAGTCGGGTGTTGGCTAAGCTACCGAATGGATGGAAATCGCTTCCAGAGCACAAAGACGAAGATATAGAGCAGAATGAATTGTGAATTGTGATTTGATAAAGATCAATTGGACAAGTGAAGATTATGAGGCAAAGTTTTTGCTGCACCGGTTGCTTGCGTATAATTGTGAATGTGTTTAAAAACTGAAGTTTTAGTGATATTTTTTCTTTATTATTTTTGGTTAGTTAGTTTATTGTTCAGACGAGTGTAGTTTAAATTATCGTTTCACATGGCTTGCACTCAGAGATGATAAATTTCAGAATATAGATTTCACTACCCCTTCACCATTTTCAGAAAGTAATCTTGGCAGAACGAGATTTGTTAAAGATAAATTTTTGTAATGATGATCGTAATAGTCAAACAATGAGTTTCAGTTATTGCAATACAGTTTTTTTAGATCATTTCTTTTAATCCTTTAGCAACTTCCGATCCCACCACTGTCCCCTCATGAAAGTATAGTTTTCGGATTATGTGTGTTATTGCATGGCACTCTGCGGAGCGCTTAATCTTCTTAGAATGTTTGCACGTCCTAGCATTGCACTTGCGCAATACTTTCTTCCCTGCTTAGCTTGCTTGCTGGCGTGCTGCACATTTTATGTTCATCACTTCGAGCAGTACCACTTTTCCGTTGCCACAGGTAAAAGCAAAATTTGTTAGAGCCAGTTGCGGTGCAGTCATAACAGTGAGATCATTCAGTGTTAAGTATTGCTTTGAAATTATTATCAGGTATTAGGTATTATCAGGTATCAGGTAGCAGGTATTATCAGGTATTTAGGTAACGATCAGTTCAGATTTAATTTCATATACAGAAAGTACAATCCTCACAGTGCAGTGCGCCATTTGCGTGTCTGTCATTTAGTGGTTTGGAAGTTTGTTTAGTCAGATTGCGTACGTAATTTCACAGGACCTCTTAGTAAAACATTTTGGTAATTTATGCTTTCAAAATTCGATTGGTAAATTTATGCAGCATTTTTATTCTGGAAACCTGGAGGGTTGGAATTGCAAGTAGCGTATTGTGACGTCACGCATTGTGGCATTTCACTGTACTGCACAATAGAATTTCACAGAACAGCTTATTTAATATACAGTTACGTTTTTTAATCAGTTTGATAAAGTTTATTAAAAATACTGCTATTCAGCTTTAGTTTTTGTGAGTCGTTTTATCAGATAGCGTAGCATAATAACATCGCTAGTATTGTTCACGACAACAAGACAGATACACGAGTTACAATGAATTGCAGTTTATTTACTTTAGTTTCAGTTCACAAAACGCCAGAACAGTTACATGTTTGAACTGATTTATAAAAGTGTTCCCAACGGCCAATGGGAACGGCTTTTGCTTATTATATGCTGTTATAAACCTTATGGCTTTGGAGTAGGTGTGTGAAATACTTAATCTGATAGCGAAACAAGAGGCGTGTACGTTAAACTGACGTTGTTATCATGTGTGTTTTGAACTATTTCAGACAAACCTTTTGAGTAATGCCTAATTCTGATCTAATGACCATCGAAGTTCATTATCGAATGGAAGCTATCTCTCTTAAATGTTTTATTTGTAAGATACTGTTATACTCTTGTCAGTTCCCGTGGTCATTCAGAATTTGTGTTAAATACTGGGTTTACTAAACTTCTTGTGAGCGTTGTTTTACAGTTGTTGACGTGTCTGAGTTTGTTTCTGTTTACGAGAAATTTTTGTAGCATCACTGTAAATGTTTACGCAGTTAGTTACTTGTGTTCAAGTTGAATTTTGTGACTGGAAAGCATTTTGTTGAGATGCGCTAATGAGCGGTCTGTTCAAGTTATTGTGATAAGTTACGTATTTTAAAAGTTGTTATTTAAATAAATGGAAAAGTTTTTGCAGTTTGTGACTCAAGCAAGCGAATGTTCTCAGCACTGCATCGAACTGCGCAGTACCTCCACAAAGTTAATTAAGCAAGGAAACGAAGGAAAATTTGGAAAAGGAATTAAATTTCAGTGAGAAGAAATACCTCTTGGACATAATGCTGATGATGACAAAGCACTTAGAAGAGCAGATTAACGGAATTGATAGTGTCTTGAAAAGGGTTTATAATAAAATGAACAAAAATGAAACAAGAGCAATGGAATGTAGTGAAATCAGAACAGGTGGTGCGTAGGAAATTAGATTAGGAGATGAGGCAGTTAGATGAGTTCTGAAATTTGGGCAGCGGAATAACTGATGCTCGAAGTAGAGAGGATATAAATTGCAGACCGCCAGCAGCAAGCAAAGCATTTCTGAAAAAGACCAATTTTCCAACATAGAATATAAATTTAAGTGCTAGGAAGTCTTTTCTGAAACTATTTGGAGTGTAACCTTTTGCCGAAGCGAAACCGAAGTGATTAATTCATAGATGAAGTGATCAATCAGGAGGCAGAGAATATAAATGAGGAGAAAAGAAATTTATGGCACAACTTGACTAAGAGAAAGTATCGAAATGTTCAAATGTGTGTGACTTCCTAAGGGACCAGACTGCTGAGGTCATCGGTCCCTAGACTTACACACTACCTAAACTAACTTCACGCTAAGGACAACACTCGCACGCATGCCCGCGGGAGGACTCGGACCTCCGGCGGGAGCGGCCGCACGATTAGTGACATGGCGCCTCTAACCGCGCGACCACTGCGCGCGGCAAGAACGTATCAGTTGATGGTGCAGTAGTTATGCAGAGATGAAGAGGCTTGCACAAGACCGACTAGCTAGAGAGCTTCTTTAAACCAGTCCTCGGACTGACAACCGCAACACCAACAATATAATATTCCATTGCGATTCAGAATGAATAAAGATTTACACTTACAATAATAGAAGCAAAAAATGACATAAGCAGCAAATCTTAATTCGAGAGCAGGCAAAAGATGTTTCTTTTGGGCATATCTTTCTGTTCTACAAACGAGGTTTTTAATTAAAAACTTGTAGCTTACCAGTGCAAAAAAACTCATATACTTTCTTGTAATAAATCAAATAATTGGTAAATGATCAGTATGCAGTCATATCTAAATAATAAAAAAAAGTATGTAAACCTTATCAGAAAGTAGGGGAATTGGGATTTAATAACTGACGCCGATATCGTTTTTGAGAGGATAAGCTCGGTTTACTCAAAGATGAGGTAGAGTATCAGCCATGTCCGTTTCATAGAAACCGCATAACATTCGACTTAAGAAAGCCACTGAAATATGTTAATCTTCTCTCGAATACTAAAGCAGTACCTTGGTCGCTACATAATTACAATATCTCTTTCAAATGGTCGAGGGAAGACGTACTGTAATGAACTAAACTTGTGTGTTGGAGCTTCTGGGTTATGGAGGAGCTATTCTAATTTTCCGTGGCCTGAGCGAGCTTGCAGTAGACTAACTGGCGCGTTTATATTTTCTGGCATGTGTCCAGTGTTGGACGATTTCCGCGTTTCGTGCTGCCAGCGCTGTTTCAACAGGTAGCCCTATAACTACAGAATGGAGGCGAGCTTTATGGACGTCGGGCTCTGCAGTACTAGCTTGGCAGTAGTCTTTTGCGTGTCAAATCATTTAAGGAGGCAACGGAAATACAGGTTCCCTAGAATCTCGTTAATCGGGGCAAAGAATGTTCCCTCACCACTTCTTGGCTTCCCATGGAAGAGTGCGACACGTGAACCGATATTACGCTGCAGCCTCATTGGGCAGGGAACAAGCTCGTGCCTGTGTACACGGCTGTTAAATTGGTCTAGAGCAGGGGCGGGCAAACGTTGCACGCGGCTCATGAGCGCACAGCGCTGCACGTGTGCTGCTCGCGTGCAGGCGTCGAATGGGGCAGTGGCGACAGCCGGCAGGTTGCGGCAGTGTAGTACCAGGCGGACGTTGATGCGTAGCGACCACTACGTAGTCAACGTTGTACTTCAAGAACCGGAAAATGCAGAGTGAAACAAGGAAACGGAGAAGTGGAGATTTGCTATCTTTTAAAAAGTAATGGGAGAATCATTTTTCCTTTGTGCAAAAACGTCAAATTTCAAAATGTTTAATATGTGGCAGTATTCTCGCTGGTCAGCGGAAGTTTAGTATTGAAGGCCATCATAACAAATTTCACAAGGACGAGTACAATTTATTGTCGGATTCTGAGCGGATGGGGAAATTGACTGAGCTTAAGAAGAGCGATCTGACGATACTAGACGAATCTGTCGTAGTTGCTGTTGTCACGAGAGATCTGCGACTTCCTTTCGTCATGTCTCTCATGTAACTGATTTAACATTTTATGGAGCACCGTTCTCAATTTTTCAGGACGTCAACAATAATAGCCCAGCGGTACGAGCTTAATATAGCGAGAGCTGGAAAACCATTTGCTGAATTAGTAAGTGTCGGTTAAGAGCAAACATCAGTGATGAAAATTTAAGTAACTGCTTGCGTTTGTCTGTATGTAGTAATTTTGTTCCACTCCACCTGTGATAATTAAATAAAATGTATCGTAGGTAATAGGTACTCTTTCAAAACACGACATCTTTCAAGCATTACTACTACTAATCTTATTCCTACATTCAATAAAGCAAGCTAGGAAACAAAACGCATTGCAGAGGAAGGAGCGGACAGAAGGTAGGGTGGGGAGGGGAGATAAGCGGGTGGCCAGCTTGCCCCTGTGTGCACGCAGAACACCTGTTAACTGCACGCGTGCAAGTGCACCGCACACATGCAGGATTCCTGCCCGCCCCTGGTCTAGAGTAATTAAACCGGGGGAGTCACGTAAGACCTAGCACACCTTTTATTTCGTTAAGTGTTATACATATCGAAACGCAGTTTCGGGCAAATGTTAGAGCGTCGAGGAGCATCTATTTTTTTTGTTTGGTTTATGTTTTTAGCGCTGGTAGCAAACCAGTCTCAGGACTGAAGACCACAACAACAACAATAACCTGCTGAGACACTGAAACAAGTACATTTTTTCAAATGGAACCGTGCACTTTTTGTAACTGCATTCGATAGGTCTTGAGAAGACAATTACAGTTATATCTTTCTTTTTTATTTTCTTTACACGTGGCTAAGGCCTTATCGACCATTACAGTTATATAGCGTTTGTTAATGTTGATGTTGAAACCCGTTGTAAAAAAAATTCGAGAAATGTTCTAGAACAAAAGAGCACGGTGGGCGGTATCGGCATTAGCGGTGCCTCCAAGCAGGCTGTGTCAGAATGTCAACACACTTGCTGGTTTACTTGTGTGCACTGCAGGCCGCTGATTTCTGCTTCATCATTCGTTGCCTGCATACATGTACACGAGAGTAGAAGGTGGCTATACCATTTTTATACGGAGAATGTTAAAGAAGTGCCATAAATACAGAACAGCGGTATAGAGCCATCTATCCGGATCGCCAATGTCCGACGCGCCAGGCTATTGCACGAATTATTAAGACGCTAGTGCGGGCAGGCTGCTTGACCGTCAAAATGAGGAAAAGAAAGAAGACTGCAACTGACAGAGAACACGAAGAAGCTGTTGTGGCTACGACGGTAATGAATCCAAACAGTGGTACGAGACATACTGCCAAGGAAAGTTGACTCAGACGAGTGTCATTCGCATCCTACATCGACGGAATATCCATTCCTGTCATGTATCACTATGTCAGGCATTACACGACCGTGATTTCGAACGTCGTACCGAATTTTGTCGGTCTGACCTTCCACAACTGAGAGACGATCCTACGTTTTTCCAACGTGTGCTCTTTACCAATGAAGGTTTACTAACAACGCTAATGCAAATTTGCATAACATGCCTGACTTCGATGTCAGGACAAAACTGATTTCAATGTGATTAAACAGAACGGTTATTAAGGCAGTCACACGAGGACTTACCTCTGTTGACACGAGTACATCAAAAGCCTGCCAGCCAGAGTCGCGAGCGGTTCTAGGCGCTTCAGTCTGGATCCGCGCGACCGCTACGGTCGCAGGTTCGAATCCTGCCTCGGCCATGGATGTGTGTGATGTCCTTAAGTTAGTTAGGTTTACGTAGTTCTAAGTCTAGGGGACTGAACACCTCAGATGTTAAGTCCCATAGTCCTCAGAGTCATTTGAACCTCAGATGTTAAGTCCCATAGTGCTCAGAGCCATTTACACAATAGTCACACGAGAACTGACCTCTGTTGATACGAGTAAATCAACAGAGGTTAGCTGCAGAACTGCGCATAGGTGGTGTTAGGTGGGAATGAGAGTTAAAGCTCTGTGTAGGGAAAGTACGGCCAACTTGCCAGTGGTCGCCATTTTGGGCCCACTGTGCCACTGGTGATACATTATACTTTCCGTATACAGAGCTTTAATGAGGGTCGGCTAGGGAGTGTGCTGAGACAGTCCTCGCATTTGCGATAAACTCTGTATCCAGGTGACGCAGTGGTTAACGCAGCTGCCTAGCAACCAGGAGATCCCGGGTTCGGGTCTCAGTCCAGCACACTCTCACTCGTCGCCGCCGATTCCACACAAAGTGCCGATGCAGCCGATATCATTCATTCCTTCCCATTCATTTCCTCTCTTCCTCCTTCTCCTTCAATTTTCGTAACTATTATTACTCGCGTGAAACAGTTACTCACTCCTCTTCGAAGACGGCTGCCGGCGCTCGTAAGACCTGCAGTGTGACGCTGTGACGTACTTACCACGGCGCGGCAGTCGAAAAACGAAGTGGCTGAAATATCTAGTGATAATTTGCCTCACTGTTTAAAAGTTGCTTTCCTGCTAGAATCTGATGACGAAAATGAAATCAGTGATAGTTCAGATGATGAAAGGTATATGAATACAGATCAGAATGAATATACTAACTTTATCTGTTGTTCAAAAGTCAAGTACTTAAGTGAATCTGATGGTGAGGAAGAGAGTAGGGATGACTCCAGTGAAGATGAATTTTCAGGTGTAGACGAAAGTGAATATACTTTTACTGAAAGAGGGTACGAAACAATTAGTGACATTTTTCCAAAGCAAGATACAGAAAGTAAAACTGGGCCAAAACCGAAGGAATTATTCAGTAATGTAACACAGGGGCATAATTTGCAGGAACCTCCAGATGATACTATATTGGGGCAAGCCTTAACAAATGTTTTGAAGGAGTGTGAATTACAGGAACAAAAAGAACCACCTGATAAAATGATAGCAGAACAGGAAATGTTGTACCTTGCTAAAGACTTTGAAATTTCATAACCTAAAAAGCCACCTGATGAAACAAAACGTTGGCAAGATCTGAATAGGTTAGTGAAAGATGTAGAAAATAGGAGGCCTAAAAAGCCACCAGACTTAGTAACTGTTTTATGAACCATAAGAGACTGCCTTGTTAATAAAGAGACTGGGGGCAGGCTGCTGTATGTATATATACTGTTAATATAATGCATGACTTTATTATTATTGTATCTGAGTGTTACCTGAAAGTGAATTATTGTTTTGTTGATCTTGAGACCTGGGGCAGGTTGTTGTTTATTTTATTATTGCCTTTGCTTAGGAACTGTCTATTTTCAATTGAATACTTACTGTTGCCAGTCTAATTATGAAGGCAGGGCCAGGTAGTGTGAGAAACCTGAAAACTTTATGACTAATGATGCTTATAGTAACTTAACGAGAGTGCAAAGAACTCCACAAGATAATAATTAATTCCTAATATACTTTAAGACCAGAAAGGGCTTATGTTTGTACCATGTTGTGTATTTGAAAGTACATGTCCTCAGATGAGGGTTGTTAAGCCTCAGGGGACATGCACTCTTTGCATTGTCAGGTGCCTGACAAGCACCAGGAACCCGAGTCGTTGTCAGCACTACTTCAGTTTCTTTTCGTGCTGCCAACCTTCCTCTTCATCATTCAGAACTTTTACTATCTTCTTTCCTTCTTCTCTATCAGAGTAGACAAAAAAGTGTGGAAATGATGTGAGATACTGTGTATTATTTGTGGACAAGTAAATGGATAATTAAATTGGACACACTAGAAAATGACCAAGAATAATGAAAGTATAGTGGGTACAGTAAAAAGGAATAGGAACATGCAGTTAAAATAAATGAATAAATGGTTCTATGCAGAAAGATGCAAGTGTGAATAAAGGTGATGTTTAAAGTGAATAATCTAATGTGATTAATGTCTAAAGATGGTTGTATAGAAATGGGTAAGAACGGTGATGAAAAATGTTCTGTGTCAAACTGAGGAGAGAAACCTGATTAATATGTGTAAAGTAGATATGAGATATATGTGTCTAGTGCCACAAAGAGTAGGCAGATATCACTTACAGTAGGGTGTAAAATTATTGTGCTGATCTTGACATATGTGATAAAGAAATTTTACTGAGTGAGAAAGTGGGGAGAAAAACCACAAATCTGGAACTCTCAAATAACTCCTGAACATTGTCATTGTACCAAAAATGTCATTTAAAATTTACTTGGTTAATGTATATGTTACCTGATTTGGTCATGGTGTAAAGAAATGATTTTGTTGCTAGTGTCTAATTGCTGTTTCAAAGTTGCAGGTTTTATGTTTTATACCATTAAAGCAAATTTTACCAAAGATGTGACATAAAAATGGAAAAACCTGAAGATGATGACAATAAACTGCTCAAAAGAATAAATTGTTGGACAGCAAAACAAGGCAAAACAATGAAAATACTGTGGTCCTAAAGCTAAGGACTACAAAATATGCTATGTGAACAGTAGCCAAAGGACTTGCCATTGTGGGGCAAGAAGTTGATAAGTGGTCACGAACTGCCAAACCTAGAGGATGAGGCAGTGTATTAATTTAAAAATGTGTCTTTTAGTGTTCTTAATCTAAATTGTGTATTTGTGCCTAAATATTTACATACAAAGACTGCCAAACCAATAATGGGCAGAATGTGTAACATGGACTGCTAGTGCTGAGGCAAGCAGTGAACTAAGTTAGGTTTTTTGAGCAATATGTTATGAACTGACTATTCTTATTGAAGTCAGTGAAAAATTATTATAAAATATATATGCATTCTTATTTAAATAGATGTAGATGTTTTTGATACTAGGTTTTTTGAAATAACTTAAAGTTTTGGACTGCCTTGTTTTAAAACACAGCAGTGATGATTAAAGATAGGTTCTGAATATGTTAGTGTGTTTATGTGCAACGAATATTTTGGACTGCTATTAATGAAGAGCAGCTTTAAAGTTAATTGTTTGAGAAAACCTTGAAAAGTTACTTTTGTATTTAAAGAATCAGTTGGAAAAAGTTCTCATAGCTGTTTTTTGTAAATATTAGTACATAAGTGGATGTAAACTGAATTTTTCAATATTTCATTAATTGCTGAACCTTGCAAAATGTACTATGATCATTAATATGCTTGTGTGTCTGAAAATTTACATTCCTTTAAAAATATTGAAAGACAAATTTCTGCTTTGTTGAGTTAAAATGTTCTGTGCTGTTGTCTATATGTGTTTATTATTATTATTTGTGCTGTTGTCTATGTGTTTATTATTATTATTAATTTTATTTAAGGATATACCTATTCTACTAATGTGTAGATTATTTTGTGTACTGTTTGTCTTTTATTTGAACTGTATGTGTGTGAAATGAACATGTTTAAAAATATCTTTTGTAATGATGAAAATTAGTATCCTTAAACAAGTGTGAAAATGAAAATTACTGTAAATGTCTTATTTTTGAAAATGTTTTGGGAAGAAATATATGAAATTTCTTAGTGTTTACTGTATGTTTGTAATGTGTGTTTTTTTTCTCCTAACTGAAGTTGGATGGAATAATTTTTTTTTTTTTGCAGCCAACACCACTTAGGTGTTATAGATGTTTCCTTGAAGTATCCCTTACAGGAAACTTCAACGAAACATGGGGCATGTGTAACACCATAGCTCCAATGCTGTACTGATTTATTTTGCTTTTGTTTTATTTAATATTATATCGTTGAGCTTCTGTAAATGTGTTTGATTGAATCGATAACACAGAATTGTATACTCCTTTCTTTGTACAAACTTTGAAGTCATGGTCTGATTCTATGCAAAGTAGTGTATCTGTAATTTAAAATCTTTGTCCCATTTGGAGGGAACAAAACTTACAATATATGATTGTAATTTCTGTGTGAATAATTTTTTGTAGAAATGTCAATATGTGCAAATGTTCTGTCTTATTTAATATATTTGTTTGCTGTTATGTAAACTGCTGATCCTCACTTAGGATTCTTAGTTAGTTTGTATATAAAAGGTGTAGTGGTTCCCCTCAGGAACGGAACTATGTAGCGCGCGCAAATTGTGGTTGGCCTAGGTAGAAAAGGTGGAACTGATAGTCAGTCGGAGACGAGCTACGAGTCGGAGACGAGATACGAGTCCGTGCACTGCCATGTAAAAGATGCATATTGTGCTGATTCCGAGAGAGGCTTTTCCTGCTTCTTTCCAAGGCCTCGGATGGATGGATAAATAGCTGGAACTATTCTGGAGTTTGTATCTATCATCGCCACCAAGAAATGACAGAGTCCAGCAATTCTGCCTACAATTCCACCTACCAACATGCAGTTGCCACCACATTGCGCAATCATTGCAACGTAATACTATAATGATGTACAGTGAAGGATCAGCTTAATGGACGTGCTAATGTGCTGAAATATAAGGTAATTTGTATCTGAATTTATGTATCTACCTTGATTTTTCTCCTCATCATAACACCTCTCAGGTTCCTCTCCGTTTGAGCTAAAGTGATATCCGAGTGTCCTTACTAAAAGAAATTAAAGCCTAGAGTTTTGCTAATTAATGCCTCTTGAACTTAGTAAAAAGAAAGTTAAAGTTAATGTGACAATAGAGTGAGTTAAAGTAAATGTTATTTGCTCAAAATAATTTTCCTATTAAAACTGCTATTTAAAGTGCTGTTGCTAACTTCAATATTAAAAGTTCTTAAGACTGAGGCTTATAAGGCAAATGATCACATTATTGTCTGTAGTAAATTCTAAAAGGTGAGTCAGTTTCTTGCAATTTGGTCAGTATTGTGTTTCGCTGTAGTAAAAGTGAGAAAGCTGCAGTTGTGAAACATTATATATTCATGTTTGCAAAGTGTTTGTGTATCTTGTGTATTAGAAGTGCATGTTAATAGTAATGTTATAAAGACCATTCACTGTATGTAAGCCTGAAAGTAATAGGGTGTTTCGGTATCTGTTATAATTTTGCAAATAGTTGGTGCTGCTCTATCTGTTAGTTTCAATCTTACCGTAAACATTTGTATGTGTCAGAGTTCACTGCACTCGCGTGTGACAAAGTATAGGTTGTGTTTACCCCTTAAAGTTACTAATAACTATTTTCTTGAACGAGAATGTTAATCTTTCTCTTGCCTAGTTAGGCTGGCGACCGTTTTCTTTATCCGTTGAACAGTGCAGATAGGCAAAATTTTGTTTGGTACTATTCAAATATTTACGTAATTCTGACTTTCATTTCCGATAAGCCACCTCCGTTAGGAACAACACGGTCAACATAACAAAATTCCTCTCAGAGGGTAACACTGCTCTGTTGCTTTATACCATTATCACTCTAACAAAATAATTCTGTTTTGCAAACTGCCTCCAGTTTCGAGGTTATGGTATAGCAGTAGCAGACAGGAGTGTTATAACCTTAGAGCAAGAATTGAAAGGAAAACGATGCACGTTCACGCTTGGAGAGCCGGCCGGAGTGGCCGTGCGGTTCTAGGCGCTACAGTCTGGAGCCGACCGACCGCTACGGTCGCAGGTTCGAATCCTGCCTCGGGCATGGATGTGTGTGATGTCCTTAGGTTAGTTAGGTTTAAGTAGTTCTAAGTTCTAGGCGACTGATGACCTCAGAAGTTAAGTCGCATAGTGCTCAGAGCCATTTTTTTCAGGCTTGGAGAGGAGCACTTTGGTAACAATGGGAACTGCATGCAAGTGGCACAGTGAAAGGTGTCCGATGGCTTCGTCGTTCGGTTTCGTCACTTACCAGATTTGTCCGCAACACTTCATGTCAAGTTATCTGTTTTTTCTTTTCTGCAAACGCCAGTGAACTAGCAGTTGTAGTGGCAAATTGCGTGGTGAACTTAAAGTTGCATTTCTGTTGGTAGCACCGAGCGCCGATTACACCAGCATTTTCACTCACATGTCTCCGCTCACCGCAGACGAATCTTGTCATTCAGATTTTTATTCACAATTTTCAGCAACCGTTTTTGAAGAACGCCGATCTGAAGGAATAGCACGCTGGCCGCGTTAAAAATTTTGTTTTAACGCAGCTGGTGTGCTAATTCCTTCACATCGGGAATCTCTTTGCTCCATTCACACCGCCGCCAACCCATCCGCCCCCCCCCCCCAGAGCCCCAGATCAACCGTACTTATTTGTGCTTTGTGCCACCTATACTAGCCTCACACAGTTAAAGAGCAAATCTGGACGTGTAAAAGCTCGAAAAGTTGTAAGATTCCTTCACAAAGTAAAATTATGAACTACTACAATTTCAAATATTTAGTATAAATTGCGAAAAAATACAATATAAAACAAAAATATCGGCACTCGATATTGTCATTTAGATATCGATTCATCGATTTTCCTGTGAAATACGAAGCCTTAACATATAGAGATATATTCAGGAAAATATATCGATGTATTGATGTTTTATCAACAACCCTACTGGCAAGGAGCGCGAACGCGGAGTTCCTGTTGTATCAGCAAGCAAGGCACGATGCAATAGCGTAGGTCACGCTAGAGGCCCTGCAGAGAAGTAGCAGCACCCAGAAGCAGAGTCTGACCAGAACAAAGACACGGAGCAAGTACAGGGTGGTCCAAAAGTCCGGAAACACCCTCATAAAATTCAAATGGAGTAGCAAACAAGGAAACAGAGTCCCTACACACGAGGACCTGGAAGGGGGAAACTTTATAGGTTCTGCCACCAACATGGCGGCCATCTTGAAAGCCGCCATATTGGATTCAACTCCAAAATTTCAAATGGGAATGTGGTCATGTGACATATCAAACAGATAGAGAATTTCACCAGAAAAACAATGCTGCTGTTATTTTAAACATAGCTTTAATCATTCTCGGGTTATAGCCAGTTATATGTGGCAGCGGTGGGATGCTCGGCAGCATGTGTGTTATGTGCCGAAGAGACATTACGCCGATGTTACACAGTCACGAGAGACCACCAACAGTCATAGGAATGGCTCGATATGTTGTCCATTATGTTGGATTGTTAATGCTATCCTCCGAACCCAGTCCTGATGAACTTTGACCAACACATCTGGCTGAATTTGACCACACGCATCAACAATGCGCTGCTTTAGATGATGAAAATCCCATATTTTCACAGAATAAACCAGTGCTGTGGCATGCCGCCAAAGATAAAAATCCAAAGGAGTCAAATCTAGTGAACGTGGTGGCCACTCCACAGCACCCCTACGACCAATCCACTTTTGAGGGAACTGCATATCCAGGTATGCTCGTACATTGTGCCCATAATGTGGTGGGGCTCCATTATGCTGGAAGAATTCCGGAAATGTCCCGTCCTCCGTTAACAACGAGGGAAACACTTCTCCATCCAGTACCATCAATAAAAAAAGGTCCAACGACTTTGGTACCCCATACACCACACCAGACCATCACTTTTTGTGAGTCGACCGTTTTGGAAGCATCAATTCAGTGCGCATTTGTGTCGGATCAGTATCTGTGATTCTGCTTGTTCACCATTGATAAAGAAATTGGGTTCATCACTGAACAGCACCTGATAGGGGAAACGTGGGTTAATCTGCAGCTGCTGTGTTACCCATTCTGCGAACTGTACCCGACGGTCTGGGTCATCCTCGTTCAGGTGTTGGAGCAGCTGAGTTTTGTACGGGTGCCATTCGCAGTATGGAGGTACGGCTAACCCCACATTCTTGTGACAGGGGATGAGTACTCCGTTGCGGACTCTTGCTAAATGATGCCAACACACTCACTGTTGTTGCTTCATCGGTGGCGGATTTTGGTCATCTAGCCTTAGGCTTATCTGCGACAGAACCTGTTGCTCGGAATTTGGCCAAAAGCTTGGCAACTGCGCTGTGAGTGATGGGCTGTCTGGTTGGGTGACGACTGTTGAAGTCCTCAGCAATGACTCGTGTACTTCTTTCTCCTGATATCAAGATGATTTCAATGCGTTCTTCATGTTTTAAGAACATTTTGTAGCCTGTAAATAAGGAAACAATGATTAAAACGTTAGCATGAGTAAATAATACCTAACAGTTAAACACATGTAACATATCAGGCATGGGATAGTCACTTTGTACCGTTTCAGACTCCATATTATGACTTCTCAGTACGTAATACTCACGCTGCCGAGCTCCCACTGCTGCCGCAAGTAATTGACTATAACGCGAGAATGAATAAAGCTATGTTTAAAATAACAACGCCATTGTTTTTCTGGTGAAATTCTCTATCTGTTTGATATGTCACATGACCACATTCCCATTTGAAATTTTGGAGTTGAATCCAAGATGGCGGCTTTCAAGATGGCCGCCATGTTGGTGGCATAGCCTATAAAGTTTCCCCCTTCCAGGTCCTCGTGTGTAGGGACTCTGTTTCCTTGTTTGCTACTCCATTTGGATTTTATCAAGGTGTTTCCGGACTTTTGGACCACCCTGTAGTTTGATCGCATAGGTAATTGCGGAAGAGTGTCTGCACGTCCCCCGAGGGAACCAGAGACCCCCATGGTGGAAGGCGGCTGCAGCTGAGGTAGGCCTGCCGGTTGGAGGACACCAAGTCCACAGCATCGGTCTTTGAACCAAGAGCAGTGCTATGGCTAGCGGCGTCAGAGCCTGGAAAGGGTGAATGGAAGAGCCACATAGATTCGTAGACTGATAGAATCGTCGGCTCGTGAACTGATGTGGGTTCCTCCTCCACACTGGTGGCGGGCAGACTGCCGTAGTTTTGGATAAAAATGAGGGTTATTTATACTGGCTTCGTGGATACTAGTTTTGCTACTGCACCGGTTCTTGTTACGTAAGTCACAATACTCCGTGGCACGGATGTGAAGCAATCGGGCCACTCTAGCTGCAATGGCTCTGTCCTGCTGTGTCGGTGCTTTTGCGCCTCTGTTCGCCCAGCCTGGCGACAGTATGAAGGAATCACCTAGGCGTCGTAGCGTAGTTCCTGTTGTATCAGCAAGCAATGCACGGTGCAATAGCGTTCTGGTCTCTTCCCCTTATGCGGCCCCTTACGTCAGTTAAGGGAGAAGTCTTCATTTCCCGCAGTCGCATCAAGTACGTCATTTTGCGGCGCAACAGAATTAATCCGGGTCCGATCGAACCCGCGGAGCAATACGTCGCGTAACACACGAAGCTGGTAGATAGTTTTCTACAAGGAGGAAACTTCTACGCTTTAGTGAACGTCAAACGTTCGTCGAGAAAAATACCAGACGCATGTATACCCCAGGGATCTGTTATCTCACGACTGCTGTGTAACGTATATACACTCCTGGAAATGGAAAATAGAACACATTGACACCGGTGTGTCAGACCCACCATACTTGCTCCGGACACTGCGAGAGGGCTGTACAAGCAATGATCACACGCACGGCACAGCGGACACACCAGGAACCGCGGTGTTGGCCGTCGAATGGCGCTAGCTGCGCAGCATTTGTGCACCGCCGCCGTCAGTGTCAGCCAGTTTGCCGTGGCATACGGAGCTCCATCGCAGTCTTTAACACTGGTAGCATGCCGCGACAGCGTGGACGTGAACCGTACGTGCAGTTGACGGACTTTGAGCGAGGGCGTATAGTGGGCATGCGGGAGGCCGGGTGGACGTACCGCCGAATTGCTCAACACGTGGGGCGTGAGGTCTCCACAGTACATCGATGTTGTCGCCAGTGGTCGGCGGAAGGTGCACGTGCCCGTCGACCTGGGACCGGACCGCAGCGACGCACGGATGCACGCCGAGACCGTAGGATCCTACGCAGTGCCGTAGGGGACCGCACCGCCACTTCCCAGCAAATTAGGGACACTGTTGCTCCTGGGGTATCGGCGAGGACCATTCGCAACCGTCTCCATGAAGCTGGGCTACGGTCCCGCACACCGTTAGGCCGTCTTCCGCTCACGCCCCAACATCGTGCAGCCCGCCTCCAGTGGTGTCGCGACAGGCGTGAATGGAGGGACGAATGGAGACGTGTCGTCTTCAGCGATGAGAGTCGCTTCTGCCTTGGTGCCAATGATGGTCGTATGCGTGTTTGGTGCTGTGCAGGTGAGCGCCGCAATCAGGACTGCATACGACCGAGGCACACAGGGCCAACACCCGGCATCATGGTGTGGGGAGCGATCTCCTACACTGGCCGTACACCACTGGTGATCGTCGAGGGGACACTGAATAGTGCACGGTACATCCAAACCGTCATCGAACCCATCGTTCTACCATTCCTAGACCGGCAAGGGAACTTGCTGTTCCAACAGGACAATGCACGTCCGCATGTATCCCGTGCCACCCAACGTGCTCTAGAAGGTGTAAGTCAACTACCTTGGCCAACAAGATCTCCGGATCTGTCACCCATTGGGCATGTTTGGGACTGGATGAAGCGTCGTCTCACGCGGTCTGCACGTCCAGCACGAACACTGGTCCAACTGAGGCGCCAGGTGGAAATGGCATGGCAAGCCGTTCCACAGGACTACATCCAGCATCTCTACGATCGTCTCCATGGGAGAATAGCAGCCTGCATTGCTGCGAAAGGTGGATATACACTGTACTAGTGCCGACATTGTGCATGCTCTGTTGCCTGTGTCTATGTGCCTGTGGTTCTGTCAGTGTGATCATGTGATGTATCTGACCCCAGGAATGTGTCAATAAAGTTTCCCCTTCCTGGGACAATGAATTCACGGTGTTCTTATTTCAATTTCCAGGAGTGTATAAAACACCTTCCAACGATATCTCTGGCGATCTGCAGTTAATTTTCCGACAATACATCGGGCCGCAACTTGGGCCAGGTAATAAACAAGGTTCAACGCCAAATAGACGTTACGGAAGAGCGAGCGCAGTTCGACAAAATAACAATCAACCCCAAGAAGACTGCTACAGTGCTCTTTACTGAGAAGACGCTACCTGTACTACGTTTCATACTAAGGATGCTAAGGCAACCCGTCCCTTGGTCACACTCGACGAAGTATCTGCAGTCATTCTGGATATGTCTTTGACCTTCACAACACGTACACGGTAACGGAAAAAGGACATCACGAAGGTAGCGCACTCACTGATACCATTCTTCACCAGCGCCTGCCTCAACGCCGAGACCAAGTTCCAACTCTACAGGTCGCCAGTCCAGCAGAAACTCCTCTACAGTTATGCAGCGTGGGGAGACACATGTGATATCGACATACGTTCACTCCAACCAATACAGAACCGGTGCCTAAGGTGGACGCTGAGGAATCCCTGATGGACGAGAACAAGGAAGCTACACGACGCCCTAAAGAATAAATGCCTGCATGAAAAAATAACGAGCTGTGCGACGGAGCTCTTTACCCAAGTGTATCACTTAAGGGACGAAATACTCCAGCTCTGGCTAGCAGGTGCCATTCAACCCCAGGGCTACCATAAGTACAAAGTGCCACGGCCCTCGGTCATAAAATGTGTGTATCTGTCACCCACCCAGAATAAACGCCCAAAGGGAGTTAGTCTTGTAGTCTCACTAACGTTAAAAAGAAAATAAAGTAGCTTAATTCGTTTCGCGCCGCACAACGTCAGGAGTGGTTGGATTTTGGCAGGTGCAGCGTCACCATGGAAGCTCCGAGGTGTGGACGAAAGAAATGTCCGTTTCCAACTAGTAATAACTAAATATGATTGGCTGTTCGACGATTCAAGTGGTTATACCTTCGACTACTAGTCGAGGCTGTTAATTAATGAGTTATGCCCTCAATCTACACTTTACGTTAGCGCCAAGCACAGTTGAGGGATTGCGTACTTATATATATAGTTGTTGTGGTCTTCAGTCCTGAGACTGGTTTGATGCAGCTCTCCATGCTACTCTATCCTGTGCAAGCTTCTTCATCTCCCAGTACTTACTGCAACCTACATTCTTCTGAATCCGCTTAGTGTATTCATCTCTTGGTCTTCCTCTACGATTTTTGCCCTCCACGCTGCCCTCCAATGCTAAATTTGCGATCCCCTGATGCCTCAGAACATGTCATACCAACCGGTCTCTTCTTCTTGTCAAGCTGTGCCACAAACTCCTCTTCTCCCCAATTCTATTCAATACCTCCTCATTAGTTATGTGATCTACCCATCTAATCTTCAGCATTTTTCTGTAACACCACATTTCGAAAGTTTCTATTCTCTTCTTGTGCAAACTATATATAGATATACATATAGCAGGATATACACAATTTATAACTGTCCAAAATGACTCCCTGCACCGTAGGTCATATACTGACGAATAAAAAGCCACAACACCAAAAAATAATTACGGCAATTTAGAGTAATGAAATTTCCGGGATACGTTTGTCTAGGTAACATATTTAAGTGATCAACATTGCAAGATCACACGTTAATGTAAGCGTGAGATATGCCATTGCAAATATGAAATGCTGGCAATTAATAAACGATGTAACCGCCAGAATGTTGAGCGCCAGCATGCAAATGTGTATACATTGTGCTGTACAGGTGCCGGATGTCAGTTTGTGAGACGGAATTCCATTCCTGTTGCTCTCGGTCGCCCAATACGGGCACGGTTAATGCTGATTTTGGATGACACTGGAGTCCGATGATAGCCCATATGTGCTCGATTGTAGACAGGTCTGGTGATCGATTAGGCCAAGACAACATGTCGACACTGTAAAGCGTGATGGGTTACAACAGCGGTAGGTGGCCGAGCGTTATCCTGCTAGAAAATACCCTCTGGAATGATGTTCATGAATGGCAGCACAACAGATCAAATCCCCAGGATGACGTACAAATCTGCAGTCAGTATGCGTGATATAACTATAACAGTGCTCCTGCTGTCATGTAAAATCGCACGCCAGACCATAACTCCAGGTTTAGGTCCAATGTGTCTAGAATGCCAACAGGTTGCTTGCAGCCCTGCACTGGCCTCCTACTAACCAACACACGGCCATCACTGGTACCGAGGCAGAACTAGTTTTCATAAGAAACCACATTAGACCTCCACTCTGTCCTCCAATGAGCTCTCGCTTGCCACCACTGAAATCGCAAATGGCGTGGTTTGGGGTCAGTGGAATGCACGCTACAGGGTGTCTGGCTCGGATCTTTCCTTGAAGTAACTGATTTGTAACAATTCGTTGTGTCACTAAAGTGCCAGCTGCTGCTCGGATTGGTGCTGCTGATGCAGTACGACGTCCCAAAGCCGTACTTTGAACACGACGGTCTTCACTCTCGCTACTGCTACGTGGCCGTCCCGAACCCGGTCTTCTTGCGACCGTACATTCTCGAGAACACCGCTCCGGCAATCACGTACAGTTGCTACATTCGCACCAAGTCTTTCTGCAGTATTGCAGAGGGACGCAGAAGGAACATTCAGTTTCTCATGGCGCTATTAGACGACCTCGTTCAAACTCAGTGACGTCCTTGCCGCTTTAAAGGCATTTTTGACTAACACCAACTCATCACGTCCAGTCTCAAAGGCAACTAATGATCACTACTGTTACAGCGTGTATTGAAAGCATACCTGATTTACATCCTCATAGTGGCGCTAATGGCGCTAATAGAGATATTTGAGTAAATACACTCCTGGAAATTGAAATAAGAACACCGTGAATTCATTGTCCCAGGAAGGGGAAACTTTATTGACACATTCCTGGGGTCAGATACATCACACTGACAGAACCACAGGCACATAGACACAGGCAACAGAGCATGCACAATGTCGGCACTAGTACAGTGTATATCCACCTTTCGCAGCAATGCAGGCTGCTGTTCTCCCATGGAGACGATCGTAGAGATGCTGGATGTAGTCCTGTGGAACGGCTTGCCATGCCATTTCCACCTGGCGCCTCAGTTGGACCAGCGTTCGTGCTGGACGTGCAGACCGCGTGAGACGACGCTTCATCCAGTCCCAAACATGCTCAATGGGGGACACATCCGGAGATCTTGCTGGCCAGGGTAGTTGACTTACACCTTCTAGAGCACGTTGGGTGGCACGGGATACATGCGGACGTGCATTGTCCTGTTGGAACAGCAAGTTCCCTTGCCGGTCTAGGAATGGTAGAACGATGGGTTCGATGACGGTTTGGATGTACCGTGCACTATTCAGTGTCCCCTCGACGATCACCAGTGGTGTACGGCAAGTGTAGGAGATCGCTCCCCACACCATGATGCCGGGTGTTGGCCCTGTGTGCCTCGGTTGTATGCAGTCCTGATTGTGGCGCTCACCTGCACGGCGCCAAACACGCATACGACCATCATTGGCACCAAGGCAGAAGCGACTCTCATCGCTGAAGACGACACGTCTCCATTCGTCCCTCCATTCACGCCTGTCGCGACACCACTGGAGGCGGGCTGCACGATGTTGGGGCGTGAGCGGAAGACGGCCTAAAGGTGTGCGGGACCGTAGCCCAGCTTCATGGAGACGGTTGCGAATGGTCCTCGCCGATACCCCAGGAGCAACAGTGTCCCTAATTTGCTGGGAAGTGGCGGTGCGGTCCCCTACGGCACTGCGTAGGATCCTACGGTCTTGGCGTGCATCCGTGCGTCGCTGCGGTCCGGTCCCAGGTCGACGGGCACGTGCACCTTCCGCCGACCACTGGCGACAACATCGATGTACTGTGGAGATCTCACGCCCCACGTGTTGAGCAATTCGGCGGTACGTCCACCCGGCCTCCCGCATGCCCACTATACGCCCTCGCTCAAAGTCCGTCAACTGCACATACGGTTCACGTCCACGCTGTCGCGGCATGCTACCAGTGTTAAAGACTGCGATGGAGCTCCGTATGCCACGGCAAACTGGCTGACACTGACGGCGGCAGTGCACAAATGCTGCGCAGCTAGCGCCATTCGACGGCCAACACCGCGGTTCCTGGTGTGTCCGCTGTGCCGTGCGTGTGATCATTGCTTGTACAGCCCTCTCGCAGTGCCCGGAGCAAGTATGGTGGGTCTGACACACCGGTGTCAATGTGTTCTTTTTTCCATTTCCAGGAGAGTATAATCTTAAAGTTATAGAAACACGCCTACCAACTTTCGTTTATGTCGCAAAACTCCTTCTTGGTGTTCCAATTCTTTGCCGCCAGTGTGTTACACTCAACGCAGAATCGACACACTGCGATAGCCATAAATGTTGCAGAAGACACCACAAACCGATCTTGGAAGCAACTCAGCCCTGTGCATTCCAGAAAACTATCTGCAACCATTCGTGACAGCAATATTCTGTTATGGCGTCAGCGCTGCACAGAGCGACGGGTATATGTACGGATAATAATTCACCGATGGACCTAGACCCACTGAACAAGTTCGATTCAATTGGCTATAGGATGGAAGATATCGATAAGGCTTTAAGGCCTTTTTGGTTTACCGACATGATAGAAGAGAAGCTTCCTACCTTATGTGGGAGTGCTTACGCTAGAATCAGCCTAGGATTGACTTGCAATATCAATGTACAATATCAAGAGGGTTCATCCGATATCACAAGACTATATTTAGTGTTTGAATAAAGGTAGAAGTTTGAGACGAATCGAAACTAAAGTTTAATCTGTCGCCAGTTGTAAGTTGGAGGTTTGTGTTATTACCTGTAGGGGAGCTCTCTCGCTGGCTCATTCATTACCGAATTGCGTAAACGTGCCCTATATTTCTTAACAATGAGCAGTCGCAACGATGGTTCGCCCGTAAAGGGCTTGCGGTTCTCACATTGGCCATTTGCCTCCAAGGCAGCATGATCTAGCAGCATGGGTATTTTCTTGTTGGGGCTTGTGAGACACTCACTCCACGTACCTTCCCATCCGACAATTTTGGGTGCGCTGGTACACCGCATAGCAATAGCGAACATAGGAACTTCAGAGAAGATTTTGCGTTATTGGACGAGTCTAACTTTAGTCAGGATGTTGGTCATGGTCCAGTGGGGTGGGGGGTTGGAGGGGGGGGGGGGGAGGGACACATCTAACGTTTATGAAAGATAAAAGAAAACCTTGTTGTGAAATCGAATTTTAAAAAGTACCCCGATATACTCATATAAAACTGGATGGTTTTGAAAATGCGTGAGTTAAAATTTGCACCAAGTTCACATCTTGTGAAATGGTCTGAACCATTTCGAAGCACACCTTCCTTTCGTCTGCAAGAATAAGACACATTCTGGACAGCGTAAACGTTTAATTGGTGTTTCCTATCGTGTAACTAGAGCATGGTCGTAGCCAGAGGGGGAGGAGCTTCAAACACCTCTAGACAGAAATGTTGACGAAGCAAAAAAATTGTCCAAGTGCAAGAATTTCTCGCGCACTGAGGGTTCCGTAAAAACTGGAATATAAGTATAGACAATTCATCCCTATCGGGAATCGAGAATGCCGACCATTTTTATCTGTTATCGACACTGATGCTGTCAAGATATCGGCCCCAGGAAATACAAGATTTTGGAGAATGTTTTTAGTTTCAATAAGATAAATATGACACGAACTCTTTCAGGAGACAGGCGACCATTATTACGATAATCAGCAGTTCTCCATTCAGACTGACTGGGTCGCAATGGTAAAACTCAAACATCAGGCGAGGAATGATATCTAGGAGCGATTACTGCACGTAGATACGACGTGTCAAGTGAAACAAACATTCGCCGTCTACTAATTGTTTTAATTTCAAGTTTGACGTTGGATAACAAATGAAAAAAGAAATACTTTTTCGTATGAGATAGTAATAGAGCTGACGGTTTTCGGATAGTCTCCATCGGTTCTTCTGTGAAACATTGCTTCTTGCCATATTACACGACTCTAGGCCAACTGCAAGTACCTTATAGCTTATGATGATTGAGTTTGCGAATATCAAAATATACGACCTAAATGGACGTATCTTTTGATTGCAATGACTTAGAAGATCCAATTTTTTATACCACGGAAGTCATTCCCTCATGTCTTAGCAGATGTCCTATCATCCTGTCCCTTCTCCTTATCAGTGTTTTCCACATATTCCTTTCCTCTCCGATTCTGCGTAGAACCTCCTCATTCCTTACCTTATCAGTCCACCTAATTTTCGACATTCGTCTATAGCATCACATCTCAAATTCTTCGATTCTCTTCTGTTCCGGTTTTCCCACAGTCCATGTTTCACTACCATACAATGCTGTACTCCAGACTTACATCCTCAGAAATTTCTTCCTCAAATTAAGGCCGGTATTTGATATTAGTAGACTTCTTTTGGCCAGAAATGCCTTTTTTGCCATAGCGAGTCTGCTTTTGATGTCCTCCTTGCTCCGTCCGTCATTGGTTATTTTACTGCCTAGGTAGCAGAATTCCTTAACTTCATTGACTTCGTGACCATCAGTCCTGATGTTAAGTTTCTCGCTGTTCTCATTTCTACTACTTCTCATTGCCTTCGTCTTTCTCCGATTTACTCTCAAACCATACTGTGTACTCATTAGATTGTTCATCCCGTTCAGCAGATCATTTAATTCTTCTTCACTTTCACTCAGGATAGCAATGTCGTCAGCGAATCGTATCATTGATATCCTTTCACCTTGTAATTTAATTCCACTCCTGAACCTTTCTTTTATTTCCATCATTGCTTTCTCGATGTACAGATTGAAGAGTAGGGGCGAAAGGCTACAGCTTTGTCTTACACCCTTCTTAATACGAGCACTTCGTTCTTGATCGTCCACTCTTATTATTCCCTCTTGGTTGCTCTACATATTGTATACGACCCGTCTCTCCCTATAGCTTACCCCTACTTTTTCAGAATCTCGAACAGCTTGCACCATTTTATATTGTCGAACGCTTTTTCCAGGTCGACAAATCTCATGAAAGTGTCTTGATTTTTCTTTAGCCTTGCTTCCATTATTAGCCGTAACGTCAGAATTGCCTCTCTCGTCCCTTTACTTTTCCTAAAGCCAAACTGATCGTCACCTAGCGCATTCTCAATTTTCTTTTCCATTCTTCTGTATATTATTCTTGTAAGCAGCTTCGATGCATGAGCTGTTAAGCTGATTGTGCGATAATTCTCGCACTTGTCAACTCTTGCCGTCTTCGGAATTGTGTGGATGATGCTTTTCCGAAAGTCAGATGGTATATCGCCAGACTCATATATTCTACACACCAGCGTGAATGGTCGTTTTGTTGCCACTTCCCCCATTGATTTTAGAAATTCTGATGGAATATTATCTATCCCTTCTGCCTTATTTGACCGTAAGTCCTCCAAAGCTCTTCTAAATTCCGATTCTAATTCTGGATCCCCTATCTCTTCTAAATCGACTCCTGTTTCTTCTTCTATCACATCAGACAAATCTTCACCCTCATAGAGGCTTTCAATGTATTCTTTCCACCTATCTGCTCTCTCCTCTGCATTTAACATTGGAATTCCCGTTGCACTCTTAATGTTACCACCGTTGCTTTTAATGTCACCAAAGGTTGTTTTGACTTTCCTGTATGCTGAGTCTGTCCTTCCGACAATCATATCTTTTTCGATGTCTTCACATTTTTCCTGCAGCCATTTCGTCTTAGCTTCCCTGCACTTCCTATTCATTTCATTCCTCAGCGACTTGTATTTCTGTATTCCTGATTTTCCCGGAACATGTTTGTACTTCCTCTTTCCATCAATCAACTGAAGTATTTCTTCTGTTACCCATGGTTTCTTCGCAGCTACTTTCTTTGTACCAATGTTTTCCTTCCCAACTTCTGTGATGGCCCTTTTTAGAGATGTCCATTCCTCTTCAACTGTACTGCCTACTGCACTATTCCTTATTGCTGTATCTATAACGTTAGAGAACTTCAAACGTATCTCGTCATTCCTTAGTACTTCCGTATCCCACTTCTTTGCGTATTGATTCTTCCTGACTAATGTCTTGAACTTCAGCCTACTCTTATTGTGATCTTAATCTACATCTGCTCCTGGGTACGCCTTACAATTCAGTATCTGATTTCGGAATCTCTGTCTGGCCATGATGTAATCTAATTGAAATCTTCCCGTATCTCCCGGCCTTTTCCAAGTATACCTCCTCCTCTTGTGATTCTTGAACAGGGTATTCGCTATTACTAGCTGAAACTTGTTACAGAACTCAATTAGTCTTTCTCTTCTTTCATTCGTCGTCCCAAGCCCATATTCTCCTGTAACCTTTTCTTCTACACCTTCCCCTGCAACTGCATTCCAGTCGCCCATGACTATTAGATTTTCGTCCCCCTTTACATACTGCATTACCCTTTCAATATCCTCATACACTTTCTCTATCTGTTCATCTTCAGCTTGCGACGTCGGCATGTATACCTGAACTATCGTTGTCGGTGTTGGTCTGCTGTCGATTCTGATTAGAACAACCCGGTCACTGAACTGTTCACAGTAACACACCCTCTGCCCTACCTTCCTATTCATAACGAATCCTACACCTGTTATACCATTTTCTATTGCTGTTGATATTACCCGATACTCATCTGACGAGAAATCCTTGTCTTCCTTCCACTTCACTTCACTGACTCTTACTATATCTAGATTGAGCCTTTGCATTTCCCTTTTCAGATTTTCTAGTTTCCCTACCACGTTCAAGCTTCTGACATTCCACGCCCCGACTCGTAGAACGTTATCCTTTCGTTGATTATTCAATCTTTTTCTCATGGTAACCTCCCCCTTGGCAGTCCCCACCCGGAGATCCGAATGGGGGACTATTCCGGAATCTTTTGCCAATGGAGAGATCATCATGACACTTCTTCAAATACAGGCCACATGTCCTGTGGATACACGTTACGTGTCTTTAATGCAGTGGTTTTCATTGCCTTCTGCATCCTCATGTCGTTGATCATTGCTGATTCTTCCGCCTTTAGGGGCAATTTCCCAACCCTAGGACAAGAGAGTGCCCTGAACTTCTATCCGTTCCTCCGCCCTCTTTGACAAGGCCGATGGCAGAATGAGGCTGACTTTTTATGCCGGAAGTCTTCGGCCGCCAATGCTGCATTGACTTAGAAGCTTCAATGTTTTACATCGCCAAGGGGCCATAGAACCCAGTATGTGACATAAATTTCAACCGGTACCTGAGAAAAAATATTTTTAACTGGCGGACCGGCAGACAGATAGACAGAGACTATTTTAAAATCGAATGCAGTGTAGTCTTTACTTCAAAATCACCGGAGTTTTCAAACCGCTGCTCTTACCAGCCTGGCAGTGTGCACAAGAGCATTACGGTAGGGGTGATCCAGCGTTGGTAACAATATTGGCAAGAATGTTTGGACTGAGCGTGAAAGGAATGTGGTTTGTTTGGAGTCCTGGAAAGTCCAGACAGCGCTCTCCCTGTATGAGGGCTACCCTGATTGTCAAAGTTGCTGATGCTAGCCGCAGTGGGCAGACATCTGGTCACACGGCATCACCTTAGAACTACCGTCGACCTCACGCTTCCTGGAAACAGCTGAAATTGTTGTTATTATCGTGATGAGTATTTTTTAAATGCTTATTTTAAGTAATGTTATGTAGGAGAAAGCAGCAGCTAGCGACCAATATGATAATTTCTGCTTTTTTTACGTTCGATTTTCTACATTTACATTTGTATAGTTCTACTTCACAAATCACAATATGGTACGTACTGTTACTATGGTATCAGTATCACCTGCATCCTTGCGGTTCCATTCACGGACAGTATTTGAAAGAAAAGATTGCTTTTACGACTCAGTATTTCCCCTGATTTCACCAATCTGACTCGATAAATATATTGATGTATCACATATCCTTCCACTATTTGTATTCAGAACTCCTCTGTTCATATTCAGTGTGCTTACTGTTTATTAAACTGTTCATTGTTAACATTAAAAATTCTTGTACTCAAAATCCAGCACTCCTCCACACCCACAGTCCATTTCGGATGCGTCCTAGCTGTGTGATTAGAGAATCTTCTGGCATGACGTCCATTGCATCACAAAGTATGTATCTTATTTCCTTATGTTAACGCAAGAGCCAGTCCTGACAAAACTCTACCATATGGTGAGCAAGATGTATGAGACAGGTGAAATACCCTCAGATTTCAAGAAGAATATAATAATTCCAATCCCAAAGAAAGCAGGTGTGGACAGATGTGAAAATTACGGAACTATCAGTTTAATAAGTCACAGCTGCAAAATACCAACACGAATTCATTACAGACGAATGGAAAAACTGGTAGAAGCCGACCTCGGGGACGATCAGTTTGGATTCCGTAGAAATATTGGAACACGTGAGGCAATACTGACCTTACGACTTATCTTAGAAGAAAGATTAAGGAATGGCAAACCTACGTATCTAGCATTTGTAGACTTAGAGAAAGCTTTTGACAATGTTGACTGGAATACTCTCAAATTATGAAGTTGGCAGGGGTAAAATACAGGGAGCGAAAGGCTATTTGCAATTTGTACAGAGACTAGATGGCAATTATAAGAGTCGAGGGGCATGAAAGGGAAGCAGTGGTTGGGAAGGGAGTGAGACAGGGTTGTAGCCTCTCCCCGATGTTATTCAATCTGTATATTGACCAAGCAGTAAAGGAAACAAAAGAAAAATTTGGAGTAGGTATTAAAATCCATGGAGAAGAAATAAAAACTTTGAGGTTCACTGATGACATTGATATTCTGTCAGAGACAGAAAGGACTTGGAAGAGCAGTTGTACGGAATGGACAGTGTCTTGAAAGGAGGATGTAAGATGAACATCAACAACAAAAGCAAAACGAGGATAATGGAATGTAGTCGAATTAAGTCGTGTGATGCTGAGGGAATTAGATTAGGAACTGAGACACTTAAAGTAGTAAATGAGTTTTGCTATTTGGGGAGCAAAATAACTGATGATGGTCGAAGTAGAGAAGATATAAAACGTAGACTGGCAATGGCAAGGAAAGCGTTCCTGAAGAAGAGAAGTTTGTTAACATCGAGTGTAGATTTAATTGTCAGGAAGTCGTTTCTGAAAGTATTTGTATGGAATGTAGCCATGTATGGAAGTGAAACATGGACGATAAATAGTTTGGACAGTAAGAGAATAGAAGTTTTCGAAATGTGGTGCTACAGAAGAATGCTGAAGATTAGATCGATAGATCATATAACTAATGAGGAGGTATTGAATAGAATTGGGGAGAGGAGGAGTTTGTGGCACAACTTGACAAGAAGAAGGGACCGGTTGGTAGGACATGTTCTGAGGCATCAAGGGATCACAAATTTAGCATTGGAGGGTAAAAATCGTAGAGGGAGACCAAGAGATGAATACACTAAGCAGATTCAGAATGATGTAGGTTGCAGTAAGTATTGTGAGATGAAGAAGCTTGCACAGGATAGGGTAGCATGGAGAGCTGCAGCAAACCAGTCTCAGGACTGAAGACCATATAAACAACAACAACAACAACGCAAGTTTGAGGGAATCAGGTATGAAACTGTTTCACCCTCATTTTCCTTGTAAATTAGCACACTTATTTTTAGATACCATAGATTTTTAGTAGTTGCAAGCAGTAGAAAAATACTGCAAGTTCCATCTATAAGCTGCGATCAGAATTTGGGTACAAAGGGATAGAGAGAAATCGAAGAAACCATAACAGCGGCAGTCTGTTTCGGCAATAATCAACGACAAAAACAAATGAATTACGCTAAGGATATACTCTTGTATTTCGACTATAGTACCTTACTAATAAAAAAAGTAGTTATTGAACCTAATTTGGCTATCAAAATATTCACGAAGTATAGAGTGGTCATAAACTCTGAAAAGCTTGTAAGGATAATGCAGGGTTGACTGTGCTGAGAAATAACTGTAATGAAAAAAATCGATACTCTGCTCCGTTTTCGAGTTAATTAGCATTGAAGTTAGCCAATTGGATAGTTGCGTGCGCAAATTCAAGCTGCCCGCCATATACAATTAGTGTCATTTGTTCTCGTAGCGTAGATGATTACGCATGTGACTGCTCAGCTTTTAGCTCGGGTCCCAGGTTTTATTTTTGAATCTCTCTCTTGTTCAGTTATAGGAAACCGAACGAAGATCGCGTTTGGCTATCCCGCCTCTGGAGGGAGGGGGGGGTTGATTCAGTTTCTGAACTTCTGACTGTGGCGTGGTATCTACCTCGTCTGTGTCATGCAAAATTAAGACTAGTGTGTTGTTTTCTCCGATACGGTTTTTGCATACATAGCGATAATTAAATGGTAAAAATAGCAAAAACTGTTTTTTTTGTTCAGTGGGCATTCAGTTGTTCGTACTGCGTAACTAGTGATGATTTGTATCAGTTACCAAGAACTACCTCTCTGCTACGAAACCAATTTGTTCCTGGAAGCTTCTGAATGGTCGGTATCGATCTTCCTCTGAGGGCGAGAGGGTAACATGTTTTTAATTCAGGAAATGTGCCGCCGTGGCCGCTTGACAGTGTTTGTCGCTATTGATCTTGCGTCAGCAGTCCGTACGTCGCTTGTTACTCCTAGAGTCACCAAAACAGGTTTGGAGTATAAGTGCGTCCTTGCTGTCCACGAGCTCTTTGCTTCCTTTAGAGACTGAAGGTTGCAACTTAAATTTTCACTTTTAGTTCATAATTGCGTGCTGTTAGCCGAATTACAGACTCAGCCTAGTTTAAAGACTTCATTGCATTTTAGTGACTAATTTCTAAGGGGAAAAAAATTATATCGAAAATACTATCAAACACAAATATAAATGTAGGACTCTTATTGCTACCTCAGGTTCTCTACATGCGTTTTGAATCATTAATATACATATAAGAGATTGTAGTTAGAGTATTTTTTCCAGTTATGATGTTTTTGACAGAGACTTTTTATTCGTTTTAGCACATCACAAAATTAACAGGACTTAATGGCAATGAATTTGTGATATTTGATGTAATCGATGCAGTCTGAAAATGGACGGGTGTTACGCAAATCCGCTGGTGTCGTCTCAGCAATCTGAAAAGGCACTAAGTCTGAATGTGTTGCGATTTCTAGAAGTACGAAAATAGTTTAGCTTTGAGTAGCATGCAAAAGTTCTCTGGCAGCTTAATAATTCGCCTTTTGGAACAAGAAGAGTGGAAGGCAGGCGTTTGTGAGAAGCGAAACTAAATTCACATTTCACTCGCGAGTCTTCATTTTGCAGAATTCTCGCAACTTCGCTTTCTGAAGAAGCAAATTCAAGGGAAAAACAATTACGTCAGTCTACAGCTTTAGTCGTCTCTTGCTTGTAAACGTATTTTAAAATGTAGCATTAACTCGCATTTGAGCTACAAAATCTAACTGGCACGAGACGAAGAGAGCCAGCTGGGAGAAGCATTACGACTACGCACTTAAAGATTGTATTAATCGATGTATTTTTCAGCGAACCTTTCCCTAGATCTATATCTCCAATTTAGGCAGAGCGTTACAGCGAAGAATATAGACTCCTTAGCGAACAAAGTGCTATGCCCTGAACGAAAACAAGAAATGAACTGTGTTTGAAGTGAAGTATTGGAAAAAAATCCATTTCCATGTATTTGTGAAAATACCTCAAATTATGGAACAGTGGAACAAAGAAATATGCATAATGTACAAATGTATAAGTACAGTATCCAAATTAAGGAGCACGATCCCGGACAGTTTCTGTATGCTGGACGCATACAACGCGAATTTGAAAATCTACAACGTGAATTTGAAAATCTGTGGCAACGCCTCTTCATAGCTCTCTATAGATGCATACTGTTTTCGCCTACAGCCGTTTGCGCTTCGCAGTTCAAAGCTGTCAAAAGCGCTGCCAGGTGCTATGGAGTTCCTTAATCTGAGTCTACTGTACGCGTGTCTTAGTAGTAAATAATAAATGTATTAAAACTTCGTGCATGATGCCGCAATTTTTCACGTATCTCACTGTTTATGACCTCATATCTCTTGAACTATGTGCTATGTGTCGTACAATGATGTGTTCGTGTAGGTACATTCAGCGACAACATGGATACTGTCTGCGAAATGCAAATGGAGGTAGTAGCAAAGGAGTAATAAATTTAAACGTCAAGCATGATGCAGCAGTTTGTCACGTATCTCAGTGTTTATGACGTCGTATCTCCTGAACTATATGTGGTACCGTGATATACTTTTGTAGGTGCATTTAGCGGCATGTGTGGGTACTTCCTGCGAAATGTATTGCGAAGACAGTTAGTAGCACTGAAATAATACATTTAAACGTTGTGCATGATGGGGTCGTTTTCCAAATGTCTCAGTGTTTACAACGTCGTGTCTCCTGCAGTACACTACGTGATCAAAAGTATCCGGACACCTGGCTGAAAATGACTTACAAGTTCTTGGTGCCCTCCATCGGTAATTCTGGAATTCAATATGGTGTTGACCCACCCTTAGCCTAGAAGAAAGCTTCCACTCTCGTAGGTATACGTTCAATCAGGTACTGGAAGGTTTCTTGGGGAATGGCAGCCCATTCTCATGGAGTGCTGCACTGAGGAGAGTTATCGATGTCGGTCGGTGAGGCCTGGCACGAATTCGGAGTTCCAAAACATCCCAGAGGTATTCTATAGGATTCAGGTCAGGACTGTAAGCAGGCCAGTCCATTACAGGGATGTGATTGTCGTGTAACCACTCCGCCACAGGCAGTGCATTTTGAAAAGGTCCTCGATCGTGTTGAAAGATGCAATCGCCATCCCCGAAATGCTCTTCAACAGTGGGAAGCAAGAAGGTGCTTAAAACATCAGTGTAGGCCTGCGCTGTGATAATGTCACGCGAAACAAAAAGAGGTGCAGGCCCTCTCCATGAGAAACACGGCCACACTATAACACCACCGCCTCCGAATTTTACTGTTGGCACTAGACACGCTGGCAGATGACGTTCACGGGGAATTCGCCATTCCCACACCGTGTCATCGGATCGCCACACTGTGTACCGTGATTCGTTACTCCACATAACGTTTTTCCACTCTTCAGTCGTCCAATTTTTTACCTCCTTACACCAAGCGAGGCGTCGTTTAGCATTTATCGGCGTGATGTGTGGCTTATGAGCAGCCGCTCGACCATGAATTCCAAGTTTTCTCACCTGCCGCCTAACTGTCATAGTATTTGGAGTGGCTGCTGATGCAGTTTGGAATTCCTGTGTGATGATCTGGGTCGAAGTCTGCGAGTTACATATTACGACCCTCTTCGGCGGTCTCTGTCAGTCAACAGACGAGGTCGGCCTGTACACTTTTGTGCTGTACGTGTCCCTTCACGTTTCCACTTCACTATCACATCGAAAGCAGTGGACCTAGGGATGTTTAGGAGTGTAGAAATCTCGCGTACAGACGCATGACACAAGTGACACCCAATCACCTGACCATGTTCGAAGTCCGTGAGTTTCGCAGAGCGCCCCATTCTGCACTCTCACGATGTCTAATGAGTACTGAGATCGTTGATAAAGAGTACCTGGCAATAGATGGCAGCACAATACACCTAATATGAAAAATGTATGTTTTTGGGGGTGTCCGGACGCTTTTTATCACATAGTGTATGTTAGATAGGTGGGTTTTATCCCACAGCGATATGTGTGCCAAATCGCTCCGTTGAATTAGGAGCAGACGTGGAACACACACACAAACATACGTACATCCATTTCGCAATGTGTACGGATTTAAGAAATTTGATTCTCCGTTGTCTCAGCACTAGGACCCTAAAATATACGAAGAACGCAAGGCAATTTGCAGACTTCTTATGGATTTCAAAATTACACCTGCTGTCTATAGCAATTCTTTAGCCAACCTACGGACAGCGATATATATCTCAATTTACCTAAATAATATCTAAACCGCTAACGTTCTTCTTTCGCTGGTCAGAATAATCAAGGGGTCTCTAAAGCCAAGATTTTAATTGTCTTATGCCGTACCTAGGATGCCATTTATTTGATATAGTAGGCTATACTGATGTAGTTGCTCTGCCTCTACTCAACTCAAGCAACTAGAGGACAATTTCTATACCACCAAAATAGCTCAGGCGAAAAAAAAGGTTGCTGCCGTCCCCTTAACACAATGTGTGGTCACCGTCAACCGTCAAATGTGATTCGGGCCTGACTAGGATAGATTCAGTTAGATTATGGAAGAGCTCATTAGGGACACTGCAAAAGTTACCGACGTACGGTGACCTTTAATTACATTCCTTTGATTATATTTTTATCTTTGCGCCTTATTGCTAAGCTCTGTTAATGACAGGCATAGTACACACTGGGGACATGAAGACCCGCGTTCCCTCCAGCACAAGAACAGACAGTGAGAACCTGACGTCGCCCGAGAACGACATTCCGTGCTGGATGACGCTTGCCGATGGTGCATGCCGTAACGCAGCCCACACACATGACGTAATCCCACGGTGTGAAGGCCAGAATCGTGGAGAGTTCACGAAAGTGTGGCAGTACGCCACAAAAACTATGAGCTATCTGCAAAACAAATTTAGAAACTTTTCAGATGAAGTTTGACGCCAGCCCTTGCATCTGAATTGTCCAGCTGTAGATGAATAAATAATAATGAAAGTCAGCGGTAAACAGCCGGCAGTACGAGTGTTTAGAACGAGTAGGTGTGGTTGAAGCCAGATGTTAGCTAGCGATTGCAGAATATAGATCGCATTCGGGAGGACGACGGTTCAATCCCACGTCCGGCCATCCTGATTTAGGTTTTCCGTGATTTCCCTAAATCGCTCCAGGCAAAGGCCAGGATGGATCCTTTGAAAGGGCACGGCCGACTTCCTTCCCTAATCCGATGAGACCGATGACCTCCCTGTTTGGTCTCTTCCCCCAAACAATCCAATCCAATCCAAATCCAGAATATAGACCTGTCACGCTTGCTTGACAGTTGTCCGAGTCGGATTTGTGTTAGAACTGTGTCCTGCTTATGTCCGAAAAGGAGTAACTAAGTCACCGCAATATCATGTGTGAAAGGGTACTGTTTTGACTGGAAGTCAGTCAGTCAGAAAATGAACCCATTTTATGAACTCGCTATGCAGTACGACACTAAACTTGGATTAGGAGAACAAGATTAAGTTTTGATCAGAATTAGCAGGAGACAAGCTTTGCAACAACACTAAATCAGCTATCGACATGATTATTGCGATTCGCAGAACATAAAAATGATGCATTATACATGTATCTACACGGTATTTGTTATTGAAGGTTTCGTGTTATAAAGAGGGAGGAAAAGAAACGGAAAAAACTTATAGAACTTCTGCAAGAAACTTCTCCCTCATCTAAAATCGCTGAAATAGATATTCGTAAAGTAAACGAAAAGAAAAAAATATGCGTATAAGGGGTGATCAGAAAGTTTCCGTTTGTGGGCTTTCTTGCAGCGTATATACGATGTAGAGCTATTCCGATCGAGAATATAAGCACTGACATGTAGGCAAGGCGGAGGATTCAAATTTTGTATGTGCTCAACTCTTCAACTGTCATTCACTATCACTAGCTGTTATCTGGAGAACATCATCTTTCTATCTTGGTCGATATATTAAAAATTTTTCGAAGACGTATAGTTTATTATTGCCCCCCCCCCCCCCCCCCGTCCCCCAATCAACCATGGACCTTGCCGTTGGTGGAGAGACTTGCGTGCCGTACCGTAGGTGCAACCATAACGCAGGAATATCTGTTGAGAGGCAAAACAAACGTGTGGTCCGTGGATCCTGAAGAGGGGCAGCAGCCTATTCAGTAGTTGCAGGGGCAACAGTCTGGATAATTTACTGATCAGGCCTTGTAACATAAACCAAAACGGCTTTGCTGTGCTGGTACTGCGAACGGTTGAAAGCAAGGGGAAACTACAGCCGTAATTTTTCCCGAGGGCATGCAGCTTTACTGTATGGTTAAATGATGATGTCGTCCCCTTGGGTAAAATATTCCGGAGGTAAAATAGTCCCCCATTCGGATCTCTGGGCGGGGATCTCAGGAGGACGTCGTTATCAGGAGAAAGAAAATAGGCATGGATCGGAGTATGGAATGTCAGAGTCCTTAATCTTGCAGATAGGCTAGAAAATTTAAAAAGGGAAATGAATAGGTTAAAGTTAGATATAGTGGGAATTAGTGAAGTTTGGTGGCAGGAGGAACAAGACTTTTGGTCAGGTGAATACAGGGTTACAAATACCAAATCAAATATGGGTAATGCAGGAGTAGGTTTAATAATGAGTAAAAAAAGTAGGAGTGCGGGTAAGCTACTGCAGACAGCATAGTGACCGCATTATTGTGGCCAAGATAGACACGAAGCCCACGCCTACCACAGTAGTACAAGTTTATATGCCAACTAGCTCCGAAGATGACGAAGAGATTGATGAAATGTATGACGAGATCGGGCAGGTAGGTTAGAAAATTTAAAAAGGGAAATGGATAGGTTAAAGTTAGATATAGTGGGAATTAGTGAAGTTCGGTGGCAGGAGGAACAAGACTTTTGGTCAGGTGACTACAGGGTTATAAACACAAAGTCAAATAGGGGTAATGCAGGAGTAGGTTTAATAATGTATAGGAAAATAGGAATGCGGGTAAGCTACTACAAACAGCATAATGAACGCATTATTGTGGCCAAGATACAAACGAAGCCCACACCTACTACAGTAGTACAAGTTTATATGCCAACTAGCTCTGCAGATGACGAAGAAATTGAAGAAATGTATGATGAAATAAAAGAAATTATTCAGATAGTGAAGGGAGACGAAAATTTAATAGTCATGGGTGACTGGAATTCGAGTGTAGAAAAAGGGAGAGAAGGAAACGTAGTAAGTGAATATGGATTGGGGCTAAGAAATGAAAGAGGAAGCCGCCTGGTAGAATTTTGCACAGAGCACAACTTAATCATAGCTAACACTTGGTTTAAGAATCATGATAGAAGGTTGTATACATGGAAGAACCCTGGAGATACTAAAAGATATCAGATAGATTATATAATGGTAAGACAGAGATTTAGGAACCAGGTTTTAAATTGTAAGACATTTCCAGGGGCAGATGTGGACTCTGACCACAATCTATTGGTTGTGACCTGTAGATTAAAACTGAAGAAACTGCAAAAAGGTGGGATTTAAGGAGATGGGACCTGGATAAACTGAAAAAACCAGAGGTTGTACAGAGTTTCAGGGAGAGCATAAGGGAACAATTGACAGGAATGGGGGAAAGAAATACAATAGAAGAGGAATGGGTAGCTTTGAGGGATGAAGTAGTGAAGGCGACAGAGGATCAAGTAAGTAAAAAGACGAGGGCTAGTAGAAATCCTTGGGTAACAGAAGAAATATTGAATTTAATTGATGAAAGGAGAAAATACAAAAATGCAGTAAATGAAGCAGGCAAAAAGGAATACAAACGTCTCAAAAATGAGATCGACAGGAAGTGCAAAATGGCTAAGCAGGGGTGGCTAGAGGACAAATGTAAGGATGAAGAGGCTTATCTCACTAGGGGTAAGATGATTACTGCCTACAGGAAAATTAAAGAGACCTTTGGAGATAAGAGAACCACTTGTATGAACATCAAGAGCTCAGATGGAAACCCAGTTCTAAGCAAAGAAGGGAAAGCAGAAAGGTGGAAGGAGAATATAAAGGGCGATGTACTTGAGGACAATATTATGGAAATGGAAGAGGATGTAGATGAAGATGAAATGGGAATATGATACTGCGTGAAGAGTTTGGAAGGGCACTGAAAGACCTGAGTCGAAACAAGGCCCCCGGAGTAGACAACATTCCATTGGAACTACTGACGGCCTTGGGAGAGCCAGTCCTGACAAAACTCTACCATCTGATGAGCAAGATGTATGAAACAGGTGAAATACCCTCAGACCTGCAAAATACTAACACGAATTATTCACAGACGAATGGAAAAACTAGTAGAAGCCGACCTCGGGGAAGATCAGTTTGGATTCCGTAGAAATACTGGAACACGTGAGGCAATACTGACCTTACGACTTATCTTAGAAGAAAGATTAAGGAAAGGCAAACCTACGTTTCTAGCATTTGTAGACTTGCAGAAAGCTTTTGACAATGTAGACTGGAATACTGTCTTTCAAATTCTAAAGGTGGCAGGGGTAAAATACTGGGAGCGAAAGGCTATTTACAATTTGTACAGAAACCAGATGGCAGTTATAAGAGTCGAGGGACATGAAAGGGAAGCAGTGGTTGAGAAGGGAGTAAGACATGGTTGTAGCCTCTCCCCGATGTTATTCAATCTGTATATTGACCAAGCAGTAAAGGAAACAAAAGAAAAATTCGGAGTAGGTATTAAAATCCATGGGGAAGAAATAAAAACTTTGAGGTTCGCCGATGACATTGTAATTCTGTCAGAGACAGCAAAGGACGTGGAAGAGCAGTTGAGCGGAATGGATGGTGTCTTGCAGGAAGGATATAAGATGAACGTCAACAAAGCAAAACGAGGATAATGGAATGTAGTCGAATTAAGTCGGGTGATGTTGAGGATATTAGATTAGGAAATGAGATACTTAAAGTAGTAAAGGAGTTTTGCTATTTGGGGAGCAAAATAACTGATGATGGTCGAAGTAGAGAGGATATAAAATGTAGAATGGCAATGGCAAGGAAAGCGTTTCTGAAGAAGAGAAATTTGTTAACATCGAGTATAGATTTAAGTGTCAGGAAGTCATTTCTGAAAGTATTTGTATTGAGTGTAGCCATGTATGGAAGTGAGACATGGACGGTAAATAGTTTGGACAAGAAGAGAATAGAAGCTTTCGAAATGTGGTGCTACAGAAGAATGCTGAAGATTAGATTGGTAGATCACATAACTAATGAGGAAGTATTGAATAGAATTGGGGAGAAGAGAAGTTTGTGGCACAACTTGACCAGAAGAAGGGGTTGGATGGTAGGACATGTTCTGAAGCATCAAGGGATCACCAATTTAGCACTGGAGGGCAGCGTGGAGGGTAAAAATCGTAGGGGGAGACCAAGAGATGAATACACTAAGCAGATTCAGAAGGATGTAGGTTGCAGTAGGTACTGGGAGATGAAGAAGCTTGCACAGGATAGAGTAGCATGGAGAGCTGCATCAAACCAGTCTCAGGACTGAAGACCACAACAACAACAACATGATGAGATAAAAGAAATTATTCAAATAGTGAAGGGAGACAAAAATTTAATAGTCATGGGTGACTGTAGTTCGATAGTAGGAAAAGGAAGAGAAGGAAACATAGTAGGTGAATATGGAATGGGGGTAAGAAATGAAAGAGGAAACCGCCTGGTAGAATTTTGCACAGAGTATAACTTAATCATAGCCTGGAGATACTGGAAGGTTTCAGATAGATTATATAATGATAAGACAGAGATTTAGGAACCAGGTTTTTGAAAGACATAAGTCGAAAGAAGGCCCCGGTAGTAGACAACATTCCATTAGAGCTACTGACAGCCTTGGGAGAGCCAGTCCTGACAAAACTGTACCATCTGGTGAGCAAGATGTATGAGACAGGTGAAATACCCTCAGACTTCAAGAAGAATATAGTAATTCCAACCCCAAAGAAAGCAGGTGTTGACAGATGTGAATATTACCGAACTGTCAGTTTAAGCCACGGCTGCAAAATACTAACGCGAATTCCTTACAGACGAATGGAAAAACTGGTAGAAGCCGACTTCGGGAAAGATCAGTTTGGATTCCGTAGAAATATTGGAACACGTGAGGCAATACTGACCCTACCACTTATCTTAGAAGATAGATTATGAACAGGCAAACCTACGTTTCTAGCAGTTGTAGACTTAGAGAAAGCTTTTGACAATGTTTACTGGAATACCCTCTTTCAAATTCTGAAGGTGGCAGGGTAAAATACAGGGAGCGAAAGGCTATTTACAATTTGTAAAGAAACCAGATGGCAGTTATAAGAGCCGAGGGGCATGAAAGGGAAGCAGTGGTTGGGAAGGGAGTGAGACAGGGTAGTAGTCTCTCCCCGATGTTATTCAATCTATATATTGAGCAAGCAGTAAAGGAATATAAAAGAAAATTTGGAGTAGGAATTAAAATTCATGGAGAAGAAATAAAAACCTTGAGGTTGGCCTATGAAATTGTAATTCTATCAGAGATACCAAAGGACCTGGAAGAGCAGTTGAACGGAATGGACAGTGTCTTGAAAGGAGGATATAAGGTGAATATCAACAAAGACAAAACGAGGATAATGGAATGTAGTCAAATTAAGTCGGGTAATACTGCGGGAATTAGATAAGGAAATCAGACACTTAAAGTAGTAGATGAGTTTTGCTGTTTGGGGAGCAAAATAACTGATGATGGTCAATGCAGAGAGGATATGAAATGCAGACTAGCAATGGCAAGGAAAGCGTTTCTGAAGAAGAGAAATTTGTTAACATCGAGTATAGATTTAAGTGCCAGTAAGTCGTTTCTGAAAGTATTTGTATTGAGTGTAGCCATGTATGGAAGTGAAACATGGACGATAAATAGTTCAGACAAAAAGAGAATAGAAACTTTCGAAATGTGGAGCCACAGAAGAATGCTGAAGATTAGAGGGTAGATCACATAACTGATGAGGAGATATTGAATAGAATTGGGGAGAAAAGGAATTTCTGGCACAACTTGACTAGTATAAGGGATCGGTTGGTAGGACATGTTCTGAGGCATCAAGAGATCACCAATTTAGTATTGGAGAGCAGCGTGGAGGGTAAATATCGTAGAGGGAGACCATAGAGGAACACAGTAAGCAGATTCAGAAGGATGTAGGATGCAGTAGGTACTAAGAGATGTAAAAGCTTGCACAGGATAGAGTAGCATGGAGAGCTGCATCACACTAGTCTCTCGACTGAAGACCACAACAACAGCAACAACAACAACATAGTTTATACCAGCTCTCTGGCGAACTGATTCTGTCTCTTGTTATATGACTACGCACTCAGTGAATAAAAATTTTGAGGGTAGTGCAAGATTTTTTAAATTGTGTTCGTGGAGTGTTTTAACTTTCTTTGGCTTGTAATGTGACCAGTATCAAAATTTAATGTAGGTGGAGACAGAGAGTTTTTTTTTCGAAAGCATCTGTTGGTATTACGTTCTTCATGCGTTTATTACCCTCTGTGTTTATGAGAGCGATGTGGATTGATATTTCCATATACATCGAGGTGGCATAAGTCATGGGATAGCGATATGCACATATGCAGTTGGCGACAATATCATGTACACGAGACATAAAAGGTCAGTGCATGGCGGAGCTATCATACGTGTTCAGGTGATTCATGTGAAAAGTTTTCCGGCGTGATTGTGGTCGCACGACGAGAAGTAACAGACTTTGAACGCGGAATGGTAGCTGGAACTACAGGCATGGGACATTCCGTTTCGGAAATCGTTAGGGAACTCAGTATTTCGGGAGCCACAATGTCAAGAGTGTGCTGAGAACTCCAATTTCAGGCATTAGCTGTCATCACGAACAACGCAGTGGCCGACGGATTTCACTTAGCGACCGAGAGCAGCGGCGTCTGCGTAGTCCTCAGTGTTAGCAGACAAGTAACACTGCGCGAAGCAACGCGGGACGTATGACGAATGTATCCGTTAGGAGAGTGCGGCGAAATTTGGCTTAACGGTCTGCGGCAGCAGACGATCGACGCGAGTGCCTTTGCTAGAAGCACAACATCGCCTACAGTTGCTCTCCTGGGCTCGTGGCCATGTCGGTTGGGCCCCAGACGACTGGGAAACGCTGGCCTGCTCAGATGAGTCCCGGCTTCATTTAGTAAGATCTGATGGTAGGTTTCGAGTGCAATGCACACTCCACGAAGGCATGGATCCAAGCTGTCAACAAGGCACTGTCAGAGCTGATGGTGGCTCCTTAATGGTGCGGGCTGCGTTTACATGGAATGGGCTGCGTCCCCTGGTCCAACTGAACCGATCATTGACCGTAATTGGTTTTGTTCCACCAATTAAAGACAATAATAAATGAAAAGCACCAGTTTGCTTTTGTTCTACAATATTATTTTTATTGCTAACCGGTTTTCGGCTTACAAGGCCATCTTCAGGCATTTACTGAGTATTATCACCAAAGAGTAACACATCTAGAGTGAAGTAGAAACATACAGTGAGTAACATCTTTGCAATGAAATAGGAAAAACTGAACAGTACATAAATAAGAATGGAGTTGACAGGAAAACCTTTAGCACAAAATAAGAATAGCATGCCTACTTAACAGTTTCTATTGATAAACAAAACTATTGAAATAAGATAAAATTAGTACTAGGCAAGGCTGCATCAAGAGGTATGAAACATGGAGAGTGATACACAACCAATTAAAAAAGAAGAGACAGTTGTCAATGTAAATACAGAATACACGAGGAACTTAAGCAATATCAATACGATAAACAGAAATTAATAAATGCAGGAAAATTGAGGTGTTTGAGTGAACCTACAGTTTGAGAGTGCGGTGGTACTGCATTTTAACATTAACATTATAATCAAAGCAGTGGCTGTATACCAGTTTACATTAAATAAATGAGCAAAGTGAAATATGAACAGTATTTGATGAGACAACTACAAGGGGAGTTAAACATGGACAGTAATTCAAGTACAAGTTAAAAGCAAACCCTTAACTATTGAAACTACAGCATATGTGGAATACAAAGACAACTGCAACAAATAAAACAACTTAATGACTACAGGAAAACGGGAATATGTAGGAAGAGAGAGTGTGGGAAGTAATGAACAACAAAGATGATTATATGAAGTTTAGGAGAGGGGAAGTGTTGAGTTGTGTCTGGTCATTTAGGATGAGATCTGGACTGTGAGCAAGATGTTTGTTAATTTCCAGGGCTTCCAGCAGGTTGACTTTATGGCCTTTGTTTGCTAAGTGAAGTACATGGGACACTGGCTGGTAGTTGTGACCCTCACTCAGTACATGCTCAGCAAATGCAGAGTCTGAATTCTGCAACCTCCAGCTACGTTCATGTTCAGCCAGCCTAGTTGATATGTCTCTGCCTGACTGACCAATGTAAAATTTGTCACAATCAGAACAGGTGATTTTGTATACCCCACTGTTGGCTAATAACTGGATCTTATCTTTGCTATTGAAAACACACTGGGCTGTAGTGTTCCTGAAATAGTAGGAATCCCTATATTTGCAGGATTTCAGTGCTTTGGGTATAGTCTGTGATACCTGACCTAGAAATGGTAGAGTACACCATTTCTTGCAGACAGTGGATGGGGAAGCAGGTGGGGCATAGAGGAGAGGTATAATTTTCCGTTTTTGTTTCCTGTGCAAGATGTGGTCAATAAGAACTGGATTGTAGCCATTGGCTGAGGCAATAAATTTTATTGTATCTAACTCTGCTTTAAAATCATCTCTGGACATGGGGATGGATATGAGACGGTGTAACATTGAGTGGAAAGCTGCATGTTTGTGAGCTGTGGGGTTCCGAGGTTCCGAGAGGGTGCGTTTCTGGATGAGGTATGGAATATATTGCTTCCCCCTACTTATACCTCCCGAGGAGATCACGAATGTAAAATTAAAGAGATTCGAGCGCGCACGGAGGCTTTCCGGCAGTCGTTCTTCCCGCGAACCATACGCGACTGGAACAGGAAAGGGAGGTAATGATAGTGGCACGTAAAGTGCCCTCCGCCACACAGCGTTGGGTGGCTTGCGGAGTATAAATGTAGGTGTAGATGTACCAGGGTTGAATTAACTGCAATGGTCATTGATTTCTCTTATTTTATTGCACCGATCATTTCCCTCTGTGTCTGTGAGCGCTAACAAAATATTTTCGCTTTCGGAGGAGAAATATAGTGATTGTAATTTCGTGAAGATATCCTTCCGCAACGAAAAGCGCCTTTGTTTTAATCTGAATGTAAGATCTCAGTCGTGAAAGTAGGTGTTCCTCGCATCTGGACGTTAGGACCAATTGCGGCCTGCGTGCGAGTCGCCACGCCCGTGTTTCGAGAAACGTCGTTGCTAAGAGATGGCTTGCCGGTACTGAAGGGAATACTAGCAGCTTGCACTGACGATTCCTGGAACGGGGCCTCGCGCCGTTCCAGCCTTCTGAGCTGTGTACTGCGACCGGCGACGCGATTCCGCTTCGGCGCCCAGACGAGGGGCAGACGCAGCATCTACGGCGGCGTAGCCGCTGCCAGCCAGCCGTGTCGAGGCGCCTCACAGACGTTCATACGGGCACGCTCGCACAGGCACTTCAAAAGACCTCTGCCGGCGGCCGTTCGGAGATTCTGGAAGGACGGCTAGGACGCAAGAACACTTGCCGACTCTCACACGTGTCAGAGCTGAGCACCTCCAGAAATAGCTCGGATTCTTCGCTGTCTAAAAACTCGCCTGAAACGGAACGAATTTGACGTTCCTGGATTCTCTGAAAGAACTATCACAGATTCAGGAAAAGGCATCCGCGTCAAACACAGCTCTCTTTGTTCATTCACATCTTGCAGCCAAGAGAAGCACTGTATTATTGTTATTGTATTATTGTCTTTTCGACCTGCTGCACAGATCATCTTCAACTCAGAAGTTGTCGAAAAGGGTATTGCGCTATCCTCAGCACCTTAGACAATCTGTGCTTTGCAGCACTCTTTTTAATAAACGATTTATTGCAGCAAAATAGCTATTACAGTTATACATTAGATTACAATCATTTGAGAGTGAATTACAAGGATGTATTGAGTGTCTGCATAATTCTTAGTAGTAGATTACACTCAGTGCAGGTATTATAACAGATTATCATTTGAACCATTTATTGCATAGTCTCTAATTGATCTGGTCCTCTTGTTGCATATTTCTATATGGTATCTCTCACAAGACTGTCCACATGGTGTACACTTGCAAAGGTTGGACGGTTCGTGGTATGTTGTATTTGCACAAATTTCATGGTAGAATCCGTGTACTGCGAGTCTTGTAAGTACGTGTCTCATCTCAAAGTTTGCTGCTGTCCAAGTGCGGTCGATCATGGCCCCGGATCCATAGAATTCCGTTGGTACTTCCTGTCTTTTCTTGAGTAGTGATCTTAGTAGGTTCTCCGATGCTGATGTGTTGGGAAGTACGAACCTTGTCCTTAGATCCTCTATGAGGAAAGATTCTCGGGCGAGAAGGTAGACTAACCTTGATCTTGTGGTTTTTGCTACCCCTAATGCTCTTTTGATATAGATTGCTTTTACTCTTTCCATTGTTTCTAAGTTCTTTTCATTTAGGTGTATCCATATGATTTCTATCCCATAAGCCAGTATCGGTATGTAACCAGAATAAAGTAATATAGTGAGCGGCCCAGACGGTGTTTATTCGTTACACCAACAGTGCTCATGGTTTACCTAACGCTAGCATAGCGCTTGCTGCTTCGCACGCGTTGACTGTATGGTCTGCCCGGACTTTTTTGTTTTCCTTTAATCGAATTTTTGAGTTGTTCACAAACTGCAACATCTTATAAACATTGCACGCTACGTAAGGACATAGAAGCGTGGTCCTTTCCAAATTTACTTCTGACCAAAAAGCGATTCCGGCAGCTAGAGTCGGAAATCTTTGTTAAACCTGATTTTTGAGTTCTTGTAGTGACATTTCCATAGGAACTTTCATATATATTTATTTGGAAATCAAATACAAATTTTCATAGACTTAGCTTTAAAAATGTCGTAATATAACGAAATATTTTCATAAAAATTTTCATCTTTTATTTCATATCCTTAAGGGTTGAATTTCCAAAAACACTAAACACGCATTTTTCTCCTATTCAAGAAGCCAAATAGGAATTTTCTTAGATCTAGCTTCAAAAATTCTTTCATAATGAAATGTTTCCACAAAAATTTCCAACCCCTATTTCACCCCCTTAGGGGTATTTCCAAAAACAATAAGTCAAATAACAATTTTCGTAGAGATAGTTTTAAAAACCCCAAGTTTCATGCCATTATCTTTGTTTTTATGTTAGTACTCCAGTGTCATCATTAACACGGCAGTCCGTCCCCGGTAGCTGAATGGTCAGCGTGACGGATTGTCAATCCTCTAGGCCCGGGTTCGATTCCCGGCTGGGTCGGGGAATTTTCTCCGCCCACGGACTGGGTGTTGGTGCTGTCCTCAGCATCATCCTATCATCCTCAGCGACTGCAGGTCGCCGAAGTGGAGTTAAATTGAAAGACTGGTACCCGGCGAACGGCCTGCCCGACCAGGGCCCTTGCCATACGATTAAATAAATTAACACCGCTTCTTAATGTAGAATAGCATATTAGATTAACAAATTTCGTAGTAAGTAGTAGGAAATAACATTTGTTTTTCAAAATGGAATACCTACTATCTGAGGGACATAGAAAAGCACAGAGAAACCCTTTGCCTTCAAAATATTTTTTATCATGTTTCACGTTTTCCCTATAAAACGCTATGTGCATCATTCTTTTTCCAGTTTGTCCGAGTTTTCCATTTGAGACAGTAGGAACCTGGCTTCATCTTTTTACCTAGAATTTTGTCGATGATGTTGGGGTCAGATCCATTATTTCAGGCTATTATTTTTATTGTATTAAGTTCCTCGTCAAAGTCTTCTTGGACCACAGGGGTAGAAAGGAGACGATGGAGCATGTGATGGAATGCTGCATGTTTATAGGCTGTAGGATGTTGGGAAGAAGTCGGGATGAATCTGCCAGTTAATGAGCCTTTTCAAAATGGTTCAAATGGCTCTGAGAACTATGGGGCTCAACATCTTAGGTCATAAGTCCCCTAGAACTTAGAACTACTTAAACCTAACTAACCTAAGGACATCACACACACCCATGCCCGAGGCAGGATTCGAACCTGCGACCGTAGCAGTCCCGCGGTTCCGGACTGCAGCGCCAGAACCGCACGGCCACCACGGCCGGCTGAGCCTTATCGATGAAATTTAAATTTATGGTGGCTGATTTCTCTCTTTAAGCTAATGTCCAGGAAATTTATACTGTCCCCCTCCCCCTCCCCTCCTTCAACTCCATGCTGATCTTTATATTAGTGTGCCACTGGTTCAAATTTTCCACAAATTTGTGGAGTTGTCTGTTACAAACAATCCACATACAAAGAATATCAACATATCTGTATCAATACACAATATGTTTTGTCAATAGCTCCCTCTTAAGAAAATCAATCTCCCACTTGTCCGTGAACATTCATGCTAGTAAGGGGGATAAAAGTGAACCCATTGCCAGACCACCTGCTTGCTGATAATAGCTCCTTTGAAAACAGTAATAATTTTGATTTAAACAACATTTCACTGTACTAACAATGCTCACCTGTTCTTCTGGATTAATGTTGTTTGAATACAATGATTGTGACGCAATATCTACATAGTCTTTTACTGGAATACTTGTGAACAAGCTATGCACGTCGAAAGATTACTGTAATTTTGAAATGCGTTACTAAATTTTAAATGATGTTTTGTATACCTTTCGTGTTTGAGCTGGCAGTGGCTTGCGGTCATCCTATACAGCTTCTTTATTCTTTTGTCAGCACTGTGGATCTTCATTTGTACGTCGACTGAATATCAACGTTCCGTAAAGAACCAAGCTAGCTCCTTTCCGTAAAGAATCAAGGTAGCTCCTGCTTGATCCACTGATGTTGCCTCGCAGTCTTCGTGCGGTGCGCTCCGTAACAATGGTGGTTTAGGCAGCTCGCTACACTGTGGCCAACAATAGAGCTTCATTGCACAATATTGACTCAAAAAGGGCGAACATGATAAGGCAAAGGAAATACTTGGCAGATGCGCTTTACTGAAAAAGAAAATAAAGGCATCATTGATAAATAATGGCAAGAAATATGGGACAGAGCAGAAACAGGGACAAGAACCTACCATTAGCTTCCTAACAAAAGAAAGATTAAGAATGTCATACTTCCTTGCAATCAAGGGAGCTGTCCACTACCTGTCGGGAAATACACTACTGGCCATTAAAATTGCTACATCAAGAAGAAATGCAGATGATAAACGGGTATTCATTGGACAAATATATTATACTAGAACTGACATGCGATTACATTTTCACGCAATTTGGGTGCATAGATCCTAAGAAATCAGTACCCAGAACAACCACCTCTGGCCGTAATAACGGCCTTGATACGCCTGGGCTTTGAGTCAAACAGAAAGGCCCGTGCAGGACCTGCGACATGTGGTCGTGCACTATCCTGCTGAAATGTAGGGTTTCGCAGGGTTGAATGAAGGGTAGAGCCACGGGCCGTAACACATCTGAAATGTAACGTCCACTGTTCAAAGTGCCGTCAATGCGAACAAGAGTGAACGAGACCAATAGCACCCCATACCATCACGCCGGGTGATACGCCAGTATGGCGATGACGAATACACGCTTCCGATGTGCGTTCACCGCGATGCCGCCAAACACGGATGCGACCATCATGATGCTGTAAGATTCATCCGAAAAAATGACGTTTTGCCATTCGTGCGCCCAGGTTCGTCGTTGCGTACACCATCGCAGGCGCTCCTGTCTGTGATGCAGTGTCAAGGGTAACCGCAACCATGGTCTCCATAGTCCATGCGGCTGCAAACGAAGTCGAACTGTTCGTGCAGGTGGTTGTTGTCTTGCAAACGTCCCCATCTGTTGACTCAGGGATCGAGACGTGGCTGCACGATCCGTTACAGCCATGCGGATAAGGTGCCTGTCATCTAGGCTGCTAGTTATACGAGGCCGTTGGATTCCAGTACGGCGTTCCGTATTACCCTTCTGAACCCACCGATTCCATATTCTGCTAACAGTCATTGGATCTCGACCAACTCGATACGATAAACCGCAATAGCGATAGGCTACAATCCAACCTTTATCAAAGACGGAAAAGTGATGGTACGCATTTCTCCTCCTTACACGAGGCATGACAACAACGTTTCACCAGGCAACGCCGGTCAACTGCTGTTTGTGTATGAGAAATCGGTTGGAAACTTTCCTCATGTCAGCACGTTGTAGGTGTCGCCACCGGCGCCAACCTTGTGTGAATGTTCTGAAAAGTTAATCATTTGCATATCGCAGCATCTTCTTCCTGTCGGTTAAATTTCGCGTCTATAGCTCGTCATCTTCGTGGTGTAGCAATTTTAATGACCAATAGTGTAGTATATATATCCCAGTCACTTCCGAAAGTACGACAATGCACCGCAGACACTTCTGAACGTGCAGCAATCGACTCTCCAGAGCACGTCTCGGAATGTGCCATTAGACAGGATGTTAAAGACCAGAATAGGTAATACATCAGTCCATAACACACACAGAAGTTTTACGTCACTCTGATATAGACTGTAGGTGTTTTGCTATGGTGACTGCTCCAATAGAGATTGGAAGATCACACCTAACATTGTTTGTAAACATACACATACCTGCCATGAGCTCTACCTACGGGTAAAATGCAGCACTGGAATAGATTGCAACATCACAGTTGAAAGCAAAGCACCAGTAGGGACGCATTAGAGACGTCTGAGAACAGTAGAGTGAACATCCATTATCCCACGAAGGACAATTGCGATCAGAGGTCGGGTCTGCATCGTTACATTAGATTCAGAAGGCTTGTGAGCTAAGTAAAGTCGTGCAGACATGGAATCGATTCCTGTTGACAGGTAGTGTTGACGACTTACACCGCACAGGTCGTCCCTATTCGATAGCTGCACATGATGATCGAATATAGAACTATTGAGTCAAAGAAAATGTGGTCTGAGTGCTATAGAACTGAAAGCGGTGTTTGAACAGGCTATAGGACGTTGTCTACCGCCTCATATTGTTAGGAGACGATTGCATGATGCGTATCTCCACTCCCGATGACCTTGGCAAGCATCACGTCCTACAGAACAACACCACGCTCTTCGTTACAGATACATAAGAAATCATGCAGAATGGACGCCCCGGGATTGGCGTCGGGTGTTGTTTATGGGCGAAACTCGGATCTGTTTGTACCCTGACAATCACAGACAACGTGTCTGGGGACAGCACAGTAATATCACATGCTTCTTAGTCAGTACTCCACATGTGCAAGGAAGTGGGGGCGGAGTGATGTTCTGGGGTGGGTTACAAGGAGCCACCCTACACCACTCGTGGTTGTTGAGGGCAGTCTCATTGCTTTACAGTTACAAGAATGAAATTCCATAACAAATAGTGGGTCCGTATGGTCAACATTTTGATAGCAATTTCTTCTGGGATGTATGATAACATGCGTGCTCAAAGAGGAATTCTTGTGAACATGTTCCTTCAGCATGGTCGAATCACCAAAATGGTTGGCTCTGAGCACTAAGGTCATCAGTCCCCTAGAACTTAGAACTACTTAAACCTAAGTAACCTAAGGACATCACACACATCCATGCCCGAGGCAGGATTCGAACCTGCGACCGTAGTGGTCGCTCGGCTCCAGACTGTAGCGCCTAGAACCGCACGGCCACTCCGGCCGGCGATCGATTCAAAATGGCTCTGAGCACTATGGGACTTAACATCTATGGTCATCAGTCCCCTAGAACTTAGAACTACTTAAACCTAACTAACCTAAGGACAGCACTCAACACCCAGCCATCACGAGGCAGAGAAAATCCCTGACCCCGCCGGGAATCGAACCCGGGAACCCGGGCGTGGGAAGCGAGAACGCTACCGCACGACCACGAGATGCGGGCGGCGATCGATTAAAGCTAACTGTTTTTCGACGTCGAGAACGGCCACATACTCTGCGCGATTTACGGAGAATCACTGTTGAAGATCGGGATAAATTGCCCCAGGACTGGCATGGCCGTCTCATGGATGGTATGCAACCACGGCAAGCCTACGTCCGAGCAAGGTGTCGTTAACCATGTGCTGACATTACTCAGGAGTGCTGAGAAAAAAAAATACCAATGGAAACAGACGATTTTTTCGCTCCACAATTTATTTATTTATTAGGTGATCTGAACACCTTGCAAATGAATATGTGCAAGTTACTCAGAACCCATTTTTTCTGTGTCATAATATTCGAACTAAAAGGGTGATACAAAATTTTTATTGATGTTTGTATAATAAGGAATGGGGAGCTGTGGTACGAGATGAACTTGCTGGCAGCCAAAATATCAGCTTACGAACTGTCAGCCAACTTGGCCGAGAGACAAACAAGACGAGACCATAAATCATGACAAGACACACCATTGCAGAATATCTAATCACAAGAACCTTACTAAAGCAGGAAGCTGACGAGACTCTTGGAGGACCAAGAAGGATTTCCTGAGACTCTGACAACCATGTCCCAATCTTTTCACCTTGGGTGGCACAGCGGGGCAGCACAGCAGCTGTGAATCCTGAGTTGTGCGCCAGCCCACCGGGGTTAAGCTATCTAGACAATGTGGGGAAATCTAATTTGAAGTTGAGAAAATGTACAGCTAATAATCTGCTTATCGCAGATCAGACTACAAGGTGGTTATAATTAAACTTTCACTACTTGGGAACGCCTCTATGAAAAACGAGTGATCGTAGATCAATGAAACTTTGTTTAAGTATTTGTAAGGACACGTGGAAGAGAACATAATGCTCCAGAAATTATAGCACTACAGTTCTGGCTCCGAGATACGGGCAGTTATACTGCTGAAAGATGATATCGCCGTCGGGGAAGACATCAAACATGAAGGGACGCAGGTGGTTTTTATTTCCACATGAGAAGGTAAGATTTGTTAACTGCGTAGAATATCTTTCTCCCAGGTCAGAAACGCATGAATATATGGAGATGGTATCTGTTCTTTCGGACATGTCCGAAAGAACAAAGACCATCTTCATATAGTGAAGGTTAACCGGCCCTTCACCTTCTTCTTCTGTCCGGATGCACACGCATTGCCCGAACTCTTACGGGACTCGGTAAGATTGTCTGCGGCGAGTAATGAGTGTAATGGGCAGGGGCACTACGAATGTAGTGTGTGGACATTAAGTTGGGAATGTGGGTCTCACGGGGAGCGTGCAAGGGATAAGTGCCTGCAGTCGCATTCGCCTCTGTGCCCTCGGTGGCTCAGATGGATAGAGTCGAGTAGCAGGAGATCCCGGGTTCGAGTCCCGATCGTGGAAAAAAACTTATAGAACTTCTGCAAGAAACTTCTCCCTCATCTAAAATCGCTGAAATAGATATTCGTAAAGTAAACGAAAAGAAAAAATATGCGTATAAGGGGTGATCAGAAAGTTTCCGTTTGTGGGCTTTCTTGCAGCGTATATACGATGTAGAGCTATTCCGATCGAGAATACAAGCACCGACATGTAGGCAAGGCGGAGGATTCAAATTTTGTATGTGCTCAACTCTTCAACTGTCATTCACTATCACTAGCTGTTATCTGGAGAATATCATCTTTCTATCTTGGTCGATATTTTAAAAATTTTTCGAAGACGTATAGTTTATTATTGCCCCCCCCCCCCAACCAACCATGGACCTTGCCGTTGGTGGAGAGACTTGCGTGCCGTACCGTAGGTGCAACCATAACGGAAGAATATCTGTTGAGAGGCAAAACAAACGTGTGGTTCGTGGATCCTGAAGAGGGGCAGCAGCCTATTCAGTAGTTGCAGGGGCAACAGTCTGGATAATTTACTGATCAGGCCTTGTAACATAAACCAAAACGGCTTTGCTGTGCTGGTACTGCGAACGATTGAAAGCAAGGGGAAACTACAGCTGTAATTTTTCCCGAGGGCATGCAGCTTTACTGTATGGTTAAATGATGATGTCGTCCCCTTGGGTAAAATATTCCGGAGGTAAAATAGTCCCCCATTCGGATCTCCGGGCGGGGATCTCAGGAGGACGTCGTTATCAGGAGAAAGAAAATAGGCATGGATCGGAGTATGGAATGTCAGAGTCCTTAATCTTGCAGATAGGCTAGAAAATTTAAAAAGGGAAATGAATAGGTTAAAGTTAGATATAGTGGGAATTAGTGAAGTTTGGTGGCAGGAGGAACAAGACTTTTGGTCAGGTGAATACAGGGTAACAAATACCAAATCAAATATAAAAAATAATGCAGGAGTAGGTTTAATAATGAGTAAAAAAGTAGGAGTGCGGGTAAGCTACTGCAAACAGCATAGTGACCGCATTATTGTGGCCAAGATAGACACGAAGCCCACGCCTACCACAGTAGTACAAGTTTATATGCCAACTAGCTCCGAAGATGACGAAGAGATTGATGAAATGTATGACGAGATCGGGCAGGTAGGTTAGAAAATTTAAAAAGGGAAATGGATAGGTTAAAGTTAGATATAGTGGGAATTAGTAAAGTTCGGTGGCAGGAGGAACAAGACTTTTGGTCAGGTGACTACAGGGTTATAAACACAAAGTCAAATAGGGGTAATGCAGGAGTAGGTTTAATAATGTATAGGAAAATAGGAATGCGGGTAAGCTACTACAAACAGCATAATGAACGCATTATTGTGGCCAAGATACATACGAAGCCCACACCTACTACAGTAGTACAAGTTTATATGCCAACTAGCTCTGCAGATGACGAAGAAATTGAAGAAATGTATGATGAAATAAAAGAAATTATTCAGATAGTGAAGGGAGACGAAAATTTAATAGTCATGGGTGACTGGAATTCGAGTGTAGGAAAAGGGAGAGAAGGAAACGTAGTAGGTGAATATGGATTGGGGCTAAGAAATGAAAGAGGAAGCCGCCTGGTAGAATTTTGCACAGAGCACAACTTAATCATAGCTAACACTTGGTTTAAGAATCATGATAGAAGGTTGTATACATGGAAGAACCCTGGAGATACTAAAAGGTATCAGATAGATTATATAATGGTAAGACAGAGATTTAGGAACCAGGTTTTAAATTGTAAGACATTTCCAGGTACTGATGTGGACTCTGACCACAATCTATTGGTTATGACCTGTAGATTAAAACTGAAGAAACTGCAAAAAGGTGGGATTTAAGGAGATGGGACCTGGATAAACTGAAAGAACCAGAGGTTGTACAGAGTTTCAGGGAGAGCATAAGGGAACAATTGACAGGAATGGGGGAAAGAAATACGGTAGAAGAGGAATGGGTAGCTTTGAGGGATGAAGTAGTGAAGGCGACAGAGGATCAAGTAGGTAAAAAGACGAGGGCTAGTAGAAATCCTTGGTTAACAGAAGAAATATTGAATTTAATTGAAAAAGGAGAAAATACAAAAATGCAGTAAATGAAGCAGGCAAAAAGGAATACAAACGTCTCAAAAATGAGATCGATAGGAAGTGCAAAATGGCTAAGCAGGGATGGCTAGAGGACAAATGTAAGGATGAAGAGGCTTATCTCACTAGGGGTAAGATGATTACTGCCTGCAGGAAAATTAAAGAGACCTTTGGAGATAAGAGAACCACTTGTATGAACATCAAGAGCTCAGATGGAAACCCAGTTCTAAGCAAAGAAGGGAAAGCAGAAAGGTGGAAGGAGAATATAGAGGGTCTATACAAGGGCGATGTACTTGAGGACAATATTATGGAAATGGAAGAGGATGTAGATGAAGATGAAATGGGAGATATGATACTGCGTGAAGAGTTTGAAAGGGCACTGAAAGACCTGAGTCGAAACAAGGCCCCCGGAGTAGACAACATTCCATTGGAACTACTGACGGCCTTGGGAGAGCCAGTCCTGACAAAACTCTACCATCTGATGAGCAAGATGTATGAAACAGGTAAAACACCCTCAGACTTCAAGAAGAATATAATAATTCCAATCCCAAAGAAAGCAGATGTTGACAGATGTGGAAATTACCGAACAATCAGTTTAATAAGCCACAGCTGCAACATACTAACACGAATTATTCACAGACGAATGGAAAAACTAGTAGAAGCCGACCTCGGGGAAGATCAGTTTGGATTCCGTAGAAATACTGGAACACGTGAGGCAATACTGACCTTACGACTTATCTTAGAAGAAAGATTAAGGAAAGGCAAACCTACGTTTCTAGCATTTGTAGACTTACAGAAAGCTTTTGACAATGTAGACTGGAATACTCTCTTTCAAATTCTAAAGGTGGCAGGGGTAAAATACAGGGAGCGAAAGGCTATTTACAATTTGTACAGAAACCAGATGGCAGTTATAAGAGTCGAGGGACATGAAAGGGAAGCAGTGGTTGGGAAGGGAGTAAGACAGGGTTGGAGCCTCTCCCCGATGTTATTCAATCTGTATATTGACCAAGCAGTAAAGGAAACAAAAGAAAAATTCGGAGTAGGTATTAAAATCCATGGGGAAGAAATAAAAACTTTGAGGTTCGCCGATGACATTGTAATTCTGTCAGAGACAGCAAAGGGCTTGGAAGAGCAGTTGAGCGGAATGGATGGTGTCTTGCAGGAAGGATATAAGATGAACATCAACAAAGCAAAACGAGGATAATGGAATGTAGTCGAATTAAGTCGGGTGATGTTGAGGATATTAGATTAGGAAATGAGACAGTTAAAGTAGTAAAGGAGTTTTGCTATTTGGGGAGCAAAATAACTGATGATGGTCGAAGTAGAGAGGATATAAAATGTAGACTGGCAATGGCAAGGAAAGCGTTTCTGAAGAAGAGAAATTTGTTAACGTCGAGTATAGATTTAAGTGTCAGGAAGTCATTTCTGAAAGTATTTGTATGGAGTGTAGCCATGTATGGAAGTGAAACATGGACGGTAAATAGTTTGGACAAGAAGAGAATAGAAGCTTTCGAAATGTGGTGCTACAGAAGAATGCTGAAGATTAGATGGGTAGATCACATAACTAATGAGGAAGTATTGAATAGGATTGGGGAGAAGAGAAGTTTGTGGCACAACTTGACCAGAAGAAGGGATCGGTTGGTAGGACATGTTCTGAAGCATCAAGGGATCACCAATTTAGTACTGGAGGGCAGCGTGGAGGGTAAAAATCGTAGAGGGAGACCAAGAGATGAATACACTAAGCAGATTCAGAAGGATGTAGGTTGCATTAGGTACTGGGAGATGAAGCAGCTTGCACAGCATAGAGTAGCATGGAGAGCTGCATCAAACCAGTCTCAGGACTGAAGACCACAACAACAACAACATGATGAGATACAAGAAATTGAATGACGAAGAAATTGAAGAAATGTATGATGAAATAAAAGAAATTATTCAGATAGTGAAGGGAGACAAAAATTTAATAGTCATGGGTGACTGAAGTTCGATAGTAGGAAAAGGAAGAGAAGGAAACATAGTAGGTGAATATGGAATGGGGGTAAGAAATGAAAGAGGAAACCGCCTGGTAGAATTTTGCACAGAGTATAACTTAATCATAGCCTGGAGATACTGGAAGGTTTCAGATAGATTATGTAATGGTAAGACAGAGATTTAGGAACCAGGTTTTTGAAAGACATAAGTCGAAAGAAGGCCCCGGTAGTAGACAACATTCCATTAGAGCTACTGACAGCCTTTGGAGAGCCAGTCCTGACAAAACTGTACCATCTGGTGAGCAAGATGTATGAGACAGGCGAAATACCCTGAGACTTCAAGAAGAATATAATAATTCCAACCCCAAAGAAAGCAGGTGTTGACAGATGTGAAAATTACCGAACTGTCAGTTTAAGCCACGGCTGCAAAATACTAACGCGAATTCCTTACAGACGAATGGAAAAACTGGTAGAAGCCGACTTTAGGAAAGATCAGTTTGGATTCCGTAGAAATATTGGAACACGTGAGGCAATACTGACCCTACCACTTATCTTAGAAGATAGATTATGAACAGGCAAACCTACGTTTCTAGCAGTTGTAGACTTAGAGAAAGCTTTTGACAATGTTTACTGGAATACCCTCTTTCAAATTCTGAAGGTGGCAGGGTAAAATACAGGGAGCGAAAGGCTATTTACAATTTGTACAGAAACCAGATGGCAGTTATAAGAGTCGAGGGGCATGAAAGGGAAGCAGTGGTTGGGAAGGGAGTGAGACAGGGTAGTAGCCTCTCCCCGATGTTATTCAATCTATATATTGAGCAAGCAGTAAAGGAAATAAAAGAAAAATTTGGAGTAGGAATTAAAATTCATGGAGAAGAAATAAAAACCTTGAGGTTGGCCTATGAAATTGTAATTCTATCAGAGATACCAAAGGACCTGGAAGAGCAGTTGAACGGAATGGACAGTGTCTTGAAAGGTGGATATAAGGTGAATATCAACAAAGACAAAACGAGGATAATGGAATGTAGTCAAATTAAGTCGGGTAATTCTGCGGGAATTAGATAAGGAAATCAGACACTTAAAGTAGTAGATGAGTTTTGCTGTTTGGGGAGCAAAATAACTGATGATGGTCAATGCAGAGAGGATATGAAATGCAGACTAGCAATGGCAAGGAAAGCGTTTCTGAAGAAGAGAAATTTGTTAACATCGAGTATAGATTTAAGTGCCAGTAAGTCGTTTCTGAAAGTATTTGTATTGAGTGTAGCCATGTATGGAAGTGAAACATGGACGATAAATAGTTCAGACAAAAAGAGAATAGAAACTTTCGAAATGTGGAGCCACAGAAGAATGCTGAAGATTAGAGGGTAGATCACATAACTGATGAGGAGATATTGAATAGAATTGGGGAGAAAAGGAATTTCTGGCACAACTTGACTGGTTTAAGGGATCGGTTGGTAGGACATGTTCTGAGGTATCAAGAGATCACCAATTTAGTATTGGAGAGCAGCGTGGAGGGTAAATATAGTAGAGGGAGACCATAGAGGAACACAGTAAGCAGATTCAGAAGGATGTAGGATGCAGTAGGTACTAAGAGATGCAAAAGCTTGCACAGGATAGAGTAGCGTGGAGAGCTGCATCACACTAGTCTCTCGACTGAAGACCACAACAACAGCAACAACAACAACATAGTTTATACCAGCTCTCTGGCGAACTGATTCTGTCTCTTGTTATATGACTACGTACTCAGTGAATAAAAATTTTGAGGGTAGTGCAAGATTTTTTAAATTGTGTTCGTGGAGTGTTTTAACTTCCCTTGGCTTGTAATGTGACCAGTATCAAAATTTAATGTAGGTGGAGACAGAGAGCTTTTTTTTTTTCGAAAGCATCTGTTGGTATTACGTTCTTCATGCGTTTATTACCCTCTGTGTTTATGAGAGCGATGTGGATTGATATTTCCATATACATCGAGGTGGCATAAGTCATGGGATAGCGATATGCACATATGCAGTTTGCGAAAATATCGTGTACACGAGACATAAAAGGTCAGTGCATGGCGGAGCTATCATACGTGCTCAGGTGATTCATGTGAAAAGTTTTCCGGCGTGATTATGGTCGCACGACGAGAAGTAACAGACTTTGAACGCGGAATGGTAGCTGGAACTACAGGCATGGGACATTCCGTTTCGGAAATCGTTAGGGAACTCAGTATTTCGGGAGCCACAATGTCAAGAGTGTGCTGAGAACTCCAATTTCAGGCATTAGCTGTCATCACGAACAACGCAGTGGCCGACGGATTTCACTTAGCGACCGAGAGCAGCGGCGTCTGCGTAGTCCTCAGTGTTAACAGACAAGTAACACTGCGCGAAGCAACGCGGGACGTATGACGAATGTATCCGTTAGGAGAGTGCGGCGAAATTTGGCTTAACGGTCTGCGGCAGCAGACGACCGACGCGAGTGCCTTTGCTAGAAGCACAACATCGCCTACAGTTGCTCTCCTGGGCTCGTGGCCATGTCGGTTGGGCCCCAGACGACTGGGAAACGCTGGCCTGCTCAGATGAGTCCCGCCTTCATTTAGTAAGATCTGATGGTAGGTTTCGAGTGCAGTGCACACTCCACGAAGGCATGGATCCAAGCTGTCAACAAGGCACTGTCCGAGCTGATGGTGGCTCCTTAATGGTGCGGGCTGCGTTTACATGGAATAGCCCATTCCCCTGGTCCAACTGAACCGGAATTGGTTTTGTTCCACCAATTAAAGACAATAATAAATGAAAAGCACCAGTTTGCTTTTGTTCTACAATATTATTTTTATTGCTAAATAAATTTTATTGTATCTAACTCTGCTTTAAAATCATCTCTGGACATGCGGATGGATATGAGACGGTGTACCATTGAGTGGAAAGCTGCATGTTTGTGAGCTGTGGGATGTTGTGAGCAAGAAGGTATTACTGTGTCTCTAGTTGTTGGTTTTCTGTAAATTTTGAAACAATGTGTGTGTGTAGTGATGTCAATGGTGAGATCTAAGAAGTTTATGGATTTGTTGCCAATTTCCATAGTGAACTGGATATTTTTATGTTGACCGTTTAGGTATTTCAAGAATGTGTTGGGTTGTCTTGTAGTACCAGTCCACATACACAGGACATCATCTACATATCTAAACCAGTATTTGATGTTTGCACTCAAAGGTTCTGTTTTTAGAAAATTTTATTCAAAATGGTCCATAAATATTTCAGCCAACAGTGGACTAAGAGGGGAACCCATAGCTAAGCCATCTAATTGTTTATAAAGAGTGCCTTGGAACTGGAAATAGTTCTGTGCAAGGCAGGTCTGTGTGGCCAGTCTCAAGTCATTCAATTCCACAGGATTGACATTAGACTTGTGCATCAGCTCTGTCAGAATGTCAATACATTCTACTACTGGTATGTTAGAAAACAAACTGCTGACATCAAAGGATACTAATTTATCACTGTGTGAGACAGATATACCTTTTAATTTGTTTACTAGGTCCACAGAGTTTGAAATACCATGCTTTGGTTTAAATTTAGTCTTGCTCTTAATTAGGACATCAAGTTTACTGGCTAGTTTGTAAGATGGAGCAGTGAATGATGATACAACTGGACGAATAGGAATATCTTGTTTATGCAGTTTAGGAAGGCCGTGCATTCTAGGAGGCAATGGGTTCATATTAGTTAACGGTTTTATTTCAAATTCAGAGAATATGCTTTTGCATGAAATGATTGCATATTTAACATCCTCTTTGAACAATTTAGTAGGGTCTTTAGGAAGGACTTGGAAGCCTGTGGTATTCAGAAAATCATTAACTTTATCCACATAATCACATTTATTCAAAAGCACAATACTGTTGCCTTTATCAGATTTTGTGGCAACGATACCTTGGTGTTGTAATTTCTGTTTTAAGGACTTGAGGGTGTGAAAGTCAATAGACCGTGGGATGCTACACACGAATTTGGTTTCGTTCTTTAGTGCATTGGCAACTATATATTTTGCAGTGGTGTCTTTCGTTAAGGCATATTCAATATCAACTTTCATAACATCCAGTTGTTTTTCTGATGGAGGGTGGGGAGGAGCATATTTAAAACCTTTTTCAAGCACTTTTTGTTCCTTTGGCGACAGAACCAAGTTCGATAAGTTAATTACACGTTGCGAAAAATTTTGTTTACAGTTTGAGGTTAGAGGTTCAATCACCTTCCTAATCATAGATAATTTCTTGTTCTGACGCAAAAATACGTCGTGAATAAGATCACTTACACTTTGACGAACTTCTCGATCGAAAACATCGAACTCACACGGGTGTAACTTAGATGTGATTGCCATATGTACCACTTTTAGATGTGTACTCACGTTGTCACGAACACGATACCATTTCTTCATTTCTTCCTTTATCCACGTGTATCTTGCGACGTCAACGGCTTTGTTTGCTGCGGCGGATGTTCCTCTTGACTTTATGGAGACGTATTTTGGCGTAATTTTGCGTTGCAAACACTGTTTGTTAAACCAAATGTGTTGTGTTGATTTAGCTCTTTGTCTCAGTAATCTACTGTAAAAGACGGATAATTGTGCTGTTGTGGCACATTTGATCATATTAACAGAATCTTCCGTCGGTTCTTGGTAGAACAACATTATAATAATAAATGAAAAGCACCAGTTTGCTTTTGTTCTACAATATTATTTTTATTGCTAACCGGTTTTCGGCTTACAAGGCCATCTTCAGGCATTTACTGAGTATTATCACCAAAGAAGTAACTCATCTAGAGTGAAGTAGAAACATACAGTGAGTAACATCTTTGCAATGAAATAGTAAAAACTGAACAGTACATAAATAACAATGGAGTTGACAGGAAAACCTTTAGCACAAAATAAGAATAGCATGCCTACATAACAGTTTCTATTGATAAACAAAACTATTGAAATAAGATAAAATTAGTACTTGGCAAGGCTGCATCAAGAGGTATGAAACATGGAGAGTGATACACAACCAATTAAAAAAGAAGAGACAGTTGTCAATGTAAATACAGAATACATGAGGAACTTAAGCAATATCAATACAATAAACAGAAATTAATAAATGCAGGAAAATTGAGGTGTTTGAGGGAACCTACAGCTTGAGAGTGTGGTGGTACTGAATTTTAACATTAACATTATAATCAAAGCAGTGGATGTATACCAGTTTACATTAAATAAATGAGCAAAGTAAAATATGAACAGCATTTGATGAGACAACTACAAGGGGAGTTAAACATGGAGAGTAATTCAAGTACAAGTTAAAAGCAAACCCTTAACTATTGAAACTACAGCATATGTGGAATACAAAGACAACTGCAACAAATAAAACAACTTAATGACTACAGGAAAACGGGAATATGTAGGAAGAGAGAGTGTGGGAAGTAATGAACAACAAAGATGATTATATGAAATTTAGGAGAGGGGAAGTGTTGAGTTGTGTCTGGTCATTTAGGATGAGATCTGGACTGTGAGCAAGATGTTTGTTAATTTCCAGGGCTTCCAGCAGGTTGAGTTTATGGCCTTTGTTTGCTAAGTGAAGTACATGGGACACTGGCTGGTAGTTGTGACCCTCACTCAGTACATGCTCAGCAAATGCAGAGTCTGAATTCTGCAACCTCCAGCTACGTTCATGTTCAGCCAGCCTAGTTGATATGTCTCTGCCTGACTGACCAATGTAAAATTTGTCACAATCAGAACAGGTGATTTTGTATACCCCACTGTTGGCTAATAACTGGATCTTATCTTTGCTATTAAAAACACACTGGGCTGTAGTGTTCCTGACATAGTAGGAAACCCTATACTTGCAGGATTTCAGTGCTTTGGGTATAGTCTGTGATACCTGACCTAGAAATGGTAGAGTACACCATTTCTTGCAGACAGTGGATGGGGAAGCAGGTGGGGCATAGAGGAGGGGTATAATTTTCCGTTTTTGTTTCCTGTCGAAGATGTGGTCAATAAGAACTGGATTGTAGCCATTGGCTGAGGCAATAAATTTTATTGTATCTAACTCTGCTTTAAAATCATCTCTGGACATGGGGATGGATATGAGACGGTGTACCATTGAGTGGAAAGCTGCATGTTTGTGAGCTGTGGGATGTTGTGAGCAAGAAGGTATTACTGTGTCTCTAGTTGTTGGTTTTCTGTAAATTTTGAAACAATGTGTGTGTGTAGTGATGTCAATGGTGAGATCTAAGAAGTTTATGGATTTGTTGCCAATTTCCATAGTGAACTGGATATTTTTATGTTGACCGTTTAGGTGTTTCAAGAATGTGTTGAGTTGTCTTGTAGTACCAGTCCACATACACAGGACATCATCTACATATCTAAACCAGTATTTGATGTTTGCACTCAAAGGTTCTGTTTTTAGAAAATTTTATTCAAAATGGTCCATAAATATTTCAGCCAACAGTGGACTAAGAGGGGAACCCATAGCTAAGCCATCTAATTGTTTATAAAGAGTGCCTTGGAACTGGAAATAGTTCTGTGCAAGGCAGGTCTGTGTGGCCAGTCTCAAGTCATTCAATTCCACAGGATTGACATTAGACTTGTGCATCAGCTCTGTCAGAATGTCAATACATTCTACTACTGGTATGTTAGAAAACAAACTGCTGACATCAAAGGATACTAATTTATCACTGTGTGAGACAGATATACCTTTTAATTTGTTTACTAGGTCCACAGAGTTTGAAATACCATGCTTTGGTTTAAATTTAGTCTTGCTCTTAATTAGGACATCAAGTTTACTGGCTAGTTTGTAAGATGGAGCAGTGAATGATGATACAACTGGACGAATAGGAATATCTTGTTTATGCAGTTTAGGAAGGCCGTGCATTCTAGGAGGCAATGGGTTCATATTAGTTAACGGTTTTATTTCAAATTCAGAGAATATGCTTTTGCATGAAATGATTGCATATTTAACATCCTCTTTGAACAATTTAGTAGGGTCTTTAGGAAGGACTTGGAAGCCTGTGGTATTCAGAAAATCATTAACTTTATCCACATAATCACATTTATTCAAAAGCACAATACTGTTGCCTTTATCAGATTTTGTGGCAACGATACCTTGGTGTTGTAATTTCTGTTTTAAGGACTTGAGGGTGTGAAAGTCAATAGACCGTGGGATGCTACACACGAATTTGGTTTCGTTCTTTAGTGCATTGGCAACTATATATTTTGCAGTGGTGTCTTTCGTTAAGGCATATTCAATATCAACTTTCATAACATCCAGTTGTTTTTCTGATGGAGGGTGGGGAGGAGCATATTTAAAACCTTTTTCAAGCACTTTTTGTTCCTTTGGCGACAGAACCAAGTTCGATAAGTTAATTACACGTTGCGAAAAATTTTGTTTACAGTTTGAGGTTAGAGGTTCAATCACCTTCCTAATCATAGATAATTTCTTGTTCTGACGCAAAAATACGTCGTGAATAAGATCACTTACACTTTGACGAACTTCTCGATCGAAAACATCGAACTCACACGGGTGTAACTTAGATGTGATTGCCATATGTACCACTTTTAGATGTGTACTCACGTTGTCACGAACACGATACCATTTCTTCATTTCTTCCTTTATCCACGTGTATCTTGCGACGTCAACGGCTTTGTTTGCTGCGGCGGATGTTCCTCTTGACTTTATGGAGACGTATTTTGGCGTAATTTTGCGTTGCAAACACTGTTTGTTAAACCAAATGTGTTGTGTTGATTTAGCTTTTTGTCTCAGTAATCTACTGTAAAAGACGGATAATTGTGCTGTTGTGGCACATTTGATCATATTAACAGAATCTTCCGTCGGTTCTTGGTAGAACAACATTATAATAATAAATAAAAAGCACCAGTTTGCTTTTGTTCTACAATATTATTTTTATTGCTAACCGGTTTTCGGCTTACAAGGCCATCTTCAGGCATTTACTGAGTATTATCACCAAAGAAGTAACTCATCTAGAGTGAAGTAGAAACATACAGTGAGTAACATCTTTGCAATGAAATAGTAAAAACTGAACAGTACATAAATAACAATGGAGTTGACAGGAAAACCTTTAGCACAAAATAAGAATAGCATGCCTACATAACAGTTTCTATTGATAAACAAAACTATTGAAATAAGATAAAATTAGTACTAGGCAAGGCTGCATCAAGAGGTATGAAACATGGAGAGTGATACACAACCAATTAAATAAGAAGAGACAGTTGTCAATGTAAATACAGAATACATGAGGAACTTAAGCAATATCAATACGATAAACAGAAATTAATAAATGCAGGAAAATTGAGGTGTTTGAGGGAACCTACACTTTGAGAGTGCGGTAGTACTGAATTTTAACATTAACATTATAATCAAAGCAGTGGATGTATACCAGTTTACATTAAATAAATGAGCAAAATAAAATATGAACAGCATTTGATGTGACAACTACAAGGGGAGTTAAACATGGACAGTAATTCAAGTACAAGTTAGAAGCAAACCCTTAACTATTGAAACTACAGCATATGTGGAATACAAAGACAACTGCAACAAATAAAACAACTTAATGACTACAGGAAAACGGGAATATGTAGGAAGAGAGAGTGTGGGAAGTAATGAACAACAAAGACGATTATATGAAGTTTAGGAGAGGGGAAGTGTTGAGTTGTGTCTGGTCATTTAGGATGAGATCTGGAGTGTGAGCAAGATGTTTGTTAATTTCCAGGGCTTCCAGCAGGTTGAGTTTATGGCCTTTGTTTGCTAAGTGAAGTACATGGGACACTGGCTGGTAGTTGTGACCCTCACTCAGTACACGCTCAGCAAATGCAGAGTCTGAATTCTGCAACCTCCAGCTACGTTCATGTTCAGCCAGCCTAGTTGATATGTCTCTGCCTGACTGACCAATGTAAAATTTGTCACAATCAGAACAGGTGATTTTGTATACCCCACTGTTGGCTAATAACTGGATCTTATCTTTGCTATTAAAAACACACTGGGCTGTAGTGTTCCTGACATAGTAGGAAACCCTATACTTGCAGGATTTCAGTGCTTTGGGTATAGTCTGTGATACCTGACCTAGAAATGGTAGAGTACACCATTTCTTGCAGACAGTGGATGGGGAAGCAGGTGGGGCATAGAGGAGGGGTATAATTTTCCGTTTTTGTTTCCTGTCGAAGATGTGGTCAATAAGAACTGGATTGTAGCCATTGGCTGAGGCAATAAATTTTATTGTATCTAACTCTGCTTTAAAATCATCTCTGGACATGGGGATGGATATGAGACGGTGTACCATTGAGTGGAAAGCTGCATGTTTGTGAGCTGTGGGGTGTTGTGAGCAAGAAGGTATTACTGTGTCAGTAGTTGTTGTTTTTCTGTAAATTTTGAAACAATGTGTGTGTGTAGTGATGTCAATGGTGAGATCTAAGAAGTTTATGGATTTGTTGCCAATTTCCATAGTGAACTGGATATTTTTATGTTGACCGTTTAGGTTTTTCAAGAATGTGTTGAGTTGTCTTGTAGTACCAGTCCACATACACAGGACATCGTCTACATATCTAAACCAGTATTTGATGTTTGCACTCAATGGTTCTGTTTTTAGAAAATTTTGTTCCAAATGGTCCACAAATATTTCAACCAACAATGGACTAAGAGGGGAACTCAAAGCGAAGCCATCTAATTGTTTATAAAGAGTGCCTTGGAACTGGAAATAGTTCTGTGCAAGGCAGGTCTGTGTGGCCAGTCTCAGCAAACAAAGCCGTTGACGTCGCAAGATACACGTGGATAAAGGAAGAAATGAAGAAATGGTATCGTGTTCGTGACAACGTGTGTACACATCTAAAAGTGGTACATATGGCAATCACATCTAAGTTACAGGCAAGTCCAGTTCCAAGGCACTCTTTATAAACAATTAGATGGCTTAGCTATGGGTTCCCCTCTTAATCCACTGTTGGCTGAAATATGTATGGACCATTTTGAATAAAATTTTCTAAAAACAGAACCTTTGAGTGCAAACATCAAATACTGGTTTAGATATGTAGATGATGTCCTGTGTATGTGGACTGGTACTACAAGACAACTCAACACATTCTTGAAAAACCTAAACGGTCAACATAAAAATATCCAGTTCACTATGGAAATTGGCAACAAATCCATAAACTTCTTAGATCTCACCATTGACATCAGTATACACACACATTGTTTCAAAATTTACAGAAAAACAACAACTACTGACACAGTAATACCTTCTTGCTCACAACACCCCACAGCTCACAAACATGCCGCTTTCCACTCAATGGTACACCGTCTCATATCCATCCCCATGTCCAGAGATGATTTTAAAGCAGAGTTAGATACAATAAAATTTATTGCCTCAGCCAATGGCTACAATCCAGTTCTTATTGACCACATCTTCGACAGGAAACAAAAACGGAAAATTATACCCCTCCTCTATGCCCCACCTGCTTCCCCATCCACTGTCTGCAAGAAATGGTGTTCTCTACCATTTCTAGGTCAGGTATCACAGACTATACCCAAAGCACTGAAATCCTGCAAGTATAGGGATTCCTACTATGTCAGGAACACTACAGCCCAGTGTGTTTTTAATAGCAAAGATAAGATCCAGTTATTAGCCAACAGTGGGGTATACAAAATCACCTGTTCTGATTGTGACAAATTTTACATTGGTCAGTCAGGCAGAGACATATCAACTAGGCTGGCTGAACATGAACGTAGCTGGAGGTTGCAGAATTCAGACTCTGCATTTGCTGAGCATGTACTGAGTGAGGGTCACAACTACCAGCCAGTGTCCCATGTACTTCACTTAGCAAACAAAGGCCATAAACTCAACCTGCTGGAAGCCCTGGAAATTAACAAACATCTTGCTCACAGTCCAGATCTCATCCTAAATGACCAGACACAACTCAACACTTCCCCTCTCCTAAACTTCATATAATCATCTTTGTTGTTCATTACTTCCCACACTCTCTCTTCCTACATATTCCCGTTTTCCTGTAGTCATTAAGTTGTTTTATTTGTTGCAGTTGTCTTTGTATTCCACATATGCTGTAGTTTCAATAGTTAAGGGTTTGCTTTTAACTTGTACTTGTATTACTGTCCATGTTTAACTCCCCTTGTAGTTGTCTCATCAAATACTGTTCATATTTTACTTTGCTCATTTATTTAATGTAAAATGGTATACAGCCACTGCTTTGATTATAATGTTAATGTTAAAATGCAGTACCACCTCACTCTCAAGCTGTAGGTTCCCTCAAACACCTCAATTTTCCTGCATTTATTAACTTCTGTTTATCGTATTGATATTGCTTAAGTTCCTCTTGTATTCTGTATTTACATTGACAACTGTCTCTTCTTTTTTAATTGGTTGTGTATCACTCTCCATGTTTCATACCTCTTGATGCAGCCTTGCCTAGTACTAATTTTATCTTATTTCAATAGTTTTGTTTATAAATAGAAACTGTTATGTAGGCATGCTATTCTTATTTTGTGCTAAAGGTTTTCCTGTCAGCTCCATTGTTATTTATGTACTGTTCAGTTTTTACTATTTCATTGCAAAGATGTTACTCACTGTATGTTTCTACTTCACTCTAGATGTGTTACTTCTTTGGTGATAATACTCAGTAAATGCCTGAAGATGGCCTTGTAAGCCGAAAACCGGTTAGCAATAAAAATAATATTGTAGAACAAAAGCAAACTGGTGCTTTTCATTTATTATTATAATATTGTTCTACCAATAACCGACGGAAGATTCTGTTAATATGAATTAAAGACAATTTGCAGCCACTCATAGTCTTCATGTTCCTAATCAACAATGTCATGTCACTGGGACACAACTGTTCAAGATTGGTTGAAGAACATTCTGGACAGTTCGAGCGAATGATTTAGCCACCCAGATTACCCGACATCAGTTCCATCGAACATTTATGGGAGATAATCTAGAGGTCAGTTCGTGCAAAAAACCATGCCCGACAGCACTTTCGCAGTTATGAATTGCTACAGAGGCAGCACGGCTCAATATTTCTGCAGCGGACTTCCAACGAAAGAGTGCATGCCACGTCTAGTTGCTGCATTACTCCTAGCAAAAGAAGTTTCAAAACGGTATTAGGCGATATCTCACGACTTTTGTCACCTGTGTGTAGTTTCTATTTGCAACGCAGCTGCTTTTTAGTACGTACTATGACGAGATGAGAGCAGCCAGTTACCACGGCGTATCATCTCATTTCTGGAAACCCAGCATCTACTCTGTAGGAAGCAACATGGATTCCGGAAACAGCGATCGTGTGAGACCCAGTTCGCTTTATTTGTTCATGAGACCCAGAAAATATTAGATACAGGCTCCCAGGTAGGTTGCCATTTTCGTTGACTTACGGAAGGCGTTCGATACAGTTCCGCACTGTCGCCTGATAAACAAAGTAAGAGCCTACGGAATCAGACCAGCTATGTGGCTGGACTGAAGAGTTTTTAGCAAACAGAACACAGCGTGTTGTTCTCAATGAAGAGACGTCTACAGACGTTAAAGTAACCTCTGGCGTGCCACGGGGGAGCGTTATGCGACCATTACTTTTCACAATATATATAAATGACCTAGTAGATAGTGTCGGAAGTTCCATGCGGCTTTTCGCGGATGATGCTGTAGTATACAGAGAAGTTGCAGCATTAGAAAATTGCAGCGAAATGCAGGAAGATTTGCAGCGGATAGGCACTTGGTGCAGGGAATGGCAACTGAACCTTAACATAGACGAATGTAATGTATTGCAAATACATAGAAAGAAGGATCCTTTATTGTGTGATTATATGATAGCGGAACAAACACTGGTAGGAGTTACTTCTGTAAAATATCTGGGAGTATGCGTACGGGATTATTTGAAGTGGAATGATCATATAAAATTAATTGTTGGTAAGGCGGGTGCCAGGTTGAGATTCATTGGGAGAGTCCTTAGAAAATGTAGTCCATCAACAAAGGAAGTGGCTTACGAAACACTGGTTCGACCTATACTTGAGTATTGCTCATCAGTGTGGAATCCGTACCAGGTCGGGTTGACGGAGGAGATAGAGAAGATCCAAAGAAGAGCGGCGCGTTTCGTCACAGGGTTATTTGGTAAGCGTGATAGCGTTACGGAGATGTTTAGCAAACTCAAGTGGCAGACTCTGCAAGAGAGGCGCTCTGCATCGCGGTGTAGCTTGCTGTCGAGGTTCCGAGAGGGTGCGTTTCTGGATGAGGTATGGAATATATTGCTTCCCCCTACTTATACCTCCCGAGGAGATCACGAATGTAAAATTAAAGAGATTCGAGCGCGCACGGAGGCTTTCCGGCAGTCGTTCTTCCCGCGAACCATACGCGACTGGAACAGGAAAGGGAGGTAATGATAGTGGCACGTAAAGTGCCCTCCGCCACACACCGTTGGGTGGCTTGCGGAGTATAAATGTAGGTGTAGATGTACCAGGGTTGAATTAACTGCAATGGTCATTGATGTCTCTTATTTTATTGCACCGATCATTTCCCTCTGTGTCTGTGAGCGCTAACAAAATATTTTCGCTTTCGGAGGAGAAATATAGTGATTGTAATTTCGTGAAGATATCCTTCCGCAACGAAAAGCGCCTTTGTTTTAATCTGAATGTAAGATCTCAGTCGTGAAAGTAGGTGTTCCTCGCATCTGGACGTTAGGACCAATTGCGGCCTGCGTGCGAGTCTCCACGCCCGTGTTTCGAGAAACGTCGTTGCTAAGAGATGGCATGCCGGTACTGAAGAGAATACTAGCAGCTTGCACTGACGATTCCTGGAACGGGGCCTCGCGCCGTTCCAGCCTTCTGAGCTGTATACTGCGACCGGCGACGCGATTCCGCTTCGGCGCCCAGACGAGGGGCAGACGCAGCATCTGCGGCGGCGTAGCCGCTGCCAGCCAGCCGTGTCGAGGCGTCTCACAGACGTTCATACGGGCACGCTCGCACAGGCACTTCAAAAGACCTCTGGCGGCGGCCGTTCGGAGATTTCTGGAAGGACGGCTAGGACGCAAGAACACTTGCCGACTCTCACACGTGTCAGAGCTGAGCACCTCCAGAAACAGCTCGGATTCTTCGCTGTCTAAAAACTCGCCTGAAACGGAACGAATTTGACGTTCCTGGATTCTCTGAAAGAACTATCACAGATTCAGGAAAAGGCATCCGCGTCAAACACAGCTCTCTTTGTTCATTCACATCTTGCAGCCAAGAGAAGCACTGTATTATTGTTATTGTGTTATTGTCTTTTCGACCTGCTGCACAGATCATCTTCAACTCAGAAGTTGTCGAAAAGGGTATTGCGCTATCCTCAGCACCTTAGACAATCTTTTTTAATAAACGATTTATTGCAGCAAAATAGCTATTGCAGTTCTACATTAGATTACAATCATTTGCGAGTGAATTACAAGGATGTATTGAGTGTCTGCATAATTCTTAGTAGTAGATTACACTCAGTGCAGGTATTATAACAGATTATCATTTGAACCATTTATTGCATAGTCTCTAATTGATCTGGTCCTCTCGTTGTATATTTCTATATGGTATCTCTTACAAGACTGTCCACATAGTGTACACTTGCAAAGGTTTGACGGTTCGTTGTATTTGCACAAATTTCATGGTGGAATCCGTGTACTGCGAGTCTTGTAAGTACGTGTCTCATCTCAAAGTTTGCTGCTGTCCAAGTGCGGTCGATCATGGCCCCGGATCCATAGAATTCCGTTGGTACTTCCTGTCTTTTCTTGAGTAGTGATCTTAGTAGGTTCTCCGATGCTGATGTGTTGGGAAGTACGAACCTTGTCCTTAGATCCTCTATGAGGAAAGATTCTCGGGCGAGAAGGTAGACTAACCTTGATCTTGTGGTTTTTGCTACCCCTAATGCTCTTTTGATATAGATTGCTTTTACTCTTTCCATTGTTTCTAAGTTCTTTTCATTTAGGTGTATCCATATGATTTTTATCCCATAAGCCAGTATCGGTATGTAACCAGAATAAAGTAATATAGTGAGCGGCCCAGACGGTGTTTATTCGTTACACCAACAGTGCTCATGGTTTACCTAACGCTAGCATAGCGCTTGCTGCTTCGCACGCGTTGACTGTATGGTCTGCCCGGACTTTTTTGTTTTCCTTTAATCGAATTTTTGAGTTGTTCACAAACTGCAACATCTTATAAACATTGCACGCTACGTAAGGACATAGAAGCGTGGTCCTTTCCAAATTTACTTCTGACCAAAAAGCGATTCCGGCAGCTAGAGTCGGAAATCTTTGTTAAACCTGATTTTTGAGTTCTTGTAGTGACATTTCCATAGGAACTTTCATATATATTTATTTGGAAATCAAATACAAATTTTCATAGACTTAGCTTTAAAAATGTCGTAATATAACGAAATATTTTCATAAAAATTTTCATCTTTTATTTCATATCCTTAAGGGTTGAATTTCCAAAAACACTAAACACGCATTTTTCTCCTATTCAAGAAGCCAAATAGGAATTTTCTTAGATCTAGCTTCAAAAATTCTTTCATAATGAAATGTTTCCACAAAAATTTCCAACCCCTATTTCACCCCCTTAGGGGTATTTCCAAAAACAATAAGTCAAATAACAATTTTCGTAGAGATAGTTTTAAAAACCCCAAGTTTCATGCCATTATCTTTGTTTTTATGTTAGTACTCCAGTGTCATCATTAACACGGCAGTCCGTCCCCGGTAGCTGAATGGTCAGCGTGACGGATTGTCAATCCTCTAGGCCCGGGTTCGATTCCCGGCTGGGTCGGGGAATTTTCTCCGCCCACGGACTGGGTGTTGGTGCTGTCCTCAGCATCATCCTATCATCCTCAGCGACTGCAGGTCGCCGAAGTGGAGTTAAATTGAAAGACTGGTACCCGGCGAACGGCCTGCCCGACCAGGGCCCTTGCCATACGATTAAATAAATTAACACCGCTTCTTAATGTAGAATAGCATATTAGATTAACAAATTTCGTAGTAAGTAGTAGGAAATAACATTTGTTTTTCAAAATGGAATACCTACTATCTGAGGGACATAGAAAAGCACAGAGAAACCCTTTGCCTTCAAAATATTTTTTATCATGTTTCACGTTTTCCCTATAAAACGCTATGTGCATCATTCTTTTTCCAGTTTGTCCGAGTTTTCCATTTGAGACAGTAGGAACCTGGCTTCATCTTTTTACCTAGAATTTTGTCGATGATGTTGGGGTCAGATCCATTATTTCAGGCTATTATTTTTATTGTATTAAGTTCCTCGTCAAAGTCTTCTTGGACCACAGGGGTAGAAAGGAGACGATGGAGCATGTGATGGAATGCTGCATGTTTATAGGCTGTAGGATGTTGGGAAGAAGTCGGGATGAATCTGCCAGTTAATGAGCCTTTTCAAAATGGTTCAAATGGCTCTGAGAACTATGGGGCTCAACATCTTAGGTCATAAGTCCCCTAGAACTTAGAACTACTTAAACCTAACTAACCTAAGGACATCACACACACCCATGCCCGAGGCAGGATTCGAACCTGCGACCGTAGCAGTCCCGCGGTTCCGGACTGCAGCGCCAGAACCGCACGGCCACCACGGCCGGCTGAGCCTTATCGATGAAATTTAAATTTATGGTGGCTGATTTCTCTCTTTAAGCTAATGTCCAGGAAATTTATACTGTCCCCCTCCCCCTCCCCTCCTTCAACTCCATGCTGATCTTTATATTAGTGTGCCACTGGTTCAAATTTTCCACAAATTTGTGGAGTTGTCTGTTACAAACAATCCACATACAAAGAATATCAACATATCTGTATCAATACACAATATGTTTTGTCAATAGCTCCCTCTTAAGAAAATCAATCTCCCACTTGTCCGTGAACATTCATGCTAGTAAGGGGGATAAAAGTGAACCCATTGCCAGACCACCTGCTTGCTGATAATAGCTCCTTTGAAAACAGTAATAATTTTGATTTAAACAACATTTCACTGTACTAACAATGCTCACCTGTTCTTCTGGATTAATGTTGTTTGAATACAATGATTGTGACGCAATATCTACATAGTCTTTTACTGGAATACTTGTGAACAAGCTATGCACGTCGAAAGATTACTGTAATTTTGAAATGCGTTACTAAATTTTAAATGATGTTTTGTATACCTTTCGTGTTTGAGCTGGCAGTGGCTTGCGGTCATCCTATACAGCTTCTTTATTCTTTTGTCAGCACTGTGGATCTTCATTTGTACGTCGACTGAATATCAACGTTCCGTAAAGAACCAAGCTAGCTCCTTTCCGTAAAGAATCAAGGTAGCTCCTGCTTGATCCACTGATGTTGCCTCGCAGTCTTCGTGCGGTGCGCTCCGTAACAATGGTGGTTTAGGCAGCTCGCTACACTGTGGCCAACAATAGAGCTTCATTGCACAATATTGACTCAAAAAGGGCGAACATGATAAGGCAAAGGAAATACTTGGCAGATGCGCTTTACTGAAAAAGAAAATAAAGGCATCATTGATAAATAATGGCAAGAAATATGGGACAGAGCAGAAACAGGGACAAGAACCTACCATTAGCTTCCTAACAAAAGAAAGATTAAGAATGTCATACTTCCTTGCAATCAAGGGAGCTGTCCACTACCTGTCGGGAAATACACTACTGGCCATTAAAATTGCTACATCAAGAAGAAATGCAGATGATAAACGGGTATTCATTGGACAAATATATTATACTAGAACTGACATGCGATTACATTTTCACGCAATTTGGGTGCATAGATCCTAAGAAATCAGTACCCAGAACAACCACCTCTGGCCGTAATAACGGCCTTGATACGCCTGGGCTTTGAGTCAAACAGAAAGGCCCGTGCAGGACCTGCGACATGTGGTCGTGCACTATCCTGCTGAAATGTAGGGTTTCGCAGGGTTGAATGAAGGGTAGAGCCACGGGCCGTAACACATCTGAAATGTAACGTCCACTGTTCAAAGTGCCGTCAATGCGAACAAGAGTGAACGAGACCAATAGCACCCCATACCATCACGCCGGGTGATACGCCAGTATGGCGATGACGAATACACGCTTCCGATGTGCGTTCACCGCGATGCCGCCAAACACGGATGCGACCATCATGATGCTGTAAGATTCATCCGAAAAAATGACGTTTTGCCATTCGTGCGCCCAGGTTCGTCGTTGCGTACACCATCGCAGGCGCTCCTGTCTGTGATGCAGTGTCAAGGGTAACCGCAACCATGGTCTCCATAGTCCATGCGGCTGCAAACGAAGTCGAACTGTTCGTGCAGGTGGTTGTTGTCTTGCAAACGTCCCCATCTGTTGACTCAGGGATCGAGACGTGGCTGCACGATCCGTTACAGCCATGCGGATAAGGTGCCTGTCATCTAGGCTGCTAGTTATACGAGGCCGTTGGATTCCAGTACGGCGTTCCGTATTACCCTTCTGAACCCACCGATTCCATATTCTGCTAACAGTCATTGGATCTCGACCAACTCGATACGATAAACCGCAATAGCGATAGGCTACAATCCAACCTTTATCAAAGACGGAAAAGTGATGGTACGCATTTCTCCTCCTTACACGAGGCATGACAACAACGTTTCACCAGGCAACGCCGGTCAACTGCTGTTTGTGTATGAGAAATCGGTTGGAAACTTTCCTCATGTCAGCACGTTGTAGGTGTCGCCACCGGCGCCAACCTTGTGTGAATGTTCTGAAAAGTTAATCATTTGCATATCGCAGCATCTTCTTCCTGTCGGTTAAATTTCGCGTCTATAGCTCGTCATCTTCGTGGTGTAGCAATTTTAATGACCAATAGTGTAGTATATATATCCCAGTCACTTCCGAAAGTACGACAATGCACCGCAGACACTTCTGAACGTGCAGCAATCGACTCTCCAGAGCACGTCTCGGAATGTGCCATTAGACAGGATGTTAAAGACCAGAATAGGTAATACATCAGTCCATAACACACACAGAAGTTTTACGTCACTCTGATATAGACTGTAGGTGTTTTGCTATGGTGACTGCTCCAATAGAGATTGGAAGATCACACCTAACATTGTTTGTAAACATACACATACCTGCCATGAGCTCTACCTACGGGTAAAATGCAGCACTGGAATAGATTGCAACATCACAGTTGAAAGCAAAGCACCAGTAGGGACGCATTAGAGACGTCTGAGAACAGTAGAGTGAACATCCATTATCCCACGAAGGACAATTGCGATCAGAGGTCGGGTCTGCATCGTTACATTAGATTCAGAAGGCTTGTGAGCTAAGTAAAGTCGTGCAGACATGGAATCGATTCCTGTTGACAGGTAGTGTTGACGACTTACACCGCACAGGTCGTCCCTATTCGATAGCTGCACATGATGATCGAATATAGAACTATTGAGTCAAAGAAAATGTGGTCTGAGTGCTATAGAACTGAAAGCGGTGTTTGAACAGGCTATAGGACGTTGTCTACCGCCTCATATTGTTAGGAGACGATTGCATGATGCGTATCTCCACTCCCGATGACCTTGGCAAGCATCACGTCCTACAGAACAACACCACGCTCTTCGTTACAGATACATAAGAAATCATGCAGAATGGACGCCCCGGGATTGGCGTCGGGTGTTGTTTATGGGCGAAACTCGGATCTGTTTGTACCCTGACAATCACAGACAACGTGTCTGGGGACAGCACAGTAATATCACATGCTTCTTAGTCAGTACTCCACATGTGCAAGGAAGTGGGGGCGGAGTGATGTTCTGGGGTGGGTTACAAGGAGCCACCCTACACCACTCGTGGTTGTTGAGGGCAGTCTCATTGCTTTACAGTTACAAGAATGAAATTCCATAACAAATAGTGGGTCCGTATGGTCAACATTTTGATAGCAATTTCTTCTGGGATGTATGATAACATGCGTGCTCAAAGAGGAATTCTTGTGAACATGTTCCTTCAGCATGGTCGAATCACCAAAATGGTTGGCTCTGAGCACTAAGGTCATCAGTCCCCTAGAACTTAGAACTACTTAAACCTAAGTAACCTAAGGACATCACACACATCCATGCCCGAGGCAGGATTCGAACCTGCGACCGTAGTGGTCGCTCGGCTCCAGACTGTAGCGCCTAGAACCGCACGGCCACTCCGGCCGGCGATCGATTCAAAATGGCTCTGAGCACTATGGGACTTAACATCTATGGTCATCAGTCCCCTAGAACTTAGAACTACTTAAACCTAACTAACCTAAGGACAGCACTCAACACCCAGCCATCACGAGGCAGAGAAAATCCCTGACCCCGCCGGGAATCGAACCCGGGAACCCGGGCGTGGGAAGCGAGAACGCTACCGCACGACCACGAGATGCGGGCGGCGATCGATTAAAGCTAACTGTTTTTCGACGTCGAGAACGGCCACATACTCTGCGCGATTTACGGAGAATCACTGTTGAAGATCGGGATAAATTGCCCCAGGACTGGCATGGCCGTCTCATGGATGGTATGCAACCACGGCAAGCCTACGTCCGAGCAAGGTGTCGTTAACCATGTGCTGACATTACTCAGGAGTGCTGAGAAAAAAAAATACCAATGGAAACAGACGATTTTTTCGCTCCACAATTTATTTATTTATTAGGTGATCTGAACACCTTGCAAATGAATATGTGCAAGTTACTCAGAACCCATTTTTTCTGTGTCATAATATTCGAACTAAAAGGGTGATACAAAATTTTTATTGATGTTTGTATAATAAGGAATGGGGAGCTGTGGTACGAGATGAACTTGCTGGCAGCCAAAATATCAGCTTACGAACTGTCAGCCAACTTGGCCGAGAGACAAACAAGACGAGACCATAAATCATGACAAGACACACCATTGCAGAATATCTAATCACAAGAACCTTACTAAAGCAGGAAGCTGACGAGACTCTTGGAGGACCAAGAAGGATTTCCTGAGACTCTGACAACCATGTCCCAATCTTTTCACCTTGGGTGGCACAGCGGGGCAGCACAGCAGCTGTGAATCCTGAGTTGTGCGCCAGCCCACCGGGGTTAAGCTATCTAGACAATGTGGGGAAATCTAATTTGAAGTTGAGAAAATGTACAGCTAATAATCTGCTTATCGCAGATCAGACTACAAGGTGGTTATAATTAAACTTTCACTACTTGGGAACGCCTCTATGAAAAACGAGTGATCGTAGATCAATGAAACTTTGTTTAAGTATTTGTAAGGACACGTGGAAGAGAACATAATGCTCCAGAAATTATAGCACTACAGTTCTGGCTCCGAGATACGGGCAGTTATACTGCTGAAAGATGATATCGCCGTCGGGGAAGACATCAAACATGAAGGGACGCAGGTGGTTTTTATTTCCACATGAGAAGGTAAGATTTGTTAACTGCGTAGAATATCTTTCTCCCAGGTCAGAAACGCATGAATATATGGAGATGGTATCTGTTCTTTCGGACATGTCCGAAAGAACAAAGACCATCTTCATATAGTGAAGGTTAACCGGCCCTTCACCTTCTTCTTCTGTCCGGATGCACACGCATTGCCCGAACTCTTACGGGACTCGGTAAGATTGTCTGCGGCGAGTAATGAGTGTAATGGGCAGGGGCACTACGAATGTAGTGTGTGGACATTAAGTTGGGAATGTGGGTCTCACGGGGAGCGTGCAAGGGATAAGTGCCTGCAGTCGCATTCGCCTCTGTGCCCTCGGTGGCTCAGATGGATAGAGTCGAGTAGCAGGAGATCCCGGGTTCGAGTCCCGATCGGGGCACACATTTCAATTGTCCACATTGATATTTATCAACGCCTGTCGACAGCTTAAGATCTTGATTTAATTATCATTTCAGGTTAGAAACGTGACACCCCATATGAAGTCGGTGTGCGTCAACGACAGCCTGGAACCGCACTAGAGATACCGTTCCACAATTGTTCAAAAATGGTTCAAATGGCTCTGAGCACTATGGGACTTAACATCTGAGGTCATCAGTCCCCTAGAACTCAAAACTACCTAAACCAAACTAACCTAAGGACATCACACACATCCATGCCCGAGGCAGGATTCGAACCTGCGACTGTAGCGGTCACTCGGTTCCAGACTGAAGCGCCTAGAGCCGCTCGGCCACTCAAGCCGGCGCACAATTGTTCGCAGAACTTTTACAACGGTGGACCATGAAACATTCAGCTGTCGTGACACAGCTCGTCCACTCACTGGACATAGCACATTGTGTCCAACATTCTCAGCCGTGACAACACTAATTTCTCAAAAAATTTGTAACACCATCGGCCGTCGGCCTATTGCAGGAGCAATTCCCAAATCGCCAGGTAATCTGAACTTTCGAATCATGTTCTCCACACCGGTGCGGAAAGAGAACTTCTCCGTATTTCTTTAATGCGCCGATGCTCGTGAAGAGTAGCAGCGCTAATGCTGTTGTTTTGATAAAACAGCTGTACAAGTAACGCCCTAATCACCTTGTCCTGGCCCATGTTGACTGTCTGTAACTGTAATGCACATTCATGCTTGTGTTTGAACACTATGTCGCGGTTCCAGATCCGAGTCTAATAGGAAGTCATGACACTAACAACGCAAATCCTGCAGCGCTCAGTCTGAACATCATTCCTACGAAGTTGGGTATCCACACGGTGAATAGTTTTCCCGTCTACACTGGCTCAAGTAGCGAAAGTTTAATTATAACCACCCTGCATATGTAGATACATCTGTCTCGTGAATAGACTTAGTAATAAAGAAGTAATTAATAAAAGCGACCTGCCTGATGCTGAAATTTTATTGCCCAGCATATCTCCTGAACTATATGTCGTACAATGATGTAATTTTCCAGTTACGTTCAATGGTATCTGTGGATAAAATATACAAACTGTGTTGCGAATAGTATTCATAGTCAAGAAATATTAAACTAAAACGTCGTGTCTGATGCCGAAATTTTACTACATGAACAGCGAAAATGTAGTAAGCGATAAATTTATTCCTTTCATCATTTTGTGTGTGTGTGAGAGGGAGGGATTGGGGGGGGGGAAGGGGAGGAAGTCTGAAGTTTGTTAGAAGTCACTAAGTGCTCTCATTCTCAAATATTGGATGATAAAGTCCGGGTATTTGCGCACCATCAGTTGCACTGCCTCAAGAGTGTAATACTTGTCTCTTATATTAAACTTTGAACTTAGGGTTATACCACTTAAATACTCTTTAAATTTTTAAATTCGGTCAATAGTTATGCGAAATACATAACAAATTTTTGGTGCCCCTGCAAGCTGCAAGGCAACTTGCAACTGGTAGCGATTCTGGTCTCTAAAATAATCGCTTTATGAGCCGAAACATTATGATCACCTATTTAATAGCTTGTTTGTCCGTCTCTGGAACCAAATATATCACTGACTCTGCATATCAGGGATGCGATAGCTTTGTGGAGCTATGTAATATTAGATGTCTCTGCACAGATCATGTAATTCGCATAAATAACAGTCCGCTGATTTGTGTATACGGTGATGGCGCCCGATAGCGACCCAGATTTACATCAGGCGAATTTGGTCGCCCAGACATCAACGCGAGTTCACCATAATGCTCCAGAAACTATAGCACTACAGTTCTGGCTCCGAGATACGGACAGTTATACTGCTGAAAGATGATCGCCGTCGGGGAAGACATCAAACATGAAGGGACGCAGGTGGTTACCAACTGTAAGCGCGTCCTCGATTACTACTGACTACTGCTGTGTCGGCTGCTGTGGGAGTCAGCACGGCCACAGACAGGGAAGGCTCTGAGCACTATGGCTCTGAGCATCTATGGTCATCAGTCTCCTAGAACTTAGAACTACTTAAACCTAACTAACCTAAGGACATCACACAACCATTGTGGTCTAGCGGTTCTGGCGCTGCAGTCCGGAACCGCGGGACTGCTACGGTCGCAGGTTCGAATCCTGCCTCGGGCATTGGTGTGTGTGATGTCCTTAGGTTAGTTAGGTTTAAGTAGTTCTAAGTTCTAGGGGACTTATGACCTAAGATGTTGAGTCCCATAGTGCTCAGAGCCATTTGAGCCATCACACAACACCCAGTCATCACGAGGCAGAGAAAATCCCTGACCCCGCCGGGAATCGAACCCGGGAACCCGGGCGCGGGAAGCGAGAACGCTACCGCACGACCACGAGCTGCGGACAGACAAGGAAGGAGAGAAGTTGCTATAGCCGCTGGCAGACGTCCAAAATGATATGTACATAACACATCGAGATTAATTTCTGCTTGATTTCTAAAGAGAAATTAAACATAACTTGCGTTTCCATCGCTGTACAACTTCTACTGGTTCCAAGCAAGCGCAGGAGAATGTCTCCCATAGCACAATTCTGCTCCCATCAGTCTGCGTCCATGGCGCGCTGCACATATAGAGCCGCCGTTCACCTCAATGACGGTGTGGGTAGCAAAGAGCCGACACGTTTTCATCGATCGACGGTCGAATCTCGATGGTCCCGTATCCACTGCAACCCTAATTGACGATGTCGTTGGGCTCAAATGGCTCTAAGCACTATGGGACTTAACATCTGAGGTCATCAGTCCTCTAGACTTAGAACTACTTAAACCTAACTAATCTAAGGACATCACACACGTCCGTGCCCGAGGCGGGATTCGAACCTGCGACCGTAGCAGCCGCGTGGTTCCGGGCTGGAGCGCCTAGAACCACTCGAGGTGAATACGTAGGGATGGTCTGCTGCAGAGCTCCATATTCAACAATTTACCATGAACGGTGTGCTCCGGAACACTTGTGCTGCCGCAAGCATAGTGCTCTTTCGTCAGAGACGCCACAGGCTACCATCTGTCCTAACTTACAGAGCAGGCAAGCTTCCGAGTCCCACATTGTATGAATAGAAGTGGATATCCAATTATTTAGCGCCTAGTAGTATTTTCACCGCCCTCCTACCTCTTTCTGTAGATGCTCACGACAGTAGCACGTGAACACTCGACGAGTTTCGCCTTTTTCGAGATACTCGTTCACAGACTCTGCGTGATAAGAATAATCAGCCTTTTGTCAAAGTCGCTTATCTCAGTGGATTTCCCCATTTGCGACCCATATCTTAGCTAGGGCGATCTCCATCCGTGTATGTTACTGCGTCACGCGCCCGCAACGTCACCTGGCGGCATCCAACGTGGCAATGGTCAGTGGTTATAACGTTTAGGCTTATCGGTGCAGATGTGTCACATACAGGAAGATGAATAGAAACTGTCCCTTTAAACTGACATTCACAGAACTTTTGTCAGCATTCAAAGCTGAAAGACGCGTCAAAGATACAATCGCGACGTGTTTTAACAGCAGACATTCGACTTCATCGGAGCAGATGAGTACAACGAGAGGCAAAGCGCGGCGGCAGTGGTGCCGGAAGGCAAATTAATTGCGCGTCTGCGGTAGTCTGATGACTCCATTATGCCGAGGCCTGCCTCTGACAGCGTATAATTTGCTGTCTGGCGCCCAACTCGCGGTCACACGACTCGACTGTTCACTCCTCTGCAGTGGCGTCACAAACTAAATCCCGCCATCATGCTGCACTTCGTCTGGAATAACCAAATCCATACCAGTCGCCACCTCGGCGGGTAAAAAGGAACACCGCAACGAAAAAAAAAAAAGCAAGCGAATAAATTCGTAATACAAGTAAAACAAACTTCTGCTTTAGGTGTCAATGTTTTGACGCCTAGTGTATGGGTGTTGGTGGAGTCGTCAGTACTAAGTAAACAAATACGGATAGCCGGCCTGTGTGGCCACGCGGTTAAAGGCGCTACAGTCTGGAACCGCGCGACCGCTCCGGTCGCAGGTTCGAATCCTGCCTCGGGCATGGATGTGTGTGATGTCCTTAGGTTAGTTAGGTTTAAGTAGTTCTAAGTTCTAGGGGACTGATGACCACAGATGTTAAGTCCCATAGTGCTCAGAGCCATTTTTGAAACAGACGGTTTATTCATTAAAAAGTATCTTTGACTCAGTTATCAATTCTTTATTACGAAATACAACGAAAATCTTGTGATTTCACACCTTTCACATTATTCTCAATTGCGGCCTTTTGTCAGTAAATTAAAAATGAGAAGTGATGTACACATGGGCTCTTTGAAACTCGTTTTTAAGAAAAATTTTAAAATACTTCACCGGGTGACGAGAAATAGTTATTCAAAACGCTACACGTAAATGCCAGTGGGTAACATTAACGTTAAATTCATACTAACGTTAGTTTCCACCAGTCTCCACTGCCTTTTAAGCGGTGTATTCGTCCATAATAAAAGCATGACAACTACCTCCTATGTGCACGACCATTTTAACAAAGAGTTGGATTACACCTAAAATATAATCGAAATAGTATTGTTAATGATTTATTATTCGATAAGCCGAAAGCATAAATCGTTGCAAATGCACAAAACTGAGACCGATATTTTCTCCTTATAACTTAACAGCCCTAGATCATCGCTTCGTCCTTGGTCCGTTGTTTTTCTCGTTGTGCTTCACTGATATTTCATCTGTGTGTCACTCTTGTAACCACCATTTATATGCTGATGATATCCCATGCTATGCAAGTGCCAACCCTAAGAACATTCCTGCTACTGCCGTATTAGGTGCCGGCCGGGGTGGCCGAGTGGTTCTAGGCGCTACAGTCTGGAACCGCGCGACCGCTACGGTCGCATGTTCGAATCCTGCCTCGGGCATGGATGTGTGTGATGTCCTTAGGTTAGTTAGGTTTAAGTAGTTCTAAGTTCTAGGGGACTGATGACCTCAGCAATTAAGTCCTATAATGCTCAGAGCCATTTCTGAACCGCAAGCCACTGCCAGCACAAACACGAAAGGTACACAAAACATCATTAAAATTTAGTAACACATTTCAAATTCTCATTAATTGTATTACAGTTATCTTTTGACGTGCATAGCTTTTTCACAAGTATTCCACTGAAAGACTGTGGATACTGTGTCACAATCATTGTATTCACAAAACATTTGAACCGTAGTAGGTGTGAATAGCGATCTTTGTGCAGCATCACAGTACGGACGAAACCTCGGCCCCAAACTAAACAATGAGAACTCACAGGTCATCCTCATCTCTCACCGAAAATAGATAATCGGTCATTTTCGTGAAACAGTCCCTCCAATACTTCTCAATTGTATCCAATTATCGTTTCAAAAAAGAGTAAAAGACTTTGGCATTATCTTGGATGAGCGTCTAAATTAGACAGACCAAACTGTAGCAGCTTGCAGGAAACCTCTCTCCTGCCTACATGCAATCCAAAAATGTAGAAGAACATTTTCCACCACAAATTAAACACAATTTAGACCAGTATTTAGTTCGTCAAAACTTTACTGCCGCGATGTTGTTCAACACGCACAAATAGTGAACACTTTAGATGACTCGAGCTAGCGTTGACCGTTTGCCTAAGGTATGTGTGCAACATCCATATCAGTCCTTCCTATACTCAGGTGGATCGGATGCGAGTAGACACGCGGCGTGATTTTCACACGCTCTCTGTCACTGCTGTGCTCAACACCTTTCCTCATATATGAGCTACCTGTCATTATTCCACAACTGCAACACGAGATCGGCTACGTCCAGCATCCAGTCTGTACCTAACACTAAATCCTTCTCCATCCAACTTATTCTCCACATTAATTCGTTCTGGAATGCTGTCATACGTTTCTGTCAGATGTGCTACTAATATTTAATAAGAACTTAATGAGGAAATTTCGTAAACAGATTAAGATGTTTTGAATTGCCTACCTTCATTACTATGCACATTGTCATTGTTATTACACTTAAGAGCCAAAGAAACTGGTACACGTGCCTAATATTGTAGGACACGATGTGACATGGACTCGAGTAATGTCTAAAGTGGTGCTGGAGGAAACTGGCACCTGAATCCTGCAGGACTGTCCCTGAAATCTGTAAGAGTACAACAGGGTGGAGATCTCTTCTCAACAGCACGTTGCAGGGCATCCCAGATATGCTCAATAGTGCTCGTGTCTGGGGAGTTTGGTGGCCAGTGGAAGTGTTTAAACTCAGAAGAGTGTTCCTGGAGCCACTCTGCAGCAATTCTGGAATTGCCCAAGTCCGTCGGAAAGCACAAAGGACACGAATGGATGCAAGTGATCAGACGGGATGCTGACGTACGTGTCACCTGTCAGAGTCACATCTAGGCGTATCATGGATCCCGTACCCCTCCAACTGCACACGCCCCACACCATTACAGAGCCTCCCACCAGCTTGAACAGTCCCCTGCTGACATGCAGGGTCCACGGATTCATGAGGTTTTCTCCATAGCCGTACACGTCCATCCTATCGATACAATTTTAAATCAAACTCGTCCGACTAGGCAACATGTTTTCAGTCATCAACAGTCCAATGTCGGTGTTGACGGCCCAGCCGATGCGTAAAGCTTTGTGTCGTGCAGTCATCAAGGGTACACGAGTGGGCCTTCGGATCCGAAAGCCCATATCGATGATGTTTCGTTGAATGGTTCGCACGCTGACACTTGTTGACGGCCAAGCATTGAAATCTGCTGCAATCTGCGGAAGGGCTGCACTGCTGTCACTGCTCTCGTCGTTGGTCCCGTTCTTACAGGATATTTTTCCGGCCTCAGCCATGTCGGAGATTTGATGTTTTACTGGGTTCCTGATATTCACGGTAAGCTCGTGAAATGTTGTTACGGGAAAATCCCCACTTCATTGCTACCTCGGAGATGCTGTGTTCCCTCGCTCGCGCGCCTACTATAACACTACGTTCAAATTCACTTAAATATTGATAACCTGCCATTGTAGCAGCAGTAACCCATCTAACAACTCCGACAGATACTTGTTTTCTTATATAGGCGTTGCCGACTGCAGCACCGTATTCTGCCTGTTTACATATCTCTGTATTTGAATACACACGCCTATATCAGTTTCTTTGGCGCTTCAGTGTATTATTATTATTATTATTATTATTATTATTATTATTATTATTATTATTGTAATTATTCACTGCAAGAAAAATTGCAGTACTCTAAAGGACAAGATCATTTTATTGATAAGTGAGGTGACATGTAGGTCATCACAGTAGAAGTATGTAATAACATATCCAGACCAAATCACAGTAAAGGGTGCCTAAACAGTTGCATCAGTACACAGAGAACCCCTCGGGCTGCAAAGCAGACATGTATTTGCACATGCAAACGATCATAAACGTACCGAGTGGCATTCTGCGATGGACTATCTGAAGCGTCTTGCGCCTTTTGTTGCAATTCTGCTATGGTTCTTACAGGCCCTGGGGAACGTGTAAGTTCCCGCTTCATCGTATCCGGTAAGTGTTTAGTTGGCGGGAGATATGCTGATGTTGACGCCCAAGACAGTTGTTGTATACCTAGAAGAGCATATTACGTCGCAACAGCAGTATGTGGACGTGCATCGTTCTCCTCAAAAGCACGCCACCTTTATGTAGAACAAATGGCACTAGCACGGTGATACAGACTGTAAAATGTAGCGAGCATTGGTTACTTTACGCTGAAGAAACATTAAATGTGAGCGCGGGTGTAACTAATGATCCCCCACTCCATGAAACCTGGGATGGGACCTGCTTGTTGCCGGCGAATGCACTCTGAAACAGGCTGCTCACCAGGTCTGCGCCATGCACCGTATACGGCCATCATTCGTACTCCGACAGAACCTGCTCTCATCACTAAAAGACAACAGAGCACCATTCCACTCACCAGTCAACTGTTTCACGACAGCAGCGTTGCCGTGCTTGGTTGTCTTGGTGTCCGTTGTAACCCGGCCAGCGGTACACATGATCTTCATCCTGCTGCTAGCAGACGGTTCCCAATGGTCTTTGATGACACAGGAGGTGCAACATAGCACGGATTTCGTCCCTGGATGATGTTTGGTCGGCCACCACTTCTCGCACAATGCACTGACCTTGACGTGCGTCTGTACTACGCGGGGCTCTAGAACATGGACACGTGTGGAAATGTCCCACAGACCACTGTTGAAAGCAGCAGCACACCACCGATACAATGAGCCAACATTTGCTACAGTCCATCGACACTTCCATTCAGCTTACCGCAGGTCCGCAAAGCGACCTCGTTAAAATGGCTGAAACTGGCCGACAGGAGTATGTACTCGTCAGTGGGACATGGTTGTACCCTAGAATAAATGTCGAAAACACTGTACATCTACAAACTTAGCACAGTCACAGAATGCAGAGTCAAAACAAAGGGTGCCAGACAGGCCTCCTGAGTGTCATCTGATAGCCGAGGACCGTGACGAATGATTCACGAACACTACAACCCCTCAGTATGCACGTATTATGCCTTGGTGTCACTGAACACAGTCATTGAGGGTGGGGCACTTCTTTCTGTTAATGTGCATTGCTCATGTAGCATACAAATTGTAAAGTTTACTCACTGAAGGAGTGTGATTAGATGTAAGAGAGGGCCTAAAGGCCCTAATGTTGTGAGGTAAAATAAATGCATACCGCTACGTAAATAAATGTATTTGATATGCTATATCCATCTTCATTGCATGTGTGATCTATTGATGTCGGTAATCATCTATTCTTTGTCTTGGGTGTCTAGCCATTTTTCGGAGCAGCCGTTTATTGCAAGTTAAGCCTCTCTTCCTGCTCCTTGTATCTGGGTTTCTTCTCTGTTTTAATATCAATATCTCACTTTGACAACAGAGCTGCGACAGCCATTTTATTAAAGTTACGTTTCCTTTTTGCAGTGTGTTTTATGTCTGCTACGTATTGTGGCATACCTTTAACATAATGCCAGTCCTTTCCCTTCAGTGTCCCGATCATCGCTAAGTAATGCCACAGCCGAAATGTTTAAAGTGTACATGTGGTTCTACAATAATGACAACAGTTCACGTTTATAACCGAATGGCTTCTTTGTCGTGGATGCCATGATACTGGCTCTTGTTGTCGACTTTTACAATTATATATCTTAGAAAATCTATGTATTAAGTGAACAGATATCTGTAGGCCTTTATAAGAAGAGCCCAAAACTGAAGGGAAGGTTTAGAGCGCAATGCTCCCACCGTAAGTCGGAGCACGAACTCAAGGTGGATAGGAGGAAGGATAGGAAGCAGACTTACCCTTCCGAAAGAACGATCCTTGCATTCGCCTGAGGTGAATTTATGAAAACCACACAAAAAATATATCAAGAGGGTAGAACGGCCCACTCCTCCTAATAACGAGTTCGTTATGTTATCTATGTGAATACACTGTAAGTAGGCTGTTTAGGTTTTTTTATTGGTAACGCCACGTAGCGCTCTATATGAAAATCACTGACTGTGCTGTGTGCAGTCTGAGGCTGGTCGGCATTGTTGCAATAGTCGCTATTGTAGTGTTGGGCAGTTGGCTGTTAACAGCGCGTAGCGTTGCGCAGTTGGAGGTGAGCCGCCAGCAGTGGTGGATGTGGGGAGAGAGATGGCGGAATTTTGAGAGCGGACGATCTGGACGTGTGTCCATCAGAAAGAGTAAATTTGTAATATTGGATATCATGGACTGATATACATATATACACATATATATATATATATATATATATATATATATATATATATATATATATATATATATATATATATATTATGACTTTTGAACACTCTTAAGATAAATACATTGATTGTTCTCTATCAAAATCTTTCTTTTGCTAACTATGCCTATCAGTAGTTAGTGCCTTCAGTAGTTTGAATCTTTTATTTAGCTGGCAGTAGTGACGCTCGTTGTATTGCAGTAGTTCGAGTAACGAAGATTTTTGTGAGGTAAGTGATTTGTGAAAGGTATAGGTTAATGTTAGTCAGGGCCATTGTTTTGTAGGGATTATTGAAAGTCAGATTGCGTTGCGCTAAAAAAATATTGTGTGTCAGTTTAAGCACAGTCATGTATAATTTTTCTAAGGGGACGTTTCAGCACACTATTTCACTCTATTCCAAGCGATAGTGCTGGTCTCGGAATTGATTTCCGGAGATTTAGCGCTATTTCTATTGGGGTCTCCGACATTATTCTGTATTACAGGAACCGTAGGTAGTGGAAACAAGTGGATCGAGTCAACTGCCTCCTGTTTTCATTAGAAACTTTTGGTGCATCTGAATGCAAAAATCTTCGGAAATAATCGTAGCTGTGTGTGCTTCAGGGCGATTTGAAATGCAGGGAGGAAGAAAATTACTTAAAGTCTACTGCTGTTTTTTGAATGCAATAAAACGTCTAAATTCATAATAGTGATTTATACATAAAAATTGTTTCTTTTTATTTAGCAGGATATGAATAGCTTTCGTTTCTTAAGAGGATGGAAATGTTAGAAGGATATGGAAACGTTTGAATTTAAACTACTAGGAATATTATTAATTTTAATTTGCAGTGACTCATGGATAATCGTCATTTCCAGAGACGAAGGGAAAAATCTTTTTGCCTCTGTACTTCTTAAAATTAGTGCTTCGCATCTGATATTCGTTTTGATGTATAAAAAGTAAAGCTGTTCTGGTCTCAAAGGTTGGTTCGAACAGTGCAGTACTTTTCTAGGCATGATCCTGTTTCCTCTGGCACACCCTTGCCTTCATCTCACCTTAGAACTGACTTGCCCTGTTCGTCATGGAGTCTGCATCACGGAGCAGATTGAAATTTTACATATTAAAAATTCTGTGACAGAGATGAAAGAAGCGATTAGCGACAGAAATAAAATCCCGGAATTACACTGCGGTCGATTTCTAGTTTTTGCACCTATCCACTGAATCACCAAACCACAACGCTTAATTCGATATAAACATTCTTCTTGAGGGTATTTTTTGTCTGTCGTTGCAACTACAAAAATCACACATTTTTGTAGTTGCAACGACAGACCAAAAATACCTTCAAGAATTATAAAGCAACTACGGACACTACGGACACACAAATGAAGAAATTAAACATAATATGTTTCCAATTACAGACTCAATAATATACATTTTTCCAAAGAAAGTACCGCACTGGCTGTACCAATGATTTTATTAAAACTGCGACCGGTTTCACACGACTTATCGGTGCATCCTCAGACAATATACGCTATTTATAGCGTTACCATGTTACAAATAGCGTATATTGCCTGAGGATGCACCGATAAGTGGTGAGAAACCGGTCGCAGATTTAATAAAAATCATTGGTACAGCCAGTGCGGTATTTTCCTTGGAAAAATGTCGAAGTTTGGCTGTGGTTCCCCGCCCTACAAAACAACATCAATAATATACTCACAGAAAATTCATTTCTATATTGAACTTTTATACGTGTGTCAGTCAGTTTGGCTTTAGGAAAGATAAAGGCACCAGAGAGGCATCTTTCTCGTTGTACTTAATAATGGAAGCAAGACTTAAGAAAATTAGTAGAATTTGTCGATCGAGAAAAAGAGTTCGTCATAGTAAAATGGCACAAGATGTTCTAAAATCTGACAAAAAAAAGGAGCAAGCTACAGGGAAAGACTATAATATGCGATATGTACAAGAGAACCAAGAGGGAACAATAAGAATGGAAGACCAAGAACGAAGTGCTTGGATTAAAAATGTAGTAACACAGGGGTGTAGTCTTTCTATACTGCTCAGTCTGTAAATCGAAGAAGCAATGGGAAATAAAAGAAATGTTCAGGAGAGGGATTAAAATTCAGGGCGAAAGAATGCCAATGATACACTACTGCCCATTAAAGTTGCTACACCAAGAAGAAATGCAGACGATAAACGGGTATTCATTGGACAAATATATTATACTAAAAGTGACATATGATTACATTTTCACGCAATTTGGGTGCACAGATCCTGAGAAACCAGTATCCAGAACAACCACCTCTGGCCGTAATAACGGTCATGATACGACTCGGCATTGAGTCACACAGATGGCGTGTACAGGTACAGCTGCCCATGCAGCTTCAACACGATACCACAGTTCATCAAGAGTAGTGACTGGCGTATTGTGACGAGACAGTTGCTCGGCCACTATTGACCAGACGTTTTCAATTTTTGAGAGATATGGAGAATGTGCTGGCCAGGGCAGCAGTCTAACATTTTCTGTATCCAGAAAGGCCAGTACAGGACCTGCAACATGCGGTCGTGCATTATCCTGCTAAAATGTAAGGTTTCGCAGGGATCGAAGGAAATGTAACGTCCACTGTTCAAAGTGCCGTGAATGCGAACTAGAGGTGACCGAGTCGTGTAACCAATGGCACCCCATACCATCACGCCGAGTGTTACGCCACACGCCACACGCCACACGCTTCCAATGTGCGTTCACCGCGATGTCGCCAACCACGGATGCGACCATTATCATGCAGTAAACAGAACCACGATTCATCCGCACGCAGGTTCGTCGTTGAGTACACCATGGCAGGCGCTCCTGTCTGTGATGCAGCGTCAAGGGTAACCGCAGCCATGGTCTCCGAGCTGATAGTCCATGCTGCTGCAAACGTCGTCGAATTGTTCGTGCAGATGGTTGTTGTCTTGCAAAGGTCCCCATCTGTTGACTCACGGATCAAGACGTGGCTGCACGACCCGTTATAGCCATGCGGATAAGATGCCTGTCATCTCGACTGCTAGTGATACGAGGCCGTTGGGATCCATCACGGCGTTCCGTTTTACTCTCCTGAATCCACCGATTCCATATTCTGCTAACGCGCGCAGCAATGTCGCAATACGATAAACCGCAATCGCAACAGGCTACAATCCGACCTTTATCAAAGTCGGAAACGTCATGGTACGCATTTCTCCTCCTTATGCGAGGCATCACAACAACGTTTCACCAGGCAACGCCGGTCAACTGCTTTTTGTGTGTGAGAAATCGGTTGGAAACTTTCCTCATGTCAGCACGTTGTAGGTGTCACCACCGGCGTCAACCTTGTGTGAATGCTCTGAAAAGATAATCATTTGGATATCACAGAATCTTCTTCCTGTTGGTTAAATTTCGCGTCTGTAGCAAGTCATCTTCGTGATGTAGCTTTTTAATGGCCAGTGGTGTATATTATTGTCTATAATACAACATATACTGTATCAGTTTGGGAGGATTCGGTCCTGTTACCTGCTTACCAACCTCGTTTCGAGAGGATTCGTGGCTGCGGCCTTTATACCGCAAGAAGGAAAGCGGGGAAACGTCATCCGCTCAGCCACAACGCGGAGGGAAGTATGTGTTGAATGATTGTAAAAGAAGGTCATTGAAGAGGATTTTGACGCAAACTAAGGTGATGACAGCTGCATAAGTCACCGCAGACCTGAATGTCGCACTCGCTAAACCTGTCAGCACCAAAACAACGCGAAGGCAGCTCCGCAAGTAGGGAATTGCCAAACCCACTCATCAGTGGAGCAAATGCCCGTAAGAGGAAAACGTGCTGTCGAAACTGTAAAACCTAGACTATGGAGCAATGGAAAGAAGTCATTAGTCAGATGAGCACTGTTTCCAACTTTTGACCAAGTTTTCCTCACAAGAGTGAAACATGGCGGGGGTTCGGTAGTAATCTGGGCAGTCATATCGTGATGTTCCATGGGCCCCGTAGTTATTCTGCCAGGTCACATTGCTGCCAAAGATTATGTGATCATTTTGGCTGATCAGGTCCGTGCCATGGTACACCGTTTGTTCCCTAGTGGTGTGTCTTAAGATGACAGGGCCCCTGTTGCACAGCTCACATCATCCAGAAGCTAGTTTCATGAGCACGAGGATGAACAGTCGCATCTCCATCACAGTCAACAGTTCTCAATATTATTGAGCCTTTGTGGTCTCCTTTGGGGAGAAGGGTGCTTGCTCGCTAGCCACCTCCATTGTCGTTGCCTGAACTTGCCACTGTTTTATAGATATGATATAAGATCCCCTTGATAACGATGCAGGACCTGTACTCTGAGGTGACAAAAGTCAAGGGAAATTTCCTAATATCGGGTCGTACCTCCTATTGCCCGCTGTGGTGCAACAACTCGACGTGGCACGGACTTGACACGTCGTTGTAAGCGCCCTGCAGAAATTCTGAGCCCTGATGCGGCTAAGGCCGTCCATAATTGCGAAAGTGTTGCCTGTGCTGTTTTGTTCACGAATTACCTGTCGGTAATGTCCCAGAAATGTTCGATGGGATACATATGTGTCGGGTGATCTCGATGGCGACATCGTTTGCTTTGACTGCCCAGAATGTTCTTCATTCCAATCTTGAACAATTGTGGCCTGGTGACATGGAGCCTTGTCATCCATAAAAATATCATCGATTTTTGGGATCATGAAGTCGATCAATGGCTGAAAATGACCTGCAGGTAGCCGAACATAACCATTTCCAGTCAATGATCGATTCAGTTGGAGCAGAGGACCCAGTTCCTTCCATGTAAACACGGCCCACACCATTATGGAGCCACCAGCAGTTTGCACAGTGCCTTGCTGACAATTTGGATCCATGGCTTCTTGAGATGCCAGACCCGAACCCTACAATCGGCTCATACCAACTGAAATCGGTACTCATCTGACCAGGCCACAGATTTCCAGTCATCTAGGATCCAGTCGATAGTCATGAGCCCAGGAGAGCCGCTGCAGGCGATGTTGTGCTGCTACCAAATCCACTCACGACCGCTGTCTGCTACCGTAGCCCATTAACGCCAAATTTCCGGCAGTGTCCAAACGAATGCGTTCGTCGTAGGTTGCTTGTCTGTTAACACTGACGAATCTACGAAACGCCGCTGTTCTCGGTCGTTAAATGAAGACCGTCGACTACTGCGTTGTCCGTGGCACGTTCTTGCCACTGTGGATCTCGGAATATTGAAAACCCTAATGATTTCCGAAATGGAATGTCCCGTGCGTCCATTTCCAAATCCCATGTAGCGTTCAAAGTCTGTTAATTCCCGTCCTGCGGCCACAATCACAACGCAAACCTTTTCACGTCAGTCGTCTGAGCACGAATGGCAGTTCCACCACCATACTGCCCTTTTATACGTTGTGTACTAGATACTACTGCCATCTGTATATCTGCATATCGCTATCCCATGCCTTTTGTCACTTCAATGTATTTAGCCATTCCGAGACGACTGGAAGCTCTTTTGAATGCCAACGTGTTTCCTACATCGTGTTAGGCATGGTAATGTGTTGTAATAAATGAAAAGCACCAGTTTACTTTTGTTGTACAGTATTACTTTTATTGTGTTTACTGGTTTTCGGCTTACAAAGCCATCTTCAGACATTTACTGAGTATTGTCGCCAAAGAAGTTACAATGTTTTTAAACAACACTGGAAGTGTAGTTACACGTCTAGATTGAAGCAGAAACATACAGAATGTAACATCTTTGACAATGTGGTGGTAATGCAATGAAAAAGTAAAAAAAATTGAATAGTAAATAAATAAAAATGGAGTATACAGGAAAAGCAATAATACAAAATAGGAACAGCATGTCTACATAACAGTTTCTGTTAATAAACAAAACTAATACAATATAATTAAATTAAAATTAGTACTCGACAAGGCTACTTCAGGAGGTATAAAACATGGAGAGTGATACACAAACCAATTAAAAGAGGATACAATTATCAATGTAACAACAGAATACATATGGAACTTAAGCAATGTCAATAAGATAAACAGAAATAAATAAATGCAGGACAATGGAGAAGTTTGAGGGATCAGACAGTAAATGCAATCTTTGTGGAACTGCATTTTAAAAGGTAAAAAGGCTGAACAATACACAAATACAAAAGGAGCAATTAAGAAAACCTTTAACATTATATTCAAATCTGTGGCTATGTAACAGTTTGCATTAAATAAATGAACCACGTAAAATACTAACTGTTTTTGATCAGACAACTACAAGAGGTATTAAACATTGACAGTAATACAAGTACCAGTTAAAGGAAAGCCTTAACAACTGGAACTACAGTCTATATGGAATACATAGACAGCTTCAATAAAATGAAAGAACTTCATGAATACAGGAAAATGGGAATATGCAGGAACAGACAGTGTGGGAAGTAATGGACAACAGAGATGATTACATGAAGTTTAGGAGAGGGGAAGTGCTGAGTTGTGTCTGGTCATTTAGGATGAGATCTGGACTGTGAGCAAGATGTTTGTTAATTTCCAGGGCTTCCAGCAGGTTGAGTTTATGGCCTTTGTTTGCTAAGTGAAGTACATGGGACACTGGCTGGTAGTTGTGACCCTCACTCAGTACATGCTCAGCAAATGCAGAGTCTGAATTCTGCAACCTCCAGCTACGTTCATGTTCAGCCAGCCTAGTTGCTATGTCTCTGCCTGACTGACCAATGTAAAACTTGTCGCAATCAGAACAGGTGATTTTGTATATGCCACTGCTGGCTAATAACTGGATCTTATATTTGCTATTGAAAGTACACTGGACTGTTGTGTTCTTAACATAGTAGGAAAGCCTATACTTGCAGACTTTCAGTGCTTTGGCTACAATCTGTGATACCTCTCCTAGGGATGGTAGTGTACACCATCTCTTACAGACAGTGGATGGCGAAGGAGATGAGGCGTAGAGGAGGGGTATAATTTTCTGTTTTTGTTTCCTATGCAGGATGTGGTCAATAAGAACTGGACTGTAGCTACTTGCTGTGGCAGTAGACAGTTAACGCAATAAAAGTAATACTGTAGAATAAAAGCAAACTGGTGCTTTTCATTTATTATAATGTTGTTCTACCAAGAACCGGCAGAAGATTCAGTTAACGTAATGTGTTGTGTTTGTGGTGTTCCCATATTATGTCCATCACCTGCACACGCCTGCAGTCCTCGTACACTTTGATGATGATGATGATGATGATGATGTTTGGTTTGTGGGGCGCTCGACTTAGCAGTTATCAGCGCCCGTAAAAATTCCCAACCTTTGCTCAGGCCAATCTCGCCACTTCCATGAATGATGATGAAATGATAAGGACAACACAAACATCCAGTCATCTCGAGGCAGTTGAAAATCCTGACCCCGCCGGGAATCGAACCCGTGACTCGGTGCTCACGAAGCGAGGACGCGACCGCGAGACCATGAGCTGCGGATATTACACTTTGAAGTCCCTGAGTTACAGTTTCGTAGTACATCAGTGATTCAGGCAATACCAAATGTCGCTGCCTATTGTCGGAGTGAGGTATTGTGCGGAAATTCGATTCGTGGGTGTTAATTCGATATTGAGGTAATAGGGGATTTCTCGGGTGAGCACTCCCGCGCCAGTGTGTATTTATGTTGTTAAGGGAACAGTCCGAGTGCTGTTCCTGACCGAATATGAGACGGTTATGGTTCTGGAGCTATTTCTCTACGCAATAATATTTTTCCAGAAACTCAGCGAAAGTTTCCGCGGTTTCTGTAAATCAATGAAGGCCTTCAAATAACGGGCTGGGACTATATTGTAATTTTAAAAATTTTCATTTCACTATTCGTTTTCATTTGAAGGGAAACAACGCTGCAGCAACGCGTTGTAGATGGGTGGAAGTGTACACAACAATGAACCATCACATTGCATAGTGGTTATGTGGCCAAGTCACTCCCAGTGTCTTCAGACAGGTGTGAATGAGGAAGAACGAAATGGCAGGCCATCTCTTCGTGGAATCACTGGTAGTCTGACCTGGTATCTCAGTCAAGATGATAGTGGAAATAAGCAAAAACAATCACGAGTAGTGTTCAAAATCTTGGGCGCCATTTTCAACATGTCGAATGTCGCTGCCCTCAGCGTTTCGCGACTGTTCACATCCACACAAAAAAAAAAAAAAAAAAAAAAAAATGGAGGCAGCCGCTGTGTTAAGCAATACAGTTATGATTTCTTTTGCCGCCTTAGACGAGATCTGGGTGAATTACTAAGACCCAAAAACAAAGGAGCAAGAAAACAGTGGAAACGTATGCATTTTCCACCGCCGAAAACGAGGAGATTAAATCATCATCGGACAAGCGGGTTTTCTCACTTTCGTGTAGTGATGGTAACAAATAATGCTCTTAACACGACGCATTGAGGAAAGCTCTCTAAAGGCCAGTTCCCACTAGGGCTGCCGTGCGGTAAAATCGCGAAGCAGGGCCTTGATTGCTGTGAAAATGTCGTCAGCAGCGTCCATGTCGCTGCCGCGCGCTGCGCTGCAGGTCCGCGCCGCCAATCACAGAGCGCGCTGAGCATGACGTCAGATACAGACCCACCGCTGCACGAACTTTTCGTCGAAACGCTGGCGCAAGCGCGGCAGCAGCTATGAAATATTTATCATCCGATTTCAAGGAAACTATTTGGTAAAATAATTTGATTCTTCTACATCTTACAGTCTGATCTCTTCGCCCGATAAAGGACTGAATTTGTTTTCACTATTCGTCATGGTTATTTGCTGTATCACTTTTATGTAAAACACTACACGAAAATTTATTGAGTGTGCAGAGTTAAAAACGCATTGCGTAGACTTAAAGCGTATAGTTCATTTTAGGTAATACATTATTGCCTATGAAATTTAATCAACATACCGAAACTGTTTTTAAAGTTGTGAGCAGAACGATAGCTATCACAGTTCTCGAGATATTGAAATGACGGGCCGCGCGATGGTCCCGTTCTGGTCGCTCGGGATGCGACCAACAGTTCGCCCTGTTCGTCGTAAATCACGTTGTTGTATCAGCCCCAAAATTCGTAAACGGTTCAAGAAATCGGGAAGTAGCTTTTATCCAATGACAGCTCGTAGAATGTCTCGTATTTTATCGCATGATATGTATGCAAAATCTATTTATCTGTTCAGATGTGAATGTAACTATAGTTTTTCACAATGGATCGATGTACTTTTTTAAACAGCCTTTAATAGCATGTGAAATAAGTGTTACACTGAGATGTAAAACACTAATATTTACAGTATTCTATATAGACCTAGAAGCTAAACCGAACTAATTTGCTGATACGTCGTGTCATTTGCTAAATATCTACGACTATTGATTATTTCGTATTGTAACTAACAAGTATTTTATTTGTTCAAGACGCGTTTCGCCTTTCACTTTAAGGCACTTTCAGTAGAGTCTAGGATGAGTCATTTTAGTCTTTTACAGGCGATATTTGTAGATTATAAAACAGTTCACACTTTTTTACGTAGGCAAGTGATTACTCATAGTTAATCGAATTTTTGGCTGACAACTACCTTTCCTATCATCAAGTCAGATGCTGGAGGTCGCACTAAAACTTAACTTACGGAACATAAACACATTTTTCACGTTCTCACTTTTTTCTTCACAATTTTCAGGTCCTTAATGTGGAGCACTATTATTCTTCTGTCATTAGGTGTAGACGTTTTTACCGAAAACTGTGATTTAAAGTTGTAACTACTATATGTTCACTTATGTCACTTCCTGATTGATTTCATTATGTACATGTTGCCAACTCAACGAATTATATGCTGAAAACTAACGTCTCTTCATTTCTGTTCTCCTTATATCAGTATTTGGGTGTGGCTTGCCAGTGTGAGCTACAGAAAGTTGAATGTGAATGCAATAGCTGCCAGAGAGTGGTTGAAAGTTTTGATTTTCAGCTGATATGAGTTTTGGTTTAAATGTTTTATGGAGGGGTTCACGTAAGAGTAAACTTACTGCTTACATTAACAGATAAAATAGTAGAATAACATTTCAACAGATGATTACTATCAGAATATGAGCACCCAACCCCTTTGTAGTCACTCTTTCATGAACCCCTCCACAAAACTTTTAAACCAAAACTCGGATCAGCGAACATGAAGACTTTCAACGACTCTCTGAAAGCTATTACATTTACGTTCAGCTTAACACGCGAACAGATATAAAGAGAAAATAAGTGAACAGACTTTAGTTTTCAGAATATACTTCGTTAGGTTAGCAACATGTACATAAACAAACCAAATAAGAAGGGGCATAATCTGAAAACATAGCAGTTACAACTTTAAATCAGTTTTTGGTAAAATATCCGCTGTTAGTGACAGCAGAATACTTATACTCCACTCCCATTAGCGCAAAGGACATGAAAACTGTGAAGAAAAATGTTTGTAACGTGAAAATGAGCGTCTCGCAAGTGAAGTTATCGTGCGACCTACAGCCTGCGACCATATGAGAGGAAACACAGATGCCAGCTAAACACTCGATTAACTTATTCAAATAAAAAAAAAGACTTGAACTGTTTCATAATCTACAAACATCGCAAAGAATCTACTGGAAATGCCTTAAAGTAAAACGCGAAACGCGTCTGGAAAAAATAAAATACATCACAGCAAGAAAGAGGCATTTGTTATTTACAAAACGAATATTTCTGTGCTTGCTTGGGGTAATGGCCACGTAAACAAACTTATTATTAATTATTTTGTTTTATCTTAAGACATTTTGTTTATTTATAGCGTTTAAAATACTGTATTACACCAGATTGCCAGTTACTGTTTCCAGCATCGCTAAAATAATTTTTACAGGCAAGTTATACAAGTTGATTCCTTTTACCTGATCGAATCTTTGTATGAAACACCTTTGCATAAAGTACGAAATATAATATTCTGTGCATTGTTTTCAGTATCCATTAAGTCTCACTGATCCCAGTCTTGCAAGTAGCTATGGAGGACCAGTCATATAAAAATTGATTTCACTGTTATCACTTTAAGTGCTATGATCCAATGTCCGATTCGAATTTCGTTGACTAAACGCCGTAATTATTTTTTGATTAACCTACTTTCCCGCCACAAACGGTAATTAAAAATAGTTTCATCCGACGTTAGTGCATCCTTTGCTGCGCCTGAGAATGGTCACGTAGTATTTGAAGTCAGTGGAAAAGCCTACACTGCATAAAAAACGTATGCCGGCATATGTAGATCTGCATTACGAAACATTTGCCATCGATGACTTCTACACAATCTGAGAACTGCCAGTGCATTCGAAACTCATGGATAATACGTAACCAGTCATTGGTTGATGGTTCATTAAGGAATACGTGTCTTGTGGAAAAAAAGTGCCACAAATGGCAGAGAAGTCAAAACAGTAACTCAGCTTTATAATTTGCTGACAGTCGCCATAGAGGAAGACTGCATTCAAGTTGTAACTTTTCCCTAACGTAAGGCTGTTGGCGGTGAGCACTAGAGATGCACATAGAGATGTACAAATACATCACAGGTGGTATGTAATAGAGGCTGTACGAGTATTAAACTAATAATCTGGAAATAAATATGCAACTGACCTACCTAGTGAAAGGCGATGTTATTTGCTGCTGAGTTGCATTAGCAATAAATACAATTCGTCTCACTATTTGCTAGGGTCTTCAGCCTGAAGACTGTGTTGATACAGTGTTCCACGGTAGTGTGTCCTGTGTAGGCCTCTTCATCTCTAAGTAACTACTGGATCCTACACCCATTCGAATCTGCTTACCATTGGCAGGCCCTGGTCTCTCTCTACAATTTAGCCTCCATTTCCGAACTAACGATTCCTTGATGCCTAATAACATATCCTGTCAACTAAACCCCTCTTTTAGAGAAATTGTGCTATAATTCCTGTTTCCTCCTCAGTTTAATTCAGTACCTCTTTTTTAGTTATACGATCTACATATCTAATCTTAAGCATTCTTCTTTATTACCAAGTTTTGAAGGCGTTCATTGTCTTCTTGACAGAACTGTTCACTGTCCACGTTTCACTTACATAGAAGGCTACACTCCACACATATACCTTTATAAAATACTAGCCATCCATTTAAATTTAAATTTCTTTTTCAGAAACGTTTTTCTTACATTGATGGTCTGCATTTTATTTCCTCTCTACGCCTGCCTTCTCAACTACCGCTTCCCTTTCAAGTTATTGAGGTATTACAACTGCAGTTTGGTTTCTGTACAATTTATAGATAATCCTGTGTCCCTGTGTTGTATGACAGATACTTCATAGATTCAAGGAGTGTCTTTCATTTAAGATTGTCAAAACCTTTCTCTAAATATACAGATGCTGTAAAGAAAGGTTTGCGTTTCTTCAGTCTGTCTGCCAAGCTATGTAGTAAGATCAGTATTGCTGTGTGTTCAGACATTTCACAAGATGGTAACACTGTGCTCATGTCAGTCTGTATAACCCCTCCCACTCTCCTCTCTACATATTCCTTCCACCTTCTAGCCTTCTCTTCTTTGGTTAGTTTTGGCTTGCCAAATGAGCTTTTGACAGTTGCTTCGCTTTTGAGCAATGTTTTCTTTCCTCTTCTTCTTACTTAATTTCGGCATCTATGTTTTCCAAGTGCAAAGCAGTTGCGATTTTGATTCAACGTCATTTTGTAGACATCTCTTTTCCCTATGGCCTACTTTATTCACTGCATTTGACATATTATGTTTTATTCAAGGATTTATACGTACCTTTTCCCAATATACACCCCGTGCTGGCTTCAACATTTCTTCTCTCAAAGATATCCATTCGTATTGTAGTGGATTCCTCCCTCTTTTTCAGCCAGTCGTTGCCTAACAGTCCATTTAAGATTATCGAAAAACTCTGAATCTTTACTTATTCAGGTTCCATCTTCTTAATTTGCTCTAGTTGTAAACTGCATTTTGTAACCAATAAATTACCGTCGGTCTGCGGCTGTACCGGGAAATGTCTTACTAATTAAAACCCAGTTTCGAAAAACTCGTTGCGAATATGCATCTTTGATTCATGATTCTTAAGCAAAGTGATGGCAATGATTAAATTGCGTTCTGTGCAAAATTGTATCAGGTGGTCCTTAATTCCTTCCTCCAAGCCTATGTTTTCCTACTGTTGTCTCTTCCTATACCTGCTACCGAATTGTAGTCCTTCATCACATTTTAAATTTTTATCTAGTTGAACTACCTGAATAATCTCTTTTATCGCACATTATTTCAATCTGTTTATCATCTGTGGTGCATGTAGGCATGCAAACTTGTATCAGTGTGGTGTGAGTGTTAGGTTTATGCCTATCTTGGTGATGATAATGTTAATGGCAGTTTAGAGATGGAGCTGAGTTTTGTGATACTACAACCATTGGTAGTTTCAGTAGCTAACACCCACAGAATGGTTAAAATACATGATCTTAACATAGCAAATACTGAGGATCAACTGTCAGATATTTTCGATTATAAGTAAATGACTACCACGTCATAGGTAATGTACTATCATTGTAGTAAACTGCGTTTAGGTACTGCAAGTTACAATATTAAAAGCTGTTACGAAAGTAACAATAAGTTTCCGCTCTGGGGCGATCGGTTTTCAAAATAAGATAGTGAACAGTGATGAACGGTAATCATCAAATCTGTTTATGGTGAAATACAGAAACATGAAGGCTGCTGAAATATGTAAAGAAAATAAAAAATATCGTGTGTATTCATCCAACTTCGTCTTTGTCATGTAGGGTCACGGTATAGTTAACCAAAGGTACAGAGCGTTTCAATGTGTCCCGGCTCATACCTCAATGGCAGTCCCTCATTGGCTACCTCTTCAGTCTGCCGCTTACTGCCAATTCCGCGAACCGCCGCGTCACTGCGGAAAACACCTGCCGCTACCATTGTCGGGCGCCGCGCTACCGCGCTGTAATGGGAATTGACCTTAAGGTGGTTTTCTGTTCAACCACAATGCTGTCCGACACAGTCTCACATGTTGTTTCTGTGTGCTTTAAAATTATTCTTCATCTCCGTATTCTTCTCCATCTTTTACTTTACATTCGCAAGCCGCCTTGCAGTATGTGGCGGAGAATATTTTGTGTAGCGCTGTCACTTTCCTATTTTTCCTGTTCCATTTGTGCATCTCTCAAACTGCGTGCCTATGAATACCGCCTCAGTTGTGCGACTGCATTCGTGATTTTGTGTCAGAAAGGTCACATTTGGTAGTAAGAGACGGAAAGCCATCGAGTAAAACAGAAGTAATGTCCGACGTTCCCCAAGGAAGTGTTATAGGCCCTCTATTGTTCCTGATCTATATTAACCACATAGGAGACAATCTGAGTAGTCCTCTTAGATTATTTGCATTTACCATCTTGTAAAGTCACCAGATGAACAAAACGAATTGCAAAATGGAACGATCACGTATATAATGTTGTGGGTAGAACAAATCAAAGACTCGATTCATTCTCAGAACACTTAGATCTACTAAAGAGACTGCTTACACTACACTTGTGCGCCCTATTCTGGAGTATTGCTGTGTGGTGTGGGATCTGCATCAGGTGGAACTGACGGATGACATCGAAAAAGTTCAAAGAAGGGCAGCTCGTTTTGTATTATCGCGAAATAAGGGAGATAGTGCCACAGACATAATACGTGAGTTGCAGTGGCAATCATTAAAACAAAGGCGTTTTGCGTTGCGACGGGATCTCCTCATGAAATTTCAATCACCAGTTTTCTCCTCCGATTGCGAAAACATTCTGTTGGCACCCACCCATATAGGGAGAAATGATCATCACGATGAAATAAGATAAATAAGGACTCACACGGAAAAATTTAAGTGCTCGTTTTTCCCGCGCGCCATTCGAGAGTGGAACGGTAGAGAGTCACCTCGAAAGTGGTTCATTGAACCCTTTGCCAGGCACTTAATTGTGAATAGCAGAGTAATCACGTATATGTAGATGTTTTCTGTGTCACGTGGACGTAAAGAGCTAGGAAGAGATCACTGCGATGTGATTTTCAAGGTGGCACATTTCTATTACTTCCAAAAGGTGGACTAAGGTTGGTTCAAATGGCTCTGAGCACTATGGGACTCAACTATTGTGGTCATAAGTCCCCTAGAACGTAGAACTGCTTAAACCTAACTAACCTAAGGACATCACACACATCCATGCCCGAGGGGTGGACTAAGGTTTCCGCCAAGACATTCATAGCTGGGAGAAAAGGATCTCATTGAAGGGTGAGTATACATCTACATCTACATCTACATGGTTACTCTGCAGTTCACACTTCAGTGCCTAACAGAGGGTTCATCGAATCATTTTCACACTACTTCTCTACCATTCCACTTTCGAATGGCGCGTGGGAAACAGGAACACCTAAATCTTTCCATTCGAGCTCTGATTTCTCTTATTTTATTATGGTGATCATTTCTCCCTACATAGGTGGGTGCCAACAAAATATTTTTTTTTTTCGCATTCGGAAGAGAAAGTTGGTGATTGAAATTTCGTAAAGAGATCTCACCACAAAGAAAACCTCCTTTGTTTCAGTGACTGCGACACCAACTCGCGTATCAAGTCTACATCTACATCTACATTTATACTCCACAAGCCACCCAACGGTGTGTGGCGGAGGGCACTTCACGTGCCACTGTCATTACCTCCTTCTCCTGTTCCAGTCGCGTATGGTTCGCGGGAAGAACGACTGCCGGAAAGCCGCCGTGCGCGCTCCAATCCCTCTAATTTTACATTCGTGATCTCCTCGGGAGGTATAAGTAGGGGGAAGCAATATATTCGATACCTCATCCAGAAACGCACCCTCTCGAAACCTGGACAGCAAGCTACACCGCGATGCAGAGCGCCTCTCTTGTAGAATCTGCCACTTGAGTTTGTTAAACATCTCCGTAACGCTATCACGGTTACCAAATAACCCTGTGACGAAACGCGCCGCTCTTCTTTGGATCTTCTCTATCTCCTCTGTCAACACGATCTGGTACGGATCCCACACTGATGAGCAATACTCAAGTATAGGTCGAACGAGTGTTTTGTAAGCCACCTCCTTTGTTGATGGACTACATTTTCTAAGGACTCTCCCAATGAATCTCAACCTGGTACCCGCCTTACCAACAATTAATTTTATATGATAATTACACTTCAAATCGTTCCGCACGCATACTCCCAGATATTTTACAGAAGTAACTGCTACCAGTGTTTGTTCCGCTATCATATAATCATACAATAAAGGATCCTTCTTTCTATGTATTCGCAATACATTACATTTGTCTATGTTAAGGGTCAGTTGCCACTCCCTGCACCAAGTGCCTATCCGCTGCAGATCTTCCTGCATTTCGCTACAATTTTCTAATGCTGCAACTTCTCTGTATACTACAGCATCATCCGCGAAAAGCCGCATGGAACTTCCGACACTATCAACTAGGTCTTTTATATATATTGTGAAAAGCAATGGTCCCATAACACTCCCCTGTGGCACGCCAGAGGTTACTTTAACGTCTGTAGACGTCTCTCCATTGATAACAACATGCTGTGTTCTGTTTGCTAAAAACTCTTCAATCCAGCCACACAGCTGGTCTGATATTCCGTAGGCTCTTACTTTGTTTTTCAGACGACAGTGCGGAACTGTATCGAACGCCTTCCGGAAGTCAAGAAAAATAGCATCTACCTGGGAGCCTGTATCTAATATTTTCTGGGTCTCACGAACAAATAAAGCGAGTTGAGTCTCACACGATCGCTGTTTCCGGAATCCATGTTGATTCCTACATAGTAGGTTCTGGGTTTCCAAAAACGACATGATACTCGAGCAGTTACACTCTCACCCCTATTGCGCGGTAACACGAAACGAGCTGCCCTTCTTTGCGCTTTTTCGATGTCCTCCATCAATACTATCTGATAAGGATCCTATACCGCGCAGAAATATTCAAGCAGAGGACGGACAAGTGTAATGTAGGCTGTCTCTTCAGTGGATTTGTCGCATCTTCTAAGTATTCTGCTAACAAAGCGCAGTCTTTGTTTCGCCTTCCCCACAATATTATCTGTGTGGTCTTTCCAATTTAAGTTGCTCGTAATTGTAATTCCTAGGTATTTAGTCGAATTGACAGCCCCTAGATTTGTGCGATTTATCGTATACCCAAAATTTATCGGATTTCTTTTAGTACCCATGTGGAAGACTTCGCATTTTTCTTTGTTTAGTGCCAATTGCAACTTTTCGCACAGTGCTGAAATTCTCTCTAGATCATTTTGTAATTGGAATTGATCGTCTGATGATTTTAGTAGACGGTAAATTACAGCGTCATCTGCAAACAATCTAAGGGGGCTACTCAGAGTATCACCTAGATCATTTATGTAAATCAGAAACAGCAGAGGGCCTATGATACTACCTTGCGGAACGCCAGATATCATTTCTGTTCTACTCGATGATTTGCCGTCTACCACTTCGAACTGTGACCTCTCTGAGAGGAAATCACGAATCCAGTCACACAACCGAGACGATAGGCCATATGCACGCAATTTTATTAATAGTCACTTTTTAGGAACGCTGTCAAAAGCCTTCTGGAAATCTAGGAATATGGAATCGATCTGAGATCCCTTGTCGACAGCACTCATTACTTCATGGGAATAACGAACTAGCTGTGTTGCACAAGAACGATATTTTCTGAATGGTTTAAATGGCGCTAAACACTATGGCACTTAATACCGGAGATCATCAGTCCCCTAGACTTAGAACTACTTAAGCCTAACTAACCTAAGGACATCGCACACATACATGCCCGGGGCAGGATTCGAACCTGCGACCGCAGCAGCAGCGCGGTTCCGGACTGAAGCGCGTAGAACCGCTTGACCACAGCGGCCGGCGGTTATGTATCAATGTCATTTTCTTCAAGGTGATTCATAATATTCGAGTACTCTATATGTTCCAAAATACTACTGCAAATTGGTCAGTGATATGGGTCTGTAATTCAATGGGTTACTCCTATTACCTTTTTTATTGTATACTTGTGTGACCTCTGCTACTTTCCAGTCTTTAGTAACAGACCTTTCATCAAGTAGCGGTTGTATATGATTACTAAGAAAGGCGCTATTGTGTCTGCATGAGGAAGGACTAACATAGCGCAGGTCACGTATTTCGCTTCCTGTGAGCGTGAGCGTGGGACCGTGTTGGAGCCACGAGGCTTTCGCAGCCTGATGCGCGTCGGCAGCAGGGTCTACCGGAAGCCGCTTCGGTGCGGCACAGACCGTTGCGTAAAGCGCTGACCAGTCGCCGAGCAGAGAGGAGCAGAGAGAGGCCCGCGATAAGTGAGCCGAAGCAGGTGGCGGCTGGGTGGGCGCGAGTTATCTGTGGCGCAGGGGCGGCCGCAGCTGCTGACCGCGCGCGCCGGGATTACGCCTGGCCGAGGGGAATCCAGGCGTAAGGCAGCGGCGGACAAAAGCGCCTCTGTCCGTGGGACCGCGCTGGCGTCTGCATTCCGGTCACAGTTATCAAGCGCTGCTCATAAGGAGACCGCACCTACTCGTCATCTACGACTTCGCCTAAATTCGTGGTATACGCAGGGCTTCGCCAGAAATCAAAGCGACAGAAATGGGAGCTCAAGATGACGGAGCGTTTAGAAAAAATAGCATTTTTGGCGCGAGCCGATCTAAGCATGACCCATTTACGTTAGCGTGGTTCCCAGCCAGCGGCTGGCGTAATCTAAACAGTTCAGAACCATAATCGAAGGATCGTGGAGGCGACTTCGTATGCGGAAACGCTCTTAATTTTCTTATTTTCAGTTTTTGCGTTGCTTACACTACAAATAAACCGAAATATTCCTCTAGATATTGAATTTATTAATATTTTCATAAAAGCCGTGGGAAGGAAAGGTAATGGCAAATCTGCGATTGCAAATAAATTTCCAAGAAAGCATTGTACTTACGGCATCCACAAGGGCTCTGCAAACAACTTTTCAAGTACGGACTGTAATTAAAGCGTGCAGGACATCGTATTTCGTTACTTTCGTTTTGACCTTCGAGCAGTACTGGGCAGCTGCACGCGAACAGTAAGTTCCCGGTGAAGGTAAAAACGGTCCATCGGCCATTGGGGACAACGCTAGCTGCGACTACGGAGCTTATTCGCTTGCTAGCTCCCGACTCATTTTGGATTTGGAGTGATGAGCTACGCAATGCCACGTGGGGAAATCTGATGTAAGGGTCTTTATTCGGCTAATGCCTGAAGAATGTTACCTGCCATTGTGAAGTACGGAGGAATTGGTGTTAAAGTAAGGGGTGTTTCTCTAGTCGGTGTGTGGTCTCCTTTTTCCACTTATGAGAACGCTAAATGCGGAATGTGACCACGTTTTACAACATTATGATGATAGTATCCGTATAACAACGCATCCTGTCACAAAACAGCATCCGAGACACAATGCTTTGAGGACAACAAAATTCGGTGCAGAATCCCGAAATGAACCCCATTGGAACATTTTTGGTATGCCTCTCTAGAACCCAGCGTCCAACATCACTGCCTTCACTGGTTTCGGCTCTTGAGGAAGAATGGACTCTCATTACTTCACCGAAATTCAGGCAAGTGTCCCCAGCAGAGCTCAAGCGTCGTAAAGACGAAGGGTCGTCCACACCCCATATTAATGTCCGTAATAGGTGTGCGGATAGTTTATATCAGATAATGCGTAAGAAACGGAATAGCACACGCGAAGAGAGCTTTCCTTGCTAAAATAATTCTGCTGGTATCAAACATAGGCCTTAATCTGAGGAAGAAATTATCGTGTTCGTCTGGAGCATTGCGTGGAAGTTAAAGCGAAAAAGAGGAACACTGAATCATCGGAGATGTGTTGCTAAATAAGCGGACTGATAAGACAAGAGGTGATGACGTCCTCCTCAGAATCACCTGGAGACGAAACACGTGGAAATCCTCACTAAGAAAATAGGACGATGTCACATATTTTAAGATAACAGGGAACAGCTTCTACCGTAGTGGAGGGACGGTAGAGCATGAAAACTATAGCAGAAGACAGGGCATGGAATATATCAAACAAATAATCGAGGGCGATGGGTGTAAGTGCTACTTCGTGATGTAGAATTTGGCGTAGAAGAGGATGTCGTAGCGGACTGTCAGAGCACTTAGCACCGTCCCGTTCACAAAAAATAAATAATAAAATGGTTACAGTAGGGATTACAGTTTAACTTGAATTCCGAACCAAGATATAACTTGACATTTTTCATAGTTGCCATTGGTGGGAAAGGATCTCCATCCATTCCTTCGCATTTTAAATCTACTCCTACAAACTTCCATCCGGAAGTTTTCAGTACTTAAAAGGCTTCCGACGTGGTTATGGCAGCACGACGAGAATTAAGAGAATCTGAACGCGGAATGGCGTTTGGAGCTAGACGCATGGGACATTCCGTTTCGGAAATCGTTAGGGAATTCAATATTTCGAGACACGCAATGTCAAGGGTGTGTTGAGGATACCAATTACAAGCATTACTTCTCATCGCGGACAATGCAGTGGCCGATGGCCTTTACTCAAAGACGAGAACAGCGACGTTTGCGTGGAGTTGTCAGTGCTAAGGGACAAGCAGCACTGCGTGAAATAACCGAAAAAGTCAATGTGGGACGTACAACGAACGTATCCGTTAGGATACTGTGGTGAAATCTGGCGTTAAAGGCAGACTACTACACACTACCAATAAATGAGAACGGTCCTACAGGTATTGTCAGATTCCATTAAGGCCAGATATCGTCTCTATTATCCGCCTCCATAACCCATTTCGTTAACGAACGCCTGTATGGTGTGGTACTCGACCCTGGGGTAGTTGATTACAGTCGAGGTAGGAAAGTGAACTTTCGCCGTCAGTATTTGGCCGCAAGAAGAGGGGAGGTGGTGGCGTAAGGCTCCTGATCACCAGGCTTCGCTTCAATACCCTGGCTCCGGCATGTCTCTTGATGACACAGTTGATGGTGATCAATCCGTCAGACGCAGATGCCCCTCGGTGGTCTTCCCAGCAATCTACTCCCTTTCTGCTATCTTTACTTTTGTGTATTTACTTCATGTACTCGCTAGCAACAAATACAGGGTGCTAAAAAAAGTATTCCGTATTTGGGAGGTGTTAGGATGGATCAAGACGAGACAAAAAAAAGTACCAAAACATGGGATCTATCTAAAATGCGTACCTCAAGAGCTACGAACACTTGTTCACTTCACTTCTGTGTAACTTATCTATTCTACTAAAGGCTCTTTGCTGCTACGAACGACCTACAGAATGCAGTAAATAAATGAGAACACATTATTCTGTTACTATGAAACAGCAGAACTTCTAATAAAATCTCCTTGTTAATACGTATGATCTGCACTTATGAGCCCTATCTAGAGGAGGTGCTCAATATGTTGTCCATTCGCAGTGAGGCATGCTTCCGTCTGCAGTCTCTCAAAAACTCTACGTTGGTCACGGATGTGGTGCCAGATATTGATGACGAATTCCTGTAGTATTCGTTCATCGTTAAAGAAGCTTACATGCACCCAAGATCTCAAGTGTCCTGAATGGAATAATGGGGTTCCATTATGCTGATAAGTGCAAAAATATAGCTGCAATGTAAAAGCATTTCGCAGACTTATTACAACACTACCAGATTCCATTAGGACAATGAATACACTGCAGTTACCAAGAACTGTGAATAAGGATTACACTAACACCACTAACATATGAAACTTCCTGGCAGATTAAAATTGTGTGCCGGACCGAGACTCGAACTCGAGACCTTTGCCTTTCAGGGACAAGTGCTCTACCAACTTTTTTTTATTATTTTTTTTATTACAGAGGGCAGCTTCCCCTCTGACCGAACACGCTGAGCTACCGTGCCGGCATTAACTGAGCTACCCAAGCACGACTCACAGTCCGTCTTCACAGCTTCAATTCTGCCAGTATCTCGTCTCCAACCTTCCAAACTTCACAAAAGCTCTCCTGCGAGCACTTGCCCGCGAAAGGCAAAGGTCCCGAGTTCGAGTCTCGGTCCGACACACAGTTTTAATCTGCCAGGAAGTTTCGTATCAGCGCACACTCTGCTGCAGAGTGAAAAATCTCATTCTGGAAACATCCCTTAGACTGTGGCTAAGCCATGTCTCCACAATATCCTTTGTTTCAGGAGTGCTAGTTCTGCAGGGTTCGCAGGAGAGCTTCTGTAAAGTTTGGAAGGTAGGAGACGAGGTACTGGCAGAAAGCTGTGAAGACGGGTCGTGAGTCGTGCTTGGGTAGCTCAGATGGTAGAGCACTTGCCCGCGAAAGGCACAGGTCCCGAGTTCGAGTCTTGGTCCGGCACGCAGTTTTAATTTGCCAGGAAGTTTCATATCAGCGCACATTCCGCTGCAGAGTGAAAATCTCATTCTACAGTATTTGGCTGTTAAATTAAAGAAACCTGTCAATAAAACATACTGAGTGCGACTTGTGGCTGTCCTGAAAAACTTGATTTCAAAAGTCGTTGTTTCCCCTTGCAGGCAATGCCTGCTCTCCCTAAGGCATTACATTTATTGTGCTTAAAAATGCTGGAGTATACACTGGAATATGGACAGAGCATTAAAGCTGATAGATTTTTATTGTGTACGGGAATGTTTATGGGCCCCTATGAGCTGCGATTACAAAAACAAACCAAATAAAATTAGGCATTTGGAGGGAAATAGCTCATCTATATGCACTATGTGAAAAAGTAAATGGTATCTTTATTGACATCTTTTCGCCGTGAACGGCAAAGAGAACCAAACAAAACTGGAAGTGACAATTAACTTTCTGCTGCAGAGTGAAGATTTCATTCTGAAGCACTACCATATGTTACCGCACGTTGTATCCATGGACAATAAGAGAGAAATTTGTTCTCAATTTTTACTGCATTCTGTAGCTCGCTCGTATTAGCAAAGAGCTTGCAGTAGACGTGTTTCAACTTAGCGAAGATGAACAAGTGCTCATGGCTCTTTTTGGGCCCACGTTCACCGGACATTTTTGTTTCATTTTGGTCCATACTTCAACCGCTCAAAATATGGATTTTTTTTCTTTGACACACTGTACTTTTCTGATACTGAAACCGCCGCCACATGCTTGAAATGACAGTCTGTGTTGCTGAGACCATGAACTGTGTCGTCAACTGGTTCAAAGCATTAGAAGATAGTATCTTGCAAAATGACGGCCAAATTAGGTCTTTGTGGCATTTCAGTTGTAATATTTAGAGGAATACATGTTGCTTCTTCTTTTTCCTTAGCGTTTGTCCAGCTGATGGCACATCCGCTGAGTGGATTCGCTGTCTTCATTTTGTGCGATCGTGGGTATGTCTGGATGAAGATTTACAACCTTCAGGTCGTTGTGCAATGTTGGTCCATAGCTGTATAGATAGTCTCTTAGGCCTATTTCCCACTACTCCCAGTGTGTACGCTGTCTTTGCAGATGTATCGCCCTCTGCGCACCGCAGATATCCAAACTGTCGTAGACGGCTTTCTCACATTTTCTTCTGGATCGGTGCAACAACGAAACGTTTCCTGACAGTGTCAGTCGAAACGTGATCCAGCCGAGCGATGACACCTGTCCATCTAAGCATCTAAGTCTCCATGAAACCCAATCGTAGTTCTGCCTCTTTTGTAGCTGGCCAACACTCGGCCCCCTAGAGAGCAACAGAACGAATAACAGTCCGGTAGACCTTTGACTTCAGATGATCCTTAATCCAACGATCGCGAGCGACGCCTGTTGTCGTTCACCACTTCATCCAGGTTATTTGCGCTCATGGATTGACCTCGTCTGTAAGTTGGCCTTCGCTATTTAGAATTGAGATACTTAAATTTGGATACTCTTGGTGGATTTTCTCCATCAATGTTGATGGTCCCAGGTTCTCGCGGATCTGATGTCACGTACTTAGTTTTCTTTTTGTTGAACCGCAGGCCATATCGCGCTAGTCGGTCCTTCCTCTCTTGTGTTAGTGTTGAGATTAAACTTGCTCTCCGCGGTCAATATGACATTATCAGCATAGAGAAGTGTCCATGGCAGTGGCTATAAAAAAACAACAACGCCATAAACAATGTAACATGTTGAGTCTAAATCGCTGTATTTAGTTATCTTTGAACCATGCGCCAGTTCTGTGCAGACAGTACTGCTTCTTTTGAACAGTCGCAGAATTTAGGGTTGTACAGACAAATTTATGGCCATTTATAGTAATTTCTTAGTTTCTGTTTCGACTTTTTCCCTTTACTGATTATAACTGCTTTTTGACAGTCTAGTGAACTCTTAACTCCAAAGTTGTTTCGCTGTATGAATTCGCTCGACCATTCGTTCTTTTTTCCGTCGTACGGACACAGAAATTACAGACACAGGTACATCTGTGTAGCAGTTTAAGAGTAATCGAAGTCGTTCTGTAGACTGATGTCGATGCTAGACTCCTTATGGAATTCACGAAAAAACAGTATTATACACCAGCGTTTTAAATTATTCAAGAGAACAGAAAAAATGAAGTGTGAAGAATAATTATGCAGTATTTTATTTGCATTTAGTTATTAAAAAACTAAAAACCTGCCTCAATTGCGAAAAAAGCACCTAGTGTTAATTGTTAACCCAGGTTTCGGTGTAGATAACTACACCTTCTTCAGAACAACAATAAAATCCACAAGCGCCTAAGAAGACCTTTGTCGATGATTAAAAGAACACCATAGCTATACAGTTAGAAACGAAAAAGAAAGGAAAGCACAAACAGTACATATGTACAAAGTCAAAACCACTTAACTTAATGGTGTACGCTCCACCTCACGCCGGTCTATGTTCGATAGGCCGTGACCCGCCATAAACTGCAGCTACAAACGGTCGCTCACTTACACAGCTGCAGTTTATGGCGGGTCATGGCCCATGGAACATAGGCCGGCGTGAGGTGGAGCAGCCGGTGTGAGGTGGAGCGTACACCATTAAGTTAAGAACTGGTTTTGACTTTGTACATATGTACTGCTTGTGCTTTCCTTTCTTTTTCGTTTATAACTGTATATCTATGGTGTTCTTTTAATCATTGACAACGGTCTTCTTAGGCATTTGCGGGTTTTATTGTTGTCCTGAAGAAGGTGTAGTTATCTACACCGAAACCTGGGTTAACACTTAACACTAAGTGCTTTTTTCGCAATCGAGGCGGGTTTTTAGTTTTTTAATATATTAACCAACGATTGCTGACGTGCTGCGATGTTGAAGGTTCTTAAATTTCACAAATTTAGTCAATTTAGTTTTCTGCGTACAAAAGTGACTCAGATACTGGCTTGACAGCATTTTTTGTGTTGTAAATGACATTAGATTTTCTCATGCAGCCGTGGTGCAAAGGGAAATGTTGAGGGAGGGCGATGGCATTTGGCAGAAAGTGAAAACCATTCCCGGTGCGGCCACGGCAGTTTGCTAAATACTCGAGGCGAATGCAGAAGAGGTTCCCTAATGAACGGCGTCCCCGATTTCTGGCCCTGAGTCAGTGCTCTCTAATAATCTGCCTTTTGACGGGATGTTGAACTCTAATGAGGACCGAGGAAGAGATCAACGAGGCGAAGGGCCAAGGGATGGCGAGTGGAGGGGTGGTGGGGGAAGGCCGCAGGAGGGGAACTCCGGCTGACTGGAGAAAGTGTGAGGCGGAATCTCCGGCCGTTCCTTAGCTTCGTTTTGCTGATAGTGTACAGACTTCACTGATAAGGAAGGTTAAAATCACACGAGTGCTGGTTGCTCCGAAAAAAATTTTAAAATTTAGAGCTACTGGACTGATATCATAGGAAACCTCCATTCTGTAGCACATTTTGTGTATGAATGACTTTTGTTAAGCTTTGGTCTAGATGTCTCTAAGGACGTGACATAGATAAAAAAATTGCATGGGGATTGATAGAAATCAAAAGAGGGATGTTTCAAAGTGGCAGGCTGCAAGCACATAGGTAACGTCTTTTTAAACTATTTTTATTTTGGGACGGATTTGATGAACTCCAAGCTGACTTCCGCCCCTGTGGCGACCTCTTCATCGCAGAATGGCTTACAGCCAACGTCCTCAATTATTTATTTTCTTTCTGTCTAACAGTGAACTAACATCTCCGTTACATTGTAAACTAATCTACGTTTTTGTCATCCCTTTGATGATGATGTTTGGTTTCTGGAGCGTTCAACTGCGCAGTCATCAGCGTCCGTACGAAGTCCCAATTGTCACACAGTCCAATTTTTTCACAATACAATCTAGCAACTGTCACAAATGATGATGAAATGATGAGTACAACACAAACACCCAAACCCCTGGCAGAGAAAAGTACCCAATCCGGTCGGGAATCGACCCTGGGACCCTGCGATCCAGAGGCAGCAACGCTAGCCACTAGACTACGAGCTGCGGACTCTCATCTCTTTGTCTTTCTGTTTTCTTCATTCGATCTCATCTGCTAGTCTTATACTATTGTTTCTCGCTCTTTCCGTGGACAGTCAACTTCTTCTTCTCATTGATTCCTTCTGTACTGTCGCCATGCGCTTCTATTAGATCTCACTACTCACATTCGACAAGAACATAATGAGGACATTCCTTCATAATACTGACATTTCTAAAATTACACATATTCGTTACTATACAAATAATAATGATAATAATTATTATTACTGCCATTATAATTATTATTTATATTGTACTGCTCATGTGCTATAAAGACTGAAATGTCTACTCAGATGTAAGAGATAACGTGACGGCCATGACCTCAGCAAATGAAATACCGACATTAATAAATAAATAAATAAATTATTATTTGTGTATTCCCTACACATTTTCTCCCTACAGCTTCCTCTGTACTGTACCATGGAAGTTATTATTATACAAATTGTATAAACCCATCCATTCTTACAGTCAGAATTTTCCAATATTCCTTTCAAGGTCCAATTTGCGGGGAATCTCATGATCTGTTACCGTTCTGAGCCTGAAAACCCTGAAGCCACACAAGTACCGGCATACTGGATCTGTTGCGAAACCACTTTGTTGTTTGAAGAACAATGTGGTATTAATATGCTGCTAGACTGCTAGGAGCAGCATCAACAAGAACAGTTGGTGCAATGAACTCAGTTTAAGTGATGTTATATGCTAGTATTTCGTTTCCAAAATCTGTGACGAGGCCTGTATCTTCCCTCCTCTCTTTGAAATGTAGGAAAGTAAATATTCAGATTATTAGCAAATTCTCGCATAGATGCGTTAATGGATGTTATATCCCTTAGTGTCAAGCAATGTAGTGAAAAAATACTTATTAGCTATTCCCAAACTTTAATGTGCAAATGAAACGCTATTGTTGTACATTGCAATAACTTCTAGTTAGTTCCTAAATTGTTCCCTGCTTCTCCTTTTATATCACGGCACATTTATTTAATAGCAATTTTGGAAAGTTGTGCGGTATAGCTGATTTGTAAGTCTTGGTGCTAGAAACAAAGCGCCCATGGCTATAGGAATAACAAGTTTGCCGACAGTCTCTCGCCAGGGGGTACGGGGCACAGAACACAGGGCGTACACTGTGTGGCCGCATCTTGCCAACTATGTGAGGCGCTTGCCCACGGTTTGTGTGAAGCCTATTTTACACGAGCGACTTACAGGTCAAAATCGGCAATTCGAAATGCGTGCGCATTTCGTGCCTGCACGCAAATCAGCAGCTAGTCACATCGCGATTGTGTCAATGATGTCAGTGATTTGTAGATGGCACAGTGTGAAGTTCTGATTTTTAGAGAACGCTGCACACTGCGCATGTGCAGAAACTCGGGATTGTGACTGCGTCTGCTAACATCGGAAGTAACCCTACTCTGAAGCCCGCCCGGTTAGCCGTGCAGTCTAACGTACTGCTTTCCGGCGGGAAGGCGTGCGGGTCCCCGGCACGAATCCGCCCGGCGGACTTGCGTCAACGTCCCGTGAGCCGGCCAGTCTGTGGGTGGTTTTTAGGCGCTTTTCCATTTGCCTAGGCGAATGGTGAATGCGGGCTGGTTCTCCTTATTCCGGCTCAGTTACACTATGCCGGCAATTGCTGCGCAAACACTTTCTCCTCGTAGGCGTACACCACCATTACTCTACCACGTAAACATTGGCGTTACACTCGTCTAGTGTGCGACGATCTCGGGGGGAGGGAGGGGGGCACTGGAGACCGAACCGCACAATAAGCCTGGGTTCGGTGTGGGGCGGCGGTGGGGTGAACGGACTGCTGTAGCCTGTTGTGGGGTTGTGAACCACTGAGGGCTATGGCAGGGACAAAACCTCTCCGTCGTTTCTAAGTACCAAGTTCCATACAATACCAAACCCTTTTCTGGCCAAGTTCACTCGTGTTACAGAAATGGAGTTCATGCTTTCGTGCCTTCTTAATTTTTGTTGTGTTGTTTGCTTTGTTTTCGTGACGCATTGAAAAGGTTGCACGAAGTTCTGGCATTTTTCCTGCTAGTGTTCTCCTACAAGAGACCAGCCGTGCACACATTACGCTGCGCTGTCCACGCTTACCCGTCAGCCAGGCTGGCAAGGTGCCGCTTGTTATCACGAGAATGGGCAGATTGCTTTACTCCCATTCCAGCCAAGCTGTGCCCAACCCAAGCAGGCTAAAGGAATATTGGTTCCCTGCCCGTCTCCCCGCGGTGCTAGGCTGTTTATTCTGTACTCTTTCATCCTGGTGTTATGAGTAGTATTCGGAACTACTGATGAAAACTCTTTTTTACCCAAGTATAATAAAACAAGTCTTAATGAAATATATATTCATTTTGGGTCACTGTAGATCAGAGAATGGTGGATTTTATTCGTCCTTTTTTCCTTTACGGCGTATTCCGGGCTTGTTTATTTATTTAGATATGAAAAGTTTTCTCTGCAACTTCACCTACTTTCGACTAGCAATGGCTATTCCCAATTCGAACCATCATCAGGTTACCTCTAGTACATGTTTTCTGTACTAAGCAGAACTCTCTCTGAAAGTCGAGATTCTTTGCACCTAAGAATCCGATGATGTCTAGTACACTGCAACGAAAACTGAAGTAAGGATTTGTAAGTCAAGTTTCTGAAACCTTAGTGTGTTCCAGCCAAATATAATCCAAGTTTTACCAGTTTTAGTTTCTTTTTCCGTGATGTGTATTGCGGGATCGCTGTATTCATTCTAACTGACCAAAGCAGTTCATTCTAAATTATCCAAATGCATTTTAGCAAACAAATCCAAACAGTACATGTCTGAGAGAAGAAGATTTTCTTTCATACTAAGGTTTCTTCGCACTACGCTGCATACCACCAGAATGTGGTTTTCAACTTCTACTCAGCCATATTTTTTTCCTGTGTCAGTGTTTGCTCTGTTTAAAAAGCCTGTTTATTGCTAAATGGCCTCAACTGCTTAGCACACATACTCCTGATCAACTTTACAAAGATGTTGTTACATACCCAAGATTACAGAATGAGTGTTAAGTAACTTTTTAGACAGTTTGCATTGCGAGACACATACCTATTTATATGAAGTTGCCTCATAAACACACGACAGCTTTTCCCCTGCTGGACATGGACTCTGTTTTGTGGCTGGTATGTATTCCCCAATTCTTAATTTCTCCTCAGTCTCCTTCTGTTATGACAAATGAGCTGAGCTGCAATGAAAGAACCTACGCAAACTTACACCTAGGCACGTTGGATTGGTAGCACAACCTGTTGGCAGGTGCAGCAGGCTGAACAGGTCCCGTGAAGCTCCGTGAAGCTTCTCAGGTTTGTGGAAACCCAAACTGTCCTGGTTTAACCACTGTGCTTCAGTACACATGTACTCTCGTGTCTCCGTTGCGGCAGGTTGAGCTTCTTTAATGGTTGCGGCGCAGACAGGGGCAGGCACACTGGAAATAGAATCCGTACACCTCTGAAGGAGACACTGTTGTTGTTATTGTGGTCTTCAGTCCTGAGACTGGTTTGATGCAGCTCTCCATGCTACTCTATCCTGTGCAAGCTTCTTCATCTCCCAGTACCTATTGCAACCTACATCCTTCTGAGTCTCTTTAGTGTATTCATCTCCTGGTCTCCCTCTACGATTTTTACCCTCCGCGCTGCCCTCCAGCACTAAATTGGTGATCCCTTGATGCCTCAGAACATGTCCTGCCAACCGATCCCTTCTTCTTGTAGTCAAGTTGTGCCACAAACTCCTCTTCTCCCCAATTCTATTCAATACCTCATCATTAGCTATGTGGTCTACCCATCTCATCTTCAGCATTCTTCTGTAGCACCACATTTCGAAAGCTTCTATTCTATTCTTGTCTAAACTATTTATCGTACATGTTTCACTTCCATACATGGCTACACTCCATACCAATACTTTCAGAAACGACTTCCTGACACTTAAATCAATACTCGATGTTAACAAATTTCTCTTCTTCAGAAACGCTTTCCTTGCCATTGCCAGTCTAACTTTTATATCCTCCCTACTTCGACCATCATCAGTTACTTTGCTCCCCAAATAGCAAAACTCCTTTACTACTTTAAGTGTCTCATTTCCTAATCTAATGCCCTCAGCATCACCCGACTTAATTCGACTGCATTCCATTATCCTCGTTTTGCTTTTGTTGATGTTCATCTTATACCCTCCTTTCAAGGCACTGTCCATTCCGTTCAACTGCTCTTCCAAGTCCTTTGCTGTCTCTGACAGAATTACAATGTCATCGGCGAACCTCAAGGTTTTTATTTCTTCTCCATGGATTTTAATACCTACTCCGAACTTTTCTTTTGTTTCCTTTATTGCTTGCTCAATATACAGATTGAATAGCATCGGGGAGAGGCTACAACCCTGTCTCACTCCTTGCCCAACTACTGCTTCCCTTTCATGTCCCTCGACTCTTATAACTGCTATCTGATTTCTGTACAAATTGTAAATCGCCTTTCGCTCCCAGTATTCTACCCCTGCCACCTTTAGAATTTGAAAGAGAGTATTTCAGTCAACATTGTCAAAAGCTTTCTCTAAGTCTACAAATGCTAAAAACGTAGGTTTGCCTTTCCTTAATCTATTTTCTAAGATAAGTCGTAGGGTCAGTATTGCCTCACCTGTTCCAACATTTCTACGGAATCCAAACTGATCTTCCCCGAGGTCGGCTTCTACCAGTTTTTCCATTCGTCTGTAAAGAATTCGCGTCAGTATTTTGCAGCTGTGACTTATTAAACTGATAGTTCGGTAACTTTCACATCTGTCAAAACCTGCATTCTTTGGGATTGGAATTATCATATTCTTCTTGAAGTCTGAGGGAATTTCGCCTGTCTCATACATTTTGCTCACCAGATGGTAGAGTTTTGTCAGGACTGGCTCTCCCAAGGCTGTCAGTAGTTCTAATGGAATGTTGTCTACTCCAGGGGCCTTGTTTCGATTTAGGTCTTTCAGTGCTCTGTCAAACTCTTTACACAGTATCGTATCTCCCATTTCATCTTCATCTACCTTCTCTTCCATTTCCATAATATTGTCCCCAAAACATCGCCCCTGTATAGACCCTCTATATATTCCTTCTACCTTTCTGCTTTCCCTTCTTTGCTTAGAACTGAGATTCCATCTGAGCTCTTGATATTCATGCAAGTGGTTCTCTTTTCTCCAAAGGTCTCTTTAATTTTCCTGTAGGCAGTATCTATCTTACCCCTAGTGAGATAAGTCTCTACATCCTTACATTTGTCCTCTAGCCATCCCTGCTTAGCCATTTTGCACTTCCTGTCGATCTCATTTTTGAGACGTTTGTATTCCTTTTTGCCTGCTTCTTTTACTGCATTTTTGTATTTTCTCCTTTTATCAATTAAATTCAGTATCTCTTCTGTTACCCAAGTATTTCTACTAGACCTCGTCTTTTTACTTACTTGATCCTCTGCTGCCTTCGCTATTTCATTCCTCAAAGCTACCCATTCTTCTTCTACTGCATTTCTTTCCCACATTCCTGTCAATTGTTTCCTTATGCTCTCCTTGAGACTCAGTACAGCCTCTGGTTCTTTCAGTTTATCCAGGCCCCATCTCGATAAATTCCCACCTTTTTGCAATTTCTTCAGTTTTAATCTACAGTTCATAACCAATAGGTTGTGGTCAGAGTCCACATCTGCCCCTGGAAATGTCTTAGAATTTCAAATCTGGTTCCTAAATCTCTATCTTACCATTATATATTATATCTGAAACCTTTTAGTATCTCCAGGGTTCTTCCATGTATACAACCTTCTTTCATGATTCTTGAACCAAGTGTTAACTATGCTTAAGTTATGCTCTGTGCAAAATTCTACCAGGCGGCTTCCTCTTTCATTTCTTAGCCCCAATTCATATTCACCTACTACGTTTCCTTCTCTTCCTTTTCCTACTGTCGAAGTCCAGTCACCCATGACTATTAAATTTTGGTCTCCCTTCACTACCTGAATAATTTCTTTTATCTCATCATACATTTCATCAATTTCTTCATCATCTGCAGAGCTAGTTGGCATATAAACTTGTACTACAGTAGTATGTTTGGGCTTCGTGTCTATCTTGGCCACAATAATGCGTTCACTATACTGTTTGTAGTAGCTTACCTGCACTCCTATTTTTATTCATTATTAAACCTACTCCTGCATTACCCCTATTTGATTTTGTATTTATAACCCTGTATTCACCTGACCAAAAGTCTTGTTCCTCCTGCCACCGAACTTCACTAATTCCCAATATATCTAACTTTAACCTATCCATTTCCCTTTTTAAATTTTCTAACCTACCTGCCCGATTAAGGGATCTGACATTCCACGCTCCGACCCGTAGAACGCCAGTTTTCTTTCTCCTGATAACGACATCCTCTTGAGTAGTCCCCGCTCGGAGATCCGAATGGGGGACTATTTTACCTCCGGAATATTTTACCCAAGAGGACACCATCATCATTTAATCGTACAGTAAAGTTGCATGCCCTCGGGAAAAATTACGGCTGTAGTTTCCCCTTGCTTTCAGCCGTTCGCAGTACCACAACAGCAAGGCTGTTTTGGTTAGTGTTACAGGACCAGATCAGTCAATCACCCAGACTGTTGCCCCTGCAACTACTGAAAAGGCTGCTGCCCCTCGTCAGGAACCACACGTTTGTCTGGCCTCTCAACAGACAACCCTCCGTTGTGGTTGCACGGCTATCTGTTCGTTGAGGCAGGCAAGCCTCCCCACCAACGGCAAGGTCCATGGTTCATGGGGAGGGGGGGGGGGAAGAGACACTAAGTAGCTGAAAACAAAAATGTGTTCGCATTTTAACCCTCCGACAGTCGCGCATGTGTCTGTGAGATACATGACCTACTTTTTCTCTAATATTATCGCAATGAACAGTGGTAACGGTTTGCTTGTCCACGACATCTTGTGTCATACCTTTCTTATTGCTGCACAGGAATTTCAGTCTTATCCCGATACTGACAAGGTCATAAATGAGTCAGGTGTGGGAACGTGTACTGCCTGTATCTCTCAGATACAGCGCGCCTACTCGGGTAACGCTTTGTCGCCACTAATGACTGCAGCTGTTGCATTGTTTGCAGCGTACGCAAGTCGGCAGTTGCGTTGTTGTCTTCTAAATGAAGCAACGTTTCGTTGTAGCTATATGTACTCTCTTTCAAAATGAGTAAATGATATGATCTAGAAAATCCTAAGGATTTGGAAGAAGTACATCGCCTTCTTCTCGACGACGAGGTATCCATTGAAGATGAAGATGATCTTGCAGAAACTGATTCAGAAACCGAAGATATACTCGAAACACGACACAGATCATGAATTTGATGAAGAGGAAAACAATGAAGCGCAGGAAACTGATGAACATTACTATTTCGGTGAGTAGAAAACACAATAAATATGCTTTCAGATGTAATAATAACAATATCTAATAGTAGTGTAATGTACTTACTTTTTTATTTTAGGTAAGGATGGAACTAAATGGAGGAAAGTGCCTTGGAAAGCAACACGGACACTGCCTCATAATATACTAACCAATCTGCCTGGGGTAGCTGGAGACGCAAAAAAAAAAAAATGGTAACTGAAATTGACTGCTGGAGCCTATTCATTGGTAATGATATCCTAGATCTAATTGTGGTCAACACTAACAGGCGTATAGCTGATCTAAAAGGAAACTTTGCTTGCGAGAGTGACTGCAAGGACACATAAGCAATCGAAATAAAATCCTTTCTTGGCTTGTTATACCTTGCTGGTGTGTTCCGTGGTGGGCGACAGAATGTTCACGACTTCTGGACAGCAGATGACCTTGGTCTGAATATTTTTAGAATGACCATGTCCGAAAAACGTTTCCTGTTCCTAATAAGATGTGTTCGTTTTGATGATGGAGCCACAAGACAAGAACGGCGCAAGACAGACAAATTAGCAGCCGTGAGGGAAATGTTCACCATGTGTTTGAATAACTGCAAGACACATTACTCCCTCGGTCAGAACGTCACAGTTGATGAGCAGCTACCAGCATTTCGAGGCCGGTGTGGATTTCGGCAGTTCATACCATCCAAACCATCTAAATATGGCATCAAAATTTTCTGCCTATGTGATGCCAAGCTTTATTATGCTTACAACACGGAAATGTATTGTGGATTACAACCAGAAGGATCCTTTCAGAATAACAACTCCGCTAAAGAAGTAGTTCTGAGACTTGCCGAACCAATATATGGGACGGGTAGAAACATTACAGCAGATAACTGGTTCACTACTTTGGAGTTAGTAAGAGAACTGTATAAAAGGAGACTGTCGTTTGTAGGCACAATTAGAAAAAACAAGAAGGAACTGCCATCGAATTTCGTAGCACCAAAAAGTAGACAGCAATATGATAGCGTATTTGGCTACAGCAAGAATGAAACCCTTGTGTCGTCCTATGTCCCGAAAAAAGGGAAAACTGTAGTCCTCCTTTCGAGTATGCATGTTTCGTCAAGTGAGGTTTCAGAAGGTTTAGAGAAAAAACCAGCAATTATTCTACTCTATAATGACACCAAATCTGGAGTTGATGTAGTTCACAAACTCTGTGCAACCTACAATGTAGCTAGGTCAACAAGAAGATGGCCAATGGTGATTTTTTTTCCACCTGTTGAACATTGCAGGCATCAACTCAAGAGTAATTTTCTTGGGCAACAAGAATAAATACTCAAATCGGCGCGAGTACCTCAAAACTTTGGCTCTGACTCTACTGCAAGATCATCTCAAAAGAAGAGCTCTTATTATGACTCTACCTAATGATATAAAGTCAATGTTAGTAAAGTACAAACCTAAAGGAAAAGAGCAAGAAAACGCTGAACAATCCTTGGAATCAGAAAACAAGAAAAGAAAAAGATGCCAGTCATGCTACAGGGAGACAAGAAAGACTTGTCTCAGCAAGTTTACATGTGAAAAATGCGGCACACATCTTTGTTTGCAAAAGCACGCAAAAATAATTTGTGAACAATGTCTTTCTGTAGAGGGCAATCAGTAAAAAGAGACATGCTTTGATTAGTTCAATAATTTATTTGTATCTATAATAAATTAAATTTTTAAAAGAATTTCATGTACTTCTCCACTACAAAATGTCAAATATTTCTGTTAATTTGAAAGTGTAATGAGCCTGATGTTCACTTCTGTATTTGTAAAATCTGTAACAATAAAGGTAACTCCAATTTAAAACAAAAAGAATAGAAAAAGAACCTGTAAACAAACAAAAAAACCACAAAAATCGTCGCATCTATCCACGAGATACATCGCGACTAGTGGCGTCATGAAAGTTGACGCGCCTGCTGGAGGGTAAAGAGAAAAAGCCTACACTATGCATAAAAAAGAACGTAAATAGAGAAGCAAGTTTTAATGAACATTACTTCAACAGTGAAAATCTCTGATGTATTTGATGGGTGAAATAATTGCCAATTTTATTTGGTGCTTAGCAAGGAAATAATGTAGAAGGGTTAAAGAGAAAAGGTGCTGTTTACTGCGTCGTAGGTATTGTTTCAAGTGTTTGGAAGTATATACTTTCTCGAGAAAATAGATGTATATGTTCTGAAATGTTTGGTCGACACTTATCCTATTCTTACAGTTCTCATGAATGCACAGAATTTACCACCTGACCTAGGCGAAGAACAAGTACCATGAATTTTGTTTCGGTCATTAATAAATTCTATTATCTTTTCTTGTTCGTACATATCGTTACTACATTTATATTTCTTCTTAGAAGGGATAGTGTGGTGTTTGTGTAGGTGCGCGGGTGTGCTCACGTGCGTGTGTGTGTCTGTTCCCATGTACTGTTGCATTTAATTTAAAGGAATCTTTCTGGCATAGCTACATTCTCTCATTAATATAAATTACACTATTCTAGTGAGCCAAACTGGATTGTGCTCTTGCAAGTAAAGGAGCTAAAAATTCATTTTCACTCATAAATATGTATTGAGTAACGGCCGAAAGAAGGTGATAGACTATCTCTTGTACGCCATGGTCAATATAAATGCCGTTGTCATCAAAGTACAGGACACCAATCTGTTCTGCATGCACATGAAAAGATCTCGTTTGCTTATGCGCGAGAGAGACTACAGTTATTCTCTTCACGTGTGTATTAATTTCACCCTCAAAGGAACAACTCCCAACAGGCAAAATTATCTATTACTCTATTCTATATTACAGCAATACGTGGGTTAAGGCAACAGATTCGAGTGAAAGACGGGATTATGACCGTGATGAAAATGAAATGGAGGACATGTGGTAAGATGACTACACGCTAGGTAGATAAGGGAAGATGTTTGTTCGATTGTAAGAGATAGACATAAACCGATATGACGTAAGAGGGGAGGGAAATGACATTAGAAAAATGCAGGAGCAACGTAGATTTTCATAACTGATGCCTGGAGTCCATGGAAAAGTCTGGAGGACGTCTCTATCCAGCAGGACATGCAAATTTGCTGTAGATCATAATTGAAATTACGAATACTTGGATGTTCCTTCAGAGGAACTGCCCAGTAAGATGGATTCTGTCTGCTACGAAACGGTGTTGGTACTGGTGGTCTAAAGGAGACGATCATGCTTGTCGTCCTGGTTCCGAACATCAGCGGCGTACTATGACAGCCTCCTCGGAAAAGTAATTAATATTTGCCATACGGCGAGGGCACTAGAAATCAGGCGCATTCTGCAGCTGGAAGGCCGGCCTTGTGTGGCCGAGCGGTTCTAGGCGCTTCAGTCTGGAACCGCGCGACCGCTACGGTCGCAGGTTCGAATCCTGCCTCGGGCATGGATGTGTGTGATGTCCTTAGGTTAGTTAGGTTTAAGTAGTTCTATGTTCTAGGGGACTGATGACCTCAGAAGTTAAGCCCCATAGTGGTCAGAGCCATTTGAACCATTTTTGCAGCTGGAAGCTGGGTTATGAAAGGAGGCTCCGCCACTCAGGTTTCCCTTCGAAACTCACTGCGCAGTGCGTCTACGATGCTGTAGTGGGGGTAGCATCATGAGCGATATCTTTCTTTTTTTTTTTTTTTTTTTTTTTTTTTAGAGAAATTTGAGAAAGGTGCAGGCATAGCTGTTTTTAGAATGATACTCGGTAATACGTAGTCCACCTGCCTCCAAGTATGAGAATAATTTAGACTCGGAATGCTGTTGGAGTTTAAGGTTGGATTTTAAGCCTCGTGCAAATCCACCCTGAAGAAACTAGGACAAGAGAGAGCCTTATGAAAGACATGTACCCTCCTGTTTAGTTTCATTTAATGATTGTTGACCTATCAGAGCACTTGTAGCAGTTTTTTCACAACACCACTTGGATCTTTGAACATCCTCAACATTTTGGCTACGAGAGATATATGTACCTTCTTGTGTGCGTTAGTAATGTCGGTGAGTACAGCTGCAGAGTTTCTATATGCACCGTCTCACAGTAGGATACGCTATTAGAATCCCACCTCTGTCACAGTGAAGACGTGGATTGTCCCAGTAATAAACTGAAAACAAAACAATTCTCTGACTCAGACGAAGGTTTTCGGAAGATACGTATTGTTATTAGAAGAATGCCGAAGCCGGAAATGCCCTCCCAAATATTCTCATTTGGGAACCACCTTTCACTACTTTCCAACTCTCCGGTATTTGAACGAAAAGGAAAAAAAAAAAAAAAAAACAGTTCTGCAACAGCACTGCGTAACATGTTGAGCGAGGCCTCTTTGTCACAGGCATTAACGAACATACAGGGTGATCAGCCAGAACATTCTGAACACTTGCATAATGCCGTATTTCCAGCTTTGGCACGTATGACAAAGGCGACGCATCGTGGCATGGAAGCAATGAGGCCTGGTAGGTCGCTGGAGCGAGTTGGCACCGCACCTACACACACACACACACACACACACACACACACACACATACAGGTCACCTAACTCCCGTAAATTCTGGGGAGGGCGGCGATGAGCTCTGACGCCACGTGCAGTCACATCCCAGATGTGTTCGATCGGGTTCAGGTCTGCCGAGTTGAGGGTGGGGGGCAGCACATCAATTGGAACTTGCCCCCGTGTTCCTCGAACCACTCCATCACTCTCCTGGCCTTGTGACATGCGCGTTATTCTGCTGAAAAATGCCACTGCGTCAGGAAACATGATCTGCATGAGGGAGTGTACGTGGTCTGCAACCAGTGTACGACACTCTTTGGCTGTAAAGGTGCCTTGTTCGAGCTCCACTGGACCCTTGGTCGCCCACGTCAATGTTCCCCAGAACATAACGGAGTCGCCGCCAGCCTGTCTCCGTCCCACATTACAAACGTCAAGGAGCTGTTCCCGTGGAAGACGGATTCGCTCCCTCCCATCGGCATGATGAAGGATCGGGATTTCATCAAACCGTGAAACGCTCTACCACTGCGCCAAAGTCTAGTGCCGATGGTCACATGCGCTTTTCAGTCGCAGTTGCCGATCTCGTGGTGTTATCATTGTCCCCAGCGTGGGTCATCGGCTGCGGAGGCCCGTCGGTAGGAGCGTTCGGAACACTGTGTGTTCAGAAACGCTTGTACTCTGCCCAGCATTAATGTCTGATGTTGGTTCCGCCACAGTTCTACACTCCTGGAAATGGAAAAAAGAACACATTGACACCGGTGTGTCAGACCCACCATACTTGCTCCGGACACTGCCAGAGGGCTGTACAAGCAATGATCACACGCACGGCACAGCGGACACACCAGGAACCGCGGTGTTGGCCGTCGAATGGCGCTAGCTGCGCAGCATTTGTGCACCGCCGCCGTCAGTGTCAGCCAGTTTGCCGTGGCATACGGAGCTCCATCGCAGTCTTTAACACTGGTAGCATGCCGCGACAGCGTGGACGTGAACCGTATGTGCAGTTGACGGACTTTGAGCGAGGGCGTATAGTGGGCATGCGGGAGGCCGGGTGGACGTACCGCCGAATTGCTCAACACGTGGGGCGTGAGGTCTCCACAGTACATCGATGTTGTCGCCAGTGGTCGGCGGAAGGTGCACGTGCCCGTCGACCTGGGACCGGACCGCAGCGACGCACGGATGCACGCCAAGACCGTAGGATCCTACGCAGTGCCGTAGGGGACCGCACCGCCACTTCCCAGCAAATTAGGGACACTGTTGCTCCTGGGGTATCGGCGAGGACCATTCGCAACCGTCTCCATGAAGCTGGGCTACGGTCCCGCACACCGTTAGGCCGTCTTCCGCTCACGCCCCAACATCGTGCAGCCCGCCTCCAGTGGTGTCGCGACAGGCGTGAATGGAGGGACGAATGGAGACGTGTCGTCTTCAGCGATGAGAGTCGCTTCTGCCTTGGTGCCAATGATGGTCGTATGCGTGTTTGGCGCCGTGCAGGTGAGCGCCACAATCAGGACTGCATACGACCGAGGCACACAGGGCCAACACCCGGCATCATGGTGTGGGGAGCGATCTCCTACACTGGCCGTACACCACTGGTGATCGTCGAGGGGACACTGAATAGTGCACGGTACATCCAAACCGTCATCGAACCCATCGTTCTACCATTCCTAGACCGGCAAGGGAACTTGCTGTTCCAACAGGACAATGCGCGTCCGCATGTATCCCGTGCCACCCAACGTGCTCTAGAAGGTGTAAGTCAACTACCCTGGCCAGCAAGATCTCCGGATCTGTCCCCCATTGAGCATGTTTGGGACTGGATGAAGCGTCGTCTCACGTGGTCTGCACGTCCAGCACGAACGCTGGTCCAACTGAGGCGCCAGGTGGAAATGGCATGGCAAGCCGTTCCACAGGACTACATCCAGCATCTCTACGATCGTCTCCATGGGAGAATAGCCGCCTGCATTGCTGCGAAAGGTGGATATACACTGTACTAGTGCCGACATTGTGCATGCTCTGTTGCCTGTGTCTATGTGCCTGTGGTTCTGTCAGTGTGATCATGTGATGTATCTGACCCCAGGAATGTGTCAATAAAGTGTCCCCTTCCTGGGACAATGAATTCACGGTGTTCTTATTTCAATTTCCAGGAGTGTATTTTACCAGTCTACCGAGCCTACGACGTCTAACATAATGAGGGGTGGCCGCTCAGACCCACGACGTCTGAACGTGGTTTACCCTTGGTTTTGCGACGTGTTGAAGACACTCGCCACAGCACTCCTCGAACAATCGACAAGTCGTGGTTTCCGAAATGCTCGTGCCGGCTCTAAGGGCCATCACAATCTGTCCTCTGTCGAACTCAGATTGATCGCGCACCTTCCTGATTCTATAAAGGGGCAGTTCGTCCACTGATACTATACGCACCGTGCGTGTGTCTAACAGTCATTCGTCGCCAGGTACCGCTGCTGTCACCTCGACGGGTTTATACTGATGGTAGGTCGGTGGTCATTATGTTCTGGCTGATCAGTTTACACCAGGTCTAATGTATTTCCTGCGACATAATGTTTCAGAAACAATATAACCTCAGGCACCACCATTAAGACCATTGTTCTCGAGAAGGTTCCATAGGTTGTGTGACGTATGTCGAAAATAACGATTTCGTCCGCTGTATTCTCTTTTGAGAACCCCTTTGTCCCAGTCCTAATACACTAGTATTTAGATTTAAAAACCGAATTATAAAGTGGAGGGAGAATGAAATGTAAAAGAAGAAAAAAAGACGTATAGAGACGAATCAAACACACACACACACACACACACACACACACACAACACACATACGCACGCACTATCAAAATTTACGTAATTCCATGACATAGATTGGATATTCATCCTTTGTGAAATCAAAAAGTGTTCCGGAGAAGTAGTTCGTGGTGTATGGACCAAGACTGCCATATGTGCAGTATTATTATTTCCAGGACCTCAGGCATGGTATGTATTCAGCATTGAAGTTTCCGGTATTTTTATGATGAGAACAAGTCATCTCGTCTTCTGGTTCGAAATGTGAAAGTTGCTCATGTTTTATGAAAGAGGTTGCGAATCATTTTCAGTCCTTGCCTTGCCAGATGTAACGAGAGATAATGCCTGTTATTGTCCCATGGGACTGTGCAGTACTGGGATAAGCTTTTTCGGCCGTGAATGGCCCGTTTAAATGACCATGTCTTTTATCTGTGCCTTTTATGTATTGAAGCACTGGTCGGGGACTAACTATGGAAGCAAACAGTATAAGGAATAGTAGCTGGCAGTGCGGGTGTAGTGGTGCTGTCACCAAAATGTCTGGTGCTTTATTTTTATCTTAAGCCATCTGGTCGTCCGAGGTGCTTCCTGACGTAACAACGGGTAACAAGGCATTCATGCCTACTTCCATTACTGATACAGCAGTTCCTTAGTTTTCTCCTGCACCTTCTGCAGTTTAGTCCGTTTGACTCGACAGGCACGTGCCTTTAGTTCCTTTCAGACAGTCGCACTGTTAGAGCTGCAGTTTTTGTTTCGAATTATCTGATTTAATGACCTGAGGTCAATGCAGCTTTTTTAATACAGGCGATGAAGTTTACGCTCTGTGAATAAACCCCTTCTTCTCAGATATACGGGGTGTTCAAAACGTCTCTCCGCTGTGCCGTATGATTGTTAGCCGCACGTGCCGTATGCCGCAGTGAATATACCGAAATGAAACTCAGTGAAATACAAGTTATTAATTTATCGAATATTCATTTTTACTTACAAATTTTCATATTATATGTTGAAAGTGTCCCCCCTGTTGTTGAATACACAATTCAATTCGTCTAATCATGTTTTCAAATACAAGCTGTAACATAAAAAAAAGGTTCAAATGGCTCTGAACACTATCGGACTTAACATCTGAGGTCATCAGTCCCCTAAAACCTAGAACTACTTAAACCTAACTAATCTAAGGCCAGCACACACATACATGCCCGAGGCAGGATTCGAACCTGCGACCGTAGCGGTCACGCGGTTCCACACTGTAGCGCCTAGAATCGCTCGGCCATTCCGGCCGGCTTGTAACATTTCTTCTGTAACAGAAGCAGTGAAAGTGGATACTGCAGTTTTCAATTCATCGATGGTTCAAATAAATGGTTCAAATGGCTCTGAGCACTATGGGACTTAACTTCTGAGGTCATCAGTCCCCTAGAACTTAGAACTACTTAAACCTAACTAACCTAAGGATATCACACACATCAATGCCCGAGACAGGATTCGAACCTGCGACCGTAGCGGTTGCGCGGTTCCAGACTGTAGCGCCTAGAACCGCTCGGCCACCCCGGCCGGCAATTCATCGATGGATTTTGGACGGTTTTTATGGACAGTTCCTTTCGCTGCACCCCAGAAGAAAAAGTCAGATGGTGTTAGGTCGGCCGATCGCGGATGCCAAAGTGCCTGTGAAATGATTTATCAACGAAAACATCAGCAAGCAGTGACATTGAAACGCGAGCTGTATGCGCGGTTGCACCCTGTTGTTGAATATAACCGTTCAGTATTTCACTTAACACAAGTTCTCCTATGAATTGGCACAGAATATCACTGCAGTATCGTTGTGCGTTTATTGTTTCGTTGAAAAACATGGGACCCACAATTCGACGTCTAGAAATTGCAATCCAAGCTCCTATTTTCACAGAATGAAGTGGTTCCTCATGAATACATAATGGATTTGCAGTACTCCACATACGAGTTCATGTATCTGGATAAATGAAACCATGCCTCATCAGTGAAAATCGTTTCATTAAGAATATCCCTTCCATTTTGTTGAACGTAATTTTTGAACCATTGACAATAATGCAGTCTCTTGCCATGATCAGTATTTTTCAGTTCTTGCACGACTGTCACTTTGTTTGGGAAAAGTTCTAATTTTTTCCTTACAGCTGTGTGGGCCGTTCCGACACTAACATTGATTTCGTGGGCGAGTTTTCTTACTGACTTGTTCGGAATCATGGACATTTTATAGTAAATATCGATTAATTTATCCTCAGACAAAACGCTAGGACGACTACTCGGTGCATCTGTCACTGAACCTGTACTTCGAAATTTGTTAATCATATCGCGCACAGTATTGCGATGTGGGAGTGTTGTCTCCGGGAAAACTGAATTAAATGTTTGACGAACTTAAACTGTGTATTTACGGCCAGCTTTGAACACTTGTTCGACTAAAAACACACGTTCTTCAATGGTTAGCATTTTAACAGTTACAAAAACGAAACAAAAGAACAAAGGAACTAAACTTAAACGTTCACGTCAACACGTAACGAAACACACCAACGATACTACTGACGCTGGCTGAGATTAACGAAACAGTGGAATGTTGGGAGAGTCCACTTGAAGGGAAGTAACCCAGGCAGGCTAACAATCATACGGCACGCGCGGCTAACAATCATACGGCACTGTGGAGAGACGTTTTGAACACCTCGTATTTACTCTGTCAACAGTTACCTCACACTTATCCTGAACTCGACTGAAGCTACGAGGTACGGAAAAGCATAACCTAAAATGTTCGCATTTAAAGCTTATCCTGAGCTACATTTCTAATATTTCATGTGTCAACGAAAGCAGTGACATTCGATACTGGCCTTTATTGAAATTGATAATGGAAAAAGGAAAATATAGTGGTAGGGAAGACAAAACGAAGCTCAAATTCAAGGCGAATGTTGACTGATCAGACGTGGCTATTCGAGTAATATCGTTAATCAGAACTGGAACCTCTTCATTAGGAAATAATCTGTGAAAAGCGAGCAGCGTCCATATTTAGGGGTAAAGAAAATGGCTTTCTGCCGTTCACATTCGTCTAAATCACAGTTGCTCAGATGTCTATCCTCTGTTTTAATATGATGCACCTTGCAAACTTGTAGGGCCTTGGAAGACCCGGCTACAATTTTCGACATTTAGCTTTCGAAGACTGGTTTGGCGGAGCTCGAAGAGGAGGTAAGAAAGTTCAAACGGAATGTTGTGGGTTTATCAGAAGTGTGATAAAAATGAATAGCGAATAGTACAAAAAATCAGGTTTTATGTTCTACTACAGATGAACAGAGGAGAAAATGAACTACTGTATTGTCTTTCTTGTAGAGAAGAAAATTATAACGATTTTACGCATATTGTAGGAGTCTCAGACAGAATAGAAGATTTTTTTCATTTGTTACAGCATGATGTTCCGGCATGCCTTTACAACCAGCCAGGGGTATGTGGGTTTCGAAGATCCCTACTTCTGAATGATTATTAATTGAAATGTCTCTTTCAAATACCTATGAGCATTAATCAATTTTAACTGTAACTATACCTATATCTGACTTCAGTAGATTATCGCTCTGCTGGAAATCGCTGATAACTAACGGAGTTACTAGGCTACCTACATTTAAATCCTAGCCAAGCCTTTGAATCAGTTAAAGATCTCAATGAACACTAAATACATTTAGAGCTCTGGAAAATAACTTTCATGTTGTTTCAATAGAACATATGACTGGTCATAAATATTCTCATTACAAATATTGAGTAAAAGTTTCTCTAGTAATTCGTACAGAGTGGAATGTTCATTCCACACACAATGATGCTCAGTGGTAGTTGCTTTCTTAGTGTGCCTGTACGACACGATGCTGAAGGACTCGTACCGCTACAAATAAATAATTCGGTAGCTTTAACCCGTTGAAGCTGCACCTAAAGTCTTCTTGAGCAATCTAAAATTAGAAACAGATTCAGCAAAAAGGTGAAGGCCAACGGGGGACTACGGGTGTGCTGTGTAGCTCGTTCCTTATTGGGCTGATTATTGACGTAGGAAAAAATAAAGTTAATCTCGAAAATAACGACCATGCCGGTGGAACATTTCCCAGCCTGCAAAGCCGGACCGCGTGCGGGCTTACGTCGGTAATCAGACAGGTTGGAATTCACCTGTCCAGGCAGAAAAGGCGTCCATACCCGGGGGAAGGGGGGGTGCCGCGTTCTCAGAGAAAGAAAAAAAAAGTTCAGTCAAGTGTTTTTCTTTTAAGAAAATGATTTAAAACTCGGTATCACGCAGATCTTTAAGGGTTGGAAGTGGAGCTTTTTATGGCTACTTACAAGTCGCCACTCTTCTTACAAAAATATTAAAAAGGTCTTCATACCCCCCCCCCCCCTTGGGCACCCTTGCCAAGGTGTATCCAATTCTGTCTTAAATATAGCAGAATGAGAAAGTTTCACAAGTACCTTTTTATTTATTGTACAATACTCAACGAATAAACAGTATACACTTCCTACACTTGATGACGCCCTAGCACTTAAGAAAACTCTGGATGAACCCTAAATTAAATCTGGCTGGATAACAAGACGAATCTATTAATTGCCTAGCTAATACATTTCTCTCTTTGATCAACGTCAGAAGCAAAAATAATTATTGCTGCCCTTTTTTTTATTATTAGGGTGAAAGAGTGTTTTTTCTGTTCAAAGTATAGCACGGAATGCCATGGAGCTTTACGGTCTCTCGCAGCTACTTGGTTCACTGCGATTATTGGGTGGCTGCCGTTAATGGCCGGATTTCTAACAGCCCGCAAAATGTTGTGGTACGTCAGGTGCTGTAATTCCGTGTAATATTAAATTTCTTGCTTGAGTTCTAACTCAAATTTCCCCTTTTTAGAAGAATTACGTATCTTATTTACAAAATTGTGCCTCATTTCACTGGCGTGACAAGTCCTGAGCTGGGAGCTACGTAGTGCTGGCTCAGCATCCTGACACGTGGCGCTCCGCCGTCAGCAGTGGATTAGATTGCAGCGTTTCCACATACGGCGGCATAACAAGGAGCTACCTCTTGTCACAACACACCTAGCCAGAACGATCATAAATGCTCTCAGCTCAGCTGGTAGCATCATTTGTTCGGCACTGTGCAATCGCCTGGCACAACCTCCACGCAAGTCAGTGGTCGAATGTGCGTGAAGCTGCTACAGTCTCACTGAGCAGCGTCGCCAACTAAACAAAGCTGCTTATCTACGAGCTGTCACCCAGCGCTGATGGTTCCGGGCTTTGAGCTGGGTCTGCCGAAGCGAAGCCGCTCTGTGAGTGCCATCGCCTGATAATACAACCAGCTTACGGGGGTCCCGGGTTCAATTCGGGGTGATTGCACATCGAGAGGCTTCGCTGCGCCACGGCGCTGATAATGACTTACGTCAACAGAGACTCCAAAGCCACTGCTGAGTGGCTACAGTTTGCATCATTCACGACTCAGCACTCGCCGCGGTACTGGAGATTCCCTCCTGCGGCTCTCCGCACACGACACTCGGAGGTCAGAACTGGCCACCCTGCAACACTGGCATCGGCCAGCTGTAAGACACGTTTTAAGCTTAGGTTATGCAAGTGGTATCATTAATGGTTTTCACTTATTATCGTGTCATCATGAGATTATTTGAATACTGTAAACCGGGTAAATTTTGACCGATTTTCAGTTTCAGTTATGATGCGTATTACTGTTTTTTAACTTATGTGATATTTGTGTGACTCAACATAGGGCATGTATGAAATCATGGCATACTAATTAGTACAATACATTTTATAAAACTGAGACGATGTAATGAAAAAAAATTGTATGAGGTCAAAGTTAGCATGGATTTGGGGACACAATGACCGGCCTAAACTCCCGCCACAACTGTCAACTATCATTCCATTTGTTGTCAGTACTGTGCGACAGGTCCCGGCGGAGGTTCGAGTCCTCCCTAGGGCATGGGTGTGTGTGTTTGTCCTTAGGATAATTTAGGTTAAGTAGTGTGAGCTTAGAGACTGATGACCTTAGCAGTCAAGTCCCATAAGGTTTCACACACATTTGAACATTTGTTGTCAGTATTTCAAATACACAACGAAACTTCGACCATCCAGAAGTAAATACACTGATGTAAAGTTTTCTTATGTGCTTTATTAAGCTTCACAAAAAAACCAAGTATGGTACATAAATAATGTGAGCCATAATCGGTGTTATAAATTCAATGAAAGGTTCTTCGATGGAGTAGCACACACACACAGCTTCAATTTCATCCATCTCAAACCTAAATCCTCTTTTCAAAACGTTAGTTGCAGTTAGAACTAAGGTTATCTGCTATTCATGTTTTGAGGCAATATCTGGCACTTGTGCCCAGACAAACTTCATTCTTAGTTTCCGGATATATTTGACGTTGTATGCTATACCTGAATCACTGCCTGAACCACAACAGCTTTCAATTTGAGCAACATGTGACTGACATTTGTTTTTCTTAGTTGTAAATGGCTCTGAGCACTATGGGAGGTCATCAGTCCCCTAGAACTTAGAACTACTTAAACCTAACTAAACTAAGGACATCACACACATCCATGCCCGAGGCAGGATTCGAACCTGCGACCGTAGCAGTCTCGCGGTTCCGGACTACAACGCCTAGAACCGCATGGCCACTGCGGCCGGCTTTCTTAGATGTAGACATATTAACAATTGCAAACGAGCCTTAGACTACATAACGGTGGTTCCACACTGTCATTGGCATCAAAACTTTTAATAAATTGTTTGTCTGTAATCCTGGGGCAACAATGACCAGTTATCTAAGTAGCCCTAAATGAGAGAAATCACGCACATCACCTCAGGAATCGTAATATACTGGCGCATACACTATATATGTGTTATGGGCCAAACCCGATTTTAGGATGAACTAGTTTCGCCTAGGTCAAACTCGTTCGTCCTGTTACCAATAGGATAAAACAGTTTAGCCTAGGTCGAATCGGTTTATCCTAGTTAGAATTTACATTCTTTAGGATAAACTGATACGTCCTAGTCTGAACTAATTTACCTAGTTTGTATCTTCTATAAGCTTTTCAAAGCAAACTGAATAAAGGAATAGAAATAAAATAGTCAATATGATTCATTAAAGTTATTTATTAACTAATCAGTAATTTCACATCTATCACTAGATCAACTTACATATATCTATTCACAGAAATCACCTTATCTGCAATTTGCTTTTTTACTTATTTTTGCAAGGTTTACTTTGGCGGAAGTTAGAATTGCAGAGTACATTTTTCTTACAATTACATCTGTTTCTTGTACAGTTTTTCATGCAACTGCATTTCACGAAGTCTTGCCCTGATCCAACAGAATGTTTTGTTGCTGCAGTCCTTAAAGATATTTTAATATCCTGGTTAATATCTCCCACATCCAGAAACTTCTGAATGCAGACGTCGAAATCAGTTCTAAAAAATATAAAGGAAGTCAAAACAAATATTTTTTAATATTTTATTACAAAAAATTATGGAAAATGTTAATAAAATTATACCTGCAATAATGTTTTTGAAGTTCGCCATGTTTGGTGCCAGTTTTGTAGAGACCCTCATCAGTCTTTCGAAATATTACTCAAATTATGTTTCGAAGGTCACCTCTGCCATTATCTACATCTGGAATAGGTATGGTTACGTTGTCTCCAATGTCAGCTGGTGGATGGGATTTGTCATAGGAAGCTTTCATTCTTTTAGCTTGTTTTTTCTTTTTTTTAAAATTTTCTGTAGCAATTTTTCTAGCATTTGGATGTTGTTTTGTGTCAATTTTCACAATGTTATCATCATCACTGTCTTCGTAGTGTTCAGTGTCGCTGTCATCTTCGATTACCTTCTTTAGGTGATCTTCATCCTGAATATCATTTATGATTTCCTGAGGCAACGAGGAAGTGGAAAGTCCTACTCTAGGTTCGATTTCGAATGATGCTTTGTAAGGTGATTATTTTGTGCCAGAGTGGTTCAAAAATGGTTCAAATGGCTCTGAGCACTATGGGACTTAACTTCTGAGGTCATCAGTCCCCTAGACTTAGAACTACTTAAACCTAACTAACCTAAGGACATCACACACATCCATGCCCGAGGCAGGATTCGAACCTGCGACCGTAGGGGTTCCAGACTGTAGCGCCTAGAACCGCTCGGCCACCTCGGCCGGCTCCAGAGTGGTAAGCTTGATTTTTTCATGGATTGGACATATCTTAATCCTTCCGACCACTTCGTCGAATTGTTGTCCTTTAACCAAGAACTTATCATATTTTGTAATGTCTTGGTTGGCACGTTCAACAGAATCCTGAGTTTGGCTGTGCAATGGTTTTCCATGCATGATTTTCAGTTCTGACCAAAGATTTGCGAGTTCACTTATAACATTATTGACAAATTCTCTCCCATTATGAGACTGAAGAATGCGCGGTCCCCCTACAGTTAGGAATATGTCATTTAAATGATAAGCCACTTCTTCAGCGCTCTTTGATGTTAACGGACGGAAAAGAATAAATTTTGTGAGATGGTCTTGGTAAAATAGAATGAATTTTAAATTCCCATCTGTTTGTGTTTGGAAATCAGTCAAATCGTCTTAGCATCTGCTGTTCATTTCCGTATGGAGGATTGGCTTTGAAACTAGTCCTCTTTTCTTTTTTTTCTTCTTTTGTTGACAAACATCACACTTTGATAAATAGAGGCATATCGTTTCCTTTGTGATATTGGCATACTTTATTGATGTCTCGGCTAACATCCTATCACGACCACCATGACCCACACTTACATGAGCTGCGTCAATCACATCATAAAGTTCATCATCTGGAACAAAGAAATTTATATTCCCTTCACACCGTGCAAAGAGTTTTTTCACATCACCAATTTTCAAAACAGCAAATCATTTCAGTCTTCTTTTTTGTAATGATGTTCTTTATTCGATCTTTTCCGAGTCTTATACTTGTTTAACCAAATCCGCATATTCGTCTACTGATAACACATTAGAAAGAGAAGACTTTTTGTTTTCACACTGCAAAATTTCCTTCAGAAACTTTTTTCTCCACAGTTTTTGATTGGCTTGTCTACTACACGAAAGCTCATCCATGATGAAACGCCTCACAATAACTATATTAGGATTATAATAAAATCTTTTAAACGCAACCATCAACTTAACACGCGCACTCGTCGATGCAAAATACCGTTCAAAACAAAGAACAGTGCGAGCAAAGAGCGGTTAAGAGGCGCGAGGGGCGAGCCAGAGATGATTCGGGGGTTCCCCGTTCGTACTGGCAGCGACATGCGTTCCGACTAGGCAAAATTAGTTCAGACTAGGACGTACCAGTTTATCCTAAAGCATGTAAATTCTAACTAGGATAAACCGATTCGACCTAGGGTAAACTGTTTTTTACTGTCGGTAACGGGATGAACGAGTTTAACCTAGCAAAACTAGTTGATCCTAAAATCTGGTTTGGCCGGTAACATATGCATGTGAACAAAAATCTAATCAGTTGCTGTTTTGAGCATTAATAGAGTAACATGCATGGTGAGTTGAAAACACTCATGGATTTGCAGTTAAATGATATCAGTGGATTTTGCATAATTAGATTTTAATACAATTCTTCGTATGCTCGCAACAGGTTCACCAACTGCTTCGCAAGAAAATAGGCACTACATGGTGCCATCTGCTACATATTGGTGGAACTTAACCCATTAAATGTAAGTTTGGCTTCTCAATTAGAAATAAAAAAATAGGTGTTTAACTGTTTTTGGAAATTCAACCCCTATGGGGGTGAAATGGGGATGAAAGTTTTTATGGAAATGTTTCATTGTGTCTGTGAAAATTTGTATTTGGCTTCTCTGTTAGAAATAAAAGATACTCATGTCACTGTTTTTTGGAAATTCAGCCAGTCAGGGGGTGAAATAGGGGGTGGAACGTTTATGAAAATGTATCATTGCGGAGGCATTTTTAAAGGTAAATCTTTGAAAACCGGTGTTTGGTTTCTCGTTTAGAGATGGGAACATACATGTTTCACTGTTTTTAGAAATTAAACCTCTAAGGGGGTGAAATAGGATCAGACTGATTTACTGAGTCACCATCGCCCAGCCCAAACCGCTGAGGATAGAGGCTTGAAGTAGTTCTTATACTGTAGGCATCGTTTAAGAAGGGGTTGCCCAAAATTCTTCTCCTAGTAGGGAGAAATAGAGAATGAAAGGCTTTTTTAAAATAAATAATTACTTAAGAACTACTAAAGGATTTTTAAGTTACATCTATGGCAACCGGTATTTCACTTCTCGTTTATAAAAAAAAAAAAAAAAAAAAAAAATAAAAAAAAGTGCTTCAGTGTTTGGAAATTCAACCCCTAATGGAGTGTAATAGGGGATGAAAACTTTTAAGAAAATATTTCACTGCATTACAAAAATTTTAAATCTAAATTTATGAAAACTGTTATTTCACTTCTCGGTTAGTCATAAAGAAATTTTTGTTAGGGGATGAAAGTGGCCGGCCGGTGTCGCCGAGAGGTTATAGGCGCGTCAGTCTGGAACCGCGCGACCGTTACGGTCGCAGGTAGTACTTCTAAGATCTAGGGGACTGATGACCTCAGATATTAAGTCCCAAAGTGCTCAGAGCCATTTGAAGCATTTGATGAAAGTGGCCATGGAAATACCTACACAAGAACGCAAAAGGTACGATTAACAAAAACTTTGGACACCAGCTACCAGAAACGCTTTTTGGTCAGAAGTACATTCCGAAAAGACCATGCTTGTATGGTCGTAATTAGCGTGAAAATCTTAGAAGTTGTTACAATTTGTGAACAATATATAAATTTGATGAAATAAAAACAAAGAAAATTCTCTGCGGACCGTACAGTTTACGCGAGCGAGCAGCGGGTGCTAAACTAGTCGCGTATAAAATGAGCTGTAGTGAGAGAGGGAGAGAGAGAGAGAGAGAGAGAGAGAGAGAGAGAGAGAGAGAGAGAACAGGACATGATGATTGTGTCAGAAAAGGCGCTGATAGTGAAGTTAAACTATCAGAATGGAGAATCCGCTACTGCAGCTTTACGGTCCTATCGCCATAAGAAGGGCATCAGAACGGGTAAACGTCCTGTGACAAGTGTTGCTATGAAGAAAATGATCACGAAGTTCGAAGTCACGGGTTGTTTACAAGATAGGCTCCGTAGTGTTACTGCTGCTCGGACATTTCAGGAAGAAATGAAGACTTCAGCAGGCTCATATCCTCAAGGTGAAGTCAGCACTCTTCTAGTTGTAGGACGCACTGTCATTCCACGCACTACGGTTTGGAGAGCATTAAGGCGTTCCCTCCAATGCTCTCCGTACAACATCCAGCGTCATCATGAACTGTTAGCCACCGATTCTGTGATGCATAGAGCATTTGCGGTGTGGGCACTTCAGAAAATGGGGGAAGATGGCGACTGGTTGTCTAACGTGTTGTGGACCGACGAAGCCCATTTCACGCTCCGAGGGTCCGTCAACACATACAACGGCAGATTTTGGACCACCGAAAATCCTAGAATTGTCACGAAAACCCCACTGTATGATGAGAAAGTCACGGTGTGATGTGGATTTGCCGCATCAGTCATGATCAGACCCTTTTTCTTTGAGGAAAACGTGACGTGGTGCGACGTACGCCGATATGTTAAGAATCGCATCATCCCCAGCCTGGCTGATAAACACCCGCTGGAAGGTACGACATTTATGTAGCATGGGGCTCCATGCCATATTCCTACAGTGTCAAAGATCTCTTGCACACTTCGTTTGGTGAGCGTAGCGTCAGGCTTGGCCTCCCAGCTCCCCAGACGTCAATCCGTGTGATTATTGGTTGTGGGTTTACCTGAAATCGCAAATCTACTGAGATCGCCCGTCCTCATTAGGAATGTTGAAAGACAACTTCCGACGTCAGTTTCTCACTATACCTGCTGATATGCTGTACAGTGCTGTTCACAACATTGTCCTTCGACTGCAGATATTGTTGATGAATCACTGCCGACGTGTTGAGCATTTGTTACAAAGAACTTTTTCGTTGCTATTAATCAAGTTATGATAACTGAAGAAAACTACAGAAATCCTGGGGACAGCATAGATCTGTAAAAACCAGTCGTGCAACGAAATGATTTTTTAGTGATCTTGGCATGCCAAGTTTACTTCAATTACCGTACGCTGTAGATCGCCCCCAGACAGACCATGTCAAGAATATATATATATATATATATATATATATATATATATATATATATATATATATATATATATATATATATAAATCAATTGTTGTGCGAATTATTGCTTTTGTAACATTTGAAGGGCCATCTGTTGGTCATTTTGTGCAAACTTTTTTTTTGTTTCAATAAAACTTCATGTCACATCGAACATGGGATTCATCTCAACCTCTCTACTTACATTTTCAGTGATGTATTGAATTTTCAAATTTTTATGGGCTTTTGGGTCACACTGAATGTGGCAAGCATTTTGCATGACAGTTTCATCAAATTAAAATGTCTTTATCATTCTGTGGCTGACAACACGGAAAATTGGTAAAAAAGAAATGTAATTGATACTATACAACACGGCCCTGGCAGTTGTGTCCATGTGTAATTTTCATGTCTCTATTTGTTAACCCAGTGTCAGTTTTTAATGGATTATGAATGATTCTGGGGTGCGTGCGTTATGTCCAGACCAGTGGACCTGAGACAGAGCAACAGGAAACGCTTCGGCCAAGCGGTGGACGGGAACGCGGCCTGGCTGGCGTAAAATTCTTGGAAGTGAGGTCGGCCAGGAACCCACAGAGGGCGGCAAGCAGTGCCTCCTCCCACACGACTGCTCGCGGCTAAGATCAAACCAAGGGCGGTGCGGCTCTGTGCGCGAGAGTCGGTGGCGCCTTTGATGTTTTCTGAATGCTTTTGAAGCTTAGCATCCGCCCGTTCCAGAAAGCACGGGCCACAGGAAACGAAATCCGGCCACATAGAGGTCCTCTCTGAATTTCTCGATCCCACCTGCGAGGCTGTGAACAGTGCTGGAAGAACGTGCGTCTGGCATAAAGATGCGTGATGTCAGGTCGCAGCGTGGAAATGTATGCTTTTAGTTGTAGGAGGGAGTTTCGTGTTGTCATTGGAGGCTGGAAACGACCCGATATTTTTGACGAGACTCTTCGTTGTGGGTGGGGGGGAGGGGGGAGGGAAAGGGGGAGGGGGGTAATCTTCCTGATTCTGCCGCGGTGGCTCGTAATTTTGTGACTGGTTACTGGCAACTTTTGGCAGCAAGGAATATGCACGGCGTAAATGAGGGCCGCAAGAGAAGCACTCGGTGATAGGTCGCTGCTGCCCCAAATCGATCGGGACGCCCTCGCCTCCAACCAGAACGTCGAACTGGACATTCTGGCGCTTCCAGTTCGGCATTCTGATAGCAGGCGAGGGCTTCCTGATCGACTTGATGCAGCAGCGCGCTACACGCTGCCACATTTTGCAATCCCGCAAAGCTGCTGCGGCCTCCGTCTTCGTGAAGCAACCAGCACGTCTGCTACGCACAGCTCGACACAGCGCAAGCATGCTTATTGTGAGCATAATTCGCAGCACTAGCAGACAAAAAAATGGTTCAAATGGCTCTGAGCACTATGGGACTTAACATCTTAGGTCATCAGTCCCCTAGAACTTAGAACTACTTAAACCTAACTAACCTAAGGACATCGCACAACACCCAGCCATCACGAGGCAGAGAAAATCCCTGACCCCGCCGGGAATCGAACCCGGGAACCCGGGCGTGGGAAGCGAGAACGCTACCGCACGACCACGAGATGCGGGCACTAGCAGAGAAGTTCAATTTAATTTCACACTTGTGGAATCCAGGACGATCGCCTGTCTCACTTCCTTTTGCACTGCTAATCGATGTGTGGACTTGCAGGTTTTAGTAACCAACCTCCAGTCACTATTCCGATGGAGAATTACAGGATTAAATAGCTCTCAGTGATTGTGAACACCGGGAGAGAATACTCTGATAAGAGATGAGGAAATAATTTGTCTGATAGGAGACTGATGCTGCTTTTCATTTAATTTTCATGCAAATGTGGATACATATAACTATCATAGGTTTCTGATTACTCATTTTCTATGTTGATCCCGTAGTTATGTTTATGAATAAATGGGAGTACTGAATTTCGTCATTGCTACTGAAAAATGTGAGTGAAATCTTATGGGACTCAACTGCTAAGGTCACCAGTCCCTAAGCTTACACACTACTTAACCTAAATTATCCTAAGAACAAACACACACACCCATGCCCGAGGGAGGACTCGAACCTCCGCCGGGACCAGCCGCACAGTCCACGATTGCAGCGCCTAAGTCCGCTCGGCTAATCCCGCGCGGCAGTCATTGCTACTGTTCGACTCCTTCACTTACTTGAAGTTGTAGACAGCCAGCTCAAAATCATAAACAATATATTAGTCTAGTGACATAGCGCTAGTGGTAGTGGGATGTGGGATGTTTGTTTCGCAATTTCCTCACTTTAAGAGATATGACCAGATCCACAGTTTTCGCGCTGTTTGTGCAACGTTGGATACAAACATTTACAGGTTAGTTCTTAAAGAGGTGGGCTGGTCACAGTTAGTTTTGGAAGGTTAAGGGAAATTCTAGAAAGGGGTTTTTCAACCCTCCATATCAGAATTGTTTCAAGACTGTCGCTGCGTTTCCCTAGGGCGGTATGGCTACTCTGTGAAAACAGCACGACTTTTTTTAAAAAAATTAAAAAAAGATATCCCCTGGTAATCATTCACGACCACACACCACTGGGCTTACGTGTTGATGAAGATGCTGAGGACATCTGAAAAATAACATCAAAATAAATTTAAAAAGAAGTTTTTTGGTTTCTCTATTTATTAATTTTTTCAGAGACTGGTATTTCGTTCTTCAAATATGAATCAATAATTTAGCTGTTTTTACATTTCGTGATGTTACCAAAACTACAGAAATTAGCGACTCCCAGGGTTGATACTGCATACTAATTACTTGTCTTCCCAATCTTTTTAGCATCATTGGATACGTGTTCCGAAGATAAAAATGTGTCATGAAGTATGAAAAGTCTGAAAATACTGGAGTATTTTGTGGAAAAATAAGAGAAGTTACACATTTCCACAGAATTAGTAAAAATGCTATATTATATTGGTCAAAAATCACTTTGCATCGAAACATAGCGTTACAACAGGGAATTATAAACATCATCTCAAATTCGGAAGTTTCGTAGTAAACGTTTATTAAAGACCCGACCATTACGGCCACCTGATTAATGGGGTGTTGGTCCACCTATGGAATCAAATACAGCAATTTCCTACGTGGCACGAATTCGAAAAGTCCTTGGTAAACATCTTGTGGTACGAGGCCCCAGACACCTACACGCATGTAAGTTAAGGGCTGCTGGTTCGTGGACACGGAGCTGGCGCGCGGTGGACCTCCACACGTGACCCATCGGGTTCATGGTTCATATCTGGCGAATTTGTTGGCCAAGACATCAATGTGAGTTCACTATCGCGCTCCTCAAAACCACTGTAGCACGACTATGGCCTTATGACGTGGACAGTTATCCTGCTGAAAGGTGCCATCGCTTCCAGGGAAACAATGGACGGGTATATGAACTCCAGTAATTTTCATGTAGATCTGAGCCGTCATCGAGACTTCGATTACTACCGCAAGTACCATGGAAGCCCATGTGGATGTCCCCCATAACGCGATACTGCTCCAGTCGGTCTCTGTCAGTGGCTCGGTGCGTGTTTCGTCTGGATGATGGCGTATCCAGCGTTTCCCACCGATCTGGTGTGTGAACAAGCGTCATTCGTCTGAACAGGTGACACGTCTCCATCGACTCATGGTCCAGTCTCGGATGCCCTGTGCCAACGACAATCGCAGACAATCGCAGATGTCGTTTGATCAACAACGGAAGATATAGGAGTCGCCTACTGCAGAGCCCCATGTTCAGAAATGTGGGCCGCACACTGTGCTCCGAAACACTTGCGCCTGCGCGGGATTGTACTCTCTCGTTAGCTCTGCGACAGATCTTCGCCGTATCCTACCTTATAGAGCGGAAACCACGCGACTTCCACGTTCTGTGATGAAGCGCAGACGTCCATCTTTTTACCTACTTGCCGTACGCCTGTCCGAAGCTCGTGATCTCGCGGTGGCGTTCTCGCTTCCCGAGCACGGGCTCCCGGGCTCGATTCCCGGCTGGGTCAGGGATTTTCACTTGCCTAGAGATGACTGGGTGTTTGTGTTGTTTTCATCATCGTTCATGAAAGTGGCGAGTTTGGACTGAGCAAATGTTGGGAAGTTGTGCGAGCGCTGATAAACGCGCAGTTGAGCGCCCCACAACCCAAACCACATCATCGCCGTACGCCTGCGCCCTTGGCAGAACTGTCAAAGATGCGCTCCTTCGCCTCCTTTCCAAAACTACTTTTCTGCATTTATTTTTTACGCGTGGTTAGGAAATTTTGTAATTTATGCAGCAGGATGAATAAAAATAAAGCGTTGTTGAAAAACATTACGTAAATGAGCTGTGTAAGTTAAAGAATTACACACAACGAATGTATCGTTGTAGCAAAGAAATTACACATTGCTTAATCTTTCTAATAGAATTGCAAATGAAACAAAATCTGTCTTATTGTTTATAGCAGCTACTGTGTTTTAGTATGATGTATAATAAACATGTTTTATTTGCTCCTCATAAATTGTTAATGACTGAGTTTTTAATATAAGTTTACTTTCCATTTCCTTGCTTTGAGCAAAGTAAACTCACTGATTACACCACTGAAGTCGAACTTAGCGGCTGTGTCTTATTCTATCGATAAGATAACTGAATTTCGCAATCTACCTCTCCTATACTCGACTTTAAGTGCTTAATTTGCTGAAACTACGTTGAAAAAATGCTGCAGTCACTGGAAATGCCATAAATATCCTTAAAGCTATTTCGATGTTTGGATAATCACCTCTTAACCTATACTTTTAAAAAAATAATTCAAAATGTTCGAAAGGGATGCTATGTCTGCTCTTCATGAACTCTTTCTACTAGAATCTGAAACCATCTATTTCGTTACCGAGCTCACATGTATCGATATTTCTGCTATATTAATCACAAAAGTCTATCGGATAATTTGCAAACTAAGACACATAACTCTCCTTTGAGGAGTCCCCGACAGTGAAATAAAGTGAGATGAAATGATGTGTTACACGTCAGACCTGATTCGTATTTGACTTACTAATAAATACTGTGAAAAACTTCAGTCCTCAGTTAGCAGGAATCTGAAAACATCGGAAGCCTCCTTCCTTGCTTCAGCTCCCGCTCGCCAAACTTCCATACATCCTACAGAACTTAACGAAGTAGCAGCAAATACTCCATTGCTGAACATAAGCTAACTGTACAGGGAACACAAGGTCAACCAAGACCACTGTTGCCACGTCATCCACATGACGCCTGTTCGGCGATGGTCATTTCTTTATGATCATACTTGGGCAAGATGACAGTGTGACAACAGCGTGCGTTTACAGTCTCGGATCGAGAGAAAGGGTTCTTCTCGCAGGCAGATGGTAGGGGTAGGAGAACTCACGCATATCTCCCACGTACTCCGTAAATCGTCTTTCTCCTTTTTTCTGTCAGTTTTGCGTCCCCACTCAGCCTGCGCCATTGGTGGAGACCTATCTCGCCATGGATCCCATACAGCCCTGCCTACTCGTGGTTTCATCGTTTTCGACCACTTCCCGTAGATGCACCCGACAGTATAACGCGAACGGTCGACCAGCTTCCCCGTGTCCGAAATGCTCCTTGCCAGTCGCAGGGCCATAACAGTCAGCCTTTTGTCAAAGACAATTACGTGGGTGTCGTCACTGGAACGATCCAGCCGGCCGGGGTGGCCGAGCGGTTCTAGGTGCTACAGTCTGGAACCGCGCGACTCGCTACGGTCGCAGGTTCGAATCCTGCCTCGGGCATGGATGTGTGTGATGTCCTTAGGTTAGGTAGGTTTAAGTAGTTCTAAGTTCTAGGGGACTGATGACCTTAGAAGTTAAGTCCCATAGTGCTCAGAGCCATTTTTTTTTTTTTTTGTACGATCCCCCATTCGTCTCTGCTCTGCTTATATACTTCCCTTGCGGCGTCATTCAGTCTGGTGGTGGACGGCAGCCACACTGTTTTGTTACAGAAATTCTTTGCTCGGTTTAGAACAGTCATGATAGTCACGGAATTTTAAGAATAGTAAAAGCTGTCACGAGTTCTCACGGTGTTAACTCATCTCACACATGCAGATGTGGGTTTGAGTATGAGGAAGATGACAATGAAAATGGTTGCCAGTCGTTAAACGAAGCCGCCGGTAGCGTAAAGGCTTTAAAGAGGGAGATAGAAGGAAAACAGAATATAAAGATAGGACACGCTCATAAACACAGAAAAGAAAATGACGAAAAGATATAACAGAGCTACTGTTGTAGCTGTCTTGGCATTAGCGTACTCATTGTTCCCGAGAAACGCCAAATGAAATTTCAGAGTGTTCAAATAACTACGGGAATTCAGCTGGATCGCGTCGTCGACAACCGCCGATACTTCGACGGGTGACCACCCCGTCATTTTCGAGGAAAATTGCAAGTAAGCGATGAGCGATTGAATTTAAAAATATTTTTAAATTCACTTGTATAGCTATTATTTGCTGCAGTTTTGCCTTGAAAAAGACAGGATAGTCACCTGTCTAAATTTCGGCGGTTGTCAATTACCGTAAATTACTTGAACGTTTTTAACGCTGGGAGAAAATCAGATTTCAAATTTTAGATTATTTAGCTTTATCACACCAACAAATTCCAACACATCTTGAAGCCGTAGAACAGCTGTCTCCCGAAACTGCACGATATGAGAAACACCATATGATTAGTAAACTGTAAACAACGTGAACTTGTAGTAATCATTAAACGAAAATGACGTACCACGGAGGAATTGTCCTAGTGGGACGGAAATCGGTAGATGTGACGTACGTGGTTACAAAGAAATGGTTACAATTTCGGAAAAAGTGGGTGATTTATCCAGGAGGAAGAGTTTCACAAATTGAGCAAGTCAATGACGCGTTGGGAAGAAGAAAGCAGTATAGAGTCTCGCCGTGTGCAGGAGGGCATATTTTGCTGAAATGAAAGGCCAGGATGGCTTGCCATGAAGGGCAACAAAACGGGGCTTAGAATATCGTCGACGTACCGCTGTGTTGTAAGTGTGCCGCGGGTGGCAACTGAAGGGGTCCTGCTACGAAAAGAAATGAAGGGCTTATTTCAATAGCGGTACAAGTCCACTTTTGTTCATTCTGAGATACAGAGTCCTAAAGTTAAATGAGCACTGGAAAATCCGCAGTTGAGATACCAGAAATATTCAAGAATATAGCTTCTTCCTCAAGATGAACCTTTCTTTCTGTTTGTTTGGACTATTAATGTCAGAAGCATTATAGTCAGAAAAGTGGAGGTAATGGACTTGTACCACTATTGAAATAAGCCCTTCAAATGGCACCCCAGACCATCGCTTCTGTGTGTCAGGATGTATGGCGGGCGACAATCAAGTTGGTATCCACGGACCGTCCGGGGCATCTCCTGACAAGTCTTCGACCTGGAATCTCATTGACTGAAGTAGAATTGTCTTCATTGAAGAGCCCTGCTTCGAACAGAGCCCCTATGACCAACGAAGACGTGTCGGGAGATGCCCCGAACAGTGGTCGGATACCAACCTGACAGTCGCCCGCCATACTGACCAACAACCAGGAGTGGTGTCATTCCATTTCATAGCAGGATGCCTTTGATTGTCTCCGAGACACCCTTACAGCACAGCGATACGTCAACTATATTCTGTGTCCCGTTCTGTTGCACTTCATGGCAAACCATCCTGGGCTTACATTTCAGCAGGATAATGCCCGTCTGCACACAGCGAGAGTTTCTTCTGCTTGTCTTCGCTCTTGACAAACCCTACTTTGGCCAGCAAAGTTTCCTGATCTCTCCACAGTTGAGAGCATTTGGAGCATTATGGGTAGGGCACTCCAACCATCTGGGGTTTTGCCGATCTAACGCGCCAATTGGACAGAATTTGGCACTACGTTCCTCTGGAGGACGTTCAACAACTCTATCAATAAAAACCAAGACGAATAACTGCTTGGAGAAGGGCCAGAGGTAGACCAAAGCATTATTGACTTACTCAATTTGTGAAACTATTTCTCTAGAATAAATCACCTAGTTTCCCTGAAATTGTCGTGGTTTGTTTTTCTGTATGTGTACGCCAAATCTACCGATTTCCATGGCGTTAGCATAATTTCTTTGAGGTGGGTGGTTTTTCCCTTTTGAGTGTGTCAAAATAAATGTTCGTATTGGCAATTATATACATGCTAACATTAGTGAAAGTTTTGAAACTCATGAAGAAAAGCTCGAAAGAAAACAAACTTGGAGGAAGGATTGAAAAAAGAACGAAAACAAGCATATCGAAAGAAAATCACCTATTCGGGATCACGCTGTCATACCCAGATGAAGCCACTCATTTACGTTTAGAGTCAGCAGTTTTCGTACAAGCAAAATGAAACGCAAATTAAAAGAGCCAGAAGATACACAATAGTACAAGCAATTATTCCCCGAAAATCTTCATTTATTTCGTTTTAAGGAAACAGAAGACAAATAAGATGGTTAATAAGGATGGGAGACACCCTTAGTTCATTTCCTAGTCATCTTTTAAAAAATAAAGTTTATTGAGTTCCGAAGTTGTGTGTATGTTGGAACAATTGTAGATTCGAATCATTATTATTTTTTTTGTGCAATCGGCATGAGTCATGCAGAAGAAATAGTGAATCTAAAGTAAAATCTGGCCAACATTACTAACTGTTGTATACTGTTATCGATGGCTGATATGAGATTATAACTTGATGCGTTGATTTCGTCTTTGAGCTTACTCGAGAGAAAAATGTTCAGTGACGACAAATCAGGCGGCAGTGCAGACCCGCATCCAGGAAAGAAATGGGATAGCTCTGAAACATTGACAATCAATTTATTGACGGAGTGTAACATGTTTGGTGGACAGAGTGTGGGCCCCGCTGGACTGTCTTATTCTACGACCCATGCCAGTCCGTCAGGTGCCAACACCTTTATCTCTGCAAAACTCACTGGACTCGCCTTCGGGAGGACGGTTCAAACCTGTCTCCGGCCATCTTGATTTAGGTTTTCCGTGAGTTCCCTAAATCGCTTCAGGCAAATGCCGGGATGGTTCCTTTGAAAGGGCACGGCTGATTTCCTTCCCCATACTTTCCTAATCTGAGCTTGTGCTCCGTCTGTAATCACCTCGATGTCGACGGGACGTTTAACACTAATCTCCTCCTCCCCCTCTCTGCACAACTAATGAAAGCCACATCCATTTGAATCCGCGTACAGCATTCAAGCCTTGGTCTATCTATAAAATTTTACCCCCATGACTTGCTGCCTTTACCAAATTCACAATTCTTTGATGCCTCAGGATGCGTCTTCTAAACCGACCGCTTCTTTTAATAAAGTTATACCATAAGTTTCTTTTTCACCCATTACATACCTCCTCACTTGTTATTCGATCTACCACTTCAATCTTCAGCATTTTTCTATAGCAGCAATTGAAGAGCTGCTATTGTGTTCTTGTTTGAACTGCTTATCGCCCAATTTTCAAGTCCGTACAGGGGTACACCCCAGACAAATATCTTCAGAAAAAGCTTGTAAGACGTGTATATTTCTATAGTCTATTGTCAAACCACAATTTATGAAAGATGTTTATGTTTTATTAATAGGATTAAGTAGGAATAATTAATATTTGTCGTGTTGGAAATAATTGTGGTAGCAGGGAATGTCTGCACCAAAGTATTGTTGGCAAGAGAGACCGCAAATTGATATAATTTTAAAAAGGGCGGGATAGACCGCGTATGGATACATTTTAAGAGAAGAGCGCGAAACACCGCCCATTGATACATTCTGTAATGGTAGCAGGGATTGTCTGCACCAGAAAGCATTGTTGGCAGGAGAGACCGCACTTTAGCGTTCGTAGGAAGTTAGTAGCAAGCGAGAAGTGAAGCGAGTCGGTAGCAGGTCTGAAGCGAGAGGTTGAGAGGAGCGGTGTGCCTGCCAGCCACTAGCTATGATTTACAAGAGATTATAAACGGATGTACAGAGACATCAGCTAACTATTATAATGAGAGGAACTAATATTATTGAATTATTTTTTTTGAGGAACTCAAGACTACGGAAGGTATGTTTGCGCATTGCTAGTTGTAAGATTATTGTAAAAGGTAAGTCCCATTTGAACGTTTGTAAAATCATTTCATTCAGAATATAATTAACTTTTGCCAGCAATATTGCATATCTAATTGTAATCCATCCCAAAAACCATCAACGTAAAACATTGCAAAATGTTACTGTTGTCAAGAAAAAGTTTAACTATGAATTACGTAATTTCAGTCAAATTAATTATAGAATAACGTCAGCTTTGCTATTAAAGAATAACGTCAGCTTTGGTAATAAATACAACCACTTATTATGAAAGCCCACCAGCAGCTAATAGAGTATAGTAAAACAGAGTAAGTATATTCATGTCGCAGTTCGATGTAGCAGTCAAATGGCGATACAGTAACAGTAAAAAAGGTAAGGAACAGTTTTGGGTTATTGCAGATAACGACTGAGAGCCACGACGACGACACATTCTATGTTTCGTCGAAATAATCAGAAAATCACTTTTAATAAGCAGCAATTAAATTTGTATGCGAAGATAGAGAAAGAGAATAAATTGCAAAGGGGAGATTTCATTTATTGTTATTAAGCAAAAGATAGAAATCCTAAGAAAAGGTTACATAGTTTGTTGTAAAAGGGAAGGTTATCATTAACACAAGAGGTATAGAGGAGACGGGAAGGTTTCAAGCTTCTTAACCTTTAAAATTATATTGATGTTAACAAAACTGTCTTTGCCAGAAACATTTTTCTTGCTATCTCCAGTTCGGATTTTATATCCTCTCTCCTTTGACCATGTTCCATTACTTTGCTGCACAAACAAAAAAACTCATCTACTACTTTTAGTGTATCATTTCCTAATCTAATTCTATCACCATCTCCTGATTTAATTCACCTACATTCCTTTTTTTACTTTTGCTAATGTTCAAATTGTAACCTTTTTCAATGCGCTATCAGTTCCGTTCTACTTTTTTCCACGTTCTTTACTGTCTCTGACAGAAATGCAATGTCATGGGCAAACCATAAGGTTTTAATTTCTTCACCATCAACTTTTAATCCCTTTTCCAAATTTTGTCACGGTTCGCCCAATACTGCTGTCAATATCTATTTTAATCGTCAAGCATACAACCAGGTTATCAGATTTTAATAACCATTTGCGCTGAGAGGCCAAGGAGGCTACAGATAGAGGAACATTTTTATCCTAATGTTTCGATGACTGTGTTCCAGAAGTTACAAAATGGTACCAGCCTCGCCGCATCTCGAAGTACCTGCTAACGAAATTGCCGATCAGCGACAGCAGGTCACACTCCCGGCGGTCAAATAGTCTCATAATTCCACTACTGAAAATGAAACAAAACGATAAAACTATTTTTACTAGTTTAGTTTACCACTGCGTTGTATTCGTGAACGACATCTACATCTACATCTACATGATTAGTCTGCAATTCACATTTAAGTGCTTGGCACATTTAAGCGCCGGGCAAAGCTACGCTGTTAATTACGTGGATTATAACTGAATTCGGCGGAAGTTAGGGATTATTACAGCGGCACAAACCAATTAATGACATTTAGCTACTAATATAGGTGCTAGTGGGCATTGATTTACATCAGTGGGGAAAGTTGAAAATTTGAGTCGGACTGTCATTCGAATCCGGATCCCCTGCTCACTAGGCAGATGTCCGACGGAACGGACGCCACACATATACACTCCTGGAAATTGAAATAAGAACACCGTGAATTCATTGTCCCAGGAAGGGGAAACTTTATTGACACATTCCTGGGGTCAGATACATCACATGATCACACTGACAGAACCACAAGCACATAGACACAGGCAACAGAGCATGCACAATGTCGGCACTAGTACAGTGTATATCCACCTTTCGCAGCAATGCAGGCTGCTATTCTCCCATGAGACCATCGTAGAGATGCTGGATGTAGTCCTGTGGAACGGCTTGCCATGCCATTTCCACCTGGCGCCTCAGTTGGACCAGCGTTCGTGCTGGACGTGCAGACCGCGTGAGACGACGCTTCATCCAGTCCCAAACATGCTCAATGGGGGACAGATCCGGAGATCTTGCTGGCCAGGGTAGTTGACTTACACCTTCTAGAGCACGTTGGGTGGCACGGGATACATGCGGACGTGCATTGTCCTGTTGGAACAGCAAGTTCCCTTGCCGGTCTAGGAATGGTAGAACGATGGGTTCGATGACGGTTTGGATGTACCGTGCACTATTCAGTGTCCCCTCGACGATCACCAGTGGTGTACGGCCAGTGTAGGAGATCGCTCCCCACACCATGATGCCGGGTGTTGGCCCTGTGTGCCTCGGTCGTATGCAGTCCTGATTGTGGCGCTCACCTGCACGGCGCCAAACACGCATACGACCATCATTGGCAACAAGGCAGAAGCGACTCTCATCGCTGAAGACGACACGTCTCCATTCGTCCCTCCATTCACGCCTGTCGCGACACCACTGGAGGCGGGCTGCACGACGTTGGGGCGTGAGCGGAAGACGGCCTAACGGTGTGCGGGACCGTAGCCCAGCTTCATGGAGACGGTTGCGAATGGTCCTCGCCGATACCCCAGGAGCAACAGTGTCCCTAATTTGCTGGGAAGTGGCGGTGCGGTCCCCTACGGCACTGCGTAGGATCCTACGGTCTTGGCGTGCATCCGTGCGTCGCTGCGGTCCGGTCCCAGGTCGACGGGCACGTGCACCTTCCGCCGACCACCGGCGACAACATCGATGTACTGTGGAGACCTCACGCCCCACGTGTTGAGCAATTCGGCGATACGTCCACCCGGCCTCCCGCATGCCCACTATACGACCTCGCTCAAAGTCCGTCAACTGCACATACGGTTCACGTCCACGCTGTCGCGGCATGCTACCAGTGTTAAAGACTGCGATGGAGCTCCGTATGCCACGGCAAACTGGCTGACACTGACGGCGGCGGTGCACAAATGCTGCGCAGCTAGCGCCATTCGACGGCCAACACCGCGGTTCCTGGTGTGTCCGCTGTGCCGTGCGTGTGATCATTGCTTGTACAGCCCTCTCGCAGTGTCCGGAGCAAGTATGGTGGGTCTGACACACCGGTGTCAATGTGTTCTTTTTTCCATTTCCAGGAGAGTATTTAAGGCGAGGCTAGCCAAAGATCCCTTCAGTGCAGATGCACGCTATATTCAAACTTACGGAAATCGGCGAAACGCCGCGAGTAATGAGAATAATGGGCAGGGGCAACACGTCAGTAAGAAGTTGAGAATTTGGGCAGACGGGAGGCGTGCTGGGGTAGTCCGTGCACATGCGACCACTACTGTGTCCGGATGGCTTAGTGGTCAGAGCATCTGCATCGAGAGTAGTAGGCCCGGATTCGAATCCCACTCCGGCACAAATTTTCAACTTTCCCCATTGATGCCCTCTAGCAGCTAAATGTCCTTTGTGTCTTGATTGATAATGGCTGCAGGATCAAAATGGCATCTGTTCTACGTATTATTACGGCGGTTTATGTGCAAATAATGTTCTTAGAATATATGAAGATTTCGTGACTGTATTTGCGTTCTTCGAAGTTGTAGTCCGATGTTTATCGAAGTGATTGCTTTTGCAGGGGTGATTTAATGAAGTTTAGTATTGAACAGTTTTACTTAAACCAACTAGTAATGATTTAAGGAAAATGACAAATAATTATTTCTTGAAAACACTAGAACATCCAGGAGGGTTCACATTTTATTAGCTGGGAGCAGCCACGATTTAAGAACATTTCTGTCACGGGATTTTATTTCAGTTCCCTTCAAGTGATGCTTGCACCTGGATCGGGTTTTAGAATCAGTGCACGTCCAGGTTGGGGAAGTTGTGAAAGTGAACTGACAGGTTCACAGGTTTTACAAGGGTGTGCTGAAAAATACTGCCTCCGAAGATTTTATATGAAAGCTCGGTATTAACATTCTAAATCTTTAGTCTTCGCCTCAACATACTTACATCTCGACATAGTCACCATGGCTACGAATGACAGACCAGCCTTTTTTTTACACCGTCACTGTAGAAAGTTTGCAGGGTGTATACGACCCGGGACAACCGGGAGATCCGAGAAAAATCCGGGAATTTTTTCATCCGGGAGAAATCCGGAAAAAACCGGGAATTTATTAGAATTCCGGGAATTTTTCATTGTTTTAGTTTTCAGTTAAATTTTCGTGATTTTGACTGGTAAGAACCAATACTCTAACAAAGAATATTAATGTATCCCACTTCTGCATAATAATACTGCAGCAACATAACATGAACGAGAGAAAAAAAAAAACGAAAATAAAACTTAATTCGCAAAGGAAATGCGCCATATACAAGAACAAAACACAGTGCTCATACAAGCGTCTGCCAACAGCAAAGTGTGTCAAAGGCTTTAGGAAGACTACGCAATGCCTCTTAACAAGAAAGTGCCTCCGATGAGCGTGACGTGACAGCTGTTTACATTAAATTCGTTTTAATGTAAGATCTTTCAATGTTTTACACACACGAAAATACGAGCTTCCGGCGTCATCGCAGCTGCACAAGTGCAGTGACGCCTGTTATCTGGCGCTCTCTGGCAAGTGCTGAAACGAACCTATGTCTGACAGGTCACGTGAAAATACTGCGAATGGTGGCTTGAAAAGCGTTACTTTCAAACTAAATTTCCTTTTATGCAAGATGGACTATGTGCGAGAATGTACGACGAATTTCTTAAATCACAGAGCGTTTGACTCTCATTTAAAAATCAACTATTTGGGGACGACCATCTAGAAGAATTTCGAACCCATAAGATCAGACATTTATGTCATTATTAAACGAGACCAATATTTTATGTGAAGGCTTTGCTTTTCTTGTAGCAACAATATGTATATTAATTCAAACCATTAACTTTTCTTATTTATGTGTTCGCGCTACTTAAGAATGATCTTGCTATTGGCTGACTACATGTCATGTCCTATGCTGTCATCGGCTGGCGAGATCACGTGACATGAGCTGTGACTGGCTTACAAAAGCGCGTCGTAATCTCGATTTTAATGTTTCGGAAAGTAACATGCGGTGTTTCCTGGTATTCGAATTTATACCTTCCTAACACGAAAATATGCAGCGTACATTTTGCTGCGCATCAAAGATTTTTCCGAAACGTGTTTTTTCCCCCTGAGTTTCATTTGCTAAAGTGCCGGGAAATTCTACGTAGAGTGTATAAAACCATAAACCATCAAAGGGTTGATAAGTTTTACAGTGCAGAGGAAAAGTATGCAGTCACTTAACACGGAAAAAGTGTGTTTTCACCATCCCTCACTTCTACTTGCACCACTTCATCACTATCAAAGCGAAGTCCTCGAAGTTGTTCTTAAAGTTTTGGAAACAAATGAATGTCGGATGGGGCCAAGTCGGGACTGTATGGAGGACAATTGATGACAGTGGACCCAAGGGCCGGATAGCTGCAGATGTCGCAGAGCTCGCGTGTGGTGTGGCTTTGTCATACTGAAGGAGAGGCGTTCCATGCGCGGACGAACTTGTTTTTGGTTAGAAAATCGATTAGAGCACGCTGTTTCTCAAGCACCGATATAGTTACGTTACACACGGCCTTGTTACACGCTGCAATTCGGAGCTGTCTGGCGGCAGAGGCCTGCAGATATGTAGACATGAAGGATAAATACTTAGAAGGTCAACAATGTCGTTTTATTTAGAAAAAGGCTTTAAGAGTTTTTACATAAAAAAATCGGAGGCATTACTTTTCATCACGCTCTCGTAATATTCGCCTCCAGTTAGACAGACCGCCGCAATATCACATTGGTTTCCCATACTGTTTGCCCAATGCACAGAATGAATAACGTCTCAGAGAGGTTATAACACCGCCTTACTCCTTTCTCAACAACTACTCCTCTTTTATGCACTCTTCTGGATATGCTGTCAGACATAAATTAACTTTGGAAGAAGTTTTAGCGATATATTGTGCACTCGATAGTGTACGTAATATTGTCACTATACAGTAATTGCTGAACACTCTCTGCTGTCAACATAGGCAGATTCCTTCGTTTAAAACTGAAATTGAGAATATACAGAAGAAAGATTAGCATTGTCATTCGGGACAGAGAACAAGATCGGATTGTGGACAGACGAGCAAGGAAACTGGCCGTGTGATTTTAAAGCAAAGCACCGCTGCATTGGCCCAAGAGACAACTTTTTCGATAAATCATGTACTGCATATACCACCTGTTAGTGTTTGAAATTGTCTATAGAAAAATAGCTGAGCACGATTTCAAGGTGCAGCTGCAAACCGAATTCCTCTGCTGTTGTGGAAATCGAAATGGGACTAATCTACGCAAACGCAGGGGCTATCTCGATTGCGGGGAAAATGGAGGAGAAGCGTAGGTCGCGGCGGGGGAGGGGGGGGGGGGACTTTGCTGCGCTGACAGCAAGCGAACGGCAGCCAGGACAGGCACATTTGGTTACCGCATTTGCTTTTTACCGCCGGACGAGTACGAAATTAATTTCCACACGTTCATTAACATGATATTTTTCGACGACTGCCGGTTCTAAAGGGCACGAGAAGTGACGTCGAAAACAAGCAGACGGCAGTTTAATAATAAAACCCTTGACATTGTGCACGCCTGTCCGCATTCTAGTTAACACTGCAGCTGTTAATTTAGAAAACTGAAAATATTGTATTTTCTACAGAGACAGGCCGTAAATTTAAATTAACAAGGACCCACAAAAATACTCGCTATCGGGATGAATTGTACGTGCGTCACCGTCTCTCGACAACTACAAGCCAAATGCTGATATAGAAGTTCGCCCCTCATCAATCTTTGAATCCAATACCACGCAGTCTGTCTCCCTCCACAGCTTTCACCCTCTACAGCTCCTTCTGCTTCCATGGAAGTTATTCCCTGATGTCTTAACAGATGTCCTTTCTACATGTCATGGTTTTCCATATTTTCCATTGCTGTCCTATTCTTCGGAGAACCTCCTCATTCCTTACCGTATCAGTCCACCTAATTTTCGTCTGTATCACCACGTCTCAAATGCTTAGATTCTCATCTGTTCTGATTTTCACACAGTCCATGTTTCCTACCATACAATGCTGTGCTCCAAACGTACATTCTCAGAAATTTCTTCCTCAAATTAGGGTGTATGTTTGAAAGGAGTAGACCTCTCTTGGATAGGAACGAGCACTTTGACCGCTTCGTCCTTCATGGGTTATTTTTCTTCCATGGTAGCAGAATTACTTAACTTCGTCCGCTCCGTGATCACAGGTTTAGATGTTAGGCTTCTCGCTATTCTTATTTATACTGCTCCTCATTACTTTTGCCTTTTTCCCGGTTTACTTTCAGTCCATATTGTACACACATTAACTGTTCATTCCGTTCAACACATCTTGTGATTATTTTTCACTTTCACTGAGGAGATCAATGTCATAAGCGAATCTTATCCCTGATATCCTTTCACCATCAATTTTAATCCCACTCTTGAATATTTCTTTTACTTCTGTCACTGCTTCTTTGAAGTGTAGACAAACAACCCTTCCCAGATGTGCGTTGTTGATCTTCCATTTTTATTATTTCCTCTTGGTTCTTGTAGATATTGTGTACTACCCTCTTTCTATATAGCTTATTCTTATTTTTCTCAGAATTTCGAACATGTGGCCGGATCCAAGACATTTTTATTATTAGTCTAAGACGCCACCCCTAGACCACGGGTCAGAATAGTTCTCTGGTTACTGAATTGTTTTTATGTAGTTCTTGTGACATTTGACTACCAAGTAGAACATTCTAATTGGTCTACAATGTTGATACAGTTTCTAGTCCCAATACGACTAAATTCTGACGATAACTAAAGGAGTGTTGTTAATGTACGAGTATTTTACATTATGTTTAATCCACGATTACAGTGATTCATTTAAAAAATAACGAGCAGAAACAAACATCATTAATTAAAGAATCCATAATTCGGTAGAAGGAAGTGTCAGGCCAATATGAATTTTGTCTGTTTTCTACAGTTATTCTTATTGTCTCGCAGAAATTTTAACTCATAGGTCAGGCTTTCATATGCTTTTACAGCTGTATAACTGGTTCTTTTCGGTACCGGTGTCAAGATTAATGTCAATTTCTTTTATGCCTTGTATTTGGCCGGTTCCTTAAGGTGAACTTTATAAGGGCGTAGAGGACTGTCGTCACATATTATAGATAACAGACTGTATGTGCGGAAGAGACCTGGTGACACCGGAAGGTACGAGGGTAAGTCAATTATTATCCGCAATTTAGTTATACTTTTGTTCATTTTGGTGGTACTGTCGTTTTACTTTGATGACACATGCTTTGTTTTATTTTTATTATATCTTTGCAATTCTCAAGCTGCTAGGATAGTTTCGTTATCGCTGACGTGCTGTTAATCATGGCCGCTCCGCTGCCTATTTGCACCAAATAAGAGCAATGTTCAGTGATCCGCTTTTTGTAGTCGGAAGACGTATCAGGGGCCGAAATTCACCGAAGACTTTCGGTACAGTACGGGAACAGTATTTTGCCACAACGGAGTGTCTACGAATGGATTGAAAAATTCCGAAATGGTCACACAAGTGTAAACGCACGATGAAGGAGCCGGACGACTGTTTACCGCCACAAATGAAGAAATCATTGAGCGTTCACGTGAAATGATTCTCTTAGACAGACGATTAACTATTGACGAAGTGGCACATCGTCTGCAAATTAGCTACGGTTCTGCCTACGAAATCATCCACAACAGACTTGGATTTCATAAAGTTTGTGCGAGATGGGTTCCAAAACAACTCACACGTTGCATAAACGAACGCGCTTGGACATCTGCAAAAAAACGTTTGGATCGCTATGGTAACGAGGGGGACAATTGCTTAGACAAGACCATTACTGGTGACGAAACATGGATACATCATTACGAGCCGGAGAGTAAACGACAGAGTATGGAACGGAAATATGCAAATTCGCGGTGGAAGGAAAAGTTCAAGACCCAACCGTCCGCAGGAAAACTGATGCTCACGGTTTTTTGGGACCCACAAGATCCAATACTGGAACATTATGGGGAAAGGGGCACAACAATAATCAGTGTACGTTACTGTGAGACGCTTACTGCCAGGCTAAAAAAGCCTGCATTTCGAAGCAAACGCCGAGGATTGCTGTCAAAAGGTGTTGTGTAGTTTGCACGACAATGCCCGTCCGCATACTGCTGCCCACACTGCTGAAACGCTCCAGAAACTCAAATTTTAAGTACTGGATCATCCTCCATATAGTTCCGATCTTGCCCCTTCTGAACTATCATTTGTTTGGTCCATTCAAACAGGCAATAAGGGGTTGTCGCTTTGCTTCGGACGAAGCAATGAAAGAAGCGGTGCATTCCTGGCTCGCAGTTCAACCGAGAACCTTGTTTTATTAGGGCATCCGGAAGCTTGTACAACGGTGGACCAAGTGCGTATAAATGCAAGGAGACTATGTCGAAAAATGATGTTCTTGTGAGTTTCCTATTTGATTACAATAGAATATTATAATTACTTTGCGGATAATAACTGGGTTACCCTCGTATATTTTGAAACCTGATTTGAAACTGACATTTTTAAAGACAGATGTGAACTTTGATCTTAATTTATTGGTTATGAACTGGAGATGAAAACTGAGCAAATTGACAAAAGCTAAGAATTTTAGAAAGTGAAACATGGATAAACTGAAGGAGCTAGAGGATGTCGAGAGATTTAGAGGGTACATCAGGAAACATTGGACTGAAACGGGAGATATGAATACAAAACGAATGGATAGCTTTGAGAGATGAAATAGGGAGGTAGCAGAGGATGATATAGGTGTATAAACAATGCTTCATAGAAATACCTGGATGACGCAGGACAGATTAAATTTAATTGACGAAATATAAAAAACTAGCAAATGAAACACGCGGAGGGGAACAAAAAAGTCTGAAAAATGAGACTGATAGAAAGTGCAAAATGGCTAAGCAGGAACGCCTAGAGGCAAATGCAAGACCACAAGCATGCGTAAGTAGGGAAAAGATGGATGCCGCCTATAGGAAAATTAAAGAGATCTTTTAAGAAAAGAGAAGCAGTCGTCTGAACATCAAGAGCTCCGATGGCAAGCCTGTACTAAGCAAAGAACGGAAGACTGGTAGGTGGAAGGAATTGTATAGCTGGTATGTAAAAGGCAAACGAACTTGAGGAAAATATTATAGAAATAGAAGAAGAAATACGTCTTGATGAGAGGGGACATAAGACACTGCAAAAAAATATGACAGATCAGAGTGGAATTATGGCCCATAGAGTAGACACAGTTTCCTCAGAAGTATTATGATCCTTGGGGGAAGCCAGCCATTACAAAATTATTCCACTAATGTGGAAGATACATGAAACAGACGAAATAGTCTCACAGTTAAGGAAGAATGCTATAATTCCTGTTCCTAAGAAGGCAAGTGCTGTCAGATGCGAATACTACCAAAATATTGATTTAATAAGTCATGGTTGCAAAATATCAATACGACTTTTTACACAAAGGTAGGCGTCAACCTAGGGAAGATCAGTTTGGGTGCTGGAGAAATATAGGGACATGCGAGGCAGTACTGATCTTCCACTTATCTCAGAAGATAGAATGTAGAAAGGCAAACTTCGGTTTCTAACATTTGTAGATTTAGAGGCAGCACTTAGTTTAACAACGTTGATTCGGCTATTTAAAATTTTGGAGGCAGTAAGGATAAAATACAGGAAGCGAAAGGCTGCTTACAATCTGTACAGAAACTAGACTACAATTATAAGAAATTATAAGGGTCAAACGGCATTAAAGGGAAGTCGTAGTTAGGAAGGGACTGAGACAAGATTGTAGCCTCTCCCCGATGTTGTTCAGTCCGTACTTTGATTAAGTTGTGAAGGAAATCTAGCACAGATTAGGAAAAAGAAAAGGAATTAAAGATCAGGGAGAAGAAATAAATTTCAAATTTGTCATGCCATTGTAACTGTGTCAGCGATATCGAAGGACGTGCAAAATCAGTTGAACGGAGTGGATAGGGTCTGAAAAAAGAGACTGCAAGGTGAAAATAAACAAAAATAAAACAAGGATGATGGAAAATAGCCAAATTAAAGCAAGTGATGCTGAGGAAATCAGATAAGGAAATGAGACACCAAAAGTAGTAGAAGGCTTTGCTATCGGAGCAGCCGGCCCAGGCGGTATCAGACAGGTGTGCGTATTTTTGATATTCAGCGCGCTTCGTGACTTTAGTGACTCCACTGTGAGAACTGTTCGTGACAGCGCAGAATGAATTCTAAAAACTACTCACTGTTCAGCTGACTTAAGTGTGACTAGAGTGACCAAATCTTGCTCTGAGGTTATGGAAAGGATGGAAAAAGATGCTAAGGAATGGGATTAAACACAACAACGAACAGCACATGCCTCTCTCTGGAGTTGTTATTCAAGCTAAAGCTAAGAACTTGTATTTAGAATTACCAAAAGAAGATGACAATACAACTCTCTCAGCCGGGTCAGATTTGTTTCATCACTTCAAGTTTTGGCTTTCACAACTTAAAATGACAGGAGAGGCAGCTGCGCTAGACGAAATTGGAGCCGAGGAATTTAAAAAGAACTTTAAAGAAATTTTGGCAGAAAAAGGCTATAGTGTGAAGCAGGGTATAAAACTTGATGAAACGGCTTATTTTGAAAACGAATGTCTAGCCGCTAGTTCATTTCTATTGAAGAAAAAAGAAAACCTGTGATTAAGGCCTGGCGCACTCTTCTTTTCAGAGGGAATTCTACAGATGACTGCAAATTAAAATCCCTTATGATCCACCAATCTCAAAATCCTAGAGTTCTGAAGGGTTGTAGCAAGAGCATGCTGGGAGTTCATTGGAGACGGAATAATGATTTTAGTGTATTGTTGTGCCTTGTCAGTTTTGCATCAAAATGCATTTCACAAAGATGGTAATGTAATATTTGCTAAAAATAATACGGATCTCTACTTTAAAGTTAATATGTGAGTAAATAAGACGCTAATTCCATGTTTTACATAAAAAATGACTCTAGATTTGTGCGATTTCGGTATGCGCGGTGATCAGCGTAATTAAACCATAGCGTATAACATTGTCTGAAGTGTGCTCTTGTAAGAAACTGAAATGTGTGCAATAATCAGTTCAGACAAGAAGAGAACAGAAACTTTTGAAATATTTCCATGCTGGTGGAACACGTAGATTAAAATTTCATCTTTTTGTTGCCTTAATTCCGAACAGAAAAAAAGTCCTCTGCATAAAATAGGAATTGTGTGAGTACATTATGGCTGTTTAGTGTGTCTGAAGGTACTACAACTTTTCAGATCGCAACAGAGTATGCCCGGAGAAAGTGTACGTGCCGCTTATTGCCAGCTTTCGAATTCTGAAAAAGGTCGAATCATTAGCACGAGGGACATAGGAGCATCGTACCGACAGATTGCACAAGGCTGTGGCTGCAGAAAGAGAGGTGACGACATGGACTCAGGACAATAGCGTGGCAAGTAGAGTGGCCACAAATCCTTCCAGAAGGGCTACGTCCCGAGAAGACTGTCGGGTTGTTCCACTGGCCTTGACGAACAGACGGATGACAACAGCTGAAGTCCGATCACAGGTTACAGGCAGTGTCACCACGAACGGTCGGGAACAGACTAATGGATGCCCAGTTGAGATCAGAGGTTGCACTATCAAATTGGTGTGACTAGCCAGGTATATGTATGTGAAGACAGTTTCACTGTAGCTCATTTATCATAACGGTGGGAGGAGCAAGATAAACAAACCAAACTTAAAGGAGATTGAGGAGAAATAAAGAATTGGGGATTATACACCACTCACGAAACAGAGTTAGCAGGGGAAAAGTTGTCGTGTGTTCGTGAGGCAACTTCAAACAAAACGGTAGGTGTCTCGCAATGCAAATTGTGTAAGAAGTAACCAAACACTCATTCGGAAACCTCGAATATGTTACGACGTGTTTGTAAATTTGACCAACAGTTTCATCATTCCATAAATATCTTGAAAAAAAGGCTTAATGACTGACAAGTGTGTGGAAATGTCTGCTAAGGATTTCAGACCATTTTACATTATTTAAGCCTTCTAAGTCTAGCGCAGACATTGATCGAAATGGAAAAAAAATATGGCTCAGTGAATATTAAAAGCCACATATTGGCGGTATGCAACGTAGGGTGAAGAAAGCTCTGTACGAAAGAAAAGGATTTGCTTTCAGACATGTAGCCTGTTGATTACCATAATACGAAAAACTAATTTCGTGTTTGCTAAAATGCATTTGGGGAATTTAGAATGAACTATTTTGGTTACTTAGAATGAATTCAGCGAACCTGCAATACACGTCTTCGACAAAGTAATTAAAATTGTTGTAATTCGGGTCATATTTGGTTAGAACGGACTAAGGTTACAGAAACTTGACTTCCAAACCGTTACTGTAGTTGGCGTTGCAGTATAATAGGTTTCCAAAAGATCTCGACTTCAGAAATGGTTCTCATTACTATAGAAAACATGTACTAGAGGTGATCTGATTATGGCACGAACTGAGAATAGGCACTACTAGTCGAAAGAGGGTGACGCTGCGGAGAAAACCGTTCATTTCGAAATAAATAAATGAGCGCGAAATTTTCTGGCCTACAATGACCCAAAAAATTTGTATTTCACTGAGTCGCGTCTTGTGATACTCCGGCAAAAACAGGAGATTCATCATTTTCCGAACCCTACTCAAAAACTTCATTGAAGGCGAACAGAATAAACTGCTACGGAGCGAAGAACAGCGGGAAGACGGACGGGCAACCAAGATCGTTTTAGCCTGCTGGTGTTGGGCCTAGCTTGGCTAGGATGGTAGTAAAGCAGCCCGCCCGTTCGGCTGTTAACGTGCGCCAGCTTGCCTGCCTGGCTACCGGGCAAGCAGGGGCAGGTTAAAATAGGAATGTGTACACCTCTGGCTGGGATAACTAATTGCCACACGTCGGTTACCGCTGACACCAAGCCATATACATCCGAAATTTGCACTGTGTGCAGACAGTCACCTGGTACATTTAGAGTCATTCTGTAGTGTTCAGCGACGGGTCTTGCTCTTGTTTATGGCGATAAAAATCGACGTGCCTGAAGATGTCACGTAGAGGTCACATGACACAGCGATTCTCGAGATTCATTCCGCTCTAAGCTCTGGAATCAAGGTGCAGAGAGCTATTCGATACGACAACACGAGAGGTTCGGTAGCGGTTGAAGGGTGGTTGAAGGCTCGTCAGAGTGTGGCAAGAATAGTAAACCCTGTCATCGCACCCTTCATGACGAGGGTACCAAACGACACGTTCTAGGAAGGGAAAGGCTTACAGCAACTAAAAATTTAGCACGAACTTCAGTGCGACATGCTTTTGATAATTTCCACAACGAACTTCTATCGCGAAATCTGGTAGAAAACACAAAGAGCCTCTGCTCGTATGTAAAGGTGCACCAGCATCAAAACGCAATGAATACCTTCATTGCGTGATAACAATGGTGACGTTACTGATGACAATCCCACTGAAGACGGTTTTCCGAAACTTGTTTCACCAAAGAAGACGAAATAAATATTCCAGAATTTGAGTGAAGACTAACTGCCAACATGCGTAACTTAGACGTAGACATTCTCAGTGTAGAGAAGGAGCTTAAATCACTTAATAAGGAGAAGATGGAGCAGATTAGTGTTTAACGTCCCGTCGACAAAGAGGTCATCATTGAAGATGGAACAGAATCTCGGATTAGAGAAGGATGGAGAAGGAAAGCGGTAGTGCCCTTTCCAAGAAACCATCCCGACATTTGCCTTAAGCAATTTATGGAAATCACGGAAAAGCCAAATGGGGGTGGCCGGACGCGGATTTGAACCGTCGTCGTCCCGAATGCGAGTCCAGTGTGCTAACCACTGCTCTACCGCGCTCGGCAAAATCACGTAATAAAGGCAAGGCCTCCGGTCTAGATTGTATACCAGTGAGGTTCCTCTCAGAGTATGCTGGTACAATAGTTCCATATTTTTTATTTATTTGGTTATTGTTCAGCTAATTCAATCCATACAAGATGTAGCCTCTGTAAGTTATTAAATACATTTTTAAGAGGTTTTTCCATGCATCCCTGTCCGCTGCTTTCTTCTGCCAGTTGAAGCCCGTAACTTTCCTGAGTTCCTTATCCCAGCGATCAGGTGGTTTCCCTGGGGGTCTTCGTTTTTCTCTGGGACTCCACTCTTTAACTGATTTTGTCCATCTTCTACCCTTCGTTCTTGCAATATGTCCTGCCCACTGCCATTTTAGAGTCTTAACCCATTCTATAATATCTTTTACTCCTGTTATTACTCGAATGTCTTCACTTTTCTGTCGATCTTTCTTAATGAGACCTAACATTGACCATTCCATAGCTCTCTGAGCAGTTCTAAGTTTCCTTTTGAAAAATTAATTTAAAGTCCAAGTTTCACACCCATACGTTACAACCGGTAGGACACACTGATCAAAAGCTGTCTTCTTTGAGCCGGCCGGTGTGGCCAAGCGGTTCTACGCGCTTCAGTCTGGAACCGCGCGACCGCTACGGTCGCAGGTTCGAATCCTGCGTCGGGCATGGATGTGTGTGATGTCCTTAGGTTAGTTAGGTTTAAGTAGTTCTAAGTTCTAGGGGACTGATGACCTCAGATTTTAAGTCCCATAGTACTCAGAGCCATTTGAACCATTTGTCTTCTTTGAGTAGACCGACATGTTAGATTTGAAAACTGTTGCATTCCTTCCGTAAGCTCTTCAACCCAGTTTAATTCGATGAAAAATTACGGGTTTCAAATCCCTGTCTGAGTCAATTAATTTCCCCAGATAAACGTATTCTGTAACATTATTTAGGATTTTGCTGTTGAGTGTTACTTGTCCTGCAGCTACCCACTTATTATGAATAAACTTAGTTTTAGAGTGATTTATTTTAAATCCAACCTCCTGACAACGATCTGTTAAGTCTTTTATAGAGGACTGCATTTCCATCTTACTGTTAGCTAGGACCACTATATCGTCGGCAAATCTCAGGTTGGTGAGCCTTTTACCATTTATCCTTATTCCTCTGTTGTTCCCAACAATTTTGGACATAGCCATCTCAAGAACTGCTACAAATAACTTCGGGGATATAAAATCGCCCTGATTTACTCCTTTTCCAATGGGAAATTCGCACTTGTTTTTTCCTATGTTGATAGATGCTACAGACGTGTCATAGATGTTGCACAATATGTTTATATATTTTGTTTCGACTCCTTGCTCAGCTAGTGCTTGTATGACTGCAGTGTGGGTGACAGAATCAAAAGCTTTTTCGAAGTCAATGAAGGCTACGCATAGTGGCAGATCATACTCATTGGCTCGACTAATTACTTCACGCAGTGTGTTTATATGGTCAATTGTACTGAAAACACTGCGGAATCGAGCTAGTTCTATGGGCTGTGCAGCCTCCACTACGATTTTAATTCGACTTATCAGGACTTTATAGTGAACACTTTATATATAACAGAAAGTAAGCTAATGAGTCGGTAGTTCTTCAGATCGTGAATACTTCCCTTCTTATGTAGTAAGATTATGTTTGCTTTGTCCAGCAGGTTAGGCTGCTGCCATTCTGTATACACGGAGTAAAAACTTTAGTCAGATGTTTTTCTGTTTCCTTCACTGTAGGCTTCAGTATGTCAACTGTCAGACCATCATGACCCCCTGCTTTGCCATTCTGCATCTCGTTTATAGCTTTTCGTATTTCTTCGGGGAGGATTTGGGGGACTTCATCATCATCTACGTAAGGTTTTCCTAGTGGTTCATGTTCTCGTTCGTACAATTTACTATAGAAATTCTTTACATGCTTTAGAATTTCTTCCTTTTCCGTTATGCGCCCATTATCACCATCGATTGCAGTGATTTCGTTTTAACAATCATAAGCTTTTATTTAGCTTTCTTGCAGCTCATTTTATTCTCTAGCGCTAATTTTATGGTGTTATCATTGTATTTTTGTATGTCGGCTCTCATATTCTTTCTTATACACTTACACAGTTCTTAATATTCTATCTTGTCACAAGAAGTTTTAACTTTCATCTCTCGTCTTCCATATTTAGCAATCATAAACAACCGCTCACTCTTCGAAAGATCCGTACCTGAAGAGTGGGAAGTGGCAAACTTCACACCAGTACCCAAGGAAGCAAATAGGAGTAACTCATATCACTAACGTCGATTTTCAGTAGAATTTTGGAACATACTGTGTTAGAACATTATGAGTTACCTCGTAGAAAACGATTTATTTACGAACAATCATCATAGATTAAGAAAATTTCGTTCTTGTGAAACACAACTAGTTCTTTATTCTCACGAAGTAATGAATGCTATCGATTTTTAGATTCCTGGAAGACTTTTGACACTGCTCCTCACAAGAGACTCCTAATAAAATTGCTTGGCTATGGAGTATCGTCTCAGTTGTGGGACTGGAATAGTGAGTTCCCTTCAGGAAGGTCACAGTTCGTAGTACATGACGTAAAGTAATCGAATAAAAGAGAAGTAATACCTGGCGATCTCCAAGGAAGTGTTATAGGTGGCTCTCTGTTATTCCTCATCAACATAAACGATTTAGGCGAAAACCTGAGCAGCTGTCTTAGGTTGTTGGCAGATGATGCTGTCATTTACCGTCTTGTAAAGTCATCATATGATAGAAACAAATTACAACGTGATTTACACAAAATATTTGTGTGGTGCGAAAAGTGGCAGTTGAGTTAAATAATAAAAGGTGTGAAATCATCCAGAAGGGTACTAAATTTCGGTTACATGATAAATCACACAAACCTAAAGGCTGTAAATTTAAATAAATACTTAGGGATTGTAGTTATGAATGAGTTAAATTGTAACGATCACATAGATAATATTGTGGGGAAAGCAAACCAAAGACTGCGACTTATTGGCAGAAAGAAAATGCAACAGGTCTACTAAAGAGACTGGTTACACCACGCCTGTCTGTTTCCTTCTGGATTGTTGCTGTGCGGTGTGGGATCCGCAACAGTGGGAGTGACGGAGAACATCGAAAAAATCAACGAAGTGCAGCTCGTTTTGTGTTATTAAGAAATAGAAATTGCAAAAGATTACATTCAGATATTGTTCGGTTTCATGTCACTAAGAGTAGAAAAGTGTATTTTTATCCGTTGCGTCGCACTTCACACTGATGTGCAGGTATTTGATTGACCTGGCCGTTCCCTTGATGGGGCAGTCATATCGGGGATGCGGCATCAGCTCCGAATAGGCTGAAAGTTTAATCATTTAATACGCCTTGTGCGTTGAAGATCTCCACAGCGCTTGACAATATGGGGAATAGTGCTTCATGGCGTAACATTTCCCATTTCCTTGCTTCAGTGCTCCACAACAGGCATGAGATAAGTAAGATGACAGAAGTAGTGGCTGTTGAGAAGTGGCTTACAGCGCTGCGATAGAGCAGCATTCGACGTTTCAGAAGGAGTGAGGTGCAGCGATAACGGGAGGAATGTTGTGGAACTGAGAAACGCTTCTGTTGAGGCGTCAAGGCCAGTCGCACTGGCGTCCGGTCGTTACGGCGTGCTTTATGAGCGGCCATTCGTCACACGTGTAAACTGGAGGCCCGCGACAGCCTCATAACGCTAACGAACAACGCCGTCTCTCGTGGTGCTAAAGGGCTCGGCGATAACTCGCCTTGTGTAAAGAAAATGGGTAACGCTTATCGAGGAGATATATTTCCGCGGAGCTTGAAATGAATAAAATCCGCCTCTGGGTGCCCAAAGCGCGGCGTAAGTCGGCAGTGAAATTGCACCGCTTTCTTAGAACGATACTTCGCTTAGACATTGGTTTCTTTCGAAGTCGACTGTTTTCCGGGTCAGATTCTGATTTTTAACAACCTGAGCGAACAAGTAACTTCTTTAGAAGTGACGAGCGTAGATTAGGTATACAAACCACAGAACGACATTTCGCAGTTGTATTTTTCACACTACTTTTCGTAACCTGAGGTAAAATTCGAATGCTTTACCGTCCGGCGCAATGAATGCGGATTCGTGGCCGTCAATCCCGTATTAAGAAAAAAGCAAAGGTTCTTTTTGCTTACTGCTCGGCTGCCACACCGAGGCGTAGAGCATTTGGGATATTTTAATAATGGAAATCTTGTGTGGATTTACAGAAGTAATCACTCCAACAACCGGTTGCAGTGATTTAGAGAAATCACAGAAAACCTAAAGTAGAGTGGCTGGATGGGAATTTGAGTCTTGTTTTTCCATAATATAAGGGGTGATGAAAAAGTTTCCGTTTGAGGGAGTTGTTGCCGCGTATATGCAACGTACTTCTACATCTACTCTGCAATTCACATTTAAGTGCTTGGCAGAGGGTTCATCGAACCACAATCATATTATCTCTCTACCATTCCACTCCCGAACAGCGCGCGGGAAAAACGAACACCTAAACCTTTCTGTTCGAGCTGTGATTTCTCTTATTTTATTTTGATGATCATTCCTACCTATGTAGGTTGGGCTCAACAAAATATTTTCGCATTCGGAAGAGAAAGTTGGTTACTGAAATTTCGTAAATAGATCTCGCCGCGACGAAAAACGTCTTTGCTTTAATGACTTCCATCCCAGCTCGCGTATCGTATCTGCCACACTCTCTCCCCTGTTACGTGATAATACGAAACGAGCTGCCCTTTTTTGCACCCTTTCGATGTCCTCCATCAATCCCACCTGGTAAGGATCCCACACCGCGCAGCAATATTCTAACAGAGGACGAACGAGTGTAGTGTAAGCTATCTCTTTAGTGGACTTGTTGCATCTTCTAAGTGTCCTGCCAATGAAACGCAACCTTTGGCTCGCCTTCCCCACAATATTATCTATGTGGTCTTTCCAGCTGAAGTTGTTCGTAATTTTAACACCCAGGTACTAAGTTGAATTGACAGCTTTGAGAATTGTACTATTTATCGAGTAAATGAATTCCAACGGATTTCTTTTGGAACTCATGTGGATCACCTCACACTTTTCGTTATTTAGCGTCAACTGCCACCTGCCACACCATACAGCAATCTTTTCTAAATTACAGCATCATCTGCGAACAACCTGAGAGAACTGCTCAGATTGTCACCCAGGTCATGTATATAGATCAGGAACAGCAGAGGTCCCAGGACGCTTCCCTGGGGAACACCTGATATCACTTCGATGATTTGCCGTCTATTACTACGAACTGCGACCTTCCTGACAGGAAATCACGAATCCAGTCGCACAACTGAGACGATACCCCATAGGCCCGCAGCTTGATTAGAAGTCGCTTGTGAGGAACGGTGTCAAAAGCTTTCCAGAAATCTAGAAATACGGAATCAACTTGAGATCCCCTGTCGATAGCGCGACTCCGATGCGGGTATATAAGTACCGACATGTAGGCAAGGAATTAGTGTGGCATTTGCGTCTTTCAGACGTGCATGCGACAAACGCGGAAACGTGAACTATGTTGTCGTTATTACCAAATGCGTCCAAACAGGACCAAAGTGCTGTTATTCTTTTCTTGGCAAACTCCGATAGACATCCATCGGGGAATGAAGAATGTGTTTGGGCAGCATGTTCGTCGGAAACCGCCTTTGTGGAATGATACGGCAAGTTCCATGCTGTTTCATGTTAATTCTCAGTCCACACTTCGCAGATGTAACGTAGAAGTTACGCCAGCTGAAGTGGGAGACACTCGAGCACCCGCCCAATAGTTCGATCTCTCCCAGTGCTATTATCTCGGCAGGGCACGATGTTTTCTCAAACGCCTGTCTACAACCTCGTGCGTCATTGGGGCGATTTTTCCTGATCGTTGTACCGATTCTAGACTCTACAGCCTTCAAACGAAAACTCTTTGATCGTCCCTTCTACGTTGGTTGGTTGGTTGGTTTGGGGAAGGAGACCAGACAGCGTGGTCATCGGTCTCATCAGATTAGGGAAGGATTGGGAAGGAAGTCGGCCGTGCCATTTCAGAGGAACCATCCCGGCATTTGCCTGGAGTGATTTAGGGAAATCACGGAAAACCTAAATCAGGATGGCCGGAGGCGGGATTGAACCGTCGTCCTCCCGAATGCGAGTCCAGTGTCTAACCACTGCGCCACCCCGCTCGGTCTCCCTTCTATGTGTCCTAACATCTGCACCATCTCGCTCGATAGATCTTATTTTGCTACCTGCTGCGCACAAGAAGATTACAAGATAGGGCACGATTTGCCATTAAGCTCTCGTACCGTCAAAAATAATTAGCTCATGTTCAGTCTGTAAGGAGATCGGAAAAAGAGCAAGGGCGCAAACCACTGTACAAATATATTCAACAATACTTGACGTAGTGTTCCAATAACATGTCGTAATATTTCATAAGAATATGACGTTTGTGTAAGTCAGAGTAGCTACTGTGTGAATTCTAGTAACACGCCAGCCACCGAGCGTCAGGAAGTCTTCCCTCAAATTAAAAAATGATAATAATAATTTAAATTCATATCTTTGATCGCTGCTAAACTTCAACTGTTCCACAGTTTATTATGAAACAATGAAGATATTTAACACTTACTATGTCTTTTCCCTGGTAACGTGTTCATAATTAAAGGGATATATCGCCATTTTGTCCAGATGCATTCGATGTATCTGCATGATCAATACTGACGTGCTACTTGTTCATATATATGAAGACTGGTGGAAGAAACAAACTGTGGTGAGGCTAATTTACGTAATTAACTATTTTTCCTGAGATTAGTATTAGATTGGTTGTGTGATATGGTATACGTTGTCAGCACATGGTAAAGTGACTTAGGTCCTGCAATTTCGGAAACCATTTCGTAATCTGCTACTAACGACTTAAAATTTATCGGCACTAAGCATTAGCTGCGCAACCGTACACGCAATGTACAGCGTGTGGATTTACTCTAGACACCAAGCGTAAGATGATCTTCCCTCAAATTAAAAAATGATAATAATTATTGAAATTCATTTTTCGGTTGAATGTGATTTTATGAGGCAATTAATTTTTATGAAGCAGATAGTTTAATGTCCAGGAGATGCCTTTCGATAGATGCGAGCTTCGATTATTGTAATTCTACCGCCGTTATCGCTAAGCCAGTTACACGCAGAAGAAATGAATAACTTTTGTGATTCGTATCAGGAAGCCGAGCGTTTCTGTGACGTTCTAGCACTGACTACAAACTATCACCGTGAATATTGTCCCGTGTCCCGTAGGTTTCCGAGCTTGTTATCGGTGCGGCATTATTTATGCTTCTGATAGTTGAGTCGACAACGTTAAATCTCCAAAAAGTTGGAAGGCAAGAACATGAAGAAAGAGACGTATCTTCCCACATTTTCATAGGCACTAACCGTTTCATGTTAATCACGATACAACATTGACGTGGGAGATGGATGGAAGAAGATGTGAGACGCACTTAAAGCTAGGACTCATTCCAACATATTGGATGGAGGCCTTCAATCTCACTAGAAAACGAGCGGCATTGAATCAAAGGCGGGCGCATTCGGGTTTGTGATGGAAGATGACACTCTGAAAGACGTGGATTCTTCAGTCTATGGAAGACTTACTCGAGTGTCCGGTATATGGGCTGGAAAGTTACCTATCACACTTGCACAATTGCGAAGGAGCATTGCTGGATGGTTAAAAAAATTAGTGTATTATTATGGAATTTAAACGTCTTCCTTTTAATTTAGTTTCCTATATCATTATAACTAGTTCGTGAATTATAAGGGCTGGAACTTTAACGGTGGCAACTATTTATTTACAACTGGTACAAAATAGATAGACGTTTAAAGGTTTTATTGTTCTCCCAAGTAATTACCAGCACTTTGTATAACACACTGTGAAAATGTAGAGGCCGTAGGATATCCTCAGCAGCACCAGTTGTGTTGATACTTCGAGTGGAGCGGTGTATTGCCCGACTAATCTCTATAGCCGTTCTGAAGGGAATGCCATGAAATGCTTCCTTCAATTCAAATGGTTCAAATGGCTCTGAGCACTATGGGACTTAACTTCTAAGGTCATCAGTCCCCTAGAACTTAGAACTACTTAAACCTAACTAACCTAAGGACATGACACACATCCATGCCCGAGGCAGGATTCGAACCTGCGACCGCAGCGGTCGCGCGGTTCCAGACTGTAGCGCCTTTAACCGCTTGGCCACCTCGGCCGGGTTCCTTCAATTCAGGAATCAAATTGGAGTCGTAAGTACTTAAGTTATGGGAGTGTGGTGGGTGGTGCAGCACGTCTCAACCCCACCAGTCGAAGAAATCAGTCACAGCTTACGCCATATGTTAATGAAGCACTTCATGACACTCGCTTCAGAACAGAGATTCACCAGGCAGTAGACCGCTCGACTGGAACTATCAACGCAACTACGCTGCTAAGACTATCCTATGCCTTCCACAACGCTGGCAACGCGTTACACACAACGCTGGTAACTACTATGAAGTGTGTATAAAGAAGAATCATCCGATTTTAAAAACTAACTATTATGTCATTTGAGATATGTGCTTGAACAACGTACTGCTGGAAAGAGCAAACTGAAGAGTATTGCATCGCTCCCGCTAGGCAGCAGAAATGTTCGCCCACTTCAGCTCTAGTTCTAGTAAAAATGCTGTCGGGACAACAGAAAGTGTTTTGTGTTCTACGTTTTACGCAGTGCAGGTTGGTAATAACTGTTCGGAGTGACTTTCGTATGAGGTATGGTGTGGATCCTCCTACAGCACAGAGCATTAGACGATGGCATTTACAATTCCGAGAAACAGGTCGCTTGTGTAAAGGCAAATCGCAGGGCTGTCCCCGAGTGTCTGACACAGACGTCGAACGCATCCGCCATAGTTTCACAAGAAGTTCGCAGCTCGACAACTCAATATGCCCCGATGTCCATCTGGTGTGTGTTGCGTCGACGTTTACACAAGAAACCACGCAGAATTCAACTACTGCAAGCTCTTCGTGAAGGTGTCAAACAAAAACGTATGGAATTCTGTAATTTCGTTCTTCGCAAGTTGGAGGACGACAGTTTTCTTCCACGTTTTGTATTAAGTGACGAGGCAACATTCCAGTTAACTGGAAAGGTGAACCGTCATAATGTGAGAATATGGGGTACTGAACAACCACATGAAATCGTACAACATGAGAGGAACTTTGCAAAATTTAATGTGTTTTGTGCAGTTTCACCAGAAAAGGTGTATGGTCCATTTTTCTTTGCCGAGAACACAGTTACAGGAAGCACATATCTCGCTCGATATGCTTGAGAACTTCCTTTTCCCACGTTGGATACTGATTCGAGATACTTGATTTACCAACAGGACGGGGCACCGCCACACTGGCATCTGGAAGTGCGGAAACTTTTAAATCAAAGGATTACTGAACGAGACATCGGTCGCAGTGGATCAAATAATTCAGCCTTACATTACTGGCCTCCAAGGTCACCGGTCTGACTGTATGTGATTATTTCTTGTGGGGGTTTATAAAAGACTCTGTTTATGTGCCTCCATTACTAACTACAATGAATGAACTCAGACATCGTATAACAGCAGCTGTGGAAGCTGTAACTCAAGACATGCTCGCTGCAGTGTGGAAACAATCCGAATATCGCACTGACATACGCTGTGCATCTCAAGAGGGCCATACTAGACACCTATGAAAAGGTGTTTTCCGTTTCCTGTTCATCAAAAAACAAAATGCATGGTATATGTTTATTGGTTTCAGAAAACAGAAGTGACGAAGCTGGTGATTATTTTTTATATACCCCGTATTTTGTATAAGCTGTAAATAAATAGTTGCCACTATCTAAGTTCCAACCATATTATGTGCTAAAATGAACATAAATCGTCTCGACCGAAAGAAACTTTTATTTTTGTAGTTACCGGTTTCGGTCAGTTACTGATCATCTTCAGACCTCATACCATGTTGCTAGGCGGTGGCGGTGAACGGAGCAGGCGTTACGAACTTCACGAACGTCAGCTGCTCAATTGACTAATGAGTGTAAATTCGTACGTGTTTATTCGCTGAGACGCTGAGAGTACTCATAGTAGCAAAACATTTGAAATTAACAGAGCGAGCGACAAACGGTTGCAGATAAAAACTACTCTTGTGGATACAGAAATTCAGGCGTTTACTGCCGATAGAAAGCTTTCGGGTTTCCAGCGGGTGGCTGCGTTCAAATGGATGCTCTGACATTTTTCTAAACGTCACTGTATTTCAACTCTGCCACCCGGCTGCAAACTCGAGAGTTCAAGAAGAGAAGCATCGTAGATGAATAACATCGCTCAATACAAACAAATGCTGCTCCACAGAAGTCGCACCTCTACGGTGAATATGAGTCAGGCGATTCGTTGTTAAAACCGGTGGTAGGCTTCAAAGTGTGATGCACTGAAAACTCAGAATTCCTATGAAAGAGAAGCCCACCAACAAAGATTTATACCTGCGAAGTGCAGCTATCGCAGATTGTGAAGGTTACTAAAACTCCGGTTCCCAGGGACCACACGGAGTACAATGGTGACAGCGTACAGCATGAATTCGTACACCTAAAGCGTTCTTAGAGAAATATAACATCAAGCGTATCTTTCATCCTACCGCCAAGACATGGGAACCTCATTAATGCGGTTGAGGGCGATTTCAAAAACGAAGATCGTGGCAAATTGTGGGACCCTAGAATGAAAGTATAACAAATATTACACTACTGAACTCAGAGCCGGGAAAGCTTTGGCGATTGTGTAGCGGACTTTTATGATGACGCCTGTTCGTCCCTGGAGGCAGGCCGCGTAAGGAACAAGAAAACTGGTGCAAGAAGAATCGAACTCCTCCCCCTTCTCACAACCGTGGACATGGTGTACAGCAATTTCAAAGATTGCTGTTAGGTTCAAGATATTCAGTTCCTGAGAAGAGAAGATTCTACGTATATTTCGAGAAAAAAAGTATGTGCGTAAGTCAACCTAATGATCCACCTCAGGGAAGTTACTGGCACCAACATTATTTAATTTGTAGACAAGTGACAAATCAATTCTCAGTAACATCAAGCATTTCCTTCACGCAGATGATCTTGCTCTTGCTGCGTGGGGTAAAATTTTTGGACTTGTTGACAGGGTCCTGTCTGCCACGTCGTCGTATTACAAACAAAATGCGTGGAGACTAATTCTTTTTAAAATACAAGCATATGCATTTCACTTAAGGGCTAGACTTGCAAAACAAAAGCTGAAAATATGTAGGGAGGGCCAATAACTGGAACACTCAATCCCAAATATCTGCAAGAATTTTAAGTTTGTGTCAGTGCTACAATGGGCTCTATAAAAAGTACATGGAAGTCACAGTTAGTGCGGTGACTACTTTCTTTAACGATATGTTTTTTACTGTGTTATGGATGAGATATTTGACTCCATACCAATGTATGGAGTATTCTTCTTAATCTTGATTGATCTGACGATGTGCAAATCGAACCGGTCATTATAGAAAGCAGTCACCGCACAACCTGTGATATCCATGTATTTTTATAGTGCCCGTTATAGCAATGACACAACCTTAAAATAACATAAAAATGGGCGCATATCTCTGAAGCGACTTCGCGTCACACCTGTTAGCTAGGGGTATTTCTTGACAGGGCTTTGACACATAAAAATCACTGCATTCAAGCTACTAAGGAAGTAACAATGATGAACAAAGTTTTAAGAAACTTATTTGCAGCACTTGAAGACCCAATTCTACTGTCCTCAGACCAATCGGTAAAGCCTTGTTTTCCCACTGCAGAGTACGCCTGCGCAGTCTGGACTAGATCTGCCCTTACGATAAAAGTGGATGGTATCCTGAATTATGGAACGAGGTGGCACAGTGGTTAGCACAGTGGACTGGCATTCGAGAGGACGTCGGTTCAAGTCAACGTCCGGCCATCCTAATTTAAATTTTCCGTGATTTCCCTAGATCGCTTCAGGTAAATGCCCGGATGGCTCCTTTCAAAGGGCATAACCGTCTTCCTTTCTGATCCTTCCCTAATCTGATGGGACTGATGAAGTCGCTGTTTCGTCCCCTCACCCAAATCAAACAACCAACCAACCAACCAATCAACCAACTACCCTGAATCGTTTAACAACTCGCTTTATGAAGGCTACGCCCCTGGATAAACTGTACAGAGCAGCTGGTTTCTCTGCTCCACGCATTCGGCCATCAGCAATAGAATCCACAGAACTGTTCAAGCAGACCCTCGATGGAAAATATGTAACAGTAGAGAGTAAGTTTCAAATAAGATTAGTCAATAACGAAGCGCTTCCGAATGTTACCCATCACAGGAAACTGAACCAAAAGGCACCCATTTCGAATGGGAAGCTTGCAGAAGCGTCAACAGACTACGAACAGCTGTTGCAGCAGTAAAGAAATATTTTTAAAGGTTGGGGATACAAGATAATAGCAACATTTCTGTGATTGTTCGAAGATGCAGTATGTGGCATACACATTAGAGTTCAGTTCTTGTAAGTGCGCTGTTCCATCTATGGTTAATGAACAAGCTGTTGTTGACATAGCCTAATATTGTGCCGAAAATGTTAGATGACACGAATGAGGGACCATGGCTGAAAACTTGCTCTGACACGTAAAAGTAAAGTAATAACCACAAATAGTGTGAAGTATATATCAGGAGCGAACAACGCCGACGGCATATCAGTGCGAAAATCAGATGAAGGATTCTTGATCTGGTGGCTAAACGTCGTGACACTTTCATTCATCCAACTACCTGTGAGTTCAACACGTTCGCCAGGGAAAATTGCAATGTCCTTTCCGAAAAGAAATTTGCGCACGGTGATTTAGCATCCTGTGTCAGTATTTTTTATTGTAAATGGTAGAATGCATAACTGTCCATAATTTCATGTGTTTTGAATAAAATCCCCAAAGTTCTACAGATGCAGTGTCATATAAACACAGTACCACCGTGTGCACAAAGTGCAATGTAAATGCCGCTTAAATCAATTGGATGACAAATTTGGTACAGCGTGTCGCGTATCACATACACTCCTGGAAATTGAAAAAAGAACACATTGACACCGGTGTGTCAGACCCACCATACTTGCTCCGGACACTGCGAGAGGGCTGTACAAGCAATGATCACACGCACGGCACAGCGGACACACCAGGAACCGCGGTGTTGGCCGTCGAATGGCGCTAGCTGCGCAGCATTTGTGCAACGCCGCCGTCAGTGTCAGCCAGTTTGCCGTGGCATACGGAGCTCCATCGCAGTCTTTAACACTGGTAGCATGCCGCGACAGCGTGGACGTGAACCGTATGTGCAGTTGACGGACTTTGAGCGAGGGCGTATAGTGGGCATGCGGGAGGCCGGGTGGACGTACCGCCGAATTGCTCAACACGTGGGGCGTGAGGTCTCCACAGTACATCGATGTTGTCGCCAGTGGTCGGCGGAAGGTGCACGTGCCCGTCGACCTGGGACCGGACCGCAGCGACGCACGGATGCACGCCAAGACCGTAGGATCCAACGCAGTGCCGTAGGGGACCGCACCGCCACTTCCCATTAAATTAGGGACACTGTTGCTCCTGGGGTATCGGCGAGGACCATTCGCAACCGTCTCCATGAAGCTGGGCTACGGTCCCGCACACCGTTAGGCCGTCTTCCGCTCACGCCCCAACATCGTGCAGCCCGCCTCCAGTGGTGTCGCGACAGGCGTGAATGGAGGGACGAATGGAGACGTGTCGTCTTCAGCGATGAGAGTCGCTTCTGCCTTGGTGCCAATGATGGTCGTATGCGTGTTTGGCGCCGTGCAGGTGAGCGCCACAACCAGGACTGCATACGACCGAGGCACACAGGGCCAACACCCGGCATCATGGTGTGGGGAGCGATCTCCTACACTGGCCGTACACCACTGGTGATCGTCGAGGGGACACTGAATAGTGCACGGTGCATCCAAACCGTCATCGAACCCATCGTTCTACCATTCCTAGACCGGCAAGGGAACTTGCTGTTCCAACAGGACAATGCACGTCCGCATGTATCCCGTGCCACCCAACGTGCTCTAGAAGGTGTAAGTCAACTACCCTGGCCAGCAATATCTCCGGATCTGTCCCCCATTGAGCATGTTTGGGACTGGATGAAGCGTCGTCTCACGCGGTCTGCACGTCCAGCACGAACGCTTGTCCAACTGAGGCGCCAGGTGGAAATGGCATGGCAAGCCGTTCCACAGGACTACGTCCAGCATCTCTACGATCGTCTCCATGGGAGAATAGCAGCCTGCATTGCTGCGAAAGGTGGATATACACTGTACTAGTGCCGACATTGTGCATGCTCTGTTGCCTGTGTCTATGTGCCTGTGGTTCTGTCAGTGTGATCATGTGATGTATCTGACCCCAGGAATGTGTCAATAAAGTTTCCCCTTCCTGGGACAATGAATTCACGGTGTTCGTATTTCAATTTCCAGGAGTGTAGCAGCAAATGGGAAAATTATTTCGATGTAGAAATGAATTACAATGGATAAAGTAATGGCAACAACTGATGAACGCTAGCGAACAACTGAAATAACTCATTACATTTTAAATGAAAGAAAAACAGAGGAAGGGTACAGAACAGGTTCGTTGAAAACTCAATACGCAGGATAAAGATCTTTATAGTCTTGTGTGCTGTACTGGATGGCAAGAATTTTGCGACACTCAACTGATAGCTTTGAATACCTTGGCAGTTCACAGTAAACCTGCTGGTGGACTTTTTTGAAAAGAAAGTATTTGTTTCTTTAGCATTAATGCCTGAGAGAATTACAACAGAGAGCAGGATAGATGCGATTTAAATAAACTTGGCGCGAGAAATTAACACACGGCACGGAATGGTATGAAAGAGGTCCTCACCTATGCAAGAGGTAGGAAACAATCCTAATGAGTTACTTCGTTATTACATTTTACAGGTATACTGGGAATGTTTTCCCAATTTTGAAGATGTTTGTTGCGTACATAGTTCGCCTAAAACGTTTCGAGACTGATTTTATTCCTGGCATACGAGGTCTGTTCAAAGAATTCCGGAACATTCGTAATTTCGCGCCAGTGGTGTGTTGGAGTGAAATGCGGTTGGCATTCCTGCACACGCGTACGTTTGATATGTAATTGCCGGAAGTTATACTTCTGTTAGTTATTTTCAGTGCTATATTGTGTCGCACAGTTTGCGAATTTCGAAATGGCACAGTTAGAGGAGCAACTTGTCTGTATTAAAGGATGCGGGAAGTCTACGGTGATGAGTGCTTCCGCTGTACTCGGAGTTAAGAATGCTCCAGACGGTTTAAAATTGTCCGAAGGGAAGTTAAAGATGGCCTTCGTTCAGGATGCCCTTCGAGTCTACCGACGACGCTCATGTCAGGAACGTCAACGAAACTGTGTTTGTCAATCGAAGACTGACTCTTCGAGAGGTTGCAGAAGAATGTAACGTTTCACTAGGATCATGTCATGGAGTCCTGACATAGCATCTTGGAATGGATCGCGCTGCCGCCAAGTTCGTCCCGTGACTCACGAGTCAAGACCAGGAAGACCTTCGCCTCGCAATCTGTGAAGAGCTTTTGGTTCGTGCAAATGAGAACGTGATGTTCCTTAAGAGAATCGTAACAGGTGATGAGACGTGGATCTACGGTTATGGTGTTGAGAGCAAGGTTCAATCGTCGCAATGTGTCGGGAAAGGTTCTCCAAGTCCACAAAAAGCTCGTCATGCCAAAGTCATGCTAATAGTTTTCTTTGACTTTTAAGGATTAGTTAATCATGAATTTGTGCCACAGAGACAAACTGTTAATCGATGGTATTGTTGGGACGTATTGGGACACCTGCGAGAAATTGTGGGAAGGAAACGACCTGAAATACAGCGAGACAATTTATGGCTCTTGCATAACGATAATGCACCCGCACATTCATCCCTGCTGGTGCATGTCTATTGCACGAAAAACGAAATTACTGTACTGCCTCATCCTCCATACTCTCCTAACCTACCTGAGCCGTGGCGCTCGTTACTGGCGCGCCAGTCTCTTGGATGTCCATTATCGATCCTTCGATGTTTCTTATCTTTGCTTGCCTTGTTGTTTTCCGCATTCGCGGGGCGAGAGGCAGTTGACGTTTGCTCGGGCTACCTGCTGAGACGGCGCGAGGTACGAGGTGGGAAGGAATCACGTATATGTGGAGTTGGTTGTACGCGGTCTTCCGGTTCAGGATGGAGGAAATGTGTTGGCTGCCTGCCTGTCTGCTCTCCTGATTTTGCTCGCCGTGCCCTGCGACCGCCTAGCTTGGGTTGCTACCTGGTGTATCCTACACGAGCCATACCGGACGTCCGGCAGAAGTTAAGCAGCCTTGTGTTCCTTTTAAAGAAAAAGAGCAAATGTATAAGAATTTTTGTAACCAATTTTGGTGGCCTCTTATGTGTGGCCTTCGCGTTTACACTGCCTTTGGGGGCAGTGTTAAATAGTTGGGGTTCCCTGTCCTTTATAATCTTTTGGGGGTTTTATTTGAATTTTCTCTTTGGGGTTCCTTCCTTGTGCTGAGTTAAATGTTTACTTGTATAGCGGGAAGTGACTCCTGGTTAAAACTCGAAGTGTTTGATGTTACTGCCGCCTCCGGCATTCGTCTTTTCAATTAAGTGTTGTCATCCCTTCGAGCGATCTGGTGTCACTCCTCGTTAATTAATGCTGGTTTATGTGTACTTAATTTTGAATTAGCAATTTGAATTAATATTTTGGAGCGCAGTATAGCACTAAGGCAACCTCATTGTAGACCACCTTGTGCCCCGGTCTAGTACCTTAATTTTCAGTGGCACGAGTTAGCTCTTACTACCGGTTTCACTGATGTGCTCCCTTCAAAATCTTGTCTTGTATAAGTTAGCCCCATGTGTGTCTGGGAACAGAGAGATGAGCTTTAGTGTGACTTCAGTGTTAGTCAGTTAATGGAATCTTCATTTTGGCTTGGCTTCCACTGAAGAGTTTGTGTGGAGCGTAGTGTGTTTGATTTGTTATTCATTTAATTACTGTAAGTTTGTTTATGTAATGGGGATCAAGACATTTAAAGACTGTTGGTATTAACTCCCCTAGTTGCTGGGTGTTGCTAATTCGTTCCAAATGGCCTACTACTTATTCAATGGCAAGGCTGTTGATTAGTTGGTTATTGTGAGTACAAATTCACGCTATTTATTTGTTGCCGAAATTGTTAAGGTGTCTGTGTCGTGATTCAGTCCCTAGCTACGTGTTTGAGCTAAATCGATATAAACCTTAAATTGCCTCCTTAAAATTTGTTGCCAGCAGAAATCCTTAAGAGAACTAAGTTTTGTCACTGCTTATGTTAACCTTTACTGGGAGCAATATTCCATGTAGTTAAATTTTGTCTTAAAATGTGTATTTCTCTGATGTAATAAACGAGTGATAAAAGAAAAAAGCAAAGGGGCCTGGTCCTTCCTATTGTGTCCGGTTTGTAACAAGTATCACTACCACAGCAGACATTTTTTTTTATTTCCTAATTTGTTGGAAAACTCAGTTCAAAGGATGAAGATTTTCAACGATAGACAAGACAAAAGGAAATTCGCGTTATCCAGCAAGAGATGTCCAAATCGATCAGTCACTTGTTAGCTTTGTTAACTGACAGTGTTCAATAGTGGACGTGCAGCCGTAGTGTGGCAGCGTAATTGTGTCACAAATCGTTCGGACAGCCGAAGTGTTCGAGACATTCTCCAGGATGCTATGAAGAAGAGAAAAGTGTTTTCAGATTTTATCCTGCACACCTTGACTCCTGAACAAAAACGATGCGGTGACGCATGCCGCGCCTTCAGTGAAATGCAAAACGAGAGCAGTTCTTTTCTGGAAGAAACAGTCTCGTACGACGACACTTGGTTTTATCAATACGAACCTACCACAAGTACAGAAATTCATGTTAACTGATTCTTCCGTCGCTTCTTCGTAGAAAACATACAAATGAATGAAAAGCACTATTGCGAATATTCTACAGGAACATACAATATGGTGCTTTTTATTGACTGTTATGTAGAAATTCAGGTGATGGGTCACCGCTTTGGTGACATAACCGACATTCAAGCCAATATGACCGCGAGTGGAACAACATCTCAAATAAGAACTATTTTGACAATTTCACGTGGTTATATGGACGTTCTATGCCTTGTGCTCACGTGGAGAATACTATGTAGTACTCGCGAACCATTGAAACCACCAACTTAACGTCTCTCTATTTTTATCATCCAGTCTCGAAAGCTTTTTCCCTCTCGTTCCTTATTTGTGTGCTTCTTAACAGTTTTTCAGGGTTATCTTGAAAACCAAAATATGACAGTTATTTAAGTTACACGGGGTGCCCCAGAAGGAATGGTCAATGTTCAGGGATACGACAGGCACGATCATTCGAGGGTAAAAAGCTGAATTAACATGGGCTCTAAAATGAATACCTTAAAACCTCTGAGCACTACTTCATCTTCTATGATATAGAACAAAAATCTTCTACTCCGAGCTCTTTGCTTTTCATAATTTCAGAGGTGGTAGTATGTACCAAAACAAGAAAAAAATCCAGTAAACGGGCCCTAAAGTGCGTACCTGAAGAGCTCTGAGCACTTCTTCATCTTCATTATGTGAAATATATCTCTCCTTCTGAACAAGTACTCATAACTTTTAAGGTACACGCTATAGAGCCCACGTTTACTGAACATTTTTTCTTGTTTAGGTCCATACTACCACCTCTCAAAATACGTAAAGCAAAGAGCTTGCATTAGCAGAAATTTGTTGCACAGTATCGGAGACGAAGAAGTACTTATAGCTGTTAAGGTACACGCTTTAGAGCCCATGTTTACTAGGATTTTTAAACTCGAATGATCGTTTGTGTCATATCCATGAATATTGACCATTCCTCTTGGGACACACTGTGTGTAATAGGTATTGTACTTTATGTTACATATTATACAGGGTGTAATGGGTATAACAGCAGATATTTTTGTATGTGGTACCGTAATATGTATACACTTCAGTGTGTTGATTGTTTTTTCTCTGCATGTAACAGTCTTCCCACAAACACGTCACAAACTTTAAGACTTGATGTTTCCTGTATGGTCGTACTGCATCACTGAGTGGGCTACGCCTGTCGTTATAGACTAAACGTTTTGCATCCACACGTCCACACTTCAAAATATGACCTGCTGTCCAGCGGGAAATAACCATTAGTGGCTTCCCCTTGTCGCATGCACTTGGAGGAACTAACCAACATACGTCTTGAAAAGGTTCTAATAATTAGTCTGCAAATGACGTAAATACCGGTATTATGTTGTTCAGGACACCGTCCTCAGACACCAATAGCAATATCTGCAAATACGAGTATATACCTATTACATCCCATATATGTTTTGCAGCTGCATTTGTAACTGAAAATGGTTGTACGTAGTTCAGGCACCAGTTGTTTATTACATAAGAAAAGTAATACACATGAAAAGTACCTAAGGAATGGAATACACAAGAAGGATGTGCAGAGAAGTTAAATAAGCACAAAACTGTCTGTGGCGATACAGAAGTGTAAACGTTCTAACACCGAAATTTGCTTGACTTGAAACAAGCCTAGACTGAACTGGCTGGTAACGTAACCGTCAGTGTCAGTAGCGTGTGTGTTTGCGACTATGGTTCCTTTTCGCTGGTGATGAGTTGACACTCACTGTAGGAGTTCAATACTGTTCTCGATTGATAATTGAATGTTCCGTGAAGAGCCGAAATATCCTTGACCGCCTATTAATAACTAAGCAACTGAGTACAGCAGCGACTCTGCATGACATGGACTAAGTTTGTGGAGTTTGTAACATCAGATATCTATGTACAGGTCCCGTAAATCACGGGCCGGTGGCTTACGGTCGCGGATCTGTCTCCCTATAGCGTCCCATATCAGGTTAATATGCTGAAGTCTGAGAGTATTTTATCTGTAATACTTTTGTGTGTTGACTTTCTATATAAGCACTATTAAAGTTCTCTCTCGACGTATCCGCTCATACTGAGCTTAAATTTTCCTAGCAGAACTCTCTTGATTCACCTGTCCCTTGAAAATGACGGGGTGTGTAACTGTCGCAGTATAGAAGATTGTTCGAGGACCTATCGCATCTGCTTTCCCATAAGTTGTTTACCGGAGGATTCTCAAGTTTCAGGTAGGTGTGGTATGGCACTATGTTCAACATCGTATCCTAAATTGTGCGCTTGGAAACACTTGTACCTGGAAGAGAATTGAAGGGTTATCACGATAAAGGGGCTAAAAGCCAATTTTGCATACATCGTGTTTTCTGCTTCGTTAGGTGGTATGCGAACAGGTCTTTTACACACTGAAAGGGCTATCTCCAAATATGGCTGATGGGGTAGGTGCTACGAAACCCCGTAGACGGCTTGAGAGGAAACGGCTATGACTTGTTCATACAAAATGTGGTAAGTGCAGAATGAGCTACTCGAGTGGGCTTTACTGGACACAGAGATTATATACTCCTGTTTGCTACTGCCGATTTCTAGCCTGTCATACGCGTGTCTTCATTGGCAGTATAATGGATAGTGAAAACAATATGAAGAATTCATCAGATGGAAGTAAACGAAAAACTGGTAACTCTGAAAGAAAGCGTGAGCAACGACGTGAAGCATTTTGTTCTTGAAGGTGTAATGAATTTCATCGCAACATTTCGCCATAAACAACCATTTAAAGTTATTCATGTGACAGGCAATTATTTTATGGACTTTCAGCAAGCAGCTGATATGATCCGTAATCTAACGAAGATTAATCTAAGTTCTGCCACACTGATTAAAATGACACCGCCTGAGGTAATTCAGATAAAAAAGACATTTGGTGAAATAGAGTAATGGAAAATGGTAGGAGTGTTTAAAGAAGGCTGACGAAGTGCAGATTTCAAAACGATTACACTCAGCGCGGTCACTGCTGCAAAATGATACCATTCAGAGAAGAAAGGACAACTTAAAAGTACGATGGAATTCCTACTCGAGGTGCACAAACTGTTTTACAATGAACTATGCCAAGACTGAACAGTAAAATGATTACTTGAGGTAGAAATATTGGAAAACCTGTTTGGTTGACTTAGCCTGTTTAACATTTCAGTACAAATTTATTTAGAAAGTCGATGTGCTATTTTTGGATTATGACGAGTGATAACTTGCTTCCCTGGAGTCAATGATCAAGTGTTAACTTGGAGTAAGGGTATATTTATGTTCACGTTTTTCGAACAAAATTTTTCTGACCAACGTAGAAAGTACATTTTATTACTTAGCCCTTTCAGCGTGATAACCTTTCAATTGTACTCTGTCGTCAGATCTGCCACAGATTGCTATTCTGCTTTACACCTTGGGCAAACCTTCGACCTCCAAGTTCTGTGATGAGGCACCGGCATCCAATACCTTGGCGCCTAATTGCCATCCTTCAACTAATTTCCAATAATACTCACCACGAGGAGAATGGATTAGTTTCATGTCCGAGATGCACGTTCCCAATACCTGTCCATAACAATCTGCCCTTTGCCGAAGTCGCTTATCTCGTTTTTTCCCATTCGCGGCCCTGTCGTCACTAGAAGGACCCTCCACTCGTCTCTGCTACTCTTATGTTACGTACCTACGTTACCGCGTCGTCCGTCTGCAAGGCCACCAGGTCGACATTCAGCCTCGCGTTGGGCAAGTGGAACTCCGGAATGGTTTCTAAAGTAAAGTGTCAGTCTAAACATCGCGTATTCTACGCTCCTTGTATTTTATAAAACATCAAAAGTACTACTACATTAGAAATATTACTTTTAATCACTACTTAATATTTAGGAAAACGTTCAGGTGCCGTGTACTACGCTGCCTGTGACTGTTCACTTCGACCCAGGCCCTACGAGATCGTTGTGACGATGTGTGTGGTGCAGGCGAAGGTGAAGCGTTGAGGCAGTTGCCTGTAATACTTCACTGATTCTTTCGTCACTCACATCACTCAAACTTTCACTTTCTTGGATAAAGTGTGTGTGTTGCACGATGTAAGCCTGTTTATTGGAATCCCTGATGCCTGTAGAAGTATTCTGTATAGTACTGAAAGAAACGACATCTACCATGCTGTTCAGGATCTGCCCTGACTCTGTGTTTAACGATCACATTTCATTGTGTCGTCTATGGTCTGCGTAGGTTGTACGATGTATACTAGAATAGAATGTTTCCCGGGGAGCCAACCATTCCGCAATCACACTCTCCTTTTCGGTGTTGGATTCTACATGGGTGCTATGGATACGTGCAGTGCGCAGACAGTAAGTGAACCACGCCTCGACATGGGCGCAGCTTTAGCCTTTCCCGAATGTTTGGGAAGATTTCGTAGACTCGCGATCATTATTAGACGAGTCCCACTCACTTTGTCACGTAACAGACTGCCGGTTCCTTACTCGACTTTATTACGCATTACATTAGAGATTAACACCTGCGCCTTTTCCAGTTCCCACTTCCCTGTGATAAAATTACTAGAGTGGCTCCAAATGTTTTTGTATGCCACATCAGCAAACCCATCAAGGCCCAACGCAATATTCCTAGATCGAACCTACCAGATACGGTGCTCCCACACAATGGAAGTGAAGCTTCCAATGGCCGTATATATATTTGTGGTAAGTCCTACTCGCCATTAGTTGTCTTTAGGGGGTACTTCCTATTATTATTAGTTTATGCATCACTTAGGGGGCCTTTTAGCCTGCATCGGTGACTTGCTAGTGGAAGATTAATGTTTCGTCTACGTGTACTTCTAGATATCTTCACCATATTTTTGAGTTTCTGTTAGTGGAAAGTTTATCTTCCAGCAGAATGTAGTTTTATTGTTAGCTGCTACTGAGAATTTAGTGTCTCTGCACCACTGCTGCATTCGACCAAGGACTGCACTTGCCGCTCTCTCCACAGCTGCCCTGGAGTCACAACAAACGACTTCCAAATCTGTATACCACCACGTTTTTATCCATAATCACATGGAGGAGTTCAATGCATAAAAATTAGGGCAACAGAACGACTTTACGGTTGATTGTATTCGATTTTATTACTCCGACAGTAGTCTAGGAGGCTAAGATATAATGCGTCAGGAATGCGGAAGTCTCTTATGTGCATACGCATTCAGGATCATAGTAGGTTGTCGAAAGCGTCTGGTCAATAATTATTGAAATTGCACATATGTGAGCCGGACTACTAAGCAAAGTTCTTGACTGATGGATGTCTCTTCCTAAAATCAAACTGGGATTCACTTTGTGAACACTGGAGTAGCCAAAAGCGTTGTCTAGAAGCTAATAAGTGCAAAGAGCATGAATAATCTTACGAGCAGTGAAAAAAAACGAAACATTACCTAAATACATGTTTCCACTGTTGTAAATATTACTATTTTATAAGTTCTTTGCACTTATTAGTTTTTGGACACCCATCTTTTATTACTTCACTGTTTACAAAATGTATGCGACGATGTACGGGCTGTGTCCCTCCTACAGGGAAGCAACCTGCAACACACTCGCGTCCTGCAGGCGGCCATGCGTCAGGTGTCGCCTGGCGCAACAGGCACAAGCTCTTGCAAGCCAAAAACCAATCCGCGTTCGTTTCATATGTTGGTAAATGTCCCGGAGAACAACAAGCCGACGTGTCGTCCACGGAGTCTGTGGCAGCTGTCAGGAGAGGAGCCAGGTTCTCCGCTACCAGAATACACTTCCACGACCATGGCAATGTGATCGTGTGCACTACTTTGCCGGCCGGGGTGGCTGAGCGGTTCTAGGCGCTACAATCTGGAACCGCGCGACCGCTACGGTCGCAGGTTCGAATCCTGCCTCGGGCATGGATGTGTGTGGTGTCCTTAGGTTAGTTAGGTTTAAGTAGTTCTAAGTTCTAGGGGACTGATGACTTCAGGAATTAAGTCCCATAGTGCTCAGAACCATTTTTTGCACTACTTTCCTGCAAGATGCCACATGCCTGCTAGCAGCTGGCGCCATATCTGTGCGCAGTAGAGTTGTAAAACTACCGTAGGCTAAAGTACACTATCGTAAGTAAGCGTAGAGTACAGTAGTTTTCCTAGTGACTTTGGCCGCTTAAGATCGTACCCGCATTATGCGTATGTTAGATGTGTTGCATATCTCTCTAGAGTTACCTAATAACGATCCCTTTCTTTACGTATGCGATGAAATATCCTTGCAGATTCTCGTAAAAACCGGAAGAGATGAACTGTCTAGAAACAGAGAGGAGATATAAGTGACCGAATAACCTACGGAAGATTTTAGTGCTGTATAGTTATGCTCCTGTCTGTTACTTAAAAGTAAAAAGTGTTTATAGTAAAATAGAAAATTTCAGTGTTTAATTGAGGTTTTATTCGAAAATTGTTGATTTGTAACTTAAACAGAAAATGTTGTAGTAAAAATAAATAAAACAATACAGACTTACCATACAGTGCTAGGAAACGCAATTTCCTCAACTAAAACCACCACGTAAAAATAAATAAAACATTGCTTCAATACTTCGTCGAACTTATGTATAAGACATGTTAGTGTTATTCACAAACAACTTTCGCATTTGTCGATAAGAACAGGGACTCTTGCCTTGTATCACGTAGAACGTTCTACTGAGTACAAAATAGCAAGAATAATTATGTAGATTTTTTAAAAATTTGTGCATGTAAACTGTACTTGCATCAAAATTAGCTGCTTTGCTTACATAAAATTGCAGAAGTTACGCAATCAAATAATTTTTATTTCTTATCAAATGCTATTCATATTCTGTAAAGATATAAAACAGACATTGGAGTAACACTGAATGATGTGTAGTTCTAATTGCGTGCAGAACAAACAATTAAACAACAACAACAAAAACTAAGAGTAGTCGTTGGCTCCCATTTTCCCTCTTATACAATCATTTATATTTCATTCACTTCCAATGCTAGCAATACTACTGGCACTCCTACCATTTCCTACGTCATATATGTAGTACACCAGAACTACAGAACTGGAGTTTTGGTGCGCCGTAACTCTAGTGCTCAGTGTATTTATGCCGACGTACGACCACCAAACGGCGGTTCAGTCTTAACTATCGAACGAGACATTCCTTGAATTCTCTGGGACAGGACCGACCCCAATAGTGGTCCATTATCAGTGGTCTCGGTAAGGAACCGTCGTCGGATAGTTCGCATAAAAGTTTTCTGAGTATCGTACCACATTATAATGTAAAAGTACAGTTTTTTACATTATCACGCAGTAAGATACTTAGAAAATTGTTATGTCAACTGATTCCGGCCGCGGAAGCCTACGCAATTACATCATCACCGTACAGTCATCGTGATGTGCTTAACTTCTAATCCCTATCCCTGTTATTAACTCCAGAATGTCTTCAATGAATATGGATCTAAACCTTGTTATTACTCACTTTGGCCTTCGATCATTTAATCATTATTTGCTACCCTCACTGGGACTCGAAGTACTGGTGAACTTTCATTTGCAGTAGTAAACTTACTGTCGAAGGAGTCATTATGAATACCAAATAAACTTCTTCTGACTTGTTTACCTGGGCTGCTTTCTCACTGCCCTTCCACAGGCGCGCAACGTACCAGTATGTGACGTAAACACGACAGAAATAAAACAGCCTGCGAGCACTCGAGTATCTGAATTTACGTTTCTGTTCATTTTTTCAATCAAAGGCCTCCATGAAAGTTTGATGCATGTATTAAAAGAGAGTTTTGTTTTTGAATTTTGATACTGGACAGCGCGAAGGTTATCTCAGTTGATGAACACAAGCAAATGTTGTGACATAGCCCTCAGGTAGGCCGTCGCAACCAGCCAATGGGTGTGCAGGCCAGCTACCTACATAATTCTCTAGCTGGCAGCCCCAATAACGCTGGCGGAACGACCTGTAACGCAAGTCCCGTCTACCGTAGATTACGATCATCTACTGGGCGCTGCCGCCGACCTGCGCCATGGAAGTATCGTGTAATAAAGAATGTTTTATTGAACAAGCGTTCTTGACTCTGCGTTTGCTTCGGTCCGGCAAGATCCCATCCCGCAGCTCTCGCTCACAACTTTCTGGGGCAGAACTGATTATCCTACAGCAATGGTTTCAATATAGCGGTCACTACAACACCACTACACGTGTGGACCGCTACACATACAAGTCTTAATAATTCACGGAAACCCAGATGATAATGAAGGCGATACGAAAGAGCAGTGCCTGCGTTATTAAGAAGTACGGTACATTGTGCCTTCGGACTTGCAAGTATGTCGGAAGGAAAAGTCCATCGTCGTTCTTCATAATACAGACGCTGCTCTTTCGTATTTATTCGCCATTACCATGTCCTCGACTCTCAATAAACATGCTTTTCTGGGCGAGGATTATACGTAACGTTCGAGTGCAGGTTGTGACACACGGACGACGACATACGGAAGTTTGGGTCTGGCCGTGACTCCTGCACAGATAGCCAAAGCGGTAACTGCGGTCGCTCGCGCAAAGCGGAAAATCCGAGTTCGAGTCCCAGTGTGGCACAAATTTTCATTGTTTTCATTCCAATATACAGCCGATGATGATTCATATTCGAAACTGCGAATACATTTCCTGATAATGAGGGATTAAGCGTCTCAAACACATTGCTGAAATCAAGTAAAATGAACTGTAAGTTGTAACAGAAAACTTCTAGTTTCTATCTATATCAATGATAGTCTCGGTACGAATCTAACCTAAAATGATTGCGTTGAAACTTAGCCTATTATTGGACAGTCCTTAAGAAAGGGACGACCTGTGGTATTACTCTACGCAAAACATCTTTGTGAATACCGCCACTGCCATGAGCTTTATTAGGCTAAGGTTCGCCAACACCTCCTGAATCCCCTTCACGTTAAAGGGGAGTACTTATAGTTGAAGTATAGTCTTTTTCCAGATTTTCCCCTACTCCAAGGTGTTGTCGATCGTCTGTGCATTGTACGAGGGCTATTTGGAAAGTAAGGTCCGACAGGTCGCGAAATGGAAACCACAGTGAAAATCTGACGAAACTTTGCACAGATTTGTTGAGCAGTGCCTTTGACATGCCCATAGATAGCGTCACGTTGCTCATTTCAGTTCTGAGCCCACAGTGAGTGCGTAAAGATGCCTAGGAAATAGTGTCTCCCCCAAGTACGGATGCCTGCCGAGAGATTTCGCCTGATTTCACGCAACCCCACATAACGCGTCATGGATTCCTTCTTCATGACAATTCTCGGCCGCACGCTGCAGGGACAATGAGGCAGTTCCTGCAGCGTTTTCGATTCGAAGTGTTTGATCTCTCATCATCACAGCCTGGACTTGGCTCCCTCTGATTTTCATCTCTGCTCAGATGAACCGCTCGCTATGAAGACAACATTTAGGCACAGATAACGAACTGCAGTTCAGCGTGTAACACCACAGCTCTTATGCTGTATGGATTTATTTTGCTTTTGCTTTATTTAATGTCACATTGTTGATCGTCTGTGAATGTGTTTGAATCGATAACATAAAATTGTGTACTCTTTTCTTTATGTAAACTTTGAAGTCATGTTTTGATTCTATGCAAAGTAGTGTATCTGTAATTTAAAGTTCTTTGTCCCATTTGGAGGGAGCAGAGCTTATTGTATGTAATTGTAATTTTGTGTGAATAATTTTTTGTAGAAGTGTCAATATGTGAAAATGTTCTGTTTTATTTAATGTATTTGTTTGCTGTTATGTAAATTGCTGATCCTCACTTAGGGTTCTTAGTTAGTTTGTATGTAAATGGTGTAGTGGTTCCCCTCTGGAACGGAAATGTGTAGCGCGCGCAAATTGTGGTTGGCATAGGTGGGAAAGGTGGAACTGATAGTCAGTCGGAGACGAGCCACCAGTCGGAGACGAGCTACGAGTCTGTGCACTGTCATTGTAAAGGTGCATATCGTGCTGATTCAGAGAGAGGCTTTTCCTGCTTCTTTCCAATGCCTCGGATGGGTGGATAAATGGCTGGAACTATTATGGAATTTGTATGAATCATCGCCATGAAGATACGATAAAGTCCGGCAATTCTACCTGCAATTCCACCTACCAACATGCAGTTGCCACCACATTGCGCAATCACTGTAACGTAATACTATATTGATGTACAGTGAAGGATCAGCCCAATGGATGTGTTAGTGTGCTGAAATATAAGGTAATTCATATTGGAATTTATTTACCTACCTTGATTTACTCCTCATCATAACACCTCTCAGGGTCCTCTCCGTTTGAAGTAAAGTGATTACCGAGTGTCCTTACTGAAAGTACATTGAAGACTAGAGCTTTGTTAAATAATGCCTTTTGAACTTATTAAAAAGATAGTTAAAGCTAATGTGGTAACAGAGTGAGTTAAAGCAAATGTTATTTGTCCAATAATAATTTTCCTATTGAAACTGTTATTTAAAGTGCTGTTACCAACTTCAAACTTTAGGCTGAGTCTTATAAAGTAAATAATCACGTTGTTGTCTGTAGTAAATTCTAAAAAGGAGAGTCAGTTTCTTGCAATTTTGTCAACATTGTGTTTCGTTGTAGTAAAAGTGAGAAAGCTGCAGTTGTGAAACGTTACATTCTCATGTATGCCAAGTGTTTATCTCTCTTGTGTGCATATTAACAGTATAAAGACCACTCAGTTTGTGTAAACCCTGAAAGTGATAGTGTTTTTCTGTACCTGTTATAATTTTGAAAATAGTTCCTGCTGCTCTAACTGTTAGCTTCAATCTTAAAACATATGCGTGTTGGAGTTCATTGCATTCGCGTGTTGCTAAGTCTAGGTTGTGTCTGTTGTGTTGTCCATTATAGTTACTTATAACTACTTTCATAAACGAGAATGTTAATCTTTCTCTTGCCTAATTAGGCTGGCGACCGTTTCCCTTATTCTATAAACAGTATAGCTAGGCAAAATTTTGTTTGTCACTATTCCAATATTAACGTAATTCTGACTTTCATTTCCGATAAGCCACTTCCATTAGGAACAATACGGTCAACTTAACAAAATTCCTCTCAGAGGGTAACACTGCTCTGTTGCTTTGTGCCATAGTTACTTTTACAAAATTGTTTTATGTTACAACCTGCTTCCGGCATTGAGGTTATGGTACAGTAGTTAGCAGACGGGGAGTGTTATAAGCGTAGAAAATTGTCGGAAAGCAGAGGCGGCTGCCTTCTGTAACGAGGGTACTGGAAAGTTGGTACAACGCTACGACGTACGTCTAAGTCGGAGTGGCGACTATGTAGAGAAGTACCTGGTAGGTGTAGCAAACTATTACAAATAAAATATCTTTGATTTTCACTGTGGTTTCCATTTCTCCTTCGAACAGATCTTACTTTCCGAATAGTCCTCATATATCGTCAGGAAGGAACCGCGTAGCAGAAATTCCGCTGTCTGTCTTCATCCCTGCGTCTTAGCTCTATCGCCGCGTGTAAATGTTGACGAAACCGTCAGTGTTTTAATTCTTTCCGACAGGAGTTACTACCTCCGCCCCAAAGATCTAGCACAATCTGCGAACGTAGGTAGTGCTTCAAGTCCTACTGCTGTACCCTGAAAAGTTCTCCTTCAAAGATAGCTTTCTTCCCACGTAACGTTGCAGACGAATGTTGCGTTCCTAGACAGGAACTTCTTTTGGATACAAACGGCTTAGACTTCTTGTTCTTCTCTGTAGGATCATAAATCCTTGTGTCCATGGCAAAGGAGGTGGATTGACGCATAGTAGGAATGGCTTTCCGTTGTGCCCTCAGCAGTTGTTTAGTTAACAGATGCAGTCGCTAATTAATGCCTCCTTCCATTCGCTAGAGTGGAAAGTATCACAGTTTCCCCTAATATGTTCCAGTCAAAAAAAAAAGTGTGAAATCTTATGGGACTTAACTGCTAAAGTCATCAGTCCCTAAGCTTACACACTCATCATCATCATCATCATCATCATCATCATCATCATCATTTAAGACTGATTATGCCTTTCAGCGTGGCAGTGGTTCATGGTGTGGGTTCCTGTAGTCATGTCCTAGTTCATGAACCACGGGCAACGTATGAGTGGCCAAGTAAGTGGTCCCGACAGTCGGGATACCAGTTACTTTGGAATAAGGCTGAGCATCTCGGACATATTCTGAGTCGTGGTCACCTTTGTGCTCATACGGCAAAGACTACCAAATCCACCGGTTAGTCCCTCAGCCGTTAGGGGTAAAACCCAATGGGACTCGGGGCAAGTAAGGCTAGCAACCTGCTTCCCTGGTACTTTAAATATGATGCTGGCTGAACGCTTACACACTACTTAACCTAAATTATCCTAAGGAGAAACACACACACCCATGCCCGAGGGAGGACTCGAATCTCCACCGGGACCAGCCGCACAGTCCATGACTGCACCGCCTGAGACCGCTCGGCTAATCCCGCGCGGCTGTTCCAGTCATCTCGCTCTAGGTTCTCAGTGTGCAAAGTTCGTTATGATTTTCGATATTTTTATAAAAATAGCATTGTGGTCGGTGGATGTTAAACGGCCTAGCACCAGCCATTCAAATTTGCATGATAACTCTGCAAATCAAAATTATTTGGCAGAGGGTTCATAAAAGTACTTTAAGACTATTTGTCTATCATTCCACTCTCGGACAGCACGTTGAAACAATGAAAACCCAAATCTCTCCTTACAGCCGCTGATTTCTCTTATTTTATCGCAGTCCAGATTTTTCGGAAGCGCCCTTATATAGGCAACAGAGCTGTCGATATTACTGCATGCTGACACCATCCCCTGTTGTCTAATAGGTTGAAATGGGTTGTACAGGATGGAGAGATCCTGATCCTCCAGTATCTACGATGCTCTTCTATCGTCTATGCGTTCACCATCACAAAGGACAGAACTTGTACTTTTATTTTAATTTCAGTCACGCAAGAGCTGCAACTGTCATAAAGAAGGTAATACAGAGGACACACAAAACTACAGACCAATTTCTCGGATGTCACAATTCTAAAAAATAATCACTTATGAAAGACTGATTAACGAATTAGTGAGTAAGTACAACTTTTAAGGCAAACGCAATTTGGGTTCCAAAATGCCGGAAGTACTGAATCAGCCATGGAAGAATTCAGAAATATCGTGTTTGATGCGCTTGACGAAAATGGGTTTGTCACAGGCATATTTTTAGAACTTTCTGAGGCTTTTGATACTGCTCACCATAAGATTCTACTAAATAAGCTAGAAGCATTCGGAATAAGAGGCGTAGCTAATGACTCGTTCAAAGAGCAGAGAAAATACATACAGCAAATGAGTCTAAACCTTTAGTAAGATACTTATCAGAATCAAAACATATTAATAAACGATTTACTCTATGTAGCATATTAGGACCAATACTGATCCTGATATTCATCAATGACGTTCCAGGTAGTGTTAATTAATATGCACTAAGTACGGCTGAGCAGGTTAGCTTCGACGCAAGGATCTGTAGGTGGTAAGGAAGAGTACAGGAGGGTACAGCATGTAGTCTTGGATGGAGTGTGATCGAAAGATATAGAAGTAACTTTAACTTCACATGTGTCCTATGGAAATGTGACGGGACCGTTGCTGTTTTCATTGCATATTAGTGACCATGCAGACAATATTGATATTAATAAGTCACGGTGCCCCACTGGAGACTGTTAGCGAAGGTCTGAGCATACTGATTAGGTTCTCAGATATGTGATAAGTTCAAGACTTGTCTTCGAATGTAGAGTTCATGTGAGACAAGGGCATCGTCAGGAGTGTGGTAGGACCACTCTTATTTTCTATATACATAAAAGATTTGACGAACGCGGTGAGCAGCTGTTTGCTGATGATGAGAAGCAATTTTCGGCTCGTGGTCTTGCGGTAGCGTTCTCACTTCTCGCGCACGGGCTCCCGGTTTCGATTCCCAGCGGGGTCAGGGATTTTCTCTGCCTCGAGATGACTGGGTGTTGTGTGTCTTTCATCATCATTCACTCGCAAGTCGCCGTAGTGGCGTTAAAGAACTCGTGGAGCGGCGGCCTAACCGCCCCGCGAGGGGTCTCCCGGCCACCAATGCCATACGCTCATTATTGTTATTATTATTATTTGCGGCTGTTTGCTGATAACGCTGTGGTGACGGGAAGTGGATACCAGATAACTTTGACAAAAATTTCTACACTACTGGCTATTAAAATTGCTACACCACGAAGATGACGCGCTACAGACGAAAATTTAACTGACAGGAAGAAGATGCTGTGATATGCAAATGATTATCTTTTCAGAGCATTCACACAAGCTTGGCGCCGGTGGCGACACCTACAACGTGCTGACATGAGGAAAGTTTCCAACCGATTTCTCATACACAAACAGCAGTTGACCGGCGTTGTCTGGTGAAACGTTGTTGTGATGCCTCGTATAAGGAGGAGAAATGCGTACCATCACGTTTTCGACTTTGATAAAGGTCGGATTGTAGCCTATCGCGATTGCGGTTTACCGTATCGCGACATTTCTGCTCGCGTTGGTCGAGATCCAATGACTGTTAGCAGAATATGGACTCGGTGGATTCAGGAGGGTAATACGGAACGCCGTGTTGGATCCCAACGGCCTCGTATCACTAGCAGTCGAGATGACAGGCCTCTTATCCTCATGGCTGTAACGGATCGTGCAGCCACGTCTCTATCCCTGTGTCAACAGATGGGGACGTTTGTAAGACAACAACCATCTGCACGAACCGTTCGACGACGTTTGCAGCAGCATTGAGTATCAACTCGGAGACCATGGCTGCGGTTACCCTTGACGCTGCATCACGGACAGGAGCGCCTGCGATGGTGTACTCAACGGTAAACCTGGGTGTACGAATCGCAAAACGTCATTTTTTCTGATGAATCGAGGTTCTGTTTACAGCATCATGATGGTCGCATCCGTGTTTGGCGGCATCGCAGTGAACGCACATTGGAAAAGTGTATTCGTCATCGCCATACTGGCGTATCACCCGGCGTGAAGGTATGGGGTGCCATTGGTTATACGTCTCGGTCACCTCTTGTTCGCACTGACGGCACTTTGAACAGTGGACATTTCAGATGTGTTACGACCAGTGGCTCTATCCTTCATTCGATCCCTGTGAAACTCTACATTTCAGCAAGATAATGCACGACCGCATGTTGCAGGTCCTGTACGGGCCTTTCTGGATACAGAAAATGTTCGACTGCTGCCTTGGCCAGCACATTCTCCAGATCTCTCACCAATTGAAAACGCCTAGTCAATGGTGGCCGAGCAACTGGCTCGTCACAATACGCCAGTCACTGCTCTTGATGAACTGTGGTATCGTGTTGAAGCTACATTGGCAGCTGTACCTGTACACGCCTTTCAAGCTCTGTTTGACTCAATGCCCAGGCGTATCAAGGCAGTTATTATGGCCAGAGGTGGTTGTTCTGGGTACTGATTTCTCAGGATCTATGCACCCAAATTGCGTGAAAATGTAATCACATGTCAGTTCTAGTATAATATATTCGTCCAATGAATACCCGTTTATTATCTGCATTTCTTCTTGGTGTAGCAGTTTTAATGGCCAGTAGTGTAGTTGGTTTGATGAATGGCGACTTGCTCTAAATGTGGAAAAATTTTGAAATTTGTGGTAAGGTTCTACAGGACCAAGTTCATTGGTCCCTAGGCTTACTAATTAAACTAACTTAAACTAACCTACGCTAAGGACAACACACACACACACACACACACACACACACACAAACACACACACACACACACACACACACACACACACACACAGCCATGCACGCGGGAGGACTCGAACCTCCGACTGGGGGAGCCGCGCGAAGCGCGACAAGGCGCCTCATTCCGCACGGCTACCCCGCGTGGCTAAATGTGGATAAATGTAAGCTAATGAAGATGATGTTGGAATACATTCGATTAAATTTCTAGACGTAGTGTTGCAGGATAATCATTCTGTTGCAGGGTAATGCCCGCTCACATGTTGCCAAGGTTGTTCCGACTACGTTGTAGAAGTTCCGCTGGGAAACGGAGTATGTGTGTATATGTAGAGATCTCAGACTTTTAGCAAATGATGCTATTATTTATAATGAAATGTTATCTCAAAAAAGGTGTGCAAGTGTTTAGTAAGATCTTGATAAGATTTGAAATTCATGCAAAAATTTGGAACTTGATTTAAACGTTCAGAAATGTAAAATTGAAGACTTCACAAAACGAAAGAAAATACATTACATGAAAAGTATTCGCAGTTGCGAATGTGAACGACGATTAGCTGTATAACGGAATCGCGACAATGAAAATTTGTGCTTTTCTATTCAATAAACTTTACCAACAGCCGTAAACGTTAAGATATTTTGCAGCAGGAGTTGCTGTCACGCTTTCGTATGAACCAGCTGCACAACGAGTGGGATTCAAGATATCCAGTTTTATGGTGCCATACGATAAGTTCGTTGATTTGAAAAAAGCGCATGGTGCCTGAACATGGGAAATGAATTGCCGAAACTGTTTGCTTTCAGAATAAAATAAAATATCGTAAGTGTACGGCTGTTGGTAAATTTTATTGAATTGGAAAGTACGTACCAGCCGATGTTCCCTGGCCATAATGGACAAAGGGAGAATGAAAATTTGTGGCGGACCAGGACTCCAACCCAGATTTCCCGCTTATCGCCAGCGGTCCCATTACCAATAGGCTATTGGAGCATGATTCACAGCCACACCCAAACTTCCATATGTGATCAACTATGTGTATACAACCAGCACTCACACATCCATTACATGTATTGCTGTACAGAGGAAACACTTTAATTGAAAGACGCTTGCCCGCTATCGGCGGGTAAATACGATATTGCAGTCTATGTCGTGCAGACATATTTCCTTTGGACATGTATGCATATCCGAAGGAAAACTGTATCGTATATCGTAGTTATGAACAACGCGTGTCCGAAGGAACTTTGCATTGTACTACTGAACAATACAGGCTCTGCAATATCGTATAGTATCTTTCCTCGGAACACGAGGTGTGGCTATAAAATAACTGGACTATTGGCTACAACATATTATTTCAAAAACATATGTATTTAACTACTGTTACCTTCAAAATACTCCCTTCTTCTACCCCTACAACACTCCGTGCGAATTTTCCATTGATTGAAACATTGCTGAAAGTTTCCCCCGGTGAACTTCTTGACTACGTGTGCCGCTTCTCCTGGCACTGCTTCAACGGACTGAAATCTTGTTAGTTTTTAATGTACATTTGACAATGGTATGCAGATAAATGTCACGTGGTGCTAGGTCAGCGAACAATGTGGGCGGTGTAACACTGGGATGCTGTACTTCACTAGAGACCTGTTAACAGACAATGCGGTATGGGCCAGTGCGTTGTCTTGACGCAGACTCCATGACTTATTCTTCCACAACTCTGGACAGACCAAACACTTTCACGAGCCTATTTTTGTTCGATCGTGATTGCACACATTTTTCTCATGTTAAATTGGTTATGAAAAATTTGCCTTACGCTTTCTTTGTCAGTTCCTACATTTTCAGCAATGGACCGAATACTTAAACGACGGTCATATCGAATCAGATTACCTACTTTTTCGATATTTTCATCTGTTTTTGATGTTGGAGGGCGTCCCTGGCGTGAATCTTGGTTCAGCGTCTTCACGGTCAACTTCGAAACGCTTGAACCACTCAAAAACTCGAGCACATGACACAAAGTCTTCGCCGTCTTCGAAGGCGAACTCCTTGGAAGATATAAACCCTGCAGGACTTTCAGCTAGAATGTATATAGGATCATACTGGTGTAACTGGGTGATGAGAACTGATGGAATGTGTTGGCATGCAATTGAATGCGAAACAGCCTGTCGTGGAGCTTATCGTGAAACTGGTTATACTTTAAGGCGTAGCTGCACATAGTGCGATAATGTGTTTCATTGGGACGAAAAAAGAACAGAAATATTCAGAGGCTGAATTTGTCCGATGGTACCAGGTGTTATGAATTGCAGTGACACACACTTTTCAGGATGGAGTTTGATTTTTATACGCAGACTAGGAATCTAGCAAAAGCAAGTTATTTTGACCAGCTATTGTCCAAAAGCAGTATTCATACCATAGTTGTTCTCCTGCCTGCTGTAATGTAAATATTCCCTACTGTTCTTGCAAGATCACGCATACGAGAAAGAATCGTAGGTTGCAGGGCACCTCCAACCTCTCACAGCATAATAAATAACTTTCCAACCAATTTATCATATACATTAAGAGTCGGCAAATTACATATGAATGCATGAAAACTCTGATTTTGTTGATTTTGATGTAACTCTTTTGGTACCTTTAGTTTCCTTTCTCATGCATTTCCTCTCCAAATCCCGATTGGCCGGTGTTGAAAACAAATTCCTTAGTGAACGATGGGATAAGTTGGTTTATCTCATCTAGAAATTTTAGGGCCGATTCCGCAATCTGCTGTACATCGTCAAGTTGTCGATTTGTTTGAAATTTCGTAGCACTGTTTTAAGTTATGCAACCGTCCACTGCTTCCCTTGAAATCACTGTAATCTATGTCGCGCGCAATTTCATGTGCATAACGTAGCAGGTCATTCATGCCGTTACTGTAAATTGCCTCGAGCATCCTTGACACGCGCAAACGGCAGTTACAAGTACGCGTTGTCCTCCGTTAAATATGAGTCGTTTTTCTTATGCGCTACACGGTCATATGGCCTTTGACTTACTCAAAATCTGTTCATAATCGTCTTTTTTTTACTATGCTGCAGATATTCTTACTTGCACGAAATTATATTTAGTAACCACTGCTTCGACAACGATTGTCCCTTACTTCATTTCGCTGGAGACGGGATTTGAGGCTCCCTGTCCGACTAGGATGATAAACTACGTGGCTCGACAACTGTTTCATTATTAGTTTCATTTGTTAAGCGTATATTGTCACCATTGTACTCCTCGTGTACATTATCCGCACAGTCTACCGTATACGACACCACACATTCAACTGAGTCATCTTGCCGAAACGCTGACATTTCCTCTGCCACTTCCTTCTCATTCCTTGGGTTCCTTTCTGACGAACTGTCAATTTCGGCAACTGTTGCTAGACATATAATGGAATGTTTGTTTTGTTTATCATTGCCATTGCTCTGCTTCGTATCAACACTATTAGCCTGTAGCTATGTTGTGAGTTACTCGTCGATTAAGCAGTTCAACTACGCTTCGTAGCCTCATGCTGTACTTGCCATTGGATACTTACAGTCCCGCCCTTTGTTGCCATTATTGTGTTTGCATGGCAGACAATATGTGGAGCGTCGGATGTCGTCGACATCATTGGCCTCCTCGCACTCGGTGGGTTTTTTGTAAGACTTGTATCGTAATATTGTAATATATAGTATCATAATTTTATTAGTAGTAAAGTATTAATAGTGTTGTAAGTTCCTAGGCTCCTACAGCCGGCGTCATTTTGGATAAAATATTTTTTGGTACTGAACCGCCTGGAAGGAGATCGCAATACGGATTGAGTAGACAGAAGCTCTACAAATATAGAAAAATTGTTCAGCCTCACATTTTCGCACTCGTATTTGAGGATCTGTTTCGACTTACTAATGGAGGCAGCTTCTGGCCTGGACATGGAACTTTCTAAGAAATTTAGAATAACAAGTTCTACAGACGAGAAGAACGTTTGCATAACAGATAGCAGTGAAATACTCGATTAATTGCGCTCTATGACTCTTGGATTTCTAGAAAACTATGTTTCCACGCGGAAACAATCACGAGATGATCTTCCTTGGCGGCATTTTAAAGAATAGGATATCGTTTCGCATCCCGAGAGCTGTAATCCATTCTAGGTGGGTGGCAAAGACTCTATATGCATTCAAGTTATACATGTTTCAAGATCAGTTTCACTTACCTGACATGGAAAATAACTGATTAACGAGAGTATGTATTTTTCTTGGACACGTGTATATCCAAGCCTGGTTTCAGTCAATAGAAGCAATTAAGGCACCTTACCATAATTTCCTATTTATTAGCCAACTGAAAAATTATCCGGGTATCAGTAATCAATAAGGCTACTGCAAAAAAATTTTCAAATCACCACTGGTACTTCGCTGCAGAAACTGTGGCTTTACCTTTGTTTGATGACAATGTTCCAACAAAGATCAAGTGCTATAGCTATCTTGGAATTAGGAAAGTATGAAGAGGAAGAAGAAAAAAATTCAAGTGGAAAGGTACATTACACATAAAAATTATCTTTCTTCTTTTACGGACATTGACTTTCATCTTCTGTAACACAAGCTAAGAAAACATTCTTCGCGAGGTTTTCTATCAATACTGGTTTTCTTCACAGATACGCTTGAACGTGAAAATGCTACTCCCGTTAAAAAAAGTTCCTTTAAGAACTTGAGGATGTTGTAGAAAGATTCAGGAATACAATAACATTCCACAAAAGACGAAAATTCGTTTCACAGGTAGCTCTAGGAGACCATACAAAACACCCTGTTGCTGCTAAATCTTCTCTTGATGATGATGATGATGATGATGATGATGAGTCCCATACTTTTTTACAGAGCGTAGGGGAGCGACGCGGGAGACCCGCGCCGCCTTACTAGGCAAGGTCCTAGTGGAGGTGGTTTGCCATTGCCTTCCTCCGACCGTAATGGGGATGAATGATGATGATGAAGACGACACAACAACACCCAGTCATCTCGGGGCAGAAGAAATCCCTGACCCCGCCGGGAATCGAACCCGGGACCCTGTGCTCGGGAAGCGAGAACGCTACCGCGGGACCACGAGCGGCGGACAAAAAATCTTCTCTTAGGAATAAATAATGTTCAGTATTCATTTAAGAGGAGACTAAGGAAATTTTTATTCCTATTCTGCCAACGCTATTTTACCCTTTGAATAGGTACACTTTTCAAAAGAACTATACGTGATAAAACAATGAAATTTTTCCTGCATATATATAAAATATATGCCTCAATTTACAAGTAAAATGGACATAATACCTCTTATGGTTTTGAAGAAAAAAATTTTATTTTTTCACTAGTAAAATTTAACTTTTTCGTACATTATTATAAAACAGTTTCTGATTGTTTGGTGGTTCTCAATTTAGTTGTAATAACTTATTACCATCTGCAGTACAAATTGACCAAATTTCATGTTTCTAATCCCATTAGTTTATCAAATAATGGTACCTGAAAGTAAAAAAATGTAGTTTTGAGAAATATCCATTTAAAGTTTAATATTGCAATTCTAGTATAGTTATTAATGAGAATTACTCACCACTGATATTTTCCTGCACCATACTGAGCATCATCTGAATTATACTGATCTTTTCTTCTCTTGCTCCGTCTTCTTTTCTGGTTGTTTGGGGAAGGAGACCAGACAGCGTGGTCATCGGTCTCATCGGATTAGGGAAGGATGGGGAAGGAAGTCGGCCGTGCCCTTTCAGAGGAACCATCCCGGCATTTGCCTGGAGTGATTTAGGAAAATCACGGAAAACCTAAATCAGGATGGCCGGACGCGGGATTGAACCGTCGTCCTCCCGAATGTCTTCTTTTCTGTCTAGCTTCTTTTGTGCATTTTAAATTAGCAATATCTGCTTTGCGGATTCTCTCCTTATCTATTTGCACCAAGGATTTTGCAGTATTTCCACCAGATTTTATGCCCAATAATTCCAAAACATCCAGTTTTCAAATTACACCATGATTGAAGAATACAACAGCATCATAAACACCAAATTTGAGGGTTTTAAGCTGAACAAATACAGCTTTCGGTAACCGGTTCCAAATGACAGAATTCACACATTCATTTAAATTTTGGGATTCCCATGAAGACATTTATTTAACAAGGTATCTTTACAAAGGTCTCTAAATATGGGTTTAATTCCATTCATTACTGATGCAGGTAAAGAATGTTTGTGGTCATATGTGGCACTTCACTTGTACTTGCACCAAGTATAAGGATCATTCGGGCAAAGACCGTGCACTGGGTTTTCATTTGTGGAAATCTTATGGAAAAAGATACCCCATACAGCTTTATTCATGTTTTCTAAATTCCCTACGTTTCTTCTTATGGCCAAGCTATAATAATTCCGTAATCTATCTATTTTAACATTTGTCAGGTGACCTTTAGCACCTATCTTCTTACCATCTTCCAATACTATTTTTGACTTTTCTTTCAATAATCTTCTCAACGTGGACCCATTCTCTTTTGAACATGACCAACGCACTCTAATTTAGAAATTGTGACATTAGGACCATAGGGTTGTTCTGCACATTACCGGTCATAAGCCTTGGTGTCACCGTCCCCAAATTGTACGGAGCGTCAGGAAAACCATCATATCTCACGAAAAAATTGTCGTATTTCTATAAAACAAAAACTGTTTCACGCAGGAAAGACCAGGAATTTCAAATATGCTGTTGTTGTTGTCGTGGTCTTCAGTCCTGAGACTGGTTTAATGCAGCTCTCCATGCTACTCTATCCTGTGCAAGCGTCTTCATCTCCCAGTACCTACTGCAGCCTACATCCTTCTCAATCTGCTTAGTGTATTCATCTCTTGGTCTCCCTCTACGATTTTTACCCTCCACGCTGCCCTCCAATACTAAACTGGTGATCCCTCGATGTCTCAGAACAAGTCCTACCAACCGATCCCTTCTTCTAGTCAAGTTGTGCCACAAGCTCCAGTTCTCCTCAATTCTATTCAATACCTCCTCATTAGTTATGTGATCTACCCATCTAATCATCAGGATTCTTATGCAGCACCACATTTCGAAAGCTTCTATTCACTCCTTGTCTAAACTATTTATCGCCCACGTTTCGCTTCCATACATGGCTACACTCCATACAAATACTTTCAGTAACGACTTCCTGACATTTAAATCTATATTCAATGTTAACAAATTTTTCTTCTTCAGAAACGCTTTCCTTGCCATTGCCAGTCCACATTTTATATCCTCTCTACTTCGACCATCATCAGTTATTTTGCTGCCCTAAAAGGAAAACTCCTTTATTACTTTAAGTGTCTCATTCCCTAATCTAATTCCCTCAGCATCGCCCGACTTAATTCGACTACATTCCATTATCCTCGTTTTGCTTTTGTTGATGTTCATCTTATACCCTCCTTTCAAGACACTGTCCATTCCGTTCAACTGCTCTTTCAAGTCCTTTGCTGTCTCTGACAGAATCGCCGAACCTCAGAGTTTTTATTTCTTCTCCATGGATTTTACTACCTACTCCAAAGTTTTCTTTTGTTTCCTTTATTGCTTGCTCAATATACAGATTGAATAATATCGGGGATAGGCTACAACCCTGTCTCACTCCCTTCCCAACCACTGCTACCCTTTCATGTCCCTCGACTCTTATAACTGACATCTGGTTTCTGTACAAATTGTAAACAGCCTTTCGCTCCCTGTATTTTATCCCTGCCAACTTCAGAATTTGAGAGTATTCCAGTCAACATGGTCAAAAGCTTTCTCTAAGTCTACAAATGCTAGAAACGTAGGTTTGCCTTTCCTTAATCTTTCTTCTAAGATAAGTCGTAGGGTCAGTATTGCCTCACGTGTACCAACATTTCTACGGAATCCAAACTGATCTTCCCCGAGGTCGGCTTCTATCAGTTTTTGCATTCGTCTGTAAAGAATTCGCGTTAGTAATTTGCAGCTGTGACTTATTAAACTGATAGTTCGGTAATTTTCACATCTGTCGACACCTGCTTTCTTTAGAACTGGAATTATTATATTCTATGTGAAGTGAGAGTATATCCACCTGTTTCATACATCTTGCTCACCAGATGGTAGAGTTTTGTCAGGACTGGCTCTACCAAGGCTGTTAGTAGTTCTAATGGAATGTTGTCTACTGCGGGGGCCTTGTTTCGACTTAGGTCTTTCAGTGCTCTGTCAAACTCTTCACGCAGTATCATATCTCCCATTTCATCTTCATCTACATCCTCTTCTATTTCTATAATATTGTCGTTAAGTACATCGCCCTTGTATAGACCCACTATATACTCCTTCTACCTTTCTGCTTTCCCTTCTTTGCTTAGAACTGGGTTTCCATCTGAGCTCTTGATATTCATGCAAGTGGTTCTCCTTTCTCCAAAAGTCTCTTTAATTTTCCTGTAGGCAGTAATTATCTTATCCCTAGTGAGATAAGCCTCTACATCCTTACATTTGTCCTGTAGCCATCCCTGCTTAGCCATTTTGCACTGCCTGTCGATATCATTTTTGAGACGTTTGTATTCCTTTTTGCCTGCTTCATTTACTGCATTTTTATATTTTCTCCTTTCATCAATTAAATTCAATATTTCTTCTGTTACCCAAGGGTTTCTAGCAGCCCTCGTCTTTTTACCTATTTGATCCCCTGCTGCCTTCACTATTTCATCCCTCATTCTTCTTCTACTGTATTTCTTTCCCCCATTCCTGTCAATCGTTCCCTTATGCTCTCTCTGAAACTTTGTACAACCTCTGGTTCTTTCAGTTTATCCACGTTCCATCTCCTTAAATTCGCACCTTTTTGCAGTTTCTTCAGTTTTAATCTACAGTTCATAACCAATAGATTGTGGTCAGAGTCCACATCTGCCCCTGGACATGTCTTACAATTTAAAACCTGGTTCCTAAATCTCTGTCTTACCGTTATATAATCTATCTGAAAGCTTCTAGTATCTCCAGGGTTCATCCATGTATACAACCTTCTTTCATGATTCTTAAACCAAGCGTGATTCAAACCACTCTGGTTCTCCTCATTGTAACACATAATCCATCCAGTGTTTCGTATGTGTCTTACTTACCGCAAGAGCGTGTCTCTTTTTCTTGCTGCTCGGTTATTTTCCTTCAGCACAGATTTGTTGAACATTTCGTAAATGTGTCCCAATTTCCTAACAGCGCGCAAAATTCTAGCAGGCGGCCCTCTCTTTCATTTCTTAAATGGCTTTGAGCACTATGGGACTTAACATCTGTGGTCATCAGTCCCCTAGAACTTAGAACTACTTAAACCGAACTAACCTGAGGACATCACACACATCCATGCCCGAGGCCGGATTCGAACCTGCGACCGTAGCAGTCGCGCGGTTCCGGACTGAGCGCCTAGAACCGCTAGACCACCGCGGCCGGCTTTCATTTCTTAGCCCCAATCCATATTCACCTACTATGTTTCCTTTTCTCCCTTTTCCTACCCCTGAATTCCAGTCACCCATGGCTATTAAATTTTCATCTCCCTTCACTACCTTAACATGCTATGCTAAAATCTAAATGCTTAAATCTAAAAATCGAATGTTTGAAGCCCACTTACCTTCCGTCTCCCCTTAATCACATCATCTTTTGATTCTACAGAAATGAATACTGTAAAACAATTATTGCAAATAAAAAAGCTTCTTAAATTGGAAATGTGTGCTTTATAGAAAGTAAACTTGATATTTATTAAATTTGTTTTTTTTTCCTTCATCGAACGATCTTTTCAGTAATTCGAGTCAAAATGATTTTAAACAATTGCTGGGCCTGCTCAAGTATGCCACAGGTATTACTATCACGAAAGACAACTGGATAAAGGAAGAATACAGTGCGGTTTCACGGAAATAGATATTGCGGGGCTATGTTCCAACTCCAAGACGTTTGATGGTCGCCTAGAATTTGTTGGACTGAGATGAAATTTTTCACATGATGTTTTTTTGTCAATTGGAACAAAAGTGGGAGGGCGGGAGAAGCAAAAGTCTAACCATCAAAAAATTACATATACCTAACCCGCACCCTACTGAACATAAAATAGGCACGGTGAAGGGTCAAGGGCGAAAAAAGTAAATACTGCTTCGGTATTGTTCCCGTAGCACCTAAACGTGGCAGCGTGTTTTAAATAGGATGTGCCCGTCCTGGCGAGGCTTGTCCCCGGATCACAGTAGGCGCTATTGAACTGTAGCAGCCCGCTGGGGGATGCGGCCGGAGTTATATTAGGCGACGGCGCGGTCAATAATGGAGCACGCTTGACCAGCGGCTGTGCGCGGCCGGCAGGGCAGCGAAAGGGCAAGCAAGCTGTGGACGAGCTGTGGCAGCCCCGCTGTTCAGCTGAGCGGCTGCCGTGGATTACCAGGAGATCTGGGAACCCAGCACCGGGCTGTTCTTGCAGGTTGCCTGCTCCCCGCGGTAGCACGCTGTTTCGTGTCCTAACTGTTCAGATAAAAGACTGGTGGTGATGAAATCAAAGACCAGACTACACTGACGGAAAAAAAAATCGCGACACCAAGCAGAAGTTGCGCGACAAAATTAAAATTGGTAGGCGTGTTTCTACGTCTGAAAGACGACGTCTATTCAAATTTCGCACCAGTCGCATGTGAGTAGCGCTAGTACCGCCACTCTAAGGATGCAAATCGGGTTTGCTTTAAATACACGCTGGAAAAATCGTGAGCGTTAGTTACTTTTGAGAGCTGGAGGATGAGTTGATCACGGCCAAGAATGCCTTCAAGGTGACAAAGACGCCATGATCTACACATTACAGTTTCAACGAGATCGTGTAATAGGGCAAAGAGAAGCTGGATGTTCCTTCTGTGATACTGCTGAAATACTTGGCAGGAATGTAACCACTGTGCATGATTGCTGGCAGAGGTGGTTACGGGAATTTACGATCGCAAGAAAACCGGACTCCTGGCGGCCACGTGCCACTGCTGAAAGGGACGACCATCGTGCTTGGCGTATGGCTCTGGTGGATCCCACTGCATCTGCAGCAGAAATTTGAGCAGCAATTGACACCACAGTGACGCAACGAACTGTTTCAAATTGGTTACCTCAAGGACAGCTTCGAGCATTTCACTGACCCCAAACCACCACCGTGTGCGACTTCAGCGGTATCAAGTGAGAGCTCATTGGGGCCTGCTGGAGGTCTGTTGTGTTTTCTGATGAAAGCCGGTTCTTCCTCGGTGCTAGTGATGGCCTTGTGTTGGCTAGAAGGAGGCCAGTTAAGGGCCTGAAACCAGCCTGTCTGCATGTTAGATGCACTGGACCTACATCTGGTCTTTTGTCCTGTTGAACGATTTCGTATGGCAGCAGGAGCACTCCCGTGGTTATCCCATGCACCCTGATTGCAAATTTTGTACGTCAATCTGGTGATTCGACCTGTTGTGTTGCCACTCATAAACAGCTTCAGTGGCTGTATTCCAACAGGATAACGCTCGCCCATATACCGCTGTTGTAACCCAGCATCCTCCACAGAGTGTCGACATGTTGCCTTGACCTGCTGACAACTCCATCGTCATCCGTAGAAAGCCTTAACAGCCCATGTATTGAGCGTCCAAGTGCAAGAGTCATGAAACTCCATCCCGCATAGTGACGTCCGGCTCCTGTACAACACAATGCATGCACATTTTCATCCTTGTATTCAACATTCTGTCAGTTACACCGGTCATTAATGTACCAGCATTTCACATTTTCAATGGCTTATCCCGCGCTTGTATTAATCTGTGACCTTGTAGAATTAGTAACTGAAATATGTTACCTAGAGAAACGTATTTCCGAAGTTGCATTACTCTACTTTGTCAGTTTTGGTGTCGCGATTTTTTTCCGTCAGTGTATAATGCCTTTCGTAATGATTGATCAATGACTTTGAGTTCATACTCTGATTACATCGCGTGACGGAAATTGATTTGACGTATACCTCATCGGACTCGCGAATTTTATTTACCTAGCGAATGTTTCATTTTAGCTTAAAAGGGGCGACATACGCGATAATAATTAAGAGAAGGCGTTCTTTTTCGGGCATTTTTTTTTAGCGAGTGTCAACTTTGTAGAGTCCTGAAGCAAGGCCGTAGTTATGTTAACAATTTGCTTTCCACAGTTTGAAAATACAACCATTCTGTACTTACAACCTGGTTTTCGTTGTTTTCCGATTAGTCGTTTCATATAATAATGACAGACATACGTTGCCGCATTTCGCCTAATGATCACGTATGAACAAGGCGATAAATGCAAATCAAAGCTCCATTGCTGCCTTTCACAGCTGTGAAGTTTTTATGCACATAAATCTGCATACAGCGCTATTATCGGGTGCCTAATTTATTGACTTTTTCTTCCTTATGCGCCGCGTGCTCGCATGTTACCGGACCCCTGAACAGTATTTGCATTTCACTGTTCACTTTGTAGTGTTTCCACTGGGACTTCCCGTCTGATAGGAAATAATCGTGCAGTCATTGAAAAATGGAAATGCCGTGTGGCTAGGGCCTCCCGACGGGTAAACCGTGCGCGTGGTGCAAGTCTTTCGAGTTGACGCCACTTCGGCGACTTGCATGTCGAAGGGGATGAAATGACGATGATAAGGACAACACAACACCCAGTCCCTGAGCGGAGAAAATCTCCGACCCAGCCGGGAATCGAATCCGGGCTGTTAGGAATTAGATCTCGTCGCGCTGACCACTCAGCTACAAGGGGCGGACGTGAGGTCGTTGATTGTTGTGTACTCGTGTGAGACACTCCTCGTGATGTAACTAGTTGATTTTTACTTGTGTGAAATTATGCATCATTTATGGACTGTGAAAAGCATGCTATTCAGTGCCCGTGCATACTCTGGGGCGGGTGAAAACAGACCGCAAAAATGCCTATCACAGCCGATAGAGAACTTCTGAATGTTCAGCATTAGTGGAAGAAGAGTAATCTCTAGGAAAAATACAGAAACTTCGTTTCTTGTATCACCAAAGAAAGATTTGTTCAGGCGATAGAATTTTGCACTCGACGAGTTTACAGAGCGAGTTATACGAAGGAAAATCCACGACTTGTATGTGGAAAATTACTTTCCAACTGTAGGATCAGAATTGGAAAAGTTGAAATTTGAAGTGGCAGACTTTAGTGATGTAACTGAAACATCCCTCTGGCGCGCTGTTCGGAAATTGGGGCTCATTTACGAAATGTTCAACAAAAAATCTGTGCTGAAGGAAAATAAACGAGCAGCAAGAAAAAGAGACACGCTCTTGCGGTAAGTAAGGCACATACGAAACACTGGATGGACTATGTGTTACAATGAGGAGAACCAGAGTGGTTTGAATCATTCCAGAAAGTTCGGATGGAAGAAACAAAAAAGGCCCTATCCATCAGAAAATATACACGATAATCACAGAGGATGTGTTTAAGAGTGAAATGGCTGGAAAGGAGAAATTCAAACGCTGTGCGGTTCTGGAAAAAGGATTATAACGTACCAAATTGTGAACTAAGATAAGTTTGAGCGAAATACTGACTTATGTTTTACTGGGCAAAATCGAGACGCAAAGTTGAATACCATAGTGGGTGAGGAGCGTTATGGAAAATTACCAAATAGATCTGAGATTTTTATTTTAGCATACGATGATAAATTCAGTACCACGAAACCTATCTACGAAATGGAGGAAGAATTCTATTATGGAATGTATGGAAACCTGGAGCTTCCATGTAATGCCACTTCATACGACGAATTTACTAAAGCAGGACCACTTCAACACGCGCAGCCCCATTTAGGTCACAAGAATACCTTTTGGAAAGTGTATTGAGCTCGGTGGACAAGGAAATTAAAACTTCCGTGGTCGCCTGTGAAGCACTATGAATTCAACGTCTTTGAGCTTTACGGTATGTTGATAATTTTTACTTATGGACCGTCTGACAGCAACTGAATAAAACACAATTTTAGTGCCATACGCGTTTCGCCTTTGTTTTCTGCAAGGCATCACCAGTGGCCTGGAATATGTACATATGTTTGCAATTTAATTCTCATTTTTGTCACTGTGCCTATAGATTATAAACAGTACTGGTGGTTTTTCTTTTTCTTTTTCTTTTTTTTTTTTGCTGCCTGTGTGTGTGTGTGTGTGTGTGTGTGTGTCCCGATGGTGGAGGAGGAAGAGTTTTTTTTTATATTATCATTTCCTTTATTAAGTGTAGTAGGGAGCCTGTGCTGATGTGTGTTTGTTCATTTATCACATGTTTGTTTTCTGCTATGGCTTTCTGGATGTGGAAATTTTCTTGCGTTTGTGTAAGATGTTTGTCATGATTGCTTATTCTCATTAATTTCATTTCTTGTTCCATGTTTGTAGGATGATGGTTATGGTGTTTTAAATGCTCTGCAAATGTGGAATGGTTTGTTTCATACTTCCAACATCTGATATGTTCTTTGTATCGTGTTCCAAAATTCCTGCATGTCATGCCTAATATCACAACTTTGACATTCAAGTTTATATATTCCTGATTGTTGGAATTTGTCACTCTTGGTAGCTGGCTGGCTTAGGTGTGATTGGAGGGTTTGCCCAGGCTTATATGCTATTTTGAAGCCCTGTTTCTTTAAGATGTTTGCAACTCTGTGTGTTAGTTTATGTGTGACTCGAGATGATTGGGTGTTGTTGTGTCGTCTTAATCATCATCATCCCCATTACGGTCAGAGGAAGGCAAAGGCAAACCACCTCCATTAGCACCTTGTGTAGCACGGCGGTTCCGGCCTTCCGCATCATTCCCCTACGCTCTGTCAAGAAGCATGGGACTTCATTTCATTTCCATTCCAGCTACTTCTCGATGTAGTTGTCGCACTGACTTAAACGTTTGTCGTAGCTTGATACCAGCTTTGCAACACCCTCGTACTACTTTCCGCCAATTCTATACGCTGGTCTGCAGCTCGTTTTCTGCGCCAAAATGATGTCCTAGCTAGCGTTTCATGTGAGCAAAGAGATGAAAATCAGAGAAAGACAAGTCCGGGCTGTATAGTGGGTGATCGAGCACCTTCCCTCGACAACGCTGCATGAGCGTTTTTGTCCCAGCTGCAATGTGTGGCCGAGCATCGTCGTGAAGAACAGCGCCTGTTCTCCACTTGTTCTGAGTTGCCCGTCATAGACGGTTTCCTCACATCGCCTGATCCACTCGCTGAACGAGACGTTGGGTTGACACTCGCTTCTTTCCCTGACCGCACGCAACACGACAGTACTGCTGTCATGACAATTACGTTATGGGGGCGGCATGGAAATCAGGAGGTACCACTTACCATGAAGAAATCGAATGACAACATGCACTTCACATCTGGGGCGGGGAGACTATTGTTTAGTCATCTTTACGAGCTCACTGCACGCTCAGAACAGAAGAGAGAGCCGTGACGCCATCGGCAGGCGCACTAGAGACACTGCACAACACGTCTGCGCAAATTGTCATCGGATTATCACTGTGGTTATAATTTCGAGACCAATCGGACCTTTTCTTCTTTTTTTGAAAATTTTGGCCCTCGTATTATCGCTAATGTTGCTCCCTTTTCGACTAATATGTAGCATTCATGCCGGCCGCGGTGGTCTAGCGGTTCTGGCGCTGCAGTCCGGAACCGCGGGACTGCTACGGTCGCAGGTTCGAATCCTGCCTCGGGCATGGGTGTGTGTGATGTCCTTAGGTTAGTTAGGTTTAAGTAGTTCTAAGTTCTAGGGGACTTATGACCTAAGATGTTGAGTCCCATAGTGCTCAGAGCCATTTGAACCATTTTTTTTTTGTAGCATTCATTCACCGATGTTTGTCATTGATGTAACCAGAATCTGAGAGAAAATCAGGAATGAATCGTTATGAAATGGATAACAGTCTTGGTGCAGTGTAGTAAGATGGCCATCTTATAAAAGTTTTCCTATAAATTTGATGATACGAAAATGATTCGCAGATTTTTGAGAAGTTTTAACTTCGTACGTAGAGATATATTTACGAGCATAAGTTCAAGAAAAAAAAGATTACGGTCTCATTTCCTTTTCAATAGTGTCTGAATTTAACTTCCATCACTTTACGTAGATAGTGTAACCTCCATGTTGTTGTTGTGGTCTTCAGTCCTGAGACTGGTTTGATGAAACTCTCCATGCTACTCTATCCTGTGGAAACTTCATCTCCCAGTACCTACTGCAACCTACATCTTTTTGAATCTGCTTAGTATATTCATCTCTTGGTCTCCCTCTACGATTTTTACCCTCCACGCTGCCCTCCAATACTAAATTGGTGATCGCTTGATTCCTCAGAAAATATCCTACCAACCGATCCCTTCTTCTTGTCAAATTGTGCCACAAACTTCTCTTCTTCTCAATCCTATTCAGTACCTCCTCATTAGTTATGTGATCTTCCCATCTAATCTTCAGCATTCTTCTGTAGCATCACATTTCGAAAGCTTCTATTCTCTTCTTGTCCAAACTATCTATAGTCCATGTTTCACTTCCATACATGACTACACTCCATACAAAAACTTTCAGAAATGACTTCCTTATACTTAAACCTATACTCGATGTTAACAAATTTCTCTTCTACAGAAACGCTTTCCTTGCCATTGTCAGTCTACTTTTATATCCTCTCTACTTCGACCATCATCAGTTACCTTGCTCCACAAATAGCAAAACTCCTTTACTACTTTAAGTGTCTCATTTCCTAATCTAATTCCCTCGGCATCACCAGACTTAATTCGACTACATTCCATTATCCTCGTTTTGCTTTTGTTGATGTTCATCTTATATCCTCCTTTCAAGACACTATCCATTCTGTTCAACTGCTCTTCCAAGTCCTTTGCTGTCTCTGACAGAGTTACAATGTCATCGGCGTACCTCAAAGTTTTTATTTCTTCTCCATGGATTTTAATACGTACTCCGAAATTTTCTTTTGTTTCCTTCACTGCTTGCTCAATATACAGATTGAATAACATCGGGGAGAGGCTTCAACTCTGTCTTACTCCCATCCCAACCACTGCTTCCCTTTCATGTCCCTTGACTCTTATAACTGCCATCTGGTTTCTGTAGAAGTTGTAAATAGCCTTTCGCTCCCTGTATTTTACCCCTGCCACCTTCAGAATTTGAAAGACAGTATTCCAGTCAACATTGTCTACAAATGATAGAAACGTAGGTTTGCCTTGCCTTAATCTAGCTTCTAAGATAAGTCGTAGGGTCAGTATTGAATCACGTGTTCCAATATTCCTACGGAATCCAAACTGATCTTCCCCGCGGTCGGCTTCTACTAGTTCTTCAATCGTCTGTAAAGAATTCGCGTTACTATTTTGCAGCTGTGGCTTATTAAACTGATTGTTCCGTAATTTTCACATCTGTCAACACCTGCTTTCTTTGGGATTGGAATTACACTCCTGGAAATTGAAATAAGAACACCGTGAATTCATTGTCCCAGGAAGGGGAAACTTTATTGACACATTCCTGGGGTCAGATACACCACATGATCACACTGACAGAACCACAGGCACATAGACACAGGCAACAGAGCTTGCACAATGTCGGCACTAGTACAGTGTATATCCACCTTTCGCTCAATGCAGGCTGCTATTCTCCCATGGAGACGATCGTAGAGATGCTGGATGTAGTCCTGTGGAACGGCTTGCCATGCCATTTCCACCTGGCGCCTCAGTTGGACCAGCGTTTCTTGCTGGACGTGCAGACCGCGTGAGACGACGCTTCATCCAGTCCCAAACGTGCTCAATGGGGGACAGATCCGGAGATCTTGCTGGCCAGGGTAGTTGACTTACACCTTCTAGAGCACGTTGGGTGGCACGGGATACATGCGGACGTGCATTGTCCTGTTGGAACAGCAAGTTCCCTTGCCGGTCTAGGAATGGTAGAACGATGGGTTCGATGACGGTTTGGATGTACCGTGCACTATTCAGTGTCCCCTCGACGATCACCAGTGGTGTACGGCCAGTGTAGGAGATCGCTCCCCACACCATGATGCCGGGTGTTGGCCCTGTGTGCCTCGGTCGTATGCAGTCCTGATTGTGGCGCTCACCTGCACGGCGCCAAACACGCATACGACCATCATTGGCACCAAGGCAGAAGCGACTCTCATCGCTGAAGACGACACGTCTCCATTCGTCTCTCCATTCACGCCTGTCGCGACACCACTGGAGGCGAGCTGCACGATGTTGGGGCGTGAGCGGAAGACGGCCTAACGGTGTGCGGGACCGTAGCCCAGCTTCATGGAGACGGTTGCGAATGGTCCTCGCCGATACCCCAGGAGCAACAGTGTCCCTAATTTGCTGGGAAGTGGCGGTGCGGTCCCCTACGGCACTGCGTAGGATCCTACGGTCTTGGCGTGCGTCGCTGCGGTCCGGTCCCAGGTCGACGGGCACGTGCACCTTCCGCCGACCACTGGCGACAACATCGATGTACTGTGGAGACCTCACGCCCCACGTGTTGAGCAATTCGGCGGTACGTCCACCCGGCCTCCCGCATGCCCACTATACGCCCTCGCTCAAAGTCCGTCAACTACACATACGGTTCACGTCCACGCTGTCGCGGCATGCTACCAGTGTTAAAGACTGCGATGGAGCTCCGTATGCCACGGCAAACTGGCTGACACTGACGGCGGCGGTGCACAAATGCTACGCAGCTAGCGCCATTCGACGGCCAACACCGCAGTTCCTGCTGTGTCCGCTGTGCCGTGCGTGTGATCATTGCTTGTACAGCCCTCTCGCAGTGTCCGGAGCAAGTACGGTGGGTCTGACACACCGGTGTCAATGTGTTCTTTTTTCCATTTCCAGGAGTGTATTATATTCTTCTTGAAGTCGGAGGGTATTTCGCCTGTATCATAAATCTTGCTCACCAGATGGTAGAGTTTTGTCAGGACTGGCTCTCCCAAGGCTGTCAGTAGTTCTAATGGAATGTTGTCTACTCTCGGGGCCTTGTTTCGACTCAGGTCTTTCAGTACTTTGTCAAACTCTTCACGCAAAATCAAATCTCCCATTTCATCTTCATCTATATCCTTTTCCATTTCCATAATATTGTCCTCAAGTACATCGCCCTTGTATAGACCCTCTATATACTCCTTCCACCTTTCTGCTTTCCCTTCTTTGCTTAGATATGGGTTTCCATCAAAGCTCTCGATATTCATACAAGTGGTTCTCTTTTCTCCAAAGGTCTCTTTAATTTTCCTGTAGGCAGTATCTTTCTTACCCCTAGTGATATATGCATCTACATCCTTACATTTGTCCTCTAGCCATCCCTGCTTAGCCATTTTGCACTTCCTGTCGATCTCATTTTTGAGATGTTTGTATTCATTTTTGCCTGCTTCATTTACTGCATTTTTATATTTTCTCGTTTCATCAATTAGATTCAATATTTCTTCTGTTATCCAAGGAGTTCTACTAGCCCTCGTCTTTTTACCTACTTGATCCTCTGCTGCCTTCACTATTTCATTCCTCAAAGCTACCCATTTTTCTTCTACTGTATTTCTTTCCCCCATTCCTGTCAATCTTTCTCTAATGCTCTCCCTGAAACTATGTACAATCTCTGGTTTAGTAAGTTTATCTAGGTCCCATCTCCTTAAATTCGCACCTTTTTGCAGTTTCTTCAGTTTTAATCTACAGTTCATAACCAATAGATTGTGGTCAGAGTCCACATCTGCCCCTGGAAATGTCTTACAATTTCCAATCTGGTTCCTAAATGTCTGTCTTTCCATTATATAATCTATCTGAAACCTGTTAGTATCTCCTTCTTCCATGTATACAGCCTTCTTTTATGATTCTCGAACCAAGTGTAAGCTATGATTAAGTTGTGCTTTGTGCAAAATTCTACCAGGCGGCTTCTTCTTTCATTTCTTATCCCCAATCCATATTCACCTACTACGTTTCCTTCTCTCCCTTTTCATACTGACGAATTCCAGTCACCCATGACTATTAAATTTTCGTCTCCCTTCACTATCTGAATAATTTCTTTAATTTCATCATACATTTCCTCGTAATCTGCAGAGCTAGTTGGCATATAAACTTGTACTACAGTAGTAGGCGTGGGCTTCGTATGTATCTTGGCCACAATAATGCGTTCACTATGCTGTTTGTAGTAGCTTACCCGCACTCCTATTTTTTTATTCATTATTGAACCTACTCCTGCATTACTCCTATTTGATTTTGTATTTATAATCCTATATTCGCCTGACCAAATGTCTTGTTCCTCCTGCCATCGAACCTCACTAATTCCCACTATATCTAACTTTAACCTATCCATTTCCCTTTTTAAATTTTCTAACCTACCTGCCCGATTAAGGGATCTGGCCTTCCACGCTCCGATCCGTAGAACGCCAGTTTTCTTTCTCCTGATAACGACGTCTTCTTGAGTAGTCCCCGCTTGGAGATCCGAATGGGGGACTATTTTACCTCCGAAATATTTTACCGAAGAGGACGCCATCATCATTAAACCATACAGTAATGCGGCATGCCCTCGGGAAAAATTGCGGCTGTAGTTTCCCCTTGCTTTCAGCCGTTCGCAGTACCATCACAGCAAGGCCGTTTTGGTTAGTGTTACAAGGCCAGATCAGTCAATCATGGAGACTGTTGCCCCTGCAACTACTGAAAGGGCTGCTGCCTCTCTTCAGGAACAACACGTTTGTATGGTCTCTCGCCAGATACCCTACTGCTGTGGATGCACCTACGGTACAGCCATCTGTATCGCTGAGGCACGCAAGTCTCCCCACCAACGGCAAGGCCCATGGTTCACGGGGAAGGTAATCTCCACGTCTCAACAGAAATTCTTACATGCTGTGATTAATGCTTTTTGGTGATACGTTAAACAATACAGCATTAAGAGCCCATTGCGGTCCAACGTGATTTTTTTTTTGTGATATGTTACAATACAGCATCACCGGTCTATTGCGGTCTAACTGTGTTGGTGAGGCAGTAAATTTATCCACAGGGCAGTGACTGCGTCACTGCAATTCACTTTGGAGGTGTGGCGGTGGGACTTGTAGTCCCGTAGCACCCTCTGACGGTGACAGTACTACATGAGTCAGGCAGAAAAATTTAGCCTAACGTGGGCAGGTATGATTGGAAAGTATTGGACGTAGAATGGGGGCTAGTCCCGCCAAATGATGCGTCCGTGGTGGGCGTGCCAGACCTATCGTTAGCCGTGGTCGGATTCCGATTCCTCTAGGATGTTTAGGGGAACCGGATGTCGATGCCAGCGGCGTGGAAGTGTGGTCCCAACGTGGCGTAACCCATGGACAGTGTCCCGCAAGGCATCCACTTTCTCATAGAGCCGCCGCGCGTTGTTGCGTATGGTCGTCTTTAGGGGGACGATATCAGCTTCCTCGTGGAGAGTGACAATTCTCGTGAGTGGCTAGGCGTGCAGACTCCACCTGAGCACCTTGTTCTGTAGGCGCTGCAATGTCCGCACCCTGGTGACACTAATCGTGGCCCATGCAGCAGATCCATACGTGAGGGCAGGCAGGATAACTGTTCGGTAAATGCGGAGCTTGGTATGCAGGTTAAGTTCCCTACTGCGAAAGAGCGGGTACAATGCCCTGGTTAGCTTTTGCCCCTTGTTGGTGACATACTCCGCATGACAGTGGAAGAGCAACTTGTGGTCCATCTGGACCCCGAGATAGGTGGTTGTCGGGGACCAGGGCACCTGCACACCTGCAATCGAGATATTGACGCGGCGGAGGACTGGGCGCCGTTTCGTGAAGTAAACTGCCGTAGTTTTGGCGGCATTGAGAGCTATTTTGTTTGTCCGGCACCAGGTGATAGTGGCGTCCATCTGTCGCTGGAGGCGGGCGACGACGGCCTCAGTAATGCGGCCAGTGGTGTATAGTGCTGTGTCGTCAGCGTATTGTGCAAGGTGGCACTCGGGGATGACCGGCATATCATTGACATAGATATTAAAAAGGATGGGAGATAGCACCGATCCTTGCGGAGTGCCTGCCGACAATTGGCGAATGCCAGAATGCATTCCCCGTTGAGCCACTAGGAAAGTCCTGCCACGGAGGAAGTCATCAACGTTCTTGACATAAATATCCGGTATAGGGGTCTGTGTCAACATCTTGTGTACGAGGTTGTCTTGCCAGATTTTGTCGTAGGCGTTTTGCAAGTCCAGAAAAACGGCAGCTGTCGACTTGGCAGTGTTGAAGCCTTTGCTGATGTGTTCAGTGATCCGTAGGACCTGAAGTTCAGCAGAGAGGTGCGAAGTGAATCCAAACTGTTCAGGACGGATCGTCCCAGCTGCCGGAAGAGGTTGGGAAAGTCGGTGAAGGATCACAGATTCAAGGACCTTCGCCATAGTGTTTAGGAGGCTGATGGGCCTGTTGTTGGTGGGGACTGTAGGGTCCTTGAACCTCTTGGGGATCGCAATTAGCTTGGCTTGTTTCCTCTGAGGGGGGAAAAGGCCAGATGTGAGACAACAGTTTAAAATCTTGGTGAACAAGATGAGTGGTGTGCGGGGAAGGTGGCAAAGATGTTCATTTAAAATTCCGTCTAATCCAGGGGCCGACCGGCCACGTTTCCGTCGAAGGATGCGCTGAATTTCTGCCATGGACGTAAGACGGGGAGCAGACTGGGGTGGGTGGTTGCGGAAAGCAGCAACAGCTGTCAGGACTTCATGTTCTTCCTGTAGTTCGTTCGGAGAAAGGTCCTGGACCAGAGGGCGGTTTTGGGCCTCGAACGCATATGCCAGCGTTTCCACAATTTGCAGGGTATCATAAGACAAGCCCGCTCCTGTGCAAATAGGATGGGCAGTCGCTGGCTTAGAACGCCGCAGGGTGCGAATGACAGCCCAGTCAGATTTTTGGTGGAGTAGGAAAGTGGACATCCTGTCCTCCCACTGTTCAGACCTCCATTCGGCGAGCCGGTGGCTGAATTCGCGTTGGAGGCGTCTCATTTGGCGTTTGTCCTGAGGGTCACGAAACTGCTTCCACCTCCGGCGGTAGCGGTTCTTCTGCACCTTCAGCTCTCGTAACAGAGGGGCAAGTCGTCCAGGGGTGTTAAATTTCGAGGTGCAGTGGAGGTGGAGAGTTTCACTGCTTTCTGTATTTTGGCAGTAAGGTAGTCCACAGCACGGACTATATCAGCCGGTGTTGTCAAATTGAGGTCGTGTCGAGTGGTGTTATTTAGTACCCTGGCAAACTTGTCCCAATTGGTGAGGGTCGCAGTGGAACGAAGATCAAATGAAAGGGCAGCATTGGTGAGGTGCAAGAGTACTGGCTCATGGTCAGAGGCCAGTTCGTGGAGAACTTCCAGTGAAAACTGAGCGGTGATGTTTTTGAAGATGGTCACATCCAGAACGTCTGGCTGGCAGTTAGTACGGACTGGGATATGGGTAGGTTCGTGGGGGCAATAGACTGATAGTGCTAAAGTATCCTCCAGGTCAAGGAGGAGCCGGCCTTTGGGGTTAGACACGCGAGAATGCCAAGCTGGGTGCTTGGCATTGAGATCTGCCCCAATGATGAGCCTGTCGAAGGATGACAATGTGCGGAGGTCTGCTTCCAGCAGCGGCTTGTTTGGGCTCAAATACGCTGCTGCAAAGGTAATGGCACCAAGGCGTGTGGAGATGGTAACTGCTGTGGCCTCTATGTGTTCCATTGGCTGGAGGGGCTCTTGGGCATGGACAAGAGCTTTGTTGAGGAATACAGCTGTGCCTCCACCACGGCGGTCGTGGCGGTCAGAGCGATAACATACCATGTTGTGAAGGCGGAAATCGTCTGCCGGTTTCAGGTGTGTTTCTGTGACCAGTAAAACATCCACACGATAGTCATGGAGGAAGGTGTTCAATTCCGTCTTCATATGTTTTATGCCATTGGCATTAAAAATGCAAGTGACAAGATCCCGAGGGGGCTGGTGGTGGTGTGGAGGTCCATTCGCCATTACAACAATATTTGACTAAGCCCTTCCACTAGGGCGATTACCTTGGAGAGCCCGTCCTCCGACTGACGGATTTTTTGTGCAGTGTCACGAATAACAGCCCGGATGTGGGGTTTCGTGAAAAAGGAGATGGCCTGGAGGATTTCGCGCATGTCCGCCCGAAAAGACGCATCAGTCTCCACCACTGGGGGAGGGTCCCGGGTGGGGTGGTCTGCTTGCCCCTACGGCGCGCAGGTGCAGGTGTAGTAGTAGGCTGAGTGGAGGTAGGGGCCGAGGGCTGAGATAGAGCCACAGATGGACTGGAGGGAGCTGCAGCTGGCTCCTGTAGTTGGTGAGCAGTGGGAGCTGTCACGGAAGACAGACAATGAGGAGGAGACCGGGCTGCAGCAGCAAAGGATGTCGCGGCAGTCCGGGCAGGAAGCAGCACAGGAGCCACCGAGCCATCTGGTGCCTGAGTGGCTGGTGCCAGAGTGGCTGCTGAGGACAGTGCACTAGGCTGACCCCGCAAAACAGGATAGTTTGTCATGTCCCGTAGCTGTGGGGGAGGTCTATTTGTTCTCGGTTTCTTTTTGGGCGGACGAGAAGACTTCAGTGCCTTCTGGTAAACAGGGCACCCCCTCCAGGATGCCATGTGGTGGGGATCGTGCGTCGTTCCCAAACATCTGGCACAGGTAGGTTTCTCCAAAGCAGGGAGTGTGCAGTTCTCCACTAAATGTGGGCCAGCACACTTAACACACCGCAACGGCAGTGAGCAGTAATTCCCAGTATGTCGTAAACGTTGGCATTTGCGACAGATGGCTGGCCCGTTGCGGCCCTCGTACGATTCAATCCGGACTTTCGTGTATAGAAGATACCGGATTTGGTAAATCCGCTCTATGTCCTCCCTCCGGGGAAGGGAGACGACGTGGGTAGGGCAGGGGATCAATGCCCTGGTCTCAGGATTCCTTTTGCTATACTGGTGGACCAAAGGATCTTCGAAATCGAGTCGAAGCAGTTCCTCCTTGACCTACTCTGCCGTAACCTCTGGTGGCAAGTCCTTGGTGACGATTGTGGTGCGGCGATTACCCGACGTCTGGTGGGTAAAGTAAGGCATCGCCTTTGATTTTACGAAATCGAGAATGGTAAGATAGTCGTCCCTACTGTCAAGCAGGTATTTCACATGATCTTTTTGGTAAACAGCTCTCAATTGGCCGACAATGAACCGCTGGAGCTCAGTGTTCAGTTTCGTATAATTAGTGACATTATATACCACAATGGGGGGTATCTTCTCTTTCTTCAGAGGGCTTGACGGGATCTCTTGAGAAGGAGGGTCGGGAGCATGAGCCATTTCCTCATCCACAGGACCATCCGGTGCGGCGTCCCCCGGCAGGGGGGTATCGGAACACGATTCGCTGCCACCACAGCCCGTGTGGGCGGAGGGGCGTCTGGAGCGACGGCCAGAGGACTTTCCGACTGGGTCAGGGTGACCAGAAGACTCGCCACGGTGGCGGGACGGCGTAGAGCGAGGTGCAGGTACAGCCGGGTGGTGGTCAGACAGAGCTGATGTGTTCGCCGCCTCACTATGAGAGAGGTCAATTACTAGGCGGTCAGGTGAATCGTCGGACGACGACGACGACGACGCGGATGAACGGACCCTGACACGCGACGGAGGACAGTCTTCATGATCATCGGTTTCAGTGCCGGTGGTATCAACCGGCGATTTGTGGCGGTTGGCGCGATTCAAGCGATCCTTCGCCCGTTGTGAAGTGGGCGGTGCATTGTGCGCGACGGGAGGCCGGGACGAGCGGCGTATCCGACACGGTTCTCCCCGAAGGGTGGCGGTGCAACAGTCGGAGGGTCGCGAAGGCTGCTCCGCGAGCCTCTCCATAGTGGACTCGGGTCCGCCTGACATGGCCAGGGGCCCGGCACGAGGGGACTACGCACACCAAGGGCTTCCCAACTATCCTGGGGTAATAACTACTAAGACACCAACGCCGAAATAACAAATATACCAACGCTGTTAAGCGGTTCAAAACTGTAACGATACGACACGGTAACGCACTCGTATTAGATAACACTATCAGGGTTTCTAACCTAAAGCACCCCAACGTGATTTTTTTTTTTTTGTGCTATGTTACAATTCAGCATCACCGGTCTATTGCGGTCTAACTGTGTTGGTGGGGCAGCGAATTTATCCACAGGGCATTGACTGCGTCATTCACTTTGGGGGTGTGGCGGTGGGAATTGTAATCCCGTACCGCCCTCTGACAGTGACAGTACTACATGCGTCTATTGCGGTCTAACTGTGTTGGTGAGGCAGCGAATTTATCCACAGGGCAGTGACTGCGTCATTCACTTTGGGGGTGAGGCGGTGGGACTTGTAATCCCGTACCGCCCTCTGACAGTGACAGTACTACATGCGTCAGGCAGAAAATTTTAGCCGAACGTGGGCAGGTATGATTGAGTAACTAATTCTATTCAAGTAAAGATTTACATCAAATAACTGCGAGAGAAGTGACTATTGCTGTGTTCATAACGACAATTAGATGAAATACTGATAACCCGTCATAGTTTTCACCGCGTTTGAAATGCGAAGTAGCTTTACTTTTATGATTTAATCCCTTTCTGTCCGAGACTATTCTCATATATTATTAACTCATTAACGGCATATTGTAGGTTGAGTTTTATTAGGTTGTCGTAGACCTGATTACCTGTTGTTGTTATGCATGTGAAGTCAAGGATCTCAGATCATTGTAGATGCTGGAGGTGACCACCTGGATGCCACTGGACCAAGCCAACTACCACTTCACAGCTCATCAAATCAGTAAAAATTATTTTTTTCTAGCACACAACTGCAGAAATCAACTCGGTGATATGAAATGCTTGTATCTTTTCAAGGGAACCTACTGCACGAGATTTAGCTGTGACCATTGGCGGATACATATGAGGGGCGCGCGGCCCCCCCCCCCCCCCCTCTTGCGGCTCCATCCCGCATTGCCCCCCGTCACAGACAAATATGTTTCTCTGTGCCCCCGTGCCGCCCCATCCAGTCAGCCCGCACGCTATTTGTTCGTTTCTGATGTCTGTTGTCAGTCGATTTTCCTATATAGCACGCGCGTCCGCGTCATTGTATTTTATACGTTTCTGTCCTGCACATTAATAGCTGAAATATACCTGCCAGAAAAGTCGCTGCCATTCTAGTGCTCTCTAGTTCGAGAAAAGTCGCGAATATTCTGCTGTTTTCATGTCGAGAGATAATATTTATCATGATAATATTTATCATTTAAAATTCAACATACTTTTGCCCTCACAACTACTGAAACACGACGATAATGATCTGGCACATAAACTGAATCAGTGCTTAACTGAGCTACCTTTCTTTGAAGAAGAATCACTCTTTGTGAGTGGAGAGATTCTTCAATACAGGCAAACGAGCGTAAACGCCCTTAATGATTGTGATTCTGTTATGCAAGCATTGTCTGTTTGTCGTAGATCTGACTATCCTGCTTTGCGCACGCTGCACAAAATACTTGCTTGTCTACCTGCGTCCATGCTAAAGTAGAAAGAAGCATTTCAACATTGCGGCGTATAAAGACGTGGCTGAGATCGACAATGAAGGAGGATCGACTTAATGGCTTAGCTCTGTTGAATACGCACTCTGCCACTAATTGTCCTAATGACGATGTAACTAACCAATTTGCAAGGAAGAATAGGCGCATAGAATTAATCATTTAAGGAAGAGAACCACAATTGTATCTTCTTTATATCATAAGATGGCATTGTCTTGTATATGTGTATAATCAGTATTAAATAAAACTTTCTTAAACTTTACACGTGACTTGATTATTTTCTACTACGGTGAAAGTAAAGGTAACTCAAGATATCTGTAGCGCCCCCTCAATGAGGTTTTTCCGTATTCGCCTCTGTCTGTGACATGCGGTTAAAACACACACGGTATGTAGTAACAAGGCACTCACACAGTAGATTTGGCTGAGCGACATGCATTTTTATTTAAAGTTCCACTCAGACGTAATATGCCGTCAAACAGTAAAATGAAGTTAATCAAAATTGTTTGTTATTAACGGAAGTCTTTATTATTTCTCGTTCGATCTGCCAGATACATTTTGCAAAGAACAGATAAAATTAATATAAATCACAATAAACGTTTGGAACTTACAATGTGGAAACAAATTATATCAGTTATTACATTGCAATTATGGCAGGGAAACTACATTGTTACATTAAATGGAAAGAAAATCATATAAATTGAAGACAATTAATTACACAGTAACATTAAGATTATGGAGCCATTTCCTGGCATAATCCATTAACTTGTGGAGCGACATCAGAGAGCCGTCTCTGAAACCATGAATGTTACGAACCAGAAGATTATCCATCGTTTGTACCTCGCCTCAGTCACAATACGAATCGTCTTTATAGCCCCATTTGGTTGTTTTCTGTTTGCATCGTCCAACTCCCGTGCGAAACCTGTTTAGAGCCGATCAGTGTTTCCTGTTGAGATTGAAGCCTTCAGCCCTTTTGGCTGGGTCGTGGATTAGGTGATGGCTTTTCACGACGCCTCTTCTCAGACCCTGCCATACATTCTTCCATTCCACATTGAGACCCTCTGAGCCCAATGTTCTGCTCCAGACGATAGGCGTCCTGGACTTGAGTCTCGTGGGTCCTTCCATGTCGGCATGTATGGGAAGCCTTGGGTTTGCTTCAGTTTTTTTCTACTATGTCCTGGGTTGCTTTCGATCTACGTATGGAAGCAGCAGCGATGTTTGCCAGCACCGGAAGCCACTCAACGGGGGTTGGCCTGGGAGAGCCGGTGACGGTTCTCAGAGTGGCATTTAGTCGTACATCCACTTTTTTGGCGTGCGGGCTTCTGCTCCCGACTGGGGCACAGTATTCTGCAGCGCTATACACCAGTTCCAGTGCAGCAGTTCGTAAAGTGGCAGCATCACAATCCCAACTGGTGCCTGCCAGTCTGTTGAGCAGGTTATTTCTCGTCTTTAGCTTTTGGGCAGTATCGGTTAGGTGTTGTCTGAAAGTCATGCTGCGATCTCGCTTAACACCGAGATATTTTGGGAAATTCTCGTGGCTGACAGCTTTACCATTTATAACTAGGCGCAGTTCCCTTCTCGCTTCCTTGTTGTTTAGATGCATGACTGTGCTTACTGTTTTTGTCACGTTGATTTTTAGATGCCATGTGTGAGCTGGTTGGTCCTCGTCCTGCCCCTGGATTACTATTGAAGGTGTGAATAGTAAACTGAACGCCAGCACCTAGCGATGGCCGAGCTCATCTGTGCCTCCCGGCCTAGCCAGATACGCAAGAAGAAGCACAAAAGTCTATTGAACAGCCGCAGACTCCGGTAAAAACAATTCGCAAGTTCGCTACAACTCGTCTGCCGCCACAGCCATACATGCGTTTCACCTCGTTGAACAATGAAGTCCACGTAACGCCATACGTCCGAGCTTGTACTCCGTCACTAATAACCTCGACGTCGACGGGACCTTAAACCCCAATCTTCCCTGCTTTTTCCTAAAAACGCTTCCGAGTCTCGTCATCTTTCCCACATTCGACTGTCTTCTTGTTCATCCAAGTACATAGATATAAATTTCGTCTTCACATTAATCATAACAGTTTGCATTCATATTTTAAAAGTACGACAGCGAAAGCATGCATTTGATGATACAATTTCATACATTTAAATATTCATGTTTAGTTTTTGCATCTGTAAATAAACTCGTGAATTAATGCTGTAAGCGGAGATGTACGGTTAAGCTGGTACGTGTTAATTACTTGTGACACAAAATTTCCGTCACACGCAGACTATTGATGTGTACGGCACTAATATGAACTTTGCCAATAACGCCTCAATGTTCTTCCAGGAACTGACTGACTGTCGTTATATAAACATTCAGTTATGAAATAGTTTGATGTTGAGGTAATGTCACTGGAGTCCGTGAAGATAGTTTGGCAAAAAAATAAATAAATTAGGTAATCATTGCATCTAGTTGACGATAATATAGAATATACATAAATCAAAACGTAGAAAGTAAATTACATAACTAAGCGAACAGTCGTTAGCGATATACATAGGCTTGCATTATCTAGTTTTTGGTTTAGTTTGTAAATGACTGAACAGAAAAAAACTACCTGCAGATAGTAGTTCTTGTTTTGCAATACCACCATACATTTCCCCGTTTCACACCATTATGAAGCGGATAGATTTATTTTTGCTATGACACAACAGTAGTTTTGATTCAGTAGTAATGATTCTGCGGGCAACAAGTGGTACTATCATGGACAAAGATAGTATTAAAAATCGTGCAAATTTCGTGTTACATTTTAGAAAACGGATCGAAAACTGACAATGCTGAGATCTACATATAATTTCTTGTTTATCAACAGCGAGTCCTTCATCAGCAGATAATCAATTCCCGTAGATAAGCGCATATAGGTACCTATACAGTCCAGTCAATTTATTGTAACCACCGCCTACGGTCGACACAACTTGTAATAACCACTGTAAGACAGTAGGTGACAGCACTAGCAATGGATGGTATAGAAAGCGTATCGTGGGGACGCAGAAAACAGTATTTGTCGTAATGCAAAAAGAGGGCGCTTTATCTGACGCCGAAATAGGTACGATCATTGGCTTAAGGGCCAAGGGCGGTAGCATTTCCCGGAACGGCTTAGTTTGTAAACTTTTCGCTTAACGCCGTGGTAAAAACGGATGGCAAAATAGCGCTATTCAAAATCAGCGCCGAGGCAACAGTGGTGCTCCAAGGGCCATAGTTAACAGGGGTGAATGACGGCTGCAGAGATGTGTGCGAGAGAATAGCCGTGCAACTCTTGACTGCCCAGATGAACCAAGGGGTTACCATCAGCGTCTCCTCAACGACCGTTCAGCCGACGTTGCTACATTACTGGCCATTAAAATTGCTACACCACGAAGATGACGTGCTACAGACGCGAAATTTAACCAACAGGAAGAAGATGCTGTGATATGCAAATATTAGCTTTTCAGAGCATTCACACAAGGTTGGCGCCGGTGGCGACATCTACAACGTGCTGACATGAGGAAAGTTTCCAACCGGTTTCTCATACACAAACAGCAGTTTACGGCGTTGCCCGGTGAAACGTTGTTGTGATGCCTCGTGTAAGGAGGAGAAATGCGTACCATGACGTTTCCGACTTTGATAAAGGTCGGATTGTAGCCTATTGCGATTGCGGTTTATCGTATCGCCACATTGCTGCTCGCGTTGGTCGAGATCCAATGACTGTTAGCAGAACATGGAATCGGTGGGTTCAGGAGGGTAATATGGAATGCCGTACTGGACCTCAACGGCCTCCTATCACCAGCAGTCGAGATGACAGGCATCTTAACCACATGGCTGTAATGGATCGTGCAGCCACGTCAACAGATGGGGACGTTTGCAAGACAACAACCATCTGCACGGATACTTCGACGACGTTTGCAGCAGCATGGACTGTCAGCTCGGAGACCATGGCTGCGGTTACCCTTGACGCTGCGTCACAGATAGGAGCGCCTGCGATAGTATACTCAACGACGAACCTGGGTGCACGAATGGCAAAACGTCATTTTCTCGATGAATCGAGGTTCTGTTTACAGCATCATGATGGTCGCATCCGTGTTTGGCGACATCGCGGTGAACGCATATTAGAAGCGTGTATTCGTCATCGCCATACTGGCGTATCACCCGGCGTGATGGTATGGGGTGCCATTGGTTACACGTCTCGGTCACCTCTTGTTCGCGTTGACGGCACTTTGAACAGTGGACGTTACATTTCAGATGCGTTACGTCCTGTGGCTCTACCCTTCATCGATCCCTGCGAAACCTATATTTCAGCAGATTAATGCACGACCGCATGTTGCAGCTCCTATCCGGGCCTTTCTGGATACAGAAAATGTTCGACTGCTGCCCTGGCCAGCACATTCTCCAGATCTCTCACCAATTGAAAACGTCTGGTCAATGGTGGCCGAGCAACTGGTTCGTCACAATACGCCAGTCACTACTCTTGATGAGCTGTGGTATCGTGTTGAAGCTGCATGGGCAGCTGTACCTGTACACGCCATCCACGCTCTGTTTGACTCAATGCCCAGGCGTATCAAGGCCATTATTACGGCCAGAGGTGGTTGTTCTGGGTACTGATTTCTCAGGATCTATGCTCCCAAATTGCATGAAAATGAAATCACATGTCAGTTCTAGTATAATATATTTGTCCAATGAATACCGGTTTATCATCTGCCTTTCTTCTTGGTGTAGCAATTTTAATGGCCAGTAGCGTACATATGGAGGTCCGCGCAAGGCGCCTGGTTCACGCACCAATGCTGACTGCTTTTCATCGGCGACGAAGGCAGGAATTTGCTCCTGAGTACGGCAACTGGACGTCCACTGACTAGCGACAGGTGGCCTTTTTAGATGAATCACGTTTTATGCTTCATGGAATAAATGGTTCTTGGCATGTGTGGCGTGACACGTCTGAAAGCAAAGTGCAACTATCGTCGGAAGGGTCCAGGCCGTTATTGTCCGGGGAATGTTTCCGCGGCTTTCCCTGGGTGATTTTGTTACTCTGCAAGGCACAATGGATCAACACAAGTATGCATCTATCATTGGAGACCATGCCGACCCCTACATGTAGTTTGTTTTTCCTAGGCACGATGGTATCTACGAGAAGGACAATGGAACGTGTGACAGAGGTCGCAGTGTAGGTGTTTGGTTCTAAGAGCACAGGATGAGCTTACCTACCTGCCCCGGCCAACAAACTCATCGGATTTAAAGCCGATCGAGAAACTGTGGGACTACATCGATCGGGCTTTTTGCGGCATGGAACCTCAACTGAGAAACCTAGACGGCACGGGACCGCCACGGATCAACATACCTGTCGGTACCTTCCAGAAATTCACTGAATCTCTTACTGCACGTCTAGCGGGCGACTGTGCTGCAAAAGGCTTTTGACAGGACGACAAAACGTGCCTGGGCAATGTATCTTGTGGTCGATGGTTGTCTAGGATTGGAGGTTCCTGGATGCATTTTACGATTGGGGTGATCTTAATTTTATAAATAAGAGACAAAAACATTGTGTAATGTTTGTTTCTTACTATTCAGTACAATAACAAAGACATCTTGCACTATTTGCACCTATAGTCAGTGTTGCCAACATATGATTTAATAAAATCGAAAATTCAGAATCACTCACCTAATTAATATAACTCTCTCCAAATCTGTCTACACAGTTGCCGGCACTTCAGCTGTGGCTGCATCTTTTATAATCGTGGCTTGCACGTTCTTCCTATGCTTCAGATAAGCCCTATGTCATTGTGTTCTGAATTAAATTAATATTTCTACAGTTTCCAATTATGTTGGTTCAAATGGCTCTGAGCACTATGGGACTTAACTTCTGAGGTCATCAGTCCCCGAGAACTTAGAACTACTTAAACTTAACTAACCTAAGGACATCGCACACATCCATGCCCGAGGCAGGATTCGAACCTGAGACCGTAGAGGTCGCGCGGTTCCAGACTGAAGCGCTTACAACCGCTCGGCCACTCCGGCCGGCAATTATGTTGGAAGCCAATTTTTCATATGATTTAGTTAACGAAAATACTACTGAGAACCCCTCATAGACTGCTTGTTCTATTTGCATGAAAAGTATGCTTATAATATATTGATTGAAATGCGTTGACATCGGAATAGAAGGGCTAAAAACATACAAAAAGTAAAATCACAACAAAAATACCAAAAATACACAGAAAGCTTGAAAATATTGGATTTTAACCATAGATTACGAATCTGTACTTGAAGTTATCCCGGCCAGAGCATTACGAACGTTGGCGATCCATTTATTTTATTTTTTTAATTATTCAAATTATTCAGTATCAATTAGAACACTGACATCTTGGGTTGTCGGGTTTTCTGCCGGATATCAGCGTCGTACTTGCACGATATTTCGGTCACGTAGCCAAGGAGACTAGTGCTCTCTTGAAGGAAACAGGGATGCCCGATAAGATCGTCAGACAACTACGGGAAAAAGCGCCAGTGCCACCTAGACTGTATGGTCTACCTAAAATACACAAGGAGGGCGTGCCCCTACGGCCTATTGTCAGTAATATTGGGGCACCTACGTACACAACAGCCAAGTACTTGAAAGGTCCGCGGACCGCAGAGGGAACATCCAGAGCCGCAGCGGACGAAAAACGTAGCGGCAACGTTCCAACAGGCCGTGGTGAGCGGGCGCGGACCGCAGGGGGAACGCTTGGTACCCCAGACCGTAGATGAAACCCCCAGGAGCGGGTTTGGTGGGCGCGGACCGCAGAGGGAACACCTGGAACCGCAGCGGACGGAAAATGGAGCAGCAACGCTCCAGCAGGTCGCAGGGAATGGGCGCGGACCACAGAGGAAGCGCCTGCAGCCGTTGGTGGAGGGGGAAGGCCATAGGCATAAATACTGGACCAGATCTACTCGAGGAGTAGTCTCAGGTCGCACCTGATGAAGGCCACGAGCTACGTGACCGAAATATCGTGCAAGTACGACGCTGATATCCGGCAGAAAACCCGACAACCCAAGATGTCATTAGATCGCCGGGAAAGCCTGAAGAGTTACATCAAAAGTCTCTACGGGGAGGAGATGTATCAGAATATCAAGAAGCTGGACAAGCTACGGCAGAAGAAAGGGAAGATGCTGAGTTCTCTCAGTTTTTTGCTGAGGTGTCGAGATGGAGAGGTGGTACCAGTATTCGCCAGAATTAAACATCACCTCAACTCCAGAGCGGCGAACAAGATAAAACGCAGAGCCAGCATGGCACTGGTGAGAGAGAGGATTCGAGATATGCGCCACAGGTTAGATGTTGTGGCCAGGGAGCTGTTACACATTCATCTGTACATGGCAGCCTTCTTAACAAGAGAAGATTGGGATTGGGTAGACCGTGCCTCCTGGTCTTTAGCTGAGTGTGCTAGAAGGAATGCCTCATCTTGCCAATCTGCAAAGTTTGACCGCATGAGTAAGAAAGCACAGCAGATGGAAGAGACACGCACTGTGACGAATCTGAGTGGCATACAGTTTGATGATACAACCTTAAAGGTACTCAGCAAGGGTCTCAACTTTGCTACGACCCCTAGAAACGTACCCATTTCAGGTTTCGTCAGTGCAGTAGAGCAAGTTGCAGCCACACTTCCACCTAATGTGGCAGAGGAAGTCCGCCGAGAGACTTGCAGGGCCCTCGCCAAGGCCAGGCCGCCGAAATCGAACATCACAACCGAGGAGAGGCTTGCACTCAAGAAACTACGGGAAGACAACAGCATTGTGGTACTGCCAGCAGACAAAGGGAACTCCACTGTCATATTGCAGCGGGTGGATTATGATGAGAAAGTACGCCAACTTCTGGAGGATCCTGCATACAGAATTCTGGAGTGTGACCCCACGGACAAGGTGGCCAAGAAGACTAGTGCTCTCTTGAAGGAAACAGGGATGCCCGATAAGATCATCAGACAACTACGGGAAAAAGCGCCAGTGCCACCTAGACTGTATGGTCTACCTAAAATACACAAGGAGGGCGTGCCCCTACGGCCTATTGTCAGTAATATTGGGGCACCTACCTACACAACAGCCAAGTACTTGAAAGGTCTCCTGTCTCCATATGTGGGGAAATGTATTTACCACATCCGCAACTCAGAAGATTTCCTGCAACGCCTCAAGCAACTGCACATCACAGATTCGGACATCATGATTAGTTTTGATGTGGTATCGCTGTTCACCAGGGTCCCACTGAAGGACTCACTAGAACTGATTGCAGAGAAATTTGACGGGGCTCTGTTGGACCTGTTCAGTCATACACTGACGTCCACGTATTTCCTGTACAGAAACCAATATTACGAGCAAACTGAAGGTGTAGCTATGGGCAGCCCACTGTCCCCTGTGGTTGCCAACATGTTTATGGAGAGTTTTGAGGAGAGGGCATTGGAGACAGCCACATTTAAACCTACATGCTTCTTTAGGTATGTGGATGACACCTTTGTGATCTGGCCACATGGGATGGACAGGCTCAATGAGTTTCTTGAACATCTTAACTCATGCCACCCTAATATCAAGTTCACCATGGAACTGGAGAAGAATGGCCAGCTGCCATTTCTAGATGTACTAGTCCAGAGGAAAGCAGATGGATCAATTGGCCACAGTGTGTACCGAAAACCAACACACACTGATTTATATCTGCAGGCCAGCAGCTGTCACCACCCTGCACAGAAGAATGGAGTTCTGAAGACTTTGGTCCACAGAGCACGTGCCCTGTCAGACCAAGAGAATCTACCTATAGAGATAGAACGTCTCAAAACAGTTTTCTCCAAGAATGGATGCACGGACAGACAAATTGGGAGGGCACTCCAACCAGCCAATATACCACAGGTTCCTGAAGAAGACCAAGATGAAGCAAAGAAGGTGGCGTATCTGCCCTATGCTGGCTCTATTTCTGCCAGAATCAGTAGGATTCTCCGTAAACACAATATCAAGTGTGTTTTCTGTCCATCCAACAAGATTGGGGGACTGTTGGGGAGTGTCAAAGACGACCTGGGGTTACGAAAACCAGGGATTTACCATATACCTTGTCAATGTGGCATGTCCTACATTGGCCGGACGACAAGAACTGTGGAGATCAGGTGCAAAGAACATCAGAGGCACACTAGATTAAGACAGGTGACTAAGTCAGCCATTGCTGAACACTGTATAGAACTAGACCATGCCATGAAGTATGAGGATACCAAGATTCTAGCACAAACACCCAGATTTTGGGACAGTGTTATAAGAGAATCGATAGAAATTAAAATTGCTGACGATCTTATGAACCGTGACACAGGGTACCAGCTAAGCAGAGCCTGGGATCCGGCTCTGGAATTGTTAAAGGAGCAGCGGGGCCAGCTGCAACACTACACAAACAGAAGAACCAGAGACATGGAGATGGAAAACGAGCCCCTGATGGACGGCCAGGCGCACCAGACCGAAGATGAAACACCCAGAAGTGGGACTGGTGGGCGCGGACCGCAGAGGGAACATCCAGAGCCGCAGCGGACGAAAAACGTAGCGGCAACGTTCCAACAGGCCGTGGTGAGCGGGCGCGGACCGCAGGGGGAACGCTTGGTACCCCAGACCGTAGATGAAACCCCCAGGAGCGGGTTTGGTGGGCGCGGACCGCAGAGGGAACACCTGGAACCGCAGCGGACGGAAAATGGAGCAGCAACGCTCCAGCAGGTCGCAGGGAATGGGCGCGGACCACAGAGGAAGCGCCTGCAGCCGTTGGTGGAGGGGGAAGGCCATAGGCATAAATACTGGACCAGATCTACTCGAGGAGTAGTCTCAGGTCGCACCTGATGAAGGCCACGAGCTACGTGACCGAAATATCGTGCAAGTACGACGCTGATATCCGGCAGAAAACCCGACAACCCAAGACGTCATTAGATCGCCGGGAAAGCCTGAAGAGTTACAATTAGAACACTGTTGGTTTATGAAACAAATTACGGTTTATCGAGGTATTTCGTCCTTGGTCATCGACTGTAAAACCTCAGTTACTTCAGAATGCTTTTCAAAGAAAGTTCCGGAAAGCATGTTTCATCAACGCCTTCATACCAAATCGCAAATAAAAAGATTAATAGGAAAAGGGGGGTTCATTGTAGTAGCCGAAAGAATCTGTAAAATTTACGGAATGGTGACCTAACGGCTTTCCTTTTGGAGGAATCGACTGGACTAGATCGAATTGTCACTATTAATATTAGATTTTTGATAAGAGCGGAGAATTCTACAGAACTGCCCACAAAGAGGACATTTATAAAATGATAACAGTATTTCAGTTTACTGGACGATAACAATACTACAGTGATATGAGATTATACAAGAAATATGAGTAATTGCATGCATTTTTATATTTAATTAATGTACCCTTTTGTTCCAACATTGTTGAATGTAAGTTAGATTACTGCACAGTACTGATTATTTCAAACAACTGTTCAAACTGTAGATTGCCATTATCACGACAAACAGCAGAACACGGCTTGTCGCACACTTTCCAGAATTCTAGGAAAATTTTGTACAACAGACGACATAACAATCATAGAAACCAGACCTATAGGTATTTCTACTGGGGTCTTGTAGACATACTGCTGGTGGCCGAGCTGACGATATTGTAGGACAGAACGACTAATCCATCATCGTCTGAAAACTCTACATCAAGGCGACCTTGTCATCTTATGAATTTTAGGTGTGGTCCTTCCCCTTTTTACGGGGCAGTCAACGATTTTTGCAGCCCTTCCCCGAATTTTCTCAAAAGTAATTCTAAACACCTGTTTGCCCCGGAGTTAACAATTATGAAACGATTTATCCCGAGTTAGATATTTACTTCACCTGTATCGACGTGTTTTATTAATACTTTTAGAAAATTCACAGCAGTGATAAATACAATATGCCTGCTCAATCTCCTTCATCTCAGAAGATACTAATACAATATAAATTAATGTACTTTTGTGACAAATTAGAGTGATATTTTGCATTTATTAGATTTAATTAAGTTTTCTGCCTCCTTCTTTCTTTTCTTTTTATTCTTTTCGAAGTGCCGAAGCTTTTAATGTGCTCCGATTTTTGCTCTAGAAAATATGGCCGCTTTAATTAAGTGGGCCTGCTCCCCTTTGTCACGTGATCGCACGACATATGGTGTAATATCTTCCAGCAAAACCCGGAGGACTTGCTAACGAACATTTTTTAGACGGTACGATTCACTCTCTAACAGTTTAAGTGTGTGTGAGTGTGTGTGTGTGTGTATGTGTGTGTGTATTCCTCTCGCACAATGAACAGAATTCATTCTATTTCAAACACATCAATGATAAGATCCATTAATTTATTATGGAATAAGTCTACAGCTTGTATAAACTGCTTGGAGTGCAGCTTGTTCCACTCAGAGCCTGCAGTTTATTATATGATACTATAATTTCAGCTTTTACGCTGATTACAAGCACAATCAGTTTGTAGCACTGCACGATGTAACAACAAGTTACAAGTAATGGAAACTATGGGATTTAATAACCATAGTTTCCATCAATTATAACTTGCAATAGCACATAATAAAATACAAACAATCTTAAGCGAAACATGACGTCTCTCACACTGTTAGGTGTTTCGCTGATTCGCACAGTGGCATAAAATGCAGAAAAGAAGGAGACGGACTGTCCCTACAGTCGCGTTCACACACTTTGAAGTGCTCTTTTGTAGTGGTGCTGAGTCAGTCTCCAAGGTGGCGATGGTTATGCACGCACAACACCTATTCCCTATTCGGAGAGGCAAGATAAAGAAGAACAGCAGCCTGAAAGTCGCAGGGATTCTCAGTCTCTCTTTACACCTGGCTAGCCTATTCCCTTCCCTCATTTCCAACGACCATTCCGCTTCTGCGGCAATATTTATGGAAACTTAACCCCAAGAAAGGTACATGTACTGAAATGAACTTCAAACAACGAAACGAACATAATAGATCATTACTCATCAAGTAGAGAGAAATGATCGGGTTTAGATTATTCCGAAATATGACGAAAGCCGTTGCTGTTTTCTAATGATTTACACTGGAACATTGGTCAAGTGTAAGGCATGATAAGAAGTTGGAATGATGCAGAACACGGGAATTTTGCGTTTATTCATTCACTCTGTGATTTATAGAAAGACGGAGAAATGAAATTTGCAGAAACTCCAAGAAACATGGCTACAATTTTCACCGGAGACTGTGAAAGTAACCTGTGACCTCTTTTATGCTGCTCATCTGAAGGATTGTGACTACATGCACTATATATGTTACAGTTTAAGTCGGTTTGCGCTCACCATTTTAAGAACGGAACTCAGAACATTTTTAAAACGAGTATTAATTACGTTGCTTTAAACTGTTTGCTGCGGGGATGCTTAGTGACAAGTTAAGGTTGTGAGGGGTTGGGGGCGGGGCGCAGACGGAGTTTCGAACCCGGGTCGCTGTTCCTCACGTGCAGGATCCAACAAAGCTTGGGCCCACCAAACGCATTTTGGATGGTTGTTTCAACTTGTTACGTGCAACCAATATTTAGCCTTTTACCGTGTCTACATTTAAAAAAGTGCTCTAGTAAGTTTAACGGTTAATTGCTACATTGCCGATGAACAGTTTGCTGTTTTCGGTTTATTTAAGCAATGCAGCTCATGGTAGGGATCCAATTACGCTATGGCCAGTTCTGTAGTTTAGCTGGTATATTCAAATAAATGGTTCATTAATTAATACAGTGGTCACAATAAATGTTGCATATTGCTTTATTGTCAATATTGGACATAATAGGAAACTAGACTGATTTTTTCTCTCAGGTGCAGTCATAAGAAAACAAATAAAAACAAAACGCCACGGAAGATTCTGCTGCAAGCACTAAACTCTCTTGTCGCTGTCATCTTGCACAACACATTGATTATGTACATTCAGTCGTTTAAACGGTTACCTTCCCCGTTGTTATCTTCTCTCCCTCTCTCTCTCTCTCTGTCTCTCTCTCTCTCTCTCTCTCTCTCTCTCCCAACCTATATTAGGGCGTGCTGGTTGCTTGTGTGCCAAGGCATCTCCCATACACGCTGCTTATCCGCTTGGTTCAATGATTGGAAGGATTCATTGAAAGGGGACCAGCCCGAAGTTAGTATTTGATTGACTGGGTGATTATCACATTAAGACTTCGCAATGGATAACGGGGGAGGGCTCAAGCAACCACAATCTAACATGATCTATATTCTCTATCCTTGTTAATTTTAATTCCCGCCAGATTATCATGTCTTCAATTTAGTACTAACATTGTTCTCTACACAGGTGGGGATGCTATGACATTATTATTATTTACCCAGAAAATTAACAAATGTTATAACCATTTTTTTCAGTCACTACTTAAGCGATCACATAATTGCAATTAACAAAGAAAAGACGAATAAATACTATCTTATGTAGCACTGAAGGTGCTTATACTATCAGAACTATCGTCTCGTTTGTAATACTGTGCACTAGGAAAGGGAGGAATCTACGTTGCTGCATCCATAGTCCGTCTGCTTGGACAGTGATGGAAATTCGCACCCCACGTTGTTACTTCGACCAAATCGTTATGATTTAATGAACCGCGCTTCGGTTTCTCAATGGTCACCCCCTCCATTACTTCTCTGCACCATTTTCTTAGCCAAAATTATAGCAAAGACTCTTGGCGGGAAAACGGGGAGAACAAATACACAAACACCTCTCGTACACACAAAAACAAATTCCTTACAAATAAAACATTCTATAAAATATGGCACACGCAAATTAACAATTTACGGCACACGCAAGCATCCTCACCTTAACTATTTTCATGAACGAACTGGTAGCTCGCTGGCGGTGCAATTCGACACCACTTGGGTGATTGACACCAACGGCAATTTTTTTTTTTGTACTCACCCCACTGTTCATTCTTGCTTTCAATCTATACAATTATTCACACGCACAACCAATTATTCACCAATTAGTTAGGACGTGGAGCCTCGTTTAGGTTTCTGCTGGCAAATGGGGGTAGTCATGAATCAAAAGATCCGTGCACAACATCTATGAATTTGTCAAAAAATTACGTCACACGCTTAGAGCCTTAAGTAACTCACACAAAACACACGCATATCCTAGCAGGTTTCATACGGAATCATCGTCTAAATTTCTCATCAGCAGTTACGACCACGTGTTAGAGCTATGTGGAGTGAAGCCCCATGTTACTTTAGCTAGACCAGTAAGAAATTTAAAATTCCAAAACATTATTACTAAAAGTGGAACTATATGATTTTTGATACTTTTGCTGCTCTCGTGTGCTGAAGGTACTAACTGATCGCATTACTACAAACGGATAACGTGAGCCCCCATGCTCACTTCTGGAGAAGAAACCCTAACCGAAAATTTTAATTTTACATGCAAAATTTCTCAAAAAAATTAACGGTCGTAATGACATGCTAACTACTTCCATCCTGAAAAAGAGTGGATTACTAACAATATAATTAATTATATCTCATTCCACAAAGAATTTGTTGGCAAAGACGGAGATCGCCCTCGATTCCGCCCGCTCAGTTCAACAGCTTCCCCCAGAGTGACCCTGTCATGGCGGCCCTCACCCGTCGTTCTCCGCCCTGGAGGGGAGAGGAACCCGTTACCAACCCTGAACTACCGCTCGCAAACAGGTGCATCATCGCTGCCTTTACCCCAGATTTATGTTGGCACTAACTAACCTACGGTGTGACCACATCTCTGCCTTGCCACTACCATCAGACGAAATATTAATACAAACTCAATTAACTTAAGGCAATGTGGAGGGATTTAAGGAAAGGAAGTGCATTTATGTAATTATGAATTAAATAAAATTACGTAAACAGGTAGTCCATTTCTTCACTCGACTTATAACTTTTCTTAAATTTGGAAAAATTACGAAAGTATCTCAAACATCTAGAGGATTCAATATATTGCGTCGGAACAAGCTAATTATAATGGGATGGAACAAGCTGTTCCCTCTCACATTCTCGTAATTGGAAACACTTTGGAGTTGGGTTACACATACACATTATCAAATTATCCAAGAAAGGCTGTCAGATATTGTACCATTCCTCCACAGCGCCCACTATGACGCTCTGTAAGGTCTCTGGTGGGACAGGACGATTGTAAACCGCTCCTTTTATGCATTCTCAAATGCATTTGAGATCTGTAGAATATGGGGGCCATTCCTCCCGGTTGGTTCTATTCTCCCTTAGATTCGTTTTCACAAGATCGTTACGATGGGGGCGTGCATTGTTGTCCATCAGCGTGAATCAAGCTCCAATATGTTCACCAAATGGAGCCACAGCACGCGCAAGGATATCACCCCAATACTTCACTCCAGTCATCCTCCCATGTATTGGTTAGCGGGTGTCTGCAGACATACATGATTCCACTCTGAAACACGACTGAGCCGCCTTCACAAGGGTAGCGGTGTAGATACAGTTACAGTTCAAACGTTATCCTTGTTGCTTCCACACATGAATATGAATATTTTCATTGTGGACACTGATACAGGTCTCATCAAAAAAGAGCGTTTTGTTCCATTGGCGCCTACTCCAAAAAGAGTGGTTTCGTGCCCATGCGACACGAGCCTTCTCTGAACCCGATTTATAGGAGGACCCATGAGAGATCTTCTGGCACGTAATTCCTGCTCAT